>NC_062291.1:1886781-3086781 GCF_902655055.1 Lutra lutra | reverse complement strand
GTCTGATTTGTGTGTTTTTCATGACCAGTCTTTTTAGCTAAGAGGAGTCCCCCTTCTGTGCCCATTTAAGCCCTAGACTGAAAGAAGCATATTAGTAATTACTGAATCTCTCTCCCGGCGGTAGGGCGAGGGCCACGTTGACACTGAAGCACTTCATTTGAGTGCGTTCGTTCATTTTGGGAAATTTTTTCTTTTTTTTGTTGTTGTTTTTTTAAAGATTTTATTTATTTATTTGACAGACAGAGATCACAAGTAATAGGCAGAGAGGAAGACAGGGAGAGAGGAGAAAGCAGACTCCCCGTGGAGCAGAGAGCCCGATGCAGGGCTTGATCCCAGGACCCTGGGACCATGATCTGAGCCGAAGGCAGAGGCTTTTAACACCCTGAGCCACCCAGGCGCCCCATTCATTTTGGGAAATTTTTAAAAAATCCACTCTTTATTATTGTTGCATTGATTCTGCATCAAGAATATCTAATTAAGAACAAAACACAAACATTCCTTTGGAGAGTACCCCACAAAAGGAAATAGCTGCGGTTTTCCAGCTCCAGGAAGAAAAGCAGGCTCGTGACTTCTAGCTGTGCTGCAGCACCGTGCCTCGCGGTCACCCGCTCAAGGGAGTGAGAACTTAGAGTTGATAAGTCACTTCCCTGCTCAAAACTCTTCCGTGGCTCCCTCTTACCCCTGAGATAAAGTCCAAGTTGATTATCAGGGAACACTAAACTTCCAAGGGGGTGGCCTTGGATATCATCTGTCACACTCCTTGCCGGGTGCTTCGGACTCCCCCTCGCTTGCAGTTACGCACGGGACATGCGCGCGCACCGTGCTGTCTGTTGTCTTCATCTGTGACTTTTTCTTTTCCTGGAACAGTCTCCCTGACCTCTTTTGCCTGGCTAATTCATAGTCTTCTTTCAAGGCCCATTTTTAAAGAAGCTTTCTCTGACCCCAACTTCCCCTGCAATGGAATGGTATCCCATGCCTGCCTTGGTCCTTTTTACTGTTAGTTGTGTTGAAATTACTAGTTTTCCTTTCTGTCCCACTGGAATGTAAGTTCTTTTAAAAGCAGGGACTGCCTTCCTACAACAGTGCTTTACATGTACCCTAACTGAACATGTTCAGAACCGAACCTCTGATCTCCCACATCCCCCCCATCCTCACCTGTTGTCTTCATCTGTTTACAGTAATTATAGTTTTCCAGCTTCTCAAGCCAGAATCTTAAGAGTCAACCTCTCACAGCCCATGCCAGTCTTTCTGGAAGTCCTGCTTATTCATGCAGTCACTTCTTCCCACCGTGGCCCAAGCAGTCATTGTCCCTCGCCTGACCTGATGTAGTGCAGTAGCCTTCTCACTAGTCTTCCACTCCTGCTACCTTCTCTCCATTTTCTGCACCAGGGGTCAGCAAACATTTTTTGCCGAGGGCCAAGTGGTAAACATTTTAGGACCACACAGTCTCTATTATGGCCGCTCAGATCTGCTGTCATAACGTGACGACAGCCATACAAAATGTAAACGAAGGAGTGTTCCAATAACACATTACTTCCAAGGACTGTTGGCTGTAGTTTGCCGGTCTCTGCTCTACATGGCAGCCTGACTACTCAAAACCCGCCAGTGACTTCCCCTTCTGCTTCGTCTTTACAGTGGTCCCTGAAACCCTATGTGATCTGTGTCCCCATCCCTTGCCTCTCTGATGTTATCTCTCAGTCTCCCCTGCTTTGCTTTCCTCTCTGGCCACACTGACCTTCCTTTTCCTCAGACATGTCAGGTGCAAGGTGTGCGTGGAACGTTCACTTTCTCATCTCTTAACATTTTCTCAGATGTCAACTTCTCAATGAGGTTGACCTGACAGCCCTATTGATAATTATGCCCCAGCCTTGTATTCCCCACTCCTGTTGTTTTTTCTCCTAGTGTTGATCTTCTAACAGACTATATTTTATACTCGATGCTGATGTAATTAGTTTGTCATTTTTCCTACTAGAATATGTATTGCCTAAAGGCAGTCACTTTTTTGTTCTGTCCGTTGTTGTATCCCCAAGGTCTAGAATAGTGCCTGGCATATAGTAGGTGCTTGGAAAATATTCGCACCGTAAACAAATAGTGGATATATTTTAAATAGTGGTAGTTGTTTCTTTATTTTTTAAGTAAACTCTACCCCCAGCATGGGGCTCAAACTCATGACTCTGAGATCAAGGGTTGCCCGCTCTTGTGGCCGAGCCAGCCAGATGCCCTGGTTGTTGTTGTTGTTGTTGTTGTTTCGTTGTTCAGTGAGTTCTGGCTTCTGTCTCACCACCACCAAATCTGTCTTTACATTCTTAACTTTGCTGCGGCTGCCCTGTCCCCAGCAGGCTCTCATCTCTCCCCTGCCGGTAACCCCTGATCCATGCCATCCCATCTGTTCCCTACCAGTAGCCCAAGTGACGTTGGTAAGATCGAAATTGGGTTACTTTGCTACCGATACTTGGCTTGGCCCTCTGCTACTCCGAATCTTTGGAGTGTTTGTCTAAAATTCCGAGATCCCAGGTCTCATCCTGTACCAGTACATGGTGATTCCAGGTGGGGGGCTCGGGTGTCCTGTATCACCAAGTGATTCTTGCCGAACACATTTGGTTACACGAGCTTATGAGACAGAGCTTCCCAGCAAGTCAGTAAGAGCCTTTCTGCCCTGTCCCTGCCTGTCCTTTGTGCCCCGTCCCCAGCTGCTCTGCACCGCACACTCCTCTCCCGGCGCTGTCGGCCGTTGCCGTCTCGCGGCGCCGTGTCTGTTCTTGCTTCTTGTGGCTATTCCGTCCCCTTCCCGGGAACCCCCTGCTCTGGAAAACTTGTATTTTTGTCCTTCAAAATCCTGTTCCTCTGTCACTCTGGCCGCATAGTCTTTTCTGACACCGGTTCCCATGAGCGCATTCATCATCTTGGCTGTCTGGGTACCTCCTGTGAGTGCGACTGTTGCGTTTACCCCATCGGCCCAGATGCTTTTGCACGATTTCAGCTGTTATGAGCAGCTTGCGCTGTTTGAGTCGTAGGTTCTTCCTGAGAGATGCTACGCATGTTTGCAAGGTACAGGGAAGTGAGGAAGACGGATCTCCTGTCCCCAAACCTGACTTTCAAAAGGCGCGTTACTAGGGCACATCAGGCTCCCCGCTCAGCAGGAAGCCTGCTTCTCCCTCTCCCACTCCCCTGCTTGCGTTCCCTCTCTCGCTGTGTCTCCCTCTGTCACATAAATAAAATCTTCAAAAGGCACATTACTGGGAAAGCAGAACTCAGCTGGAGCTCTTCCACACATACAAACATGTATTAGCCAGTAAGCGCAAACATAGTTTTTGTTTTGTTTTGTTTTGTTTTTATTTGACAGAGATCACAAGTAGGCAGAGAGGCAGACAGAGAGAGAGGAGGAAGCAGGCTCCCTGCCGAGCAGAGAGCCCAATGTGGGGCTCGATCCCAGGACCCTGGGATCATGAACTGAGCTGAGCCTAAGGCAGAGGCTTTAACCCACTGAGCCACCCAGGTGCCCCAGCGCAAACATAGTCTTACAAACTTTTCTAAACTGGATAAAGTCCCTCCTCCCCATTCTTTTAGGAACTCTAGCAGGTACCTTTTCTGAGAGTTTTATTCCAGGCAGAAGTGCTGATCTGGTTGTAGGATTCAGTTTAACCTCGTTGGGATCAGACAACAAAATTCCCTGATAGGGAACTAATCACAGAACCAGCAAGAATTCCGAGGCCTGGGGTACATTCCAAAGTATATATGCCACAGGGTTCATTAGAGTCGTATACATGTGCTCACGCAGGAGCAGCGGTCCCCTTTGTGATAACCTGTAGCCAAACCATATATCCTGAACACCACTCTTTGCTACTGTAGTCATTTCTGGTATCTGTTAGGCAAGCTACCATACCCTCTGGATTTGAGCAGAGAAGAGAAAACTGGGCTTATCCCACTGGAGTGAGGGTTGGTTTTTTTTTGGTTTGCTTGGTTTTTTTAAGATTTTTGTTTGCTTGTTTTTCATTTGAGAGAGAGCAAGCAAGAGCAAGAGCACGGGGCCACCAGGATCATGGCTTGAGCCAAAGGCAGACACTTAACCGACTGAGCCACGCAGACACCCCTGGAGTGAGATTTTTTAACAGCAGCTTCAGCATTAACTGGTGATTGTGTATCTCCATAGGGGTTTTGCAGATGTTAACCTCCTGCTCCAGGAGGCATGTCAGGCACCTCTAATCTATGCCCTCCAGTCCATTTAAAATAAGTAAATATGCATTATAATCTATGCTGAAATAATGTATAAATAAATAATGTATAAAGATAATAAATATATGTATATAATAATTTAAATACTATAAATAAATAATGTATATAGTATAATAATGTAAAGAAGAGTTTAAAATCACGCCTCTCTTCTGGACTCTGGGATCGAAACAGGTGTGGAAGGATCTGTATCCCCATGCCGAGTGCAGTGCCGGCTCAGGAGGCCGAGGGAAGTGCTGAAGCAGATGTTTGTAATATGAAACAGCTGAGTATTTTGTTTGTTCCCTTTTTGTTTATCTTTTAATGCTAAATTGCATACTCCGCCAGGGAGCTGTATTAATAACATAACAGGTTTACCCTAGCTGTCTGAGTATGTGTCTTACCACTGATACCTCCTGGCATGGGCTCGAATGAAACCACGCCACTCCCTGGGTGGGGATCAAGCTGAGGCCTGCCTGGGATCCCCAGCCTCCTCATGGGAGAGAGGTTGCTCTGTCCTCCTCCTCAAGTTTGTGGTTAGTGGGGGCGGGCGGGGGCGGGGGGCGGTGAGCGGCATAAATACAGAGCCCCACTTAGGAGCCCGGGGAAGGGTTGTGTGTAGCTGGTGAGATTGGAACCGAGGTTAGCAAATTATAGGTCTCTGTTCTGACAGCAGGGCTTAGACAGCTCAAATAGAAACAGCTTCACCAGATGGCTTCCTAATTTATAAAGTATGTAACTGCAGTTCCTAAAAGGGAGAGTTAATAAGGCATCATTATACATCTCTAGATCACATTGCCTCTTGGAAGCTTTGCCCTTAAGCAAGTTGATTTTCAAATGTATATAGAAGTTCTTTTCTCTTGGGCTAGAGTGAGGGCCCAGTAAGGAAGGTAGTGTGTATGGTGTTAAAACAGTCCATCATTCCTGAGCCACTTGGGGAATCATTTGGAACAATGCTATTTATTATCTTTGCTTTTTTTTCCTGCATTTTTCACATTCCTGTGAATATAGTCAGAAAGTCTCTTGGACTTTTTAAAACTTTAGTTTATGTTAATAATTAATATGGTTATACTCTGTCTTCCTGCACAAATAATAACTATATTGTATTAAAATATTCTGTAGGAGTGCAGTAAAAATGTTGAAATTGCTGTCATGTCACAGGATGGAAGGCTAGTAGCTGAGGAGCTCTTAAAAATCGGTAGAAAAAGGATGACCAGCCCGAGAGGAAAGTGAGTAAAGGATGTGAGTAAGCAGTTAATAAGAACTAAATGGCCAATAAAAATGTTTGCTTTCACAAACTGAGATGTAACTAAAATAGTGATACAGATTTTTACCTATCAAATTGCACAGTTTTTAGAAGAATAAAATTCAGCCAGGATTGGCAAGTGAGTGGGAAGGATGTGTCTACTCCTGCAGAGCTGGCAGGAGTATCAGCTCATAGAACCATTCAGGAGGACATTGCGGCAATAAAAACATTTAAAGACTTATAATTTCACTTGTAGGAATTGAATTTTAGGGAGGCCTTGAGGATGTTTACAGTGACACATCAACAGAACTGTTGCTGATTGCAATGTGATTTATAATGGCAAGAAGTTTCTTAAAACATTTTACAGAAACAACCTGAATGCCCTTGTGGTCCTGTGGTTTTGTACTGTGTATTTATCGTTTACGATTAGTCAGCTTTTGCCTGGTTATTAAGCTGTTTTTGCTGTGATCGGGAAAGCAAAGTTTAATCCATTTTTATTCTAAATGAGTTTGTTCCCTAAGAACCTATCCTCTGGTCTCTTCTCTCCCTACACTCTGGTGTTTGGCAGTCTCTAGCAGCCACATGACTCCTGCTGTCCCATGTGAAGATCTCCAGCCATGACTTGCGTTTCCAACCGCCCTTGAACATCTCCACCCAGAGGGTCCACCAGCATGGCAGATGTCCAAAATGTCCAAAAATTAACTGGCCTCCCCCAGCCCGTGCTCCCTGCTTCCGTTAATGGTCTGTTACTCTCAACCAGACACAGACTCTCAGAAACCATCTTCGGTTCGGCCACATCCCCCGTCCCGACTGTGAAAGCACTTACCAAGTCCCCTCCCTTATCTCATGGCCATGACCCCCCCCATTCCACTCAGCTCCTGCTCCCTCTTTCTCGACCATTCCCAAAGCCCCTCCCCTACTCAGACTCCTGCCTTTGTCTGTACCACTTGGGTTCTGTCTGATCTTTTCGAGGTCTTATTTTTTCCTTCCCCATTTCCCAAAGGCTTCTTCCGTCCATCTTGTCCCTGTGTCTTGACCCACAGTTCCGATCATGTTGCTCCCTTGCCCCACAGTGATGGCTTTCCTCTCCCTGTAGAATAAGAAGGCACTCAGGTGTGTCCCCAGGCTGACCCCTCTCACCTTTTCAGTTTTCTTCCCCTTTCTCAAGAACTCTGTGCTTATTAGCAAATCTTGAATATTCCTTGTCACCAAATGGTTCTGTATTTTTCTCGCGTTTAGAACTTGCTTTACATAATTCAGTCTGTTTGAAATACCCTCTCTCCAGCTTACATACTTCCTTTCCGCTCCGTTCAAATACGGCTTCATCCATACACTTGGCTGTGATGTCATGGTACTTTCTCAGGGCCTCCTCACAGTCTTCTGTTTCTACTTGGAATTAGTTCATTCAGGCAGTGCTGATCTCTGAACAGGCTTCGTTGCCTTGCGTGGACTAGAGGTCTGAACCAAGAGAAACTGTCCCTGTCCTTATTGCCGAATACTGTTTATCAGTGTGAGTTTCATTTTTGTCATGACGTGGGTTTGAAAAATGTATCTCCCAAAACACACAGTCTGAGGCATTTATGGTGGGATATTTATTGATAATATTAAAGTTTAGCAACTAAGTTGAGATGTAAAATTTTTAATGTACCTAGATTGAACTCCTCCATTACCCCTCCCGTCCTAATGAACAAAGTACATGACTTCTTATAAAGTTTTTAATTGTATTTTTTTGGAAATGAGTGTTACCTAAACAGGTATAATTGAAGTCTGCAGTTTTAAAATTTGGTTGCTCTTACAGTAAATACCAGCCTATTCTTAGTTCACTTCCTTTGGTGACCTCTTTTTCCTCATATTTGAGACAGATGTCTGTAACCCAGAGGCAGCAATAGTGGTGGGTGGGCGTGCTTTCGGGATAGTTGGGGAAGAAGCTTCAAAGGTCAGGTGCAGGGCACCTGGGTGGCTCAGTGGGTTAAGCCTCTGCCTTCAGCTCAGGTCATGATCCCAGGGTCCTGGGATCGAGCCTTGCATCGGGCTTTCTGCTCGGCGGGGAGCCTGTTTCCCCCCTCTTTCTGCCTGCCTCTCTGCCTAATTGTGATCTCTCTCTTTCTGTCACATAAATGAATAAAATCTTTAAAAAAAAAAAAAAGGAGTCTGACCCTTCACTTAGACTGAGCCACCCAGGCGCCCCTAGGAAGTACATTTTAATAGGATAAATTTTCAGATAGTACACCATTTCCCCTCATTCAGGGAAAATACTGCTTTGATAGCCCGTAAAATTTTCGTTCTTGTAGGTTTGAATCACTGTTTTAAAATAATTCTGTTCAAAAAGGAAAAATTTTTTTAAAGTTTCCTGGTTCAGCTTCACACTGAATACAAGTCTTCCAATGCCAGAAATAAATGTCTTCAGATTCCAAAGTGGTATCACAAACCTCTTCCTTCCTTTTATTCTCAGAGTGAAAAACAAATTTATGGTGTTTCTTATCTTAAGAACATCCTCAATCATGTATATTTTCATATCAAAAAGGAAAAAATAGTATTTAATTGTTTTGCTCATGTTGAAATAGGCTTTTTCCCAGTGGGAAATGGAAATATTTAAAGCTGGCATCTCAAAGAGATGGCAGATTAGGAACATACCGTAGAATTGTAAAGGAGCAATTGCATTGTTTCTTTTTCAAGCAAATGCCTAGATTCTTTGCTGTCCTCTACCCCAGACCTTATAGGAGTACAGAGTCCTTCCTTGTCCTGCTTCTCCTGAGAAAGGACAGGACAGCCCTGGAGTATCACTTCAGTCCTTAATAACTTAGTATTAAGTCTCATTTTAATTTTTCTTGATAGACACTAGTGCCTTTCCTTAGCCTTAGAATCTGACGTAAATCTGTTGGAATAGTTTTATCCTTTATAGGTGTGTCTTAGTCCATTTGGGCTGCTTTTAAAACAGCAACGAAAAAAACCGCAGATTGGGTAGCTCATAAACCACAGAAGTTTATTTGTTCACGGTGCTGGAGGCTGAAAAGTCCAAGATTAAGGCCACCACGTTGGTCACCTTTGGTGAGGGCCTTCTTCCTGATTCATGGCCATCGACTTCCCACTGTCTTCCAGGGTTAGAAGGGGCAGGGATCCCTGCAGAGTCTCTTACAAGACACTCATCCCAGTCCTGTGGGCTCCACCATTGTTCCCTTCACACCTCTCAAAGGCCCCTCCTGTTGCCATCATCTTGAGGGTTAGGATTTCGGCTTGTGAATCTGGGGGGATATCCACATGCAGACCCAAGCAGTGTGCTCTATAATATCTTCCACATAAATCCTAGAATAAAGAAGCTGCCTTCTTTTTTTTTTTTTTTTTTTTTAAGATTTTATTCATTCATTTGATAGAGAGAGAGAGAGATCACAAGTAGGCAGAGAGAGGGGGAAGCAGGCTCACTGCTGAGCAGAGAGCCCGATGCGGGGCTCAATCCCAGGACCCTGAGATCATGACCTGAGCCAAAAGCAGAGGCTTAACCCACTGAGCCACCCAGGTGCCCCAAGAAGCTGCCTTCTTAAAAGCGATCCCACTGTCCCTTAACGGCGTATTTGTAATCTTCAGACACTTTGCTTTTCTTCTCTTCACCTGTATCAAATCACATCTATCCTTTAAAGATAACCTTGGGTCTTATATGTACCTCAAAGCCTCTTCCCCTTATTTTATTTTACCCAACATTTTTCCAAATTCTTTTTATTATTTATACTACTCAGTTCATCATTCGTTTTGTGTGTGCCCACTTTTCCTCTTTTCTTTCGTCTTTTTCTCCTCTCTTTTCTCTCTTCCATTTAGGTCCTTTCAGATAGATACCGTAACAGCCCTTGTTGTAGGGTGATATCGTAGGTATGCCGTAGATATATTTTTCCACGTTTTTAAGACTTTTTATTTAAGTTCCTGTTTTTTAACGCTGTCCACGACATCTAGACTAATAAGGTGTTTGAGCACACCTTATGAGTAGAGAATGAGTGGTTATTGGTTGCTTTACCAAGAAATTAATAGAAAATAAACTGAATTTACTGAAAGTATTGTGTATGAGAGTATGTTAGTTGCATATTAAAAGCAAGCAATACCGGAACAGCAACATCAGAGTTTTTGTCATGCACATATATGTAAAAGACACCAGGAAAACAAAATTACCAATTAAGAAACAGAACATGAATATTATTTCAAAACTGGAAAAGCTATGTTACATTTAAGGAACTTTAAATTTTGATGATGCAGATCATAGCTAAGGATAACTGTTTTAAGTATGAATACTGGTTGTAATCTTCGTAGCTGCCAGATTTCATGAGACTTAGAGAAATGCCTTTTTTTTTTTAAGTTTTAATTTTAATTTCAGTTAGTTAACACATAGGGTTACCTCAGTTTCAGGTGTGCTATATAGTGGTGACTCAGCACTTCCGTACGTCCCCCGGGACTCATCCCAAGTGCACGCCTTAGTCCCCGTTCCGAGAGATATACCTGTTTATGTTTGTTACGATCCCAATGGGGAAGAGTCTTGGTACATGCATCAGTTACTAAATGCAGTGTCACTGTGTCATTATTGTGCTGTGCAGTTGTTTGCATAAACTCATGACCCTTCCAGACCTTTGCAGGTTCCCTACAGGGCTTGTCCTTCCCCAGAACATCTGTCTAGGAGTGTGGCCCCCCGGGTCTCAGATTTTCTGTGATAGCGTGGTTTTTCTGGGTGTGCTTAGGCTCTGTCCTTCTCCTGTAGTCTCTCCTTGTACGGCTGGAGGGTCTTGTCTGTCCAGGTTCTAGGACTCCTACTCCTGCCTTGCTGCCCTCTCAGCTATGTCCCAGCATGCAGATGAACGCTGCCCTAGTTGGAGGCTGGGGCAGAATTTGCTTGTCTTCACTGCAGCCCTCCACCGGTCGCCACCCCCGGGTACCTCCCTGTACCCCAAGGGCTCCAGGGAAGGCAGGTTAGAAGTGACCGATACAGTCGGCTCCCATGTTGAGGCATAAACCTGATGTCTGCAGCTTGGTTCTTTCTGTTCTAGGGTGTCATCAGCATTGCTGAGAAACTCCTTCCTCCAGGATGTGTGTTATTAAAACCACTCCTCCACTCATATTTCCATTTCTGGAAAGCCCTGACTCCATGCATTCCATTCCGTGGGAGAGACCCTCAGAGCCGTCCTTGACTCTTCTTCCAGTCCACTTCTGATCCGTTAGTGGATCCCATTGGTTTTCTGCCTTCAGAATTCACCCCACTTTGTCACCCTGGGCAGGCCTTCTTTTGGTTTCTCTCCCAGAAGCTGCAGTAGCCAGCTAGCCGCCTTCTTGCTCTCCTTCCTGCCCACAGTCTGGAGTAGCGGCTAGCTATGTGGGTTCTGAAGGTATATTGCCTGCATTCCTACCTGCTTTACTGTCTAGACACCGAGAACACTAATTGGCCTTTCTGGGCCTCAGTTCCTTTTTTTTTTTTTTTTTAATTTTATTTTTTTATTAGAGAGAGACAACACAAGGGGGCTGGGTGGGTGGGCAGAGGGAGATGGGGAAGCAGGCTCCCCACTGAGCAGGGAGCCCGATGTGGGACTCGATCCCAGGACCCTGAGATCATGACCTGAGCCAAAGGCAGACGCTTAACCGACTGAGCCACCCAGGCGCCCCCAGGACCTCAGTTTCCTTATCAGTTGAATAAAGATGGGGATGATGATACTAATTTACCTCATGTGGTTGTGCCAGATGAGTTAGTAGACACAGATTACTTAAAATAGTGTGTGGCAAACAGCATCCGAAAAATACTAGGTAGTGGGTGATACGGAGGTCATTGCACTTGTTAGTTTTTATTCATACAGAACTGAAACTGACCTTCTTAAAACATCAATCAGACATCTCTTCCGTTGGCTTCCTGTCACTTTTAGAACAGAATCCAAAGTCCTGACCATGGCTTGCTGAGCCCACCATAGTTTGCCTTTGCTCTCCTAGGCCTACTGGCCTGCTGTGGTTCTCCACTCGGCCCAGCCACTTCTGCCTTTGCTCTCCTTTTCCCTCAGCTGGCAGTGCTGACCCCACAGATACTTACACGACTTGCCACTCCCTTCATTGAAGTCTGTGCTCAGATGTGAGCCCCTCACATAGGTCTTCCTTTACTGCTGTTCTAGAAATCATCCTGTTCTCCATATCCTTCAACTTTATGAAAAGATAACTACCTAACAGTATATTACACATGTTTGTTGACTGGTTATTTCAGCATACGAGGTTCCCTAATGAATGAAAATGAAAGCAAGGGACTCGTTCTGTTCATCACTGTAGTCACCGCTCCCCTCTCCTCCCACCAGGGCCTCGCAGATACACAGCTAGCTGGGGCTCAGGAGGTGTTTGCTGTGGGATGGGCAGGGTGGCTGGACGAAGGAAGATTTTCCCCCCTTGTTCTTTGCACAAGAGACACTGAGGTTACCAGATAGTTGCAGAGGCTTGAGTGAACTTTTTTGAGATGAGACCACTTTAGGAAAGAATTTGGGTTGGGTTTTTTGGTATTTGTTTTTTTGTTTTTCCATCCTTTTTGTGGATAAGAATGTATCCTGTGATTTACGATAATTGTCTTTATTAATCACAGGTGGATTAATTGCACTGTTAAGCAGGTATCTTCTTATAGTTCCTGTTCAGGGTCTTTTGCATGTGCTATACCATTAGCAGCTGGTGACAGGGAAATTGTTTGAGTTTTTCTTTTATTGAGTATTAGTAAATCCACAAACCCATGTTCTTCTGCCTATTATTAACAACCTTAAGTCCCAAGAGAAAGCATGTAAGTCTTTTTAAGCTTTCAGTTTTAAAACGCTTCCTAGTCTCTTAGAGGTGGAACACCGAGTTACCTATTCACTAATCAGTTGAATATGAGTTTTACAGATTAGTATTTGCCTTTTATGTTAAATAATGTTATTAATAATGTAATATAATGTTAAATAATGTAATTTCATTACTGTTTGATAGCTTTGTACTAATTCACTGACAGTACTGATCAGTTGACTTCAATACATGAAGAAATTATATACATGAAGAAACATGAAATAAAAGATTTCAGAATAAGTGATAACCTTGACCATCTTTGTTTTAGTTTTCTTCATAATTCCTGAGGTTTTTTTTTTCTGTGTAACCATGCTTTTTAATTTCAGTCGATTATTATGTACTGCAGTCCTAGAACATGTGAGTTCTGGGGCTTATTCTGGACCTTTTTTCCGCCTTCATGCTTATTAATACCCATCAATCTTCTGAACTACATCTTGTTACAATGTGAGCAAAAAATGACTTTCTGGTTTGAAGAGGAGTTAGTCCCATGCTAATTTGTCACTTGGCCTTTTCTTTAATCACTGACATTAAATGAGTGACTGTTTGGAGTTGACCTTCAAAATTCAGAGACTGTTAGATGAGGTGTTTGGCTGTCAGACAGTCATGCCGGTGTTCTGTCTGCCGTCAGCCCAGGGAGGATAGAAGTCTCCCGTGGAGCGGAACAAAAACTCACTTGATCTCCATCATCAGTATGAATAAAGATCCTGGAAGTGTGTCCTGCGATCCTTCTGGCCTCCGATTCCCTCTCATGTCGGTTTTTCCCTTTTCCCATCACCGTGAAGCGGACCTCACCAGGCCTTGGGTTATTTACCAGCCTACCTGTGTGTTCTTCATAAGTTTCAACATAGGCTATCTTGGCCCTTTCTTATCTACAAAATATGATCTTTATTTAGAAGAATTTAAGTGTAAGAGTAGCCAAAAATCAGAGATTTCTTTTATAAGGTGTTTTGCCTTTTTAGTCATAAATGTATAGACTTTTAAAATCCCCATCATTATTATTACAGGCCATGGTTGCTTGTTATCCTGGCAATGGAACGGGTTATGTGCGTCATGTTGATAATCCAAATGGAGATGGAAGATGTGTGACGTGTATATATTATCTTAATCAAGACTGGGATGCCAAGGTATGCAACTTCATTGACCATTTATTTTTTTTCCCCGTAGCTATTAAGACTCATACTCCTCTTAGGGAGACTGTCTTTACTTTAACACATGGGATAGTTAAAATTTTCTTAGATTTGTTTCGGTTTTGGGTCTTAGGAGGGTATCTTTATAACTTGAAACATTATGTTATCTCAAAAAGTGGATTCCCTTTTTTTCAGATACTGAGGCATGCATCCAAAATTTAACTTTTTTTGTTTGTTGCTGTTTTGTTTTGTTTTTTAAGTAAGCTCTACACCCAGCGTGGGGCTCGAACTCATGACTCCGGGGTCAAGAGTCACACGTTCCACCGACTGAGTCAGCCAGGTGCTCCCCAGAATTTAACTGTTAAATTACCACAGTGGATTTCATTAAAATAGCTTTTACAGAAAACTCTGCTGAGAATAACTGTTTAATCATGGCTTCTGAGAGAGATTATGTATAAACAGCTGTTGGCGGATTATTTCCTGCTTACTCCTCTTGCACAGCTCTTATCTGGCATTGGATTGCAGAGTCGAATATTGGAGGCAGGATTCCTTCTTTTTCTGACTGTGGGAAAAAACTTGAAGTTTATCAATACTGACAAATCCTTTAAAACCAATTAGAGTATCCATTTAATTTTCTCTTATTTTAAATGTTTATTTCCTTAATATTGGCCTGAGTTTCACTTGAGTTTAAATGATTGAAACTTCAGAAGTATGTCATGCTTTTATATTACTTTGGAGGTTGTCTAAACTAATGTTTGGTTGATTTTTAGAAATCCTTATTTACTTTTATTGGAGCAAGAAATTCAAATAGAAAAGTGAACACATTGTATAGCTCAGTGGATTTTCACAGCATGAACGTACCTGGGTAGCCAGGGCAAGTTTTAAAAACCAAATAACGTTTAAAACACTTCCCCCCAACACACAAACATATACACAGGAGGGAAAACCACCAGGTCTTAAATATGTAAAAACCTAGTCCTGTCCTAAAATGTAGGATATGCTCACAGGGCTCAGTAATCTTTCTGTGTCATACAGATTTAAAGATTCTCCTCAGTCTGAGTTGAAAAGGGAGGTAAGTTTTATTGCTAAGTAAATTTTGGTTTTTCCAGTCTAGTTTTCAAAGTTTAAAATAGAAACATAGATCTGGTCATTCACCTTGAGCCCAATGGACAAAACAGATTGGTGTAACTTTAGTTAAAACTTCAAAATTTGTTTTTTTTTCCCCAATTTTGTGAATATCTTGAAAGCTAAAAATGTTTGAGCAACTCCTAACTTCTGTATTTTGTTAGGTTCTTTCTAGTTTTGGTCTGACCCAGCCAAGGTCATTAATAATATAGTTTTTAAATTAGTACCTGAGCTGAGAAAACTCCCCAGTATTTTTGTAGGTAGAACTGAAAACTTCTTTGCAAGATTACAGGAATGTGTGCAGTGTGCCAGATACCGTTCTGGGTGCTGGAGATGGAAGAGAAATACAGTAGCTTTCACAGAGCCTGGGATCTAGCAGAGGAAAGCTAGCAGTAGATGAACAGTGACCGACTGATAAGTGGTTCTGCCCAGCACAGGACAGATTGCTATGAGACCCGACTGCATGAGGGGGCGGGAGGACATCTGCTTCAGGGGTCAGAGGAAGATTGGAAGCTTTAATTATCTCTTTAAACATTTGCAGCAGATCACTGTGATACTCCCCGTGCCTGCAGTCAGCGGTCAGGGGGAAGAAAAGGATGTGTTCTTGGTCACAGTCTAGAGATTCTTTAGATGTTTGCATGAGTGCCGTGGGAATCAGTCTGAACAGAACCTGAGGAAGGTTCGGGTACTTTGAATTTAACTTAAGGATGAGCCTGATGAACAGCTTGTTTGGCTAGACATTCTAGGGTCAGCGTCCGTGGTGTCTAGATTAAGTATGAAAGTTCCTTTCAGTTCGAGCGTCTACCTGCTTAGGAGTTAGTTCTTCAAGGGTAAAGAGCTCCTCAGTTGCAGGTGGGTTGTGCCTCACTCTCACTCTCCCCAGACTGTAATTATCAGGAGGATGACATCTGTGTACATTACTCCCTACTCTGTACCCGGGGTCCACCTCAGGTCCTAGAACACTAGGAATTAATAGGTGAGTCCATCTAATCCCAGATAGATAGGTAAATAGTAATTATCATTTCTGGATGGAATCCCATTCTGGTACACAGGTGGCCATCAGTGAGTCAGGCCCAGGCTAGAAAGGGAGACCTGTAATCTCTGGTAATGACCACAGTGATGATGGTGGTGACAATAAGTGATGACACCTTCTACTGATGCAGTTGAATTCCTTATTTATTTAAAAAGATTTTTATTTATTCATGAGAGTCAGAGAGAGGGGCAGAAGGAAAAGGAGAAGCAAGCTCCCCCCGGAGCAGGGAGCCCGATGCGGGACTCAATCCCGGGACCCTGGGATCATGACCTGAGCCCAAGACAGATGCTTAACTGACTGATCCAGCCAGGTGTGCACGTGTCCCTAGTTGAATTCTTCAAATAAGAGGTATTAAACTTGTTGCTGTCTTACTACTGTTGAACCCTGAAACACAATAAACTGCTGAGTTGACATCACCACTTCAAGATAATTTGAAATGGACACATTTTAAAAGAATAGGCTAATTAAGCACATCATAAACATACCTACATAAAAGACATGTGCTAGTGTTTAAAACTTGATTCCAGTGTCATTTTAAGCCTTTTGAATTCAGATAATACTCATCTGTTTCATCGGTATTTACAGAAATCCCTAAAACAAGAATTGAATTTTTCCTTTTATCAGTGAGTGTACTTGGAATCTCAGCTTCTCTTTATACCTTTTATTTTACGAATAATCCAGCTAAGAGTTTTAATTCTGAAATGGCTTTTTTTTCCTCCCTAAATTTCATTTGGTAGCGTTCTTCCTCTCATACTTACATACACTGGGCTCTTTTCCATAGGTAAGTGGAGGTATACTTCGAATTTTTCCAGAAGGCAAAGCCCAGTTTGCTGACATTGAACCCAAATTTGATAGACTGCTGTTTTTCTGGTCTGACCGTCGCAACCCTCATGAAGTACAACCAGCATATTCTACAAGGTGTAGTATTCCTTTTAAGAAAAAATTGGTAAAGACTGTGGTAGGAGAGGAGGGGATGGACAGGATGTACTTGAGAGTTTTCTAGTGAGCATCTTCTGTTCTTTATTCAGTCGTGACTTTTTAAAATTGAATAATCTTATTTACTACTTATTCTCGGTTAGTGCTTAATGTTTGTGACTTTCTTTGTGTAACCACTTCCATTTGGGGTAAGAAATGGAAGTACAGGCCCTCTCCTCTCTCTATCCTGTCTCATTATTTTGTGCATCTCTACCTATAATCTGTTCTGATTCTGTGAGAGGACTTACTGGGGGACAGAAAGGCTCGATAGAGAAAGAAAAGGACAGCTTTTCAAAGGGAGGAAAATGAGAGGGATGATGTTGAAAAATTAAACAAAGCAGAAAAATAAGAGGCTCCTGGAGAGTAGAAATGAAGAGAGGAGAAGAAAGGTTGCCATGTGTGGGAGTTCATGTGAGAAAAATAACCCAGTAGCTTTAATAATAAGTATCTATGAGCCTTATACTTTTGACACTTTCTACTTTGAAATGTTAAGACTCTTAAAATAGAAGATGTTGTAGACATTGTTACAAATATTTGTAGAAAAATTGCGCTATTTTGCATATACCTGTTTTTCCCTGTAGAAGGGACTCTGAATCTTGTGAGTTACTGGCCAGCAGTGGTTGGGTCTGGTGAGAAGGGGCCGAGCTATAGTCACACCGGGAGAAGAGCTGGCTTTTCCCGGCGGTATCAGGCATGGGCCAGCCTAATGAGGTTCCAATTCCAAAACTTGATCACCTTTTTTTCTTGCTTCTTCCTTTCCCTTTCCCTTCCCTTTCCTTCTCTTTTGTTTCCTTTCCTTTTCTCTCCTTTTCTTTCTTTTCTCTTTCCCTTCCTTCCACCCAACATGGGGCTCAAACTCATGACCCCCAAGATGAAGAGTCGCACACTCACTCCACCAGCTGAGCCAGCCAGGCACTCATTTTTAACTTGCCTCCTTCTGAGCTGTGTTGCCCTAACCCTAATTCACATAGTGAGCAGCAAGCTGAGTAATTTGTGGCTGGAGATCCTAAGAAGCCATGAAGGGAAACCATGGGGGCGTCCTGTCCCATCACACGATGTGCTGTCCTAAATCCCCCATCTCTCCTGGCTTCCCAGTGTCCATCTCTGCCTGTGCTGCTGCTTCAAACCCTTTTGACCAAGAAGCTGCTCCAGGAACCTTCCCTTTTAAGGAGTCTTGAGTATGGTCTGCCTGTATCATTTCTAAATGAAGAAATGACAAACATTTTTAAGTAGTAAATGTCAGACAGTTGTGGAGGGTACATACTATAGAACTCAAGGAGGGAGAAAATGGTGTTAATTGGAATAGATGGAGTAGATGGCCCAGGTGTCATCGTGAAGACAGGAGCTCAGCTGGGCCCAGAATGACCAGAAGCGAGGAGTATGGCAGTGTTAGGGAAGCCCTGGGACAAAGGTCAAGGTTGTTCAAGACTCTAATTATTAAGTAACTGGAAGTTTGGGGCATGGGCAAAAAGAGAGAAAATTATCTGTCTGTGCCCTTTTCCCTTCCCGAGGCCACCTGGGAAAATAGAAGAGGAGGGAGCAGAATCTGGAAGTCAGGACGCCAGACTCGGACCTCAGCCTGGTCACTCAGCAGCTGAGTGATCTGCCGGCCTCACTTTCCCGGTTGGCCCAGACTCCCAGACTCTGCCTCCAGTCTGCGTTTGACTCCTTCCTTCAGATACGTTACCTGGTGCAGGTCTGTCACACGCACAGGCTCTTCATTCGGTCACTGATGCCCCCCGCCGAGTCCCCGCCCAACCCTAGTTAAGATACTGTGACTGTTGTGTTCTGCTGAGCAGTCCCCACGTGTAGTGCGTTTCTGCTTCCTATAGTGTGTGAACACTTTCCCCATTATTGGGACCAGGAGGTGTCACAGTGTGCTTTGTAGTATTTAATAAACCAGAGATTCTTCCTCTATTTGGGGAACTAGCTATTCCAAACAAGTGAAATTTTCGGAGGAATTAACTTTAGCTAAATAAACTTCACATGTCAAAACACAGTGTAAAATTATTTTGATAAAAATCCCCAAAACTCTTAGCATAATTTACCTCTATCTTGATGACACCAGATTATAAAATTATAAACACCCACTGTTAGTCTTCGCTGTCCTACTGTGGTGTCCTCAGAAGCGGCTGGAACTGGGAGCCGTCCCTTCTGCCACAGGGCCCCAGGCCGTGGCTCCTCTTCTGCTTCTCTTCTCTTTTTTGAGAACTTTTGCTAGTGATGCTGTGCTTTTCCTGTCGGGGCCATTCTTTTCCCTTCTCACTGTCTGTTTCTGATCTGCTGTGGACCCGCAACAGTAATCAAGTAGGTTAAGCGGGTAGTAAGAAGAGCCCCCAAAACTCAACTTCGCAACATCTGTTTTAGCTACTTCTGGTTCTCCGCTGCGCTCTTGAATGGCGAGGTTCCTGGAGAGGTGGGTGGTCGCTGAGCTCGGTGTTCCTCTGATAACATTCGGTCGAGGCATTGTTTTGGCGTTACACGTTGTCATAGACCATTGCAAGAGCATACCACTCTTTTTTTTCCCCAGTGTGATCGTTCTTACTCTATTCTAAATTTTCTTTTAGGTACGCAATAACTGTTTGGTATTTTGATGCAGATGAGAGAGCACGAGCTAAAGTAAAATATCTAACAGGTAAACGTTATTTGGGGCCAGGGTCAACCGTAAGGCGGGCAGCCCACAGTCCCGCGCTGCTGTCCCTGAGTGCACGCACGGTCTTTATTAACTCCACGAAGGCTTGCCCCTTATTTTTGTCAGATTCCTTAGTTCCCTGATGTAAAAGGGAGACTTCTCTCAAGTCATCTTCCTTGTTCTCTTTAACCAACACTGTCCGAAGATGAGTAAAGTTTGAGGCCAGAAACCTGAGAAAATGATTCAAGTACAAGCTGAGTTTTTCTGTGATTACCCTTCCCAGTCACCAGCTGCCCAGCTCGTGGTAATGCCATCTGACTTGTCTCACTCTCCCGTTAGAAGGAAGTCAGTAAATACCCTTTCCCTGTTAAACGTACACTCTCTAGAGAATATCCGGGTCTTCCACGTTGAATGTGGACGTGAAGAAAGTGAATACAAAGGAGACGAATTGAAATGCCGAAATCATAGGTAGCCAAGCACGTCGAGGCCATCCCTGCCAGCCGGTGGTGTCCGTAGATCAACATGCTCGAACCGAATCTGAAGATCCTTCAGGATGCCAGCCCCATCCCCCCCAACCCCCACCACCAACTGTCTCCTGAGAGCAGGGGGTCTTAGTTTTCCATCAGATGGACCACTTCCCTCTTTTCTTTAACCCTATCTTATATCTCCAAAAGTCTGCTCCGTCCTCACATTACTGATGTGCTGTATTTTCATGAGCCATTGATAATCCCACATCATCCTTTTGTAAAATTATAAAAGAGGATGTGCATTGCTTTTTCTATGTATTTTTAAAGTTATTATTTGTGGCAGAACCCTAGTGGTGTGCTTTCAGTGACGCCGAACACACTGCTATTTTATAGCAATTCAAATTGCTTTTTAAGTAAAAAGGAGATAAAATTATTATCTCTGTAGAGAATGGCTTTCCCCTGTGAGGGTTTACCAGTTCAGAGTAACGCGTTCATTATAACAATGCTGCAAGGTAGTGAGTCTGATAGTTTTCAGATGATGTATGTTTGCAAAGCTGTGGCGTTGTGCACACTGGTAGGAGCTCAGTGGGAAGCAGTTAACAGAATAACAGAAGCTCTCTGGTGCTGAATGAATGAACGAATGAACGAATGAATGAATGACTTTTTTTTTTTTTAACCTCGCAGGTGAAAAAGGTGTGAGGGTTGAACTCAATAAGCCTTCCGATTCCATCAGTAAAGACGTCTTATAGAGCCTTCAGTCCAGCAAACCCCACTCCATCTACAAGAATTGTTGGCGCTCTTCGTTAACTTGTGACTACAAATAAATGGGATAAAGAAAAATAGACAACCAGGTGGCATTTTAATAAGGAAACAGAAACAACTTGGTCGTGTTGCCTCAGAAAGAAGATTGTGACTGTGACTTTGTACTACATGACTTTCCAAACCTGGGATTGCTCATGGGAAGGATACAAGCTACCGGCTGAAAACGGGGGCGACATCTGGACGTGAAATAAGTACCCTAGGTAGAAGTTTTTCATTCTTATGTTTTGCCAGATCTGTCATCTAGAGGAGTTCATTTCATCTCTCCCTTTTTTATATAGTCGTTTGAATTTGAAGTAATTTTTGTATGATCAGGTACAATACATCAAAACTGAATTGAGAAAAAAGTACAGTATTACTCCCCCAAATAGCATCGATCTATTTTTGTAAACTTGTTCGAACTATTAAATTTTGCCCTAAAAAAGACCTCTTATCATGATTGTTGCCAGTGACTGATGATTCCTTTCCTTTCCTTTTTACTTACCGTAAGAAAAGGAGCACTTTAATCGCCAACTGAAAACTCAGATTGTTTTGTAGTCCTGTCTTTTACACTAATTTGAGCTCTTAAAAGATTGCTGCTGTTGTGTTTTTGACATTGTTCGTAACGAAACGTTAACAGTAAAACCATCACTGTTTACTACCAATAACTTTCAGTTCATGTTTTATACGGAAAAATACCCAGGTTTTATTCTTTTTAGTATTTTTAAAAGACTAAAGTGACTGGCACTAAATGAACTTGAGTTTGTCCTCAGCATCAAGTTCCCAAGACAAAGGGCTCTCTCATGCTTTTCACGTCTATCCTATAGATGTAATAGGTGACGTCCCCTTCCTAAGACTTTTCCTTTTGCTCCCCGTCAAGTTGATCGGACTTCCCGTTTTGCTGTTAACGTTTTCTTCCCACTCCTGCGACGCACGTGATCTGCGGTGGAGAACCTGGCTTCTGTTGGCTAGCATCAGGGGGGATGGAGCGCCAGGGCTGGGCGGTGTTAGCGCAGACCAGATGTTAGTGAATCCTCCGCCCCGAGCCAGGGCAGGCCTTCCCCAGGCATGACGTGATGCTCGCCTCTTTGTCAGTAGCTGGATGTTTAGCTTAAAAATACAAAAGAAGTGGAAAACCAGGTAATTTTATTATTCTGTTTTGTGACTTTTCTTTACTTTTCAGAAAAAAAAAACGGGACTATTACAATAACACACAAGGCCTCCCAGACTTCTGTTTTTTGATGGATGAACTGGGATGGACATCCAAGACTTCGTTTTCCTGGGCCAGTCTTTAGCAGAGGCCAAAGGGTGGGATCCATATTTAACATGAATTATGGGTCAGACCTTGCCCACTTCAGTTTTCTATGTCTACCCTTGATCTTTGCCAAAATGTGTGCACAGAAATACTTTGTATATTTCAACTCATGACAGTTTTAGCATCTGTATAGTTTGTATTCAATTAGAGACCTTTTCTATGGAAAGCTCAGTAATTTTTATTAAAAGATTGCTATTGTTCATGTAAAACATGAAAAAAAGTTGTTTAGTGAAACTGACAGTATAGACTTAGGGTGGGATGAAAGGTTTCAGTATTGTGAACTCACTTAGGAACGTGAGGGAGAAAATTAGAGTTTATTGTTGTTTTTCCTTGCCCTTGTTCGGTTTTGTTCCCCTTCCTCTCTGTGTTCCAGATAATGCCATGTGACATCTCTGTAATAAGTGCCTCTGCCGGCCGGACCTGGGGGTGCGGGTTGTCTCTGCCATCTGGTCTGCGGCGCGCTGCGCTAGGCCGCCACTTGGAAGCGCTGTCGTTTTTAGGTCTAGTAGAGATTGTGTTCTGTTGAGGGGGTTCATGTGGTCATCAGGGTGGTCCTGCAGCAGCCTTGCCTCTGGGAGCCCCAGGGTCATTCGTGTGTGTATCTCTGCAGTTGTGCAAAGTGTCAGATTCTACTCTCTGTGCGTGTGCTTTCCAGACAGGTCTTAAAACCGGTATTTTTCAGAAAATTGTATCTAATTTCTTGGAGATCATTGTGAAAGGATCAAGAAATCCAGTGTAGCCATTTCTTTAGTATCCACTTAAAATCTGTTCATTTCATGTTAGTGGGACCGTTAACTTGTCATCAAGCAGGACTCTATTTAAAACTACTTGTGGCCTCTATGTGTTTAATCCTGGTTAAAGATGAAGCTTCTAATGCTGTTTTTCAACACATTAACCAGCTGTAAAACACAGACCTTTATCAACAGCAGGCAAGGAATTTCAGGATTCATACACAGATAGATGGTGAAGTCATGTAATTTGAAAAGTGGTGTTTCGTTATGAAGGAGCTCTCAAGTTGCTTGTAAAGCTAATCTAATTAAAAAGATGTGTAAATGATCTTGAAAAACTATGGTGGTTATTTCTAGCTGTCTTTTTTTTTTTTTTTTAAATCCTTTCTCATACATTGACTTTCTTAATGGGCCCTTCCATCAGATAAGGTCCTTTTCTGTCACACATCTCTGGCATAGTCCAGAATGTTTGGTATTGCTTTTTATAAATGATAACAAGGGAAAGAGAGAGAACAGTAAACATAGGAGTCTTAACAATTCTAGAAACATCCTGGGGGTAATTGGCCTGTCCACGGGATCCATGAGTTCTTTGTTTGAAGTCTCAACATTTGGATTCTTGCCTTTTGAATAGGATTAAGATTTTTTTTTTTTTTTTTTTTTTTTTTTTGTCAGAGAGGGAGAGAGAGCAAGCACAGGCAGACAGAATGGCAGGCCTAGTCAGAGAGAGAAGCAGGCTCCCCACTGAACAAGGAGCCCGATGCGGGACTCGATCCCAGGATGCCGGGATCACGACCTGAGCCGAAGGCAGCCGCTTAACCAACTGAGCCACCCAGGCGTCCCTGAAAAGGATTTTTAAAAAATTACTCCAGCACCAGTGCTGTCGGGTACATCTGTGTCACCCCTCTGCAGCAAACAGGAAGGAGCATTAGGCATAGATCTGCAGTTTCATAGGTGTCCTGTGTGTGTATGCATGGAAATTTAATTCATGTAGTCGTGGTTAGAGCCTAAAATGTAAGAGCTCTTACAATGTGAGATCAGTGTCCTTGTTCATTGATCTCTTAGCTAAAGGACGTTTGGTGTGGTGGTTTTGTTGTGTTCTAGCCTGTCATGGGGCATGTGGGAAAAGGTACTGAAATATAGTGGGGTGGATTAAAGGCGAGGGCAAATGAGTCAGAGATGAAGACTAATTTAATTAGGTAGTGTTGTAAAGAGAGTACAGGACTGACAAATCTGTTTAGCTCTGGTCCAGGCACTTAATTAGGTGACCGTTGGAGCCAGACCTAAATGAAGTCCAGATTACTTCCGAGGTGCACGTGGCCCAAGCATGAGGGCTCTGCGGTGGCCAGAGGCCACCATGGTAAATATGTATACCGTATGTTTAACCATGGCCTTGTGTGCAGGTGGTTTTTAATTCACTTACACTCACGAGGAAATGCCCAGACTCCACTGCTTCAGGATCAGTCTTTGGACATCCAAGGTCAGGAATCCATTCCCCCGCCCATGCTTCTGTTGATTTTAATGCAGATTCTTTTCCTCATCGCCAGCGAGTAAATTTCACCTGAAATTTGGCAAGCGCCCAAGGGATGAACCACTGGACAAATGACCCGTATGAAGGGCTGGGCCTCGGGAGCTGGAAGGAGTTTTGTGAGGAGAAAACACTTCAAGACAAACCACTTCACAAGACAAGCAGAGCCTTCCCAGCTGCCGGCAGCCAAAGCTCCTTTTATCAAATGGATGATTTTTCAACTCTGAAACAAGGGGTCAGGGGTCCTAAAGATCATTAGGGTATTTTTGGATCAGGTCATCTTTTTACTGAGATTAAGATATTTTCTGCCAAAATTAATGACTATTATGAGTTCTGTGAAATCGCTCCACAGTTTTTCCTCAGAACCTACGGAGTAGGGGAACGTCATCTCCGTTGACAGTTAAAGCAGCTGAGAGCAGTGACTCGTTCAGGACCGTGTAGCCAGGAAGTGGAAGAGAGCCAGGACTTGAGCATGGACGTCCTTTTCTTGTTTTGTTTTTTTTTTTTTTTTTTTTTTTTTTAAAGTCAAAGTTCTACTGTATATGTAGCTAAGTCAGCTTGTTCTAGAAGGGTTTTTAAGGAGATGAGCCCCTCATGTGCTTCCCCTGAGGACAAATATTAACTCTTAAGTGATTCTTTGGATGTAATTAGTTGCCTGATTAGCTCTTAGTGACATAATCATGTTGCCACGTGTTAGATTTCCAGGGTGAGGGCTTATCTGCTAACCGGTTCCCTACTTGAAAGGTACGACTGCAGGTCCCTATCCAGCCCCCCAGACCAGCCCCCCGCCGACGCACGGACAGCACACTTCACATCCCCCGCCTTCCTCATATAATTCTGCTGTAACTTAGATCAGGTTGATCGTTCAGACTGTTGGTGACACTCAGAGCTGGGACACAGAGTAAATCATGGTGACTTTACATCCACAATTTGCTTGTATCCTCCTGCCTGATTTTCCTACTTTTCCTGCGGCTTCTCGCCTGCAGTTGTCTGGAGCCGTTGTCCCCTCTGCCTGCTACACAGCCGTCTTCCTGAGGTCTCCTTTCCCCATTGTTCTGGAGACCCCCTCCACCACTCTGCTGGGTCTCTGGTTTCCTGGATCCCTTATCTTCCCCTTTCTTGGTCGACTTCCTCAGTCCGGGAGGGGGAGCGTGTCCTTCACATGTCTTCCTGAGAAAGAGTAGGTGGGTGGTAAATTTTTCAAGACCTGTGTCTTTGTTTTACCCTCACGCTTCATTGGTAACTTGCCCAAGCTTCCCACTCTCGTTCGGAAAGCATTTTCCTTCAGCATTTGGAAGGCATCACCTCACTGATTCTAGGTTCCAGCATGGATGTGGAGAACTCTAACGCCATTCCTATGTGCCTGACTCTTCAGAAGGAGGCTGCTTTTCCTCTGGAAGCTCGTGGAATCGCTCTTTGTCCCCAGAGCCCTATGGTTAGTATAGAAGAACCAGTTCCACTTAAGAGATACAGTATCTCTGGGGCACCTGGGTGGCTCAGTAGGTTAAAGCCTCTGCTTTTGGCTCAGGTCACGATCCCAGCATCCCGGGATCGAGCCCCACATCGGGTTCTCTGCTCAGTGGGGAGCCTGCTTCCCTTCCTCTCTGTCTGCCTCTGTCTACTTGTGATCTTCTCTCTGTCAAATAAAATTTTTTTTTAATTTTTTTTTTAAGATTTTATTTATTTATTTGACAGACAGAGATCACAAGCAGGCAAAGAGGCAGGCAGAGAGAGAGGAGGAAGCAGGCTCCCTGCTGAGCAGAGAGCCCGATGCGGGGCTCGATCCCAGGACTCTCAGATCATGACCTGAGCCGAAGGCAGCGGCTTAACCCACTGAGCCACCCAGGCGCCCCAAGAAAATATTTTTTTAAAAAAGATACAGTATCTAACCTTGCTTTGCGTCCATTTTAATGTTTCTGTTTCACAGAGGTTTTGCTCAGGTCTGGTCATTTTTGCTGGGTGTTCGTGTCTAAGGGGAGGTACTTGAGCTTCTGGTTTTCCAAGAAATATTGGCAGCCGCTGAAATCGGAATCTCTTTCATAGTCTTCCCGACACATACAGACAAGGAGAACCAAGCAGGTCACCTAGAGCGCATGCCTACACCACAACCGGGAGTGACACACAGAAGTTCAACCTGCAGGAGAGCAGAGAAGTCCGCCTCCGAGGCCAGCGTCAGGCCCCATGTGAAGGCAGAGTCAGGTGGAAACTGTACGATGAAGGGACGAGAGCAGTAGGGGCCTAGAGGTGGCAATACACAGCGGGGGGTTGGGGGGAGGCAGGGGCCCCACCTCGAGTGATGCATATACAGACTCAAGGATTTTTCAGCTTTACAGTGGTACGGAAGCAGTGGGCATACAGGAGCACCTATACCTGGGGTTTTGAGTTCGGGTCTTTTCCCAGGCCAGTGGTTCGCGGTACACAGTCACTCACGATGCTGGGAGACGGCAGTGCTTCCAACTCAGAGGCAGCCACACCATCACGAGGGTCAACAACCGACACCCTTCCTGCCTCCTGTAGCCCTATGGCCATTCTGCTTGTCACTTCCGGTGCAGTGTTCAGTCGCTTACAGGAGCTATGCAGCACATCATTACTAAACAGGCTGTGTGGTAGGTGACTTTGCCTCCCTGTAGGCTGACCTAAGTGCTCTTAGCAGGTTCAGAGTCAGCGGGGCTGAGCTGTGATGCCCGGTAGGGTAGTGTACTAAGTGCGTCTTCAGCTTACGACAGGTTCATTCCGTTGTAAGCGGAGGAAGATCTGTGTTGATAATTCTGAGCCCGGTTCTCCAGAGAACTGGCCACTGGGTCACCAAGAGGAAGACGTTTGGACAAGTACTGTTCCTGGGAGGAGGCGTCGATGTCTCCTGGAGGCTTGATGGTCAAGTGCAAGAAGGAAGCAAGGGTCTCAAGGGGCGGTGCGGGGAGTCTCACAGAATCCAAAGAGAACAACCCCTCCAGCTCAAAAATACAAGTGCCTCTCTGGGGAACACTGCACTTCCTGAACCAACAGAGCGCGTGTGACTCCACCCGGTCTGCCACACAGAGCCCTCCTCTCTGCCTGGGTAGAACCAGCTAGCTCTGCCAGTCAGGAAGAGAACGCCTTCCAAAACGAGCACAACAACGAAGACGACATCTCTCAACACTGCCATTAGAAGAAAACAAAATGAGAGTCATTGACAGCTGATGAAAAAAATCCCTCCTCAGCAAGAAGGCCGAGGAAAACCGCAGGGAGAGCGAGCCTGAGTCAGACATCCTTAAGCCGGACTATTCAGAAATTAAACTCAACACTGGAACTTAAAAATTCAAAATGTCAGGGGCCCCTGGGTGGCTCAGTCGGTTAAGGTCTGCCTTGGGCTCAGGTCCTGGGATGGAGCCTTGTGCCAAGGTCCCGGCGCAGTGGGAGTCAGCTTCTCAATCTCTCTCTCTCTCTCTCTGCCCCTCTAACCCTCCCCTGACTCCTGGTCTCTAAGTAAAATCTTTTAAAAGATAAAAATAAATGCATTCCTGGAAACCATTTTGTACCTGTGTGTATGTGTAGGTACACACACGTTCATCTCTTGAACTGTTTTTTTTCTAAGATCTTATTCTCATGTAACATCTCCAGCCAGCATGAGGCTTGAACCCATAACCCTGAGATCGAGAGTCGCGTGTTCTACTGACTCAGCCAGCCGCGTGCCCCTCTGCTGAGCTACTCTAAAGGTACACAAATACATAAAGGAATCATGTGAGGAATCTTCTGTGAAAACAAAGCACCAAATGCCTTCCCTGTTTCTTTCATCAAGCACAGATTTTCCTATATTTAGTTTGCAAGGAACACTTACCCCTGGAATGATCTGGTCTTAAAAGAGTGTTCTAGCTGGCAATACACAGCCTTGGACTCTTCAGAGGTACGGAGAAGAGTCGGTGTTCACGGGAGTATCATCGAGAAACCACACAGAAACGGAACTTGACAATGCCCAGCCGTTTCAGCCACTGCACACCCAACAGTCTGAGGCTCCTGTGTTCTGTTCAATCCCGCTGTCGGGGCGGAGGACAGTATTGGTGTCCTGGGAAGCCCTCAGACTGCTGTAGGCGACACGAGGAAAGTGCTGTGTCTCAGACTGTAATTTCAGAAATAGTAGGAAAGTATAGGTCTTGCCTTGTCTAGAAGGCTTCCTGTTATGAACCGCCCCGTTCTGCTGTATGTGTGGGTGACTGCCTGCTTGCAGAGCGGTTGAGTGACAGGTGGAATGAAAACAAGGCTAGGAGGTGAGGGTGCCCTGTATGTCGCTCCTTGTTTGTTGGAACAAGCACATTGTTGGCCTGCCGCGTCTCTTCTCACAGGAATTGCGATCATAACCTGTCCTTCCCTTGCTATGAATCAGAACTGGTAATTATTGGTCCAGTCGTTGGTAAGTTTCTTGTCCATTTGGTTTGTCCTCTGCTTGGGGTTTTTTTGAGAAATTGAACTTCCCAAGAGCGCCCCCTGGTGCTCAGTGAACGAGGGGTAAATCTTTTGGCAGGGTTGGCTCCGGTCCGCGAGGCAGCCAACGGCAGCTTGTTTCTGGATTACAGCACACAACATTGTGAACTTTAATAATGATCTGGCTGCAGAGTCCCCCCAGAAGAACAGTCTTTTCATTTCAAAAGACCTATGATGACGAAGTATGTGTCCTGTAACCTTCTGGTGGAATATTAGCAAAAGGAAGCCAGCACTAACCTCCACGTGGCATCCTTTTAACTCTCCAGGCAATTTAATTTGTAATAGTAATTGTGATATCAGAGTTTCACTTCAGTGGTGGACATGCTGCTAGTCAACAACTAAAACAAGCTGCTAAAAGAGCAAGACAACCGAGAACAAGAAGCCAGCAGCCCTCAGTGAGACCAAACAAACCACATGGAGCTCAGCGTTGTTCCGAGCAGCCCTGGGAGAGGAGGTCGTGTGTGCGCCCGGGTGCAGGATCCCAGGGAGGCATCAAGTTTGCAGGAAGATACACAGTCACTGTTTCACTTTGACAGTGAAATTTACTGGAAAAATCCTGTAAGCTTTGCGGGGTGCCTGGATGGTTTAGTCGGTTGAACTTCTGATTTTTTTTTTTTTTTTTTAAGATTTTATCTGCTTGAGAGAGACACAGAGCACAAGCGGAAGAGAAGGGGTAGCTGGAGAAGCAGGCTCCCTGCTGAGCAGGGAGCCCGATGTGGGACTTGATCCCAGGACCCGAGGATCATGACCTGAGCTGAAGGCAGATGCTTAACCGACTGAGCCACCCAGGTGCCCTGAACCTCTGATTCTTGGTTTCAGCTCAGTTTTTGTGTTTTTTTTTAAAGATTTTATTTATCTGTTTGTCAGAGAGAGAGAGAGCGCACAAGTGAGCACAGGCAGACAGAGTGGCAGGCAGAGGCAGAGGGAGAAGCAGGCTCCCCACAGAACAAGGAGCCCGATGCGGGACTCGATCCCAGGACGCTGGGATCATGACCTGAGCCGAAGGCAGCAGCTTAACCAACTGAGCCACCCAGGCATCCCTCAGCTCAGTTCTTAATCTCAGGGTCCTGTTATGTGTTGGACTCCGTGCTCAGTGCAGTCAGCTTGAGAGTCTCTCTCCCCCTTTGTCCATCCCACTCATGCTCTCTCTCTCAAATCAGTCTTAAAAAAATATACATCCTGGGGGCGCCTGGGTGGCTCAGTGGGTTAAGCTGCTGCCTTCGGCTCAGGTCATGATCTCAGGGTCCTGGGATGGAGTCCCGAGTCGGGCTCTCTGCTCAGTGGGGAGCCTGCTTCCTCCTCTCTCTCTGCCTGCCTCTCTGCCTGCTTGTGATCTCTGTCAAATAAATAAATAAAATCTTTAAAAATATATATATACATCCTGTATAGCCCTGGGTGTTAATACACAACTAATGAATCGTCGAACACTACATCAAAGACTAGTGATCCTCTACATGTTAGCTAACTGAGCACAGTAATAAACAGAAATCCTGTAAACTTTGAAGAAAACAAGCTCAGCGCTTTAGGACAGTGGGACAGTATGAGTTTTTTGTTGTACTTTCCACTTTAGATACACATTTATAGCCTACAAAGCAAGACAGAACTTTCCAACTTTAAAATTAGGTAGATAATGGGATAGCCCTGGCTTGAGTTCTTTTTTTTTAAGATTGTTTATTTACTTATTTGACAGACAAGTAGGCAGAGAGGCAGGCAGAGACCGAGAGAGGAGGAAGCAGGCTCCCCACAGAGCAGAGAGCCCGATGCGGGGCTCAATCCCAGGACCCTGGGACCATGACCTGCGCCGAAGGCAGGGGCCTTAACCCACTGAGCCACCCAGGCGCCCCCTGACTTGAGTTCTTAATACAGTCTACCACCCTTCTCCCCGACCCATCTCTCCAGAATGTATGCTGATAGCATTTAAAGGTTGACCCAGGATTACCAGCTGTTACTAGTGCAGGACGTGTACTTTAAAGGGTAAAAAAAACCAAACCAACAGAGCAGAACACTATTTCTTTCATAATAATGACTCAGAGTTGAGGTTAACAATTCTTTTGGTGCAAGATTTCTCAAAAGCTTTAACACAAATTGAAGTGAAGCCTATTTAATTCCAAATTTAAAATTAACTTTCCTCTTCTTGCCACCTAACATGTTGTCATCATCCCTTAAAACTGACCAACTCGCGGGGCGACTGGGTGGTTCAGTTGGTTAATCGACTGACTTGATTTCTGGCTCAAGTCATGATCCTGGGTTCCTGGGATCGAGCCCCGTGTTGGGCTCCGCTCAGCGGGGAACCTGCTTCTCCTTCTGCCTCTCTCCCTACTTATGCTCTGTCAAATAAATAAATTTTAAAAATCTTAAAAAAAATTTTTTTCTCCCTCTCTCTGCCCTCCCCCCCCCAAAACTGACCAGCTCTAGACTTTACCACCTATAGCTCTTCCTCAGCCCATCCGCTCTCCTGCCCTGCGGCTGCCCTTCTTCCTCCCATGTATGTTGCCCCCAGAGAGGCCATAAAAACACTTTTCAGATGTTCTTAAACAGCTTACAAACCTTTCCAACCCCTCTCCCTGCCCCCTTCCCCAGACACCGCACCCACCAAATCAACAGATGGGTGTCATCGGGGACCACACAAACCAAACATAAAGTGGGCATGACCCCACCCTCTAAATTCCACCTGGCTGGGTCTGTCTGCAGTCCTCCTGCCATTTTACCCCTCACATCTGTCTGTTCATCTGGAGTGGCTGTTCCCCCAGGAGGACGTGGTCTAGCTCCAATGCCTTTCTCGTGCTCCTTCACTCTGCAAGGTCCCTTCCATCCTTCCTTACCAGGCTACCCTGACTCACTCTAGAAGATCCAGCTCAGGAGCTGTCTCCTCCAGGAAGCTTCCCCCAACGGCCTGGCTGTGCTGATGGTCCTGCAATCCCCGCAGCTCCCAGCAGAAACCAGTCAAGAGCCCTTTCTGTGTTCAGATTAATCTGCTCTCATCGCACTACCCAACGAGGCCGTTTTAGAAAGCTTGAGGACATGGACTATCTTGTTTACTTCTTTGCCCCAGAACCTCATAGAGACTCAAAAACTGTTTACCTGCACGTAATTTCCTAAACTGAATTAAGAAAAAATTATCCTCTATGAAAGTACATAGTTGCATATATCCAACATAATACACACATTTTAAGTCATTTATCTATAAATATTTATTAAATACTACTTTTCAACTTCATACTTAAAAAATACCAAACTTGTATACACTCAACTAGATGAGCTAAAACGAAAAGGCCTGATAGTAGCGTCAAGCCAGTGAGACAGCCGGAGCCCTCGGCATCGCCGGCAGTATTGACTCAAGCCAAACCCGCGTACACCCTGTGCCCCCGCACGTCGAACCCTGGGTGTACACCCAGCAGACGGGAGCAAGAATGTTCTTAGCAGCATTACAGATCGTAGCCAGCTCCAGACGGGGAGCAGTTAACAGAATGGTGGGATAGACTCTGGCATATTCAGACACACAGAGCAGTGAAACAGAAGGAACTTCCGCACGTGGCAACCAGGGTGGTGCTTCGTGAAGTTCAAAAACGAGCTCCAGCAACGCGCGGTGACAGGAGATGTAAACGGTGGTTCCATCCGGAGGTTGTGGCTGGAACCGAGAAGAGGCACCCACGCGGCCGCCCTCTGTGGGAGCCGCAGTGTTCCCTTCCTGACCTGGGCAGCGGTCACCCAGGAGAGCGCCATGTCCAAGTTCACACTTAGGAGCTGGCCCTCAGGTGTGTGAGGGTCATGCTGCAACAAAGGTCAGAAAACAGAAAACCTGTGAACTAAACTCTTGGGAAACTGCCAACATGCCAGAGGCAAAGCCTCCAGAAAGAAAACTGATAAAAGTATCTTTGTCTCTTTGCTGTAAAACATGGAAAAGAATGTTTTTAGAAAGAACTGTATAGTTTTTAAAATGCACAAACGGTATTCCTTTTTATTTTAACGGTTACAACTTTGGTTTAAGGTTCATAATACTGTTTCCAGATAATGTTCCTCTGTTAACACCAACTAGGCAACTCTGTGATGTTACTTATGCGGTTAAGCCCCGACCCGCTCATTTGGTTACATTTTGAGAAAACCACTCAACTCTGGCCTACAGGACTGCAGGAGTCATAGTCTAAAATTTTTATTTCACTATATTCCTTCTGTACTTTAACCTAAAACCTGCTGCCACCTTTTAGTGATGACAGGAATAAAATTCTTTAAAATACAGAAAATCTATTTCCTGCTAAGGTTAAAAAAAAGAAACCAAAAACCCCCAAAACTCCGAGTACCCTAAAACAACTGATATACTTTGTCCTCTAGATTGTATTTTTGGTCAATGTGTCTCATGTTCTGAATATTAAAGTACAGTTCTTGGACTGAGTTTTAATATTAATAAAAAAATACTCAGTTTAACCAAATACCTGCCAGGATTCTTCAGTGAGTATTTTGAGGAAGTATATAAATAAAAAGATTAACATATCCAAATGCCTTTAAGAGCAAGAAAGAACAAAAGTTTCTAAAAATTATGCATGTATACAAGCAGAATAAACTCGGCCACAGGATATGCGAGGCAAGAGTGAAAAATAGAGCACCTTCCGACAGAACATTTTCCATTACAATCTCATACATGTGCATGGGAAACAGAACTAGATCATAACCCATGGATCTCAGACTCCCCAGAGCTTCCTGAGCAGTTGACGCTGTACTCGCGGGGTAACACAGGTGGGCGTGTGGCACTCATCTTCAAAGCTTTTCAACTCTTGACTTTGATGCTATCACCTTCAAGGCACCGGTCCAAGTGCTCATTAATCTGAGACTCCAAAACTTCATTCTGACACACGGGACAATCAACCATCCTGAGGCAGCTGGCTGGGCTGCTGGGACTCGGAGTCGCAGCTGTAGGGTGGGACCACCACTCTGGACCATTTCCACCGCTTTGTACTTGCTCTTTCTTGATAAAAAACTTGTCAAAAACAGTCTTGTCTTCTAGCCTGGGTCGTTTACTTGGGAATTTCTCTTCGGGCCCCCTCGCGTCCAGGGGTGCAGTCACAGATGTCGATTCCGGGGCTTTTAAAGAATTCCTCAGGGATATCTTCGAAGAGGTGGCCCTTCTCTGAGAACCAGAAGAGACCGAGTTTTTAGGGATGTCCCTGACCGTCAGGCTTTTCGTGGGAGAGCCGCTCACACTTCGGAAGGCCTTCTGGCTGCCAACTGAGACTGTAGGAAAGTAGTTGCTTAAGACATTTTGGTGACTGGTAGTCAGAACAGGGGATACAAGAGGAGTTTTTTTACTTGAACCATTATGTTCAAATTTCACCTCAATTTTAGAGTTGGGTCTGAGGGCTTTTGCTGAATGGTCTTGACCTAAAAGATCTTGGGTTTTATTAATTGTATATGGAGTGACAAACTTCCCAGATGAAGGCGAGTTGCTCCTTTCTCCCAGAACATATCCTTTCCCACTGAAAGGGATTAACAGTTGGGTCTCACCTCTGTTGGGCTTATCTGCAAAAGAAGCAAAGGTTTTTCCTGACTCGAGATCAATACAGTAACCAATGTTAAGCTGACGGACGTTCTGCAGAGGTCAGGGAGCTTCTGGGATGGAGAGGACACAAAGGATAAAAAACATCTTCTCCTATTCAGATAAGGAGTTCCAGCATCCAAACACTACCAGCAAAGGAACTTTTACCTTGAAAATCCCCTAGCATTCTAGAAGTTTAGTTCCAGAGGTAAAAGTACGCTCCCACATTCTCACCTTTCCTCCTACTCCCACAGAATGAGGATATACAGTCTCTCCACGTAAATTCTCCTCTAGCTCCTCTCAACATTTTGGATTCAGGAACAGTAGTTTATTATGTTTCTGGATCCAACCAACAACTTCCCAAGGGAAGAAGCCTTATCGTTAGTGACCTGGGTCCCCTGTCAAAACTCAGTTACTCTGAACTTCATAGGAAAGGGATAAATCTGGAAGATGAAGTACCGGCACATACATGTCATATCCTTTTCCCATTTTTCTCCCAATGAAAATACATACATCACCAGCAGAAGTCTCTCAGCTAGAGTCCAGCTGATAGGAAAGGGTGGAGTTAGGACTAATTCCGGGCATTGTTATTTGAATTGTTGTTTTTATTTTGACAATCATTTTGCCTTCTGTTTCCCAATGACTCATCAAGTCAAGATAGGAAAAGGGACTTTACCCTCCAGTATTATCCGTGGAAACCATTTCTACTTTAACTCACATCTACATAGAGCAAAGCACATTTTTCTACCGTCACTTCATAAACGGGAACTGTTTTTCCTAAGTCCAGACTTAAAAATATCTACACGAGAAAGAATCCTTAAGGTCATCCTAAGCCCCATCCTGCAGAGGCCGCCACTGGCTTTACCCGGTTAGCTGTGGTCCCAGCAAAGGGGGGAAGACCAGATAGCAGGGTACCTTTATTTTCTGCGGGTGTCGGCGGCTGCCCTAGTTTTGTCTTTCCTCTGCCCTTCCTGGAGTAATTCTCTGGTTCCTTGATTTTGATGTAAGTGCCGCCGCACGTCTTCTGGTGCTCGGCCCACCAGTAGTCGTGAGCAGAGGGCGCCCGGTTGGTGGCACGTTTGACGTAGCCGTAGTAGGGCTTCCTGTGCCGGCAAGGGCCGTCGCAACGCCACCAGTGTCGCCGGTACTCGTCCACCTCGTCGTGGAAAGTGTGGTACACCTGGGCGAGAGAGCGTGTTCAGTGTTAACGAGGCACGTTAACAAGTTTAAGAAAACAGATAAGCAGCCTTTATTGTCAAAACGTCCCCGTTTCAGTGACACTTTGGGGAAGGCAGCGACTACACCGAGCTTCTGAGCAAAAGTTCATTTTAATGGACTAGCAGCAGCTAATACTTCATGAACTGTCTAAAGAGAGAAAAATCTGAGATTAGAAAAAAAAAATTTTTAACGCCCAAAAACCCCTATCAATGCTAAAAGCTTTAGAAACCAAGTTTCAAAATGATCAAAATTTAGGGTAAAGACACAATTTTATATAAGCTGTAACATGTAAGAATTGTTCCTACTGCTGAACCGAATTTTCTCCTACAAGTAACACCCCCCAAGGGTTCGTTTACACGGAATATAAACGCTCCGCCCCTACCGCCACGAGCACCTTGCCGGACGCCGCCTCCGCTACGCCCACGCCACATGCGCACAGCTCTTTGCTCCGGTCTTTGTAATGAGCCCCGACGGGGCATCATTTTTATCTGCTTAAGGCAAAGAGCGCCCCAGATTTCAACTGGTTCATCTCTGTGTCCCTCGTGGCTAACACAGGCTCTGGCACAGTCAAGGTGCTCAGTTGCATCTGCCACCTGCCTAAAGGAAAAGCTTCGTCACTGACCCAAAGAACATTCTCTGCGAATGTGCTTTTCAGTCCTTACCCAGGATCCTTTAGTTTCACCCTCTAGAAGGAACCTTACTTACAGGGAAAGTGGTCTGAAAGGAAAGTGAGCCCTCCCCCCCGCGGACAGCAGGGTACCACTAAAAAATTGCTAATCCTAAATAACCCTAAATAAATCCTAAATAACCATTACTACTGTACAGGATAAGCAGCATCCATGGATGAGGTTTTTTTTAACCAAAGACATTTAACTTTCTCATGAATTTCCCGAGAGAAAGAACGTGAAGCCTTCGGTCACTCTCCCTCGAGGTTTCATCCCGGCTCTCCGTCTTAAGCCAAACCCTTGCGTGACTTGGCAAGCGCGCCCAACAGTGTGTATTACGTTCGGTGCACGAGACACCAGAGGGCAGGGGCCTGGGGACAAAGATGTACGGAACACCGTCCTCCCTTACACTGAGAATTCTGCACTTAATTCACTGGTCAAACACCCAGGGCACTGGACCTGCTTTGCTTCCAAGTCTTGTAACTCCTACAGCCTGGGGATGTGACTTCTTTAACGATGTCGTCACTAAAATAAAATTGTGCAACTGAATGTCCTGTGGAGTTTGTTATAACAGGATGTGACCTGTAAAAGCAAGGGCTGTCCACTCGATAAAACCGCTCCTCGGTGAAAACACAGACGCGCAAGAGAAAAGAATATATCCTCTTCCAAATGCACAGCAGGAAGCATACCAGGACTTTGCTTACAGTGAAAACGCTGATGAGGAAACTAAAAGCCTTTTGCATGAGCACCTCCACAATTCTTTTGCTGGTCGGGACTTTATGTGACTGTTTTTTAATGCAAGCCACTTTCTTGATGTTGAAGTAACTCCATTCGATAATTAAATGAGCTCTCTAGAATATTAAAGCCAACAGCTAGAAAAAAATATATACAGAAGGTGAGCACTATCCATTTTCCACCACACTGGCCTTTATGCCTTTCAAAGGCAGGAAATCTCTGCAGGGATGAATATCCTATTTGGTTCAATTCAATGTCGTACTCATTAGGCCCTCGTGGGGACGCTGCACCACACAGCTTCTACGGAGGTGCACAGAGACCAGGAGAACCGCCCTGTGTTCAGAGGTCGGACAGCAGAACAAAATATTGTAGAAGGTCCAGGAGCTGCTGAGGACACTCAAAGGACAGAGCAGTCCTGGCCTGCTGCAAAGAAGAGGGGCATGTGACAGCACAGAGGAAGTGGCACATGGGAGGGAGAGCACATGTGAGGGGCAGCACGGGGGCAGGAAAGTTCTCTCAGAACCAAGACAAGCTGTGGCTGTGGGAGGCAAGAGACAACGAACAGGATGGTCACCTGATCAAATGAATCCGTAATAAAAACTTCTAGTATCTACCTTGTACTCAAACTGGGCTACAACGTTTGTATTTTTTTCCTTTACTCCTCAAGGACCCGAAGGTAAGTGTCCTTACGGCCCTCGTTTCCTCCTCCTATGCAGACGCCCCCCACCGTCCGGCATCCGTGGAGCCGGCCTCGGAACCCCAGCCTCAGACTCCTGGGTTTTCTGACCCCAGGCTCTGCTTCCGACAGGGTCACGCAGAAATATGAATCAAGACTTCGGGTGATGGGAACGACACATGATACAGGAGCGACCGAAGGAGACTGTCACATGGAAACAAAGCTGAGGGACAGTTGTGATGACCCAGAGGTAGGGCAGGCCTGCAGCCGCCGTGTGTGCAGCGTCGCCCTTTTACCAGAAGCCTTGCGGGGGCTGCGGGGACACCCAGCCCAAGACGAGCCGGTCAGCTTCTCTTTGCTTGTCTTACCATTTACTGTGGAAATTCCTCAAAGATAGTATTTGTTCTGACCCAGGTTGTCTATTTTTAGTTAAATCCCAAGAATTACTGAATAAATAACTATTAAAAATCATAAACGTTATACTTATTTAATATTTAATAAGCTGATTAAATTAATAAATGTTATATTTATTATTTAAATCACATACCGTTATATTGGCTCCTGTCAGGCGATTGATGCGATGCATGTGTTTACAAAACTCTGGCCCGTGCCCCTCCCGGTCTTTATCATTATTAGTGACAAATAAATAGGCGTGTATCATTTCATGCAAGAGGGTCTGAAACAGAAAACAAATTAATTTGTTAGGGTGCTTTTGAAAATAAAAATGCATTTTCTTACTCCACGTGGCGTTTTAACTTTGCTTAGATCACAGGCTCCTTTCAAAAACTGGTAAAAGTCATAAACTGTCTTTCTAGAAAAATTACATACACATACATTCACAAAACTTTGCATATATTCTCCGAAGCTCTGCAGATCCCAGGTTAACTTGGAACTCTGTGTTCCAAGAAAGGCTTTTTAACTGTTCACTGAAACCCAAAAGGAAAGATCAATGAACTCAACTACATAAGAATCTTAAAATTCTGTGTGGGGGAGAAACATGGTGACTGAAAAGACTAATTCAGAACAATGTATGTGCAATGCATCCCTCAGGCTATTAATTCTTAAACTACAAAGAGCTATTAAAGTCGACAGAAAATGACCAATAACCCATTTTTAAGTGGGCGAAGGTCACAGATGGGTTCTCAGAGAAAGAAATATAAAGCCTCTGTCAGGGGCGCCTGGGTGGCTCAGTGGGTTAAAGCCTCTGCCTTTGGCTCAGGTCATGATCCCAGGGTCCTGGGATCGAGCCCCGCATCAGGCTCTCTGCTCAGCGGGGAGCCTGCTTCCCTTCCTCTCTCTCTCTCTGCCTGCCTCTCTGCCTACTTGTGATCTCTGTCTGTCAAATAAATAAATAAAATCTAAAAAAAAAAAAAAAAAAAGCCTCTGTCAACGCTGAAAGTTTTAGAAACCAAACTGTAAAATGATCAAAAATTAGGATAAACCATAAACATGAAAAAAATGGGCAACTTCATTTATAAAACAAATACAAACTAATACTACACCAGTAGGTCACTTCTGCTTACCTAACATTAGTAGAACTCCTGGAGTTTGACACCATTAGGAAAGCAAAGGGGAAACAAACATTTCCGTCTATCTCCGATGGGACAGCAAAATGAGCCAAAGCCCACGGAGGAGAATGTGGTAACATCTCACAAACTACAAATGCACTTATCCTCTGACCCAGCAATCCTGAGACTAACAGGAAAGGTCCCGTGTACCAGGCATTTTCACTGTAACATTGTTTATTATGTTAAGACCGGAAATAAGTGTTCAGCGACAGGGGCCCGGCTGAAGGAACCACGGAAAATCCACAACATGGGATTCTATAGAGACTTAAAAAAGAACGCAAAGATCTCTATGGAGTCATCTGGAGAAACCTACAGGGTATGCTTTTGAATGAAAAAGGCAAAGTACAAAGAAGAATGTACACAGTCTTTTGTATGAGAAGTATGTCAAGTGATCGGGAGGGGAAATAAGAATGGACATAAATATTTGCAAACAGGGGCACCAGTTAGGCGTCTGACCCCTGGTTTCAGCTCAGGTCATGATCTCAGGGTTGTGAGATCGAGCCCCCTATCCGGCTCCACACTCAGTGCAGTCTGCCTGAGGTGGTCTCCCTCCCTTTCCCACCCTCCCAAAGGCTCATGCTCACTCTCTCAAATAAATAAATCTTTAAAAAAAATTTGCAAAACAGAACAATGAAACAACAAAGAAACTAATAACAAGAATATCTTATAGTAGTCGGGGAGTTCAGCATAGAGAGGGAAGGAGCAGGACAATGTTTCTAGGTGTACAGCTTTCGACAGCTTTGGGATTTTGAATCGTGACAATTTCAGAACAAAAACAATAAAATCTACTGCTCTAGTGAATAGCATCTGACGGAAAATCATGTGATTGGCCCAAATTTCATCTGAATTTACATAAATCTTGTTTGAATTAAAACAACAGCCTACTGCTCATTTCCACACCAAGGATGCCAAAGTGTAGGTGCAAAGTTCAGAGAAGTATTTAAGGCTGCCGTCTCATAATGTACCCTAAAGAAATAGGAATACATTTTTTACAAAGTGAGAGTCAGTGGGGCACGTGGGTGGCTCAGTTGGTTAACTGTCTACCTTCGGCTCGGGTCATGATCTTGGGACCCTGGGATCGAGCCCTGCATCAGGGGTCTCTGCTCAGCAGGGAGTCAGCTTCTCCCTCTCCCTCACCCTTTGTGCCCTCCTTCTCTCTCTCAAACAAATAAATAAAATCTTTAAAAAATACATATGCTTTCTTAAAAAGTGAAAGTCATGAAGGTCTTCAAGAGCAAACCTTGTTCGTAATGTTTTTACAAAGAATTTCTATCAAAGGAACTAGACTTGCCATTAATGAATTGTACTCTTATCAAATTCTGCTGAACAGAAAAATGGGTGAATCAAACATTTTAACTTGGTCACTATGAAAACATCCCTTTTAAAATTATCAACTCCATCTCTGGAAATGAACTTAATCTTTTTAAGTAAATGCCTCTCTTTTGGGACTCAAACTCAAAGAGCATTCTACATTTCAAATGTTTTCCTATATTCTAAAGTAATGATCAGTAACTATTCTTATAAAGGGAAAGAAACTTAGTTCCTAATTTTGGGTACAATTTAAATACCTTGAAAATGGAACGGCCCATGGCACCATACCAAACCATTTCTATCTTTATATACCCACCATTTTCCACATTTAGGCTAGATTCAAGGCTCTACTCAGCACGGTCCCAAAACACCTCTACTTTCCACCACTGTTCTCTATCTGGACAAAAGGAACTACTTCTGGTCCTCAATATGCCCTAATTTCAGGCCTCGCTTTCGCTCACTGCATGCCCATTTCTTCTGCCAAGGGTAGTTTTCCTCCGCCATATCTGCTTGTCAGAATCCAGTCTGTCCTGTAAGGCTCACCTCCATGTTCTAATTAGCAGAAGTAACAATTATAAAGTGGTAGTAATGAGGCCAAGTGGTACAGGGGACAGGACAAGAGCTTTGGAGTCAGGGACCTACACGAAGGATTTGTTACTTATCACGCTCAAGACCCTGGACCAGTTACAACGCGCTCCTCACGCCTAAAATGAGGATGTCCTGATCTTGGAGGGCCATACACACTAGATTAACTATTGTTATTAACTAGTGTTAATCTAGTCCAAAATCTGGCCACAATATGTGCTCAACAGTGAGTGGGAGGAGTGGCGATGTCATTAGTCACAAAATACACAGCCATGAAGCTTTTCTTCTTTGTCCTCGACCACACAAAATCGTTTCCTTTTCTGAACCCTTTTCATGATAACTTAGGTCATACTCTATGTACAGACCAGAGTCACACGGTTCCTCCTCGGTCCTTCTCACCCTGATTTGATATTGTAACTTTCTTTCAACAGCAAGTGCTCCCTTGATAGCATTACCACACATTTCCCATTCTCTTCTCGCCCATTACCTTTAAAAAAAAATTGTTCGTGTGTTTAATCATTTACATAATAAATACTCATTAAGCAACTACTGTTCTAATTAGAGCTCCTCATAAGGTTAATCATGTTCAAATTTTTTTTACGCCTACTTTTTCTGCTTATTCACTGTGTTACCAAGAGAGTCATGTTAACACACAACTATGATTGTGGATTATTTCTCTTTTTGCTTCTACTAATTTATGTTTCATGTAGCTTAAGGTTATATTATTACTTTAAGGATCAAATCATGTGTTTTTATTTAATAGATTATTTTATCATTCTAAAATGTTAACCTTTTTTTCTAGTAAAACTTCTTCCCTTAAAATCTTTAGTTTGATACAACAGCTTTCTGTTATTGTTTGGATGGTGTACTTTTTTCCAACCTTCTACATGTATGTGTGTCTTCACCTTAAGCCTATCTCTTTTCATCTAGTATGTCATTCCAAGTCTTTAGTGCTTAGTCCGTTTATATGTAACATAACTACTGATATTGTTTTTATGCCTACCTCTTTTTTCTTTGCAGGACTTTGTTCCTTTATCCCTCCTTCCTTTTTTAAATTATTTCTGTTGTACCATTCTATACTTAGTAGCTATTTACTTTTTTTTTCTAATTGTGGTAAAAAGCATGTGACGTAAAATCTACCAGCTGAACTATTTTTAAGTGTACAAGGTCTGGAATGTGAATTATATTCACATTGTTCTGAAACCCATCACCTTTCATTATCCTTAAAAACACCATCTTTTTTATTCCGAGCATGTTTTAACATATTTCCCATCCAATCTCTACCACTCTATCCTCTTTGTAATGCATATGCTTCAAGTGAGGTAACTGGGGCAAGACCAGTCACACTGGGTGCATCTTAGGGAATTTCAGGCATGTTCTAGACTCAACTAACCTTAATCTGGGAGCTCCTACTCCTCCATTTTGCTAGTGACGCATGCCCTCGCTCGTGCTGGCTGGTTATACCAGCTCAGCTAGATATTCTGGGAGGGCAGCACCACAGTGTCTGAACAGAGAATCAAAGTTTGTGTGCCTTGGTTGGAAGATATGGGTCCTAATTTTTTCTCCGCCGCTAAGTATGCAACTTAAACCTGTTACTTACCCTCTCTGAGCTTTAATGTCCTCATTTACAAAAAAGAGGACAACACATGTTGTACATAAACAGGGTTGTTGCAAAGATCAAATCAGATAAAACACCTGAAAGACTTTCGCTGTGAAAAACTATAAAAATATAAGGTAATTGTTATCATTTACCCTGCAGTTTAAGTCTGCAATGACAAAAAAAGAGGTTTTGGTTTTGGTTTTACATTACAGGTTAAGTCACAGCAGTCTAAATCAGTCATAAGCATTTTCAAATTACTCAGCTAAAGAATCAAGTTTATGCAAAGAATACCTCTACGAGATCCTTTCTTGGTCTCAACTTTAAAAGAGGTTCACTGAGACGGATGGAACACATTCCACCCCTCCCTTCATAGCTGCATATCCCAGCACACCTGGAAAACAACACCACAAAAAATTATTTACCTAATATACAACAAAAGAAACAGAGACGAAACAGGAAATCCTTATACATTCTTGGGCAGGTCACACCAAGTACCTTCTTGGTTAGGAGAGATTTGCATTTCACCCCAGTGAGATGTGTCAACAGTAATGCGTCCCTTTCCCTCGCGTGGCTGCAGGGGCCCCAAAGAGGACAATCCTGTTCTGTGGCTCCCAGTCTCCTCCCTACAAACTGTAATCAGTTTGTGTTAACAACCAGATCTCCAACAGCACGACTCGAAAACTGTAACAGAAGCCTCTGTGAAAGAGACTGGTTCTTTACACACAGTTCTGTGTCTGATCTTAATCTGTCTTACTTTAGGCTGTTTTGTATCACTTGGAACACAAGCAAGTGGTATAAACGCCATCCTAAACTTGCAAACCCCCTTCAGGTGCAGGAACAGATTATTTCAAATCGGGATTCCTCAACCTCAGTGTACATCCTTTTGGAGGCATCCCCGAAGATCCTCTGGGTGCAGAAATATGGAAACGTCAAGCCCGTCCCCCTTCTAACACCGGAGCTCACTACTGAGTGGCGTTATCTCAAAGAGCGTGGAACAGGGCAACACACGTCCTTGGGCGGCTTCCCTGCCTCCTCGGCATTCTTTCTTAGCGACTGACTCTGGATGCTTCTCCCTCCTGGGTCAGAAATGTGTTAATTTACTTCCAAACTGGGGGAGATCCAAAGACACTTCCTTTTCCCTCACTGTGGCCTTTACACATCAAACTGCTACCGGGATGGGCCACACCGCTCCCGAACGTTGCTGGAGCGGGAGAGAGACGGAGCAGGAAGAGAGAGGTACCCCGAGAGCGGCTGCTGGTCCAAAACAAGACCCCGCGTTTCACGCCCCAACGGGCCCATCGGGGCGGAGCGAGAAGGGGAGCCCAGGGCCGGGGGCTGCGGAGGGGCTGCCAGCCGTTCTCGCTCCCCCAGCAGGGCTCGGGACTCACAGGGTCATTCGCATGCTCCACTTCACCTCGACGGCCTCCAGCTGGCCCCAGAAGAACCGATCGTTGAACTGCACGAACAGGGCCTGCAAATCCGGGGTTGGGTCCACCAACTCCCAGGACGCGTCCACCAGCGACAGGGGCGCCTGGGCCCGGTCGCGCTCCGACCCCTGCAGGTCCCACTCCTCCTGAAGCCGCAGCGCCAGCACAAGGTCCTCATCCATCTCTTCCGGGAGCCCAGTCGGCGTGCGCCGGCGTTAGGCGGGCTCCGCGTCTCCGAAGCTCCGAGGGCCCGGCGGAGCTCCTAGGAGATACCGGCTCTCGGGCTGCTCTCGGGTCGGCCCGCCAGTCTCGCGATAACTCGGGAATAACTGGCTGTAGAACGAGAACTGAGGTTGCCCCAAGCCAAGATTTTGGGGCTTAAAAAAGAGAACTCGGCAAGACTCCTGCTAGTGGGTTCAAAACCTGGGTTTCCAGGGCTTGGACTCGAGGAGGGTTTCAGGAAACCGGTTACCGCCTTTACGCTTCGCCGCTAACTTCAAACACTTACATCACGCTCAGCCCATGCGCAGTACCCACGTCCCGCTGCCTCGCCCTCCACTCTCTTCCGCAATAGCGCCTCCTGCGCATGAGCCGTAGGTTGCGGGCGTTCCTGCGCAGGCGCGCTCTCTGAGCCCGGCCCCTGCGCAGGCGCGGTGTCCGAAGCTCAGACCCAGGCGCAGGCGTACTTGTCTCCCTTCCATCCTGCTTCCTCAGCCCTGGAGCTCGGCGGGGCTTGGGTGGGTCTCAACCGCGGCAGCACCGGCGGCGGCGATAGTGACAGTGACTGCGTGAGACTCGGACGGAAATGGCGATGGCGTTGTCGGACAGTGGGGCGACCCGCCTGCGGCGGCAGCTGGAATCGGGGGGCTTCGAGGCGCGGCTGTACGTGAAGCAGCTCTCGCAGCAGTCGGACGGGGACCGGGACCTGCAGGAGCACCGGCAGCGCATCCAGGCGCTGGCGGAGGAGACGGCGCAGAACCTGAAGCGCAACGTCTACCAGAACTACCGGCAGTTCATCGAGACAGCCCGCGAAATCTCCTACCTGGAGAGCGAGATGTATCAGCTCAGCCATCTGCTGACCGAGCAGAAGAGCAGCCTGGAGAGCATCCCGCTCACCCTGCTGCCGGCGGCCGCCGCCGCTGGGGCTGCCGCGGCCTCCGGCGGGGAGGAAGGGGGAGGCGGCGCGGGGGGCCGAGACCACCTGCGGGGCCAGGCAGGCTTTTTCCCCACTCCCGGGGGCGCCTCCCGCGACAGTTCGGGTCCGGGAGAGGAAGGGAAGCAGCGCACTCTTACCACCCTGCTCGAGAAGGTGGAAGGCTGCAGGCACCTGCTGGAGACGCCAGGGCAGTACCTGGTGTACAACGGGGACCTGGTGGAATACGAGGCCGACCACATGGCCCAGCTGCAGCGGGTGCACGGCTTTCTCATGAACGACTGTTTGCTGGTGGCCACCTGGCTGCCCCAGCGGCGGGGGATGTACCGCTACAACGCCCTCTATCCCCTGGATGGTTTGGCCGTGGTCAACGTCAAGGACAACCCGCCCATGAAGGACATGTTCAAGCTGCTCATGTTTCCCGAGAGCCGTATTTTTCAGGCGGAAAATGCTAAAATCAAACGAGAGTGGCTGGAAGTGCTGGAGGAAACCAAGAGGGCCCTCAGTGAGAAAAGACGAAGGGAGCAGGAGGAGGCAGCGGCCCCTCGAGCACCACCCCAGGTGACTTCCAAGGCCAGTAACCCATTTGAGGATGAAGAAGAAGATGAACCGGCCGTTCCTGAGGTAGAAGAGGAGAAGGTGGACCTCTCAATGGAATGGATCCAGGAGTTGCCGGAAGACCTGGATGTCTGTATTGCCCAGAGGGACTTTGAAGGAGCTGTTGACCTGCTGGATAAATTAAACCATTACCTGGAGGATAAGCCCAGTCCACCTCCTGTTAAAGAGCTAAGGGCCAAGGTGGATGAGCGTGTCCGGCAGCTCACGGAGGTGCTGGTGTTTGAACTCTCCCCAGATCGTTCCCTGAGAGGTGGTCCCAAGGCTACACGTAGGGCAGTTTCTCAGCTGATCCGGCTGGGCCAGTGCACAAAGGCCTGTGAGCTGTTTTTGAGAAACAGGGCAGCAGCTGTGCACACTGCAATACGTCAGCTTCGCATCGAGGGTGCCACCTTACTCTACATTCATAAGCTGTGCCATGTCTTCTTTACCAGCCTTCTTGAAACCGCACGGGAATTTGAGATGGATTTTGCAGGCACAGACAGTGGCTGCTACTCTGCCTTTGTGGTCTGGGCAAGATCAGCCATGGGCATGTTTGTGGATGCCTTTAGCAAGCAGGTGTTTGATAGTAAGGAGAGCCTCTCTACCGCGGCCGAGTGTGTGAAAGTGGCAAAGGAGCACTGTCAGCAACTGGGGGACATCGGACTCGACCTCACCTTCATCATCCATGCCCTTCTGGTGAAGGACATCCAAGGGGCCTTGCACAGTTACAAAGAAATCATCATCGAAGCCACTAAACATCGCAACTCTGAGGAGATGTGGAGGAGGATGAATTTGATGACCCCAGAGGCCCTGGGCAAGCTCAAAGAGGAGATGAAGAGTTGTGGGGTCCGAAACTTTGAGCAGTACACCGGGGATGACTGCTGGGTGAACCTGAGTTACACCGTGGTTGCCTTCACCAAACAGACCATGGGCTTCTTGGAAGAAGCCCTGAAGCTCTATTTCCCAGAGCTGCACATGGTACTTTTGGAGAGCCTGGTGGAAATCATTTTGGTTGCCGTGCAGCATGTGGATTACAGCCTTCGGTGCGAGCAGGATCCGGAGAAAAAGGCTTTTATCAGACAGAATGCATCCTTTCTCTATGAGACCGTCCTCCCTGTGGTAGAGAAAAGGTTTGAAGAAGGCGTGGGGAAACCCGCCAAGCAACTCCAGGACCTGAGGAATGCATCCAGACTTATTCGTGTGAACCCTGAAAGTACAACATCAGTGGTCTGATGCCCGTGGCTCTGTGTCTATGTATGCCTATATATTGCTTATACATTATTTATATTTATATTAAGTTGCATTAGCATATTCTTTGTAGTCTTAAACACAGATCAAAAATAAAAGACGCCCTCTCAAATCGAAATGCAGAATCAGAAGGAAAAAGAAAAAAAAGTTAAAATTAAGCCAAAATAACAAAACATTGGAATTATTAAAATACACACTTTCCTTTTAAATTATGCTAACTCTCTAATGAATATGTTGTCACACTACAGCATTTCAGTGTATCCTTTTGGGTCAAAACACACTTCCTTCCAGTCTATATTATACAGCTCAGAGAAATCATATCTATAAATATGTAGAGTTTAAGTATGTCGTGAGGTTTCCCAGTTCGCTAAAATGTTGGGTCTCTTAAAAGAGTACAGTGCCATACAGACACCCTGCTTCACACACTTCCCCACCTTAAAATGTGGCTGAACAATTTTTTTTTTGGGGGGGGAAGGAGTTGAGAGCATTGGTTTTAGCATAAATTTTGGTCAAAAAAATTCCTTCTTGAAAGTGGTCAGTTTGTGGACTCAAATAACTTGGATAGCTTTCATAAGCTTTTGTGAAACAGCTCCGCAAACATTTTGCCAATGTGATTTGAGTGACTAATTATTTTCACCTGCTAATTAGCAGCTTTCTAATACTTGATTCCGGAGCACTTACTTGAATCTTAAGGACTATGGTAACTTTTCTTTCAACATATTCCTGAACTGTGTGAGTTTCCAGCCACAGCTTTTCTCCTTATCATACTAAAAAAATTAAAATGATTAAAAGAAAACCACCAAAACAGGACAGACTGAGGAACCTGGCAACGGCCAGTGACTTTTAGCTGCCTTCCCTCACTCTCCCTGTGACATATAATGACTCAGACTACATGGAAACGGGAGGAAAGTTTTCAGCGAAATATTTATTGAGATTTCAGGGCCTGGGTGGATGGGAAATTAGAAAAAAATCATATGCAAACTCTACAGTGTTCTCAAGTATGACTGTTTTGAGCAGAGATTTGGCTTTTGATTTTTTTAACAAAGTAGAGAACAAAAAGGTGAGACAATGTGCCCAAAGCCAAGGGAAGAAAAGAACTTTTGGTGACTCCTACTAGAATGCTACATACTGCCTTTCTCTTGTTTTGTGTTTTCCTTTGTTACGAAAAGTAAATATAATGCTTACTTCAGGTTGTTTCATAAAACAAAAATAGCTAAAGAAATTGGAGCTTCCCAGGATTTCTGAACTACTGCTTCCACTGTGCATTGATTATATAAGATTCCCCATACATGGAGAAATTGTGCTAAGATCCACCATTTTTTCCTCTTTCCAGCTGTGATTCTTGTCCAAAAGTGCCATTTCTGATGCCGAGGACTTCCAAAGGTCATGTCTTTTATCTGAATTAAAATAGTGGTATTAAGACTGGAAATTATGTAAAACCTAAAATAGCTTCCAAGAGTGGCTTAGGGTTTGTGAAGCTCCTTGACTCAGTTACTTGCTGTGAGAGGAGTCCTTTTATTTATTTTTAGCTATGCATTTTAAAAGTTGAAAATTATTAAAATTACAGATTTTCTTTAAATTTTTCACATAAATTTAGAATTTTCTAGACAATAACCGTAACTGGATATCTCAGCTGAGCAAGAACAGTTATAATTTGCCTTTTTTAAGATCACTGGAAACTTGAATTTGATGACAATGTTATTATTTTGTGCAACTTACGGTTTCTAAAACTATATTGTATAAAACATGTGTAAATATCTGATGCTGGGTCCATGAAACGATACTTCTGAAATCAACACTTAAGGCATGAAGTTGTAAAAAACGTAAATGTGTATATTCAGATATTTAAATGGTTGCTTCTCTATAGAACTGTCTGCTTTTTAAAACTGGAAGTACAGAATTTTCTTTGGGTAAACTTTGCGTGTTCCTTAATCAGAGTTGTAGCTGAAGGAAGTCGGCCGGTGGTGATTCAGTTAGTGTGGGAAGTGGATCAGAGACCATCAGTTTCATAATGTATCTTTGTGCCAAGACTGAGCTATGGTGTACCATTCCTCAGAGTGGAGTCAGAGCTCTTCCCTCTCGTTCTTGTTTCATAGACTCCAAAACAAGTCCTAAAAATCGAATGCAGTTAGAGATTGTCCAGAAATACAGCACACACTGTAATACACCACTGTAGACTTGATTGCCTCTTCTTGTCTGCTTCCCACATCACACTGTCACTCGAGCTTGGAATCACAGACTTGATTGAATTAATTACTGTTGAAAAAAAGACACCCTGTGGAATTAAGTCTCTTTTTGATTAAGGCCTCATTTCACTTAAAGTGCTGAACACTTACTTTTGTTTAAAAGACTACCTGTAGTTAAATTGCCTGCACTTGTATTTTGCAATTCGCTTACCTACGATTGGAAATTTGGGACTTGACATAAGGCGTAAAATCAGTATATGTACATTTTGCTTATTGATATGCTGTGATATGAGGGATTCTGAAATGTTTATCAAAATAAAGTTTAAAATTTTTCTTACACTGGATAAATTGGCATTACAATGTTGTATCTCCTTTAATTAGGATTCAATATTTTTTTTAAAGATTTTATTTATTTATTTGACAGACAGAGATCACAAGTAGGCAGAGAGTCAGGCAGAGCGAGAGGAGCAAGCAGGCTCTGCTGAGCAGAGAGCCCGATGCGGGGCTCCATCCCAGGACCCCGGGATCATGACCTGAGCTGAAGGCAGAGGCTTTAACCCACTGAGCCACCCAGGCGCCCCTAGGATTCAATATTCTTATGTCCTTGTTACAGAAGTACCGGGCTTTTTAAAGATTTTCTTTATTTATTTGACAGAGAGAGAGCACAAGCAGGGGGAGCGGCAGGCAGAGGGAGAGGGAGAAGCAGGCTCCCCACTGAGCAGAGAGCCGAATGTGGAACTCGATTCCAGGACCCTGGGATCATGACCTGAGCTGAAGGCAGTCGCTTCATCACCTGAGTGCCCCTGAAATACTGTTTGCTTGTTTGTTTTTTTAAAGATTTTATTTATTTACTTGACACAGAGAGAGAGAGAGAGAGAGAAGGATCACAAGTAGGCAATGAAGCAGGCAGAGAGGGGGAAGCAGGCTCCCCGCCGAGCAGAAAGGCCGATGCGGGGCTCGATCCTAGGACCCCAGGATCATGACCCGAGCCGAAGGCAGAGGCTTTAAACCACTGAGCCACCCAGGTGCCCCTGAAATACTGTTTTAAGAGCCGAGGTGGTTTTTGTTTTGTTTTGTCTTTGTCTAGGGGGATGACAGATAGGAAGCTGTTAGCTAATTTAAATATATGTTCTGCTTACTGTCAGAATTGTGATTAAATCAGATCTCAGGTTTTTTTTTTAAGGACTCCTTTGGGAAATTTCAGGTATATAAAATTAATTTGCTCTAAAAAGGGGATTTTATGCCATCTGCACATCCCTACATGAAGAAAATATAATGGAGGCCATATGACCTAAGAACTAGGAGCATCAATGATAAGGATCTGTTTTTTAATACATATAGACCCTGAGGGAACTTTTACATATAATTGATTTAAAGCTATTTATCAAAAAAATAAAAATATTCAGTGCTATGCCTTACATTGACTATAATGTGGGGTGGGGAAGATAAAATAAATTTGAGCGTGCTTGCTCTGAAATTCTTGAGAATTGGAACAAATGGAGAATAAAAAATTGGAAAAACTAGGTTAGGGAGTCAATTAAATACACAATAGTGTGTTGCAAATTACATTAATTAAATCGAATGTAGACAGCGTGTTGCCAAAAAAACCAACAACCCTGTGCGTTGTTGTTTTCATACTCAGGATTTCATGGGAATACTGAGAAGGAAGAGGGCAATGTGTTTTTGAGGAGTTTGGAGAGTCTTCATGGAATTGTTGGCATTTGAGCCAAAAAAATAAGAATATTTGACATGAAAAAAATTCACGTATGAGAAGCGATGTGGGAACCTTCCTTTAGGGAATCATTTGCTAATGATTGCTGTGTTCCAAGCAGTGTGATAAGCACCTTTATCGGCTCAGGTCATGATCTCAGGGTCCTGGGATCGAGCCCCGCATCAGGCTCTCTGCTCAGCGGGGAGCCTGCTTCCTCCTCTCTCTCTGCCTGCTTCTCTGCCTACTTATGCTCTCTCCCTCTCTGTCAAATTAATTAATTAATTAATTAAGTTAAAAAAATAAAATCTTGAAAAAATTTTAAATAAAATATTTTTCTCAAGTAATCTCTATGCCCAACATGGGTCTCGAACCATGACCCCAAGTTTGAGTCACATGCTCTGCAGACTGAGCCAGTCACCTGCCCCATTATCATCAATTTGTACATTATTGAATTCTTGGTAATTGGTAAAATTAAGTAGCCTTGAACTTGAAGAAATGTCTTTGGGCATTAAGATACATGTAACTTAGATTAGGAGTCTCTGTCTCTGGTTTCATCTTCTTGCATTTTTCCCTCCCTTCCCCTATGATCCTCTGTCTTGTTTTGTTAGGAAACAAACTGAGGGGTGCTGGGGGGTGGTGGTGGGAGGGATAGGGTGGTGGGGTTATGGACATTGGGGAGGGTATGTGCTGTGGTGAGTGCTGTGAATTGTGTAAGACTGATGAATCACAGACCTGTACCCCTGGGGCAAATAATACATTATATGTTAATTTAAAAAAGAATCACTGGAAGTGCTCTATAAAAATGCAGATTCCTGGGTCCCCTTAATCAGAGTTTTTGAGGACCAAACCCACACATCTGAGTATATAACAAGCTCTATAGGTAATTCTTTCTTACACAAAGTTCTGACAAAGTCCTCTGCTTGGCACAGATGTTCATAATTGGGGCACGTATGAGAAACGAAGCAATGGGAATTGCCTGCCCTAACCTCTGCACTGGCCATTTTGCCTTGGGAGATATGGAAAGGGTCCCGAAGAGCCTTCCCTTGCTTTCTCAAGGGATTTGGTAAAGTAGTTTCAGTTGAACATAATTACACTGACCTTTAATAGATGAAAAAGTTCTCAGGGCAAATAAGTTTCAGAAATGCTCAACCCTATTTTCGCTTTGATTAACATGACACACATTACCAGCATGGGATGCATTCTGGGGAATCCTGCTTCCATAAAATTCTTAAATTTTGATGGGAAAAAAAAAAAAAGATAACATGTAACTTAGCTCCTGTGATAAGCAGCCAAGCTCAGGAACGGCTGGGTGTGTGTCTCCGATAGAGGACAGTTGCCGGACAAGGGCTTGTTTCTTTAAATGTCATGCTTGATTAGTTTCACCTAATATGCTGACTTTCTCTCAGATTTATACCTCTCACTAATCACATTAAACAAAGTTACATAAGCCAAGCCAGTGTTGACAAGTCTCTAAAATATTTGTGTGTGTCATCTCAGACGTCGCTGGTGGGAATTACTGTAAACTGGGCACTGGCAATTTGGCAAGCCTTAAAACCACAGAATTATACAAACCCTTTGACCCCACACCCCACCTCTGGAGATTTATTCTAAAAAAAAACAAAAACAAAAACAAACTTCCTAAATTAAATTTACCCATGAAACTCATGTGATTTATGAGTAAGTTTTGAAGAACCCTTCTAGTTTCCACTTTTGCATGTAAGCTCAGGAGAGGCACTCAATCCTGACAAGGAGAAAGCTGAACAGATCGAAAAATCAACAAGTCTTCTTGGATCCAAAGAGCGGGGCGGGACACAAGGCAAACCACCAGCCCCAGACTGGAGAGCCCAGCGGGCAGATGCAGGAAGTCCTATCCTAGGGGAGCAGGGGCTCAGGGGGAAACCACTGTGGAACCCAGTGTGGGGATGGGGGAGCCGTACAGAAACCTCAGTCGTAAGCGACAAAAGCTGGAGACTCCGTGCCCACAGCTCAGAGTTTAAAACTCCAGGGGGATCCAGTCCTAAGGGGAAACCCCACAATATTGTGAACTAAATAACCCTTTCCAGGTTCTCACACTGAAGTTTCAGAGGGAAACCCCTCAGGCTTCCAGCAGGGGGCGGGACAGGGAACCTTCTGAAACGGACTAGAGCCCTCTGTTTTTCTGAACAAGACCTGCCCTTAGGGGAGACTAGTTAACCTGAGCCTAACCTGCTGGGGAGTACCAGAGCCTGGCTGACCAGCGGAAGGGAACTAGCCCACCCCCCAGCTCACTCTAGCCATCCTGTCCCCCCCCCCGAAGGGGGAGAAAACAGCTGAGAAACTCTCATGAAATTCACTGACAGACCTAATCACTAGATGATAGAACTCTGCTCCCCCACACTCACGGGCACCTCACGAAAGGCCTATTTACAGCAGTCCCCCTTTCCGGGTAACTCCACGTCCAGCTACCGAGAAAAATTGCAAGGCACACCAAAAGGCAAAAACACAATTTGAAGAGGCAGAGCAAGCATCAGAGCCAGACATGACAGGGGTAGTGGAATTACCAGACTGGAAATTGGAAACAACCACGATTCATACCCCAGGGGCTCTGACGGATCAAATAGACAGTCTGCAAGAACAGATAGGTAATATTAGCAGAGGGATGGAAATCTGAAGAAAGTACTAAGAAGAAAGGCTAGCCGGGCGCCCGGGTGGCTCAGCTCAGGTCATGATCCCGGGATCCTGGGATGGAGCCCCGCATCAGGCTCCCTGCTCTGTGGGAAGCCTGCTTCTCCCTCTCCCTCTGACTCTCCCCACGGCTCGTGTGTGCGTGCTCGCTCTCCCTCTCTCTCAAATAAATAAATAAAATCTTTAGAGAAAAAAAGAAATGCTAGAGATAAAACAAAACAACAATAAAGACCCACACTGTACTAGAAATGAAGAGCGCCTTCGATGCGCTGCCTAGTAGACTGGACCGTGCTAAGGAAAGAATCTGAGCTGGAGGATGTATCAGTAGAATCCTTGAACACTGGGGCACCTGGATGGGCTCAGTGGGTTAAGCCTCTGCCTTTGGCTCAGGTCATGATCTTGGGGTCCTGGGATCGAGCCCCACATCGGGCTCTCTGCTCGGGGAGCCTACTTCCCCCTCCCCCTATGCCTTCCTCTCTGCCTACATTTGATCGCTCTCTCTGTGTCAAATAAATCTTAAAAAAAAAAAAAAAAGAATCCTTGAAAACTGCAAAGCTAAGAGAACAAAAACAAAACAAAACAAAACAAAAACAAACAAAATCCCAGAATATCCGAAGACCGAGGAACATCCGTAAGAAGTATGACATGGTGGGGGCGCCAGGGTGGCTCAGTCAGTTTAGCAACTGACCTTGGTTTCCGGCTCAGGCCACCATCTCAGGGCTGTGAGATGAGCCCCACACTGGGCTCCATGCTCCGAGGGGAGTGTGCTTGAGATTCTCTCTCTCTCCTTCTCTATGCCCCTCCCCCTTCCATTCCCCCTGCTCTCTCTCTCTCAAAAAAAAAAAGAAAAGAAAAGAAAAGAAAAAAGAGAAAAAATAGTGTCACAAACTATAATGAGAATACCAGAAGGAGAAGAAAGAGAAGGAAACAAAAATATTGGAACAGGTCTTACTAAACAGGTTACAGATGTAACAGCACGAGATACCGCCCGGAGGCATACAGAACTTCAGGGCAAGCATACAATGTAGCACCATGCAGCTTAACAGTGACAGCCCTGGCCAGGTTGGAGGTGGAAAGATGTCTAACATAGGTTGCCAACAGGTGCCCGGTTCTCTCAGTGGGCAGAGCATGCGACTGCTGATCTCGGGGTTGTGAGTTCAACAGTCAGACACTCAACCAACTGAGCCACCAAGGGGCTCTTAAGGATACTTATTTTTAGACTTTCATTTTGAAATTTTTTGGTGTATAGAGAGTAACAGAGGCACATAAAGAATAAAGAATCCTGGGGCGCCTGGGTGGCTCAGTGGGTTAAGCCTCTGCCTTCAGCTCAGGTCATGATCCCGGGGTCCTAGGATCGAGCCCCGCATCGGGCTCTCTGCTCAGTGGGGAGCCTGCTTCCCCCTCTCTCTCTGCCTGCTTCTCTGCCTACTTGTGATCTCTCTCTCTCTGTCAAATACATAAATAAAATCTTAAAAAGAAAAAAAGAATAAAGAATCCCGTGTCCTCATTACCCAGCTTCAACAACTGTCAACATTCTGTTACTATATCAACTATACCCAACAATGGCCCATGCCCTCCACACCCTGCCCAACCCCACTGGGTTGTTGTTGATTATTATTATTACCTACAGTTTTGCTGGAGATAAACTTTATACACATATTGTGATGTATGAATCTTAACTCTAAAATTTTGGAAAGTGGATCTACTTATGTAACAACTCCCCAGTAAAGATGTCCACCGTTTTCATTTTTCCATGTGGTGATGAGGGTGTCACCTCTCTCCTGTGTAGCCCTTCTTCATGTTCTTTCCTGTACCTTAGGTTCTTTTTCTGGAAAAGAAAATCATGTTTTCCTAAATAATTGAGAGTTGTAACTCTTGGGCCGTGTTGCCTGGAGGTTGAAGGTCTCGGTGAGTTATTTTGAGCGAGCCTTATCGATGGAGGTACGAGGCACAGTCCCACAGCCGTATACTTGCAGCCCTTGGTATGCTGGGAAGCTGCGAAGGATGCGAGGGGAATGTGGGGTGGGTGGTTCTAGTCTAAGAGATGAAACATCCAGTCTAAGGTCAGACTGTCAGGTATGTAGTCCCTTTGCCACATGTGGCTGTTCAAACACAAATTATCTAATAATCATCATCATAATAAAACTCAGTTCCTCGGATATCCTAGCCCCATTACAAGGGCTAAATAGCTACAGGTGGCCAGTGGGTATTCCATTGGACTATGCAGACAGAGGACATCTCCGTCATTACAGAATATTCTAGCAGACAGTGCTCATCCAGGAGGTAGAAAGGGGAGTGAGACACCAAAGAATTGGAAAGTGAAGTTTGCAAAATGCAGAACTAAAAGCAAATGCTGCAAGTTTTATCTTTGCCCCAAATGTGCCCTTCTACCATCAGTTCCTCCTTGTAAATGATCATTCCTGTCTTTGTGTTTCATTTCTTTTTACCTGCATTCTGGCTGCCCCACCCCGTTTGACTTGTTGCTGTGAAAGGGTCCCCAGTCCCCCACCACCTGCCCCTTCCTGGGTCTCCAGGGCAACACAGGCATCTGGCGGACAGGTGGGCCCCCCAGACAAAATACAAGGTACAGCTCAATTTGAGTCTCAGATACACAACTTTCAGCATAAGTATGTCTCAAATATTGCTGTACTTGGGACAAATATGAGCCTCCCAAATATACTTAGGCTAAAAAAATAAGGAAGAACCCCATTCCAGTCTAGCTGCCCGCAGGACGCAGGGGCTTGGCTGAGCCCCTGCTGACCCGCTAGAACTTGGCATGAGGGGAAGAGAAACAAACCTGCTTCTGCCTGGAACCCAGTTTTTTGTTTTTGTTTGTTTGTTTGTTTGTTTTAGATTTTATTTATGTATTTGACAGACAGAGATTATAAGTAGGCAGAGAGGCAGGCAGAGAGAGAGGAGGAAGCAGGCTCCCTGCTGAGCAGAGAGCCCGATGTGGGGCTCGATCGATCCCAGGACCCTGGGATCACGACCTGAGCCGAAGGCAGAGGCTTTAACCCACTGAGTCACCCAGGCGCCCCTGGAACCCAGTTTTATCAGGAATAAAACGATTTGGCTCTCCATCCATCTGACACTTGGGTCTCTTTCTCAAGGAGCTCCAGACCTAGGGAAGGAGCAGCGCCTGGTTCAGCATCATCGTAAACTCTAACCTTAACCTGTTGGTTAAGCAGCTGTTGGGGCTGCTGTCCCCAGGACACCCGGCACAGCGCTTTGTGTGGCGTGGTCACCGGTCCCAAGGGTTACTGCAGGGTGTCCCCCGGCCTCCCCTCCCAGGGGCTCCTTCAGAGGCTGCCGCAGCCCCAAGTGCATTGGGGGACCCTTTCCCGGGAGATGGCTCCCTCCAGCATCCTGCTGTGTTCTGATGTGGCCTGGGAGACAGTTTGCCCGACAGCAGCCACCCCACCAGCCCCGAGAAGCTGCTTCCTTCGCGGGGTGTGGGGGTCGGCCGGGTGGCATCTCTCCCTGCGCGCACTGTTCAAGGCTCTCCACTTCTTTCTGCAAATTCCCATTTCCTGCCTTGGGTTTAAATCACAGGAACAAAAGTTTGCTGGTGACTTGCTCCCCCCTTGGCTGCTAACTTCCCTCAAGACAGGGAAAACAAAGTCTGTCTGCTCCGACGGTAAACAAGGAGAAAGGAAAATATAAGGAGAAAAAAACCGAGAACATCAAGAAATATTATTCATCCACATATGTAATAGGTATATACACCAGTTTTCGCCAGGATGAGGGGTTTGAGTACAGAGAGTAGGGGGAGAGGGGATGGGGGGAAGAGAGAGAGGGATCCAAGCGCCCCCCCCAACTACTGCCCCCAAATTAAGCGCTTTAGTCCCGCAACTGTTGCCCGAGGTAGGGGGCTGGGCTAAAGCTGCAGGTTTGTTTGTTTGTTGTTGTTTAAGATTTTATTTATATCTTTGACACAGAGCGATCGCAAGTAGGCAGAGAGGCAGGCAGGGGTGGGGGGAAGCGGGCTCCCTGATGAGCAGAGAGCCCGAGCGGGGCTCGATGCCAGGACCCTGAGACCATGACCTGAGCTGAAGGCAGAGGCTTTAACCCTCTGAGCCACCCAGGCGCCCCAAGCTGAGGTGTTTGAGCCTAACCTTACCGTCCAGTTTAATCAAGCCCACAGCGGGGGCTTCGCATGCATCGGCTGCTGTGATGGCTGTTGGTCTCTGAGCGCCAGGGCGCCCCCAACACCCCCTCCCGAGGCTCAGAGGAGCCCGGGCGTTGCTTGGCCCCATGCCCTGTTCCCACAAAGTAGGCAGAGAGAACAAAGCAGTTGCTGGCGAGCACGGAGCAGTGTTGTTTCCTATGAACAGTGGTGCGGCGCGCCGAGAACCTGCAGCTGGAAAATACGTAAGTTGGCACTTCCAACACGAAAGGGGATTGAGATTTCCTAATTTTAAACTTTTTAAGGCACTTTTATTTTTTTTTAATTTTTAAAAAAGATTTTATTTATTAATTTGAGAGAGCGAGCGAGCATAAGCTGGGGAGGGGCAGAGGGGAAGGGAGGAGCAGGCTCGCCACCGAGCGGGGAGCCCAGCGTGGGAGGCGAGGCCAGGATTCTGGGATCATGACCTGATCCGAAGGCGGAGGCTTTAGGGACTGAGCCACCCAGGCGCCCCTTTAATGCATTCCGAAGGAGTCTAGTCCCTATCCCCAAAAGAAACATCGGGAGGAAAAATCAGATCAGAATTTATTTTTTTTTTTAAACCACGCCTTTGAGAACACGTAGCTATTGATTCTGCTTTGGCCCGTCAACCAACAAGTGCCCTGCTCGGGTCCCAGAATATCCTGTTTGTTAGACTCAATTGCATGTGCGATGCTGCCACTGAGCGCATGGTGCCACGTCCCTCCATCCGCCGAGGAATTCACTGCTCTCCCCGCCCCCCAGCCCGGGTCTCAGATCCCACCCCTCCTTGCACGTGGATGGGGTGCTCGGCGCACGGCCAGAGCCTTTGGTCTGGCTCAGCTCCACTCGCTCCCACGCGTGTCCCTGGGATGGAGATGGATGCCCCCCGAAAGCCATCAGACTTGGGCGCCACACCTACACCCCAACCTCCCCCTCCGCCTGCGGGGGGCCAGCGGGCCGTGTGCACGCAGATGGGCCCCCCAGCTCTCCGGGCACGCCGCCTGCGCACTAGCAAGAGCGTGAAACGCGGCGACTCACAACCAAGTCTACAGACGTGGTCTGTATACAAGGTCAGTGGGATGTGCTCCCCAAGCCCGGCTTAAGGAACTGATGAGGGCCGTGATGAGCCCCGGGTGTTGCCTCAACTGATCAATTATTGAACACTACGCCGGAGCTGATGGTATACTGTAGGATGGCTAGTTGAATTTAAATTAAAAAAAAAAAAGAAAGAAAGAAAAAGAAAGAAACTGAGGAGTCGTTCTACCTCTGGGACCAAAAAGCTGGACAAATCTCTTTGCCTCTTTGTCAAACTGAAACAGGCAGAAAACTCATTTTTTGTTCCCAGCTCACACAGCAGAGGCAGGCTCAGACTCTCTAAGAAATTTCATTTTCATGTGTTTGTGGTTTGTGGGGTTCTTTCCTTTCTGTTCTCCGTATTCCGTGGCCCAGTTTCCAAAGAAAGCACCTTTCGGACCGGGAAGCAGCACTTTACGGACCCCACAATCTGTTTCCCGCCCTGAGAGGATTGTGACCTTTCCTCTCTGCTTTCTCTCATTTCATGGTCAATAACTTCTAACAGGTTTCTCTTTCCTGACTCCCGGGAACTGTTCTCCGTCTGGTTTTGTTCCAGACGAGGCAGAAGATGCTAATTCAAGCCTCCGGAACCGACCTGCCCAGTAAGCACAGTTGGGCCTCAGAGACGTGATCCATAAAAGCTGGGCCTTGGGGGCCCCCAGTGGCCTTCTAGACTGTTCCAACCATGCTGGTGCAGACTCTGATAGTACATTCAGCCAAAACCTTTCCCTTCATGGGAAAACTGGTTTTATAGACCGTCACCTATTAGAAGTCACAGTAAGAGTGAAAAAAAAAAAAGTTCAGAAGGGCCATCCTTTCAGAAAGAGATAACATGCCTGCTTTCAACGACCAAGCCTTTGCTTTCTCCACGTAGGCGATGGAGAGAACACTGGCAGAAGGCAGGCAGGCTGGATCCTTGCGAGCTGAAAGGCAACAAATGAGCAGTTGGCTTCACTGACTTAGGAGATCCCAGCCTTAACCTGCCGGGGACAGGGACGAAGCCGACCGCCGTGGGCCAGAGGACCCGAGCAGGGCTCAGACACTGGGCGTGCGGGAGAGGCACGGCATGAGGAGGAGGTCTGCTCTTGGGAGTCTGTGAGAGAAGCAGTTGGCGCCCCAGACAGCCTCTGGGCGGGGGTTCCTCTGCCTCTAGATGAGAGACGTGATTTCAGAAGAGGTTGAGCAAAGTGACAGTAGTCTTAGAGTCACTGAGCACAGCTGGGTCTAGGTGCTGTGAAAGCGTATTTGCTGGATGAGACCCTCAGCGACCCCCCACCCCCACCCCGGCCACCACCTCCCCCAGTGCAGGCAGCGACTTGCAGGAGACGGAGTGATTCCTCTCTGGGGAAACTGGCCAAACAGAAAAAGACCACAATCTACCGAAGTTCTGGATCTCTCAACAAAACCACCAGGCTTCTGTCCTAGGCCCTATCTGGGTAGCCCACTCCGGGGAGCCTGCCCCCGCGCAGAGAGCTGCCGATGGCTCTGTGGTGTCTCAGGGCTGAGTGTGAATGGGTAGGCAAAGGCCACCGGATGATCTCAGGGATCTCAAACCGGAAAGGGAAAAACATAGCAAAACCCTGGCAGAGATGCAACTCAAGAGACAAAGAAAATACCCACAAACCATCAGTGTAATCAGTGAGATGAAGAGGCTAGCCCGTCCGGGGGACAAAGACAGGGGGTTAGAACATTAGAAGCCAGGAGGCCCTAAAATAAAATAATACAAATTTTAGCAACAAAGAGTCGAGAAAACAGAAGGGAGCCAATGATAAAGGAAGTAACACAAGAACATTCTTGAAGAACTGAAGAACACACATCTGTTAAGAACCCACTGAAGGCCCAGAATAAAGGATTTAAAGACGTTATTTATTTATTAGAGAGAGAGAGGAAGTAGGGGGAGGGATAGAGGGAGAGGGAGAGAGAATCTCAAGCAGACTCCTCACTGGGCACGGAGCCTGATGTGGGGCTCGATCTCATAGCCCCGAGATCATGACCTGAGCCAAAATCAAGAGTCAGATGCTCAACTCACGGAGTCACCCAGATGCCCCCAGAATAAAGGGTTTAAAAACACAGACAACAAACCAACAGAATGAAAAGGCAACCTATTGAATTGCAGAGAGTATTTGCAGATCACGTATCTGATAAAGGGGTTACTATCCAAAATACACGAAGAACTCCCATAACTCAGTAGTTACGTAGTTAAAAAATCCAATTAAAAAATGAGCAGAGGGGACGCCTGGGTGGCTCCGTTGGTTAAGCGGCTGCCTTCGGCTCAGGTCATGATCCCAGCATCCTGGGATCGAGTCCCACATCGGGCTCCTTGCTCTGCAGGGAGCCTGCTTCTCCCTCTGCCTCTGCTGCCATTCTGCCTGCCTGTGCTCGCTCTCTTTCTCTGGCAAATAAATAAATAAAATATTTAAAAAAAAAAAATGAGCAGAGGACCTGAACAGACATTTTTTCCAAAAAGGCCAACAAGCACATGGAAAGAGGCTCAGTGTCACTCCTCATCAGGGAAATGCAAGCTAAAACCACAGCGACAGACCCCTCACACCTAGTAGAACGGCTGCTCTCGAAATCCGAGAAAGACCGAGTGCCGGCCGGGATGTGGAGAGACGGGACCCCTGTGCGCTGTTGGTGGGAGTGTCACTGGTGCAGCCGCTGTGGGAAACCGTATGGAGCTTCCTCAAAATATTAAAAAGAAAACTACCGTATCACCCAATAATTCCACTTACGGGGATTTATCTGAAGGAAATGGACACAGTAGCCTGAAAAGACCTCTGCAGCCCCACGTTCACCGCAATGTGATTTACAATGGCCCAGACACGGAAGCACCCTAGATGTCACTCATGTCCACGCATGAATGGATAAAAACGTTCTGGCACACACACAATACATTATTCAGCTGTTAAAAAGAAGGAAACCTGGGGCACCTGGGTGGCTCAGTGGGTTAAAAGCCTCTGCCTTCGGCTCAGGTCATGATCCCAGGGTCCTGGGATCGAGCCCCACATCGGGCTCTCTGCTCAGCGGGGAGCCTGCTTCCCCATCTCTCCACCTGCCTCTCTGCCTGCTTGTGATCTCTGTCTGTCAAGTAAATAAATAAAATCTTAAACAAAAAACAAAAAAAAAAAGAAGGAAACCTTGCCATTTGCAACCATATGGAGAGAACTTGAGGGTGTTATGCTAAATGAAATAAGGCAGACAGAAAAAGATAAATTCTCCATGATCTCACTAACAGGTGGAATCGAAGGAAACACCCCACCCCACCCCAAAGAAAACCAGCAAAAAACCAAGTTCATGAACCTAGAGAAGAGATTGGGGGTTGCGTGAAGAGGACTTGGCAATGGGCAAAATGGTTGAAAGCAGTTAAAAGGTATTCATTTCCAGTTACAAAATGAAGTCATGAAGAGGTAATGCACACCACGGTAACTATATTTACTACTGCATCACATATTTTAAAGTAGACAAGTTATGGGGTTGCCTGGGTAGCTCTGGGGGTTAAGCCTCTGCCTTCGGCTCAGGTCATGATCTCAGGGTCCTGGGATCAAGCCCCGCATCGGGCTCTCTGCTCAGCTGGGAGCCTGCTTCCTCCTCTCTCTCTGCCTGCCTCTCTGCCTACTTGTGATCTCTCTTTCTCTCTCTGTGTCAAATAAATAAATAAAATCTTTAAAAGAAATTTTAAAAAAAGTAGACAACATATCTTGAAAGTTCTCATCACAAGAAAACAATTTTTGTACCTGTGTGGTGACAGATTAACTGGACTTATTGTGATCATTTTGCAATATATACAGATATCAAATCATTACGTTGTACACCTGAAACTAATATAATGCGTCGGTTATATCTCACTTTAAAAAAAAAAAAAGTGGGAGAAGAAGACAGAGGAGAAAACCAGGAAGATCCAGAATGAGGACTCCACCCAACGCTGCTGCATTTGAAGGAGCCGGGAGCCAAGGAGGGCAGGGCGGTGTCGAGTTGCTGGGAAGGGCGAGGAAAGATTCTCCCACTCAAGCCTCCAGGTCAAGCTGGCACCCTGATTTTAGCCCAGGGATATTCCTTTCAGACTTTGACCCCCTCAACGGTAAGATCATCAATTTATCGAAGCCACAGAAAACAAAACCTGCAACACAGACAACAAACACGTCATCCGAAATTCCAGAAAAGAGATCCTAAAGATTTCTGAAAAAGAAAATAGTTTGTGTTCAGGAATCAGAATGCTCTTTGGACTTGAGAAGAATAACTTTAGAAACTAGAAGACAATGGAGAAAGGATTTTCAAAATTCTCAGGGAAAATGACCTAGAATTCACCTAGCTGAGTCGTCAGACAACTATGAGAGTGGGAAAAAGACATGTTTGAACAGGTGAGTTCTAAAACATGAATCCGTCATACAGCTGAAAGACAGGACTCCACTAGAATTGATAAACAATCAAAAAGGAAGAAATGGGACCAAAAGAGGAGAATCCAACACAGAAAGGTGAAAGGAATTGCCAAGAGGGCAGTGATGGGAAACCCCAGGTTGAGAGCTGTGCAGCAGGCCCAGAGTGGCTTCTAGAAAAAAGCGACATTTGAGTCTATCAACGGGAGATTTGTACTTCTGCCAAAGTTGGTAATTTTAATTGAGGGAATAAAAATAAATGAACAAAGTCAAACAAGGCATCAGAATCTATTTTCTACCCCAAGTTGAACGTTTCCATTCTGTTAGTGGAAGTTGAGATGTAGGGAAACTATGTGATTTCTATCATGGCTCTGCAAAACTTGGGATGTGGCCGGTGTCTGTGTGAGGTACGGAGCGATGCACAGAGCATAACGCCGTTGGGCTGAGCAGCCGGGCTGAGGCAGGCTCTCAAGGTCAGGGACGCGAGCACCTCCAGCCAGAGCATGCACTGGACAGCACCTGATCTTGTCAGAGACGCCAGCGAGGGTCCCCGCCAGTCATGGTAGTAACAGATGATACTTATTGCCAAAGACGGTTTCAAGTATTTGACCGACATTCCTCTTTCCTTTTTTCTTTTCTCCATAAGCTTTATGCCCAACATGGGGCTTGAACTCGGGACCCCGAGATTAAGAGTCACCTGCACCACGGACTGAGCCAGCCACGCGCCCCTTCGCATTTCCATTTCTCACAGCCCAAGAGGGATTAGCATCATCCTTAGCTTATGGATGAGGAGCCTGAGGCTTTGAGTACGAGTAAATCACACAAGAACACAGGACTAGCGCATGGCAGAGTTGGATTTCAACCCCAGCTGGGCTCTGGACCTTGCATTTTCAGCTGCTTCATTATATTGTGTTTGGAGAGGAGATGTTCTTGGAAAGCCACATGCTATGGGTCTTTTTTTTTTTTTTTTTTTGAAGCTTTTCTTTATTTGATAGACAGAGATCACAAGTAGGCAGAGAGGCAGGCAGAGAGAGAGAGGAGCAGGCTCCCCGCTGAGCAGAGAGCCTGATGCGGGGCTCGATCCCAGGACTCTGGGATCATGAACTGAGCTGAAGGCAGAGGCTTTAACCCTCTGAGCCACCCAGGTGCCCCGCTGTGGGTCTTTTTATTTCCTTCAAAGCAGTGGCAGCTTCACAGTCTGTAGACCGGCGGGAGCAGAAGAGCTGAGGGACAGCATGTGGCTTGGAACTACGGCTGGGTGCGGGAGCGTGTGTGGGGTAGGGCCCGGGATATGTGCTTTGAAAGTACGTTAGCATAGGACGCATGCTAGCCCCTAAGATGTTAGGTTTCCTTGCGTTGCTTGAGAGGGTCGGAGACACAGCGGTCCGTCTCTCACAGCAGCCGAGGCCACCTTCGGCTCTGGCCGCACCCGTCTCCCTGCCCCTCCAGTACCTGCTTACCTGCCGGCTCTGCCTCCGGAGCTGCCAGGAGCAAGCTGACGGGGCAGGCTCCCGGGGCTCCAGGGTTGGCCACCCAGACCTGAAATGTGTTCCGTGTAAACCGGTCATCTTACCCCGCCTTCAGCCCTTCGATGCACCGGATGACCGTCATGGGGAAAACCAAATAACCAGAGCTGGGTGAGTGGGGATTCGGTCTAAGGTGCACTTGGTCAGCAACGAGCGGCCGAGCTCCCAGGCTCTCAGCTGTCTGGACTCACTCTCTCTCCCTGGGCGGCAGCTGCTGGGTGCCCTGCCCGTCTAGCCGGCGCGCCATGAAATCCTTTGCCAGGGAACATTGCTTAATTGCCTCCTCCTTCGTATCAACACACCTAAATCTCCGACTTCCCAAACAAGCAGAGCGACACAGAGGACATCCCTGATGCTGGCGCACAGACTGGTCCGGGGGCTTTCTGCAATCTGTGTGGGCAGCAGAGACAGCCTGGCCTTTGCAAAACCAGTGCCCATTCCAGGGCTCTGGACACTGCCAGCCCTGGCGCCACGCGCCAAAACTCTGCAACGTTTTCCAAGGTACTTATATTCCCGTTCCGATGTTCTACGAGTCCCTAAGCCCTCACCTGTGTTGACCCTGTTGCCACGGACTGACTTGTGGCCCCCCAAATTCTGATCTTGGAGCCCTAACCACCCCGCCCCCACATCACTGCGGAGATGGAGCCTCTGGGGAGTAGCTGGGGCTGCGCAGAGTAGTGAGGCTGGCGGCGCCGTGGGAGCACGAGCAAGATGGGGCCTTCCGTGAGCCCAGAGAGAGGCCTGAGAAGGAACCCCACCTTGCTGGCACCTTGATCTGGGGACTTGTAGCCTCGGAAACTGGGAGGAAAAGAAACTTCTGCTGTGTAAGCCACCCCCTCCCATCTGGTAGCTCATCATGGCAGCCCAAGCCGACTACCAGCCCTGCCTTTCCTGTGTCGCCGCGCTGGTCTTTCAGGCTCCAGAAGCAGCCCCGGACACTCTGATCTCTCTTCTCTCTGCATACCTCGCCCCTGGACCCCTACTCCCACACTTCGAGGGCTGGCACTGGCTCATCTTAGTGCTTGACTTCAATGTCACTCCCAGAGGTGGCTGTCTGTCACAGTGTTTGGTATTCACCCATCTTATTTCAAACTTTTCCGAATTTTTTTTTAAAGTTTACTTTTTATTTTCATTTTTTTAAATGATTATTTGAGAGAGCAAGTGAGTGAGCACAAGCAGGGGGAAGGGCAGAGGAGAAGGACAAGCAGACTCCCTGCTGAGCAGGGAGCCCGATGTGGGGCTCGATCCCAGGACCCTGGGATCATGACTGAGCCAGAGGCAGGCGCTTAACGACTGAGCCACTCAGGCGCCCGACAGTTTAAGTAATCTCTGCACCCAACATCGGGCTTGAATTCACGACAGCAAGATCAAGAGTCACACGCTCTACTGACTGAGCCAGCCAGACACCCCCTCTTCTCCCAAATTCTTAGGCCCATTTTTTTCCCTTAAGCCTATTCCTGCTACATCACTAACTTCTCTTCGGCGCACGTACTTCCTCTGAAGCACTTTCAGTGATGAGGCCCTTGGGTGGCAAACTTACGGAAGCTAGCGAAGTGATTACACAGCTCTGCCCAACCTGGACCGGACTGAGGCCACTGCACAGAAGGGCAGCCACGAGAAACGGAGCTGTGCCCTTCCCGGTGGTTTGCTCCTGACAGCCGCGCTGGCAGTGTCCATGTCACAGTGTAATTCACAAGTCAGCACAACAAGTTTAATACACGTGATGGTAAAATAAAAAGTGTTAGTGAAATAGGACTGGGATTTGTTTTTCCAAACATGTTTCCAAAGGCTATTTTATTTTAAAACACACACAGAGTTGGACACAAAAGCCTTTTTAAGTGTCGTGGAGAGCATTACACGGACTGCCCTTCTACCGGTCTCCTCTTCCTCTCCGCTGAGCCCGCGGCTGTCCTAAGAAGCACGAGCAGATGGCTCTCTTCCTTCATGTCCCTGCTTGCTGGAGTGAGTCCTTGGATGACAGCAATTATGTAACCAAATTTCCTGTAACTGCTTGGCAATATTAAAGTTTTGCAGTCACTGGCTTTCCTACTGGTGTCTTACAACCTAAGGAAAAAAAAAAAAAGCCCATGAAATGACCTTGAGTTTGCCCTTCCTCACAAAGCTGTTTAAGCCTCGTGGTTCCAGAGGCTGACTGAGCACCGAGGGAGAACACCCGCCCCTCTGCGGGGGAAGCAGCAGCGGCCCCCACCCACCACCCTACAGCCAGGGGCAGAGCCAGAATCAGAACAGTTTGCCTTCGGGACTTTCGTTCTAGTATGTTCTAGCACATTCATACCCATGTCATATCTGCCACCTGTGATTAAGAAATCAATTCCGTCATCCTCACAGAATGAGGGCTTTGGAGGTTGTTTCAAAGCTAGATGCTCCTCTTACCAAACTCAAAATCGAGTTTCAAGGGTACATATTCTCAGATTTCAGACATAATACAAACAGAAGACGGAGATTTCAACCTTCATATTTTCTTCAACAAGAAACTAGTATTTCCATCTTCCCCACTGATGTCAACCATTTCTTTGCCTTCTCCCCTTTTTCTTCAGCCATTCTGCTTTACCATTCGTTTTCCCCTCATCCCACCAGACGTCGACCTGAAGCTCTTCACGCAGGCTTAACAAACGTGCTGGATTAGGTTTAGGTACAAGAATACTACTTACAAGAATATCCATTCAACAATGTTGTGCTTATTCAATACAATCAGCAGACAGTATTTTTTTTTCAAATAGTGACACCCTCCCGTTCCAAAACTACCCCATCGTTCCTAAGAGAAATGTTCGCTAATTCCTCTGACCTCTTCGATCTCTTTCCTTACATCCACACTCTTGACTCTCTCCTTGTACTGCAAACAAATGACCTTGCCTTTCTGGACTGAACTACCTATTGATAAGCTGATGGCGTCTGGAGAAGAGTAATGGTCGGATTATTCTCCTAAGGATACGCTATCAGCTCCAATTCTGAGTTCAGGAAGTCTATATGCTGTGAACACTGATCCCAACCCTTTGCCAGGGAAAAAAGGGATCCAAGAGTAGAGAGGAGGAGAATAAATCCAAGGGCTCAGACAAGAGGTATTTTCTCCATGTCCACCGAGATGGGATGTGAGGGGTCCAGATCTCAGACCCTCATTAGTTGTGGTAGATGCTGACAGTTATGTTGCAGAAGATCGACCATGTTCTGCCTGTTGTGTTTCCTCTGCACTTCCTCCTTACTTCCCTTGAGAAAAACCTAGATGATATAAATAATTCTGTTTGTATTAAAACTGTTGTTCATTTTGATAAAGTATCCGGTGCCACAGTCTACTTTCTCGTCTTACTGGATGGTGATAAATACAATGTGAAAACCCATCACGGGTCCCTGAACTGTACTTACCAAGCATTTCTTCTAATTTTGTCATGGCAGGTTCGTTCACATTAAATACAGTGTCACTATTTCTGGGGAAGAAAGCAAAAAGCTCTTATTACATAAACTTGGGTGGGGGAAGTCGACATTCACTATTATCTTATATAGTATGACTTCTTTCCTTTTCTTCTTAAGATTTTATTTATTTGACAGAGACACAGAGAGAGAAGACAAACAGGGGGAGTGACAGGCAGAAGGAGAAGCAGGCTCCCCGCTGAGCAAGAGGCCCGATGCGGGGCTCGATCCCAGGACTCGGGATCATGACCTGAGCCGAAGGCAGACGCTTAACCGACTGACCTACCCAGGCATACCAAGACTACTTTTCAAGTTTATTATTTTTATTTTTATTTTTAAAGATTTTATTTATTTATTTGTCAGAGAGAGAGAGAGGGAGAGAGAGCAAGCACAGGCAGACAGAATGGCAGGCAGAGGCAGAGGGAGAAGCAGGCTCCCTGATGAGCAAGGAGCCCGATGTGGGACTCGATCCCAGGACGCTGGGATCATGACCTGAGCCGAAGGCAGCTGCTTAACCAACTGAGCCACCCAGGCGTCCCAATTATTTTTATTTTTATTTTTAAATCTCTACTCCCCACGTGGGGGTCTAACTCATGACTCCAAGATCAAGAATCATAGTTTCTACCAACTGAGCCAGCCAGGTTCTCCAAGATTACTTCTCGAAGGCCAAGTCTTTCAGGAGCCGACAATCCTGTTGCTCCTGCCCTACTTGCTGGCTTCACCCTTCATCCCCCTGATGACAGGAGAGATATATTATGAGACTCTCCCCACGAAGCTGGGTCACTCTTCAATTCCTTCACTCAGAGAGGAAACAACGAACTATCTGCACACACAGGTATGTCTTTATGTACTACACATGCATGTTTGTGTGTGTATATAAGTGTGCGCGCGGGTGCGCGCGCGCACACACACACACACACGCTCTCTCTCTCTCTCTCCACTACACTCCCCCAAAATCTCTTATAGTTCATCTATACATTTCAATATTAGGTCAAGGCCAAAATGCTGGCCTAGAATAATTTCTTTCTTTGCTTCAATACCGTCTTCATTCATAACCACATAAAACTTGCACAGTAACTCATACTGACATAACTCATCGGGAGGCAGGGGAGGGAAGCAGGATATCCTGTTTCGAGGACTTGCTCTGCATTCCGTGCTCAGCGGCCGTTAGCGGCCACCATTCCCCCGGTCCCGTGTACAGTACTTACACTTTCTTCTTCTCCACCACACCTAGCCTCACAAAAGCTGCTAAGGCATTTTTCTGCACGTCGCAGGACAAGACATCGTAACACTGCGAGGCACCTGCGAGGGAGAAAGAGTGAGTGGACCCTTTTGTTCTCAACTGCAAGAAGTCGCCACGCACGGTGGTGTGACTGACCTTGATCCAGAAGCTGACCCGCGAACTTTCGGACTCCAGCCAAGTACTGTTTCTCAGTGAAGTAGTCTTCTTCATTCAGGAGGTGCTTGCAAATTATCTGATTTTAACAGAAAGGGTGAGGGGAAACGAAAGAGAAAAAGGCAGCCAAACGCCCTGCACTGGCGACGGCCGTGCCGTGGCCCCCATGACAGAAAGCTATGTCGTGTGGGAGCAGAATAAAGGCTCTCTAAGGCTGGAGCACAGAGAAGCTACAGAATTCTTAGGAGGTCGCCCTGGAGCTGGTATCACTGCTTATAGTTGGAAAACCAGAGTGTGAACTCGTACTGACATTGTTTAAAATACACTTCCTCACTTGAATGATTGCGAGTTGAGTGAATTACCATCAGCTGAACAGGTCTTACACTGCTCAGGAAGAAAGTGGCCAGATTCTGTGTAACTGCTTTTTCCCTAAAAACACCTAAGAGCCTGTCGGGCCCCCAGATGCTTGAAGACTTATATTGCAAAAAGTGCTTACGGGCAGAAGGAGCATTTCTCAGCTGCCCGCTCAGTGCGGGACTTGGCACAGGGGCTCGCTCTATCATGGGTCAGAGCACCCCCCCCTGCCAGAATGTTGGTCCTGGGGGGCCGCTGACCAGTGCTGAGTGCTCAGAGCTCAGAGCCAGGGTCCGCTTCTGGTGAATATGTACAGCCCCTGCAAACTCCCCTTGCCCTTGGAATCCTGGCACCGTTCCTGCCCGGCATCTCTACCTTCCCCCCCTCTGTTTAACCACTCCTTAGAGCTCTGACAGACCCTTCTGGATACTTGCACTTGAACCTTTACTTCCCCTTCCATTAGCCTTTAGTGATACAATCACTGACATGACGAATCATTCCAGTCTTGCGTTGACTGAGTGCCTGCGATGTAGCAAACACTGAACTACGAGAAAAGCCTCGAAGGTACAGTATGATGGCACTCGGGTCTAGGTGTGGTTCTGGGCATCCTGAAGCTGTTACCCTCTGGGGTCTGTAAGGGACCCCATTAGGGGAGCAAGGTCTTCACCTGAGAGGTGACTCTTCCAACTTGCTGAGCAATCTCTAGTTCTACCATTCACCTGAGGAAGGCACTTGCCCTCCGGACCAGAAGGAAGGAAGCATAGGGTGGGAAGTCTTAGTTATACTGGATACGGGGGGATGAAGGAGAACTTGCAAAAGAGATACATACCTGATAACATTCCACAAAAGGTTTAAAGAGACCTATTAAAAATTCTAACACGGTATTTCCTTTCTCTGTAACTAGAATGTCTCTTGTCGTCACTTGTATCGTCTCGTTTTTACAGAGGAGGTAACAGCCTTCTTCAAAGTCCTGGGAAGGGAGGGGAGAAGAGAGGGAGCATCCACTAATTTAGGTTAACAGGAACTCTGCTGGTCTCAGTAAACACAGCCATGGGTCCTCAGAACTAGAGAACACCAGCTAATTCCACAGCCCGTCCAAAAGGTTCTGCTTATTAGATAGCAGCCAGAGAAGCATGTGTTCGAACACTCAAAATGCTGAACCCCAAACACAGCAAACACACAAGAGATTCAGGAGCCTTAGAAACCATGACCTGGGTGATGGCTTTTTCTCACTTTGCACAGCCACATTCCTTAAATTTTAAATAGAGCATATAGCTGGTCCTAAAGATATGTGGAATTGTGCTAATGCTCAAAAAACTGCTGACCTCGTTCTCAATGGAGTAAAACCTGGGCTCCTCGGCACAGTGTAGAGAAACCTGACCACCTTCTGTCTATCCTGGTATATCCCCTGCCCTAGCACACCTGAGGTCCAGCTCTGAGGGTCTGATCCCTCACGAGCTGTCTATACCATCAGGCAAGACCACTGCTCTCTAATCTCAAAGCAAAGGGCCCCATACATTGCAACAAGTTGTTAACAGGAAAATGTGTACCAGCTGATAAATTTTTTAACCAAACAGTGTTAACTTACTTACAGTGGCTGCACTCAAGGTTTAAGGTTTAAGGCGTTCTTTTCACCAAATAATCCCTACGTTACTGATTAACCTTGACCAAGAATCAAAACAGAGCTCATCGAAATGTGAGTGTCCAAGAGTTTTGTTATTTCTGCTGTGTACAGCCTTGGGGAAAGGGAATTCACACCCGTGAATCCAAGCCTACCACTTCCAGAACTCACATTGTGAACACACTCGTGCTCTTTGGCTGTAAAGATTTACCTTTAGTGTGTTTCCTGGAAGGAAGATGAACTCATCTGAAAAAACACTGAGCAGGAAGTGAAAGCAACTGTAGACATCCTCTGGAAATAAATAAATTACATCCAATTACAATGCTGGTTTTAAACTTTCAGGAAGTACCAAGAAGTCTACAATTCTCCAAAGTGCAGCACTCCAAAGGCCTATTATTCAATGCCAAGGACGAGAATGCAGGCCCCCAAAGGAAGTTACACAGCCAACCCAAATTTTACCTACAGAGCGCACTATAGTGTAGCAGTGCAAAGAGCTAGACCTGAGTCACAGCCAGGCTTCTATCCAGTCAGTGTGCTGACGTGTGAGAGGCTACATTTCTAAGAAGCTAGGGTGCTTCACGATCCCCTGCCCACGGCTCCTGAGTAGAGAAGGAAAGGAATGAATTACTTCGATCCCTTCTCTAGTCCTATTTCCTGTTGTCTTTCCCGTATCTTTAGCACTAGAATACACCAGCACACAACAGAAAATACTGTCTCATTCTCCAGAAACATAGGTCTTCCCTGCCCATTAGTAAATGAAGAACAGAGGTTTCTTCGTCTTTCTGACACATGCTATGAACATTCTCACTAGAAGAATATGTAGACATGTGGACACGAAGTGCTGTCTCCAAGTTCAGGGTGGTCCCAACACTCTAGAAGACCACGCAGGTACCATCCCCGTAGCTGTGAACGAACTCCGATGTAAGAAACCTCAGAACTAAGACCAAGATTTAAGTTTTCTGTGTCTTGAACTAAGCTGACTTATGGACACAGGACCTGAGGCTCCTTCCAAGGCTAAAGGTCAAAGTCTGACTCTTCCTTAAAATGATCTATGGAGCGTTGAAAAACAAAAATGAGAACATCAGCATCTAATCCACACTCTGGAACAACTGAAAGGTGGGGCTCACCCTTCAGTAACTCCAGGGGAGCCTGGGTAGAACACCCTGGACCTTGACGACAGGTTCCCGGGAACAAAAGGGTGTTATTCATGGTTCCCCCTCAGTGCCACTAGAACACGCCTACGTATCCAGACGGCGCTCCTGCACTGCTGGACCGTTTACCCACTCCCCCACCCCCCACCTTCTGTCGGATAAGGGAGAAAGGGCCTCAGGCCAGGAGAGGGAGAGCTGTGCTCTAGTCTCACAGCCGTGCTCAGGTAATTATGTAACTTGCTAGGCCTCACTTTCCATATTTATAAAAGGAGAGGTCTAGGTTAATTTCTTCCGTCCCTTTCCATTCCCAAATTTGAAGCAGAGGGCCATGTACTGGGGGCACAAACCTAACTGCTTCTGAGTGTACAGGCCCCACTTTTGCTGCTGTCTAGGGTGCACACATGTGGCTGAGCACTGTAAGGCTTCAAATGTTGCTCCCTATGTGGAACTGGATGGCCGGGTCTCTTCCAAAGTTCAAGACCACATTCCCACGAGTTACCTTTCCGGAACCCGGGGGTCATCTGCAGTGCCATAGCTACTAAGGAAGGGCGGACGAAAATGTTGAGCAACTGGTTCCTGTAGGCCGAGCACATGAGGAGGGTGATATGCTGGAAAATAAGTCCTTCGACCACTTCGGAGTCTCCAGAGTCCATATTCAGAACCACCTGGTCTTTGACGAGGCTAGCGATGTTGGAATGCAGGAGAATGTTGGACTGGATAACTTCCTCAGCAGGCTCATTATCTACACACAGAGACAAGTCATTCAGGCGGGCGGCGGAGATGGGATGGGTCTCTGCTGGGTGTCCAGCAATGCTAGTGGCCTGGCACATTCACTTTCAAGTGCCAGGTTCGAGCTCTGGGCTCTACCAATCGAAGTAATGAGACCCTATGGGAAAGACACATTTTTTTTTTTTTAAAGTAATCTCTGTGCCCAATGTGGGGCGCAAACTGATGACCCTGAGATCCAGAGTTCCATGTTCTTCCAACGGAGCCAGCCAGGCGCCCTGTGAAAGAGACTATGAAAGTACTGTAACTCTCTCTCTAAAGACATTTAACACGCCTTCTTATCTACCCCCAATCTGTCATCTCTTCTGAAATACATATCGATTCCCGCTCTGAAAACCAACACTTCCTCAGGAACCAAGTGTGTCCCAAGGACTGTAAAAGCAAGTTATAGGACAAGAAAACCACATACCAGCAGGTTCACGATTAGAACGTGCTTCATTCGCTCACACACACACTCCCTGCTTAGATCAGTTAACTCCAAGACCGCAAGAATACTGTTTTGCAACTTTGCTGGCGAAGCAAAGGGCAACCCAAGAGGCACTCCCCTAGCACCAGGCCTCCCTGGTGAGATCTGGTTTTCCCACATCCGAGAAAACGAAACGATGGGGCCCGTTTCAGATCCTGGTAACTCACTCCACTGACACTTCACTAGCCTGGAGATAGCCAAGGAGTTAGAACTACCGAAGCACACCAGAGACATGGTGACAGTCAGCCTTCTTGGCAAGGGAGATCATTTTCCTGTTACCCTGGGCCACACAGCAGGCTGCCAGGCTACATAAGCAAAGGGACACCGCTCTAGCTGGCCAACAAGGTCGACCAAAGGGTGTGGCTTTCCTTCTGGGCTCCACCACACCATTCTGGGCTCACAGGCCTTGGGCCAGCTTGCTTGAGGTAACGATACAACCTATGATACTGTTATACACATCACAGAGCACGGAACAGTATGCCAGGACAATAGGATACGGTAAAGAGCTCCAGCCATGAGAACGCAGGCAAGATGAGTGGAGTAAGAAGAAAAAAGGAACTGAATTAGGAAATGTGCCGAATCACTCTCCATGACGGCTACTTAATACCCACATGGTAGCTGCAGTTACTTCAGCGGCTCAACAGAGACTCTCAGCCGTGGACTGGCCGCGCATCGACCCCACCTTGCAAGAGCGAAGCGCTTGGAAGGAGGCGCTTGTGTTCTCACAGGCTCCCAGGCCTGCAGGAGTCAGCACTTTACCTGTTCTTTTCCAGGATCTCCCACCTGAATCACACTCCCAGGAGACCATGAAAATACTGGGACATGTGTCTGATTCATCTTCATTTCCCCATTGGTGACCGCCATCCAGTTTGATGTCCCTTCTGTGAGCAGTTCCGCCTACACATCTCGTAGCTCGTCCACCTTTAAAGCTGACATGGGCTGTTTGCTACAGCTGTTTTCAGTCATGCTTCCCTGCTTAAAATCTGCTCCTGTGTGAGCAATCCCTCACCCACTCGTCTTCCTGAACAGCTCCTCCTTTTCCATCAAGGTGAAACCCGACATCAAAAGTCCCTTCTATGAAACCTTCCCAGAGCGGAGACCCTTCCCTACACAGTATTCTCAGCAACTGTCTGTGGTCTGTCCGTAGCTTTTTTTTTTTTTTTTCAAATATTTTCTTATTTGAGAGAGAGAGAGTGCACATGAGTAGGGGGAGCAGCAGAGGGAGAGGGACAAGAAGACTTCTTGATGAGCAGGGAGCCTGACCTGAGGCTCGTTCCCAGGTCCCTGAGATCACGACCTGAGCCAAAGGCAGACGCTTAACTGACTGAACGGCCCAGGCGCCCCCATCCATAGCTCTGTTTACTCCACTGGACCTTGTCTCTAGATCACCCAGCCCTGACTTCCACAAGGCAGGAGAACCTCACAGAGGCTGCAGCTTGTCCCCTTTGTATCCCTGGCTGTTCCCAGCACCAACCAGACTCAAGAGGTTTAATGACTAACAGCAGGGAGCTGCGTATAAATGGATCCCACTTCTGACAGCGGTCTCTGCAATTTTAACCCAGAGAGATTGAAAACGGGACTAAAGCTAACACTTGTCAAATAACATCCCAAACTCCCAGCACAGTATTTATAACTCTAATGAGGCTTTTACAAAGCTATCGTTTTCAGAGAATTGTATAAAGTTCTAAATTTCAGAGAATTGTATAAAGGCCCTTTAGTCCTTAGGACGCAGTGAGGCAAATGGGTTGCGAATACAAGAAGGTTTAAAAGGAGGGCGTACCACCCCAGTCGTGGCGAGCACCGAGTCGTGCACAGAGCTGTCACACCAGCGCTGCACACCAGAAACAAGTGGGACATGCTATGCCGACCATGTTTCAGTAACAAAAATTTAGAAAAAATGAAAATAAAGAGGTGGCGTGGAGGGAGGAATGCGTGGAGGACGATAAGATCCACTTACTCTCTGGGCCGCTGGGTGCTGAGGAGATGGTGTTCTCGCTCTCCAGGTACTGAGTGTCCAGGAGGACACGGCGTGTGAACCACTACTCATTCTCGAGGGACTGTGCTGCACAATGTCCCAGAGTGATACCAACAAGTAAAGTTTTCTTTCTCTCGGAGCAAAGCTTTGCTCCGTGTCCTGTACAGGCTTTTCCATGCTTGGGCAAGGATTCTTCTAGAGTAAGAAATAAAAAGCAAGCACTCTCAGGACATGCATCCCACATACGTACCGGGCCAAGTGAGAAAGCCCCCGAAGGCCTGGGTTAAGCCTTTGAGCCATAAAGTCTTCTCCACCAGGGCGTCGAAGTCCATGGCCGGCCGGTTCTGGAGCAGAACGGCGGCCGTTAGGGCCCAGGGGCTCAGGACCAGGTTCTGGATCTGCAGCAGCTGCATCTTATAGGCCACTTCTGTGACGAAGGCGTGCACATCCTCCGGCTGCTTCTGAGGAATATACCTACGAGAACAGCGAAGACCGAATCACCACTCCGCGGCGTGCGCCGAGGTGAGTGGCGGGGGGCGCGGAGACAGACCCTTGGGAAGGCTTCTCCGACTTTCTGCCAACCGAATTCTCTCAGGTCACAATGTGAGACTACACCCTGACTTGACTACAGTGTAGCCTGCCCCATGGGACAGAGTCCTATTCTTTTGGGTTCCAGGCAAAAATAACAACCCACAAAAACCACAACTGCTGCGGCTTTATCAGTGGATCCATCAACTCCCCTGTGAGAACGGAGGCCTCCGCCAGCAGACTGGACGACAGGGTCCTTCTGGAATCCTCTGTGCTCTGAACACCTGTCTCCCAGAACATGCGTTCCAGGGAACACGTGACCACTCATGTCTGCGCTGCACAGGTCATCCAGTTTGCCTGGCGGCCGCCCTGCCCTTCTAAAAAGCACAAGGTCGCCTGCCACGTACTGCCACGATCCTCGCCTGACAGATTCTTCAGGCGTGTGTCAGCAACCTTGGAATCAGATGCTCTCCGGAGCCTGGGCAGAGCGGGATGAAGCAGGGACAGGTGCAGGACCTAAAGCAGCCCCACGGTAAGGTGGCTTCGCATGAAATCTAGGACCAATGAGGGCGCCCGGTCCTAGAGAACACCTGGCAGACCCAATCTGAGAGCTAGAGAGGGAAAGCTAAGCTAACATCCGCTTCAGAGCTGAGGAAGCGGCGAGTGACGCACGCCAGCGGCCGTGGGCCCCCTGGCATGACAGATAAATGATGAGTGATATTGTAGTCACCGGCAGCCTGGCTGAGCAGATGGGTTCTGTCTCCTTTACTTCCCCAGGTGTGCTTCTCCAGATTAAAAAAACCCAGGTGTGTGTCTGTACCTGCATCCTGAAAGCACATATCTGTGCCCATGAACCTACAACCTTCTGGGGGCACCTGGGTGGCCCAGTCGGTTAAGCATCTGACTCCTGGTTTCAGCTCAGGTCACGAGCCCGTGTCGGGCTCTGTGCTCAGTGCAGAGTCTGCTTATCCCTCTCCTTTTGCTCTGCTGCCCCACCTTCCCACTGTCTCTGTCTCTCTCTCTCCCCCACCGCCAAATAAATAAATAAAATCTTAAACAACAAAACAAAACAAAACTGTAATCTTGAGGGGAGAGAGTCATCCTCATTCATTATCATGTAATCCCTTCTAGGATCAAAAATAATACTTACTATATACTTTGGCTGACCTACTAGTAGTGCTCAGCCACTGCCCTGCCCACAGAATGGGCAGGGTACTAAGCGGTGGAGTATAGTATAGGCAGGAGGGTACTGGTTCTCCTGAGAAGAACGAGCAGCACCATCTGACTTTGGGTATTCGACATATATATCCTGCGGCTGGCTGTATAATTGGCAAATACAATTCTTTTCTTAAATTTTTTTTACCTTTTATGTAATTTTCCATACCCAGTGTGGGGCTCAGACTCACAACCCCAAGATCAAGAGTCGCATGCTCCACCCGCCGAGCGGCAAGGCGCCCCACAAACATAGTTCTTTAACTGGAGCTTTCCGCTTCCCTGCTATGTGATCTCAGATAACCAGGTTCAGTCCTAGAAGCCCAACCACACACTTCCAGATGCTCATCCTTATTTCTACATCAGTTATGAAAACATAGGTCTTGCACCTTGGAACCAAATTATATGGGCTCCGACTCATCCTCCCAGCTGCCAGAGATCGAAGTGATACAGGGTCTCCAAAGTACACATGGATATTTCCAAAATTTTCGGAGAGGATCTTCCTGGCTTTCAACAATCCCTAATAGTATCAAAACAGAGGGAATGGAACAAAGAAGAGTAAGTTCAGAAAGGAGCTGGTGTACAAAACAGCATTTTCTCTAAATTCAAGGAAAATCAAGTCTGGTTATCCTTTACGTACAGTTGTAGATTCTTTTGGCTTTGGAACCCCTAGAAGCTCGTACACGTAAAGTGTTTCTTCCAATACTTTATCATAACTGATGCTGATTGGAACAAGGTAGGTATCAAAAACTTCTCTTTTAAAAAATGGTTCCATCACAATATTCAGAAGACCTGTCAACAGGGAGAAATGGTTTTCTGTATGTAGTGAAATGTGGAGCGAATGAGGGTCCATAAACAGGAAGTGTACATTATATCCACAGCCCATACACAGAAACAGTTACAACTTAAAGAAACAGTTACACTTATAAAGAAAAAAATGATCTTGCCATAAAAAAAGTGTCGAGCCATATTTAGCAGCTATGATGACCACACACCTGGACGTGTATTCTTTTGGTCTCTAAAGGACCTACCAAATTTCGGAGTCAATGTCTTGGCAGAGCGACTTCTTGTCCCTTCGAGGAAAAATTCAACAGGAGCATAACCATTCTTTAAAGAGAAAACACAAACAAACAAAACAAAACACAAAACCCATTGCCTAGTCTCAAAGTGAGAAAAGGTTCTTTTGATTCCTTTCCCCAAGCTGTCCCCCACCCCCAGCCTAAAACACACTGTGGGGGACAAGTAGCCAAGTGGACCACTCAGGAGTGAAGAATTTAAGTAAGATCCTATGGCAAGCTCAATCTTGAGCGAAAAGGAAATGCGGCTTGAAGGTACCGGGAAATTATCTGCCTTTACCCGCAACATGGTTTTCACGTATTCAGAGAACACCGCCCAGTAGAGTTTATTGCCACCAAAGGTGCGCCGCATGAAGAAGGCGCCCGACATCCGCAGCAGCTCCCCGACCATCTTCATTCCCAGGAAGTCTAAACAAAACACAGAGAAGGGGTTCATCGGTATTTGCAGATCCTGAAACCTTCTATAAATACCTAAACCCACATTCCGTAAAGAAACAGCAGAAGACACCACGATGATATCACTACTCATACTTCCTGAGCTGAAAATCTGCCCGAAGAAGTATCTAATAGAATCATGGGAGAGAAGGGACAGTGGGGGAAGGCCCACTGGGAGGCCACCTCATGCGCCCCCACACACCTCCGTGTTTATAACCCAACCGACCTGAGACGGGGGCCACAACAGGCAATGTGACAAGCTCGGTAACGTCACCATAATCGAGTTCTTTAGCTACTGCTTCTGCTTGATGACAGACCAGCCTGTGTCTTCCATGCTTGACAGCTGGACAGATCAGCTCCCACCTTCCTTTTTTTTTTAACCCAGGAGGTAAAAATATCAGCCTTCTTTTAGTGGCACAAATTAAATAAAGGGACTGTGGGATGCTTTATTCTACCATCAGTTTTAAAACCCTCGTTTTTTCCGTTTTCCCTAACTTTCAAAGAACTTCCTCACATGTCTGTACAGATGAAAATGCTTTTAAAGTACTTAAGTCCCTGGCAATTTTTACCTTACCATTGACTGCATTTATTAACCAAGGTATATGCCTGAATCCCAACTTTCCTGGCTCCCTCCAAAGGGAGAAGATAAATAATGGTTTGCATGAGCAATCCTGCTTTTAGGAATCAGTCATCCAGAAATAAAAGCACTGATATGAGAATATACTGTAAAACTGCAACCACAGAACTATCCAACCACAGTACACCTATGCTGCTGAATGTTATAATGTTAGACATGAATTTAGGCCTTGATCTTACACTGCATATAAAATTAACTTGAAATGGATCAAAGGCCTAAATGTAAGACCTAAAAGTATAAAATTCTTAGAAGAAAGCATAGAGGGGGGACGCCTGGGTGGCACAGTTGGTTAAGCAGCTGCCTTCGGCTCAGGTCATGATCCCGGCGTCCTGGGATCGAGTCCCACATCGGGCTCCTTGCTCATCAGGGAGCCTGCTTCTCCCTCTGCCTCTGCCTGCCATTCTGTCTGCCTGTGCTTGCTCTCTCTCCCTCTCTCTCTCTGACAAATAAATAAATAAAAAAATCTTTAAAAAAAAAAAAAAAAGCATAGAGGGAAAACTTCATGGTGTTAAATGTGGCAATGATTTCTTGGACAGCACACCGAAAGCACAGAGGACAAAAGACACTGACAAAGAAACTGGGTTACATCACCATGAAAAGCTTTTGTGCATCAAAGGATCCACTGATAGACTGCAGAGTCAACTTTGGGAGAGATTCGATGGAAGAAGGGAAAAAATGTTTGCAGATCATGTATCTAATAAGGGATTATTTTCCAGAATACATAAAGAACTCCTACAACTCAAAAACAACAATAACAAAACAACCCAATTCAAAAATGGGCAAAGGACCTGAATAGATAACTGTTCCAAAAAAGATACAGAAATGGCCAAAAGTACATGAAAAGATGATCAACACTGCTCGTCATCAGGGAAATATAAATCAAAATTACACTGAGTACCATGTCCTACCCATTAGGATGACTGTGATTAAAACAAAACAAGAAGCAGGGATGCCTGCGTGGCTCAGTCCGTTAGGTGTCTGCCTTCAGCTCAGGTCACAATCTCAGGGTCCTAGGATTGAATCCTGCAGAGCAGGGAACCTGTTTCTCCCTCTCTGCCTGCCGCTACCCCTGCTGTGTTCTCTCTCTCCTCTTAAAAAAATAAAAAACAAAAAACCCCACAAAAACCACAAGAAATTAAGTGTTGGATGCCGAGAAACTGGACCCTCAGGCACTGCATTGGTGGGATGTGAAATGGTACAGTCACTATGGAAAACAATACGGTGTTCCTCAAGAAAATTAAAAATAAAAAAAAAAGAAAAGAAAAAAGGAAAAGAAAATTAAAAATAAAACCAGCACATAAGCTAGCAATTCTACTTCTGGGTATATGCCTAGAAGAATTTAAAGCAGAGACTCAGACATTTGCCCACCTATGTTCATAGCAGCGTTATTCATAATAGCCAAAATGTGGAAGCAACCCAAGCATCCACGGGCGGAACAACGGATAAACAACATGTGCTCTGGACGTCCAGCCAAACAGGACTCAGGCTTTAGGAAGAAAATTCTGAAACATGGTGCAACATAAGTAGACCCCGAGTGAGAGAAACCAGCCACGAAAGGACAAATCCTTTAAGTTCCACTCGTATGCGGTATCTAGAGGAGTCAAATTCCTAGGGACAGAAAGTAGAATGGTGGTGGTCAGCAGCTGGGGGGAGAGCAGAAGGAGTCAGTGCTGACTGGGGACAGAATTTCAGGTCTGCAAGGTGAAAAGTAGGTGGAGATCCGTGTGTGGATTCACAGCGTGAATGTACTTAATACCACCGAACTATATGCTTCAAGATGGTTACGGTGGCAGACATAACATTTTGTGTATTTTACCACAATTAAAAATATGTAAAAGAAAAAAGTTAGATTTCCTGACCTTAGAGATAACCACGGATAAATTATCAAATAAAAAAAGCAAAGGCAGGTCACATATACAAGTGGTATCTCATTTACAAATCTAAACCAAAACGCCGGTGTGCACTTGTCCTTGTTTCCATCTGTAGCGAAGTGCAGCACAGAGACCTAATCCTGACTATCTGGGGTTATATTTATAATATATCTACTATAGTATATTAGCCATCTATTATAATATTTATAATTATATTTATAACATAATTATTATATTAATTATCTGTTATAATATTTATAATTATATTTATAATATATTTATTATATTTGCGACATGGTCACTCAGGTTGGACGGCAGAAGGGAGAGGGGATCTGCATCCTCATCTTTCACGTACCTCAGTCACCGGTAAAATCATTTCAGTGACTATTTTCATTCTAATAATGAAAGCAGAAGAGGAGAAAAACAATACGCACCCATTCCCGCGGCTATGACAGGCACCGGTAAATCATAGTTGTATAAGAGAAAAGACAACATCAGAAAGTCAATGTAACTTCGATGACTGGGCAGCAGGACGACTGGGTGCTCCTGGATGGCTCGTTGTAGCTTTAAAAGAAAGGTTACAGTTTGAATACTCTCAGTTTTCCTGTTATTAAAATCACATGTCACATCAGCAAACGGAAGAACGGGTATATATGGACAGAGAGAATACTATGGATGCCTCCCTAATACATACAGAAAACTTATGTCAGAGTTCTAGTTAAAATTACCTCACATAATGCAAGAACATTAAAAATGTACATTTTATAGATCATCATAAGAGAGATGATCACTAACATATTAGTTGGGCCCATATTAAGCATTTTACATGCACTGTTTAATATCACATATTTGTAAATAAGGCCTAAGCATTAGGTTCCCCATTCGTGACATGGTCACGCGTCTCATCAATGGCCAAGCTGCGAGTGGAACTGAAGTGAGTCTGAATTAGAGTCAGCTGTCGGGGCGCCTGGGTGGCTCAGTGGGTTAAGCCTCTGCCTTCAGCTCAGGTCATGATCTCAGGGTCCTGGGATCAAGGCCTGATTTGGGCTCTCTGCTCAGCAGGGAGACTGCTCCCCACCCACCCGCCCCCTGCCTGCCTCTCTGCCTACTTGTGATCTCTCTCTGTCAAATAAATAAATAAAACCTTAAAAAAAAAAAAGAAGTCAGCTGTTATGCAATGTGCTAGACCGGTTGAGTGCAGTAAGAGAACAAAGTGTCTCTCAGGTAGATTAATAAAAACACATCTGCATTAGTAGGACAAATGAGCGGTATGGTATTTTTCTATTTATATACTGGACTTTCCACCAGGAAGAAGGGGTGCCCTTAGTTAGAAGGAATTTGAGCTTCCAGATATATTCCACAGGCTCTGAGCCTCAAAAATATTCACTGGGATCAGTGTGTTATCTGTTTTTTAAAAATCTAAATAAAATTCACCAAGGCAAGGTCGTGTGTGATCAGTTAAGAAGACGTGGCCAGTCAACATTCTCTGGATGGCTGTATCACACACTTTTTTTTTTTAAAGATTTATTTATTTCTTTGAGAGAGTGAGAGAGTGCACGAGCACGTGCGGTGGGGCGCAGAGGGGGAAAATCTCAAGCAGACTCCCTGCCGAGCACAGAGACACAGGGCTCCATCTCATGACCCATGAAGTCATGACCCCAGTCGAAACCAAGAGTTGGATGCTCAACCGACTGAGCCAGCCAGGCAGCCCCCCTCCAAACATTCTTTGGAGAGAGACAGAGAGTAACTCAGCAAACTACAGAATAGTCATTAGAGGAGAAAACAAGAAATACATGAAAGTAAATGACTGAATAAAACATTAAAAGACATGTGGAAGAAGGCCAATGGAGGTAAGAGCTTCTTAGTAAGAGGCAAAACATTAAAAATCATAAGTGAATAAAAATAGGAAAAGCTCTTCTTTCCAGAAGAAAAAAGACTACACCACGCCTGTTAAATCACTCCGGAGTGATGGAATTAGAAAAATCGCCATTTGGCAATCATTAGAGTAATAACTGGTTCAGGAAAAATCATCAGTGTGAAACCTGTGATGGAGACTCTGCTGGAAACCAGGACCCCTGCCCGTCCTTAGAGTCTCTCTTCACGTCTTCACGTGATTCTTATTCATTGCCAAGGGAAACAGGGTAACTTCACAGCGGAGAAACCCGGCTGATACCAGATGACGAAAGTGAACACTACCAGTAGGGAGACAGCCACCATGCACTCCTTGATCTGCTGCACTGAGAAGGATACAATGTTGTGTCCTGCCCAAGCCCTACAGAGTGAGTCTAATCCTGAGAAACGTCACTTAAATCCAAATCAAGACATGCTACAAAATAACTCGTCTGTTTTTTTTTTTTCTAAACTAATATGAAACACAAAGGAATTGTTCTAAATTAAAAGAGTCGAAAGAGATACAGAAGCTGAATGTTAACCCGATGTAGGATTTCTTTCACTATACAATATACAAGATATAACTGGTGATCCATGAGATACGAATGAGGTCTGTACTGCTGTGTACTAGTGTTGTATCAATGTCAGTTTGCTTATTCTGATAACTGCACCATAAGGGAATGTCCTTGCTTATGGGAAAAACACAGCAGAGTATTGAGGAGAGGATAAAGGAAATGTTGTGAGGGGATCCAGGTGGGTCATATACAGAAATTCTTGGTATTACTTCTGTAGCTTTGCAGACACCTGACATGAGGTTAGTCTGGAAGTCTTAGTGGACCAAGTGAGTTAGTCTGAAGTCTGTAGGTCTGAAAGTAAACAAAGTACCACCCTCCAGAGAAGCAAAGCCTCCTCAGCCCAGCCGGAAAGCTGGCTGGCGAGGGCCTGCTCGTTTTGTGCTGTGTGAGAGGTCTTGAAGTTGACTAAATCGTGAGGGGGAAAGGTTTCTTTCTTTCTTTCTTTTTTTTTTTTTTTTTTAAAGATTTTATTTATTTATTTCACAGAGAGAGATCACAAGTAGGCAGAGAGGCAGGCAGAGAGAGAGGAGGAAGCAGGCTCTCCGCTGAGCAGAGAGCCCGATGCGGGACTTGATCCCAGGACCCTGAGATCATGACCTGAGCCGAAGGCAGCAGCTTAACCCACTGAGCCACCCAGGCACCCCAGAAGGTTTCTTTTTAAACAAGCAATACTCACTTTCTGAATACCTTCTTCATTTACGCACACTTTTGAGAAAATTTGTTTAAATATTTTGCTCAGGGCAAAGGCAAAAAACCGGATGGCTCCCAGACGCAGTTTGTGGCTCATCTCATCCAAAATCTCACAGACTTCCTCTCGGAGGACATCGACGGATTGAAGGGATTCCTTGGAAAGCTAGAAAGAAAGGGAAAGCAGGGATGTGTCTTTGAGGAAAAGCCAGAACTCGTGTTCACTCAAACCACTACGACTAGTTCCAAACAGACCCTTATTTCATAGCTCAAAAATGCTACATTTGCTTTCATTTCAACCGGTGTAATTTACTTTCCAATATAACTCAAGTAGATAAATGATCCTATTTAGACAACTTCAAAGATGGTAATTCAAGGAGAACAGGCCCTCTAGGAAAGCGTCTCACCTTTCCATCTGATTTGTTAAGAAGCTCACAGCCAAATTCTCTGAAGTAAGCTGTTGCCCACGAACCAGGGTGCTTTTAGCAGATTGCTGCCGCTCATCGACCTGCCCCTTGCTACCACAAGGTAATATACAAGGTAATACACAAAGTAAAACAGAAGATCAGGTTGAAGTAACCATTCAGACTGTATCAGATCTACAGGTCACTGGGACAAAGCTTTCCAAAGTATCCACGTAACTAGTAAAGCCGATGCCCTCACACTGGAACTCTTTTTACTCCGAAGGGCACCACATCTTTTTCTAAAGAGAACAACATGTTGGCTGTGTGCTAGGCCTGGGGACGGGGATAAGTAAGGCAGCTTCTGTCCTCAGGGAACTCCAATTTGACCCCTTAAGCAAGCACGCTGAGAAAGAACGGTGTCTATGTGATAAACTGTATTTATCCTTCGCAGAGGAGAATGTTCCAGGATGTGGCCCAGAAGATGAGAGGGTAGGATGCTGGAGTCCCAATTACCTCAATTACATGCAGTGGACAAATAGCTTCTTTTTTTTTTTTTAAATAATTGAGGTGAAATTAACATACATAAAATTAGCCATTTCAAGCTAAATTCTGTGGCGCTTGGTACCTTCATAAATGGATAATCAACCTCTCCCTAGCTTCGTATTTTATCTTTTTCAGGGAAATAGAGGAATCAATGGATTGGTGGTAAGGATGGATTTCAGGAAACAAGCCTAGGAAAGGGGAATACAGTTGGAAAGCCATCACAATAGTTCAGGCGGGAGACAGAAAAGGCCCCCAAAAGGCAATAATAGGCTGAAGGGAAGGGGAAGGGCAGTGAGATGCTCGGTTGTTTTGGGCAATGGAATGCATGGTGGGGCTGTCCTGAAATTGGAGATGGAGAGCAGGTATAGAAGACAGTGTGGTGCAGGGGTTGAGAAGGTGGCTATACTGATTTTGACGTGTTTGAAGACGTATAAAGTAACTGCAGCGGGGAGGCTGGTGGGAGATAAGAGTCTGAACCCCGATTATCTAGCCAAGGCTAGAGGTCCTGTTTGGGAATCACCAGACTACAGATAAAAATGGAAATGACGGGAGTGGATAAAATGGACCAGGGAGACTGCAGGATGAAAATAAGAAGGCTGAGGGTTCAACCTTGACAAACACCCATTGGATAGAAGAACTTGTAAAGAGACTAACAAGAAAAACGGCAAGAGAACTGTACTGTGTGATGCCACAATGTGAAGGTAAGAGAGGTCCTGCAGGAGAGTGTCCAACAAACTGGACACAGTAGAAACACAGTGCAGACTAAAAGAACCCCTTGGACCGGGTCACTTGGAGATGCACAGCAACCTTTACGGGAATCAAGGGCAGCAACCTGCTGAACGTGGGAGGTGCACGGGAAAGGACACACGGCACCTTTGAGGAGTTGGGATGAGAAGGGAAAGAGAAATGGAGCATTAAAAAAAAAAAATACATGGCTGAAAGGGGCTTCTTGCCCACCCCTCCCCCACACTGGGCCCATGCAGAAGGCTGAAGAGGAGGACAGACAAGTCTTCAGGGGATCTGAAGGAAATGGACAGATGGAAGAACACAGGTGAGCAGGTTGGTCAGTTCAGAAGGAATGGCCTTCTCCAGGACTGGAGGAAAGCACAGAAGCAGAGAATGACCTATTCTCTTATTTTGTGCAATCCGGCTAAAGCCCCACAGATATGTCTCCCCTTCCAGATCCTTCTTCCTGGAAACCTAGATAAGATTAAAAGATGAGCATTAGCTCTGTAACTCCCGCCCAGCATTGTTCCTTCTCAGTCTGTTCTCCACATCACAAACCAGAGTGGTTTTTTTTTTTTTCCTAAGATTTTTATTTATTTGAGAGAGAGAGCATGAACAGGAACAGAGGCAGGCAGAGAGAGAGGGAGAAGAAGACTCCCCTGCTGAGCAGAGAGCCCGACATGGGGCTCCATCCCAGGACCCTGGGGTTATGACCTCAGCCAAAGGCAGATGCTCAACCCACCGAGCCAGCCATTTGCCCCTGAGCAATATCTTAAATGCAGAAGTAATCTCATCTTTCCTGGGCTAAAAGCCCTTCAACGGCTGCATAGCATTCTGTGAGACAAAGGCAGCCTGAGTTGGCAGCAGAGATGGAAAGAGACAGACAAGAGCTATGGAGGAGAGCAAACTGGCAGCAGCTCTTAGTGACCCACAGCACAGGAAGGGAAAAGTGAGAAGCCGAAGACGGTGTCGAGATTTTTGGTAGGAGCAGCAGGCATATGGAGGGGCCGTTCTTGGAGATACGCAGAACTGGGTGTAGGGGATGTACATGGTACAGTGGTGGGGGTGGGAGGGCCAAAGACTTTGGCTCAGATATCCCGAATGTGAGATGCTTTTGGATTTTCCAAGTAGGTATTCCAGTAGACATAAAAATACATGTATGAAACTCAAAAGAGATCTGGGCTGAAGCAATAGATACCAGTTATTATTTACTACATATTGTTATTTATAATAATATATTATTATAATAATATAATAGGGAGACATCAGCATAAGGAAGGTATTTACAATTCTGGTAATACATAAAACAGCCCAGTAAGTAGGCAGAATAAGAAGGGATTAGAACAAAACCTTGAGGAGCAGCAGCATTTAAAGAGACAGGAAAAGGGAAAGGGAAAGAAGCCCACAAAGACAACTGAGGAATGATAAAAAAAGATTTGGTGGTGATGGGCGGAACCTGGCTGGTTCGGTTGAAGCCTGTGCCTCTTGATCTCAGGATTGTGGGTTTGAGCCCCCCAGCAGGTGTAAAAATTACTTAAAAATAAAATCTTAAAAAAAATTTTGGTGGGTAAGGGGGAGAATATGGTATCACAGAAAGGAGGGAGAGTGTGCCACGGGCTACGAAGGGTGTCAACAAGGTTGATTTTAGCCATCAGGAAGGAATCATTCTCGGTCTTGGAAAGAGCAATTACAGTGGGATCCAGCTCCCTGGATCCCAGGGAGCTGCGTGTATACAGAGGGTGAGAGAGTAGAGCCCCGAGTATGGCAAACACAGCTGACTTCTTCCCGGAGTAGAGAAGTGGGAAAGGAAGAGCGGAGTCACAAGGAGAGAAGGAATCTGCCCGAACGAGGCTGATCTCAGCAGGAAGAGGACTGCGCGAGTTCAGGGATGACGGTAAAGAGCCAATGAAGAGGAAGAAGTTGAAGACATTTGAGGGGAGACACCAAAGTCCCTGAGGAGGATGGAGCCGGTCAAGTTCAGAGCTCAGCAATAGGGGAGGGGTTGAACTCCAACAGGAGAAAGAGCTTCCTGTCCCGTTTTTCACTGGAGGGAAGAAGAGAATGAGGGTATCAGATGCAGGTAAATTAGTAGCTTGATCACAGGAAGGTGAGAGTGGTCATTTAACGGTATACATTTTCTTTGGGAAGTAGGAAGAAATGTCACCTGTTGAAGGTAAGGGGCAGAGGCTGGAGGTTCAGAAAGTCCTCGGTTGGAGGACTGACACTGACACTCCCAGTTCGGAGAACGGGAGAGAGTTCCCTGGGGAAACAAGGAATTCTTGGGTAACAGAGAAGTCCCAGCTATGCTGCATGATCCTGAATTTATAACAATTCCAATCTACCTACATTGAGTGATTTTTTTTTTTTCCTCAGTAGAACAGCCAAGTCTGAGAAACACTGGCCTATATCAGTCATGCTTAACCTGGCTGCATATGGGAATTACTTGGGGAGCTTTTAAAAAAGAAAAAGAAGAAAGAGATACCTGGGTCCTATTCCAGACCAATTTATATCAGAATCACTGTGGACAGGACAAAAGCATTTTTTTTTTCACTCATTCATTCAAGAAATATTTATTGAAAGTGTACTATGTGCTAGGCACTAGTAATACAGCAAAAAGAGAGAGAGAGAGATAAAAATATAGAATACAGGAAAAAAAAGGGAGTCATAAGGGAGATAAAAATTTTTGCCTTCATGGAGTATATGTACTAGTAGAAAATAATAGTTCACCTTCTATGAAAGTTCTCCAGGTAATTCTTTTTTTTCCCCCTCCAGGTAATTCTAACAAAGAGCCAGTATTGAGAACCACTGTCTTTGTAAGTTCTAACTGATAAGGAAACTTTACTTCACTTATGAAATAGGCTGAGTCAGACAGGACTAATAGTTTCCCCCAAGACAAATCACAACAGGCAGAGTAAACCAGAAGGATTAGGAGCACAGGTCAGACGCAGACAGAGGCACTTGGGTGGCTCAGTTGGCTAAGTATGTGCCCTCAGCTCAGGTCATGATCCGGAAGTCCTGGGCTTGAGTCCCAGGTCAGGCTCCTGCTTCTCCCTCTGCTCCTCATGCTTCTCCCTCTGCTCCTCATGCCACTCGTACTCTCTCTCTCTCTCTCAAATAAGTAAATAAAATCTTAAAAAAAATGTTTTTAAAAAGAAGAAAACAGAGAGCAGAGATAAAGAATTTCTCTGAGGTTGTAGGCCTGACTAAATTCCACTTAAAAATCAATAGAGGGGGCACTGGGGTGGGTGGCTCAGTGGGTTAAGCCTCTGCCTTAACCCACTTAATCTCAGGGTCCTGGGATCGAGCCCCGAATCAGACTCTCTGCTCAGCAGGGAGCCTGCTTCCCCCTCTCTCTCCGCCTGCCTCTCTGCCTACTTGTGATCTCTCTCTCTGTCGAATAAATAAATAAATAATCTTAAAAAAAAAAAATCAGTGGAGGGGCACCTGGGTGGCTCAGGTTAAGCATCTGCCCTCAGCTCAGATCATGATCTAGGGGTTCTGGGATCGAGCTCCACATCAGGGTCCCTGCTCAGCAGGGGAGTCTGCTTCTCCTTCTCCCTCTGCCCCTGCTTGTGTACTCTCTCTATCTCAAATAAATAAATCTTAAGCAAAAAAAAAGGTCAATGGAGCCCAATCTCTACAGGTAAACCTCAAAGCCTGGGAGCACCTGGACAATGTGACAGGGAGGGCCGGCCATGAGGAAGCTGTAATCGCGCCCCCCTGAATACCCCTATCTGATGTCTCCAAATAACATGCCCAAAACAGACCTAGCTTTTCTCCCAAGCCCAATCCCTCTCCTAAGTTCCCTATCTCAGTGAATGCTTCTGTCATCCTGTCTCTCTTTTCCTTCCCATCATTCATCCAGTTGATCATAAATAAGGTCTACTCCACCTTGAAATTTTTCTTTCTTCTTTTTTTTTTTTAAGAGACGGAGCGAAAGAGGAGGAGGAAGTGGCCGAGGGAGGATCTTATGCAGGTTGCATGCTCAGCACAGAGCATGACGCGGGGCTCTAGCTCACGACCCTGAGATCATGACCTGAGCCAAAATCCAGACTCGGACACTTAACCGACTGAGCCACCCAGGCAACCCTACCTCTTAAATTTCTTAAATCTGTCCATCTCTGTTTCTACAACCACAGCCTAGGCAACTGTGATCCCACAAAGGGATTACTGGAAGAGCATCATAACCAGACTTCCTGTCTCCATTTGTTGGTGTTTCTTTCTTTTTTTTTTTTTAAAGATTTTATTTATTTGAGAGAGAGAGAGAGAGTATGAAAGGGGCGAGGGGCAGAGGGAGAAGCCGGCTCCCTGATGAGCAGAGGGCCCGATGTGGGACTTGATCCTGGAACTCCAGGATCATGACCTGAGCCGAAGGCAGTTGCTTAACCAGCTGAGCCCCCAAGGTGCCCTGTTGGTGTTTCTCAAACATTAACTGATCAGGCCACACTCCAACCTGAAACCTTTCAATGGCTTTGCACTGTATGTAGGTTAAATCTAACTCCTTTGGATGGTTTATAAGATTTATTATTTATTTTTAGAGAGAGAGAAAGAGAGAGCGTGCACAAGTAGGGGGAGAGCAGAGGGAGAGAGAGTGGAGAAGAGAGAATTTCCAGCAGACTCTCCACTGAGCAGGAAGCAGAACATGGGGCTTGATCTCAAGACCCTGAGATGCTAACCCAAGCTGAAGTCAGACACTTAACTGACTGAGACGCCCAGCTGCCCCCTCTGGATAGTTTATAAAACCCTCTGTGATATGGCCCCCGTTTGGCTCTCTACATTCTTTCCATTGTACCCTGTCTTCGCTCTCTTCAGTCTGGTCAAAACAAACTGCTTCTAGGACTCTGCGTATGCATGTTCTCTAGTTGCTAAAATATGCTGGTGGTTCCCAAGCTCTGCTATACTTTGGAACCAATAGGGCTTCTCCTCCTTCTTCTCTTTTTTTTTTTTTTTTTTTTGAGAGAGAGAGGGAGGGAGAAACAGAGAATCTTAAGCAGGTGCCACGCCCACCATGAAGCCCAACAAGGGGCTCCATCTCATGACCCTGAGATCCTCACCGGAGCTGAAACCAAGAGTCAGACACTTAACCAAATGAGCCACCCAGGCACCCCTTGATTGGGCTTCTTTAAAAACTACTACTAGGATGTCTGGCTCCTTCCCCAACATTCTGATTTAATTCATATGGGGGTGAGATCTATGCACAGGGATTCCTGACCCCTTTTCCAGCAATTTTAATGTGCAGTGAGATTTAACCATGGGGAAAGTGTTATTTGCTCTGCTAGGAATACTTCTTCACCCACTTCACCTGGAAAACCACTAACCATCTTTTAGGCATCATTTAAAAAAAAAAATCACTTTTCTAATTCCTTACACAAAATCATCTGCCCTATAATTACTGCCCCTGTACACTGGGCTCCCACTAGCGTGTCTTGTATGATATTTCATTGTAATTGTACAACTGGCGTCCTTCCCTGTCAGACTATAGTTGACCCTTGAAGAACATGGGGGCTGGGTGCCGACCCCCCATATGGGTTGAAAATCCACGTGTAACTTTTGACTCCCCCCAAACTTGACTAATAGACTACTCTTGACTGACAGCCTTACTGATAACATCAACGTGGATTTACACGTATTTTTGATGTTACATGCATTATAGACTGTTTTTAAAGAAAAGCATTTTTAAGAAAACTATAAGGAAAACACATTTACAGTACTGTACTGTATTTAAAAAAAAAAAAAAAAACCTAAAACAAACCAAAACAAAACAAAACTATGTATAAGTGGACCTGTGAGGTTCAAACCTGTGTCGTTCCTTGTTGACAATGAACAAGTCCGGCTATGGTTGAAGATGGAATCACTTACCTGTTTAATGACATAATGAACCTCTTCGGAACTGAGAACACTAGATTTAATATCACTTGGCTTGCAAGGAGTAATTCCCTTATAGACAAGAGGTGTGTAACACTTCATCGCAAATTTCAAGTCACTGACATGCCTCCTCTCCTCTAAAATGTCTTCAAGTTCATCCCATTTTTTGAGCTCCTTCTGTGGGTAAGGCAAATGAGAGAAAGTAAAGCTTACAATGTAAAGTAAATCAGGACAGATAAGAGACTACACTGGTAAGGTTTCATCTTTGCCCACATTCTTATGCTATGACATATGAATACACTGATAACAGGTCTTTCTATACAAGGAAAGGAAATGTAGGGGTGCCTGGTGGCTCAGTCGTTAAACGTCTGCCTTTGGCTCAGGTCATGATCCCAGCATCCTGGGATCAAGCCCTGCATCACATCAGGCTCCCTGCTTGGCGGGAGGCCTGCTTCTCCCTCTCCCGCTCCCCTTGCTTGTATTCCCTCTCTCACTGCGTCTCTCTGTGTCAAATAAATAAATAAAATCTTAAAAAAAAAAAAAAGAAAAAAGAAAAGGAAATGGAATGATAGTTGGGGTCACAAAATAGATATTGAGTATAATATTTTATTATTTTTGCTTGCTGTCTTTGTAAATCCAGGATCCCTCCAGGAAAGTTAAGAAAGAGAGTAAAGACTGAGACTTTAAGCTCGAGAATAATCTGATTAACTTTACAATCAATTTTATTTGATCAATTTTATCAAACACATTGATGAAATTTGTTTGTCTCTTCTACTTAGCTTTAAAATTAAATAAGAGCATACAACTGAAATTCAAAATTATGTTAAACCAAATAAAAATATATGGGTGCAAATAAAAGGAAAATTCACTTAAGAAAAAAGTGCTCCCAACTATCATATGATCTCCCCGATATGAGGAAGTTGAGAGGCAACGTGGGGGGTTTGAGGGGTAGGAAAAGAATAAACGAAACAAGATGGGATCGGGAGGGAGACAAACCATAAGAGACTCTTACTCTCACAAAACAAACTGGGGAGGGGGGTAGGGAAAGCGTGGTGGGGTTATGGACATTGGGGAGGGTATGTGCTATGGTGAGTGCTGTGAAGTGGGTAAACCTGGTGATTCACAGACCTGTACTCCTAGGGTTAATATTATATGTTTATAAAAAAATAAATAAAATTATTAAAAAAAATAGAAAAGAAAAAGTGCTCCCAGAGCAGCTCCTGGCGAGCAGTCGGTACTTGCTAGGACTACTTTCTTATACCCTTTTGACTCCAGACAGTTTAGCTTCCATCCAACCAGCCTCTGAAACCGCTGTTTATCAGGTTACCTATGACTTCTGAATTGTTAATTCTTAAAATTCTGTTTTTCTGATTATAAAAGTAATAATAGTAATAATGATAATTTTAGCTAACGTGTACAGTTGTTTCCTAAATGTCACGCCCTATTCCAAGGCATTATTCCTAAATACAGGAATGATCCTCACAAAAATGGGAAAACCAAGGCACAAAGAACCCAAATAACTTATTCGGTTCTACAGCTCGCAAAGGGCAGAGACATGGTTCAAACTCAAGCCTTATGGCTTCACAGACCTTGCTCCTAACCTCTATCCCACACTACTCACCATATTAACTATGGAAAGTTTGGAAACATGGAAACATATAGGTAAACATATATTGCCCACAATTTTATACCCCAGGAATAACAACTCTTTACCACTTCCTACTTTTCCTTTTTTTTTTTCCATTCACAGCTACACAAATACACAGTTTTTATTCAAAACGTGGACCAAACCAAATATAGTTTATCTTGCCTTTTCAAATATGGTATGCACATTTTCCTGTACTAACTATTGTTTTAAAGCATTTTAGTGGAGGCAACTTCTTCAAATACTTTTTTCCCTGGTGACCAAAGGGCTGGGCTTTGGCCTTTACCCTCTTGGAGAAGTGCTGTAGAGATGGTGGGGACGCCTGGTTATGCACCGCTCCCGCCACTTCCATCTATGGGGCTGTGATGAGAAGCCAAGAGCCATATCCCTTCTCCCTGGCTACTGTGGGTTCTGCTGACACAAGGCTGTCTTCCATCTGGGGTTGGGCAGGCCCTAGGAACTTAACATCTTTCCTGCATTGTAACTTACTGGGGAAAAATGCTTAGCAATCAGGTTACTTTTACTTCTTTACTTTATCTTAAACAGGTACAGGGTTTCATTAAAAAAAAAAAATTTCTAATTACCAAAGTGCTATATATTCATTATAAAAATCTGGAAGATACAGTAAAGCACACAGAAGAAAATTAAAATCACCTATTGTCCAATGACCCATGGTCCATTTTAGTGAATGCTTTTTTTTCTGGGCATGTTGACACACTCCCTCCCCTGACACACATACATTTTGATTTGCCCACGTAATTTTTCCACTTTATGTTATAAATGCTTCCTTTCATTTAAGTTCCTTCCACCGCATTATTTTTAATAATGGACATGTGAATTATTTTTCATGCGTTGCTATTAGAAGAAAATGCAACACACATTATTACTTCTTTCAAATTTAATCATTAAACCCTGGTCTCTTTCTAGTCTTCAACTTCCTAAACCTCCCTCCAGCCTGACACCATTCTCAAAGGCTCCTTCCTTTCCCCATCTCCAACCATCCTGAAATTTTCCTGCTTTGGTTTTTAATTCATTCATGACTCCTGTCACAGCAGATCTACCTCATTGCCCTAAACCAGTGATTCTCAACCTGAAGGGAAAACTAACCCCCCCAAAACTAAAATATGTCTTTTTTCCTCCCACTTCCCTTCATGGTAACATCTCCAACCCTCCCATCTTCATACACTGTGCTGAGTCCTCGCACCTACTCCGCTGGCTTTAGATACTAATTATACATGCTGTTGAATTTCCTGCTCTGTTCTCTTCACCCATGTGAGCTCCTGATAGACACATTTAGTTGCAAACGCTTCACCTTTGGCCTTTCCCAAACTGAACTCACCTCTCCTCTGCATGATCCTACATGATTATTTCCCAGAAATCTCAGCAACCGCCAGGCCACATACATCCCTTTGCCTTTCCCTGACCCTCCTCCCTCACCCTTACACATGATCCATCTAATCCTGTCCAGGTGGCCTTTCAGGATGTAGCAGGACTACTCCTCGGTCCCAGGTCTAGCCTGTGCACTTTATGACTCTAACCCCCTCACTCCTTGCCCCTTTGAATCAACCCTCCATGCTGCCATGTGCTCTTTTCAAAACACAATTCTGACCAAATTGTTCCCTGGTTAAAATACTTCAATGACTCCCCACCTCCTTCAGAATTAAGGCCCAAGCCACTTCTGGTATCATACAAGAAACTCTATGACCTTGTCCTTGTCCTTCCCTCTCTGGCCTCACTGCCCACCATGCTCAAGGTCTACTCGATAGGAAGTGATTTACCTTTCCCTAATACAATCCATTGTGGACATGCTTCTGGGCCTTGGTCCCCGCTCATCTCTGGGCCCTGAAGGCCTTTTTGTTCCTCTGTCATCCTTGCTCAAGCATCCCTGTTGTGAAAACCCTCCTTGAGCTGCCCACAAGGATGCACTCTGCCTTTCTCATTAGAATATCTTTGCCTACTACCTACATATTTTAGGGTATGTAGTCATAACCCTGCAATCATTTGCATGTCTGCCTCCCTGAGATGCAATTATCTTGAAGGTGGGAAACATGTGACCTCTCTGTATCTCCCAACACCAAGCTGCATTTGGAATACGGTGTAATCGAATGACTACATGTTGAAGTAATGGAAAAAGATACAGAATGTTAAACTGAGAACATGACCAGGTTAATAAGAATAGAAACAGAAGACCATTTGTGAGTTTCAATATCAAAAGGGTAGCATGTAAAACATGTGAATATGCAAACATCAACACATATATAGAGAATAATATACGTGGGAAAAATCTAACTGCTCGAATTCTGGTGGAAAATAGCAAGTCTTTGTAACATACTATGCTCTTGATTCTAAGTTTCAAGAACCTTCTCAAACTTCACATTTTTTTTTTAAGATTTTATTTATTTATTTGACAGACAGAGATCACAAGTAGGCAGAGGCAGGCAGAGAGAAAGGAAGGGAAGCAGGCTCCCTGCTGAGCAGAGAGCCCAATGTGGGGCTCGATCCCAGGACCCTGGGATCACGACCTGAGCTGAAGGCAGAGGCTTTAACCCACCGAGCCACCCAAGCACCCAAACTTCACATTTCTCATCAGAAAAACAAAAGGCAGTTTATATGTAGACTCAGACTTGGTACAATGCAACAAGCTATCATAAATTATATAATTTTAGAGATAAAAGGGGACTCAGAGACTTTCCACTTAGTGGTCCTGGGGGCAAAAAGAGAAAAGGATCAGAATCAGCTGGGGAGACAAATATATACTATATATATTAACATACAGGCATTTATAAACAGGTTACATATGTTTATGAATATGTAAAATACTTAGAAATAAGTATACACGTGTGTATATACATATATACACAGGGGGAGGGGGAGAGAGGAGAGAGATGGAGAAACAGGGAGAGACCCTTTCTGCACTGTTCACCTGGAAATACTTAGCCTTCAACCACGGCTCGTGTTTACCTCTGTGTACCATTTCCCGACTCCCCCCTCAACCGAGACTGAATTGATCATCCCCTTTGAGTCTTGACTGAGCCTTTCATAACAGCACCTAAAATACTTCATTAGGGGCGCCTGGGTGGCTCAGTGGGTTAAAGCCTCTGCCTTCGGCTCGGGTCATGATCCCGGGGTCCTGGGATCAGGCCCCGCATCAGGCTCTCTGCTCAGCGGGGAGCCTGCTTCCCCCTCTCTCTCTGCCTGCCTCTCTGCCTACTTGTGACCTCTCTCTCTCTCTGTCAAATAAATAGAAAATAAAAAAATAAAAAAATAAAATACTTCATTAACCTGGATTGGTATCTCCCCTACATGCCTATAAACTTCTTGTCTGTGTAGGTAATGTGTCTTATATGCTTCGTCTTCTCAGTTCCTAGCAAGCACTCAATCACTGTAGAAAGAAAACATAAATTACTGAAGGAAGCCACCTCCTGAACCCTGCAGATGAGGGCTCCCGCTCATACTGCTCCCACTCTGGCCCAGCTGACGTCTAATCCAGCAGTTTCTAATCCAGGCTGCACATGAGAATAACCTGGGCACTTTAAAAATATACTGAGGGGCGTCTGGGTGGCTCAGTGGGTTAAGCTGCTGCCTTCGGCTCAGGTCATGATCTCAGAGTCCTCGGATCGAGCCCTGCATCCAGCCTGCTTCCTCCTCTCTCTCTGCCTGCCTCTCTGCCTGCTTGTGATCTCTCTGTCAAATACATAAATAAAATCTTAAAAATAAAATAAAATAAAAATATACTGATGCCCAGGCCCCCCTAGAGATTTTATTTTTATTTTTATTTATTTATTTAAAGATTTTATTTATTTGACAGAGATTACAAGTAGGCAGAGAGGCAGGCAGAGAGAGAGGAGGAAGCAGGCTCCCTGCTGAGCAGAGAGCCCGATGTGGGGCTCCATCCCAGGACTCTGAGATCATGACCTGAGCCGGAAGGCAGAGGCTTTAACCCACTGAGCCACCCAGGCGCCCCTATTTTTATTTTTTTTTAAGATTTTATTTATGTATTTGACAGAGAGAGACACAGCGAGGGAAGGAACACAAGCGGAGAGGGGGAAGCAGGTTCCTGGTCGAGCTGGGAGCCCGATGTGAGCTCCATCCCAGGATCCTGGGATCATGACCTGAGCCAAAAGCGGATGCTTAATGACTGAGCCACCCAGACGCCTTGAGATTTTTTTTTTTTTTTAAGTAGGCTCCACACCCTGAGACTAACACCTGAGATAAAGAGTCAGACGCTGAAATGATTGAGCCATCCAGGTGCCCCTAGAGATTCTTGATTAATTTGGTCTGTGAATGGTACCTGGGCATCAGAATGATTTTTAAAAGTACTCCCAGTGACTCTTACCTGCAGCTAGGGTTGAGTGTTAACTACTCATTTGTTGGCCTTCCCAAAACCATGATGGAGAAGTATTTACCATCATAAGATAAATATATTTACAAGGCTACTTATCTAGGAGGACAATACAAAGAGGAGCCCAAAAAAGAAGGTTTAGGTTGTTTCCCTGCGTTCTCTCTTACTTTTTACAGCAGCCCCTCCTCATGTGCCAGTAAACAGGCTTCTCCTCGTACCTCTCTTTTGAAGCCCTGGAGGCTCTATTCATTCAACAGAGTTACGGAGAGCCCACAATGTACCAGGCACTGTTCCACAGGCTGTGAATAAAGCATGAACAAAGCAGACAAAGAATGTGTACTGAAGGGGCGCCTGGGTGGCTCAGTGGGTTAAAGCCTCTGCCTTCCGCTCAGGTCATGATCCCAGGGTCCTGGGATCGAGCCCCGCATCAGGCTCTCTGCTCGGTGGGGAGCCTGCTTCCCCCTCTCTCTCTGCCTGCTTCTCTGCCTACTTGTGACCTCTGTTTGTCAAATAAATAAATAAAATCTTAAAAAGAAAAACTTAAATAAAGAATGTGTACTGAAGGAGCCTACACTTCCTTAAGGAAAGACAGACACAAATAAAGTTTACTTAGGCATACTAGCGGTAGCATGCTGGTGAGTGATTAACTACGTGAGAGCCCTGATTTATAGCACTCGCCAATTTCGGTGGCATTTACACTCCCACCATGGCAGATTTCAAGCTACCAACATGACCTCACTGAACAAGGAGCTGGGGAGAGCTGTGTAGTAGCCATGATTACATAGGATTTCCATCTCCCAGTATCGCGGACATAAATAACCTCAAAAGCATAGATAATAGCAAAATCTAGTAAAATAATTAGGAAGTGCTGAGTTTTGAGTATTTGTTACTTTTGTTTTTAACAATTTCTTTAACTGTAAATTTGTAAAACTTAATCTTTAATCTTTAATAGCGGCTGTGTCCCAAAAACGGGCTCACAAACGTCATGGAAAATTAACAATGAGCTTTGAGAGCAGCACAACCCTAGAAAGGAATATAAAGAAAATAGAGTAACGAGAAGGAGTGACTGGAGAGCTACTTTAGATCAAATGATTGGGTAAGGCCTCTTTGTGAGGTGATATTTGAGCTGTGACCTCAAAAAAAAAAAGGTGGGTGGGGAGGTAGAGGGGAAAGCAGCAATGCCAATTTCTGGGAAAACACAGAGGGAACGGTGTGCCCTCCTGAGAGAGCAGGCTTACTGTCTGAGAAACAGAAGGCCAGTGTGGTTGAAGCCCAGTGTGCAAGATTGGTAAAATCAGGGAGGTAGCAATTACGTAGTCTTGTAAGATGTTGTAAGGAGTCCAGATTTTTCATTCATTCAGGAAATCATAGTTTGGGTTCTGGATATACCAGTAATTCTCCAGCCCCACTCTTCTTTTTCATTCTGTGGTCTCATGGAAAGGTTTCCAGCAGACCTATGGCTTCTCATACAATCTACTTGCTGATGTCTGACGAATCCATAGATTCAGGCCAGACCTTGTTTGCTCTGATACCATATTTCTAACTCTATCTGGATGTCTCCCCAACATTTTGTGATGTATCGGGTCCATAACATAATAATCCATTAGTTAAAAGTCATTCATTTTACCACTGGCGTCTCACACTGAACACATCCCAAACTGAAATTATTATATTACCCCGACTAAACCTGTTCCTCTCCCCAGATTTCCTATCAGCAAAAGGCATCAACATCCACCCAGAGGCCAAATCACAGAAACCTCCTCTTAGTCACGGCACTTCCACTGTCCTAAATAGCACACACACTCGTCCATCTCCCCTCTCCCCAAGCTCACTGCCATTGCCTCAGGCTTTCATCACCTCTTGGAATTACTACAGTAGTGTTCTGCTGATCTCCACGCTTTTGGCATCAGATTCCCTTCTCCAATCAGATTCTCCTTCTACAGTCTGTGCTCAAGTAAAGGTTATCCACACAAACAACCACTCCGGAAACCTAGTCTTCTTACACTTTCAAAAATACAAATCTGATCATCCTGAAATGTTCCCTCAGAAAGTAAAGACTTTATCCTTAAGGGGTATAAACCTGGTATATAAAACGCCCTTAGGAAGTACCTTCTGCCTACTTCCTTAGTTTTGTTTCTCATGTCTCCTTTATTTGACCCTTACCTAACCTCTTGGTTCTCCCAAACATGCAAAGGACTGGCTTTCTTACAGGGATGCCTGGGCCAGTCTTCCTCTCCTCCCTCGTCTCCCAGAAACTCAGCTTGGGTATCACCTTCTCCTAAAAGCCTTCTCTGAAGCCTGGAACAGGTCCGGTGCTCCTTCTCTTTCCTCCAACAACATACTGTGCGTGATTCGGTCATTGCCCTTATCTCAATTCTAACTATTTATTGCCATGACTTCAAGTCCAAGGACACATGGGGTGGATCTTTCACGTCCACATCTTGGGAGTGGAGAATTAGGAGTAGGATGCTACAGGTAACGAGTGCAGTAATGTTTCCTGCAATCAGGAGTATCTTAAAATATCTCTGAGCACTACTCTCATATTAGATGGGAGTATTGTACAGTAAGTGTGGCTGAGGAAGTAAGGCCAGCCTGAACTAGTTAAGAAAAAGTTCAGGTCATCATGAAAGTAGACTAGGCAGTAGTGAGGGTTCTGTCCAGCTTCAGAAGCAGAAAAAGCTCAAATACAATTGCTTTAACTTTTCACGTGAGAAAGTTGGCAAAAGTGTTATCATGAAAGAACCAGGAGTAAACAGGGAAGTAAAAAACCAGTTCTTTCCTTTAACACACAGGTGCAAAGTTGCAGTCAACTCACAAACCAGTTTAGGGCTGAAAAAGCTACCGGATGTACACAGCAAGCTGCTTCCCTACACGTCGGCTCTGGAATACCAGAGTCAGAAAATGAGGTCAAAATAGTTCTACTACAGAGGTGTGGAGTAAGAAGGTCGATGAGGAGACAGGTTAAAGTACTAACCCTACAGAAGTGGACAGTTAACAGCAATTATAGGCCCAGAGCTCTCCACATCAAGGAAACAAACTGAGACACCAGTATTCTCTGGAACATGGAGAAACTTCGGTTTCCCTGATGTACAGCCGCATATATTGGTTCTCTTTTGAAGCCAAGTTTTTTGTCTATCTTGTTTCGACTTTTCCCTGCTATGACCTTCTTACACACATTAACATTAAAGTCAGAAACTGGGGACGCCTGGGTGGCTCAGTTGGTTGGACGACTGCCTTCGGCTCAGGTCATGATCCTGGAGTCCTGGGATGGAGTCCCACATCAGGATCCCAGCTCCATGGGGAGTCTGCTTCTCCCTCTGACCTTCTCACTCATGCTCTCTCTCACTGTCTCTCTCTCAAATAAATAAATAAAATCTTAAAAAAAAAAAAAAAGTCAAACCGGCACTAACCTGCAGGACATAGTAACATGCTTTGAAAATGCATTCTTTTATTTCCTTGTAAAGTAGATAAAAATTAATTTAGTGGTTAAAAAGAAAAAGATCAGTTCCCCCATAATTGTGCAACCCTGAGAACTACAAAGGGTTCACCTCATAATTTCTTCACATAAATCGTGAGTGACCAACATTGCGGCGGCGAAAAAGATCAGTTAAAATCAGGAGAGGGAGGACGGGGCTGGGGGTTGTAAGGCAAGTTGGGAGAGGCTGGGTGGCCTCAGGTGTCTTCCAGAGTCACTTTCGCGAAAAGTACGGATGGAAGACAAAAACGCAATAAAAATTTCTAGAAGTTCCCAATCTTCCTAGATTAAAAACTTTACGTCTTACAAACTCTATGCCCACTTACCACCCAAAGACTCTTCTCCCAGGAACCTAACGGCAGCAACAAAAGGGCGGGGTGGGGAGCCACACGCCGATGCAGCTCAGGCCAGGTCAGACCCGCAGGTTTCTCAGGTTTAACCAAAAGGCAGCCCACGCTGCAGACGGAGATCCAACTCGCACGCCTCATTCCTGTACCACGGGCTTTCCGAAGGCCCGGTGCGTGGTAGAGGGAACGAGAAGGAGCGAGTGGAAAGGAACCGGAGGAACCATCGCCCATAGAAACTTCTAAAAGCACACACGCATTTACACACGCGGCGCGACACCGTTGCCTTGGAAACCAAGTCAACCACCTAACCCCTCCTCGGCGGCCCCGGGACCCACTGTTTCGGGCCAGGGGTCGTGTCCGTGGGAGGCCGGGACCGAGCGGGGTTGGGGGTGGGGGTGTCCTCTCTCGCGGCCCCGCCCCGGGCCTCGTTCCCCTGGGCGCCTACCGAGTAGAGGAGCACGACAGCGCCGGGACTGGCGGAGCCGACGGAGAAATAAGAGTTGGATGAACTAGAAGAATCCATGGTGCGGCTGCCGTCCCGGGCGGGGCCTGAAATTCTTTGCTAGGCGGTGGTGCTGCTGCTGCTGCTGCTGGGGGCGGTTCTTCCGCGCTGGGCGGCCCGACCTCGCCTAGGGCGGCGGCACCCTCTGCGGCCGCTCCACAGGACCCCGGGCGCCGCCATCTTAACCAGGACGGAAGCCGCGCCGGGACCTGCGACGCGCGCGCGCAGCGCGTCGGAACTCGGAAGTGTGGGTGTCCCGCGGGCTGTGGGCCGTACGGCGGCGGCGCCCCCCACCCCCCATCCCCGATGGCTCAGGAGCAGGGGCTGGGGGCCCGCGCGCTTCCCGGCTCGCAGACGCTGCTGGACGCCCTGCTCCGGAACCTTTACGATTTGGGTGAGTGCGGGGCCTCGGGGCCCACGTGGGAAGCGGACTGGCCGCTGAGGGTCTGCTGTACCTTCGAGACTGGGCCGTCCTCGGCCCTTGCACGTGGAGCACCCCTCAGCTTTGCGACCTGGTTCCCGGGATTGGTGCAGCACACGCCTCCGACAGAGGTCCCCTTCCCCGCGCCCCACGGCCGGGCTCTGTCGGTGCTCTTCTTGGACCGAGCCTCCGGAGCGGTGCCTGAGTGTGGGCGCCGGCGTGGCTGCTCGTCGGAAGCGCCGAGGCTTTCAGGCTTGCAGGATGTGATGCGCGCAGGACCTTGGGCTCCCGAACACAGCCCTCCCCACCCCGTGGATATTTCCCGGCCGTCTGGGAAGCCTGCTTGCCCCACACCGCCCTCCCAGCCCCGCGTGACCCTAGTGCCGTGGTGCCACCTTGTCATCGTAGACCCCCAACCTTCAGTGCGTTCCTCCCCCGCGGACTTCCACTAAGTTGGCCGTCCTCTCTTTTTGTTTGGGGAGAAGGAAAGAAAAACGGTTATTTGAGATTGGCAACCGCCTGGCACGTTAGTAGGAAAGGACAGTTCCACACACTGAAGAATTTGGTCCAGGCTAGGTGACATCCCTTGCTCAGGCAAGAGATAGCCTGGGCATTGGTGTTTTTAAGGAGCAAACGTTTCTTCAATTTGTAACGTGCTGTTGCGAAAGCTATTGTAGTTGGGAGCCATTGCTCAAGATTCTAAGCTCGGGGCGCCTGGGTGGCTCTGGGGGTTAAAGCATCTGCCTTCGGCTCAGGTCATGATCCCAGGATTGTGGGATCGAGCACCGCATGGGGCTCTCTGCTCAGCGGGGAGCCTGCTTCCTCCTCTCTCTGCCTGCTTGTGATCTATGTCTGTCTGTCTGTCTGTCAAATAAATAAATAAATAAATAAATAAATAAATAAATTCTTAAAAAAAAAGATTCTAAGCTCACTTACACAGTAAAAATAATAGCTAAAAAGTATGGAGAATTTGCCATATAGTCCCCGTCTTTCATGTATTTACTCAGGTGAGCACTTGAAGTCAGAGCCTTCAGGTGGCTGGTCAGAATTGAACAGGTGAAACATAGAGGCGATACGGGTATTTCGTAGAAAATAAATGTGTTCACATTGAACCACTTGTCGTAGGTTCATCCTAATTCATAACTGAAAAAAAAATGGGAAGACTGTAATACCCACCCGCAACCCTAGAGAGTATTAAAAAATAAAACATCAGCTGTAGTGTCAGACATTTTTCGCACAAAGCCTGAGCCAATGGGGATTGCCAGTTCCCTGGAGACTGTTGCCTTGAGGTTGCTCTTACTATGGACTGCGGTCAGGGCTGAAGTAATTGTGCCATAGGTCAGACATGACGATAGTTAGTTACCTAGCAAAAGATGTTGCGTCTTGGATTCTACATATTGTGCAAATACAACAAACCGTAAGAGAATCAGAAAACAAACAGGGTTACTGGAGGGGGCATTGGGGGAATGGGGTAAGTGGGTGATGAGTGTTAAGGAGGGCATGTGATGTGATGAGACTGAGTATTATATGAGACTGATGAATCACAGACCTGTACTTCTGAAACCAATAATACATTATATGTTAATTAATTGAATTAAAATTAAAAAAGAAAATAAAAATACCCCTACCCCAGAACTGTGCAAAAATCACCCCATTTGAAGAAAAAGAAATCTTTTGTTTCTTTGTATTTCTGGGTGTTGATAGCCGTGGCGTACATACAGACACATTCACGTGATTTGACAATTTGATAAAACCAAAGCTGTTTATTTTCCTGCTCTGTGTTTGAAGAAACAGAGGAGACAGAAGATGAAGCAGAACAGAAAAGGATCAGGAGGAGAGGAGAAAACAAGAAGAGAGGTGCCGAGACGCCGGTGGTCGCGGCAGCAGAGCCAGCTCCCCTACCTGGTTCCCTTGGAAGAGGTCAAAGGAAGAGCGCCTCCAGCTTCTTCAAGGAACTCCAAGAAGAGGTGCGGCGTGCGCCTGCTGTGACCCCCACTGGCTCCCCTTCAGGACCGGAAGCCCCTAGTGCTGCGGTATCTCCCCCAACCCTGAAGAACCCCAGAGAGCCAGTAGAAGTGATAGAATTTCACAGCAGAAATAAGAAAAGAAAAGAGAAGCTGGATCAAGATGAAAACACACAGGTAATGAGTTGGTTAGTTTCTGTGTATATGGTGAAAACCCTGATATCGCAGTTTTAGAGAAGTATCTTTTCTTTTTTCTTTCTTTTTCCTTTTTTTTTTTTAAAGATTTATTTATCTGAGAGAGAAATCACAAGTAGGCAGAGAGGCAGGCAGAGAGAGAGAGGAGGAAGCAGGCTCCCTGCTGAGCAGAGAGCCCGATGCGGGGCTTGATCCCAGGACCCCAAGATCATGACCTGAACCGAAGGCAGCGGCTTAACCCGCTGAGCCACCCAGGCGCCCCCCCCTTTTTTTTTTTTAAAGGGTTTGGGTGCTTGGGTGATTCCGTCTGCTAAGCGGCTGCCTTCAGCTCAGGTCATGACCTCAGGGTGCTGGGAGCTAGGCTTTCTGCTCAGCGGGGAGTCTCCTCCCTTTCCCTCTGCTCGTGCTTTCTCTCTCTCTTTTGCTCTCAAATAAATAAATAAATTGTTTTTTTTAAAGTTTTTTTAATCAAAAAACATATAAAAGGTTTTATTCATTTAAGCACTCTTACCTGACTTGGGGCTTAAACTCATGACCCCAAGATCAAGAGTTGCAGGCTGTACCGACTGAGCCTGCCAGGCTTCCTTAGATGACTGTCTTTTCAGACCGTGTCAGGGGTCCCCAAGACCACCCTCTGGCTTGATGGTTTGCGAAAAGCTCTCACAGGCCTCAACACTCAGCATGAAGTCACCATCACGGTTACAAATTACCACAGCAAAAGGATACAGAGTAAAAGCCGTGAAGGAAAAAAGTGCAGGAAGGGAGGCCTGGAGGAAACCAGGTGTCAGAGTCTAGATGTCCCCTCCTAGTGGAATTGCATGGGATGCGTTTCATTCCCCCAGCGGCGACATGTGACAGTATGTGGGGTGTTGGCCAACCATGGAATTTCACCCCAGCCTGGGTGTCCACGGTTTTTACTGAGAAATGCATTAGGTAGACAAACAGACTGACCGTAGTTATTGAAGCTCTAGGCACCCAGGAAAAAAGTAGATATTGACCATCAATCACATTGTTGCTATAAATAATCTGGGCAAACTTAGACGGCTTGGCTCAAGGCCTTAGGGATGCAAAAACGCTCTTATCAGACAATTGGTCAGCTCCCGGGAACCAGCAAAGGGCCAGGTCTGAAGACAAGACTTCCTTAGGCATGTACAGAGTTTGAGGAACATAAGCCTGCTGAGTGCACCCTTCCATGCTGATAAGCCTTCTGCCTGATGGTGCTCAGAAAAGTCAGTCAGTCAACTATTTCTGGCCACAAGGCATGGGGATACAGCATTGAACAAAAGAGACAAAACTGCCTTTTCTCAAGGAACTTGCATTCTGGTGGAAAGCAGCTGGATTTCACTGAGCAGTAATCTCTCCCAGACTGAATGTGTTAAGTCTTATGCAAAATTCAGTCCAGGAGAGAGGTGTAGTTGCTTATCCAACTTACCCACAAGGGCATTAAGGATCCGTGCAAAAATCCAGGCATTCTATTTCTGTTGCATTCCTCATGTCCTGTAAACTTTTGTCTGTCATCAAAGGGAAAGGGGACTGTATTGGTTTCCTCGGGCTGCTGGGAGGATGCTTGTTGTCTTACAGTTCTGCAGGCCAGAAAGGCCAACGTCAAGGTGTTGGTCTGGCACACCCGCCTCCGAAAGGGAATCCTTCCTTCTTCCACCTGTGGCTCTGGGCTTGGCTCGTGGCTGCATCACCGTCAACTCCTCCTTCACCTGCATGCGGCCCTGTGTCCATCGGAGTCTCAAATCTCCCTCTACCTTTCTCCTAGAAGAACAGCTGTCATTGGGATTAGGGCCCACCCGAAATCTAGGACGGGTCCCGTCATGAGATCCTTAACTTAATTATACTGCGAAGACCCCCTTTTTTTTTTTTTTTAAAGATCTTATTTATTTGAGAGAGAGAGAGAGAGAGCATGAGAGGCGAGAGGTCAGAGGGAGAAGCAGACTCCCCACCAAGCTGGGAGCTTGATTTGGGACTCGATCCCAAGACTCCAGGATCATGACCTGAGCCCAAGGCAGTTAGTTCCTTAACCACCTGAGCCACCCAGGCGCCCTTGTGAAGACCCTTTTTAGAAATAAGATCCATTCGCTGATTCTGGGGATTAGAACATGGTCACGTCTTTTTTTGGAGACCACAATTCAATCCACTGCAAAGATAGTCAGGCTTGCATCGTTCTTGGTGAACGTGTGTGAGCACGTGCTAGCATCCAGTGCTTACCCCATCTTGTTTGTGGTTTAAAAAACCCAGCTGTGGCATCTTTCCTAGCGTTCAGGTAGCTCTTCATGTCATGTTCACCAACTTGTCTTCCTCAAAGACTAATAGCACTTTTTGTAATCATCTACCTTTATTTTAGGATTCTAGGTCAGTTTCCAACTCCAAATACTGGGACACTGGGAGCTGTCACAGGTAGGCCAGGAAGTGGATTTCCTTGGCCATTCAGCTGGCCAGAGTCACCACATTGGCCAGCCGGGGAAGCTTACAGTGGTCAGTATTATGACAGCAAACCCTTGTGCACCAAACCTTGTGTACCATAGTATTTTCTGTGTGTGCCATGCAGTGAAAAAGGTTGAACACTGCATCATATATAATTCTGGTTTGGGGAATTTAACAAACATCTGGGTACCTCTCTCATTTCTTCAGATGTCTCGGTCTTCTCTTTCCTCTTACACTCGTTGGGTTCTTTCTAGAATGGAAAGTTTTCTAATAGCACAAAAACGTTGGCATTGAATGAGTGCATTTCTCTGTCTCTTACTAACAGAACATCTGCTTCCAGCTGTTAGATCCTTTTTCTTCCCCTTCTGATTAACCCCTTTTTCATTGGCTTTTCTTGGGAACCTCAGCTTATCCAACATTTTGGATTTTCTGACCTTAATGAAATTTTTCAGTTGCTCTTGGCGTTCTGCCCGTTCCTTCTTTTTTTTTTTTTTTTTAAGATTTTATTTATTTATTTGACAGAGATCACAAGTAGGCAGAGAGACAGGCGGGGGGGGGGAGGGGAGCAGGCTCTCCGCTGAGCAAAGAGCCCGATGTGGGGCTCGATCCCAGGACCTGGGGTCACGACCTGAGCAGAAGGCAGAGGCTTTAACTCACTGAGCCACCCAGGCGATCCTGCCCTTTCCTTCTTTTTAAAATGTATCTTTTGAACACATGAATGTGTCTGGATAAGGAGACCGAAAACGAACACAATAAAAACACATATACCTGTAAAAGACTCGATGTCGTATTGCGACTTGTAAACAAATACAAACGAAGAGAACGCTGGGTATTAATGGCATATCCTGGTAAAGGGGATGTCAGCTAAGGATGTCAGCTGGGAGTAATTAGGATAAGTGATGCTATGCCAAGGGTTTGTATAAGGTGGTAAATGATAGTTGTAGTCCCTGTTCTCTGAAAGCTTCGGGTCATTGTAGGACAGTTCAGCAGACATGGAATCAGCCCAAATAGCTAGTAAGATAATAACAGCCCACATGGAGTCCGCTGGTTGTCTTTGGAGAATACTTGAGAGATACAAGTTGGACAACCCAGCTGGCCCTGCCTGAACCCCGGAAGTGACCTTCCTTCCCTAGAACTTGGACCTGTGACCTATATACTGTGATTAAACAGCATTGTGTATTGAAACAGGGTCCGTGGTGTACTATGGAGATTTATAATGAGAAATATATTTATATTTGGTTTTTGTGCTTCATTTCTGGCACAGAACTCCAGTAATCCCTGTAATTCCCTAGGGGATGTAAAGGTGTCTTTTGTTAGCAAGTGATGTGGAAGTGCTTTAAAGGTGGAAGCAGGTTGCCAGGAGAATCAGTTGCACAATTAGAGGTTTAGAAATTTTCAGTCCCATCTCCCTGACCTCTGGGGAGAAGTAATGGGCTGGAGGTTGAATTGACTGCCTGTGACCAGTGATTTAATCTGGCATAGTTAAGCCTCCGTAGAAACCCAAAGGGTTGGGAGAGCTGGGTTGGTGACTGTGTGGAGGTGCTTGGAGAGTGACACGTTCAGAGAGGACATGGAAGTGCCTCGTTCTGTCCCACATACCTTGCCCTGGGCGTCCCCTCATCTGCCTGTTTCTGAGTTACATCCTTTTACAGTCAGCCAGTGCGCTGTAAGGTGGATGGCTTTCCTGAGTTCTGCGAGCCACTCTAGCAAACTAATCGAATCCAAAGAGGGGGTTTGTGGGAGCTGCTGATCTGTAGGTGGTTGGTCCAAAGCACAGACGGGTGACAGCATGGGCTTGCAGCTGCTGAGTGACGTGGGTGGCAGTCTTGTAGGACTGAGCCTGTAACCTGTGCAATCTGATGCCATTTTCAGATATAGCGTGTCACAGTTGAGTTGAATTGTAGCTGGTGTGGGAGCATTTGCTTGTTGGCTCTGTGGGGAAACCCTTCCCCAACATCACGCCATTTCATGGATTAATCAGGGAACTTGGCCATCATTTATAGAACATTTTACCCATTCCAACTGTCTAACCTATAAATGGACATCCTGATCCTATCCCTTTTATAAAGCCGTGACTATAGAAGTAGTTTGGTAGGAAATAGTAGGTAACAGATTGTTTATGCACTTAACTCATTTATTCACAAATAATTGGGTGCCCACTACTTGCCAGACCCACTAGATCCAGCAGTGAACGAGATATAGTCCTCTACCCTCGTGGAGTATACAGTCTACTGCTAGAGTCAGATCTCAAGTCAATAATATAATTAAAAAGAGTTTTAAAGGGCGCCTGGGTGGCTCAGTCGATTAAGTGTCTCCTTTCGGCTCAGGTCATGATCCCAGGGTCCTGGAATCGAGTCCCGCATTCAGACTTCCTGCTTAGCCAGGAGTCAGCCTCTCCCTCTGCCCCTCATGCTGGCTCGCTCTCTCTCCCTCCCCCTCTCTCTCTCAAATTAATAAACTCTTTAAAAAAAAAGTTTTGAAACCTCTAATGGAAAGAAATAGGGTCTTGAGAGTAAGAGAGCATCCTTTCGGTGGAGTGGGCAGGCAGTCTCAGGACAAGGTGACACTCTGCTAATGCTGGCCCGTGAGAGGAGCCAGAAGAGCCAACACCAGTGCCCAGTGGGTGAGAAGGCCTGAGGGGGTCTGGGAACTGGAAGCGTAGCGGAGTAGGACAGAGGGGAGAGAAGATGAGCTGTGGTGTAGGGCCAGGCCGGGGCCGACCTGGACTTGGGATTTGAGGACCGAGTGCAAGGCTGCCTGTGAGGGGGAGTGAAAGCCCCAGGTTGGCGATTGGAAACGAGCCGAGAGTTGCTAGGCTGGTGTGTTTTCTCCGCCCTTAGCATAATCTATGTGCTGAACCTTAGCCTCCTTTGTGGCCTCCATAGAAAGAGATAGGAAAGACATCCTGGGTGGCTCAGCAGGTTAAAGCCTCTGCCTTCAGCTCAGATCATGATCTTGGGGTCCTGGGATCGAGCCCCACATCGGGCTCTCTGCTCAGTGGGGAGTCTGCTTCCTCCTCTCTCTCTGCCTGCCTCTGCCTACTTGTGATACCTCTCTCTGTCAAATAAATAAATAAAATCTTAAAAAAAAAAAAAAGACATCCTAGAAATCCAAGGACAGTGGATTCTAGATCTGAAGGGCCTCTTGGCTCCTATGGCTCGCACACAGGTGCGTGCAGACCGCTCCCAAGCACGTAGCAGATCATGGTAACACCTGACATTTATGGGGCTTGTGCGCCGCTCAAGTGATTACTTAGTCTGGTCGCTAATTCCTTATCTCCCTGAATCCTGACAAGTTGCCCTGTCTTCATCGCTGCCTAGAGAGGCTAAGATACTTGCCCCGCGTTTCAACAGACAGCCGCCCCCTCTCTGCAGTTCCAGAAGCCCAGAGCTTTGGAAGGCACAGCTTTGGTTTGGTTTTGTTTGGAAGTTTGGTGCAGGTTTATTTGGCAGCAAAACCTGACGTGAACTCATACGAGGCTTAGGCATTATTTTTGTCTATTCCGTTTGGCTTGAATTATCCACAGATCGTGCGGCAGAGATACAAATGTCCTTAATGAGCCGCTTCTGCCGCGGCTCCTGCTCCAAGTGGTATTTTGTCTTCAGTGCGTTGGCAGCGTGACCTTCCTAAGATGTGAAAGCCTCTGAATTTTCTAAGGATTCCACAGAAGGGACTGTGGATATGAAGTAAGAACCAGAGCTCAGGTTCAGACCCCAGGCTTTCTGACTTGAAAGATGTTCTGCTAGAGAGAGAGAGAGCGAGAGCGCAAGCGAGTGAGCGAGAGAGCAAGAGCAAGTGGAGAGCAAGCAGGTTAGGTTAGGCTCCTTGTCCTTTGAGTAACACAAGCGCGTGGACTGGGAACCTTCACTAGGTAGAAAGACCTGTCCCCGTGTTTCTGCCACAGTGCTTACTACTCTCATGACCTCTGCAGTATCTCGATCCCTCCCCGAGGCTCAACCCTGAAATCCTCTACCCTCGAGGGCACCCTATAACTTTGTTCCACACCCCTGTTCTTTAGCAAATCCAGGGCTGGTAGAAAAGAAACTGTTTACTTACCCAACTGCTCTCTCTCTGGACAAAGGTTGGGCGGCAACTAGTAGAAGAAAAGAATCTTACCAGTGCAGCCACAAATAGCTCTGGTCAGCCAGTCAGCCCATAGACGCGTTCACCGAGCCCCAGGGGCCTGCCGGCCTTCATCTCGCACCCCAAACTCTTCCTTCGTTTTATAGCTTGCTTCTGTCTTCGGAGCCTGACACGCAAGTTCTCAAAATCTGTAAACATTTCTCTTTCCTGTGTGTGGGACCCTATAGCTCTAGTGGTCAGGATAGATAAGGCTGTGGTTCGGTAGTTTAGTCCCTACATCTTAGTGGTTTGAAGGCAAAAATTAATTATTTTTACATGTCCATCAGGGTTGGCAAGGACAGAGTGTGCTGTCACACACTGTCCTCGTCTAGGGGCCCAGGATAATAGGAACTCCGCCAGCTGGAAGGCTCTCAGTTGCTCTGGCGGAGAAGGGGAGTCGATGGATGGCTCTTAGAGGTTCCTTATGGAAGGGGCATACTTCCCCTCTGCTCACATGTCTTTGGCCAAAGAAACTCACATAGCCCTACCTAACTTCAGGTAGGCAGGGAAGCCTAGAAGCAGGGGAGGACCCGGTGTTGCCTGCTACAGTGAGTACCAGGGGAAAGCAGACAGGGAGAAGCACTGATGGTTTCTAAATCAGGTAATATATGCTAAGTAATGGACTGAAAGTTCTTTAAAACTGTGAATAAAAGTTAGACATTGACAGGGTCATGCCTATGAACTGAGCATCAGAAAATAGTGAGCTAAGAATGTTTGCTTTTATGATAAAAAGGATCTAGAATCCAGACCTTTTCTCAGACAAATCGAGAGCTGCAAAGCGGAGATATTTCTGGCAAAATGTTAACAGAGGGCTTGCAAATGGCAAGGTATCTATGTCCCCCCAGACCTGCCACCCAGGCCCACACAGGCCCTCGGCCCAGGTGTCCCCACTGCCAGGGTGAACTGAGGCCTGCGTGCGGGGTCTGGGGTGTTCTGTGGGGTTGGTGTTGGGGAAAGCAGGGACATCGGAAGCCGTGCCCCTCTCTGTGGGCCACTCTTGTCCCCAGACCCAAGGCTTTCAGCCTCACGGTGACAGTCATGCAGGTGGCCAAGTATTTTATTACAGTGCTTAGGTCCTCTTAGATGTTCCTTCCTCGTGCCGATGTTCTGGAAATGGGGCAGCCGAGGGAACCTGTGCCATCTCCAGTAACACCGGGAATCTCATGCTCTTGAAAGAAATTTTCAACTCAGAAAACTTTGGTTAGCCGGTGCCTCGTTGGACAGATGGGAGGGAAGAATAGAGAGAGAGAACTACTTAAATTTTTAGAAAAGGAGGTAAATGTTTCCTAGGATTTTGGAGGTCTGTGAACCGCACACAGTTTCTCTTCTTTAACTTACCATTTGTGTTTGAGGATCTGGGTGATCCCGAAGTCATTAAGACTTAAGCCAGAAGAAGTAGTACTGTTTATCATAGTAAATAGACTGAGTGTGCATGCCAGCAGAAAAGGTTTTTTTAACTTCAGGGTAAAGACATTTTTTTCCAGGCACAGAACAGGAAATAAGACTTTCTGGGGAAGAGGAACGGAAGCTCCTGGTGTCCTTTGTATGCCCGTGGTCTTAATTAAAGCATCTGATTCTGTGAAATACGGGAGTGAGGAAAATCGTAAGCATCATCAAAGTCAGGAATCTTGGTAAAGTAACGTGGAAGATGCATTTACTGTGACTGTAAGCACAGAACGGGGCCACACGCTTGGAGTGTGGCAGACCTCCTCGTAGTGCCATGTTCTGTCTGTCCTGCCAAGAGTCATTGTGCAGCGTGCCAGTGGGTGAGCAGCACTGTGGTGACTGCCCAGGGGGCCGTCGTTCGTAGTGGATCAGTCAATACTGAGAGTACTGGCCACATCTTCCCATTCCCGGACCCCGGTAACGTTTAGCAGTGAGCGCTGTATCCACTTTGTAAGAACCTCTCTGGAAGGTCAGGACATGGTCAGAGAGCCTGTCACCTGGGGAGGCATTCAGTGATCGACCCACACATCCACAATACAACCAGGATCATCCAGAGTACAGCTTCCGTTGGGAGGAGGGACGGGGAGACCTGCAGACAGCTGTGATCAAGGCCCCTGTCTCAGCAGGGTGTGGTGCAGGGCACTGCTGCGTCCCTCCACAGCGCCCCCTGCTGAGCAGGATGGGGGGGGGGGAGTGCTGCCCTGGTGGGCGGCCGGCTGCAAGGGTGCCTTGACTGGAGGCTCCCCAGCTTTCAGACCCTGCTTCCTGTTGGCCTAGACTCGGTGGCTGGGGTAGAGTGGTGACCGCTGCTGTTAGCCAGATGTGACAGTACATTTCCTTCAGATCTCAAGCTTCTGGTCAGTTCTGTGGGCTGGTAACCATAGCTAGTGGCCGTGTCGGTGTAAAGAATCACATGCTTTGAAGGCATTTGCAGCACCTTTATTTTGTATTGAGAATTATAAACCAAATCTCCATTTCTAGAAATGTGATGTTCCTGTAAAAATATTTAGTTAAGAGAGTTTTGTTAGCCATTATTTTAATGGGTGGATGGGAAGAAAGAGGGAAAGAGCTATTTATTTATTTATTTATTTTTAAAGATTTTATTTATTTATTTGACAGAGAGAGATCACAAGTAGACGGAGAGGCAGGCAGAGAGAGAGAGAGGGAAGCAGGCTTCCTGCTGAGCAGAGAGCCTGATGTGGGACTCGATCCCAGGACCCTGAGATCATGACCTGAGCCGAAGGCAGCGGCTTAACCCACTGAGCCACCCAGGCGCCCGGAAAGAGCTATTTAAATGTAATGTTTAAGGGGCGCCTGAGCAGCGCAGTCAGTTAAGTGTCCGACTCTCCATATTGGCTCAGGTCATGATCTTGGTCATGACATTGAGCCCCACGGTGGGCTCCGTGCTGGGCATGGAGCCTGCCCAAGACGCTCTCTCCCCCACCTTCTGCCCCACCCCGCTGCTCATGCACGCACTCTCTCTCCTCTAAAAAAAAAATAAATAATAAAAAGATATATAGTGTTTATCCTCCAGAATCCCTGCTCACTAACCCTCTTCTAAACCCCCACTGAACAGAATCTTCTGCATGTGGTTTATGAGAGATGTTGGTGTCTCGCATCATCTTTTTTATTTTTGTATTTTTAAAAAAATTCTCATCCTTTCTTAAGCTTTGATACCTTAACATTTTTTTTCTCCATTTTTCTTTGACGAAGACTTTCGTGCAGCACGCTTGTGTTGTCATTTGGTATTTGGGCATCTGGGCCAGTTTCAAGGCTTTTTAAAACATGACCACTCTGTTGGTGACAAATGCGCCAATGATACAGTCACAGAGGATCTCAATAATTTTTTTTCTTTTCAGACCAAAACTAGTATCCCTGGGAAAGGTGTGGAGAGACAAGAATTTAACTTAGAGAAGGTACGTGTTTTGAAACTGTTCATTTTTTTTCAGTTTTGGAGTAACCCCCCAAAAATATATATGTTTATATATCCATATATATATATATTTCCATGTCCAGTGGTTGAAATAATGGTTAAGCGAATCCCCTGCCTTCAGGTGGTGAATACTAGGCTGTCACTTAAAACACACTGGTTTGTGGCTGCAGGGCCCACGATGCAGAGGTAAGTTGAGAAGCAGGGAGGGAAGTGTGTATTCTGCGGTTGTAACTATGTTTTTAAAGTGCATGAGAAAAAAGACAGGAGGAGGTAATTCAACTGCTGAGAAGGGGCATCTCTCTTCCTCTGCAGCATCTTTAAACAAACAAACACAAATCTGTATTAGAAGCACCTATGAGAAGTGGTTTCTCAGAGGGCGCGAATGTTCAGAGAGGGACTTTTACGTGGAAATTCCTGTCTGGAAGGGCAGTAGCTTGCAGAGAGAATCCTAGTATGCAGAGCTCTGTTGCTTCATCTGCCCAGAATTCAACACGGGAGAACGCATGTTGGGAGGTTATGGTAAGAAATTACGTAAGACCGCCACAGAGCTCTGTAAACCACAGCACGACAGAGTTCCCGCTCCAGCACATCGTGTCTGACGTGGCCTACCCCAGAGGTAGATCTCTTCCCGGGGGTCTCTGGAATGCACTTGAGGTTCATTCCGCTCTGCGTCCACAGGCTCGCTTGGAAGTGCACCGGTTTGGGATCACGGGTTATGGAAAAGGGAAGGAACGACTCCTGGAGCGGGAACGCGCCATCATGCTGGGTGCTCAGGTGAGGGGCTGCTTCTATCTCTCATCAGCAGACGGGATACCTACAGGAAAGGGGAGAACCCAGGGCAAGGCAGGGGAGGGGTTACTGGGAGATCCTTGCAAAATAAAAAAGTGGTATCTCTGGATTTTATTTTTCCTGTTGCATTTCAGCCTCCCAAAAACAGTTACGTGAATTACAAGGTGTTGCAGGAGCAAATCAAAGAAAAGAAGGCAGCCAAGGAAGAAGAAAAGAGAATGGTACGAGTAAAAGCCGTTTTGTTACCAAGCTAGAACCAGGTGGTGGCCGCAGTTGGCCACAGTGGAGTCGGGAGGCAGTGGCCACAGTAAGGTAGTGAGTGACATGATCATTCTTTCCCCTGTTCAAGTCAGCTTCGTTCTCTAACACTAGCCAGGGAAGCCGGCATATTCACGTGAAGGGTTTGCTCTGAAATAGCGAGTTCCTGCTCAGATCCCATCAGCTATTGTGGTCTTTCTCCTGTGTTGCGTTTTACATTGTACAGAACACAAGGGCTTATGACAGATGACAGAGGGGTAGATTCTGTGCTCCCTCCCTTTCCCCTATAGTGAAAGATGGAATGTTTCTCCTGTCAGTTTTTTCTGGAATGACCTTTGACACTCTTGAAAGAGCTTTAGGATGAAACCGAGTGTATGTTTAATATGCCTGCTTGAGAAAAAGATGAAAAGTAAATGGTGCCTGACTGGCTTTTTTTTTTTCTTTAAGATTTTTAAAATTTATATGACAGACAGAGATCACAAGTAGGCAGAGAGAGAGAGAGAGAGACAGAGAGAAGCAGGCCCCCTACTGAGCAGAGAGCCCAATCCGGGGCTCGATCCCAGGACCCTGAGATCATGACCTGAGCCGAAGACAGAGGCCTAACCCACTGAGCCACCCAGGCGCCCGCCTCACTGGCTTTTGATCACACACCTCTTGTCTGTTTTTGAATCTCTGTTATCCATTATTGACACATATATTATCCTAAATTCTGAAATCAGGCCCAGGACACAGATATCTTCAAGAAAAAGAAGAGGAGAGGGCAGGAAGACAGGTGAGTGACATCCTCAGGTACTGGGGAGGAATGATCTGGGTAAACCTATTGATTAGTTCTGAAACTAACGCCTGGAGTTTACCTGGTGTTTCTAGCCCGGTAGAGTGCTTCACTGCCCCTCATGCGTTCTGAGCAAGTCCCAGGTGGGGGGAAGACAGTGTCCCAGATTGAACAGCTCCCTCAGAACTGAATCAGGAATGTCCTCCAGGCTCCCATTTGCGAAGATCAGACAGCTCAGGTGTCTCGTGGAGAAACTGAGGTTGACATTCCTAGCCCACACTAAGAGCCTGCCTGCATGGCGGCAGGGTCCAGGGCCGTGTCCTGTTCTCTGCCGTACCGCAGGAAGCAGAGCGCCGTGACCTGAGGAACAGATCATCGAGTCTCTTCATGCTGGTTTCTTAGCTTTGGTCCAAATAAGCCTTTCCTCACTCCCTGAATTACCATTTCAAAATTGACTTCTTTTGTCTTTTTTTTTTTTTTAAAGATTTTATTTATTTGATGTAGAGAGAGAGAGAGATCACGACTAGGCAGAGCAGCAGGCAGAGAGAAAGGGGGAAGCAGGCTCCCTGCTGAGTGGAGAGCCCGATGTGGGGCTCGATCCCAGGACCCTGAGATCATGACCTGAGCTGAAGGCAGAGGCTTAATCCACTGAGCCACCCAGGCATCCCTTGACTTCTTTTGTCTTAACCCTCTTCTTGGACTCCTTAGTGAGCTTGTGCATGGGTGGTCATTTGTCCTGGCCACATGCGTCTGTCTGTTGAGGGTCTGCTGCGTGCCAGGCACATAGGTGTCTTAGGTGTCGGGTGTTGGGAATTCAGCCATGATCGCCTGGGGTTGGGGGGGGTATACCTGCCTTTGGGGAGCTTACATTGTAGTGAGGGAAACACCTCGAAACCTACAAACAGGTAAGCAAGGGAATGTCAGGTTCTCTGAGGAGGTTGCAGTAAAGCATTATAAAAGAATATCACTGGGGGTGGGAGGGCTGGGATGTCATTCGGCAGGGGGGTGACCTCTGGGTTGAGAACTGAGTGAAGGGGAGGGCACAGCCTAGAAAGATCAGTAGCAGAACATTCTCTGTAGAAGAAGCAAGGGCCCCGAGACAGGAAGGCGGCTGGCATGTTTCAGGGACCACAGGAAGGTGGGTGGTGGTTGTGGCAGAGCGGTGGAGGGTGGTGTGCACGGGATGACCCCAGGAGTTTGCAGGAGCGGACCGTGGTCACTTGGTTGCTGGTGTTGCCATCCTCTTGTCCTTCTTCATAAGCTTAACTCTGCTACTTTTCTCCCCCTTTAACTGCAGGAAATCCAAAAAGAAGAAATCAGCTCCTAGTATTTTGTCCAGCGGACGGATTGGGCAGATTGGAAAATTCAAAAATGGGACGCTGATTCTGAGTCAGGTTGATATCAAGAAAATAAATTCCTCCCGAGTGGCGAAGTGAAGTCCTTTATAAAATAAAGAGAGGAACAGCAAAGTGCTGCTGCACTGAAACTGGACCCCTATAAGACTTCCAGATTCTTCTTATTTATTTTATATTTCATAGGCCGCTTTTCTATTTTTAGGGAAAAAATTTCAGGAATAATAAAATGTGTAGTTCCTTAAGTGTCTGTTTCACGGCGATGAGTGGGTGGCGGGAAGGGCCAGCTGCACTGGGCGTAGAAAGCAAACCTATTGAAAAACCTATTAACCTATGCTTAATCCTGTCCGGTGAGATTTACACTAGATTTGCTTTCCCTGGTGTTTTGGGCATTTGCTTATAATGTGATTTTTCATAAACTTAATAATTTATTGACTTGTAAATGCTAATAGCTTTAAATTGCCTTTTCCTTTTTAAAAGACTTATTTATTTTAAAGAGTTTATTTATTTATTTGACAGACAGAGATCACAATAGGCAGAGAGGCAGGCAGAGAGAGAGGAAGGGAAGCAGGCTCCCCGCTGAGCAGAGCCCGATGCGGGGCTCGATCCCAGGACCCTGGGACCATGACCTGAGCCGAAGGCAGAGGCTTTAACCAACTGAGCCACCCAGGCGCCCCGGCTTATTTATTTTAGAGAGACAGAGTGAGCACATGAGCAGGGAGAGGGGCAGGGAAAGGGGGCAAGTGAATCCCAAGCAGACTCCCCACTGAGCGCAAAGCCTAATGCAGGGCTCTGTCTCACAACCCTGAGATCGTGACCTGAGCCAAAATCAAGAGTTGGACGCTTCACCAACTGAGCCACTCAGGTGCCCCCAGATTGCCTTTTATTTTCTAAAAGTGGTTTAATAGCAAAGGAAACAGTCAACGAAACAAAGAGGCAACGCACAGAATGGGAGGAGATATTCGCAAATGACCCTACAAAGGGCTGGTATCCAAGATCTATAAAGAACTCAAACTCAATACCCAGAAAACAAATAACCAAGTCAAAAAATGGGCAGAAGACGTGAACAGACACTTCTCCAAAGAAGACATACAAATGGCTAACAGACACATGAAAAAATGTTCAGCATCAGGGAAATACAAATCAAAACCACACGGAGATACCACCTACACCAGTTAGACTGGCAGGAATTAACAAGGCAGGAAACAACGTGCTGGAGGGGACGTGGAGAAAGGGGAACCCTCTTCCGCTGTTGTTGGGATTGCAAGTTGGTGCAGCCAGTTTGGAAGACAGTGTGGAGATTCCTCAGGAAATTAAAAATAGGGCTTCCCTATGACCCTGCCATTGCACTCCTAGGTATTTACCCCAAAGATACAGATGGGAAAAGAAGGGCCGTCTGCACCCCAGTGTTCATAGCAGCAATGGCTGCAACAGGCAAACTGGAAAGAGCTGAGCTGCCCTTCAACAGACGAACGGGTAAAGATGCGGTCCATGTGTAGAATGGAATATTACTCAGCCGCTAGGATCAGCATGGACGGGACTGGAGGAGATTGTGCTGAGTGAAAGAAGTCAAGAGAAAGTCAGTTTTCCTACGGTCTCACTTATTTGTGGAACGTAAGGAAGAGCATGGAGGACATTAGGAGAAGGAAGGGAAAAATGGGGCGCCTGGGTGGCTCAGTGGGTTAAGCCTCTGCCTTCGGCTCAGGTCATGATCTCAGGGTCCTGGGATCGAGTCCCGCATCGGGCTCTCTGCTCAGCAGGGAGCCTGCTCCCCTCTCTCTGTCTCTCTGCCTGCCTCTCTGTCTACTTGTGATCTCTCTCTGTCAAATAAATAAATAAAATATTAAAAAAAAAAAAAAAGGAAGGGAAAAACGAAGGTGGGGGATCAGAGGAGGAGACGAACCATGAGAGACTATGGACTCCAGGAAACAGGGTTTCAGAGGGGAGAGGGGCAGAGTCATGGGCGAGCCCCATGATGGGATTAAAGGCGCGGATTGCTTGGAGCACTGGGTGTTCTATGCAAACAATGAATCATGGAACGCTATCAAAAACTAATGTACTGTATGGGGACTAAGTGACAGAAAAATAAACATTGTGTAATGTTACTATGATGAAAGAACCAACAGTGTGCAGATTTGGCAGCTGTCTTGTGGGGAAAGCAGTTGTAATTTTTACTCTCCTAAGTATACAAAATGTCCTTTGTTAGAAGTTATATAAATAGGGGCACCTGGGTGGCTCAGTGGGTTAAAGCCTCTGCCTTCGGCTCAGGTCACGATCCCGGCAGCCTGGGATCGAGCCCCGCATCGGGCTCTCTGCTCAGCGGGGAGCCTGCTTCTCCCTCTCTCTCTGCCTGCCTCTCTGCCTGCTTGTGATCTCTCTCTCTGTCGAATAAATGAATAAAATCTTTAAAAGAAAAAGAAGTTATGTAAATAAAACAATTTTGTGGTATATGTAGCTGTGACTTTTAACACAGCAGAGGATTTTAATTGATGTCGGAGTGGCCTGTCCGTTCTTTCCTTCTCTACAGAGAGCTCAGGCCCCGAGGCAGCTCCGCCTCACCCCCACCTCCAGGAACCATGTGGCTTAGACAGCTGAGCCCTTAGCCAAGACTCTGGACCAACAGGCTGGTCAGTTCTGGAAAAGTTCCATGTATAAACTACTCACCTTGTTTGGGTTTCACTTTGTAATTTACTGAATTAACACTTAAAGAGTGGCTTTGTTACCACTGGGAGCTCTAAAACGTTTAGTGGCTAAAAGAAACCTGTATTTTAAGGGTTGGAGATCAGGCTTAAGACCATGCTTTTTATTTCCCTGTTGAGAAAGTTTCTTCCAGCAAGATGAGCAGCAGAGAGAAGCCCCCAGGAAAAACAGTCATCCAGGGGTGTCTGGGTGGCTCAGTGGTTGAGTGTCTCCCTTTGGCTTACTTAGGTCATGATCCCCGGGACCTGGGATCAAGTCCCGGGTTGTCGGGCTCCCAGCCTGCTTCTCCCTCTGCCCCTTCCCCTGCTCGTGCAAGCTCTTTGATGTTTTCTCTCTCAGATAAATAAATAAAATCTTAAAAAAAAAAAAAAGGAAGAAAGAAAAACAGCCATCTAAAGGAAAACAGCCATCCAAAGGAAGAGGAAGATTCTAATTAGAAGCCACAAAGGGGATGGACCAGTTCAGACCAGTTCAGAACGGAACAGACCAGTGACTGGATCCATGTTCCCTTATAGCCTGCATACTGCTGTTTCCCCTTCGCAGGGGTTTCTTCCCGTCCTGGACACCGTCTGGTGGATCAATGTCGCTCCACATGACACCCCGCCTACCGTTACTCCCAGCGACCCACTTAAGGACCTTGAGATTCCTGTCCCCACAGCTCTTGGCCCCATGGACCTGGAGCCCCTGCTTCCCAGAAGAAACAGCACAGCACATGTCCCATTGAACCAAGGTGGTTGGCCCTATAAGAACAGTCCCACCAGCAGGGGTGACCCTGACTGTCAGGATAGGGCTGCTGTCACCAGTGGGGCAGGGAGGAAGCTGCACCCAGGCCGTCCCCTCAGGCATCTCTTCATACTCCTTTAGCCTGATTTTGATGGCAAATAGACAAACGCAGCAACCCTGGGGGAGAAGGGCCTGGTGACCCGAGGCTTGGACCCCCGGGATGAGGGTCTGGATCACAAATAAAAGAGGGTGACTAGGTGAGGGCAAGTGGAGTCGGGACTGACAGACCATGAGCGTCCCATGCAGCTCCAAGGCCAGCTACAGTGACGGGGAATGTAGTTTGAGTCCCTGGCCTTCCCTAAGCCTCCCTCACCGGAATTCTGGAAGAGCTTCTCCCCAGACTTGAGTGGAGGGTGGGTCAGTGGCACGAGGATGGTGGTGGTGGGTGCTGTGATGCCTCACTCAGATCCCCTTTTAGGAACGAGTACTTGTCACTTCATTGTTCTGAGTGGGGATCGTGTCACCTCTCTCCTGGGATGGGGCGGGGTGGGGGGGCACAGTCCATGCTGGATTGACGTGAGGCCATCAAAGCCCGGCGCTCCCTTCCCAGCCCAGCCTGGCTGGGCCCTTCGCGGGGTCTGTGTCACAGCTCGACCTCCCCGTGATGGGTCCTGCTTCCTTGGCTTTCAAGGGGGGTGCCCCGCAGCCCCTGTGAGTGAAGGCCGTGCTGCCCAGTCTCAGTCTGCAACAGCCCCTGCAGTCAGCCATCCCGGGATCTGGCAGGTGACTGAAAACCTGAGGCCGGGCCGAAGGGGCTGGCGGGAGGCGTGCGGGGCGGGTGTTCCTGGGGATCAATCACACTTTGAGGCAGGCCGCAGCTTTTAGGTCGGACACCGCCCCCCCCGGGGGGGGGGGACTCAGTCTGTGTGGTTGAAGGGGCTGGTCAGCCTTCTTGGAGCTCAGAAATGAGGATGTCTTCCCCAGCTCTCAGTGTCTTGTGAGCCCTGCTAGTATTTTATTCATGGCTGTATCTTCACCACGATGTTACCAGTTACCAACGCCAGCCCTGTCGCCTCTTGCAGGAATGGATTCGTGAGCGCCCCGTGCTTTGAGACGGACCCTATCATCTGTGTCCTAAACCGCCCCAACACCTGGTCTGCACGCAGCGGCGGCCGGATTGACTCTGGCACCGCGGAAGGCCCAGGGCCTCTGGGTGAGAGGTGGCCTCCCCTCCCGCCGCCTCCAGTCCCGTGGCCTCCCCTCCCGCCGCCTCCACCCTGCACGCAGGGCCTGCTGAGGCCAGACGCGCACCTGGCAGCTGAGCACGGGTTACAGACTGTGCCCTGTCTTTCAGGTGTTGGCAGTGTCAAAAGAATTTATTTCAAATCTGCGTAAGACTGTGATAAAACTCAGGTTTTCCAAAAGGCAATACACAAAGTTCAACCGACCCCCAAAGACCAGAAAACACAGTGTTTGCAATTCAAAAAATACAAACGCTTGTGGGTACCAATACAAAAATTAGAAAAAAGTTGCTTTCCTCCCCACCCCTTCCCCCGCCTCCTCCCTCCCTCCCCCCGCCGCTCCCCGTGTTTGCAGTGGGACATGAACACAAACGGGACCAAGAGCTGCCCCCAGATACCAACCACTCTCACGGGAAGTGGATGCGAGAGCGCGGAGCAGGGAGAAAACGGGTAAAGAAAGGCAGGCACGGGGACGTTCTCTGGGCAGTCAAAACAAGGACACAAAGCTTGTTACTTTTTAAAATTCCTTTGCCAACGTTAAACAAATCTCTCATGCTTAATACACAGTTTAGTGGGAAAGCAGCAATTCTACCTCATGCATTTAACATCTTCTGCTTTGCTCCCTCTGTGTGTCCTCTAGGTGCCGAGGAAGCTGGGGGCGAGGGACGCTCAGTCACCGGGTGTGGGAGGAACTGGAAAGGTTCAGCTTGGCCCCAGGCTGCGCTCTCACCCAGCAGACACCAGTCGTGTTCCCGCTCCTACAGCCGCGGCGGTCACTTTTCAAACCCGAAGTCTGTTTCTGGGCTCTCCTCAGAGCCTGCCTGAGGGCCTGGCCTGATGAGCGGTGCCCACCTTGCCCGGGTCTTCCTAGGACCGGGGCTGGCAGCTTGTTCCCTCCAGGAGCAGCACTCTTTGAGAGAATAGTGACGCCTCCAGATGAGACTCCCCTGTAAGGTCTCGACTCCCAAACCCTGGCTGAAGTCAGCCTTGTTCACTGAGAAAGCCTGGAGTCCCCCGCCCCCCTGCCAGACCCCCCTTAGCAGGTAGTACAAGCGGAGTCCCAGGGCTGTGATGACCGCCCAGCAGGGGCCTCCAGCCTTACTCTTAGACATTGGTTCTCAGAGCTGCTCCCCTGCCTGACATCTTGGGAGACAATGGAGTTACACGATGGGTGGGGGACACCTTAGATACTAGAACTTAAGGTGACCGAGGTGGCGGAAAGGCAGGTTAACCTCTTTCCAGGTCTTATGGGGGCTTCTGCACTCAGATGCCTTTGGGACTAACAATGAGATGCTGATACACAGCCTGTTTACGGCACTTTGTACAAAAAGTACCATTAAAACAGGCCTCACTGGCAATGGGAACATTTGGGGTGTTTTGTTGCTTTGTATGGTCATGTGAAGCCTATTTTACATGTCGAAATTTCCCCTCCTCAAGGCCAGGCAACAGTGTAATAAACACATGCTCCTGGTCCTACCAGGCTGGGATGGAAGACACTGTCTGTGGTCAGAGAAGGTTCTGAAAAGTCACCACACAGGCTTGATTCACTGAATGGGAACCATTAGCCTAGACTGAATAGATGAAAGACTTATTTTTTTTCCTTTAAAAAGTGTTATTCTATAATCCTCACAATACATCAGAGGAGGTAGGTTAGTATGACTCGTTCCATTTTCGGGTGGGGATACAGAGGCACAGAAAGATTTAAGACATTTGCCCACACCCATGCCATGATTTTCCAGTCCATTCAAAGTTAAAGCCACCAGGATCCTGTTCTCTTCAGGGAGGACTGCCAAGGAATGCGATCCCTTGAACACAGCTACTAGCTTACTTGAGAAACAGAAGTGGAGATTTCCTGGAATTACTGCAGACCTTAAATACCTTTTAAGGAGTCGGATTCAATTTTTAAAACCAGAGAAAGGCCACAAATCCATTAAGAATTTCCTGTTACTTCTGGTCAAACGTGGCCAAGGAAAAAGAAGGTAACAAGTGTTTGCCTTCTAGGAGTGGGGCTGTGGAGCGGGGGGCATCCGCAGGGAGTACGAAGTGAGACCTGACCCCTCGGCTTCTTTTTGTGGCTCACCCCATCTTCCCCCAGCTTCCCCCGCTGGCGGAATGCTGCAGCCCTCTGGTGCATCCTGGGGTTGGGGGTTAGGAGGAAGGCCCACAGCCCGGTGATACAGGCTTTCTGTCTAACACTGGGGTGAAGCCCCACCCGTCACTCTACATGGACACAGGACAAACCAGTGGCTCTTGGCCCAGGATGTCCCACAGGGGACGGCTGGCAATGTCTGTAGACGCGTAGTCATGGCAGCGAACTTGGGGGGGGGGCGCTACTGGCCTCTTGGGGGTGGAGGCCAAGGATGCAGTTAACCATCCTACAGCGCACGGGACAGCCCACAGTAAGAGAGTTACCCACCCCAAAATGTCAATACTGCTGACACCGAGAAACCCGGCATCATGGACGGGCCTTGAGACAGTGTTTTCCAGCATTGCCATGCTGAATCCCGCCCTGCCCAGGGCTCTTCCCTACCCTCACTACCTCACCATGAGCAGATGGCCACGGGGTCGAACCCGCAACAGCTTTGTGTAAGCGCTGCCCACCCCTCTGTGGGAGCACGCCTTCAAGGGGTGGGGGGTGAGCCTTTCACTTGCAGTCAGAATTAAGGCTAAAATGCAAATATCCCCGGAAGGATGACACGCAGGACCTGCGTCCTCATCCTTTCCGGGGAGTGCTCTGGTGGGCAGAGAAAGGTAGGGCATTCCTGGGCGCCCAGAACAAGGAGGAGGAGCCTGTTCCCATCCCCAGGCTCACTCCCCAGCCTCCTCCCTCTCAGCAGGCCATGGGGCGCTTGAGAGTGCTGTCACAACCACGGAACTCATATATGGCTGAGGATTCAGCCTAGAACTATATACAGTTTTATAGTTTTTAGGTCATTTACTTTGTGGGTCAGGATTACTGATGTCCACTTTAATTAGAATCATTATTTTCCCAAACAGGACAGAGAGGGGGAGGCAGGGCTGCGTGTGCTATCTTACCTTGCTTTGAGTTGGGAGCTAGGATGCTATGCAGTGAGTTGCTATTAGGATACTTTTAAAAAGGGAAGGAAAGGCATACACTTTAACCAAACTTGCTCACCAGCAAAGAACAAACCGCAGAACTATGCTAGAGAGCCATTATTTACAACGCAATGGAACTTGCCGATTTAAGTTACTTTGAACTCCTTTCTCACCAAAACTGCTCAACAGACAAACACCAAGTTATCCCTTGGCCAGCCAACAAACAAGCATCGTCTTGATATAATTTTATGTACAAAAATGCCACCACGTTCGTTGTAAAGGGACAGGGAATTCGATGGCAGGTAAGAAACCCATTACTGGTCATCTCGACTCCACATCCCAGGGGCTTCCTGGGAGGGTGACATAAAGCCCCGAGCTGTTGATGATTCATTCTTCATTTTGCTGGTCGCTCAAAAACACAGGTATGTGGCATGGACCTGCCTTCTCTCTTCAGTCCATCCTGGTCCCTGAAAGGTGTATTGTGCTGAGGACAGGAGAGGTGGCTGTAGGACAGCCTGACAGGTGGCCTGGCATCGGCCGTATTGCTGCTGGGCTCCTGGAGGAGATGGCAAAGGTAGCAAGGTGCCTGCTCTGGGCCCTCACAGGAGTGAGGGGTTCTGGAAGCTTCCCTCTGGAAAACCACCTTTTATTTCCCAAAGAGACCCCCTGCCATTCTCCTTGTTCCTATCTCCCTCTGACCGAGGCGCTGGCTGTCCTGAGCGTGGTACCAAGTCCAGCTGACTGACCTGGAGCAGTTCCTCTCCAATGAGGCAGAGCCGGGGCCAGCTTTGGGCGCTCTGGGTGCTCCCCAGCCTCACACTGGGACCCTGCTACAGATTGCCACCACCACCTTCCCAGCCACACTCACTCCTGGTGTGACTCCCAGGGCACTGGTGGTTCTTCTCCCACAGCTGATATGTCTGGACCCATCAGCCAAGCTTCATCAGCCCCAGGAAGGCCGTGGCTCCTCTGTGTCCTCCAAGCTTTAGGAATCCTCTCTGCCTTCCAAGCTGAATCCACCCGGAGCTATGGCTAAGGAGCGAACCAAAGGCAAGTGGAAGCAAAGAGGAGAGAGGCAGTTGCCGGGAGGGACATCCCCAGCGGGGCGATCTGGCGGAGCTCTGGGACACGACAAGGAGTGCCTCCGTGCACCCAAGGAACCACGCAGCAGGCGGAGAATGAAGAGGCAGGACCTCAGCATCCCTGGCAGGTGGCTGCCAGGACCGGCACAGAGGCTGAGACAGCACCAGGCAGCTCCTGAAGATGCCGGCGGCTGGCCTAGCCCGCCACACCTGCCCACAGGGCGAGGACAAGGCAGCCTTGCAATCCAAGGGCGCGGGCTCTGAGGTAGGATTGTCGGATCTGCTGCTAGGGGCAGGGTCTACACAGCATCAGCCGGGGAGACTCAGAAAGCAAGGGCAGCGTCTCAATGAGCAGGTAGAACCGAGTCAACACAGTTGCTGCTGGTTTACGGGCTGAGTTTTATAAAAATCCGATCCAGCAAGTGGACAAAATAAAATGCTTGATAAAATAGATTCTTTTAAAAAAAGGAGACAGAACGTTTCACTACCAGATGGAAAGTGGGGGTGGCAGGTGACAGGGAGGAAAAGAAGAAGAGGACGGGAAGGTGCTCTGGGGACAGGAGCAAGGCAGGCTCCAGGCTCAGAGCCCCGAAAGCGAGCTCCCTTTCCGAAAGACGCATATCACTCCCGCGCGTCTCCTGGGAGAAGGTCTGTGTTCCCAGCAAGGAGGCCCCACCTGGGCCTCTAGAGCTCCGGACACCCAAGGTCCCCCTGGGAGACTGAGGGGCGAGGAACTCGCTGATATTGCTGTTTCCTGCCTTCTTCGGAGGACCTGCCCCCCTCCCCCGCCAGAGCAGAACCACGCCTGCTCCTGGGGCCACCTCCTGCTTCCAGGATGACAGTAGGGTGGGTCTCCAAGCAAAGGGAGGCGGCTCTAAGCGGCTTCCCCAGGGCCCCCCACCTTTCCTGCTCTGAGTTGGGGAGGGGGGTCCCAGGCCTGGAAGAGAGCAACTCAGACAGGCTTGCAGTTCCAGAAAGAGCCACCGGGTGACGACTCCTCACACTATCATTCCAGATGTCCGTGTTTTCCTTTGTGTTTAAGAACAACCGAGTGAATGAATTTTAGCAAACTACGGGCGTGTGTGGTGTGTGTGCGTGCGTATGCGTGCAAGAGAAAGAGAGAGAGAGAGAGAGACAAAGAGACAGACAGACACACACACACACATAGAGAGAGAGAGAGACAGAGACTGGTTGATTAACGAAGGACCAAAGAAAACCATTTTAAAAGGTTCTCAACAGATCGGTGGGAGTGGTGAAGGTCCATATCAGTGCCCCTTTCTATCGACCTTGTTTGAGGTTTGCAAGGGCATAACCGAGTGGAACCTCCAGGACCTAGAAGCAAAAGGATCACATTTCCTGGCGAAGGTGAGAACCTGCAGCCTCGGGACTGAGTGGTGTCCCGGCAAAGGGTCAACGCTTGGAGCATGGGAATCCAAACTGTCTTCCTGCCTCCTGCTCTCAGGGTGCCAGTCTGCCCTCCTCATGCCTCCCTCCCCCAAAAGATGAGCTTTGAAAACAGATGGCAGGAAACATGAGAAAGGTCCTTCTTTGGGAGTATTTGCAATGTCCAGGAGGAATGAAAGGGACACACACACCCACCTCCACCACCAACCACTGGTCACTTTCGCAAGTGGCCAGTTTAACCAGACACCCTAACAAGCATGGCTCGCAGACCTCTTCTGCATCTCCCAAAGAAAACTTTTCTCTAAGATACTCAGTGGCTGCTGGGGCTGCACCTGTGACACAATCGTCCTACCCTTGTGGGTTCTTTGAACGTAGTGAGGGGTGGGGGGGGTCTCTTGCCAGATGCCGGTGAGCAGTTGGAGCTGGGAGGCTAGTTGCTGGACAGCTTGGGCCGCCCCAGGTTTGTTGGCACTTCCAGTCCCGTGTGCAGGGTGACCTGGAAAAGAAGGCGGGCTGAGTGAGGGTGGGGGAGGCCACCATGAGAACCCCGAGTGCTCACAGAGCACAGTGCATGGCCACAGGCAGCATCCCGAGGCCTTCTCTCTCTCATGGGCTACGCTGTTTCCTGTGTGGCTCAATTTCACTCCTGCAGTGTCCACGAGTTTGCCCCGAGGAGCTGGTCTGTGCCCGGATGGCCCACTCTGTCCTGGCAGCCAGGAGCCCAGACAAGGCTGAGGCTCTGTTGCAGCAGCCGTATGTCCCTCGAGGTTATGTATTTATTTCTGCTTTCTTTCCGTGGCCCCCGTGCCTTTCCGGCACCTATTCTATTAACCAGGTGGGAGGACAGCCCACGTTTCAGGCTGCCTCAAAGCCCTCCCGTGAGTGGAGGTACAAATCAATCCATCAGTGATGGACACAGCCCTGTCAATACTCAGAGCCAGTGGGCACCACAAAGCAGGACCCCCAGGGGGAGGAGGGCTCTGCCAGAGGCCAAGGGTGCTGCCTCGACATTACTCTCCCCCCGACACACACTCACCTGGGGTCCCATTTTGTCTCTACCCTTTTGCGGCCTCCTGAGCCCTCCCCGGGGACGGCCCAGCCCTGAGATCTCAAAGGACATCTTTCTTGCCTGCTTCACATGGGAACCAGAGGGAGCAGAGAAGGGTGAGAGGGAGCAGAAGGAAACTCACAGCCCCTCGGACGGGTCTCTTTCAGCCCACTTGTGTGTTTTTCCTCTCAGGGGAGAGCCTCGCGCACACCTGGCCACCGGCTTAGAGCCTGTGCTTATTTCAAGTGAGTAGGCGAGACTTGATCACGCCGGAGAGACTGTCTCCAGGGAGGGTGGGCTGAGGGGAGGTGGCTCTCTGCCTGGGCACACGACAGTCAGCTGCCTTACAGCCCACATCGTCCAAGTGCCCTCTGGAAGCCCCCGAGCCCCGAGGGGAGCCGCCAGATGGGCTCCTGCCTCGAGGATACGCAGTACCTGCACGTTGCGGTTGAGGCTGAGGGCCGGCATGAAGACCCCCTCCACGTGGCTGAAGGCGGTGGGGCCCTGCTGCTGCCCATTGATGAAGAAGGTCAGAGTGTGCTTATTCAGGTCCAGGAGCACGCCGACAGTGGCCCCCTTGCACACGCCACCTTCCGTTCTGGGAAGAGAAGCCCCAGGAAGCCCCATCACCAACCACACCCAGCTTGGGATGGAGGTGATGGCTCTGAGTCACTGAAAGGATGCTCGGAATATCCTCCCCGACACACAGCGCCCCTGGCCATGCAGGGGGCTCTTCTTCCGGGCTATGAGACTTTTCCTGAAGCGCACTCACCAGTTAAGGGCCACAAAGGAAGGCCTTACCCCTCCTGTTTGCTTCCTTACCCTGGGGGAACCAGCTTATTCCGTCCCGTTTACCCTCACAGTCCCTGAGACCTGGACCCCCACGGAGTTTTCGGGTTTTGATGAGCAGATCCCACTTGGAAACCTGGAGTGGGTTGGGAAGGCTCCTTTATCTGCCAAGGAAAGGAACGAACTTGGTGCCCTGGACAGGGCTTTAACCCGTGAGAGGTTGAGAGCCACAGAGAGACAGCCAGCCAGGCCTCCAGGACATTTCAGAAGGTCCATGGGGCTTCAGCTCATCTCAGAAACAGCCCAGGGACTCGTGACCAAGTCCCCTGTCGGAGTCGCCATCCTGTGGATCCCAGCGGTGGAGCCTGAGGCTAAGTCATGACGCTCCGATAAGCATCCCTGATCCCACATTTGGCCAAGGTGGGAGTTCACGTCCGCTCCGCGAGAAGCATCGGTGAGCTGCACTGTGCTGCGGGGGCTCTGGCCGACCTGCCTCCTCTCCGTGTCAGAAGCGGGTCCACCAGACGCCCTTCCCTCCACTGAGGGCTGAGGTCTCTACCCCCAGCCCAGCGGCTCCGTGCTGACAAAAAAAACCATTTTTACCCTCTTCCTGATGGGGCACGAGCTCACCAGCTGCAGGCTGATAGAGGGGCAGAGAGCAAGGTCATGAGGAAGGTCGTGGGAAAAACCTGGGGTGCTGACTGGAAAAGGGCTTCCCAAGAGGGCAGGTTCCCCCTGGGTGTGCTGAGCCCAGGGTGGAGAAAAGGAACTGGAGCCGGCCCCTGGTGCTATTCAGACACTGACCACCGGGTGGCGGTACAGACCGGTCCGAGTCGCACACACGGGCTTCCCACCCAAGTGGGGCTTCTGCCTTGGGTCGGTGCAGGGCTCCCCTACCACAGCCCCCTACCCAGGGTCCCACCTGCTCCCCAACCCCACACAGAAGTGGAGGTGGGACTCTGAGCTAAGTCCTGACAGCGCCTCGAGGTAGTGCTGTGACTTGGGACACTTGTTTAACCCAAGACCTTCCTAGAATCTGTAAAAGGACTTTTGTATACTGGTGAGAACTGAATGAGATACTGTAAGCCTCAGGCGCCATGTATACAAATGGCTATCAGACACATGAAAAAATGCTCATCATCATTACCCATCAGGGAGATTCAAATCAAAACCACATGGAGGTACCACCTTACACCGGTCAGAATGGCCAAAATTAACAAGGCAAGAAGCAACAAATGTTGGAGAGGATGTGGAGAAAGGGGAACCTTGTTACACTGTTGGTGGGCATGCAAGTTGGTGCAGCCACTTTGGAGAACAGTGTGGAGATTCCTCAAGAAATTAAAAATAGAGCTTCCCTATGACCCTGCCATCGCACTCCTGGGTATTTACCCCAAAGAGACAGATGTAGTGAAAAGAAGGGCCATCTGTACCCAATGTTCATAGCAGCAATGGCCACGGTCGCCAAACTGTGGAAAGAGCCAAGATGCTCTTCAACGGACGAATGGATAAGGAAGATGTGGTCCATATACACTATGGAGTATGATGCCTCCAACAGAAAGGATGAATCCCCAACTTCTGTAGCAACATGGACGGGACTGGAAGAGATGATGCTGAGTGAAATAAGTCAAGCAGAGAGAGTCAATTATCATATGGCTTCACTTATTTGTGGAGCATAACAAATAGCATGGAGGACATTGGGAGATGGAAAGGAGAAAGGAGTTGGGGGAAATCAGGAGGGAAAAATCATGTGAGACTGTGGACTCTGAGAAACAAACTGAGGGTTTTGAAGGGGCATGGGGTGGGGGTCGGGTGAGCCTGGTGGTGGGTATTAAGGAGGGCACGGATTGCATGGAGCACTGGGTGTGATGCATAAACAATCTTGGAACACTGAAAAAATAAAATAAAATAAAAAGTGCTTCCTGTTATTCCTCCCGTGGGCAGTGTATCTGGGCCCTGTTTGGTTTAAGCAGGTAGAGATAGAGCTGGGGGCTCTGGACTGGGCCCCTCTGTGGTTTGTGAAGAGGCAGCTGGCCAATGGCACCTGCTCCCTTTGCAGAGACCTGGTCACAGCCTCGAGGGCACTGGCTGTGCGGGGACTTGGGCTCCAGCTAACAGTGCATAAAGGAAAGGGGAGCAGAACTGGGAAGGGAAGGACAGCCTAGGGGCCTGGCAAAACCTGGTCATGGGGTTTGCCGAGTGTCCCATAAAACCACGTGCCCTGGGGCTGCTCTAGTCTCTGCGATGGGCTCTGCAGGCAAACACTCACTTCCACAGGGACACTGGACACCAATTAGCTGCAACACCTCTCCCCTCTGACCTCCCGCTGATGCCTGACCTCGGGGACGGCTGCAGGGACGCTGCCAGCGGGCCCCGCCCCTGCAGGCCCCACCACGGCGCACCTGTTGGTGTGGGAGTTGCAGTGCATGAACCAGCTGCGGTTGTTGTCCACGTACATGGCCCAGGCCTTGTCGTCCTTGCCCAGCATCATGTCCTTGACCACGCTGGCCCGGGCCACCCCGAACGCGGGGTCCGGGTGGTTGTCGTACCGGTCCACGTGCAGCTCCCAGTAGTGCACGCCCTTGGAGAAAGCCGCCGTGCCCAGCACCACCCGGTCGTCGTAGCTGCTACATGTGGCCGTCTGGTTGTCATTGGATAAAATGATGTCCCGGTGCCCAGAGTTGGGGTCAAAGGTGAACCAGGCCACTGGAAAGGACGGAAGCAGAATCAGGGATGGAAATCTCTAGTGGTCTCTACCCTGGGCTCGGAGAAAGCCTCATTTGCATCTCTCAGAAAGCTGGCATCCCGTGACAAATGTTCTTCCCTGTAGGAGTAACACCTGGGCACACACGTTCTCGTGCACATATGTACACACACACACACACACACACTCTCTCTCTCAGATCTGTGTTCATCCAGCGTCTCAATCCCATGAGCCCAACCTTGCCAAGGAATGCAGACATTCGGCCGTCAGAGCCCAGATCTAAATGCATCTTGTGCAGTCCGAGTCTTGGACACCCTTCCCTTATGCTCCACACACGGTTGTGAGTTAAAGACGGTGGGTGTGGGAGGTGACATCCAGAGAGGTGAAGTGATGTAACCAAAGTCACCAAGCTCCATCCTCCTGTTCTGCAGCCCATCGAGTGGCCTCCTCCGTTCTCCGAGCCCTCAAACTGGGGGAAGTGAGGCACTTGCTCTGAGATTACGACCACAGTGCGTGGGGCAAGGACCGCTGCTCTCCAGGCTAGGGGGCCCCCGAGGGCAGACAGCTGGTGACCTCTTCATGATTTCTAAAGTGAGCCTGTGGGTTGCACCACTTTCAGAAAAGCATCTCCAGTTGTGCCCTTGACAAGAGCATCTGCTGCTGCCCTCTCTCCCCTCCGTCCTTGGGAGACCAACCAGGCGTGTCACATTTCCCTTGGGGCACCCAGAGGATATGCTGGGATACACGATGACAATAAACAGGACTGGCATCATGCCAGGATGCTGCAGCCGAGGCTGGGGCATGTCTGGGTGAATGGGGAAGACGCTTTTTGGAACATGTTTTTTATTTAGGTCATCACTCCCTGCTAAGGACTCAGATGACCAAAATCCCTTGAATGCCCATGTGCTCTCGTTGCCAGAGACCTGAAAGGTTGTGGCGAGGTGTGTAAACCCTCAGATCTGGCCTCTCACACTAGGTTTTCAAGGGATCGTCACACCCAAGGACCAGTGGACTTTCCTTCAGGACCTCTTACCCATTCTCAGCCCCTGGGGCACCCTGAGCCTCTCAATTGCTGGTTCCCCTTCCCGGTCCAGCAAGTGGGGTGAAGAACCGGCTCTTTTTTGGTGGCTTGTTGGGGGAGGGGACGTGCAGGCAAGGGGCCACAGCGAGCAGGGCACGGATGGAGCGGGAGGAGACACACACACACTTCCGCTGCCACATTCCCTCCATCCCTCCACTCCTCTGTCCTACACAGCTGAGTGTTCCCACCTGTCCTCCTTCTGAAGCTTGTCCCCAGTGCCTGAATCTGGTCCTCCCCTGAGGCCTGAGTGCTTACCATCAGACGTCTGCAGGACGACAGTTTTACTGTAAGGCCCGACGCCAGAGGAGTTGAATGCCTTGACCCTGGCGTTGTAGGTGCTGTTGAAATGCAGACCGTCGATGGTGCACAGGGTCTCTTTACCAACATACACTTCCTAAAAGACAGCCAAGAGTACTCAGGAGATGCCTCGGTTAGTTGGAAAATTTCTCTTAGTGACATGTTGACATTCAAAGAGCTAGTGCCCCAACAGAGCTCTTGAATCAGAGAAATTTGGATGAGTGGCTGCAGGGTCGCAGACAGTGTCCAAGTCAGGCACAGAGTCTGACCCCTGGCCGGCCAGCCCCTTTGCCTGTGTGGAGGGGAGGTGTGGGGGGGTCCTAGGGAGGCAAGGAGGGACAGTGGGTCTGCAGCCAGCCAGCATGCCGCCTGAGAATGTCCTGGCTCTGTTGTCAGCCTCCGTTGAGGCTAGCCAGTCAGACAGGTCTCCCCAAGGGGGTGGAGGTACAGAAACCCCACTTCCTTCTTGGTTGGAGCAAGAGAAAATTTTTGGGTTTTGCTGGGAATTTAAGCTAGGAAACATGCGCTAGGCATCTAACTAGACTAAATCACCAATATTTTTAGAAGAAGGGTCGGTACATTCGATGGAAAGAAGAGGACAGCAGAAGCATGTGACCAAGCACAGGTGGGTTCAAGTTGATTTGGACTGAAAGGGGCATTCCACGCCCTCTCCCCCTCCTCTGCCGGCCCTCCCCCCAGAACTGCGTAGCTCACAGCCTCCTGAGAGGGTGACACATTTCTTTCTTTCTTTTTTTTTTTTTTTAAAGATTTTATTTATTTATTTACTTGACAGACAGAGATCACAAGCAGGCAGAGAGGCAGGCAGAGAGAGAGGGGGAAGCAGGCTCCCCGCTGAGCAGAGAGCCCGATGCGGGGCTCGATCCCAGGACCCTGGGATCATGACCTGAGCTGAAGGCAGAGGCTTTAACCTGCTGAGCCATCCAGGTGCCCCGGATGACACATTTCTGAAGGGGACCCCAAAAAGATCCTTCAGTAGGGACTTATTTTGTTCCCCATTCACTTCAAACTCACCTTTGTCCACTTAACTTCCCCAAATGCACAGCCTGGCCCTCCTCCCGTGCCACTGTTTCTACTTTGTCTGAACATGTTTCCTATCTGGTTGTTTAGGGGATTGGCTCTCCCTTTGTTATTCCAAGTTATTAATAATAATCGCTGTGTGTGACGCTCTCTATCAGGCATTTTAATCCTCACACAATCCTTGAAAGGTGTTATTGATTTTTTAATATTTTATATATGAGGAGACACGGAGAAGGTAGGAAACCTGCCCAACATCAGAGTGAAGCACTGTGGAAGCCAGGGTTCAAGTCCAGGCCTGTCTGCATTCAAAGCCAACACTCTCCCTCCTATAACGTGCGACTCCTCATCAATTCTAGCCCCCGTATCTAGCTTTCGTTATTGGTCATGTCTCACAGCGGAGAGGCCATCTGTATTTGTGGCTGCTTCTTTGCACACCCTAAAACAGTCTTCTCTTCCCATTTCAGAAGCAGGGGCTCTTTTCCCTGTTTCCGGTCCAGGAGCTCTTTCCGGTCTTTGCTCCTTTGCACAGCCACAGAGCTGTGAGGTTCTGAGCCCAGTGAGTGATCTGCTGCCATTCCTTGCGGACCCGACCTCTGTCCTCTCTTCCCTAAAATGCCCAGAGCCACAGGGGACCAACAATTCCCAAGGGAATGCTGTAGTTCTTTCCCCAAGTCTTACGTTCTTGTAGACTACCTTTCAAACAAACAAACAAACAAACAAAATGAAATGACAAAGGCATAAATTCCTTTGAGAGAAACAAAAGGAGTATTGGTCTTCGGCAAGACTTGTCAGATGGCACAGCTCCCCAGGACAGCACAACTGTCGTGGTGGCACTGGTTTGCTCTAGTGTGTCTTAGTGTCCTCAGGAAGGAAAAGGAGCAACTCTCAGAAGACCCAGAGTTTGTGCTCCCTGGTCTCCTGTCCACAAAGCACCTTGGCAGTGACCTGAGCTTCGCTGTGTGAGATCTCAAGGTAGAGCTCTATTAGGGGGTCTGGGCTGGGGTCTCTACCAGATGGGGGAGTAGAAGACCATCTCTGGCTCACGAAGAGCCTTTATTAACCCCGTGATATTTCATCACTGGGAACATGAGAACAGAAGGTCATCCCAACCCAACCACCATTTACCAAGTGTCTGTCTGCACACACAGAGCACTTTGCCAGGTAGAACAATCCACGAGGCAGACAGGGCAGGGAGCGACAGGGCATTGAGGGAGTGGGGACCTGTGTGAGTGGGGGTATCTGGGAGGACGTGGAATAACAGGTAGGACTACACTGGTGGGGTGAACTGGGAAGTCAATCCGCGCAGGTGACAGCTTCTCTGAGCTCCTCCTTGGCCTCAGACCTGTGTCAGTCTTCACAGGAAAGCTGTCCTAAATTTTTTGTGGCTGCCATCTCTGCCTGCGGGGGCTGCCCAGACCTAGCCCTTGTTGGAATGGCCCCAGCTCCCAAGGGTCCAGACCCACCAGCCCTCTGCTTTTGGGCCAGTGCCCTCTGGGGGCAGCACTGGAGCTGAGGGCAGCCCCACAGGCTAGTCCAGAGGCCTCGGAGTTAGGAACCCTCCAAACAAGCAGCAGGGTCTCACCCGGAACTGGCCCCCGTCGCCATCGTCCAGCTCCAGGATGTAGCCGTCCACGGGGCTGTGGGTAAAGGGTGGCATCCTCCAGGCCAGCGTGACGCTGTTGTTGTGGGTACAGCACTTCTCCAGCTGCAGCAGGGGGCTGGGCGGCACTGTGACAGGAACCGCTGGTTCAGTGCCCAGATCCCTTGCAGGGCACTGGACACCTGTGTTGACTCTCCTCCCCCAAGGCACCAGCTCCCAGGCCTCAGAAGGAATGGTGGCCATCCTGCGGTCCCTCCCAACCTCTCGCAGGCACACCTCAGCCCCGGGAGTCTCTGTCTCAAGGCAGGTGGGGGCGAGGGCAAGCACAGGTGACTGGTGACCGTGCATTCCCAGCGTTTCCTGGAGCCGGGTTGGGGGATGGGAAAGGCATGGCAGAGGCCTCCGAGCCTCTGTGTCTGGAGCCCTAAGGAAGGGCTGACCTCCTCCCCACGTGCCCACTGAGAACCCCTGGTTTTGATTCTCAGACCCCGAGGGACCCACGAGGGATTCCCACAGAGCCGGGTTCCACATGTCCCTGCGTGCCTCCTAGCCACGCGAAGGCCTGTGTGGACCCTCTCTGTGGATCCAGTGGGCGGCTTACACTGCAGCTTGGGAAGGGGCCGTTGGGGTGGGGGGGCCATGCAGAATTCAAAGACACATTTAAACGTCTGGCCCAGAGACAACATTTAAACGTTAAAGGTCCAGGGAACAAGATCCGGGAGGGAGAGGCAATCCTGGAGTAGCCAACAGCCAACCCTTGGAATTAGGGATGTGAATCAAATGTATCCTAAGTTCTATCATGGCAAGATTGGGAGAAAGTGTTTATATTCTAACTTTGTTCAGGCTCAAGAGATTTGAGAGATAAATCCAGTCCACACCGACAGCTGCCGAAGGGAAAATCACAACACCGGATTTCTAAACACCAGAGATTTTGGGTTGGCTCCTGTGATTCGGGCTGTCTTCCAAGTGGCACTGGTAGTTTAGCTGGGTGCAGCCCTGTCTTGTTTACAGACTTGGTCTCAGGGCTGGCTGAGAGGAGCCGACTCCACGGGCCTCAGTTTACAAGCATGTAGGGGTCCCCTCTCCATCTTAGGCTCTGCTGTTGCCTCTCCCACTTCCTCTGTGAACCCACCACCCAATCCCAGAGCAGTATCCGAGCCTTGGGAGCAGCTCCAAGCCTCCTCCTTTCACACCTTTCACACCCCCCTTTCCAGGGCCACCGCTTCTTCTGCTGCACCTCCCTATGCTCTGCCAGGCTCCCCGTTCCTCCATACCACATCTCATTCGCAGGCAGCATTTCCAAACCTCGCCTGAGGTGCAAACCAAATGTGGGAGTGGGCACGCAGATGAGCAAGACACTTGTATCGTCCTTAGTGTAAAAAAAGCCACATATTTTGCAGGTAAGGATTTCCTGCCCTCATAGATCCTGTGGGTGCGGCACCCCGTCCTTTGATATTTTGGTTTTAAAAAACCAAACAGCTTTATGGCCTCTCCGGAATGTACTTTTGATGTCCCCGGAGAGGAAGCCTTTTGAATAGGACTCTGGCCTTCGTTCTGGCCATTACTTGCTAATCTTGTGACGTGGTGCAAGTCACGCAATATTTGACCCTTAGCCTGTGTCTTCCTGGCTCTCCTCCACCTCCTAGCACCCTCTGTCTTACTCATTCTGCTCTCACCTCTGACCTTCTTGCTCTTCTTGGAACCCAGAAAATGGACTCCTGCCTCAGGACCTTTGCATTTGCCATCCCTCTGCCACCTGGAATATTCTTCTCCTGTACTGCATCTCTCTCCATTGGACATTGTATGATATATTTGGGTACTGTCTATTTCCTTTTCTAGACTATCAGCTCAATCTTACGAAGGAGTTTGTTGACTTGTTCAAAGCTGTGTCCTGCACCTAGAATAGTGCCTGACACATGGCATGCTCACTAAGTGTCTGAATAAATAACGAATCCTCTTTTACAAATGGGAAAACTAAGGCTCAGACTGGGGTGCTCCCCACCCTAGGCCACCCAGCTAGTGGGTGGTTGAGCTGGGACTTGAACTTGGGCCCGTAACTTTGGCATCCCCTCCCCTCCCCCTCTGCTCCCTCTGCCTGTCACCAGTCTTCCAGTGACACTGAGCTGCCCCTCAGAGTGGATGCTTCTTCTGAAAGAAGCTCGGCCTGAACTGGGCCAACCACGGCTCACCCCTACATTTCATCTGGATGAAGTCCAGCTGGTGGATGGCCTGCAGCAGCGGCTCGCTGTCCAAGGTCAAGTCGAACTCCGCAGACACTTTTGGCTCCAGGGCGCCTTTGACCCACTGCTCCTGAGACACCTGGACACGCTTGATCAGAGCATCTGAGATCTTAAAGGGGAGCACAGAGTTTAGGGTTTTGATTTGCAAAGGAAAAATCATGCAGTAAGTGGTGGGAAAGGAGGAGGGGCTTGGTGCCTGTGGCTTGGGGACGGGGAAGGGGCTGCACTGGCCATGGGCTCTCAGGCCACGGTGGAGAAGATAGGATCCCTGCCAGCATGACACTGGGAAAATAAAAATGCACTGTTACCATTTGAATTGTATTTTGAAAAAGTGATCATCTACATGTGAAGAAGAACTTGCTGTTGAAAGATATCAGGCCAAACCGTTTTGTGAAGCCAATGATACTTTTTTAAATATGCAAAAGCCTTCTTCACTGTACTGCTTTTGTTAGATCTAGTACTTTGCAAAATGAAACATAAAAGTGGTTTGTTCCGGGGTCTGAAGGAAGTGCTTCCTATAGCCCCAGAATTTCGAAGCTCATTCTCCAGAGAATATTCTCTCCAAGCTGCTCTGTTTCAAACTCCCCATCAAGCCCCCAGCTCTGCTCTCCTCTGCTGGAAAGTCTTGCTCATTCTGACACTTGCACATGTCCCTGAGGAGCCATGATCCCGTGTGCACTACTTGGGGACTAGCCAAGGGGATTCATCATTTTCCCTACAGAGGACTGAGCCACCATCTGAATCACTGTCATGTTCTTGAGAGATGCTCGTGGCCCTGAGTCAGCTTGGCTGTTGGGGGGATGCCCCAGCAAGGCTGCATGGGATCTGTGGGCAGTGGCCATCCGTCTACACCTGCAGGACTCTGCCCATTGAGATAATGGGCCATGAGGATTCTGCTAACTCACTTCCTCCATTACGGTCTTTCCAGCTTGTCTGGCAAAGATTGTCCTCTCCCATTTGTGGGGAAAATGTTGAGCCGGGGTCTCTGGAAGCCAAAGCATAAACTCATGACATTCTGGCCCTAGAAATGATGACATCTGACTCCCTCTTTTAACAACGACCCAGAACCAGGGTCACGGCTAGTGAGAGTCAGAGTCAAGATGAGAACCTGGGTCTTCCAGAATCTCTGAGCAAAGGAGTAACTGCTCAATTCACTGGAAGGGACTCTCCCCAAACTTTGGCTAGTTTGAGGAGCAGTGGTGGACTTGGGAGGTGGGAAGCCAAGCCTGTCTCTGTTCTCCGAGCCCAGCCTCACCTGCAGGAAGCCGGAGGGGTCGTTCTCCTTGATCACCTCCAGGCAGTACTCCATCAGCCCCGTCGACTGGCGCAGCTTCAGTGTACAGTGATTGATCTGGTCCCAAACCATCTGCGATAAAAAGAACCCCCAGTAATCATTTCTTCAGAGGAGGAACAGCCAGGCTGTAGTGGGGGTTGGAGAATTCGCATGGAGAAAGCCTTGGGAGATATGACCACCTTGCGCCCTCTCCTCCGGGTGCTGGCTCCTGAGCTCCGTGGGCCCTCTCTCCTGGGGGATAAATGGACTCACTTCCCAGCAAGCGGACCCAATGCCCAACAGAATGAACTCTGTTCCTGAGCTCTGGATAGCCAAGAAAGTACACAGTCTGAAACTGCCCATGGGACCAGTGACCAACTTCTTGTCTTACTTCTCTCCTGTTGGTGGTCATGGATAATTCGATCAGTTCAGCTGTTTCACTTGAAAACACGGACCATCCCCAACACTCCTTCTTTCTTTCCTTGAAAGTATTATTTCCTAATTCATTTGGGAAATATCTACAAAATAGGTTGAACCCCCACCTCCCCAAGACAATGAAGCAGTCCTCCATCGATGCAGAGTGTTTGTGGACCTGCTCACACCAGGAGCACAGTGTCCTGTGAGGGGAAACCCTCCCCTTCCCACGGTGGACACTGGTCATATTACTACTGCTCGTTACTGAGGGCGTGAGATATTAGAGAGGGCCTCAAGAAGGTGGCAGAGCTGATGACCTGAGCAGAGCATGGCCTCGCCACCATCACTGGTCCCTTCTGCTCTACAAGGTGAGAAGCAGAGTCCCTTAGACAAACAACAGGACCTCAGAGAAGATGGGAAAGGGTACTTCTGACCTGAGCAGGAGTCAGGGCACCCGAATGCAGCTTTGCAGGGAGAGTATGGCTTTGGGGAAAGTCATGTGAGTGTGAGCAGGTGTGGGGTCAGCTTGCTCATCCCTTCTTCACCTCATTCATTCATTCATTCATTCATCCATCCATCTTTCACTCACCTAATACTGACCCAGCGCCTACTGTGTGCATCCGCACGTGCGGTGCAGAGGCTGTGAGGAGGGCCAGGTTGTCATCACCCAAGTACCTACCTTCAGCTTGTGCTCCCTCTCTTTGGTGACCTTGGTGAGCAGCTTGGCTTTCTGCCGAGTTAAAGCGTCGACCAGAGCGTCACACTGAGCAACCAGGCAGGCTTCGTAGTCCAGCCCGTTTTCCTGGGGGAGGCAGAGAGCTTTAGAGAGAAGACACGCCGAATTGTGCCCAGGGCGAGACACAGAGAAGTATTTCAGAGAAGTTCTTGGCAGAGACATCTGTAACATTATTACACTGGAAACAATGTTAATGTGAGTCAGGGCAGGGGTACCATGATTCTTGGCACATTGTTCAAACCTTGTTCATTGGGAGCTGTGCAAAATGCTCATGAAAGACTGGAAAGGGAAAAAAGGGAGTCTGTAAGTGAAGTACAGCACAATTCCACACCGCGTGCACGCACACGTACGGCACAATTCCACACTGCTTGCACGCACATGTGTGTCAGTCACGAGGAACCTATTAAAAGCGTGAAGCAGTCACCTACAGTGAGGAGATAACGGTGAACTACTCCTTAGTCCTGTCTATTGTTCTCTAGGTCCCAAAATTTCTACAATGTATACTTTTGCTTTCTGCAATCGGAAGACGGGAAAACAACCCCCAATACAGTGCTCCGGCAGCAAAATCTGTCTCCGTCTTAGGATCCTTCGGGGTCTCTGAGACCAGCGTGGATTCCGACCTCGCGCGGTGACCTGCGCTGCGGCTCTCACCCCCCGTGCCCCACAATGTGGCTGTGTTGGCACATACGGCCTTTAGAGAGCTGCTTAAACTGAAAGGCAGTCACGAGCGTGGACCTAATCCAAGATTAGGAATGCAGTGCCCTGGGTTGCTCCTCTCGGTGCAGACAAGGAAACAACCTTCCGAATTCCTCAACGCTGTGAACAGGCCCTCCACGCATGCGCACTCACGCAGCGCAGACGCATGCGCATCCACGTAGAGCGCACGCATGCGCACTCTTGCCCAGGGCCGCTGAGGCCGGGGACAGTGCTTGCGTGACCTGTGCTCAGCTTCGTGTGTGACACAGCATGGGTGCTCCGCACACGCACGGATTTCGTAAGTGACACAGCGATATTTTGAGGCTACGCGGTAGGGCAGTTAAACCTCTATGTTCCTCACCTACCACATGCTCGCCGCAGGGATCATCCCTTCCCCCTTCCCCCTTGCCGCCTGCGTCCTGCCCTGACCGCCCGGCCCGGGGCTGGGCTCGGCTCACCTGGATCTGCTGCAGGATGTTCTTCAGCTGGACCAGAAACTCCTTTGCTTCCTTCGCCTTATCCGAAACCCCGTTTAAGGCCTGGGACAGTTGGGCCTAAAAAGATACCACGTGTTGAAAAGGAAAGTGAGGGGTGGACAGCACGCACCTTGCGCTACCGGGCGCGTGGGCGAGGGGCCGGGGCCACCCGCGAGCCCGCGTTCCTCATGCGGGCGGAGAGGCTCCTGACTTGTGGCCCTAAACACTGCTTATTCCTCCGGCAACGGTAGACACATGTGACTGACTTACACTCTCCTGTCTGGACCCCAGAGCTGCAGAGAGGTACGGAGTGTTCGGCTCATCGGTTGAGGCTGGCCGATCTGCCGCAGACGTTCGCGGAACCGGGACGACAAGGCACACGGAGCCTCTCCTCCCGTGGCCGTTCTGTGTCTCGTCTGTCGGACCTGGGGCGCTTGTGTAAGGACATCCCAGGTCCCAGGCTACCCGGCCCCTATTCAGTCGCCTTTTTGCCTGGGGTGGGGGTGGGCAGGGAAGAAGCCTGAAGGCCCTAGAAATGGGCTGGAGCCATCTGCCCTGGGAGCCCTAAGGCCTCGTCTAGAAGTTGAAACCGGCTCTTTGGCAGTCCCCTTATCACCTTTGGGACCCCTCACCTCCCAGAGAGGAGTGTGGACAGATGGGGCCCAGAGGTGGAACTGCCAGCCCGGATGCAATTTTTCTGTTTTTTTTTTTAAGATTATTTATTTATTTGACAGAGAGAGAGAGAGAGAGAGAGAGAGAGGGAGACAGCGGGAGAGAACACAAGCAGGGGGAGGGGGAGTGAGAAGGGGAGAAGCAGCCTTCCCTCCCAGCGGGGAGCCTGAAGCAGGGCTCATCCCAGGCGCTGGGATCATGACCTGAGCCAAATGCAGATGCTTAATGACTGAGCCACCCAGGTGCCCCGCCCAGATGAAATGTAAGGCCTTTAGCATCAGGCTTCTTTTTAACAAAATGCACACACATACACCATCGAATTTGCCTTCAAACCTAGCTGTCACAGAGACTGATGACCTTGATTGTTAAGCATATTAACCACGAGTCACACTGTTCTAATTAAAAAGCTGAAGATGGGCAGAAAGGCCAGGGTCATATCTTTGCACCTCCCTTGCTTTCTCGAGGTCTTTGCTCAAATGTCACCTGATCAGCGAGGCCTTTCCTGATGATCCTATAAAATAGCTTTTTTCCCTTGCCGTGGTTTGTTCTTCATAATATTCATCACCCCTCCACACAGCTTTGTTGACTGGCTGTCTCCCCTCACTTAAATGTAAGCCCCCTAGCACAGGGAACTTGCCTGGTTTGCTCACATCTAGAAGGAGCCCTTGGCTCATGGTAGCATTGCATGGATACTTGTGGAATGAATGAATCAGTGAACAGGATCTTTAGACCATACCAAGATCCTCTAAGTGTGGTTTCTGGACCAGCAGCCTCAGGGGCACCTGTCACCTGGGGTTTGTTTAAAATGCAACTTCTCTGGCCCCATCTCCGGGCTTGCTGATCAGAAAGGAAGGGAAGGGCCAGGAGCCTGTCTTTTATGAAACCCTCAAAGGGGATCTAATGTACTTTGAGGTCCACTGAACTGTACCGACAGCCTGCCTGAGCATCTCTGAGGACTGGGGTCAGTGAGGCCATGGAGTGGAGGAGATGACTCAGGGAGACATGCGGAAAGAGAAGCAGGGGGCCTCAGACCTAGGGAGCACCAACACTCAAGGTGAGGTCAAGGTGAGATTTGGGCTCAGTCCTGCTCAGAGAAGCTTCTGCATTCTCCACTGCCTTCCCCATCCCTACCCCTGCCCCAAGTGGTTTAGGCGCCTCCCCCCGTGGCTCACCCAGGGTATGCCCTTTTCTTTCTTTCTTTCCTTTTTTTAATTTAAATTTTAGGTAATTAACAGAGTGCAATATTGTTTTTTGGAGTAAAATTTGGTGATTCCTCACTTACATATAGCACCCAGTGCTCGTCACAACATGCGCCCTCCTTAATCCCATCCCCAGTGTGTGCCATTCTCTGCTGCAAGGATTGATGCACAAAGATGAGCCAATGAGACTTACAGGGATGAGAAAAGAGTTCTGTCCGCTCTGTCCAATTCGGTAGCTGGCAGCCCCCAGCCATGGGTAGTACTGAGCACTGAAAGGCCACGAATGTAACTGAGGAGCCTCATTTTACATTTTATTTAATGCAAGCTTCAAGCCCCACAGGTGGCCCCTCACTACTGTTCTGGACCAGCCAGGTCTCTCCACCCAGCCTGGGAGGGGCACAGGTCCCAGGACGACTCAGCCCATTCCCAGATAGCTGCACCCACAAAGGAGACAGAGAAGTCAGCATCATTCATGGGCCCCAGGGGATCTTTAACAGGGATTTTACTTATTTTCTGTTTTATTTATTTATTTATTATTATTATTTTTTTAAGATTTTATTTATTTGACAGAGAGAGATCACAAGTAGGCAGAGAGGCAGGCAGAGAGAGGAGGAAGCAGGCTCCCTGCTGAGCAGAGCCTGATGCGGGGCTTGATCCCAGGACTCTGGTATCATGACCTGAGCCAAAGGCAGAGACATTAATCGACTGAGCCACCCAGCTGCCCCTATTTTTTATTTTTTATTTTATTTTATTTTTTTAAATATTAAAATAGTTTGTTTTAATATGAAACTTAAATTTATTTATTTATTTATTTATTTATTTTGTAGTCCTCATTAAACCAGTTTATTCCTTTAAGGCCTGAGAGGAATTTCCCATATTCCTTCTCTGATTATGAAATTTTTTTTTTAATTTTCAGCATAACAGTATTCATTGTTTTTGCACCACACCCAGTGCTCCATGCAATCCGTGCCCTCTCTAATACCCACCACCTGGCTCCCCCAACCTCCCACCCCCCACCGCTTCAAACCCTTCAGATTGTTTTTCAGAGTCCATAGTCTCTCATGGTTCACCTCCACTTCCAATTTCCCCCAACTCCCTTCTCCTCTCCCATCTCCCCATGTCCTCCGTGCTATTTGTTATGCTCCACAAATAAGTGAAACCATATGATAACTGATTCTCTCTGCTTGACTTATTTCACTCAGCAGAATCTCTTCCAGTCCCGTCCATGTTGCTACAAAAGTTGGGGATTCATCCTTTCTGATGGAGGCATCATACTCCATAGTGTATATGGACCACATCTTCCTTATCCATTCGTCCGTTGAAGGGCATCTTGGTTCTTTCCACAGTTTGGCGACCGTGGCCATTGCTGCTGTGAACATTGGGGTACAGATGGCCCTTCTTTTCACTACATCTGTATCTTTGGGTTAAATACCCAGTAGTGCAATGGCAGGGTCATAGGGAAGCTCTATTTTTAATTTCTTGAGGAATCTCCACACTGTTCTCCAAAGTGGCTGCACCAACTTGCATTCCCACCAACAGTGTAAGAGGGATCCTCTTTCTCCACATCCCCTCCTATACATGTTGTTTCCTGTCTTGCTAATTTTGGCCATTCTAACTGGTGTAAGGTGATATCGCAATGTGGTTTTAATTTGAATCTCCCTGATGGCTAGTGATGATGAACATTTTTTCATGTGTCTCATAGCGATTTGTATGTCTTCATTGGAGAAGTGTCTGTTCATATCTTCTGCCCAGAGAAAGCCCAAATTTATAAAATTATGAATGAAAAGGGAGAGATCACAACTAACACCAAGGAAGTAGAAACAGTCATCAGAAGTTATTATCAACAGTTAAATGCCAATAAGCTATGCAACCTAGATGAAATGGATGCATTCCTGGAAAATTATAAACTCCCAAAATTGAACCAGGAAGAAATCGACAACCTGAATAGACCGATATCTAGTAACGAGATTGAAGCAGTGATCAAAAACCTCCCAAAAAACAAGAGCCCAGGACCTGATGGATTCCCTGGGGAATTCTACCAAACTTTCAAAGAAGAAATAACACCTATTCTCCTGAAGCTGTTTCAAAAAATTGAAGCAGAAGGCAAACTTCCAGACTCTTTCTATGAAGCCAGCATTACCCTGATCCCCAAACCAGGCAAAGACCCTACCAAAAAGGAGAATTTCAGACCAAAATCACTGATGAATATGGATGCTAAGATTCTCAACAAGATCCTAGCAAACAGGATCCAACAGCACATTAAAAAGATTATCCACCATGACCAGGTAGGATTCATTCCTGGGCTACAAGGATGGTTCAACATTCACAAATCAATCATTGTGATAGAACAAATTAATATGAGAAGAGAGAAGAACCACATGGTCCTCTCAATTGATGCAGAAAAAGCATTTGACAAAATCCACCATCCTTTCTTGATTAAAACGCTTCAAAGTATAGGGATAAAGGGAACATTCCTGAACTTCATAAAATCTATCTATGAAAGACCCACAGCAAATATCATCCTCCATGGGAAAAAGCTTGCAGCCTTGCCATTGAGATCAGGAACACGACAAGGATGCCCACTCTCACCACTCTTGTTCAACATAGTATTAGAAGTCCTAGCAACAGCGATCAGACAACAAAGAGAAATAAAAGGTATCCAAATTGGCAATGAAGAAGTCAAACTCTCTCTCTTTGCAGATGACATGATTCTTTATATGGAAAAACCAAAAGACTCCACCCCCAAACTCCTAGAACTCATACAGCAATTCAGTAACGTGGCAGGATATGAAGTAAATGTACAGAAGTCAGTGGCTTTCTTATACACTAACAATGAAAATACAGAAAGGGAAATTAGAGAATCGATTCCATCTACTATAGCACCAAGAACCATAAGATACCTGGGAATAAACCTAACCAAAGAGGTAAAGGATCTGTACTCGAGGAACTACAGAACACTCATGAAAGAAATTGAAGAAGACACAAAAAGATGGAAGACCATTCCATGCTCTTGGATCGGAAGAATAAACATTGTTAAAATGTCTATACTGCCTAGAGCAATCTATACTTTTAATGCCATTCCAATCAAAATTCCACTGGTATTTTTCAAAGAGCTGGAGCAAATAATCCAGAAATTTGTATGGAACCAGAAGAGACTCCGAATCGCTAAGGAAATGTTGAAAAACAAAAATAAAACTGGGGGCATCACGTTACCTGATTTCAAGCTTTACTACAAAGCTGTGATCACCAAGACAGCATGGTACTGGCATAAAAACAGACACATAGACCAGTGGAACAGAGTAGAGAGCCCAGATATGGACCCTCACCTCTATGGTCTGTTAATCTTTGACAAAACAGGAAAAAATATACAGTGGAAAAAAGACAGTCTCTTCAATAAATGGTGCTGGGAAAACTGGCAGCTATATGTAGAAGAATGAAACTCGACCATTCTCTTACACTGTACACAAAGATAAACTCAAAATGGATAAAAGACCTCAACGTGAGACAGGAATCCATCAGAATCCTAGAGGAGAACATAGGCAGTAACCTCTTCGATATCAGCCACAGCAACTTCTTTCAAGATATGTCTCCAAAGGCAAAGGAAACAAAAGCGAAAATAAACTTTTGGGACTTCATCAAAATCAAAAGCTTCTGCACAGCAAAGGAAACAGTCAAGAAAACAAAGAGGTAACCCATGGAATGGGAGAAGATATTTGCAGATGATAGTACAGACAAAAGGTTGATATCCAGGATCTATAAAGAACTCCTCAAACTCAACACACACAAAACAGATAATCATACCTATTTTTTTATTTTTAATTGTTTTAAGATTTTATTTATTTGTTTGACAGAGACACACAGCAAGAGAGGGAACACAAGCACAGGGAGTGGGAGAGGGAGAAGCAGGCTTCCCACCAAGCAGGGAGCCTGATGTGGGGCTCAATCCCAGGACCCTGGGATCATGACCTGAACCATGGGTGGATGCTTAACGACTGAGCCACCCAGGCACCCCTATTTTACTTGAGAGAGAGAGAAAGAGATTGCATGAGAGCGGGCTGAGGGGCAGAGGGAGAGGGACTCTCCAGCAGACTCCCCACTGAATGCGGAGCCAGATGAGGTCATCAGTCTCATGACCCTGAGATCATGACCTGAGCTGAAATCAAGAGTTGGACCCTTAACCGACTGAGCCACCCAGGCGCCCCAACAACAAGTCTTTTTAATTGAAGTTTATTAGTGTCTAGAAAAGCATAGCATTTCCTTCCCCGTTCCAGTCTCCCAAAGCTTGGGGCCCACAGAGGCTGCACCAGCTCCTTCCCCAGGGAGGGGCCCATCTCCCATGAACCGATATAGTCCTTGATGCTGGGGACCTTGTCTTTTGTCTTTGTCTTTTGTCTAGCCAGTGGTGCCACCACAAAGTAGGGGCTCAGAAAATGCTCATTGGCTGATTAAGAAAAGCAGAGTGATGGCCTGACAGGAGGTACATGCTAATGTAGCACAGGCCCTGCTAGTTCTGTCATCACTGTTCTCACCCTTCACCAGCCAGAAGCCCTGAGAGGCCGCCTCAGTGAGGGCTGTCCACCCTCCAGACGGCCCTTGGCACCAGCTCCACTCTGTCCCTGCTCCGGCCAGCCAGTGCCAGCCTCCCAGCAGCCTAACCCACCGCAGGGCCCGTCCACCTGCTTCCTCCTTGGCAAGTAGACCAAGGAGCCTGGCAGGGAGCCCAAGAACAGAGTGGTTTTGAAGGACACCAGTGACCTCAGGCCAATATCCAGCTCAAAGGGGAATAATCTCACAGTCCAGTAGACACTGCTGCCAGGCCCACCAGCCTTGCTGTCTTATCTTTCCTGCCCCTTTTTCTCAATGTCCTCTGGAGGGGCTGCCTGAGCGCAAACTGGCCCAGGGCCCAGTAGTGTGGAAGAACCTCTGATGACAGTATGAGTGCCAGGGTCAGGGGTGGGCATTAGGGGATGCCTGTAAGCACACACTTGTACTTGTCTTGACCCTGATTGTTCCATGTGTGAAATGGGCACAAGTCACCTCTACCTCTGCAGGGGACAGCATTATGGAAGCTGGACCTGGGTGTTCTAGTGGGAAAAGAACAAAGGTTTTTGGGGTGAATGTGGAAATCATTTCTTAAGAGGCAAGTGGTTTATTTGTTAGCTGTGTATTAAGGATTTACAGCATATTATATTTTGTTTCCTTTTTTTTTTTTTTTTTTTTTTTTTAAAGACATGTGCTTCTTCTTTTCCATGGGGACTGTTTGGAGTACTAGTAGTGGACACTGAAAATTGTCCCTTTCTGGTCTGAGAGAAGAGCCTGTGGTCTGAGAAATGAGAATGGGTTGTGTTGTCTCTTCAGATGGTGAGTATACCAAACTCTTGAAAAGAGAGGAAATATCTGGGCAGAAGATGAATGTTTTTTATGAATGAATGGATTTGGAAAGTATTTTAATTCCAGGGTGGTTAACAGCCAATGTTCTATTAGTTTTAGGTGTACAATATAGTGATTCATGGCTGAATGGGTTTTCCTTTTTTTTTTTTAAGTAAGCTCCACGCCCAGTGTGGAGCCAACATAGGGCTCAAACTCATAACCCTGAGACCAAGACTTGAGCTGAAATCAAGCATCGGATACCCAACTGACAGAGCCAGCCACCCATGTACCCCATGATTGAATGGTTTTAATCTGAATTGAAAAATTGCATTTTATCCTATTCTTTTAAGGTTAGAATTACATTCCTGTAAAGCCTGTGCACACAGACAGCTTAATATAAGCATTTCCTAGCTGGGTCAGGGCAACAGCCTGTCTGGCTCAGCATCACATCTTCAGCAGCAGCTCTCCAAGGAGCAGCTTCTGGGAACACAGGGCCCACGTCTTCCATTCTGGATGGTGGCGCAGGGCCTTATAACGCACAAGGCACGAGGACTCTGGGCTAGTATGATTCAAATCCTGGCTCTGTCACTGGGTAGCTGGGTTATCTTCGTCTCTTTGTTCTACACTGTCCTCCCCTATAAGGTAGAAAGGATGGTCATAACCCCTCCCTCCAAAGATGTCTCACGATTATGCTTCGTAATGTAACCCTAGCATTTCCGAAATCCTCTTTAATTTTTCAGTCCGGGCCTGTTATATATGAATTGTTGCTGACTGAATGTTTGTGTTACCCCAGAATCCATATGTTGAGGCCCAAGCCCCCAATGTGACAATATCTGGACATGGGCCTTTGGGAAGTAACTAGGTCATGAAGTGGAGCTCCCATGATGGCATTCGTGTCCTCAGAGGGACAGACAGGAGAAATCTTACTCCCTCTCTCTTTTTGTACACGTACCAAGGAAAGGCCATGTGAGGACACAGTCGGGGGGTGGCAGGCCACCCATCAGTAAGGCAGGAGGAGAGGTCTCCGTGGGAACTGACTCAGCCAGCACCTGGATCTTGGACTCACAGCCTCCAGAACAGGAAGAGATGAATCTGTTGTTGAAGCCTTTTGTTTAGCAGCCTGAACAGCCGAAGGCATGCATTTATCTAAATTATGTAACTGCGGATGCTTGGGTGGCTCAGTCGGTTAGGTGTCCGACTCTTGATTTCAGCTTGGGTCTTGGTCTCAGGGTCCTGGGATCGATCGAGCCCCACATCAGGCTCCTTGCTCAGGGGGCAGTCTGCTTCTCCCTCTCCGTTTGCCCCTCCCCGCTGCTTGTTTTCTCTCTCTCTCTGTCTCCATCTCTCTCTCAGATAAATACGTAGCATCTTTAACTGGGATCTATTATAGTTTGGGTTCAGATGGCCTCAGAGATAATTCTCCTATGTTTGTTATGGTCTCTGTGCACGGGCTCCTAAACTGCATCCTTTCCAACCTGGTCTTTGTTGTCTCATATCCAGTTACCTGGCAGGAGGGCAGGAGGTTAGAACCAAGGATCTAGACATGGCTCATTCCAGCCTCTCATTTCACACAGGGAGAAACCGAGCTTCCAGTAAAAGGCGACTGTAAAGGAGTGCACACATGGGTTAGTGCATACCCTTAGATGTAGAAAGTAGCATGCCTTACACACAGTGGACACTTACTGAATGTTTCCCTTGTGAAGTTGCCCAAGGTCATACCGATTACTAGAAGCCATTCTTGTTCGAATGTAAAAGCTCTAGAAACTCGATGCCCCTGTCAAGGAGGCTATCGTCCAAGGGCTTGAAGAGGTTGGAGAAATAAGACCCATGTTATTATTTTTTTAAAAGATTTTATTTATCTGTTATTTATTTATTCATTTATTTATTCATGTAGAGAGCACAAGCAGGGGAAGGGGCAGAGGCAGAGGGAGAGAGACGATTTCAAGCAGACTCCACACTGAGCACTGAGCCCAACACGGGGTTAGATCCCATGACTCTGAGATCATGACCTGAGCAGAAATCAAGAGTCAGACGCTTAACTAAGCCACCCGGGTGCCCCCAGACCCATCTTATCACGACATCTAGTTGTGTGCATATAACATCACCACTGAAATTTGAAGAACATTTTTCCCATGAGCTAGGGGATCCTTCCTTTTAGCACTGTAGACCCCACTGCTAAATGAGAAAAGGTAAGGCCCCCAGCAGAATCTACGAGGGTGTAAGGTGGGGCTTTGAGTTCAGTGCTGCCCACATGCAATGATGGGGGCAATGTCTGATTACATGATTACATGCTGAAGATCACCACTTCAAAGGTCATGCCAGAAAATTGAATCCCGCATATCCAAGTAACCTCCTGACCATTGTCTTTCAAATGCACCTCTGGCCGTGTCATTTCCCTTCCCACCAACATTCTGTACCCCCCATTGAATCAAGGGCCAGCCCTTTGCTCAATATCCAAGGCTCTGGATGTTGTTTCCCTGTAGCATCACCTCCCAGGGCTGCCCATGTGGTTCCCCACCTTTGGTCAAACTGAGCTCTGCCACCCCTGAGCTTCTGTCCTCCCCACCTAGGCTCCTGCTGTGCCCTCTGCCTCATAAGCTCTCTCACTCACATTTTGCCTGCTGTTGCCTGCTAATATCCCATCCATCTGTAAAGACCCTTTCCAAATGCCACTTCCCTCTGAAGATTTTGCTACCCTCCCCAAATGAAGTATGCCCTTTGATCTCAAACAGGGCCAGCTTCTAGGGCATAGCTCACTGCCTTTGAGACACATGGCCCAGAAGTGCCTTAGCTTTCCTGTTCTGTTGGCTGATGCCAGGCCCCTGATGCCTGAAAAGCTTGTTCTGTGCCTGTTGTGTGGGCAGTACCGTCTCTTACACCTAGAATGTGCTGCATGAATATCTGTGTCAGTGAGTTGATTTTGTTCTAGATTTTGTCTGACTAGCTCCCTTGAGCTATGCAAGATTCAATTCTCCCACATGCTGGGCATAATTAAAATGGCCATGTGGCCACTCTGAACCCACTGTTTGGTTTCTAGGGCACAGAGCCCCATATGGTACTGGGCACTGGAGGTCTGATCCTACCCTGCTGATTGAGATGGTTTTCATGACTTCTGGGTATTAACTCTTCCACTACTGACCCACCCAAATGTCATCATACTAGGTGGGTCATACTGATGCCCTTCTATGCCTGGCTTCTGCTTGAAGATGAAGCGTTCTTCCACCTTACCTTGCTCACTCCCTTTTCTGAGTGACCTGTCAACAGCTGGAGAAGCCCTGTCCCATAGCAGCATCCCCTCTCCAGCTGTCAGAGAACAACTCTGTTTCCCAGTCTCCTCCCAAACTAGCCACAGGCTTTAAGAGCTTAATAGCCAAATAAACAAAATTGTCCTAGTGGTCAGCCTGAATTGAGGCTTAGAAACCCAGTGATGGGCCTTAACTATTAAAACAGATATAGGGTCAGAGCCAGAGATTGGAAAACCTAGCATTCCTCTCCCAGGGCACATCTCATAGGGACAGGCAAGGGCATGGAGGTCCTGGCAGACAGGAGGGCTTGACCCACACAGGGTGCTAAGATGGGAATGGGAACACCCCTTCTCCCTAATGAGGTAGTGGCAGCCAGACCTCCCAGATTCATTGATCCCGTAATATCTATCCTTCCCAGTTGGCTCCCAGGAGCCAGTGCCCACTCCCAAGGGGCCAGGTCATAGAGACTTTGTTCCACAGGGTGTGAAGGATTGATGCCAAGGAGACAGGACCCTTAGCTAGAAGTCTGCTTAGGGAAAGATTAGACCAGTATTTTCTGTGAGGGGAGCAAGGCTGGGTGGCAGGCCTCTTCTGTGTCTACTGTGGGTCACAGGCTAAGGCTAGCAGAAAATATCTTTGGTGGAAGAACTAAGCAATCATGGTTTACTTTACTAGGCAGCTTCTTTTCAGAGGATGTGGCCCAGATTTGGAGGGGGGTCCCCTGAGGCAAGACAGCGTAGAGGATCTGCTCTGTCCCCACTGACTGAATCCTGTGTTTCTGGCCACTGGGCCACTAAGGAGGAGACATGGTATTTGAATGGGGCTCTAGATACTGATCCAGTGCTCTGGTCTGTGATCCTCCAAACCTGAAACCTCTAGACGGAGGCTGCTGCCATGGCCATGTCTACGTTGAAGACCTGTATCTGTGAAGACTCCACTCCCCCTTACTGCCCCCATCCAGGGCTAATGCAAAGTAGGAGAATCCTCTGAGGGGATCTGCCTTTCCCTGACTTCTCAGACTTATTCAGTTGCCCTGGTTGTGAGTTCTTAGGGTGTATTAGTTTCTTATTGCTGCTATGACAAATTACCATAAACTTAGTGGCTCAGATCAATACTGGGTTTATTCTCTTACAGTTCTGGAGTCTTACAGGGCTAAAATCAAGGTGTCAGCAGGGCTGGTAAACTGTGGCTGTTTTAGGCCACCCATTTGTGACCATTTGTTTCAGCAACCCCAGCAAGCACATACATTCTGTATACTCTCCCATCCAGCCACATACCCTTTCATACGTATTCATGACATGGCATCATTTCACACAAAGTCTGTCTCACATCATAAATATGGGTGAGGGGTTAAAGGGAAGCAGGTCAAGTTCCTGGTACCTTCAGGAAAGGAGTCGGGGTCTGTAACGAAGGAGTGTCTCAAAGGTATGGTATACACGTTTACTTACTTCGTCTCACTTCGTCCCACATCAGCCTTTCCAGTATGAGGAAACTGAGGCACAGAGGCATCAGAAACTGACCCAAAGACAGAACTCCAAGCCCATCCTAGACATTTTGATTTCAATTCCTGTCCTCCCCATTACTTCAGCCAGTGAGGAACTGGACGGCTGGTGTAGGCAATCCTGGGATGGCTCTTTTTGGGCACCCATTTAATGTGATGGTATGAGATGGTCCCAACCAAGGATGGTGCTGCTTTTAGCCCTACCACAGGAGGACTCCTGGGCATGGCCTCTGCCCTGGTGCCCTGCCACACCACACTCGGCCTTGACCGTCACACTGATAATCATGACAATGATGGCAAGGGTGGCTTTCCGACTTGGAACACTTACTATGAGCTGTGCACTGCCTGAAGTTCTTCAAGTGCATTATCACATTTAGTACAGGGTCATTCCATGGCAAGAGATAGAGTTTTAGGACTGTTGTCTCTAAAATGAATGTTCTTATTCCCTGCATTCACACTCCACAGCACTAAATATTTCAGTAATGTCACTTTAGGCAACTTCTGCCCAATCTAGTCTCGGGATGAGATACAGCAGTGCTAAAGTGATGTGTAGAATGACATCTAGAATTCTTCAATCACTAGACTCTACACCTGCAGCTAATACAGCACTGTATGCCAGCTATACTGGAATTACAATTTAAGAACTTGGTGGGGAAAAAAAAGACAGCAATGCTAACATCTGGGAAAAGTCACACGAACATTTCCAGCTAGATTTTTTTCATGCTATGAGATCAGCTCCCTCTTCTGATACCGCTTCCACATATAAGGAAGCGGGGCGGGGCGGGGGGGGGTTTGCCATGCTAATGAGTGTGGATGGCTCTTTTCGATCAGGGGCTCAGAAAAATGCAAAATCCCTCCTCCCCTTATTTTCCATGCCATTGGCTGGAGTGCTCCCCCCTTCATGAATCACTCTATTTCATGATTCACCATGAGTTAATAGGGACTGCACCAGAATAGTCATTTGTGGCGTTGCTATTAGAATACATTTTGGTGTTATCACTATCCCTTTATGAAATAAATGTTTCTTATGGCCTGTTGGGTGCCAGCGGCTCTGCTGGGTGCTGCGAGTACAAAGATAAATAAGACAAAGTTCTTGCCATCAAGGCGTTCGGCGTAGTGCTATTTATGCGTGTGATGTATCAAGTTGGTTAAATAGAGACTGACACCTGGTAGGTCTGTTAGCTGCAAGACACCACTGATAGGTATAAACAAGAAAAATCTAATTGAGATGGGATTTTAGTTTTAAAGCTGTCTGAAGTATTAGAATGAGCGGCTATAAAGACTGGGAAGACGTAGTTGGTAAAATTAGGCACGGCCAAGACCATGCTTGCATGAAGACAGCCCAGAGACCAGAGAGTAATACTGATCGTGCGTGGATGGTACCTAACAAGGCTGAGGTAAGATGTCAGGTTCAGGGGCACCTGGGTGGCTCGGTGGGTTAAGCCTCTGCTTTCGGCTCAGGTCATGATCCTAGAGTCCTGGGATCGAGCCCCACGTCAGGCTCTCTGCTCAGTGGAGAGCCTGCTTCCTCCTCTCTCTCTCTCTGCCTGCTTCTCTGCCTGCTTGTGATCTCTGTCAAATAAATAAATAAAAAATCTTAAAAAAAAAAAAAAAAAAGAAGTCAGGTTCACAAAGCTCTGGGACCAGAATCCTGACTTTGCCAATGAACAAAAACCATTCGCTGAGCAAAGGCAGGTGACTGTCACCTTTACTATCACCCAGTAACCCAGACTGCTTTTTTAGGATCAGGCTAACTGCAGTCACCGGTCACCATAATAAAATTGTCTTTGTGAAAATCACAGCTGACAAGAATTGACCGGCCTTAGAGTTTTCTTTCCATGGTCACATTACAGAAAAGTACATTTGCCTTTTTGGCGGGACACCTCCTTCCTTTTCACCTCTCCAAATTCTTCCAGTTGTCTAAACCCGCCTCAACTCCCCTCTTTTCTCGCAGTCGTCCCTTGTGTTGGTATGACTCCCTGCTCTGTGCTCCTTCATACTTGCGGTTGGTTCCATATGCTTTCAGCACCGGTGACTTGTGCTCTGACATTGTTCTTTATTTCTCATGCATCAGTGGAGACATGAACCCTCCGTCTATCTAATGAGTGGAGCTAAGGACCAATCCCAGATCATCCTCTTCATCAACATTTCGGTCTGTTCCTTTTCATGGCCTCCTTCTTCCTGGGAATCTCTTTTCTCATCTAGCTTTCTCACTTTTTTCTTCTGGTCTCCTCTCTTCCCACCCTTATCACCGAGCAAAACAAGCTGAAATGGTCAGAGGTTTTTGCTACCAGGTTTTACTGGCAAACAGGGTAAATATAACAGCCTGGAAAAATGATAAAAATTTACTAGAATCTTCCAAAGGAATATAGCCAGGCTATTCCTGCTCTCCATTGAAATTGAAATAAAGCTAACATTCAGTCTTTCTTAGCCTTTCAGGCTAGATATCCCCTTTAATGTGGCTTCTGGAATCCATGTATCACATCATTTTTTTTACCACTCCATATCTATGATGTTTTCAGTAAGTCTTGGATGCTAAAAAATGGGTAATTGGAGATCCCTTTAAAAAAAAAACAAAAATCAGAAATGACATCATATTTCTCAATGTCCCTCTGCCTCAAGTGAATATATGTTAATCCCTGGCACTCAACCAGCAGATAATAAGCTGCTTGAAAGTAGGAACTAGATTTTAAACATCTTAACACCTCACACATTGCTATACATTTAGATTCCTTCTTTCCTTCTTGACTAATACAACTCCTCATCATTCAAGACACCAGCTCAAGCATCATCTTCTCTTCAGTCTCCCCTCACTACTCTTTTCCTCTTCCCTTTCTGAAACTCTAGGCAGCATTAACTGCCTTCTGCTCTTTGTTCCCTCCCTGGTGCATTCACGTTTCAAATATGGCACTCATTCCACTTTTAATGGTAGTTTAATGTACACTGGGTGGGTTATAAAATGATCCTCCTCCTCCAGTTGGCTGTGAGCTGTCCTGTGGCCTATTTTATATGTATCCACAGCCCCCATCACAGCCTGTGAGTTGTAAAGGTGCCCAAGAAACGCTTTTCCAATGGAATGTTTTGATTGGATAGTACAGAGAGCCATGAGATGACATTTGTCCTTCATGTGCTAGAGAAAACATAAATAAACTCAGGAATGAAGGTACCTTGACAGTGCAGATTTAACTCATACATTTTGGGGACCACACAGAGATTCCATCATTATCACCATCGCCACCACCACTGCCATCCTCATCATGACACCCAGCAAACCCCAAACATGGCAGATGATAGCATGAGTCCTGCCTATTTTGCCCAGATGGCTCTGAAGCCTGTGTCCCCTAATGGAAAGAAGCAGCTTTGGGAACCAGAGAGCCTGTGTAACCCAGGATGTACATGAAGCAGAAATCATTCAAGGAAAATTTCAATTTTGATTTAATACTATTGGAAGAGACTTCTCCATGGGTCTCTCATTTCTGTAAGTCTGACTGATGAGGCACAGCTTACCCTTTTTTCTGGACAGTCTTTCCAAGAATGCTTGTATAGACAGCCCTCTTGGAAGCTAGAGATGCTGTCCCTCTCTGGAGCAAGGTGCCCCACACTGACCACCCTTTATAAAGGATTCGGGCTCCACAGGTTCAGGGTTCCTCTCCTGTGATACAACCTACTATGTGTGCAGGTGGCATCTGTCCTTTCATACAACCCCAGTGTCAGCGGGGGCTCAGGGTAAACATGCTGATACTCTGACTACTGCTATTGCTATGAGTGACAAATTGTTCTTCATGTCGGACGTGGGAGTCTCATGTCTTCTGAGTGCATCCACGAACTTGCAGTAAGTGAATTCGATAGTTGTACATAGGCGAAAATTTCACACCTCTCACAGTTCCCGACACTATCACCCCCAAAAGGATTTTCTTGCCTTTAATGTGTCCTGACTTGCCCCTCTGTGAGGAAGACAAACATTCATCAGTGATAAGCTGCAAATACTTGTAAAGGAAACCGATTTGGGGGTAATAATCACACCCTCCAACAAGCTAATGGTATGCGGTGATGTTCCCACGGAAGATGTGAAATAGGGTGAATGATCCTATTGTCCAGAACAAGTACAGTCATTTGGGGTCTATTCTATGGGACTGAAAGGGAGCAGTCATGTGTCCCAGTGACTGGCAAGGTCCCTGTTCCTTGATCTGAATGTTTTCAAGCAGCATTTCTTGAGCAGTGACTGCGTACTGCTCAGAAGTAGGGTACTATCTTAATGAGATTTTCCAGAGGTTTCTTATTCTCTTTTGTTTATTCAAGCAGGCCACTGTTTGCTTCTTTATGAGTCTGTTTCAAAAGGGTATTTAAGACAGTTTGCAAGGGTCTATAGAATTCAATAGTGCCTACCTTAGAAGAGAGAAAGAGAAAGGTGGGGATATAAAATGAAGCCAGAAACAAGTCTTGGAATCTGTAACGTAATTAAAGCTATTATGTAGGCACCAAATATTTGGCTCTAAGCATTTTAGCGGCCGAAGAGAAAAGTGAAACCTGATTAGTTACACAATCTAAAGAGACAGTTGGATGAAAAAAGGGAAACATTTGCACCCCAGAAGTTGACTTGCAAGAGGAATGTGACAGTTACTGCAAGGAAGTACAAAGCCCCATGAGGACCCTTCTCCCTTCCATGAAAAAATCCTAAGCCACTAGGGACAAGCAGCAACTCCCATCCATCTACCCCATTACTCTGAGCAAGGTGAAGACACCATGTAGCTAGAGAAAGAGAAAAGAGAAAATACCTATCTTTCTGGGGGAGATGGAGAAAACAGTCATAGATCCAAACTGTCTGAAGCTCCCTACTGCTGGAGAAGGCGAGGACAACTGGAAAATGCCCAGGAAATCTGGAAAGGGGCTAATCAGTTTACATGACACAGCCTGGGAAAGAATCAGTGAGTTCTAAGAGTGGTCAATAGAAATTGTTGAAAATGTAACACAGAGAAGAGGAATGATTGAAGAAAAAAGAACAGATGATCCAAGATCTGTAGAACAATATCAATGTAACATAAGTGTACTTGGAATTCCAGAAGGGCAAGAGAGAGAGAACAGAACAAAGGAATTATCTAGAGATTTAATATAAGAGAATTTTCCAAAAATAATAAAAGACATCCACCCACAAATCTAAGGTAGCTCAGAATCCCAAGGAGGATATGAACATGTAAACTTTTTTCCATTACTGCTGTCTCTCACCTAATTCAAGTACCCATCTTTATAGCCCAACCCTCCAGTTGGTCTTCCTACCTCCACTCTTGTCCCCCTACTATGCAGTTTGTAAACAGCAATTAGAATAACTTAAAATAAATAAACATCACTCCCCAGCTTAAAGGCCTCCAGCTGTCCCCCTGCATTTATCATAAAATCCAGCCTGTTCCCTGTGGCCTGCCAGGACCTGAGTCCTCTTCACTATGCCTATCTCTCTGCTCCTGCTACTTATTCACCTTTTTTAAAATTACACTGCAAACACAGGGGCCCATTTTTGTTCTGTAAATACATTAGGCATCTTCCAGCTCTGGTTCTTGGTTCTTGATTACCTTGTGACACATGCTACCTTTAGAACTGGGCAGGCCTGGCCAATTCTCATCTAGTTTTCAAGTCTTGCTTTTTCAACCTTCCCCCCAAAAAGAAGTCCTTCTAATCACATTATTTTACTTCCATCTTATTGGATATCAGAAATTATCCAATATCCACTAAGAAATCATGCAATATAAAAAATTGTCCAATTTATTTGTGCATTTGTTGATCTTCTTTCTCTTGGAACTATGTTTATGCTCTTTGTGGGAAGAGAACACATCCTTCCGTGGCCTCAGTGTTTAGAATGGTACCTGGTATGGTATAGACCTTCAAGATTTACATGTTGATTCAAAAAGTAATTAGTTGAATTGAAGAATAAATGCTCATTAGAAGCATAAGTTCAGAAAAAGGACTTAAAGGTCAAAAGGCACCATTAGCTTTTTCGTTACCCATTTTTCGTTACTTTTAGTTATGTGGGTCTACCACTCAGCTGATGGGTAGGACCAGCCATATGGCAACACATAATTTATTGAGTGATGATAAGCCACAGTTTTCATTTTAAGAGGTCTCTCATTTCTGATTATTCATGTTTTATTGGATTCCCCGTTTTACTACTGCCACCTAGAATCAAATTATTAACAAGGATTGAGAGTTTGGACAATATTTGTACAAATATTTGCCTACTTTCCTAGCACAACCTTGACCTCATTTTTAAAAACTATGTAGCGTCTAAACATATTTTTCAGATTTTTTATTCATTTATTTGACAGAGATCACAAGCAGGCAGAGAGGCAGGCAGAGAGAGAGGAGGAAGCAGGCTCCCTGCTGAGCAGAGAGCCCCATGCGGGGCTCGATCCCAGGACCCTGAGATCATGACCTGAGCCGAAGGCAGCGGCTTAACCCACTGAGCCACCCAGGCGCCCCTAAACATATTTTTCAAATGACATGTGACCAAGGCCCCTGCTGGCAGGTGCCAGGGTTCCTGTCTGCTATGTCTGTCATTTAGACCTCTTCCACACTCTCGAGCTCACCAGCCCCACCTCACCTGTCTTTGTCCCTTCTGGACCATTCTCTTCTCCCACCTCCAAACCACTTAACCCCTCTAGAGCCACCTGGAGAATGAAGAAGGGGGTACTATGTGATCTGTTCTATTCCCTCCAGCCCTCAAACTCTGTCTTTTTTTTTTTTTTTTTTAAGGATTTTGTTTATTTGTCAGAGAGAGAGACACAGCAAGAGAGGGAACACAAGCAGGGGGAGTGAGAGAGGGAGAAGCAGGCTTCCCATTGAGCAAGGAGCCCGGACGGACGTGGGGCTTGATCCCAGGCCCCTGGGATCATGACCTGAGCTGAAGGCAGACGCTCAACAACTGAGCCACCCAGGCACTCCTCAAACTCTTTTATGCTTTTTATTCTAAACAGGATGTTTGTCTCTTCCTCACCCATTAATTTCCATTTTCTGCTGCTCCATTACAGTTGAATGAAAGAGGGGTTTGTCCCACTCTCTGTCTGTACTTTTAAAAATATTTCTTTCATTCATAATTACTCTTTAGATGAAGCTGTAAACATGTGCTTTTGTTCAGATACGTGCACAGTATTCTATTACATTTTTATAGTTAATCAAAACATACAGTGAAGAAATATAAAGGATCATCTTTTTTCCTAGATCATTTCACAACTTGCGGTGCAACTTTAGCAAGCCCCTGTGCCTGGATTTCCTCGTCTGCACAATGAGGAGGATGGAATTTCTGATGTCTGCTGGAAAACAGCCTATTCCAGGAATTAAAAATTGTAAACCCTGCACAGTTTTTGCTTTGTAAGAGGAAGTTCCAAGCGGGGAGGGGCAAATTCACACCCTCCCCCCTACACCTCCTCTCCAATGTCACCTGGATTCTCCCTTGCCCCTTGAGGTTCCGTGGTTTTGATACTTCCAACCTCCACCACTCCCTAGGCAGGACCTTCAAAACCGGCCCAAGAATGGATAAAGCACTCTCTGCTTCTTTGCAGAACAACTAATTAGCAGACCAAAAGGAAATGCAGAGATACCAACAGTCAGTGGGTTTCTCTTCAATCCAGGAAAGCAGCAAAGATCAGTTGTCCAGCATTTCCTTCTCCCAAGACACCCATGCTGGAGCCCAAGGAGGGCCCAGACGGCTCTGCACACACCTCCACCCCTCAGAGATTCCTGCTCCTCTGGGCCCTATGGTCCTTGAACACTGCCTTGTCTCCCAGCACGTAGAATTTGCTGAACCAAAGATTCTGTTTAGTGCCAGAGTAATTAAGTAAGACTCTCTGGTTCAGTCTGCACAGACTCTCTAGGGTCCATGTGTCGAGTATCTTCAGGCTTGAGGGGGCACCCTGTTTCTCAGATGACTTGCACAGTTAGAATGGTGGGCCCAGTGCCTTGGGCACCAGGAAGCATCCCCATCAGGGTTTCTCAAATACTGAAGTACGTACGAGTCAACACGGGATCTTGCTAACATGCAAATCCTGAGTCAGTGATCTGACTGCGGCAGGTCTCATGAGTCTACATTTCCAACAAGCTCCTGGGCGCTGCTGCTCAGTGGACCACACTGTGGTCACAGGTCCTAGTCTAGAGGTCAGAACACTGTTTCCCTACAGAGGACCAGACGGTAAATGTTCTCGGCTCTGCAGTCCACGGAGCCCTGTTGAAGCTACTCCCCTCTTCCAATTGCCTCTGTTGCCAAAGGCAGCCCTCGGCAATATATAAACAAATGAGCATGGTTCTGTGCCAGTAGAACTTTATTTACAAAAACAGATGGTGGGCGATAGTTTGTCAACCCTTTCCCTGATTTTGTCTCAGAGAGGAAGAGAAAGCTCCCCTCTAGAACACTCCACATGGTTAACATCCACAGCTAAAGTCTCATCACCATGAATATCCACGCAAAGGGCTAAAATACGAAACCTCAACCATGGAATGACACCACAGTATGACAGTAGGAAGTAGATCTACCACTAGTAATGTCCTTTCACATTCCTCAAGGTTTTCCTAAATTCTAAACCCTTCTATGTCTACAAACAGTCTTCAAAAGGAAGGTAAAAGCAGTTCAAGTTTATAGGTTTTTGCCGCCTTCTCTGAAACCCACTTTCTGTTTTCTAAATGTGTGGAATGCTGAGGAAGGCATACCTTCCAAAGGCTGTTAACATAAGGGTTCTTTTTAATAATTCTCCCGGAATTCCCAACCTGCTTGGAATTAAATCCAAGCGTGGGGCTGGGCTATAGCCCAGGTGGCTTTCAAAACATGGTGATGTTAGCATAGAGGGTGGTTTGAGAGGATGTGGTAGACTTTAGTTATAAGAATAAGCTCATGTTTCCAGAAGTTGAAGCAGATTACCCATTGGTTCTTCCAACCTGGGGCAGATGGAATGGAAGCCAGCCTACCACTTCATTTCTGAGAACTTCGGAGGTGGTCAAAGATTCAATCTCTCAAAAATCTAGGTTTTCACTCAGATTGTGCATATTTCCATGCCACGTGCTTTGAGGACCCTGATGCATTGCCCTTCTATAGCACTGGTCTTAGAATCAGCAGCTAGTGTACAGCAATCAGCATAGAGTGGTAGGACTCAGACCTCCCCAAAGAGTTTTACCAAGTACTTCTTTCTACGGAACTCTCTATCCCCCATCCAAGCCCACCCTAAAATGCCCTCAGGTCAGCCCTGAAGGCTTAGTCTTTTCACAGGCCTTCAAATCAAGAGGGATACTTGGGCAATAGCTGCTCAGATCAAACCAATCTTTGAGAGAAGGCAGATCACCAACTAGTAGTTAAAAATATAAAAATCTAGATCTAGATTTAAATAGATTTAAATATAAAAATCTAGATCTAGATTTAAAAATCGATCTAACAATAGTGTGATGAAAATAGGAAACTAATTACGAGAAACAAGGTAATCCACCTTATTTTCACTCCCCATGGTCCCTGTCTACATGCATTTTTTATTACTTACATAGTTTTTCTATTGGGAGAAAATAGGTATAAACTTTATGGAAGACAATTTGGCAACATGAAACAAATATCTTAAGGCCAGATATCTTTTCACATAGCATCTCCATATTTAGAAATTTAATCTGAGGAAATAATTAAGAGCACAGGCATAGATTTGATTAGAAAGATGTTTACAGCGGCAAAAGACTGAAAACAACCTAAAGTCCAGCACTGACTCTTTGATCAAATAAAATATTAAATCCTTATGAAGGAATGGCATGCAGTCATCAGAAATGATGTACGTTAACTGACAGAAAATATATTTATATCGTATTATTAAAGAAAAAGAAGACACAAATGTATGATAGAATTCTACAAGAAAAACCTAAAGCAGAATTTTTTTTTGTCTCCAAATTAGAATGTACTACCAGATTTCAAGTAAGTGTACTTCTGATCATAGTTCAGCCATGGTTACATGTTCTGCCTTTCTTATTTTTGTGTTTTTCTTTTAATGGAGGAATCTTTCCTCTGAGGCTCTAAAGGGGAAATGCCTTTCCTTATCCCTTTTATAAAACAAGGTAGGAACACAGTGCTGAGAAGTCACGTGCCCTTTGGCAGAACCTCAGGACATGAGAGGAGCCTGACATCTTGTTTTCCCTGAGATTTCCAGACCTCATCACCTCCTTTGCTCTTGTGAAGTGATGACTCATTAGGAACGGTAATCCTAGGGTATCAACGAGATTTCGCTTATTTTTATTATTATTATTTTTTTAATGTACTGGACCTTATTCAGGGTGATTTCTTTTTTTTTTTTTTAAGACTTTATTTATTTATTTGACAGACAGAGATCCCAAGTAGGCAGAGAGGCAGGCAGAGAGAGAGAGAGGAGGAAGCAGGACCCCGCCAAGCAGAGAGCCCGATGTGGGGCTTGATCCCAGGACCCTGGAATCATGACCTGAGCCGAAGGCAGAGGCTTTAAACCACTGAGCCACCCAAGCGCCCCACAAGATTTCGTTTTAATACTCTCTTATTTTCCAGGGTTCTCCAAAGGTTTCTAAAGAAGGATTTATTCTGCATTTTATACCTCAGTTCAGGAATCAATTTCTACCCATTTTACATTTTAAATTAAAAAAAATTTTTTTTTTAGATTTTATTTATTTGACAGAGAGAGATAGCGAGAGAGGGAACATAAACAGGGGGAGTGGGAGAGGGAGAAGCAGGCTTCCCGCCCAGCAGGGAGCCTGATGCGGGGCTTGATCCCAGGACCCTGAGATCATGACCTGAGCTGAAGGCAGATGCTTGACCTGAGCCAAAGGCAAATGCTTAAGGATTGAGCCACCTAAGTGCCCCAGTTTCTACTCATTTTAATTTCAGGGTTAACCATTTGGACCCAGCAGATGTTACGGAAGACTTGGTTGACATTCTGTGACATGTCACTCTATGGGAGAGAAAGAGTTCACAATGATCCTTTCCCCCTGCTTCAGGACAATTAGAGTTCCATCATGAATAGGCAAAAAGACAGAAGCTCTCCTGAAAGCTTCCCCTCTGTGTCCTATCTTTCACAACATGTTTCTTCACATCAAAGGTTCTTTGAAATGATTAATCCTTTTCCAGAAGAATCATCTAAAAATGTGTTACAATAACCAACATATAGAACCAACCCAAGGGTCCATCAATAGATGAATGGATAAAGAAGATGTGGTACACGCACACACGTACACACACACACGTGCAAATATTACTCAGCCATAAAAAGAAGGAGACTTTGCCACTTTTGCCAACATGGATGGACCTTGAAGGTATTATGCTCAGTGAAATTAGTCAGAGAGGGGTTTCTGGGTGGCTCAGTGGGATAAGCCTCTGCCTTCAGCTTAGGTCATGATCTCAGGGTCCTGGGATCAAGCCCCACATGGGGCTCTCTGCCCAGCAGGGAGCTCGCTTCCCCCTCTCTGCCTGCCTCTCTGCCTACTTGTGATCTCTCTCTCTGTCTGTCAAATAAAATCTTCAAAAAAAAAAAAAAAAGAAAAGTCAGAGAAAGACTACTACCACATGATTTCATTATAAGTGGATTCTAAAAAACAAAACAAATAAACTAAAGAAAACCCAGACTTATAGATGCAGAGAACAGAGGGGTGGTTGCCAGAGAGGAAGGGGTTTGGGTGTGTGTGAAATGAGTGAAGGGAATCAAGAGATACAAACTTTCAGTTATAAAATAACTAAGTCATGAGGATATAATGTACCTGCTGGGGCAATACAGTCAATAGTATTGTATTAACTTTGTATGGGGACAGATGGTAATTTAGATGTATTGTGGTGGTCATTTCACAATGTATATAAATGTCGAATCATGTGAAGCTAATAGAATATCGTATGCCAATTATACTTCAATAAGAACTTGAATTCATAAAAATGTGTATAGCCCAAACCTAAAGTTTTTTTTTTTTTAAGATTTTATTTATTTATTTATTTGACAGACAGAGATCACAAGTAGGCAGAGAGGCAGGCAGAGAGAAAGGGAAGCAGGCTCCCCACTGAGCAGAGAGCCCGATGTGGGGCTCGATCCCAGAACCCTGAGACCATGACCTGAGCTGAAGGCGGAGGCTTTAACCCACTGAGACACCCAGGCGCCCCTAAACCTAAAGTTTTTACACTGTTTTCAAAAGGTGATAATCAACCTTGTTTTAAAATAGATTTCAGTGTCACTTAGATGTCTCTTTGCTAAAAAATCACTAATTAGATGACAAACTCCGGTCACGCTTGGGAGGAATTAGAGCAGGGCCTTAATGAAGGCTTCTGCAGTCAGGCATGTTAGGGAAGTATTTCTGTCCCAAATCTAGTTCTGGTAGTACTGCAAGGCTTTGTCATGGCTGCTGGGATTTTTGGATGATAACAACAGAGGCTTTAAGTTTCACTGAACTTAAACTGTCCCAGTGGGCATGTGAAATTGAGTGTTCCAGTTTCTCTTTCAAAAGTAGCTACCCTCACAGTGGAGGTCTAGAAGCCTGTCCACAAAACCAGACCAAACATTCCACTTGTGCTCCCTAGCCCCTCGTCGAGCTGCTCATAGTAAGCATTCAACAACTGTCCTTTCTGTAGAAGAATAGCACCTGCTAAAAGATAACAGGAGAACTTCTATTCATTCTTGAAAAGTATCTCACATCATTCCTTCTGGATTTGGGAGGATGTCTTAGTTCCTTGAAGCTGTGGCATTGCATATAAAATTGAGACACCAGACTCTGCGTTGTCCTGTTTCCCACAGATAACTTTCCCACTCTGTTGAGCAAATATCACCTGTGCTTAAAATATTTCCTCAGAACTTTGCATTGTTGGTTGAGGATAGAAATGTTCTAAAAGTGCTATGGATACCAAGGGAGGGATGACCAATGATTTTTTTTTCCTGCATAATCTTGGTTCTCGAAACCATAGATCATTATCCAACTTAATTTTCCTGGCAAGAATCTTAGTCTCTTTTAAGATTGCACGCTCCTCTCGATTCAAGTTGGTTTCCACTCTCCACTAAGCCTAAAGATTTAGATGGCAACACCTAGAGTTAATTCTGGCCTCTAGGCTGTGAAAATGTAAGAGCTTGTGAAATCTGAATGTGAACCTACACCTCTTGTCTTGATAACTGATCACAGCCTTTTTGCAAAAGATTTTAGTTGTGAAATGATGTCTCTTCTGCACGTTTCCTACTCCAAGGTGGATGTCTGATGTTTCCCCCATTTCTTTTCTGATTTTTTATTTGAAAATGTTAAATTATGATAATAGCACACACATTGTAGCAGATGAAATGATATAGTAACTAAATATAGCAAATCTATAAGAGGAACGCTTAGTTCCTTCTCTTCTGATCTATGCTACCTTTTTTGTCCATTTCCAGTTGGATGATGCAAGGTAAGCATGGCAGATTGTTTATTTTCCCATGTCTTTCCTCCTCAAGCAGAATACATAGTTCCTGATGGGCCATTCAAGACCTCTGCCTCTTTGGGGAGTGAGAGTTTACTGGAAAGAGGATATTGAATGATAAGTGTACAAATTTGCAGATATAGTTGTGTTCATCAGACAAGGGACTCTAACTCTGTTAGGCCAGAATCATTGACCTCGGGTACCTGTGAGTCCAGTTGTATGGCTTGGCCTTTGGATAGAAAATTAAGGTGAAAATTCATTAGTAAGACTGACCCCACTCTTGCCTGGGAACCTGAACAAGGATGTGACCTGATATTGAGGATTTTCCCTCCCAGGGACAGGTACCAAGGACACATTGACAGGCAAGAGTTGGCACTTAGAGTCTGTTCCATTTTCACTAGGGAGGTGGCAGCCCCAGGCAAGTCACTGGGGAAGAAGGCTTGCAGCAGCCTGCAGAGGAAAGTATGGCTTGCTCTACAGGGCCCCCATACTTCTGCTGCCATTAGGGGCAGAGTCCCAGCAAGGCAAAGTCTCTGGGGGGGAAATGATCCTCCCTTCTTAAAAGGGCACACACCCAAATTCTCAAATAAGGCCCACGAGGAATTATGTCTTCCCCAGAGGCATTCTGGGGCTAGAAAGTGCTGGAGACTTCTTGAGAAAGTAGCCAAGTTTCTGCTCTGGAAGCTGAGGGGAATTCTGCTCTGTAGGAATTAGTGTGTCCTCTCACTGATGGCTAGGATAGAATCCTTGCTGCCTTCAGGGAAGATGAACCAAGAGTGGGGAAACTTCAGACATTTTCCTGCAAGTGGGTGGGAACACTTGCATTTAAAAAATATTTTTTCACTGAGGAAGGGGGCCCTGAATGTCATAATTCCGGTAGGGCTGTCAACTTTGGGAGTGAAAAAGCTCTGCTTCTGCATTCTGGGTGCCCTCTGTGCAGAATCATACACTGTCAGGGGGAAGGGGATCACCTAAGTCATCTTTTCATGCTCTTCTCCTTCCCCACACCTGGTTCAGAGTATCTGGATTCATTTCAGCGTTTGTCAAATAAATGATGAGGGAATGAATGAATGAAGTAAATCCTGCCTTCTGCCAACTCTCCAGGGAAGAGGCCAGGCACCCTTCTCGCACCTTCTTCTTTGCACCTGTGCGCCCCCGCCCCGCCCAGCCTGCGCTCACCTTGTGCTGTTTCCACATGGCTCCCAGCGGCTTCACCTCGTGCTTGCCGTGACGGCCCTCCTCCAGGCACAGATAGCACACCGGGGTTCGGCAGCTCACGCAGTACATGCTGTAGTTCTCCATTTCGTGTTCGGGGCACGTAGGGAACTTGCGGGCAGCGCTGCCCCCCGCCGCCCCGGCGCCCCCCGGGCTCTTGCAGCCGCCGCCTCCGCTGGGGGCGCCCTGGGCCGCGCCTGGGGATGCTGAGGCGGCCTCGGCAGGCGCGGGTGGTGGCGGCGGCTGCACGAGGCGATGCTTAGCGAAGGGTCCGCGGGATGGATGGCATTTGAGCTGGCAGGCAGCGCAGTAGAGCACGTCGCACTGCTCGCATAGCGTGGCGGCCGGTTCCGGCGGGGTGCGGTCGCACAACTGGCAGATGGCCACTGCAGCGGCTGCGGACGCCCCGTGCACCGCCCCGCGGCCCTGCTGGTACCGTTGCACGATGGCCTCGAGCAGCCGATTGCGCTGGAAGCCGCGCAGGCCTCGGTGGTCCAGGGACGCGCTGCGGTGGCACTGCGGACACGTGATGGAGCTTGAGGAGGACGAAGACAGCGAGGAGCAGGCGGCACCCCGGGCCGCGGCGGCCGAGGAGCCAGGCGGTGCAGGCACCATGGGCAGCACGCGAACCCCGTTGGGGGACTTGAGGCTCGGGGTGTAGGAACCATAACCACTGTCTGTCTCACTGTACAAGCTCAGCTTGTCCGCGTGGTCCCCGCCACCTCCCGCACCGCCGCCCAGGCCGCCAGCTGCGCTCCCGCTCGCGCCGCCGCAGGCTGGGCCAGCCGCAGCGTCGTGGTCCAGAGGGGGCGCCGCAGCGGCGCCGGCCGGGAGCCCCGAGCCCCGGGAGTGCAGGAGTGGCTGGGGCAGGTGCTGCTCACCGTCCGGTGTCTGCACAGCGATGGTACGAGCACACGGAAGGCAGACGTTGTGGGAACAGGGCAAGATGATGGGCTCCCGAAACAGGGAGCCGCAAACGGGGCACTTCAGCTCCTCCTCCATCGCGGCGCGGGCAGACCGAGCTGCTCAGGGTGGGATGTGGAACGACCCGAGCTCCAGAGACAGGCGGAGGGGACCAAGCGTGGTTAGCACCGGAGAGACTGCAAGCGAGGGCATTACACAGGCATGACCACTTCACAGCCCCGGGGCACGCCCCTCTCTCAGTCCTGGGGCCACCGCCCTAGGACCACTGGGGGCAAGAGAAGGGAGAGGGTCCTCACCTCCTGCCTGCGAGGCTCCTGCGCCAGCGGCTTCAACCTGCGGCCAGAGTCCAGAGCCAGTCGGCTGCCCTCGCGATGGCCTGTGAGGCGCTCTAGGTGATGAATCAGCACTAGCGCCGCCGCCGGCTGCAGCGCGCGTCTCCTCTGCACATCAGGACCAGTGGCCGGGCTGCCGTTTCTAACTGTTCTGTTTCAGTCCCTCGTCTCCAGTGGGCAGCTGCTCAAGGGCTCCCTTTTGCCCCTGCCCCGCCCCAATCAGAGCGATCCGTAGGCGAGAAGGCGGGTGAGCAGGCCGCTCGGCCGTGGGGCTGGGTTCAGCACCACGAGGCGACGGACAGCGCCCACAGCGGGCCGCGGAGCCCCGGTTCCCTGCGCGCGGACCGAGGGGCCGCCACCTGGCGTGCGGCGTCGCCGCTCCAGCGACTGTCTCGGCGGAGCCCGGCCGGCTCGGGGACCTTCGCTCGCCGCCCTCTCCGGCGCAAATGCGCCCTGGGGCTTTTTCCCCTCCGCAAGGATTGACCCGCTTCCTTGGTTCGCTGCTGCCGCTCCTGCGGCGCCTCTGACCTTGGCCGCGCGACGCTGCAGCCGGCGGGCGGAGGGCGAGTGCCCGGCTGGCTCGGGAATCCCCTCCCCGCCTCCCTCCCGCCGCCGCCGCCGCCTCCCTGCGCGGCGTGCTGAGGAGTTGTAATTTCCAGAGCAGCGAGTAGTGGGGGGCGGGGGGGAGGCGTCAGCTCAGCGAATAAGGGCTCGCCTTTTGCTGCGACGGGAGTCAAGGGCCAATTTTAAGGGTTTCGTGGAGAGGATCATTGTTAATACTAATGTATTATTTGGATGGAGATTGCATCTCGAATTAGTGCAACGCCCTGCCCCGCCCCGCCCCTGCCGTCCTCTCCGGTGCCTGCTCCCGCGCTCCCACCCATCACCATAAAAGGGTAGAAGGGGACCTAAAAAGCCAGTTGTTTACAAATGGGTAGGTGGCATGGTTTGACAGGCGCTTCCTGAATCTACGATAGAGCAAAAAATGCAAGTCACAAAATGTCGGACAGCCTGAAGTCAAAGGGTGAGGTTTTATTTACGGATGGAACCACAAGCCATTTTCTGTCTTGGTTTCAACCCAGAGTTCTCATCCGCGGTCGATTCCAGTCTTCCATACAGACTGAGGACACCAGATAGGATTTCTAAAACGGGACTCCCTGGAGAAACGCGAAAACGCGTCAGTTTAGGCCCCTTGGCCCTTGGAACAGAGCCCCCGGGACCCAGTCCTAGCCCGCGGCAGATGGGGCTGTTTGGGGCCGGCGGGAAGTCAGCGAGCAGAGGTGTTAATTTTATGAATGGGGAAATCTCCCTGCCAGCCACGAGCTCCGGGAACAACCTCCCACCCGCGGCCCTAGCTGTTTCGTCTGCTCTCCGCTGTTCTCTCTCAGCTGCGGAGGGAAGGATGATGGGGGGAGGCCGCGGGCTCGGTGGGTGGGGATAGGCAGAAGGAAGGGCTCGCGGCGCGGCAGGCTCTGCCTACGGAAGAGTCACCAGGGATGAAACACACAAATTAGGAAATCGTTTGTTTAAAAATGTTATGAATATTGAAGTCACGCCTCCCCGGTTCTCAGATTTTCCATTACTCCAAACAAAGACAAGATAGGCGCCACCGAGCAAGGCGTGGAGACTTGCATCTGCTAGTCACCTTGTGAGGGGGCTGCTCTGGCTGGCGGGGTATAGCGGGAAAAGGCTGCAGCCCTGACACCGGCTCCGTGTCTAAGGACAGGGATCCCTCACAGGTAGACCACTGGGGGAGAGGGGTGGCCCCCACCTTTGGGACTGCCAGGTCCTTTACTGACCTGTCGCCCCACACTGAGCAACTTGCTTACGCTTAGTCTCTGATCTTGCATCTGTTAAGTCAAATTATGTATGTGAACTAAATGAAGTAATCCTGAATACAAATTGTATCGCCTACTTCCGGCTTTAACATCCTGCAACTCTTCCGAGTGGTTTTGCACGGAGCGGCCTGGACCCAGGTTGTCTTAAGGTTGAAGCGCAGGCAGGTCAGCCTCCTGCCAGATAGAGCCCCACGGAGGATAAGAGACCTGACTTGACTTCCCTTCAGCTACAGAGAGCTTAGAATAATTATTTAACCAGGTATCAAGTCCCAAGGAGGGAGACAGTGACAAGCCTGTCCTAATCCACCCTCTATAGATAAAGCCATAATGAGCTGGATCCTGCCTGCAATGCTTTGATAAGCCTTCAGGAAAGTGGCTACAGTATCAAGTTGTGGATGCCTGGCATGAGTTATAGGTGGGTCTATGACTGAATGCACTTGAAGATGCATTTCTTGTGATTTCCACATTGTGATTGCTTGGTGCAGCCCAGCCCAGCCTCCTGGTGACCACAAAGAAACTAATAACCTCTTACAATTCCAATGTAAACAGCCCCCTTTCCCAAGCAGTCATAAACCTGAGGCCCACTCTTTGTCATTTTCAGATGAAGGTAAACTGCTTAGGGACATTAGGAGGGCTGCTGGAGGGGTATGTAAATCTTTCCCTCTACAGAGGACCTACAATTCCAATAACCCTGTCACTCAGGCTGAGCATGATTTTGTTTCCCTTGGGGAGGAAGCTCATCTAATACACCAGAGTTGAACACCTCGACATTTCTCACACGCCCTCCATCCCCACCACCACCTCAGTTCCACAACCTATCAGCTTAGTCTCATGCTGCACTGTTGCTAAGGCATTGCTCACTTGGGGGATTGGTATTCTACAGCTGCTTTATATGAGCTGAGGTTACCCAGCTAGATCCAGCATTTCACTGTATAGAACCATAATTACTAACAGTTGTCAACATTGCCTATAAAAAGCCCTCTTTCCGGGGCACCTGGGTGGCTCAATGGGGTAAGTGTCTGCCTTCAGCTCAGGTCATGATCTCAGGGTCCTGGGATCGAGCCCCGCACTGGGTTCTCTGCTCAGCAGGGAACCTCCTTCTCCCTCTCTCTCTGCCTGCCTCTCTGCCTACTTGTGATCTCTCTGTTAAATAAATAAGTAAAATCTTTTTTTTTTTTAAAGATTTTATTTATTTATTTGAGAGAGAGACAGTGAGAGAGAGCATGAGCTAGGAGAAGGTCAGAGGGAGAAGCAGACTCCCCATGGAGCTGGGAGCCCGATGTGGGACTCGATCCCGGGACTCCGGGACCATGACCTGAGCCGAAGGCAGTCGTCCAACCAACTGAGCCACCCAGGCGTCCCAAATAAGTAAAATCTTAAAAAAAAAAAACAAAAAACCAGCCCTCTTTCTGTCCCAACTTTGCCATATACCATAGGGGTAGAAAAGTCTTGTTTCTCAGTTTTTTGTGTGATAAAATTTAAGGAAAGAACTCATTGAACTTTAAATTTCCCTTTGGTTCTAAAAGACTCTGTATATTAGTAATGAATAACAATATATCATACTTAATAAAAGTGACTCATGAAGAAATTTGATCCCAGGATTGAATGTCCTATCCATTTTTTTCAAGTCACTTGTATATTATTGAAGGTGGGGCCATGCAGAGGGTGAGGCAAGTAAGGCTGGCAGGTCTAAGATCAAGGCACTGGCAGACCTGGTGTCTGCTGACACCATTTACTCATTTGCAGACTTCTCATCTTGTATCCTTACATGGATGGGGAAGGGGAGCGAGGAGAGCAAGCCATCATGTCTTTTCTTATAAGGGTACTGATCCCACTCATGAGGGTTCCACCCTCATGACCAAATTACCTCCTGAAGTTCCTGCCTCCTAACACCACCACATTGAGAGTAGAATTTGAATACATGAATTGTGTGTGTGGGGGGGGACACAGATGCTCAGTTCATAGCACAGTGTGGAAGTATAGTCTCACATATAATCTCATTTAATCCTTTTTACTTCTTTTTTCAAAGATTTTATTTATTTATTTGACAGAAATCACAAGTAGGCAGAGAGAGGGAGAAGCAGCCTCCCCGCTGAGCAGAGAGCCTGATGTGGAGCTCTATCCCAGGACCCTGAGATCATGACCTGAGCCAAAGGCAGAGGCTTAACCCACTGAGCTGCCCAGGCGCCCCAATCTCATTTAATCTTCACAAACAATCTTGGGTTACCACAATCCCTCAAACTTATGATAGGCATATTTTTACATATTGATGTGGCTGAAATCAGGAAGTCCCTATAATTGAGAGAAATTTCTCCCTCTCCTTACCCAGTCCTTGAAAATTTTTTATTAAATTAATAGGCATCTTATAATCACTTAGAATCTTGGAAATATTTTATTATTCCCATTTTATAAGCAAGGAAACTGAGATGAGGAAGCTCGAGGTCTTAGAACTTACGATGATGGGCCTAGAGCTGGTTTGACTTCAAATTCAAGCATTTCCTTTAAGCCACAGTTGCCAACTTTTCTCTGAGCTTTGAGTAATTGGTGGATGGTAGAGGGGAGGCCAGGAATGTAGACAAGCTATGCTCTCTGTTCTCACTCAGCACTGTTGAACAGGAGGCTGTCCAGGCTACTCCCACTCACCAGGTTGGGTGTGCCTCTAATATGTTCCTGGAAACATCCTGTATTATTTCTCTGTAGCACTATCATCATCTGCCATTTTATTTGTGTATCTCTCTCCTCCAGATAAGAGCTCCTCAAAGATGGGATCATGTCTGTCTTGTCCCCTGCATTGTGTTTTCTCCACCATTGGCTGGCTCCTACTAAGTTTTCTGTCTTTGTGGACCAACTGACTGGCTGTAGGTTCAAGATTTTCCACCCCCATAACCTATAGTATAGCTCTAGTGGAAATCTTTCTTTTTTTTTTTTTTTTTCCTGCAGAAGGTATCAACAGATCCACATGGAAATTTTCTCCTTTTAAGTCTCAGGTTCAGATAGGTTATTTTCGTTTTGTTCTTGTGTGTGTGTGTCTGTGTGTGCATGTGCTGTTAAAGACAACAGGCCCAAATAGAGTCACTTATGCTAAGACCCACATCACCAAACTTAGACTTCATTACAATTTTGGCTGTCCTAGAAATGGAGTCTGGAACCAGTCAATCAGAAATTACCTGATTAGGGCACCTGGGTGGCTTAGTTGGTTGAGCAACTGCCTTTGGCTCAGGTCATGATCCTGGACTTCCAGGATCTTGTCCTGCCTCGGGCTCCCAGCTCCTTGGGGAGTCTGCTTCTCCCTCTGACCTTCTTCTCTCTCGTGCTCTCTCTCGCTCATTCTCCCTCAAATAAATAAATAAAATCTTTAAAAAAAAAAAAGAAAAAAAAAGAAATTGCCTGATTAGCACTCATTAGGTAATCTGCCTAATGGAGCCTTGTCATCCCCTAGAGAAAGTCACCTTGTAATAACCAACCCATTGTTTTGTCCAAGTATGACTTCCTTGTTCCCACTCCCTCTGCCTATAAAATCTTTCATTTTGCATAGCTCCAAAGAACTCCTTTCTATCTGCTTGATGGGATGCTGCCCCATTCATAAATCACTGAATAAAACCAATAAGATTTTTAAAATGTACTCAGTTGAATTTTGTTTTTTTAGGAATGCATATCTTCTCTTAATATCCTTTACTTCTAATAATCTTAGAGTTGAATCATTTCTATGTGGTTCTCTTTCCTTTGTTCATCTCCAACATTTTTTTAAAACTAATTATGGATTTTTAGAAAGATGGCTCCATATTTAATTCCTCGTTATGAACATGAATCCCTCTAGTGTCATCCTAAGTACTCTATTTCTCATAGCCCTGTTCCTTTAAAAAAATAAATAAATAAACATTTGGACACATTGGAACAGCACATTAATAATTAAAATTCCACAATGCACTGTCATCAAGGCAGAGGAAAACATTCTGCCATGAGTTTCTTTGTGCTCCAGGATTTTTTTAAAAGATTTTATTTATTTATTTATTTATTTATTTTTAAGGATTTTATTTATTTATTTGACAGAGATCACAAGCAGGCAGAGAGAGAGGAAGGGAAGCAGGCTCCCCGCTGAGGAGAGCCCGATGCGGGGCTCGATCCCAGGACCCTGAGATCATGACCTGAGCCAAAGGCAGAGACTTTAACCCACTGAGCCACCCAGGCGCCCCAGATTTTATTTATTTATTTTAGAGAGAGAGAACACGAGTGGGGTAGGAGCAGAGGGAGAGGGACAAGCGGACTCTGCTCTGAGCACGGGGCTGGACACAGCGCTCCATCTCAGGACCTTAAGATCCTGACCTGAGCCAAAATCACTGATTCACCCCTCCCAGACGGTTTTTATGCTTAAGTGTCCCCAAAACACTCTGGAGGCAGGATAGTGTTGCCTCTCCACCCAAAAAAGTAATTTACTCAAACTAACACAGCAAGTTACAAGTAAAACAATCTTCTTTGTCCTTTGAATTTCAAGTATGAGATAGAAGGGTATTTAAGGCTTTATCAATTAAAAATAGGTGCTGTGTTCTCAAGCCTAAGAATCTCTGAAATTTTTCAATGAAAATGCGATATTTTTCTTTTAAGTATTTGTTTGTTTGTTTTTTACAGTGCAGGATGATTCAGGAAATTTAATAAAAATCTACAGCCCAGGAACCATATGGTCTAAAGTAGTTTGAATTTAACTAGAAAAAAAGCAGCCACATCCACTGCTATGCACAGTGCACCAAAGCTGCTTTGTGGCAAAGTTAAGGAGGGATGATTACCACTGGCAACACAAAGCATCTCTCCAGGGCATCCAGTTGGCCTCTTCTCCAGAAGATGGATTCTATACAGGAATCTAAAAATCCAGCCACTTCCCTCTTCAGACACCCTTGACTGGTGCTTAACAGTCTCTGTTTCAAGTTTGTGAGTACCACATGGTGATTACGTGGTGATCGCCCTACCCCTCCTCCGAGGCTGAGTCTCTCCTCTACAGATCAGGATGGTCTTGGAAAGCCCGACCTCCTCTCACTGCATCCTTTGCAAGCAAAAGGGTTCAGAACAAAATGTCAGATGAAACAAATTGACTCTAGCTTACAGGGCTCTTTATATATATATCCAGAGTATCTTTATACTGCGTGGAAACTAATATTATTACCATAAAAACAACTTCAAATATTTCCCCACGGTTACAAATTTCAGCCATGAAAATTGTAATAGTGCTTTACATTTTCATGGCACCCTTTCATATACACGATCTAATCTTATCCTTACCGCAATGCAGAGTGGCCTGGGAGATGGTGAGACTGAAGGACAGGCGCTGGCCTGTGTGGTGGAGTCTCATCGGCAATGCTAACACAACTTGACCCCAAACCTAGGCACAGTTGTTTAGTCCAAGGGTAGTCACCTGAACAGGCTGCGTCGATCAGAATCTTCTCTTCCCAGAATGTAGCATTGGAATCCAGAGAAAGAATCCAGATGAGCTGGGCCTCCAACACCAAAGTTAATGAGCTGTTGTGATCATAGAGAAAGCAAAAGAAGCAGTCAAGTGGAGATTCCAGCAGAAATGCAGAGACAGAAAAGAAAGAGGGTCTTCCGAGGGGCCTGCAACCTTTCGTATTTCTGAGACCCAGCTATGCTCCTATCTTTAGGTTGCATGAAATACCCTCTGCCTTTATGATATTATGATGTCCTTCTTTTCCTTTCAGAAAAGATAGGTGTTCAGAAAAGAGTTCAAAAAGACAAGATTGGGTTGACCCATCTGCTTATTCAAGTGATTAAGGTAATGCCCTTGTTTAGTTGGAGACTTCAGTCAACTCTGTCTGGATGTTGACATACTTCTGGTTTCAAGCTGTTTTTTTTTTTTTTAAAGATTTTATTTATTTATTTGACAGAGAGAGATCACAAGCAGGCAGAGAGGCAGGCAGAGAGAGAGGAGGAAGCAAGCTCCCTGCTGAGCAGAGAGCCTGATGCGGGGCTCCATCCCAGGACCCCGAGACCATGACCTGAGCCGAAGGCAGCGGCTTAACCCACTGAGCCACCCAGGCGCCCCTCAAGCTGTTTTTATTGAATAATAGCCTTGACTACTCTTTGTTTTTGCTCTTTTAATTCTCAGAGTCTGTTTTCTGCCCATAGCTTGACCTCTTAAATTTCACCTCTCCCTTTGCTTTCACCCTAACCACCAACATGAATGGGCCACTGACTTCCTTTGCTGGGCTCCATGCTTCCTCTGTTTGACCACAGCAGAAGTCATGGCTCCATGGTGTCCTTATTTTCTGCAGTCAATATTCTTTTAGACAGGAAATCAATGGGATGCGAGAATGTACTTGGTAGTGCCTCGAAGTCTAACAGTCTCCCATAATAATACTAAGGGCCAACCCTCAAGGTTTGTAAACAAGTTGGTTAATTGGTGGGAATAAAAAAGATCAGAGAAGAAGTTGTAGACCATTATGTGAAAGTGCTTTCAAACTCATAGCTTTAATCACCCATCTCCCCAGCAAAGATATACCACAAGGGGAGAGAACACATGGGCCACCAGGCAGGGAGTCTTCTGTATGGCAAAGTGCTGGAGATAACTCAAAACCATGTCACCTGTCCAATCCACTTACGGCAGGAAGTCACCATACACTTAAGCGGACTGTAGCTTCTTCTTCTTCTTTTTTTAAAAATTTTTTATTTATTTGACACAGAGAGAGAGATCACAAGCAGGCAGAGAGGCAGGCAGAGAGAGAGGAGGAAGAAGGCTCCCCGCTGAGCAGAGAGCCCGATGTGGGGCTCAACCCCAGGACCCTGGGATTATGACCTGAGCTGAAGGCAGAGGCTTTAACCCACTGAGCCACCCAGGCACCCCTGGGCTGTAGCTTCTTAATGTCAATCATATTTGGACTTATTTCTACCTAAGGATCCCTCAAGTTTTAAGAGAAATTTGAGAAGCCTTCTGAGTTTTGAGGCAGTGCAGATATTGAAAGTATGGGCTTTGGAGCTAGACTATACAGGTTGGAATCCTGGTTGCAGCTGGGAAATTTTTGACAAGATGCTTAATCTCTCAGAGACTCAGATTCCTCAGCTGTAGGTGGAGATAATAACAGCATAACCTCAAACAGTTGGGACAAGTTCGTGAAGTAACACACCCAAAACATTAAGAACAGTGTGCAGTATGTAGTGGTCAACAAACATTAGGTATTATTACTCTCGATTTCCTGCTGCCCCAACATGTGTTATATGTTATAGTCTCAACAGATATTGGTAATAAGTGAGCTGAAAGTAGTCTATTTGGAATCAAATATAGGACTGTATCTGAGAATAGTAGGGAAAGTGAGCCACATGTCTTTGTGTGAGTGATAAAGGAAGATGGAAGAGCTATCAGAACCAATCTCTTAGGAAATGGATGTAGTATTTAGGGAAAATGCAATCTCTGCTCCAGAGGAACTTAATATCTAAAGCAGATATCACAGTCAGAGCAAAAAACAAAAACAAAAACAAACAAACAAAAAACCACCAAAAAACCACAGAAGTAATGGACTTGCTAAAAGTAGAGAACAGGGTGTTTTTTTTTTTTTTTAAACAAAGGGAGCAAAGAGAGACTTTTAAGTGCTTACACTATGCATTGATTAAAGTTTAAGAGCATTGATTTGAAAGCTTTTAGTGAAACAGTGCTAAATAAAGAAATTGTGACCAACTCATACTCACACATCTTTTATGTACATTTAACTGGGTGATATTTTGATACATTAGTCAAATAATCTCAATATTTTTTAATAATTTCTTTTCAGTTATTTCTCTTTATCTCAAGATCCTTTCATTGAAATTCCATAAGGGATGGTAGTCATGGTAGAACCGAGAAAAAAGGGAGTGAAGTCTTGGCTTGTGACTTCCAAGTAAGGTTTTGAATTCAAGGCAAAGACAATATTTTAAGTGAAAAAGAATAATTTTCAAACTTAGAGAGTAAGAAAGTTTTGAGCTTGAAATAACTCATTGTGCTTAATTTATGTCATAAGCAATAGCTTTTAGAAGACTATAAGATCAGTTGGAATCAGTTTCTCCTGCTTTAGGAAGAAACAATAACCAAACAACAGAAGTGTCCTTAGAAGAAGATGACACAGAATCAGGAGAGCTGGAGAGTTGAGTGTTGGCTTGTCACTAGGAAGGTGTTGCAGACTGCTGTCCCCATACAGGTCCCGCAGGAAGGGACGGGAAGAACAGACCCTTCGTGGAGATCAGAGGATCTGAAAGCAGAGGGAATCAGAGCTTTAATTTTCAGGAGTAGCCCGAGAAGCCATGAGCTTCATGGAGGTTCCAGATGGGTGAAAACGCCGGAGAGCTGAAAGAGCTACATGTGGTGTCCAGATGGACAAGGCAAGGCAGCCCAGCTGGGTCCCTGAGCTCCCCACAAGTGTTCCAGAAGCACCAGAATGTTTTTTTTTGTGTGTGGCTCAGATCTACCCCTAGAAAGCTGGCAAACTTAAAGCTTTTAGTCAGAATCTACAAGAACCATATGACCCGAAGTCAGACTGGAAACCAGATATGTCAGTAGATGCCAGTGTGTGTGAAGATGATGGTTACATGAGACTAGAGGCTTAGTGCCCTTTCACAGACACATGCTCTCATAGAGGAAAGCCCTGTAGAACTCAGGTTACCTCCAGGGAGGTGAGGAGGAAGGGGTAGGGGTATTTGTCTGGAAATGACTGAAAAAACACTTAGCTAGTAGATAATAAATTTCTGTTATCCAGCAGAATGGGGGCTGAAATGGAAACTGAATTCACTTACAGAGACAACAAAAAGTCACATTTCTTGTTCCCCTAAGGGTTTGCCATGAGAATCATATACTAGTCATATATTCCCCAATTTAATCATCACAAAACTCCTATAAAATGGGATTACGATTACTCTACATTATAGAAGGGAATGTAAAAAATGGAAAACATTAATTTCTCAAGTGTGCTTGACCATTCAGTGGTGGGACTGAAATTTAACACACACTTTCTGATTTCATATCGTTGTCCATTTGAAGGTACTTATGTACCTCCTTTGTGTCAGGCACCATTGGTGAAAAAGACAGATATGATTGCTATCTTCATAGAACTTCCAGGCCATGTAGAAGAGATAGAAATTTTGTTTTTTAAGTTTATTTTTATTTTTTAAAATTTAATTTAAATTCAATTATTTAACATAGTGTATTACTAGTTTCAGAGGTAGAGTTTAGTGATTCATCAGTTACACATAACACCCAGTGTTCATGACATCCTGTGCCCTTCTTAATGCCCATCACCCAGTTACCCCATTCCTCCCGGGACCTCCCCTCCAGCAACCTTCAGTTTGTTCCTTATAGTTGAGTCTCTTATGGTTTCTTTCTGATTTCATCTTATTTTATTCCCTCCCCCTCTCCCTATGATCTGCTGTTTTGTTTAATTCTACATATGCATGATATCATACAATAATTATCTTTCTCTGACTGACTTATTTTGGTTAGCGTAATACCTTCTAGTTCCATACACATTATTGCAAATGATAAGATTTCTTTTTTTTTTTTTTAATGTGACTCTGAACCACCTTCTTTTGAGGACAGAGTTTTATTTATTTATTTTTAAAAATATTTTATTTTTTTGACAGAGATTACAAGTAGGCAGAGAGGCAGGCAGAGAGGAAGAAGCAGGCTCCCCGCTGAGCAGAGAGCTCGATGCGGGGCTCAATCCCAGGACCCTGGGATCATGACCTGAGCCGAAGGCAGAGGCTTTAACCCACTGAGACTCCCAGGCACCCTAAGATTTCATTTTTTGATGGCTGAGTAATATTCCATTGTGTGTGTGTGTGTGTGTATACATACATGTGTGTGTATATAGATATGTGTGTGTACCTATATACACACATGTTGAGAAATATTCCAGTGTGTGTCTGTGTGTGTGTATGTCCATATATATATATATATATATATATATATATATATATATATATCACACCTTCTTTATCCATTCATCTGTCAATGGACATCTCTGCTCTTTCCACAGTTGAGCTATTGTGGACATTGCTGCTATAAATATTGGGGTGTAGGAGCCCCTTTGTATCACTGTTTGTATCCTTTGGGTAAATACCAAGTAGTGCAATCTCTTGATCTACCCTCTAGATCACAGGGTAGCTCTATTTTTAACTTTTTGAGGAACCTCCATACTGTTTTCCAGAGTGGCTGTACCAGCTTACATTCCCACCAGTAGTTTTTTTGTTTTGTTTTGTTTTTTTAATTTTTTCAGCATAACAGTATTCATTATTTTTGCACCACACCCAGTGCTCCATGCAATCCGTGCCCTCTACAATACCCACCACCTGGTGCCCCCAACCTCCCACCCCCCACCCCTTCAAAATTCTCAGATCGTTTTTCAGAGTCCATAGTCTCTCATGGTTCACCTCCTCTTCCAATTTCCCTCAACTCCCTTCTCCTCTCCATCTCCCCTTGTCCTCCATGCTATTTGTTATGCTCCACAAATAAGTGAAACCATATGATAATTGACTCTCTCTGCTTGACTTATTTCACTCAGCATAATCTCTTCCAGTCCCGTCCATGTTGCTACAAAACTTGGGTATTCATCCTTTCTTTTTTCTTTCTTTCTTTCTTTTTTTTTTTTTTTACAGCTTTATAAACATATATTTTTATCCCCAGGGGTACAGGTCTGCGAATCGCCAGGTTTACACACTTCACAGCACTCACCATAGCACATACCCTCCCCAATATCCATAACCCCACCCCCTCTCCCAACCCCCTCCCCCCATCAACCCTCAGTTTGTTTTGTGAGATTAAGAGTCACTTATGGTTTGTCTCCCTCCCAATCCCATCTTGTTTCATTTACTCTTCTCCTACCCCCTCAACCCCCCATGTTGCATCTCCTCTCCCTCATATCAGGGAGATCATATGATAGTTGTCTTTCTCCGATTGACTTATTTCGCTAAGCATGATACCCTCTAGTTCCATCCACGTTGTCGCAAATGGCAAGATTTCATTTCTTTTGATGGCTGCATAGTATTCCATTGTGTATATATACCACATCTTCTTTATCCATTCGTCTGTAGATGGACATCTAGGTTCTTTCCATAGTTTGGCTATTGTAGGCATTGCTGCTATAAACATTCAGGTGCATGTGCCCCTTCGGATCACTACCTTTGTATCTTTAGGGTAAATACCCAGCAGTGCAATTGCAGGGTCATAGGGTAGTTCTATTTTCAACATTTTGAGGAACCTCCATGCTGTTTTCCAGAGTGGTTGCACCAGCTTGCATTCCCACCAACAGTGTAGGAGGGTTCCCCTTTCTCCGCATCCTCGCCAGCATCTGTCATTTCCTGACTTGTTAATTTTAGCCATTCTGACTGGTGTGAGGTGATATCTCATGGTGGTTTTGATTTGTATTTCCCTGATGCCGAGTGATATGGAGCACTTTTTCATGTGTCTGTTGGCCATCTGGATGTCTTCTTTGCAGAAATGTCTGTTCATGTCCTCTGCCCATTTCTTGATTGGATTCTTTGTTCTTTGGGTGTTGAGTTTGCTAAGTTCTTTATAGATTTTGGACACTAGCCCTTTATCTGATATGTCATTTGCAAATATCTTCTCCCATTCTGTCAGTTGTCTTTTGGTTTTGTTCACTGTTTCCTTTGCTGTGCAAAAGCTTTTGATCTTGATAAAATCCCAAAAGTTCATTTTTGCCCTTGCTTCCCTTGCCTTTGGTGATGTTCCTAGGAAGATGTTGCTGCGGCTGACGTCGAAGAGGTTGCTGCCTGTGTTCTCCTCGAGGATTTTGATGGATTCCTTTCTCACATTGAGATCCTTCATCCATTTTGAGTCTATTTTCGTGTGTGGTGTAAGGAAATGATCCAATTTCATTTTTCTGCATGTGGCTGTCCAATTTTCCCAACACCATTTATTGAAGAGGCTGTCTTTGTTCCATTGGACATTCTTTCCTGCTTTGTCGAAGATGAGTTGACCATAGAGTTGAGGGTCCATTTCTGGGCTCTCTATTCTGTTCCATTGATCTATGGGTCTGTTTTTGTGCCAGTACCATGCTGTCTTGATGATGACAGCTTTGTAATAGAGCTTGAAGTCCGGAATTGTGATGCCACCGACTTTGGCTTTCTTTTTCAATATTCCTTTGGCTATTTGAGGTCTTTTCTGGTTCCATATAAATTTTAGGATTATTTGTTCCATTTCTTTGAAAAAAATGGATGGTACTTTGATAGGAATTGCATTAAATGTGTAGATTGCTTTAGGTAGCATAGACAGTTTCACAATATTTATTCTTCCAATCCAGGAGCATGGAACATTTTTCCATTTCTTTGTGTCTTCCTCAATTTCTCTCATGAGTACTTTATAGTTTTCTGAGTATAGATTCTTAGTCTCTTTGGTTAGGTTTATTCCTAGGTATCTTATAGTTTTGGGTGCAATTGTAAATGGGATGGACTCCTTAATTTCTCTTTCTTCTGTCTTGTTGTTGGTGTAGAGAAATGCAACTGATTTCTGTGCATTGATTTTATATCCTGACACTTTACTGAATTCCTGTACAAGTTCTAGCAGTTTTGGAGTGGAGTCTTTTGGGTTTTCCACATATAGTATCATATCATCTGCAAAGAGTGATAGTTTGACTTCTTCTTTGCCAATTTGGATGCCTTTAATTTCCTTTTGTTGTCTGATTGCTGAGGCTAGGACTTCTAGTACTATGTTGAATAGCAGTGGTGATAACGGACATCCCTGCCGTGTTCCTGACCTTAGCGGAAAAGCTTTCAGTTTTTCTCCATTGAGAATGATATTTGCGGTGGGTTTTTCATAGATGGCTTTGATAATATTGAGGTATGTGCCGTCTATCCCTACACTTTGAAGAGTTCTGATCAGGAAGGGATGCTGTACTTTGTCAAATGCTTTTTCAGCATCTATGGAGAGTATCATATGGTTCTTGTTCTTTCTTTTATTAATGTGTTGTATCACATTGATTGATTTGCGGATGTTGAACCAGCCTTGCAGCCCTGGAATAAATCCCACTTGGTCGTGGTGAATAATCCTTTTAATGTACTGTTGAATCCTATTGGCTAGTATTTTGGCGAGAATTTTTGCATCTGTGTTCATCAAGGATATTGGTCTGTAGTTCTCTTTTTTGTTGGGATCCTTGTCTGGTTTTGGGATCAAGGTGATGCTGGCCTCATAAAATGAGTTTGGAAGTTTTCCTTCTATTTCTATTTTTTGGAACAGTTTCAGGAGAATAGGAATTAGTTCTTCTTTAAATGTTTGGTAGAATTCCCCCGGGAAGCCATCTGGCCCTGGGCTTTTGTTTATTTGGAGATTTTTGATGACTGTTTCAATCTCCTTACTGGTTATGGGTCTGTTGAGGCTTTCTATTTCTTCCTGGTTCAGTTGTGGTAGTTTATATGTCTCTAGGAATGCATCCATTTCTTCCAGATTGTCAAATTTGTTGGCGTAGAGATGCTCATAGTATGTTCTTATAATTGTCTGTATTTCTTTGGTGTTCGTTGTGATCTCTCCTCTTTCATTCATGATTTTATTTATTTGGGTCCTTTCTCTTTTTTTTTTTTGATAAGTCTGTCCAGGGGTTTATCAATCTTATTAATTCTTTCAAAGAACCAGCTCCTAGTTTCGTTGATTTGTTCTATTGTTTTTTTGGTTTCTATTTCATTGATTTCTGCTCTGATCTTTATGATTTCTCTTCTCCTGCTGGGTTTAGGGTTTCTTTCTTGTTCTTTCTCCAGCTCCTTTAGGTGTAGGGTTAGGTTGTGTACCTGAGACCTTTCTTGTTTCTTGAGAAAGGCTTGTACCGCTATATATTTTCCTCTCAGGACTGCCTTTGTTGTGTCCCACAGATTCTGAACCATTGTGTTTTCATTATCATTTGTTTCCATAAATTTTTTCAATTCTTCTTTAATTTCCTGGTTGACCCATTCATTCTTTAGAAGGATGCTGTTTAGTCTCCATGTATTTGGGTTCTTTCCAAATTTCCTCTTGTGATTGAGTTCTAGCTTTAGAGCATTGTGGTCTGAAAATATGCAGGGAATGATCCCAATCTTTTGATACCGGTTGAGACTTGATTTAGGACCAAGAATGTGATCTATTCTGGAGAATGTTCCATGTGCACTAGAGAAGAATGTGTATTCTGTTGCTTTGGGATGAAATGTTCTGAATATATCTGTGATGTCCATCTGGTCCAGTGTGTCATTTAAGGCCTTGATTTCCTTGTTGATCTTTTGCTTGGATGATCTGTCCATTTCAGTGAGGGGAGTGTTAAAATCCCCTACTATTATTGTATTCTTGTCGATGTGTTTCTTTGATTTTGTTATTAATTGGTTTATATAGTTGGCTGCTCCCACGTTAGGGGCATAGATATTTAAAATTGTTAGATCTTCTTGTTGGACAGTTCCTTTGAGTATGATAGAGTGTCCTTCCTCATCTCTTATTATAATCTTTGGCTTAAAATCTAATTGATCTGATATAAGGATTGCCACTCCTGCTTTCTTCTGATGTCCATTAGCATGGTAAATTCTTTTCCACCCCCTCACTTTAAACCTGGAGGTGTCTTCGGGTTTAAGATGAGTTTCTTGTAGGCAACATATAGATGGGTTTTGTTTTTTTATCCATTCTGATACCCTGTGTCTTTTGATTGGGGCATTTAGCCCATTAACATTCAGGGTAAGTATTGAGAGATATGAATTTAGTGCCATTGTATTGCCTGTAAGGTGACTGTTATTGTATATTGTCTCTGTTTCTTTCTGATCTACTACTTTTAGGGTCTCTCTTTGCTTAGAGGACCCCTTTCATTATTTCCTGTAGAGCTGGTTTGTTATTTGCAAATTCTTTCAGTTTTTGTTTGTCCTGGAAGCTTTTAATCTCTCCTTCTATTTTCAATGATAGCCTAGCTGGATATAGTATTCTTGGCTGCATGTTTTTCTCGTTTAGTACTCTGAATATATCATGCCAGCTCTTTCTGGCCTGCCAGGTCTCTGTGGATAAGTCTGCTGCCAATCTAATATTTTTACCATTGTACGTTACAGACTTCTTTTCCCGGGCTGCTTTCAGGATCTTTTCTTTGTCACTAAGACTTGTCAATTTTACTATTAGGTGACGGGGTGTGGACCTATTCTTATTGATTTTGAGGGGGGTTCTCTGAACCTCCTGGATTTTGATGCTTGTTCCCTTTGCCATATTGGGGAAATTCTCTCCAATAATTCTCTCCAATATACCTTCTGCTCCCCTCTCTGTTTCCTCTTCTTCTGGAATCCCAATTATTCTAATGTTGTTTCATCTTATGGTGTCACTTCTCTCTCGAATTCTCCCCTCGTGGTCCAGTAGCTGTTTGTCCCTCTTTTGCTCAGCTTCTTTATTCTCTGTCATTTGGTCTTCTATATCGCTAATTCTTTCTTCTGCCTCATTTATCCTAGCAGTGAGAGCCTCCATTTTTGATTGCACCTCATTAATAGCTTTTTTTATTTCAACTTGGTTAGATTTTAGTTCTTTTATTTCTCCAGAAAGGGCTTTTATATCTCCCGAGAGGGTTACTTTAATATCTTCCATGCCTTTTTCAAGCCCGGCTAGAACCTTGAGAATCGTCATTCTGAACTCTATATCTGACATATTACCAATGTCTGTATTGATTAGGTCCCTAGCCTTTGGTACTGCCTCTTGTTCTTTTTTTTGTTGTGAATTTTTCCGCCTTGTCATTTTGTCCAGATAAGAGTTAATGAAGGAGCAAGTAAAATACTAAAAGGGTGGCAACAACCCCAGGAAAATATGCTTTAGCCAAATCAGAAGAGATCCCGAATTGTGAGGGGGGAGAAAGGGGATAAAAAGGGGTTCAGAAAGAAAGAAAAAAAAACTATTAAAAAAAAGAAAGCCGATAAAGAAAAAATATAAAAAGAGGAAAAAAATATATATATTAGATAAACTATTTAAAAAACGTTAAAAAAAGAAAACGGTAAAAGTTAAAAAAAAATTTAGCAGAAGAAGAGAAAAAGAAAAAAAAATTGAAAAAGAAAAAAAAATTAAATTAACTGCAAGGCTAAAAAATCATGGGGAGAAAGCCATGAGTTCCGTGCTTTGCTTTCTTCTCCTCTGGAATTCCGCCGCTCTCCTTGGTAGGTGAACTTGGTCCTGGCTGGGTTTCCCGTTGATCTTCTGGGGGAGGGGCCTGTGGTAGTGATTCTCCAGCGTCTTTGCCCCAGGCGGAGTTGCACCGCCCTTACCCGGGGCCGCGCTGAGTCATCCGCTCGGGTTTGCTTTCGGGAGCTTTTGTTCCCTGAGCGCTTTCCGTAGAGTTCTGGAGGACGGAAATAAAGATGGCGGCCTCCCGGTCTCCGGCCCGGAGGAGCCGAGAGCCCGGGGCCCCACTCCTCAGTGCGCCCTCAGAGAACAGCGCCCAATGACTCCCGCCACCCTGGCCTCCGGCCGCGCTCCGAGCTGACCGAGCCTGCGACCGGTTCAAGGCAACCCCGAGCTGAGAGTCACTCCTTGGCTCTGTCTCTGTAGCCGGCTTCCCCGTTCTAATACCAGTAAGCTCTGCGACACTCAGATACCCCCGATCCTTCTGCGACCCTGCGGGACCTGAGGCCGCGCTGACCCCGCCTGGGCTTCACCCCAGTTAAGCCTCTGGAGCGATGTCCCTCAGCGGAACACACTTTTAAAAGTCCTGATTTTGCTCCGTTGCTCCACCGCTCGCCGGGAGCCAGCCCCTCCCCCCGCGGTCTATCTTCCCGTCGCTTTGGATTCACTTCTCCGCCAGTCCTACCTTGCAGAAAGTGGTTGATTTTCTGTTTCTGGAATTGCTGTTCTTCTTCTCTTCAATCTCCCGTTGGATTTGTAGGTGTTTGCAATCTTTAGATAAGCTATTTAGCTGATCTCCCACTACCCGAAGTAGTCTCAGCCTGCTACTTCTCCGCCATCTTGACTCCTCCCCCCACATTCCCACCAGTAGTTTAAGAAGGTTCCCCATTCTCTGCATACTTGCCAATATCTGTTGTTTCATGACTTGCCAATTTTAGCCATTCTGAGTGGTGGGAGTTGGTATCTCATTGTGGTTTTGATTTGTATTTCCCTGATGCTGAGTAATGTGGAACATTTTTTCATGTGTCCATTGGCCATTTGTCTGTCTTTTTTGGAGAAATGTCTGTTCGTGTCTTCTGCTCATTTCTTGACTGGATTATTTGTTCTTTGGGTGTTGAGTTTGATAAATTCTTTTTTAAAAATATTTTATTTATTTATTTGACACACACAGAGAGAGAAAGAGAGCATACGCAGAGAGAGAAGGAGAAAGCTGACTCCTCACTGAGCAGGGAGCCCGATGTGGAATTTGATCCCAGGACCCTGGGATCATGACCTGAGTGGAAGGCAGCTGCTTAACCAACTAAGCCACCCAAGCATCCTGAGTTTGATAAATTCTTTATAACATTTAGATACTAGCCCTTTATCTGATAAGACATTTGCAAATATCTTTTCCCATTCTGTTGGTTGTCTTTTGCTTTTGTCCATTGTTTCAAACCCTTTTTTGTGCAAAAGCTTTTTATCTTGATGAAGTCCCAGTAGTTCATTATTGCCTTTATTTCCCTACCTTTGGAGAGATATCTAGAAAGAAGTTGCTGCAGACAAGGTTGAAGAGGTTGCTGCCTGTGTTCCCTAGCTTTCGATGAATTCCTGTCTCACATTGAGGTCTTTCATCCATTTTGAGTTTATTTTTGTGGATGATGTAAGAAAATGGTCCAGTTTCATTCTTCTACATGTGACTGTCCAGTTTTCCCAATACCATTTGTTGGAGAGACTGTCTTTTTTTCTGTTGGGTATTCTTTCCTGCTTTGTCAAAGATTAGTTGGCCATAGAGATGAGGTTCCATTTCTGGGTTCTCTAATCTGTTCCATCGATCTGTGAGTCTGTTTTTTTGTGCCAGTACCATACTGTCTTGATGATCACAACTTTGTAATAGAACTTGTCTGAAATGGTGATGCCGCCAGCTTTGGTTTTCTTTTTCAACATTTCTTTGGTTATTTGGGGTCTTTTCTGCTTCTATACAAATTTTAAGATTATTTCTTCCAGCTTTGTGAAAAATGTTGATGGTATTTGAATAGGGATCGATTGCATCAAATGTGTAGATTGCTCTAGGTAGCATAGACATTTTAACAATATTTTTTCTTCCAATCTGTGAGCATGGAATGCTTTTCTATTTCTGTGTGTCTTCTCTAATATCTTCTGTAAGTGTTCTATAGTTTTCAGAATAGAGATCCTTTACCTCTTTGGTTAGGTTTATTCCTAGGTGTCTTATGGTTTTTGGTGCAGTTGTAAATGGGATCAATTCCTTGATTTCTCTTTCTTCTAATTGTTAATGTATAGAAATGCAACTGATTTCTGTGCATTGATTTTATATCCTGCTACCTTGCTGAATTCCTGTATGAGTTCTAGCAATTTTGGGGTGGAGTTTTTTGGGTTTTCAATGTAGAGTATCATGGCATCTGCAAAGAGTGAGAATTAGACCTCTTTTTTACTGATTTGGATGTCTTTTATTTCCTTTTGTTGTCTGATTGCTGAGGTTAGGAATTCTAGTACTATGTTGAACAGCAGTGGTGATAGATATCTTTACCATGTTTTTGACCTGGGGGGAAAAGCTCTCAGTTTTCCCCATTGAGAATGATACTCACTGTGGGTTTTTCATAGATGGCTTTTATGATATTGAGATATGTTCCCTTTATCCCCAACTGCAGAGAGTTTTAATCAAGAAAGAATGCTGTATTTTGTCAAATGCTTTTTCTGCATCTGTTGAGAGGATCATATGGTTCTTGTCCTTTCTTTTATTAATGTGATGTATCACACTGATTGCTTTGCAGATTTTGAACCACCCTTGCAACCCAGGAATAAATCCCACTTGCTTGCAGTGAATAATCCTTTTAATGTACTGTTGTATTCTATTGGTTAGTATCTTGGCGAGAATTTTTGCATTCATATTCACTAGGGATATTGGTCTATAATTGTCCTTTTTGATGGGGTCTTTGTCTGGTTTTGGGATCAAGGTAATGCTAGCCCCAAAATGAGTTTGGATGTTTTCCTTCCATTTCTATTTTTTGAAACAGCTTCAGAAGAATAGGTATTCATTCTTCTTTAAATGTTTGGTAGAATTCCACTAGGAGGCCACCTAGTCCTGGACTCTTCTTGTTTGTCGGGAGATTTTTGATTACTGCTTCAATCTCTTAGCTGGTTATGGGTCTGATCAGATTTTCTATTTCTTCCTGTTTTGGGTAGTTTATGTGTTTCTAGGAATGCATCCATTTCTTCCAGATAGCTTAATTTCTTGGCATATAGCTGTTCATAATATGTTCTTATAATTGTATTTCTTCAGCGTTGGTTGTGATCTCTCCTCTTTCATTCATGATTTTATTTGGGTCCTTTCCTTTTCTTTTTGATGAGTCTGGCCAGGGGTTTATTGATCTTATTAATTCTTTCAAAGAACCAGCTCTTTGATATGTTCTATTGCTCTTTTGATTTCTATTTCATTGATTTCTGCTCTAATCTTTATTATTTCTCTTCTCCTGCTGGATATAGGCTTATTTGCTGTTCTTTCTCTGGCTCTTTCAGGTGTAAGTTTTTGTCGTGTATTTGGGATTTTCTTGTTTCTTGAGAAGGGCTTGTATTGCTATACTTTCCTCTAAGGACTGCCTTTGTTGCATCCCAAAGGTTTTGAAGAGTTGTGTTTTCATTTTCATTTGTTTCCATGAATTTTTTTAATTCATTAATTTCCTGGTTGACCCTGTCATTCTTTAGTAGGATGCTCTTTAACCTGCATGTATTTGTGTTCCCTCCAATTTTTCTCTTGTGACTGAGTTCCAGTTTTAAAGCATTTTGGCCTGAAACTAAGCAGGGAATAAACTCAATCTTTTAGTACCTGTTTAGACCTGATTTGTGACCCAGTATGTGATCTGTTCTGGAGAATGTTCCATGAGTACCTGAGAAGAATGTGTATTCTGTTGCTTGAGGATGAAATGCACTGAATATATCTGTGAAGCCCATCTAGTCCAGTGTGTCATTCAAAGCTCTTGTTTCCTTATTGATCTTCTGCTTAGATGATTTATCCATTGCTGTGAGTGGGGTGTTAAAGCCTCCTACTATTATTGTATTATTATAAATATGTTCCTTTAATTTTTTTTATAAATTGGTTTATATAACGGGCTGCTCCCAAGTTAGGGGCATAAATATTTACAATTGCTAGATCTTCTTGCTGGATAGACCCTTTTATTATGATATAGTGTCCTTCTTTATCTGTTATTACAGTTTTGGGTTTAAAATCTAGTCTGTCTACGGATTGCTATCCCAGCTTTCTTGTGGTGTCCACTAGGATGATAAATGACTATCCACTCCCTCACTTCTAAAAGGATCCCCTCTAATACTTCTTGCCTGGCTAGTTTAGTGTTCACAAATTCCTTTAGCTTTTGTTTGTCCTGGAAACTCTTTATCTCTCCTTCTATTCTGAATGACAGCCTTACTGGATAAAGTATTCTTGGCTGCATATTTTTCTCATTCAGTACATGGAATTTATCATGCCAGTCCTTTCTGGCCTGCCATGTCTCTGTGGACTGGTCTGCTGCCAGGCTTATGTTTCTACCCTTGTAGGTTAAGGACCTCTTGTCCCAAGCTGCTTTCTGGATTTTCTTTTTATCTCTGAAATTTGCAAGCTTCACTATTATACATTGAGGTGTTAACCTATTTTTATTGATTTTGAGAGAGGTTCTCTGTACCTCCTGAACTTGAATGCCTGTTTCCTCCCCAGACTAGGGGAATAAATAAAGGGAACTAAAATAGGTCCTCTTCCTCTGGGACCTCAATCATTCTAATACTGTTCTTGCTTTATGGTATCACTGATCTCACCTTGTGATCAGTAATTGTTTATCTCTCTTTTTCTTAGCTCCTTATTCTCCATCATTTTGTCTTCTATATCACTGGCTCTCTCATTTATCCTAGCACTTAGAACCTCTATTTTTTTTTTAGATTTTATTTATTTATTTGACAGACAGAGATTACAAGTAGACAGAGAGGCAGGCAGGGAGAGGAAGGGAAGCAGGCTCCCTGCTAAGAAGAGAGCCTGATGTGGGGCTTGATCCCAGGACCCTGGGATCATGACCTGGGCCAAAGGCAGAGGCTTTAACCCACTGAGCCACCCAGGCGCCCCAGAACCTCTATTTTTTTTTAATCACATCTCTGTGATAGCCTTTTTCATCTCGACCTGATTAGATTTTAGTTCTTTTGTTCTCCAGTAAGAGATTTGCTAGTGTCTTCCATGCTTTTTTCAAGCCCAGCTAGTATCTTTATTATCATTGTTTTGAATTGTAATTCCAACATCTTACTTATATCCATATTGATTAAATCCCTGGCAGTGAGTACTGCCTCCTGTTCTTTTTTGGAGTGAGTTCTTCCATCTCATCATTACGTCCAAAAAAGAACAGATGAAAGAGAGAGAAAATACAAAAATAGCAATAACACCACCAGAAATATATACACTAAGCAAAGCAGAAGAGAACAGAAATTATAAAAAGAGAGAGAGAGGAAAAAAATCCAACAAGAGGTTGAACAGAAGACAACAATAAACTAGATCCTGGGTGTATTTTGGTCTGTTTGTTAAAAAAAAAAAACTAGATCCCAAAATGGGAAAGAAAGAAAAACCTACATATATACAAAAATAAAATTGAATACAATGGAAGGAAACCAAAAATGAAAAAATATATAAAAATGCAAATGTAAAAATGAACATTAAAAAAGAGTTTTAAAAAGAATTGATAAAACAAGGAAAAGGGAAAAAATAAAACTTAAAAGACTAAATAATAATAAGAAAAAACTATGAATTCTATATACTCTTTTCCCCAAGCACTGGAGTTTTTCAGTTCTGTGTGATCGGTAAACTTGGTATTAGCCAGATATTCCTGCTGGTTTTCTTGGGGAGGAGACTGTTGCACTGATTCTCAGGTGTCTTTGTCCCAAGTGGTATTGCACTCCCTTGCCAGGGAGCTGGGCTCAGTGAAAGTGGCTCTGGATTGTACAGTGTGGTGCTATTTTGCTGCCTGAAGGCTTTCAGCACAAATTTGGGGGATGAAATAGCAGCTCCCCACACCCTCACAGAAAAGCAGTCAATTATTCTTGTCTTCCTGGCTTCCCACCGCACTCTGTGTTCATCTAGCCAGTGACTGAGAGCTTTTATCTCAGGTATGCAACCCTGTTTGGACTCTCCAGACTTTACAGACTCCTGCAGCCTGCACCCATGCTCCTTCTCCTGGGGGAGCAAGGGGTGTCTTGCCAAGGTTCTGTCTCTTGTCGGGACCCTGCTTGGAGCCTGACCAGGCTGTTGTTCATAGTATGTGGCAAGAAAGCCAGCACCTGGACTCACTGTTTGCAACTGGCTTCCCCGTTCTAATGCTTGGGAACTCTGCCACGCTCAGGCACACCTGTTCTTTTTGTGACCTGGGGGATGCTGAGACCACACTGTCCCACCTAGGATTCTGCCCAGCTTCACCTCCTGCGCACCTTTCAGGCAGGTATTTTCCTTACTAGAGCAGATTTCTAAAAGTTCTGATGTTGCACTCTGCTGCTTATAACACTTTCCAGTAGCCTCCTTAAGCTGGCTCCCTCCCCAGGGCAGTTTATCTTCTGATATATATCACCTTGGAGTCACATCTCTGCACCTTCTCCCTTGATAACGTGGTTGCTTTTCTATTTGTAGAATCGCAGCAATTCTTTTCTCAGCTCTCCGGTTAATTTTGCAGGTGTTCAGAAGGATTTGACAACTATCTAGCTGAATTCCAGGGACCAGACAAAATTAGGGTTCCCTACTTCTCTGCCATCTTAACTCTGGATGAGATAGTAATTTTAAATGTGTAACAGATATCAGCTGGAGCATGCTTGTCCCTTGAAATCTAGATATTTTTATTCAAATTGGCGATTCCGTGTCTCTTGAAAGCTCAAAACTCTATGGTTTTACAGAACTCACAGCGTGCTGACATTCTCAGTGTCATCTCTGACGGTGGCCATCTGCTAAAGCCCAAGTCATTCTTGCTCTTTGCCCATGTCAAATTGAACATGATACCCAGCTCTTCTAGGTTTCCTAAACGCCCCTTCTTCCCTCTCTCCAACTCTGAGCTAATAGTTTGACACAAGACTTGAGTCCTTTGGACCTGTGCTTTGCTGGTATGGCTGAACTTCTGCTCTGAACTGCTGTCCTGACCAAAGGGGTCAAGTCCTTGGTGCTGCTATGGCATGACCATGCTCCTCTCATCTGCATCCACTCCATCTTCATGTGAACAGGTGGTTCAGCTCACCTAAGAGTCTAGACCCAGGTGATAGGATACTAAGTGCTGTGGGACAAAGTCACATGATCTAAAACACATGTAACTGGAGGTGCAGAAGGAAAAGAAAGAGCAACCCAGATTGAGATCACCCAAAGGTGTATTTTGGAAACACTAGGGCAATCACTAAAAATGAAATAAAAGCGGAATAACTAAGTTAACAGTGGAGGTAAAGGGAATCATTTTAAAAATTCAAAAGAAGACAGGAAAAGAGGAAAAAAGAATCAAACGGTATGTGGGACAAATAAAAAAACAAATAGCAAGAGGGTAGATTTAACTCCAGTCATATTAACAACTACATTAAAGGTCGATGTTCTAATCACTTCAATTAAAAAGCAAAGATTGACAGATTGAACTTAAAAAGGCAAGGAACCGAGTTTAAATTTAAAGACACACAAGAAGGGGTGCCTGGGAGGCACAGTTGGCTCAGCATCAGACTCGGTTTTGGCTCAGGTCATGATCTCAGGGTTACGAGATTGAGCCCCGTGTTGGGCTCCATGCTCAGCAGGGAGTCTGCTGGAGATTCTCTCTCTCTTTCTCCCTCTGCCCCTCCTACTTGTGCTCTGTTTCTCTCTCTCTCTAAAATAAATAAGTAAGTAAATAAATCTTAAAAAAAAAATAAAGACACACAAATACATGAAACTTCAAAGTAGGTTGAATCAAGACATGGTACACCTGAAACTAACATAGCACTGTATGTTAATGGTACTGGAATTTTAAAAATTAATTTAAAAAATTAGAGGCAATATCCATTCAGATGTAGTACATTCAGAATGAGATATCAGCAAAAACAAAGGGGAATATTATATAATTAGAAATGATAAATTCAAGAAAAATGTAACACTCTTAAATGTGTATGCAGAGTGTATTAACAGAGCTTCAAAATATATAAATAAAAAATGGAAAGAATTGAAAAGAAATAATAAAAAAAATCTACAATTATAATTGGAGTCTTCAACACTCTCCTCCAATGAATAAAGCAAATAGACAAAAAAACCAGAGAGGATATAGACAATTTGAACAACACTATTAACCATCGTGATCTAACTGATATTTATAGAATACCCCATCCAACATCAGCAGAATACAGTACCTTTCCAAGGGCACATAAAACACTTACCAAATAGTCCATACTCTGAACTATAAGGAAAAAAAAACTCTATACATTAAAAAAAGATTCTTCTCATAAAAACTGTTTTCTCCAACCACAATGGAATTATGTTAGAATGAATAATAGAAAGAGCTCTGTAAAATTCTTCTTTTTATTAAAAAAGGTTATATTTTTAAGTAATCTCTACACCCAGTGAGGGGCTTGAACTCACAACCACAAGATCAAGAGTTGCATGCTCTACTGACTGGGCCAGCCAGGGGCCCCAATCTCTGGAAAATTCTTAAACACTCGGCATCTAAATAACACACTTCTAATTCCATGAGTCAGAGAAGAGTCAAAACAGAAACTGACATTTTGAACTGAATGGAAATAAAATTCAACATATCAAAGCCGCGGAATGCAACTCAGAGAAGAAAGCAGTGATTAGAGGAAAACTTACAGCACCAAATGGCTGTATCAAAAAGGAAGAAACATCTTAATGACATAAACTTCCACCTTAAGAAACTAGAAATTGGAGGCGCCTGGGTGGCTCAGTGGATTAAACCTCTGCCTTCAGCTCAGGTCATGATCCCAGGATCCTAGGATCGAGCCCCGCATCAGGCTCTCTGCTTGGGAGGGAGTCTGCTCCCCCACCCCGCCCCCCGCCTGCCTCTCTGCCTACTTGTGATCTCTCTCTCTCGGTCAAATAAATAAATAAAATCTTAAAAAAAAAAAAAAGAAAAAGAAACTAGAAATAGGAGAGCAAATTATAGCCAAAATAAGTAGGAGATAGGAAATAATGATGACGAGAGCAGAAATCAGTAAAACCGATTACAGAAAAATAATAGATGAAATTAAAATCTAAACGTTTCTGCGAGATCAATAAAATTGATAAACTTCTGGAAAAACTCATCTGCAAAAGAGAGAAGAAACACATCACCAGGCTCTGGGATGAGAGAGGGAACATCACTATAAATCCCTAGTCATTAAAGAAAAAAAGGGTTGGAGCACCTGGATGGCTCAGTGAATTAAGCATAGGACTGTCGATTTCAACCCAGTCTTGATCTCGTCATGAGTTCAAGCCCCATGTTGTTTTAAAAAAAGGGTGTGCGTGTGATTATATTATGAACAATTTTATGCCAATTAATTTTACAACTTACACGAAAAGGGCAAATTCTTTAAAAGTCTCAAGAAGAGAAGTCTCTTCTAGCAAGAAGAGATAGATAATGATTAGACCTGTGTCCGTGAAATAAAATGACTTCATAGTTAAGAGCTTTCTCACAGAGAATACTCCAGGTCCAGATACCTTCACTGGTGAATACTACCAAAAATGTAAGCAAGAAATTTTACCAAAATTTTAAGACATCATAACAATTTTATATAAGCTTTTCCAGAAAATAGAAGAGAAGGCAACACTTTCCAACTCATACTGTAAGACCAGCATTACCTTGATGATAAAACAAAGCAAAGATCTTAGGAGAGAAAGTTACAGACCAATATCTTTCATGAACACAGTAGCAAAAATCCTTAACAAAATTTGAACAATTCAAATCCTTCCATATATAAAAAGAACAGCACTTCATGCCCAAGAGGGGCTTGTCCCCAAAATGCAAATGTGTTTTAACATTAGAAAATTAATCAGTACAATTCATTCTATCAGTAATACTAAAAAAGATAAAATCTATGATTATCTCAATAGAAGAAGAAATAGCATGAAAGAAAGAAAGAAAAGTAAGACCCACCCACGATTAAAAATTCTAGGCAGGGGCACCTGGGTGGCTCAGTGGGTTAAAGCCTCTGCCTTCGGCTCAGGTCATGGTCCCAGGGTCCTGGGATCGAGCCACGCATGGGGCTCTCTGCTCAGCAGGGAGCCTGCTTCCTCCTCTCTCTCTCTGTCTGCCTCTCTGCCTACTTGTGATCTCTGTCTGTCAAATAAATAAATAAAAATCTTTAAAAAAAAAATTCTAGGCAAACTAAGAATGGCAGGAACTTCTTTAACCTGACAAAGCACATCTATGGAAAACCGCACACTTACGTGAAAAACTGAATGCTTTCCCCTTAACCTCAAGAACAAGGACAGAATTTTTTTTTTTTTTTTTACCACTTCTATTCAGTATTTTACTTGTGGTCCCAGTCAGTGCAGTAAACCGGGAAGAAGAAATCAAAGGCCTACAGATTAGAAAGGAAAAAGTTAAACTTTTTAATTTGTTTATGACATGATCATTGACTGAAAATTCCAAGGCATCTACTGAAAAGCTACGAGAACTAAGTGGGTTTAGCAATGTTGCAAAGGTCAAGATACAAAAGAAATTTTTGAAAAGATTTTGCTTATTTATTTGATAGAGCATGCAAATAAGCAGGGGGGAGGGGCAAAGGGAGAAGGAGAGCAGATTCACTGCTGAGCAGGGAGCCTGATGTAGGGTTTGATCCCAGGACCCTGGGATCAGGACCTGAGCTCAAGGCAGCTGCTTAACCAACTGAGCCACCCAGGCACCCCAAGATATAAAAATGAATTGTATTTCTATATGCTAACAATAAGTAATTGGACATTAAGAAACAGAAACACCTGGGGCGCCTGGGTGGCTCAGTCGTTAAGCATCTGCCTTTAGCTCAGGTCATGATCCCAGGGTCCTGGGATTGAACCCTGCATCAGGCTCCCTGCTGTGCAGGAAGCCTGCTTCTCCTTCTCCCACTCCCCCTGCTTGTGTTCCCTCTCTCACTGTGTTTTTCTCTGTCAAATAAATAAATAAAATCTTTAAAAGAAAAAGAAAAAGGAAAAAGAAATGGAAACACTATTCGAGAAGCATCAACAAATTAAATATTTAGGGAAAAGTTTAGCAAAATATGTGTAAGACCAGTACACTGGAAGACTATAAAATGCAGTTGACAGAAATTAAAGATCTCAATAGAGAGATATACTGCATTCATGGATTGGAAAACTCAATATTGTTGAGATATAATTTCTCCCCAATTTGGTTTATAATTCAATGCAATCTCAGTAAAAATTTCTGAAGAGTTTTCTTTTTTTCCACAGAAGTTGACAAGCTGATTCTAAAATTTATATGGAAGTGCCAAAGATCTTGAATAGCCAAAAGGATTTTGAAAAAAGAATGAAGTTGAAAGATTCACACTACATAGTTTAAAGACTTACTGTAAAACTACAGTAATCAAGACAATGAGTATGTTTAACAAATAGATAAATGGAACAGAATAGACTCACATTTGATTTTTCTGCAAAGACACAAAGGCAATTCAATGGAGAGAAGTTCCTCTTTTACTGAGTGGTTCTGGAACAACTGAATATTCATATGCAAAAATAAACCCTTATCATTACCTTGCAACATATATGATAAATTGATTTTAATTTTTTGAAATTTTTATTGTGTTTTGTTACTCACCATACCATACATCATTAGTTTTTGATGTAGTGTTCATTCATTCATTCATTCACTGTCTACGTAGAACACCCAGTGCTCCGTGCAATCTGTGCTCTCCTTAATACCCACCACCGGGTTCACCCATCCACGAACTCAGCAGCTTCACATATCCACTGGGCTCACAGTTCTGTAAGTCAGATGTCCAGTATTCTGTGCCTGGGCATCCCAAGGCTGAAACTAGGGGTCAGCCAAGATGAGTTCTTGTCTGGATACTCCAAAGAAAAATCTACTTCCAAGCTCGTTCATGTCATTGACAACATTTAATTCCTTGTGACTATAAACATAGGCCCCATTTCCTTGCTGGCTGTAAGCTGGGTCAGTTCTTGGTCCCTAAAGGCCACCCCTATTCCTTGCCACATGGCCCCCAACATCTTCAAGCCACCAACGTTGAATCTCTGACTTGCTACACTGACCAGCCAGAGAAAACACCCCACTTTAAAGGGCTCATATAAAGAGGTCAGGCCTGGGGCACCTGGGTGTCTCAGTTGGTTAAGCATCTGACTTCAGCTCAGGTCATGATCTGAGGGTCCTAGGATCTAGGCTTCATGCTCAGCCAGGAGCCTGCTTCTCTTTCTCCCTCTGCCCCACCCCCCTGACTCATGTGCACGCTTGCTCTCTTTCTCTCTCAAATGAATAAAAAAAAAATCTTAAAAAAAAAAAGGTCAGGCCCATCTGGGTAATCTCACTATTTTAAGATCAACTGTGTCATGTAACATAACCTGAGTATGAGAGTAAATCCATTATACACACAGTCCTGGGAATTATGCAGGGCAAATACAGAGTGGGGGGTGGGGGGGCAGGGAGGGCAGGAATTCCTGGAGACCATCATAGACTTCTGCCTGCCACGATACTTGAATAAATCTTTCTTAAAAATTAAATTTCATGTAATTATACATTTAACATGTTGCCTTTTTGAAAAGGATAAAATTATTTAAATTTGGGACTGTCCCAGAAAATCTGGTATATATTGTTGCCATATGATCTAGTTATTTTCCTGGTACATATGTTAGGATAGGATTGAGAGGGATGAAGCTAACATATTTTGAATATCTACTATGTGCCAGACACATGCTAGACATTTTACATAAATAAAGCATCAAAGGGCCTCTGATTCAAAGGAGATGATGGGAGAGTGGGTAGAGGGGAAGGGAAAGCAGGCACCATTTCCAACACACTGAGTTGAGAGTGGAAATACCAGAAAGCAAAACTGGGTCATTCTGGGATTCTGTTCCCAACAAGAAAAAGAAGGGAACCTAAATCAAGGGGCGATAGAGATGGAACTGTAAGTAGCCCCCACCGAGGTGTCTTGTTGGGGGCGGGGGCAGAGCTTCTCAGCTGGAGTGTCTCAGATGAATTGCAGGTGTCAGGGGTCAGATAAAGCCAGAGAAGCCTCCTCTTATTCCTGCAAAGCTCCACCTGGGCCATCGTTTTTGAGATGTGCTCTCGGGTGAAAAGGTTGAGAAGCCCTGGTCTGGGGATTAAGACAAGACTCCTCCAGAAGTAAGAAAGAACACAAAGGACCCAGGCAGAACAGAATCACATCTCGTAAAGAAGAGTTCTGGGATGGGATCTGTCCTGTGACCCCTCAGAAGTGCTTGGCATGTCTTTTCTAAGCTACAAAGCAGCAGAGAGATCTGGGATTTAGGTGGACCTAAATTTAATAGGACCAGAGGCCACTGATCTGCAGACCAGAGAGGGAGGAACAGGACAGGACTGTGACCAGAGTGCGGAGCCGGCTAAATGGCGAGCTGCCTGCTACGGTGGCTGCCTGGCTCACCTCTCCCCAAGGGCCCCACAGGTGTCAGCACTGATGCCTTAACCAACGAGCCCTGTCGAACCCCAAGCTCAGCCGGCTGCAGTGAGGTGCTCCCGTGCAAAGAGTAAAGATTCTGGAGTGACACACACCGAGGAACCCTTCCTGGCTCCACCACTTGGCAGCTCTGAGCACTGAGGCCAACTATAAAATATCTCTGAGTCTCTGCCCACATCTGTATAATGGGAGTGCTGGTAGTGCTATCCTCCTACGGTGTTTGGGAACAGGACCTGACGTTGCTGTGTTTGACACCCCAGCAAGTGCTGAGCACTGAGGAAATGGGAGCTTCAGTACACCTGGTGGGGAGGTGTGGCTGTCCTGTGGTGTGGGGGGGGGGGTGGCTTTCTTTGGAGACACGGGAGATCACTGATCTGTCCTCTGCTGTTGACCGATCTGTATGTCTGCCCTTTATTCCCTACCCAGCCCTTGCCTGCTCCCTTTCCTCTGCCCTTGGGGTGGGACCCGTTTTCTTATGGCAGCTCACTAGAGTTCTTCTTCCGGTAAGACCATCACTCAGAACCACCAGGGTGCTTACCACACCTTGACCTTGTTCCATGCCTGATTTGTATCCCTTAGTTCCAAGGCTGGACTTTTTCATACTCTTGGGACTCTGCTGGTGGTTGTACTCCAGGGGCCCTTTTGATATAGGATAAGCTCCCCTTGCCCTAGTTTCTTTCCCTCCTCCTCTATCCTACACTGCCCCATCTCAGATTGGTCTAGTCCCTCTGAGGGCTGACAACTAAAGGTCAAGAAAAAAATAAAGGCGACATCAACATACCTGAGTGCCAAGAGGTGCCCCACCCTTCCCCCTGTAGAGGGAATGCGCTGGGAAAGAGCACTGGATGGTGAAAAAGGAGGGAAGAGGCTGCCAGGGCGGGATAGGAAGGGGAAACACATTCCAGGTAGAGCAGCTCTGCCCAGGTGTGCTGGAGGGCAGGGAAGGATTGGGCTGGAGTGGGTAGAGACATCACCCCAGAGACCCTCTGATGACTTAGATGTCATCCCCTCCACTCCTCCAAGCTGCCCTGTTTCTAGGCTTTTCCATATCAGAAACTTACACCATTGGGACACCTGGGTGGCTCAGTCAGTGAAGCGTCTGCATCGATCCGGTCATGATCTCAGGGTCCTGACTGAGTCCCACATCGCGGGTCCCTGCTCAGTGGGGAGTCTCCTTCTCTCTCTCTGGCTCCCCATTCCCCTGGACTCTTCCCGTAGCTTCCAAACTCATCTCCCTCCCTTCGTTGTTGCCTCCTTACTCCACTCTCCGTTCAGCAGCTGTGGTGGTTACATGCACACACACTCACACATGGCATCGCTCTTATCACTGCTTAACATCCTTCCGTTGCTTCCCCTGCTCTTCCAATACATTTCAATTTCCTTTTAGGACCACAGGTCTTAGGAGAACACAGCCCACACTGAGTGCTACACTTCCAGTCATTGAAGTCATTTGCTGACGGGCTCCAGCCCTCCCAGCCTCCTTGCTTTTGTTCCAGAACAGTGCAAGCACTTTCCTACCTCCCGCCCTAGCACTGGAGGCTCCCTGTGACCGGGAATGCCCCCCAGCACCCACCTGACTCCTGGAGAGCTTTCTCCAACCACACATATAAGGAGTACAGACCCTCTTCCAAACTGCTCTTTACCTGTTTTTTTTTTTTCTTCAAACAATGTTTCACAGTTTGCAATTATCTTGCTTTCTGTGTACTTACTTTTCTGTGGTTCACTCTCTGACTAGACAGTATGGTTTGGAGGATAGAAATCAGCCGGTCTTACTCAGTTCTACTCACAGAGTAGAGTAGGTCCTAAACATAGTAGGTCCTAAACAGTGTTAGGAAATGAGTGTGTGGGGCACCTGGGTGGCTCAGTGGGTTCAGCCTCTGCCTATGGCTCAGGTCATGATCTCGGGGTCCTGGGATCGAGCCCCGCATCGGGCTTTCTGCTCAGCAGGGAGCCTGCTTCCCTTACTCTCTGTGCCTGCTGCTCTGCCTACTTGTGATCTCTCTCTGTCAAATAAATACATAAAATCTAAAAAAAAAAAAAAAGAAATGAGTGTGTGACTTAGGATAGGTAAGTCAGCAAGATGAAGTGCTGGCTCTGGGCCTTATTCAGAGCATGTGTGTAGCCTACATTCTTGAATACAAGGAGGAAGGCTGAGCCACCATCTAGGAGAAAGGGGGGTGCTTCTCTCAGGCTTGGGAAGGTGCCAGAGCAAGAGCTAGGGCTGTGAAGGCCCAACCCCCCCCGGGGGGGGGCAGAGAAGGGCGCCTCCCATGTTCTCTCTGGAGCAGGAGCAGGGCAAATGGTACTGGTACCATGGAGATGAGTACAGAAACTGGGCTAGCCAGCCTGCAGTCCCAGAGATTAGAACTCAGCCCCATGGGGCCCTCTATGCAGTTCAGCTCCAGAATCTGCCTCTGTCATTTGCTAGACATTCCAGTACATTCCACTCACCCTTCTCTCTGGCCTCCCACAGCGGAAAACACATAAGGGCCTCTTTCACCATACACACATGCATTGTGTGTTCCGGCTTCGGGCTATTTGAGCAGGCCTGGAACTGGCTATATTTCAAAGATGTTGGGATTCTGGTATTTATAGATTTATTGAGGGCTCTGGGGCTTTGGGGTGGAAAACACTATGTAAACTTCAGCTCTTGGAGCTCAGTTGTCTATATGTTCCTGCATATAAAGTGTAGTTTAATAGCGGTTCTGACTGCCGCCCTTGTAGATAAAGTCATAACTGGCTCCCTGTGGTCAGCCCACAGCCACCTTCTGTGAACTTGAATGGCCAGCACACAGCTCCTGTCCCTGCATACCTCTGTGGTCAGCACCCTGTACCCTCCCAAGTGCACTGTGAAGGTTTTCTCAGGGTTCATGCTCTGTGCTTCTCATTTCCAAGGAGACGGACAAATTCTCATTAAATGGAAGAGTGTGTAGCCCAGAAAGCTAAAAGTAGAATTTCTGCCTTTGCCATCCTTTTGTTCTCTTTTTCCCATTAGGGTGTTTTGGAAAAACCTCATCACCACTCCAAGCTTCAGTTACCCCGTGTGCAGGCTGGGTTCAGAAATGATCTGTCTGAATTTGTGAAGAACGTAGGGAAACACTCTTAAAAATGCTAGGTCTCTCTACCAGCAATGCTCTGGCCACCGAGCCTGCCAAAAGAGAAGAAAATGAAGTGAAAGAATTCAAGACATGAGTTGAGGCTGCTGAAGGGGAGCCAAGAGACAAGGATATCGGAACTGTCAATGGCCGAAGGTATTTGGAGGGGGGTGGGCTGCAAAAAAGAATAGATGAGTCATGGGGGGAATGAAAACCTCCTTGTTGGGCCAGAACATAAAGTCACAGGACAACTTGTTGAAGGTTTTAAGCCTTCTGGAACATTTATAGAAAAGAAATCAGTAGTAATTTGGCCAAAAAGCCACACATGAAGCCTCTGTCTAAAGTTGGGGAGCAAGTTGCGTTTGAGATGGGAGGCCCGACTCAGTGGCTGAGGGCCATACATGCTGCCATTAATTAAAAACTGAGGATGTTCCAGGATGTTACATTCCTTATCTTATCTAAACATTACAAACAGCTCTGGAAAATAGGCACCCTCTTCCCTATTTTACAGATGCACAAACTGAGGCTCAGAAATGATTGAATCTTTCTTTTTCTTATAAAGTCACAGTTTCTTATAAAGTCACAGTTTTTTTTTTCTTATAAAGTCACCGAGCTAGTATTTGGTAGCCCACACTTTCCCTTCCCTGCCCCACTATGGGGCGATATGAGGCAGCCTGGCATAGTGAAAATGGTGTGGATTCGTGAATTCATGGATTCACGGATTCTGGAATTGGACAGGCTTAGGTTTGAACTTCAACTCCACTACCTACGAGATGAGTGGTCATGGGGAAATTGTCTCACATTTTGGGGCTTAATTTCCTCATCTGTAAAAACTGGGAGAGCTTCTAAATGAAGAACTAGTAAATGAATTCAACAACACATTGAAAGAATTGTACAGCATTACCAAGTGGAATTTATTCCTAGAATGCAAGGATTGTTCGGCATATAAAAGTCCATCATTGTAAAACAACATTAACAGAATAAGGGAGAAAAAAGTGCACAGGATCATCTCAATTGATGCAAAAAAAGTAATTGACAAAATTTAATACCATTTCATGATTAAAAACAGTCAATACACTAAGAATAGAAGTAAACTACCTTACCTCAATATAATAAAGGTCATATATGAAGAGCCCACATCTAACACCATACTCAGTAGTGAAGGACTGAAAGCCTTAAAGAGATGTACACTTATACAACTTCTATTTAACGTAGCTCTGGGAGTCCTAGCCAGAGCAATTTGTCAAGAAAAATAAATAAAAGGCATACAAATTGGAAAGGAAGAAGCAAAATTATTTCTATTCACAGATGACATAATCTTATATGTAGAAAACCAAAAAGACAACACACACACAGACACATACACAAAACTATTAAACTAATAAGTGAATTCAAAAAGTTGCAGGATACAGAATCAGCACACAAAAATCAGTTGCACTTCTATGCACTAACAATGAACAATCCAAACAGGAATTTAAGAAAGCAATTCCATGTACGGTAGCAACAAAAAGAATAAAAGACTTAGAAATTAACTTAACCAAGGAGGTGAAAGACATACACTGAAAACTACAGAATGGTGCTAAAAGGAATTAAAGAAGACACAAATAAGTGAAAAGACACCCCATATTCATGAATTGGAAGACTTAATATTGTTAAGATGTCAGTACTACTCAAAGCCATAAAAGATTCAATGCCATCCCTATTAGAATCTTAATGGCAGTTTTTGTAGAAATAGAAAAATTCATTTTAAAAACTCAAGGGACCATGAATAGACAGAGTACTCTTGAAAGAGAAGAACAGAGCTGGAGGAGTCACATTTCCTGATTTCAAAACTTACTGCAAAACTATAGTAATCAAAACAGTGTGATAGTGGCAGAAATTCAGACAGATGAGCAAGGCGATAGACTAAAGAACTCAAAGAGAAACTCCTGCAAATGAGGTCAGAGGATTTTCAGCAAGGGTACCAAGAGCATTCAGTGGGGAAAGAGCAATCTCTTCAATAAACGATTTTGGGAAAACTGGATATTTCCAAGCAAAAAGAATGAAGTTAGATCCTTACCTTACACCATATGCAAGAATTAACTGAAAATATATCAAAGACCTAAACTTAATGGCTAAAATTGTAAAACTCTTAGAAGAAAACAGAGAAGATTCATGATACCGGATTTGATAAATTTTTTGATATGACGTTATAAGCAGATAACAAAATAAAAATAAATAAATTGGACTGTACCAAAATTAAAATCTTCTATACATCAAACAACACAATCAATGGAGTGAGAAGATGACCAGTGGAATGGACGTGATATTTGCAAGTCATGTATCTGATAAGAAGTTAATATCCAGAATGTATAAAGAATTTTTATTAACTCAACAACGAAAAACAAACAGTTTGATTAAAAAATGGGTGAAGGACTCAAATTGACATTTCTACAAAGAAAAGATACAAGAGGCCAAAAACGCATGAAAAGATACTCAGCATCATTAGACATTAGGGAAATGCAAATCAAAACCACACACCATTAGGATTGCTATTTTCTGAAAGGAAAAAAGGAAATAACAAGTGTTGGTAAGGATGTGGAGAAACTGGAACCCTGCATACTGTTGGTAGGGAAAAAAATGTTATAGCCACTATGGAAAACAGTGCAGGGTACATCAAAAAATTAAACAAAAAATTAAACCCTCTAGAGTCCACCTGTGGGTGAATGGATAAACAAAATAGGATATATATAAATAAGATACACACACACATACACATATGCAATGGAATATTATTCAGCTTAAAAAAAGAAGAGAATTCTAACACAGGCTACAACATGGATGAACCTTAAGGATATTATACTAAGTGAAATAAGCCAGTTACAAAAAGACAAATACTGTACAATTTCACTTACATGAGGTATCTGGAGAAGTTAAATTCACAGAGACAGAAAATAGAATGGTTATTAAGAGGGACTGGGGGAAGTGGGAAATGGAAAGTTGGTGTTTAATGGATGCAGAGTTTCAGTTTGGGAAGAAGGAAGTTATGGAGCTGGATGGTGGTCATGGTGGACCAACAACATTAATGTACTTAAAGCCACCAAGCAATACACTTAAAAATGGATACGATGAGAACACTCATGAAAAATTGAGGAAGACACAAGGAAATGGAAAAATATTCCATGCTCATGGATTGCAAAGACAAATATTGTTAAAATGTCTATGCTACCTGGAGCAATCTACACATTCAATGCAATCCTTATCCAAATACGATCAACATTTTTCACAGAGCTGGAAGAAATAATCCTAAAATTTGTATAGAACCAGAAAAGACCCTGAATAGCCACAGGAAGGTTAAAAAAGAAAGCCAAAACTGGTGACATCACAATTCCAGACTTAAAGCTCTATTACAAAGTTGTAATCATCAAGAGAGTACGGTATGGCACAAAAACAGACACATATGTGCACATGGTATGACCTGAGCTGAAACCAAGAGTCATGTGCTTAATTGACTCAGCCACACAGGTGCCCCTCTCTGTTTAAATTTTAAGCAACTGCCATGCTGTTTTCTATAGAGGCTGCGCTATTTTTGTACTCCCATCAGCAATTTACCAGGGTTCACATTTTCTCCACATCTTCACCAACACTGGCTATTCTCTGTTTTTCTTTTTTTGTTTGTTTGGTTGTTTTTGATAACAGTCATCCTAATGGATGTGAGGTGGTATCTCATGGTTTTATTTGCATTTCCCTAATTAATGTCTAATAATTTGAGCATTTTTTTCATGTGTTTACTGATCACTTTTGCTTCTTCTTTGGAGAAATGTCTGTTTAAGTGCTTTGCCCGTTTTTGTACTAGGTTGTTTTGGTGGTGTTGGTTTCAGGCATTTTTAAATTCAATAAATGTTTAGTTAGTATTCACCATACAAGAACTCAATTCAGTGAAAAATACAAAGATGAATTAGACAGTGGTTCCCATGCAACTTAACACTGTAGTGTTACACTATTCACACAGTGTGGGGCATGTGTGTCAGCAACTTCCTCAAGGCAGAGAGTGTGGAGTAAATATGGCATCCCCACCATAAGGGGGAAGGAAAATTCAGGGGAATGGGGTGGGGGGCTCCATTTCGAAGAAGGTGACATCTGGCCAGATGGTAAAGGGATCTCTGTCTGTTGAAATCCCAGTTTCAACAGGGATTTCAACAGACAGAGATGGGGCAGGGAAGAGGGGCAGAGAGGACACATGAGCCAAGGGACAGTCTAGACCAGATTTAGTTCTGTTTATTAATGAGTAAGTGCTTGGTGGAGACATTTAACTCAAATGGACTTAAGCAAAATGAGAAATTTACTGGTTCGTGTAGTTCAAATGTCAGAAGAACCGGTTTCAAATGTTGATGAATCTGGGGACACAAAAGAGATGATCAGGGCTCTGTGTTTCTCTCCATGTCTTGGAAGAGAAAGTGGCGAATCCGAATTTCGTATTCCTCCCACATTCCCATCTAGGTATGACTTAAGTGGCTCCTCTTGGTTCCCTCCCCATTCTCCTATCAGACGCTGGGCCCCCATGCCGAGGCAGTGGGCGGGTTGGCGAGGTGGTCTGGCTCCCACTGTGCAGGGGTATTTGAGTCATTCCCACAGAGAAGATGGCCGCTCACATTTAAGCCAAGGCCCAGTGCAAGCAGGAGGAGGGGGGAATGCAGAGGACAGGAGAACACCAAATGTTCACTACAGACTCGTTCTTGGGATGGCTCCCAGTGAGCTTTCTCAAACCAAGCTGAGACAAACTCTTCTCAGATTGTGTAGGAAAGGGCAACGAAGGAAAATCTGAGAAATCTGCCTTTCTCTGGTATTAAGTGATGGCCAGATCACACCCCAGTTCCTGAGATCTGTCTGTCTCCTCGCTGGATATGAACACACACACACACACACACACGTGCCTACCCACACACAAGCACACACATGTGCGTGTACGCATGGAGCCAGGCTTGTCCCAGGTAGTTCCGCAGCTGTGCTGATTGTCTGGGGTGGGGCTCAGCTCCACCATCCCCTTCTACCATCTCCTCTATATAATGCAAGAGAAGCTTGGAACAGCATTTCCCAGAATCTCCCTCCATGTAGGGTTCTGGTCAGAGCTTTCCAATAAGAGGCACTCATGAGACAGGGGGAAGAGAAGAAGTGGTTATTGTTAGAGCATTTGTAGGCAGATGTGAGGTTCACAGCAGTTTCTGGGCAAGTTCCTATCAATCACCATTCGGGAGGGACAGGCACGGGAGAGCTGTGAATCACCCATCTATGCTGTAGGCTCCCAGGAAGTGGGAACTTCTAGGAGGTTCTTGATCATGGGAGCAGCTCCTCAGCAAACTTCTTGAGAATCACTCTGTTGTGGAATGAGGTAGATAGGAGAGTAACCTCAAAGTTCTTGAGATTCACAATGATTTTGGGGTGATTTGTTGAAAATCACTGCTTAGCTGTGCAGACCAAGGTGATGGACAGTTGTTTGCCTGACTGTCTGGCTTCCATCCTTTCCAACAGCTGTGTGGTCCTCCGATTCCATGTCATAAAACCCTTCATCCCAGAATAAAAGGAAGACTTTTGTTTCCCTGACAAAACCTCAACTGATAAGATGGCCACTCCCAAATCAAGCAGGGGTGCACCCTGACCAGAGGGGAGTAGTCCATCGATAGGCTGAGCCAACAGAGTTTACTTTCCTGAGATTTGCCATTGGGACGAGGGGGTTCCTTCCTAGTGGCTGGTGGTACAGGAAATGAGAGAATATTTAGAGGACCGAGTGGGCCATTTTCTTCCAGAAGTAAAGAAACTGAGTCTGCAGAGAGAAAAGTCAGGTAGATCCTCAGAGAGAAGCAGAGCTGAGGCACCAAAAGCTTCCAAAAAAGAAACAGAGAGGAACCTTCTCTGGGTTTGCAGGCCCTGGTTCCAGTCCCACGTGAGGCTCAATGTCTTGCACTTGGTTCCATGAATATTCTCACCTCATTTCACTCATTTCCCTTCTTTTTGTGTAACTTAGTTTGAGAGAATTTCCATGACTTGCAACCAGAAAGCCTTGACTAAGACTAGCAAAGATCCAGAATTACTCTTTCTGATTACAATTTGACACAGTCCTGGCACTTCAAAAAATGTTAATTATTTACTTAAAGGCCAACCACACTCTACTCCTGGACAAAGTACAACTGCTGAAATAATTTATCTTGAAGAGGAGGGCTGTGAGGTAAACACTTACTGTCAAATTTATTTATTTATTTATTCGAGAGAGAGAGAGAGAGAGCGAGTGAGGAAGCACAGGGAGGAGCAGAGGGAGAGAGAGAATCTCAAGCAGACTCCGCACTGCGTGCAGAGCCCGACTTGGGGCTCCATCTCATGACCCAAGGATCATGAACTGAGCCAAAATCAAGAGTCAGATGCTGAACTCACTGAGCCACTCAGCTGTCAAAACTTTTTAAAAACAACTTTGTTTAGTGAGGACTTATTCTCACAAACAGAAGTGTCTTCAAGGGCATAATACAGCATGCAACAGCACACTTGATGGGAGCGGGAGCGAGAGGCTTGGACAAGAGACCACCTGGATTGGAACTTGAACATTTAGCGTAAATAATGCCCCTGGGATGGTACGCCCTGATGACACTGTAGTTTACGGCAGATTTCCATCTCTTTCTTCTCAAGGCCTCAGCAGTGACTCATGATTTTTTTTTTTTTTTAAATTCCTGTAGAGAAGAGGTGAACTACTTGAAGAGGTTTCTTGTTCTGGTCCATTTTGAGTTCCTGAAGAAGAAAACCAACCCTCATTTCTGACTTCTTACAGAGGTGTACTTTTTCTGAGGCATCTCTTTTCCAATGCTGAGCTGCCTCTTCCACGGGACACGTGACTAACCAGGTCCAGCCTTGGAAAGGCTGTTGTTAATGTTACATATTATTTGAGTAGCCAGCTTTTATTTATTTATTTTTAGATTTTACTCATTTATTTGCAAGCATGAGAAGCGAGAAGGTCAGAGGGAGAAGCAGACTCCCTGCAGAGTTGGGAGCCTGATGCAGGACTCGATCTTGGGACTCCAGGATCATGACCTGAGCCAAAGGTAGTCACTTAACCAACTGAGCCACCCTGGTGCCCCAGCTGCTTTTTTTTTTTTTTTTTAAAGCATATCTACATTGTATGCAAATTTTGTAGTAATACACATTGGTTATTTTTCATTCATCATTGAAGCTGAGCATGATAGCCCTTTTTTCCTATGGAGAAAAAAATATATTTTTTTTACATCACCACCTCCCTCCCGTGCCAAAGAGCTTGAATTACTTATCCAGAGTCTACAGTGAGTTAGTGGCAGAGCCATCCACTCTGGGGGCCATTTATATGTGTGACATAGTAACATGTGTTGGCTTTGACTGGCTTTTTACTGGAAAAAAGAAAATGAAACCTTTTATCTTACATGGGATTTAAAGGGTCTAGAATATAGGGATGCCTGGATGGCTCAGTCGGTTAAACATCTGCCTGCAGCTTGGGTCATGATCCCAGGGTCCTGGGATTGAGCCCCACATCAGGCTCCCTACTCAGCGGGCAGTCTGCCTCTCCTCCATGCCTTCCCCTCTCCACCCACTCCCTCCCTTCCCCTGCCTCTCCTCCCTGCCTCCCCCCGCTTCCCTTGCCTTTCCACCTGCCTCTCCCCTGACTTTCTCTCTCCCTCTCAAGTAAATAAAGTCTTAAAATAAAATAAAGTGTCTAGAATATAGTCAGTGAATTTTGAAGGGCCAGACATGCCTAGGAGGATGGGCAAATCATTAATGAAGAGCTAAATCTGTTGGCATTTGTTAATTTTTATAATAAAAAATGTTTGAGCACCTACCACATGCTCAACAGAAATTACAATAAAGAAATTACAGAAATTACAATAAAGAAACAATAACCAAACAATAACCAAACATTTTCTTCCCTTGTGGAGTTTACAATCAACACGAGTGTTAGACTTTAAATGAATAATCTATTAAGACATATACGTGGGAGAGGGTTTCAGGTTTGCTCACGCTGTACCCTGGTGAGGAAAGACAAGAAAGCCTCCTTATTTTCCAAAACTGGTCTCATGTTTCCCAAAGCCACCTGCTGAGTTTTGGAGAGCATTTTTAACCAGTCTGTTAAACTCAGTCCCATTCAGTTCTTAAATCAGTTCCCTTTGGAGAATCCATTTTTCAGATTTCCTCATCTTCCCTGACTTCTTTCCAAAATGGCCCCTGGGTAAGTAGGGAGGCTTCTGTGACCACGGAGCGTGGAGGGAAGGGCTTACACAGGCACCAGGCCCTGACTCGCTGTCTGGGTGTCATCAGAGAGGTCATCCGCGGCTGGGGTCCATGCTCTCGCTCTCGATCTGGAGGTCCTCCCCACTTGGCGCCCGCCCTGTTGCAGACCTTCATGTCAGCCCCTGCTGAAGTGGCTCTAATGTCCCAGTGCCAAGGTTTCCACATTTCCTCAGGCCTCCTTCCTGGACAGCTCCCGGCTCAGTCTCAGAAATGGCCAGATCTCTGTCTCAGGCATGGACACTCCTGAACCCATCCGCAGCATGGACCCTGCGTGCTGGAGGGCTCCTAGGGGCCCTCTGCCCGCCTAGACCACTCCACAACTTGAACAAAGACACCTCTCAGAGTCTCAGGTGGAAACAGGACCAATCTCCTTCCGCTACCGCTTCGTTCGGTGGTGGGCGAGGACAGAAAAACGGCTTACCAGTAAAGACACCTAATGGAGAGGTACTTCAAAAGCATGAAGCCCTGTACCCCTAATTCTAAATTGTGGCAATTATGAAGAAGTTCAGGGTGTCATCGTGAAAAAAAAAAAAGGTAGACCAGATGGCCAAGGAAGGTGTGAGTCAATGATGTGAAGCAGACTGAAAAGATGAAGGGATGGAGGAGAGGAGGGAGGGGCCTGTGGCCATACAGGGTGGTAGCCCGAGGGATCCCGCCTATGGGTCCTTGCTCTGTATCTTGACATCTTGACTTCGATGATGGTCACGTGATAAAATTGTGTAGAACTAACACAGTTGTGTAGAACTAACACACACGAGTGCATGTAAATTGCTGAGATCTTGCTGATGAATTGCCAACATGTCAATTTCCAGGTTGTGCTATTGTGTGTACTTCTGCAGGATGTAGGGGTGGCGAAACTGGGTAGAGGGCACATGGGATCTCTGCGCACTGTTTGTTACCAAGGGCGTGTGGATCTAGAATGAGCTCAAAATGAAAGTTTGTTTTTAAAAAAGACAGAAGGTTAAGAATTAACCACAGGAAGAGTATTCCAAGGAAACTGCATACACAAAGGCCTGGCGGAGGGAGGAGGGGGAAGGGCAGACAAAGGGGGCGGGTGGGGAAAGAGAGAGTGGCACGTGGTCCAGAAGCAAGGGGTGGGTGGCTGGTCAGGAGGCTGCCAAGGAAGACAGGACGTGCCATGTGCCCACAGCTATTTTGGATTTTATCTTAAGTGCCATTGGAGGATTTGAAGCCCGACAGCGACATTAGCAGATCTCTGCTTTGAAACATCTCTTACCATGCAGAGAGTGTCCAGGGAGTGGTGATGGAGGGGAGAAGGAGGACTTCTGCAGAGGTCCGAGGGCGTGAGGATGTTGACCTAGCCGGGGTGGGGCCATGATTTGGAGAGATGCGGACAATCGGTAGAGGTGCGAAATGGCCGGCGCGGAGTAAAGAAAAAGCAGGTGGCGGAGATCTCCATATTTCTTACCTGAGCAACTGGGTGGATCGTGCTTTACTGCAATGGGGGGAGAATGGAGAAACATGTTTGCAGGGACGTCGTGATGGGTTTTGCACCCGGATACTATGCTGTTCTACATAAAGAGCTTTTCAGTACATTCTATAGCTGTGGGACAACTTCTTTTTGCTTTCTCAGGTTTTTCCTGGATTTCCCTACTTTTTAATGTTACCATATGATTAATTACAGTTTCAGCTCTCCCAGAAACGCAGTCTGAAACCAGTCAATCAGAAATCACCTGATGGCACTCATTAGGTCGTCTGCCGGATAGACCCGTGCCATCCCCTAGAGGAAAGTTACCTTGCAATAACCAAGCTGATTTTTATAACTAATATCACTTCCATGTCCCTGCTCCCTTCTGCCTAGAAAAGTCTTTGATTTTGTATAGCATCTTAGAGCCCTTTTCTATCTGCTAGATGGGATGGTGCCTGATAAATGAATCATTGAACAAAGTCAATAAGATCTTTAAAGTTTATTCAGTTAGGGGGTGCCTGGGTGGCTCAGTCTGTTAAACGTCTTCCTTTGGTTTAGGTCGTAATCCCAAGGTCCTGGGATGGAGGCCCATGCTGGGCTCCCTGGTGTGGCAGGGAGTCTGCTTCTTGTCCCCTGCTTGCATGCACTCTCTCTAATAAATAAAATCTTTTAAAAAATAAATAAAAAAGAGGGATGATTGAAAGGCTCCTACTTCTAATGTGCTTCTATTAATTTTTGTAGTTCCTGTAGTTCTTCCTTTATGAATTGTGACAAAATTATTTGCCATGTGGATATTTGGAATTATTACATTTTTATTGTGGATCACATCACCTATCCTTAAAAAGGGGCCTTCTTTTATGCTTTCAGTCTTTGTCTTAAATTCAACCCTTCATGATATTTGAGGTTGTAATTCCTTCCTTTTGATTTGCCTAATATTCTTTTATCAATCTCTTATTTTTAAAGTCACCTTAAGATAAATTCTGAATCACTTTGTTTTGGGTATATCTTTCTGATACAGAAAATACTCAATTTTGCCTTGTGATACAATATAATTGTCTTCTTTAATAGTTGAGTTTAGTCCATTTACATTATCCATATTACAAGTGATGTTAGATCTAATCTTGACATCTCAATTAATGCTGTGCTTTCTGTCATTGCCTTTATTTAAAAAAAATTTTTTTTAAGAATTTACTTATTTATTTGCCAGAGGGAGAGTTCGAGAGAGCATGAGAGGAAGCAGAGGAAGCAGCAGGCAGAGATAGAAACAGGCTCCCCACGGAGCAAGGAGCCTGATGCGGGACTTGATCCCATGACCCTGGGATCATGACCTGAGCTAAAGGCAGACTTTTAACCCACTGAGCCACCCAGCCATCCCTGCTGTTAATACCTTTAAAGTAGCTTCTACTATATGATCTGTCTTTGCTTATGTTAGGTAGAAATTTTATCTGACAATTTAAAAATTAAATGATTTCCTTTATAACTTTATAGAATATATTTAATCCACTAGGACCTTGGTGTGTTCTGTTTTCCAATTGTGAGTGATATGGAAGTAGGATATGTGCACATTTCCTCCTTCCACTCTACCAGCCAATTCTATTTGATTACATTTTTCTTATTTCTTTTAACCTTTGTATTTTTAGGTGTATTTTTACTTCTGTTATTTGATATGTCATCTTTGCATTTGTGTCTTTTGACCCTCTGCCAAGAAATCATCTGGCTTACACAATCTGTACTTTCTATGTGCTGGATAGAAATGTCTCTCTTTGTTGATAATGGTACCCCTGTGATGATGATGATTTTATTTTCATATACAAAAGCAAAAGACTTGAAATAGCTCTAGATTTTTCCTCCTATTCTGTTGGGGTGTGGCTGCTTCTTCACACAGGGGGAAGAATTATATTTACATCCATTTATTTGAGGAACCAGGGCAGAGTTCAAACAGCAAAACCCCAACTTAGCAGATCTAATTTCGAAACTGACACTCATTTCTAACATTACCACAGTAAAAAGGAACAAAGACCTACTGCATATGAATGAACTATGTTACAATATTTTTCCCAAAATAACTTCATTTTGCAACTCTTAATTACATGAATGTCTGCTTTAGGCCATTTTAGATGTATGCATGTATATAATGTGTGTGTATGTGTGTGTGTGTGTGTGTGTGTGTGTGTGTGTATTTTTTCAACATGATACTTTAGTATAACTTTTGTTAATTCAGTATTACAAGCTATTTCTGTTTTACAAAATTTTTATGTTATAGCCACAAGGGTGAAAAGTGACCTATTACATTTACATTTCACATATTCTGGTATACAAATAGTACTTACTGAATTTGAGCCAAAAACCAGAAGTCTTTATGTTTAGCACTAGAAGAGCTTCCTCAATTCTATAGCCTTAAGTCATTTACTAGTCACATTTCCAGAGTTTGTAATTACTCGTTGTTTTAAACCATAAGAAACAGGTGAATTCAGACGTTTAATTACAATTGTTATATGAAAGTTAGATAAAACAGCTCAGTAAGACCTTGTTATCCATCCTAAACCGGAAACACACACATTCTCCACTAACTCAGACAAGTCTTAGGGTTTTCCTTCTTTTCCTTATTCATAATTAGTACCCCTGACCTTGAAATCATTTTTGTCTGCTATAAATATAGCTACTTCAGATTTCTTTTGATAGAATTTGCATAGAATATCTTTTCCATCATCTTACCTTCACTCTTTTCATGTCTCTGTGTTTTTGTTTTATTTTATTTTGAAGATTTTATTTGTTTATTTGGGAGAGAGAGTGAGTGAGAGAGAGCCAAGCACAAGCAGGGGGAGAGGCAGAGGGAGAGGGAGAAGCAGACTCCCCAGTGGGCAGGAAGCCCAACATGGGGCTCAATCCCAGGATCCTGGGATCATGACCTGAGCCCAAGGCTGACACTTCACTGACTGAGCCACCCAGGTACCCCTCAAGCCTTTGTATTTTTAATGTGTGGCTCATAACATAGCATACAGTTGGGGCTTGTTTTGTTTTGCATTTTTAAAAAAGATTTTATTTATTTATTTGACAGAGAGAGATCACAAGTAGGCAGAGAGGCAGGCAGAGAGAGAGGGGGGGGAAGCAAGCTCCCTGCTGAGCAGAGAGCCCGATGTGGGGCTTGATCCCAGGACCCTGAGATCATGACCTGAGTTGAAAGCAGAGGCTTAACCCACTGAGCCACCCAGGGACCCCTGTTTTGCATTTTTTAAATCCAATCTCTACTTTTAGATTGGAGTGCTTAGGACATTTATATTTAATATAATTATTAATAACATTGGATTTGATCTGCCACTTTGCTGTTTTCTTTTTGTCTCATCTAATTTTTGTTCCTCAGTTTCTCCCTTTGTGACTTATTTTGTTTTAACCAGATGGTCCTTTTATCAAATTTTAATTTCCCTATGGCTTATTAGCTATATCACTTTGCATTACTATTTAGCTGTTTCTCTAGGTATCATCCATATACTGGTCACATAACAGTATATTTAACATCAAATTATTTCAAATAAAACACAGGAATTTTGCAACTGTAGGATTCTAGTTATCCAGTCCTTTGTGTTGTTGTTTTACACACACACATTTTGATGCTCTATTATTAGATCATACACATTTAGGATTGTTACATCTGCTTGGATGATGACCCCTTTATCACTATGTAATGCCCCTTTAGCCTCAGCAATTTTCCTTATCTGCTTTGTGTGAAATTAATATAGCCATTCAGGCTTTGTTTGTTTAGTGTTAGCATGATATAGCTGATACAGACAGCAAAACTGGTGTTGATTTTTTTCTTTTAATACTTTAAATATTTTATTCAACTTTCTTCTTGATCGTCTGGTTTCTGATGAGAACTCCACTATAATTCTTTTTCTTGTTGTATAGGCAAGTTGTTTTATTTCTCTAGCTTCTTTAGAAGTTTTCTCATTGTCTTTGGTTTTCTGGATTTGGAATATGATATGCATAGGTATAGGCTTTTTACATGGTGGCATTTATCCTTGCTTAGTGTTTTCTGAGATTCCTGGATCTCTGTTTCCCCTGTCTGTCATTAATTTTGGACAGGCTTTGGCCATTATTTAAAATACTTTTCTTACTCTGTTTTCTCTTCTTCTGATTAAGTCTAATTACATGTATGTTATAGCTTTTGAAATTGTCTCACAATTCTTGAATATTCTAGAGGGTTTTTTTTTTTTAATTCTTTTTTCTCTTTGTATTTCAGCTTGGAAATTTTCTATTGACTTATCCTCAGACTCAGTGATTCTTTACTTAGCTGTGTGCAGTTTACTGAAGAGCCCATGAAAGGCATTCTGCTTTTCTACTACAGTGTTTTCAATTTTTAGCTTTTCTTTTGATTCTTTGTTAGAGTCTCTGTCTCTCTGTTTACACTACAATCTTTTTTTTTGCATGTCTAATTTTTTCACCAGATTCATCAACATAGTAATCATAGTTATTTTAATTTCTCTATCTGAAAGCTTCAAAATCTTTGTCATATGAGTCTGATGGTAATGCTTGTTTTGTCTTTTCAGACTCTATGTGTTTGATTGTTACTTTTAGCATGCCTTGCAATTTTTTGCTGAAAGCTGGGCATATTGCATTGGGTAACAGAATTGAGGCAGATAGACCTTTAGTTTGAGATTTTATATTCATCCTACTAGGAGTTGGTCTGTTTTTAATGTTTGCTGTAGGTGTAGATGCCAGTGTCCCAAACTCTTCTGGTGTCTTCATTTCTGGTTTCTCTTTTGACTTTGGGTTCCTCAACTCCTCTTCCTTAGGGACAGTCTGCATCTTTGAACTTTTTCAGCTATGATACATCGTTATTATACTGGAGCTCTGTTGCTGTAGTGGTGAAGTGTAGGGGAGGAAAAACATTTTATAATCTTATGATTAAATCTCTGTCTTTTCTTGGGTGTATGCTTCTGGGTTATGATCTTCATAAGTATTTTGTAGTTCCCCTCCCTCCATCTTTGGGTGAGACAGGAAGTATAAAGAGGGCTGGAGTGGAAAGAATGTCCTTCCTTATACCAGTTGGGATAAGGCTCCGGTAAGCCTTTTTCTCTGCAGAGTAGGCTTTTGTTATGGAAACACCCTGGTATTTTTCACAATGTTTGTTCCTCCCCTACCTCTGTCAGAGGATATTTCCCAATGGGAAATATCCCATTAGGGGATCCTTTTTGGCTTTACGCCAGGTGAATCTGGTGGGTTTTCTGGAGATAAAAACCATGAAAGGGTTGGGCCCCCCCACCCCCACTCCACCCCGAAACTGTGACCTTCAAGAGTTTCTCAAGCAAGTCTACCCTCAGCCTCTAGCAAATTGTCAAAATTATTATTTAAGTGTCCCTACCAGTTTATGACTTCATTGGCTTCAGCTCAGGGTAAACAGATCTCCTGTTACCCTCTGGGTTCCCCTATCTTTCCAGATTTTAGGGTGACAGTTTGCTTTGCACCCTCAGAGCTCTGATAGCTCCAAGGGAAATAATTAACTTTCACTTCAACTTTTTTTGTAAAGATGGAAGGGATGACTTCTAAGCTCTTCACATATCTAGGCTGACACTGAAGGCAGTTACCCTTTCTGTAATATCTTATTTTCTCTTGTTGCTTTCAAGATTTTCTCTTTACCATTGGTTTTCTGCAGTGTGGAGGTCTGTATGAGAATGTGGTTTTCTTTGTATTTATCAAACTTCTGGTTCTTGGAGTTTATCAGATAATTAACCAGATACTACTCATATTTTACCAGATGTGGGGACTTAGTAATTTTTATTTTCATATACATTCTCTCTCTCTCTCTTACTCAACTCTTGCTCTCCTTCTTTTGGGATTCAAAATAAATATTACGTTGGATTATTTGATATTGTTTTGTAGGCCTCTCATGTTCTGGCTTCTTTTTCTTCATTGTTTTTCATTCTGCTCTTTGGGTCAGATAATACTTATTTATCTTCTTTCACCTTTACTGATTTTTTTCTGTCATTTCAATCTGTTGAGCCTATATAGTAATTTTTTTTGTTTTAGTTATTACACATTTTAGCTTTGCAATTTCTATTCAGCTTTCTTTTTATAATTCCAATTTCTTGTCAAGATTCCCTCTTTGTTCATTTGGTGAACTCATGTTTCTTTTCTGACCATTAAAAATCATTATCTGCTGAATCTAACATCTGGGTCCAGTTTCAGTAAGGGTCCATAAACTGCCTTCTATCCTGAATGTAAGCCACCCTTAGGAAAGGTTTCTTTGCATGTCTGGTAGTTTTTGGTTGAAAACTGGATGTTTTAGGTCATGTGTTGTGGAGACTCTGCATTCTGTTATATTCTTCGGAGGATTGTTGGATTTTGTTCTATTAAGCAGTCCACTTTCTTTAATTTCAACTGTAAGTTTTGTCTCCCTCATAGAGGGCAGCTGATGGCTCTGCTCAGTATTTTTCAGCTTCTAGCTGCTGCTTTCACAGCCTTGCTTCTGGGAGTCTTCTCCACCTTCGTAATACAAAGTCAGCCAAAAACTTGGGAACAGTTTATACTCAGATGCTGGGTCTTGTTCTCTCTGAGGTTTCCTTGCTTCCAGCCGATCTGCCAGCCCCAGCTCTGTTCTCTGATGCCACAGGCTTTATGGCTTCTGCCTTTATGCCATATGAGCTGTACAAGTTGGAAACACATAGAATAAAAAACCCCAGCAAATTCACATATTGCATCTGGTGCAGTTTGGGCTTTCAAGAACCCATTTCTCTCTCGCATCTGCCTGCTATTTCTTTGAGCCCCTTCAAGTCTTTCTTACATATGCATAGTTTAGCAACCAGCCAAACGGTTGGGTAGAATTTATACTCATATATGGACCTATGCTATCCGTGTTTCTTCTGCTTCCAGCATTTCCTCCTAAATTTTCAGGTGTTCTGAAATCCTCAGCTCTGTCTTTTGACTCCGTAGGCCAGTAAGGCTTCAGCATTCTCCTGTCTAAGCCAAACTCAAGTTGGAGAATATACAGTTAAGAGAACAGCAAATACAAATCTTATCCAGTGCAGTTCTATCTTTCAAATGTAAATTCCTGTGTTGTTTCTACCTCCTTTATTTCACCAGGACTGCCCCCACCAACCCAGCAGAATCTCTCCCATATATACAGTTTAGCAGTTAGCCAGGGATTTGAGCAAAGTTTATATTCATTTTTGGGAGTTCATTCCTTCTGGAACTTTCCTGACTTCAGGATATCACCCCTAAATGGTCTTCTGTTCTACCAATGCTAAACACCCATCTTCTACCACCTTTAACCAGTAAGGCTGTGATTTTCAGCAGCAGGATTTGGAGAAGGAAGTACTCACGGACAAAATGAGCTGCAAACTTACAGTTCTTACTCTTACGGTCATCTTTCAAGAGTAGATTCCCCTACAGTTTCTGCCTGTCTTGGTCACTTTTCAATACCTTCATTCAGAAGGCTAAGAAAGTTTTTTTGTTTTTTACAGTTTTTATAAAAGCTTTTGTGGGAGGGCTTGCTGGAAGACTTTGTGTCATGGGCATTATTGGAAGTCCCAAAGAGGTGTTTTGTATTGTTTGCTATTTGCTTTAACTTTTCCTCTTTTTAAATTGTAGTATCTTGATACTAATTTTTCCTTTTGAATACATATCTTTGAATGAGTTAAGTCCTTCCTGAACCAGTTACCTAAACTGGGAGGGGAGCCAGAGTAATTTTTCTTATACTGCAGGACTGAGTATGATTTACTTTTTCCTTAACAACTTCGATTGGTGGCCCAGGGCTCTTCACAATGCTATCTTTCTCCTCCATCCTGTTGCACTGACAGAAAGCTCTCTAAAAATGTGGCTTGTCTCTATGATTCCTTGTTCAACCTCCATTTCCTCTGCTTTGCTTTGGAATCAAACTGAATGAAACTGCTGGTTCCTGTCAGGAGTCTTTGCCCATTGTTGCACTTTCCAACTCTCTTCTTAAAAGTCTGCATATTTTTTTTACTGAAGTATAGTTGACATACAGTGTTATATTAGTTCCAAGTGTATATAACACAGTGAATCATCATTTACATACATTGTGATGTGATCGCCATGAAAAGTTTTGAGCACGCTCTGCATTTTTTTTTTTTTTTTTTTTTGCACTTCTAGTTGACCTTCATTTTTAGACAGCCCTTCCTGCTATTTTTTTGATTTGGGCTTTCTAATGTTTCCTCGTTTTTGTCAAGGATGATGTTGGCATATCTGCTTCTTGTTCTTTTTGTTGCTTTTGATTGGTTTCCCAGGGGAACTGAAATTAACACTGAACTGACTGTACCATGTAAAACCAGAAGCAGTCACTGGAAGTTTTTAAAACTTTTTACTTCAAGGTAATCATAAATTCACATAGAGTTGTATGGAATAATGCAGGGAGAGCCCATAAATACTTTACTCAGTTTCTCCAATGACAACATCTTGCAAAACTGTAACATAATATGCAACCAAGACACTGACATTAATACAGTCAAGATACAGAACATTTCCATCACCATGAGGGTCCCTCATGTTTCCCTTTGATAACGACACCCACTTCCATCCCACCACCATGTTCTTATTTGTTATTTGCACTTCCTCTTTAGTGAAATGTCTCTTCATGTATTTTGCTCATTTTCTAATGGTTTGGATTTTATTGTTGAATTTTGCGATTCCTTATTCCATTTTCAGATATATGGTTTGCAAATATTTTCTCATACTCTACAGGTTGTCTTTTCATCTTCTTCATGGGTATTTTGCAGAGCAAAAGTTTTTTTTTTTTTAAAGATTTTATTTATTTATTTGACAGAGAGAGATCACAAGTAGAGAGAGAGGCAGGCGGAGAGAGAGGAGGGAGCAGGCTCCCTGCTGAGCAGAGAGCCCAATGCGGGACTCGATCCCAGGACCCTGAGATCATGACCTGAGCCGAAGGCAGTGGCTTAACCCACTGAGCCACCCAGGCGCCCCGCAAAAGTTTTTTATTTTGATGAACTTCATTTTATTAATTTTTAATTTTATGGATCATGCTTTGGTGTCAAATCTAAGAACTTTTTGCCTACCCCTGGATCCTGAAGATTTTCTCCTTTTTTTTTCTTAACTAAGAATTTTATAGATTCACATTTTACATTTAAGTCTGTGATCCATTTTGAGTTATTTTTTATATAAGATGTGAAACTTCTGTTGAGGGTTTCTTGTTTTGTTTTGGTTTTGTCTGTGAATGTCAGTTGCTGAAAAGGGAATCTTAACTTCATTGAATTGCTTTTGCATGTCTCAAAAACAGTTGAGTATATTGTGTTGGTCTACTTGTGGATTCTCTGTTCCATTTTATTGGTTTACGTGTCTATCACTTTGCTAATACCACAGGAATGTGATTATTATAGGTAAATAATAAGGTTTAAAAGTGGGTTGTCTTATTCCTCCCCTCTGACTCATCTTTTTCAAAATCATTTTACTTCTTCTAGTTCCTTTGCTTCCCTATATAAAGCTTAAAATAATCTTTCTTGTCCATATTAAAAAAAATCTTGCTGGTATTTTGATAGGAGTTGCATTAAACCTGTGTATCAAACTAGGGAGAATTGACATTTTTTACATTTTTGAGTCTTCCAATACACAAACATGATATGTTTTGCTATTTTAAAAAATTTATTTATTTGAGAGAGAGAGAGATAGCAAGAGAGAGCACGAGCAGGGAGGAGAGGGAGAAGTAGACCCCCTGCTGAGTAGGAAGCCTGATGTTCAGCTCGATCCTGGGACCCCAGGATCATGACCTGAGCCAAAGGCAGATGTTGTCTGACCCACTGAGCCACCCAAGGCATCCCATGTTTTGCTATTTATGTAGTCATTTATTTCTGGCACCTAGGTGGCTCGAGCAGTTAAGTGTCCGCCTTCTGCTCAGGTCATGATCCCAGGGTCCTGGGATAGAGTCCCATATCGGGCTTCCTGCTCAGTGGGGAGTTTACTTCTCCATCAGCCCCTTCCCCACTTGTGTACTCACTTTCTCTCTCTCTCTCTCTCTCTCGCAAAAATAAATAAGTAAAATCTTTTAAAAAATAGTCTTATTCTTTCATCAGGATTTTTGCGGATTTCAGCATACAAGTGCTATACATACTTTGTTAGATTTATAACTAAGTATTTCATTTTATTTTGAGTGATTATAAATGGTATGGTGTTTTTAATTCCAATGTTCACATGTTCATTGTGGGTACACAGAAACACATTAGATTTTTGTTTGTTTACCTTGCATTCTGTGACCTTGATGAGTTCAGTTTTCAGTTCAGGAAACTTGTGGAGATTTCAAAAAATTTTTTATGTAAGCAATTATGTTATCTGTAAATAGGGACAGTTTTATTTCTTCCTTCCCAAACTACATAACTTTGTTTCATTTCCTACCTTATTGCATTGGCTAAAACTTCCAACCCTGTGTTGACTAGTGGTGAAACCACATATTCTTGCTTTGTTCCAGACTTTAGATGTAAAACCTTCAGTCTTTCACCATTAGGTATAATGCTAGGTGTAAGATTTTTGTAGATGCTCTTTCTTGAGTAAGTTTCTCATGAAGTATAGAAAATTTACCTCCCCTTATATCCCCTTTTCTGCCACATTTATAATGTAATATTCTTAAATGTTTATTTTACATCCATTTAGAACCACATCAGATGCTGTTACAAATTTTGCTTCCAGTGTCAAACATAATAGAGAAAACTCAAGGGAAGAAGGAAAGTATATTATATTTACCCATATTTTTGCTTACCAAATTCTGTCTTCCTTCCTGATGTTCCAAGATACCTTCTTTTTATCATTTCCTTTCTGTTTAGAGAAATTTGTTTTGGCCATTCTTTTAGGGTAGATCTGCTGGTGACAAGTTCTCTTTGTTTTCCTTCATCTAAGAATGTCTTGATTTCTTGTTCATTCTTGAAATATATTTTCACTGCCTATAAGATTCTAGGTTGACAGTTCTTTTATTTTAGCACTTAAAAATGTTGTACCACTTCCTCTACCCCATGATTTCTAATAGAAATCCTGTGCTTGAATTGTTTTTCTCTTAAAGGTAAAGTGTCATTTATCTCATGCTGCTTTCAAGACTTTTCGTTGTCTTGAAAGAAAGTTTTCAGAAGTTTGACCATTATGTGTCTTGGCGTGGATTACTTTGGATTTTCCTCTTCGGTGTTAGTTAAGCTCCTTGAATCTGTAGGTGTTTGTCTTTCATGAAACTTGGGATGTTTTCTGTCATTATTTTTTTCTAGAATTTTTTCAACTCTGGCTTTCTCCTCTCCCCCTGAGATTCTGACGACACATATGTTAGATCTTTTGTTATTTACCCTCAGGTCCCTTAGGGTCTGCTCATTTTTTTTTTTCAATTGTTCAGATTGGATAATTTCTCTTGTTCTATCTTTCAGTTCACTGATTCTTTCCTCTAGCCCCTCCATTTTTCTGGTGAGCCCATCCATTTAGGCTTTTTATTTCAGTTACTATATTTTTCACTTCTAAAATTTCCATCTGGTTCTTCTTTATACCTGCATTCTTTGCTAAGACTTTATATTTTTTACATTTGTTTCAAGCTTATTGAAGCATTTTTATGAAGCATTTTATGACTACTTTAAAAAATCTCTGCCGGATAACTCTAATATCTGTCTCTTGGTGTTATCTATTAGGGATCCTTTTTTCATTTAGTTTGAGATATTTTTGGTACTTGTTATGCTACCGGTTTCCTGTTGAAAACTGGGCATTTTCATATTATATTAGGAGACTACAAATCTTGTTTAAATCTTCTGATTTAGCTTCTGACACCACTCCAGAAGGAAGAAGAAAGAATGCCAGGCAGAAGTAGTAATCCAGGTTTCCTAGTCAGCTTCTGTTGAAACTGAGGGTTTCTGCTGGGGATAGGGGAGTGGAGGTCCAGCTCCCCAGTAGGCCTCCACTGCTACTTCCCTGGGTAGAAGGGTTAAGAGTGTTTTGTTACAGTTTCGCAAGTGGTCTCTAATGACACCAAGAAATGAGGAGGCTCAATGAGGCCCTCCAGGGATGAAAGTTTCTGCTCCCTACTCAGACTTCTTTGATACAACTGACCTGTGGAAGGGATTGAGGTGCCTCATTATAGCCCAGCGAAGGTGGAAGTCTGGGCTCCACACTTGGCCTTTGCTGGTATGGGTAGGGATGGAGTGATAATTTTTTTTTTCCTGAGGAGTTTGACTGGAATAGAGTTGTTAATATTTAAAAATTCTATATTGTTAGGCTGCCCCTTTCCTTGTCTTTTACTTAGAAAGAATAGGCTTTTTTTTTTTTTTAAATCTGTGCACACTGAGCTTAAGAAACCAGCAACCTAGAAACACCAAAGTCTGCAATATATGAATTTACCAGTTTGCAATGCTTAGTATATTCATTTGCTAGGGTTGACCTAAGAAGTACCACAGACTGGCTGGCAGACACGAGAGAAGTTTATCTTCTCACAGTTCTGGAGCTAGAAGTCTAAGATCAAGGTGTCAGCAGGATTTGTTTTTTTCTAAGTCTTTTCTCCTTAGCTTATAGATGACTCTCTTTTCCCTGTATCCGCACATAGCTGTATACATGTGTCCCTGGTGTCTTTTTATGTGTCCAGCTTTCCTCTTCTATTAAGGACACTGATCATATTGGATTATAGCCCGCTCAAATGACCTCATTTAACCTTAATTACCTCTTTAAATATCTTGTCTCCAAATATAGTCGTATTTGGAGGAAGTTGGAGTTAAGACTTCAGCATATGAATTTTAGAGAGGAACACCTGACACTAGGGTCACAAGGTCCCTGGCCTGTCTGCCTTCTTTCTACCTTTCAGAGTCATTTATATTTGCTTTTTATACATTGTCCAGAGTTTTTAGCTGTACTTAGTGGGAAGAATAGTGAAGGGTGTGTATACTGTATCTTTCTAGAAGCAGAAGTCTCCCATCGAGTTGTCGGACTATTAAAACATATTTGATGGCCTAGACAAGGTCAGGACTAAGGCCAAGGAGCAGGGCTCCTTGCAATGGAGCTCTTAGAAGTCTCAGGCAATGGAGCTACTGAAAGGTGACTCAGCATAAACAAAAAGTGACCAAAAAAAAAAAAATCAGAACCAAGAGTCAATGGAGCATTTTAGTAATAAAGTTGGAAAGAATAAGACACAAAGTACCTTGGGAGATAAAACAGAAGGATCTTAACTAGCTAGAGGATCAAGAAAGGCTTGGTTTTGAGGACAGTACTAGAACGTACCCAAGTTACCCAACCCAGGGCTGTGGGCTCTTTGCGAATGGCTCTAGAGTGAATCTGAGGAATTATAATACTTTGGGAGGAAGACCACTTTTGCTATGGACAGGAACTCAGTACAATGTGTGACACAGGGAGAGCCAGCTCTCATCCAGTTGGATGGTGGGTACCTTGGCAGGTTGACAAGGGTCTACACAAGGCCAGCAGTGTCCGGGCAGCAACATCTCTGACAATGGCAGATGTCCGGCTTCATTAACCAGAGTGATCTCCAAACTCAAGGTCCCTCGAGTGGCACTGGAGCTGAGATCAGCAGATACTGGAAGCTCAACTGGAGTGGCCCCTCTGGTGGCTGTTGGGGCAGGTCCCAGCTTCCCCTGCCCCTGTCAGGCAGCAGCCAACTCCTGTGTACATGCCCAGGATTTCTCACACATATCTGGGAGAGTTTATCCCCTGGAAAAAGCTGCATTTCCTGCTAGTCATGTAAATGGCTACAGAAGCATCAAGATTGATGACACTGATGTAAAAATGACCTGACTTGTAGTTAGTGGGTACATTAAGGGAATCACATTAGTCATTATTATAGCCCTTGTCTGAGTCTCTGGGCTATGGCCAGGAGGGGAAATGTGGGTTTTAAAAATGAAAACATCATTTCTTATGCAGGAAGTACTCCAACACCTCCTGTTTCCTCCCAGTCCTTTAGCCTGTCTGGTTGCTACCTTGTCCTAATGTTTGAATTAGAATGTGCTGTAGAAGTGCACAAAAGGGAAACTTATCTGGAGCTGGAAGATATCCTCTGGGGTCAACAAAACATATCCTGATTCCCACCTTCATTTTCCGGGAGCAAAAGGAGGGCTTGACCTTCGCATGCCCTGTGGACACACCCATCCCCGACCCTGGAACACACGTGTCCCCTGTGCATGAGAATCAGCCCCACAGTCCCAGACTCCAACTCAGCACTTGATGGAAATGAAGGGTAGAATCTCCCCTTCCTTTGTTGCTTAAAAAGGGCCTCCTCAGGGAATTAGGGTGAGCCACACTTCGTGGACCCAAGACCTCTAACAAGGTGAAAAGAAGTAACAACACTGTCACCCATTATCTTGGCAGATTCCTTAGGAAGAGGGAAGTGGCATCATTTTGGTGGCAGGAGGCAGGAGCTATATGTAGTCATTAATGACATCTTTGATTATATTTAAAACTCAGATCATTTTTGGCTCTGGTTTTCTTTTCTAAAGGCTGTCTCCTTCAGTTACTACCTATGGCTTGAAGCCAGGACCCTGTGGAGGAGACCCTACAATCCTGTACTCTCTGTTGCTGTCATCAGGCTTGACCATCCCCTATTTTCAAGTAGGTCCGAACCTGGAAGGCGGGGCTGCCAACTGTCCTGCAGGGGCTAACTATAGGCTAAAATAGTCTTACATCAGACTGGGTCAATTTTTCCAACCAGGAGGGTTCAGTCCAGGTCGGGTTCTCCGGCTAAATGAGTTATGAAGACAACAGCTGGCCCTTTCCAGGCCATGCTCCCAGACCAGGGTGCAGGTCTGGGCTTGATAATGCAACTGTGGTGTCCTGCCCACGGGGCCACAAGAGGATCCAAATGACCCTGGGACATTGCAGAAGGTGGTCTGGCCGGAAGGGACTGGGGAGGGCTGGCGAGGAGACAAACTGGCAGAGCTGTCCTTCCCTCAAAGCTCTAGCTGAGATGTCTGGGTAGTAGGAGGGACTTTGGATTTGTCTTTCGGAGGAGTGTTGATAGAATTATGGGGATACCAAAGCCTTCCAGAGCCACTAACAGTGCTACCACTGGGAATGAGGGCTTTGGTCCTCTACTAAAGTTTGACCATGGGTCTGTAACAGGGATAAGGCATAGGACCCTTCCCAGCATCTCAAAAGTCATATGAAGCGAAGGGATACTGAGTAGAAAGGGTCTTTTCCATTTTCACTATTCCTTCAGGAGCCAGGAGGAGCTCTTATAGATTTATTTTTAATAAGGAAGATGGGAAAGCTGTCAGTCCACTCAATTCTTTTATTATGTGAGTCTTATATCTGTCTCCATGCCTTAGTCACATCCAGGCACTCTGTTAGCATCGGTCGCAAAGTTCAGGAGCATAGCCATAGGAGAGCCAGACATAAGTCAAAAGCCAGTTGGGACATTTAGTCCCAGATGGGAGGGTAACCAGAGATGAGACTCAATCTGTCATGTAAATGTATGATGGAAGTCTTCATGGCCTCCCCTTTGCTGCAGGTTTTGGCAGAGCAAACGTACCTGTGATGAGAGACAGACACAGAGACACTGAGAGAGACTGAGATAGAGAGACACAAAGAGACAGAAGGATAGACAGAAAGAGAGAAAGAGAGAGAATGGGAGAGGGGAGAGCAGCCGGGGGAACTCTCTGGAAACCTGGTATGATTCAGTCATGTTGCATCATCATCACAAAGAGATTAAGTCTGAAGTAAAAAAATGGCAAAGACTCAAAGAAAATAAGCCAGACAGACTCGGGAATGACCTAATTAAAACACCACTCTCTCTGCTGCCCTCTTCTATTTATAGCTGAAATATGAGCGTTCCTGACAGGAAATATAAATTATAGCAAACCTAAGACTTTGAGGCGGCAGGTTCAGGTTTTGCTTAATAAATCATCTCTGTGGTCACGAAGTTGGATATTTTTATTCATACAATTTTTCCATGTTAATGAAACTGTTGGTTCCGTTCTCCTTCCCGCATGAGATGACATTCATGGGTTGTGTAAGTTATTCAGGGATGGAGGGGAGAGGAGGTAAGGGTCCTTCTGTATGAAACCTTCAGCAAAACACACACAAACTATGCATACACCATTGTCCTCAGAATGCCTTAATGCTTATTAATGCTTGTGTTAGTTTTTCCAGTTATTTTGTGGCTGCTATTTTCAGAGATCTTCATAAATAACTTCATTATATTTCACTGAAAACATCACAAAAACCAAGCAATAAGAAAAACAAAATCTTGTAACAAGATCTAGAGCCTTGTCCTAAACATTAAGAGAAAAAACTAGAATACATATTGTGGGAGTAAGCAGATCCACATTTCTGAGACCCTGATATCGGGGACCTAGACGAGGGTGCCAGGAAGTTCCTCACGGTCGGTCCCATAAGCAGGGACAGAATGAATCTTCCAGGGTAGATGGCTTTATGGGGGTTTTTTTTGGAAAAAGTATTTAACAGGCCTTTCAGTTCTGTAAACTATCCTCTAACCTGAGGAGAGTTCAGATGTTTTTAAAGGAAAAAGGAAAAATATACCGACCCCTCCCCCTGGTGCTATGTTAAAAAAATTTTTAAAAGATCTTATTTATTTGACAGAGAGAGAGAGAGAGAGATCACAAGTAGACAGAGAGACAGGGAGAGAGGAGGAAGCAGGCTCCCTGCTGAGCAGAGAGCCCGATGCGGGACTCAATCCCAGGACCCTGAGATCATGACCTGAGTCAAAGGAAGAGGCTTAACCCACTGAGCCACCCAGGTGCACCAAAATGTTTTTATTATAAGACCTCTAAAACATGTATTTGAAGTCTACACATCACTGTGAAAGTATTTTTAGATGAGATTACTACTAAGATCAGTAGACTGAGTGAAGTAGGTGACCCTCCGTAACGGGGGCTTCGTCCAATCAGTTGAAGGTCTTAAGAGAAAAAGACTGAGCTCCCCAAGGAAGAGGGAATTCTGCCTCCACACAGCCTTTGGACCCAAAGTGAAACATAAACTCTTCCCTGGGTCTCCAGCCTGTCAGTGTAAACCTGCCGGTCTCAGACTTGCCAGCTCCCATAATCACATGCACTGATTCCCTCCTGTCCCTCCCATGCTGTGCACACACAAGCATGCGCGTGCACACACACAGATATATCCTGTTGGCTCCGTTTCTCTGGAGAACTTGAACAGACACTTCTACAATTAAATACCCCAAACTACAAAACCAATAAAATTGAAAGGAATAACTCTAACATAATGTGGCACATGTTGTCCGGTTGGTGGTCTCTGATGTTGGGTTTCATGGTAGACGGATGGCTTCTCAAGACTGTTTCAATATTTCCCCTGCTTTTATATTTGACTTTAAAAACACTGAAGCCGACAGAAGTTGTTTCAATGAATGCACAGTACAAAACTATATAAATAATGAAGGTTTTTTTTTGCAAGTCCTGGAAAAGTAGAACTTACATTTAATTAAAATGTGGCCAATAAGCAATCTTCATATGATAATTCTGTAAAGCTGTCTTATTCACTGGAGGATAAAATTAACAGTGTTGCATTACTTAAACCTACGGGAAATATTATCTCGCACAATTATTGCTGAAACTGAGAAGAAAAACATCCTTCACTGTAAATAAACTGCTTTAGTCAGTACATACAAATAAAATATTTAATATAACCACTCTGTTATTTTAAAAAGTTTTTATTTATTTTTATTTTATTTTAATATTTTATATTAAATATATGCATATTTATATTTTAATAATTTTATTTTTGATTTATTTGTTTATTTGAGAGCAAGACTGGAGAAGCAGACTCCCCACTGAGTAGGGAGCCTCACACGAGTCTCGATCCCAGGACCCTGGGATCATGACCTGAGCTGAAGGCAGATGGTTAGCCTAACTGAGCCACCCAGGTGCCCCAATATAACCACTCTTAAACATGAATGTGGTACTGATTGCTGGAAAGCAGGATCTTTGTAAGCAGCATGGTTATACTCCCATATGCTGTAGCTGATTACATTCTCCTAACACTTCATTCAAGCTGTTGCAAATCCTTCATTCAGATAGCGTGCCATGATAACATTTGGACTCTAGTTCACAAACTTCACAGATACAACTGCAGGCACTAAAAATTCTTGCCAGTACTCATTTATAAGCTGGTCCACCATATAATCCAGAATTAGACTTTTTGAAAAAACGATCACTGAAATAAAACACCATATATTTAAAATGATCCTGTTCCTTTACGTGTAAATAACTCTTATTTTTGTTATGTTTTTAGAGATAAAGAAAGAAAGCGTGTGCAGGGGAGGGCAGAGGAAGAGGGAGAGAATCTCAAGCAGACTCCACACCAAGGGCAGAGCCTGACTGGGGCTCAATCCCATCACCTGAGCTGAAATCAAGAGTCAGATGCTTAAGGACTGAGCCACCGAGGTGCCCCTCTCTGCTAGCTCTTCTTTTTTTTTTTTTTTTTTTTTTAAAGATTTTATTTATTTATTTGAGAGAGAGACAGTGAGAGAGAGCATGAGCTAGGAGAAGGTCAGAGAGAGAAGCAGACTCCCCGTGGAGCTGGGAGCCCGATGCGGGACTCGATCCCGGGACTCCAGGATCATGACCTGAGCTGAAGGCAGTCGTCCAACCAACTGAGCCACCCAGGCGTCCCTCTGCTAGCTCTTCTTATAAGGACATGAATTTTATCTGAGCAAGGCCCCACCCTTATGACTGAATTTATCCTTAATTACTCCAAATATAGCCAACTCTAGAGTTAGAGCTTTAACACGTGAATTTTGGGAGGACACATTTAATCAATTATTAATTAATTAATTATTATTTAATCCATAACAGGTTATTTCCGTTTCTTGGCTATTTTGAATAATGCTATTAAAATGGGAGTACAGTGTGCGGTTTGTTTTGTGCTGTGAATAAATTTTCAAAATCAAAATTAAATTTAGAAGCAGCTCAAATGAAGGTTAAAAAAAAATTCATTCCTGCAGTTTTTATCTTGGGAGTCAATCATCTGAATGTGTTGAATGATGGTAGGGGATTTGCCACTGACACCTTCTGGTGAATTGGATAGTTGCAGAATGAGGGGTTGGTGCCCGGGTTGCCTGCTGAGAGCAGCTTAGGGTGGGGGAACTAACGCTAGCTCAACTCCCAGGGCACTCATCAGGAGCATGCAGGCTGGTTCATCTGTCTGAAGGATGAAGGGCATCAGAGGAGACCGAGACAAAAACCACTCTGGGGCCTCAGGGACTAGAAGTGGGGCCTCGTCATCACCGTGATCTTGGGTCTCTCGCTCTGCTTACCCCTGCTTGGCTTCATTTACCTTTTTCATTCTCCATAACAGGATCCAGACTATCCAATCCAAGAATGGACAGCAAAGAGACTCCCCCCATCAGCTCCAGGAGAAAAACAGACCAAAAGCAAAACAAAAAACCCACTCCCTAACTGGCTTGTTCCTGGACCAATCACTGTGACCGGTGACCGGACGGATTTTATTTATTTGACACAGAGAGAGAGAGAGAGAGCACAAGCAGGGGAGCAGCAGGCAGAGGGAGAGGGAGAAACAGGCTCCCTGCTGAGCAGGGAGCCCAGTGCAGGGGCTCAGTTCAGGGGCTCAGTGTCCGAGCTCAATCCCAGGACCCTGGGATCATGAGCTGAGCTGATGGCAGACACTTAATGGACTGAGCCACTCAGGTGCCCTGGATAACACAGTGTCTTCAGGGAAATATAAAGTGCTATACAAATGTGACTCACTATTGATATTTATTTTTAATAAATTAAGATTATATTTTTAATATAATTAATAGTATGAGATTCTGTTTCCTCACCTTTAGGATGGGAAAACATATCCCCCCATCAGTGGGATGATTGGGGGAGGGCTGCTGCAGGAAAGAGGAGAGCCCCCTGCCCTCCCCTGCCCAGCCCTGTGTCTCTTGCCCCCAAGCCTGTCCCCATTGTCCCTCCCTCCTGTTTGTGCCCCTCCCCCAATTTCATGAAAGATTTCATGAAATGTTGAAAAAAATAAAAAAGAAAAAAATAAAGTAAAACGGGAAAACATAGTTCCTACCTGTCTTACGAGATTACTGGGGAGTTTCAACGAGATCGTGGAGATGAAAGCCCTTTGTGATTCTAAGCGTGTGCAATGTGGGGCATTTATTGCTGGTTAGACAGTTTCTTTTCTTCACTTTATGCGCAGAAGCTAAGTGAAAAGAAAGCGTCATGAGAACCCATGTCTCTAGATTGAAATGACAGCCTGTTCATTCAGTGGCTGTGTCCTGGACCTTTCAGTAGCGAGAATACTTTTTCTTCCTGACCTTCTAGAAACGGCAACCCAAACGTCTGCCAGTGTTATGAGGCGGCTTGGCCTCCCTCCTGGATGGATACCTGCATGAATGTGCCCGCCCCGCGTAGCTATCTGAGGCCAGAAAGGAGACCACAGCACACTCCGACTCTGCTTCTGTGAGCTCACAGCCCAGGGAGCCACGAGTCACTGTCCAGGAAACAGTGATGCCTTTCTTGCCCCATCCGTGTCAGAAAGGGCCCTGCAGAGGCTATTGGACCGAGCCAGAGACATGCTCTAGTTCAACTCCCCCATTTTGTTGACAGGGACCCTTGACCTGCCAAGGATGCTGCTGATGCCCTTGGCTGCCTCTGAGTCTGTAGCTTTGGTGGACGGTTCCCAGAGGCTGATGGCTTCCCCCTTGGGCGTCGTTCTCTACTTCTCTCCCAAGCCGCAGAAGCTTGCTGGGCCTGTGTGCCGGGCAGCCTGGACAGTGCCTGGGAGGCACACTGACCCCCAAGCAGGTGGCACTGGTGGGTGGCTCCCCATCGCTCGATGGACGGTCAGAGTACCACTGTGGGGAGTGAAGGGCGGGTGCCGCCCGGTGACCAGCTATCACATGCCTTCACTGACGATTCTGTCTCACTAGCCCCACTCCCTCCCTTGTGCTTCCTGGATTACTGCTCAAATAAGTGCCTTCTCCTCAAGTTCTCTCTCAGACTCTGCCCTTGGGAAACTAAGCCACCCAGGGGGCAACATGGGCCAGGGATGGAGCTGGTACTTGAACCCATGCCCTTTGCACCCCACTTCCAGCTGTAGTTATCCGAGCAAATAGGGGTTTGCAATGAGCTGCTCATAACCAATCTCTGCAACCGACCAGACAACCAACAGAACGAGAAACCTAGGGCCACCTGCCTGGTTCAATCTGTAGAGACGAAACTCTTGATCTTGGGGTCATGAGTTCGAGCCCCATGCTGGGCAAAGAGCTTACTTAAAAAAAAAAAAAAAAAAAGATAAAGAACAAACGAGAAAACCAATACAAGCCGAGTCCATCAGCATTTCCATGTGAAAAACTGCAGGGACTGAACGCATGACTTCCCACTTCAGGAACTTCCGACTTGAGGAACATCGAAAGCCGATGAGCAGAGTGGACACACCTGTCACAACTGCGCATGCGGTCCGGTTGTAGACGGCCCTACTAAGCGCTCTGGGCCACGCCCCTGGCCGGGCAGTGCTTTGCATACAGTCCCCATGGCTCCGAGTCTGGTATCTGGTTTAAAAGTTCAGGGAAGGGGCTCCTGGGTGGCTCAGTGGGTTAAGCCTCTGCCTTTGGCTCAGGTCATGATCCCAGGGTCCTGGGATCGAGCCCCGCATCGGGCTCTCTGCTCAGCGGGGAGCCTGCTTCCTCCTCTCTCTCTGCCTGCCTCTCTGCCTCCTTGTGATCTCTCTCTGTGTCAAATAAATAAATAAAATCTTAAAAAAAAAAAGTCCAGGGAAGTCATTGTGTCCCCCTCTGGGGCACAGGCTCCCCGGCCAAGTTCACGGGCTCAGACTGAGAGACAGCGGCTGTCCTCAGGATGAGGAGTGCTCACAGCGGGAGAAGGTGGGTATCAAACTCCCCAGGACACTCCAGGGGCTTGAATGACTCAAGACACCAGCTCCCAACTCAGAAGCTGTGCTTTTAGCACAAAATAAAAGCAGGACGAACAAGTTATCAAGGGACACTTATGTCAGTTCAAAGCAGGCTGAAGAAATGCCCTTCTGTGTCCTGCAGGCATTCTGGCTAAAAAGCAAGAATGTTCTGGAATTAGAACACCCTCCCCTTGCATGGCATAGGAGGACCCACATTCTGAAAATCTGCCTCCCCATTTTTTTCCTGCTCTGTACGCAAGTAAGCCCTGATCTTAGTAGGTCTTGTATTCAGATATGGAATGATTAGAATGGATTAGGACATATATTGAAGTAATGTGCCAGCTGTAAGGCTACGAGCTGCTCATCCTACCAGGCTAAGTATTCTTGACTTCTCAGTCACACAGAAACCTCGGCCTGGGCGTGGGCAGCTCCTACAACTTCGGTGTTATTTTTTACCTGTTTCATTATTAAAAGGTGGTCCTTCCTCCAAACTTTTAAGAGTTTTCCCTGGTCGGGGGTCACCACAAATGTCTTTTGAAATGTAGCACTGAGTAAGAACTGTGAGGTAGAAAGGGACAGCCTCAGTGGAGAGCAAGCACAGTGAGAAAGACGATCCTGTAAACAAAATATAAAATAATGGGATGGGTTGCCCTGAGCTGGGAGGACCTGGCTTTGTGTCCTCAAGTCTTTCTGGCTCAAAAAGAAATGCCTGAGGCTCCTGTGAAAGGAAATGACGAGACCACTCAGAACCATTTGCTTTTATAGAAGAGACAGTGTCTGGAGGCAAACCACCAGACAGATTGACCCGATAACCAGGGCCCTAGTCTGACGGTAGGTTAATTACTGCATTATACAGATGCAAATTTCCTAGACCTTTTCTGGTGGAGCTGGGGGAAAAAATAGGAGTTAGACTTTTTGAGCGATGTCCTGTAGGGTGAAACCACCCTTCTTGTACTTCTTGGAAGGATGGGCACTGCTGTGAGACTCTGGAGTTGGAAACACTCCGGGCGCATCATGGAAATTCGCTAAACCTGTTTATTTTGAAGATGCTTTTGATCCCGGTAAAATGATGAGTGTCTTTAGTGTGCTTTTGACATGGAAGGGTCTGGATCACTCCTATGTGCAGAGTTAAGGGATGTGGCATTTGCTTTGTGCCTTAGAGATCCCCCAATTAAATTCAAATTAATCGAATTTCATTAAATTCTCTATCGTATTTGAGAGGCATTTGGATTGTGCGGGATGCACACACATGAAAACACACACACACAGACACACGCAGCTCGAGTGATTTTTCCAAGCTGCCTTTCCAAAGGAAATTGGGTTTTAAAAGGTCTCATCCAGACTCACATCCATCAAAATGCCACAGAGCAGCTGGGCCAGTTCAGCGGGGCACAACGCCTGCCAGCGAGGTCCTGTCTTCTGAGTGGGAGTCTGATGGGAATTTCTGCCTGAATGGGAGCCCAGGACGGAGGGCAGCGTGAGGTCACCGGCCCCACAGAGCCGTTTGGGAATATACAGGGCAGGCTCCATCTGCAGGAAGCTGGCAGAGCCCGGTAAAATAAGGAAGGAAGGAGAGAGGAGTGGAGATGCGTGCGTGCCAGGTGCCTGGGTGAGTGGCTTGGGTGTGTTTTTTTTGTTCAAGAGTGAATGCATTCCCTCTGTCCAGCCTCCCGATCCCCTTACCAGGGCGGATGACGATGTCGGCCGCTCTAGCGTAAAAAACCCTAAATTATTCTCCAGGATGCCTCTTTTTTTCCTGGATCTGGGGGTCAGACTGCCAAAATTGGAGGTTTTAAGGGGAGAGAGGCAAAGGAAATCATGCTTGCCATGATCTCATGAATGCCGCACTTCCCTTCCAGGACGAGGGAGCAGGCGGGTGACGAAGTGAGCCGCTAGGCTCTCGGGAGCAGAGTGCCGTCCTTCATTAGACAGTGTCCAGAAATTCTATGAAGGAGGGCTTAACTGCCTTTATTGTAAAGGTGACCGGATAACTGGGCTCTTCCCAACCCTTCAGGAATACTTAGCTATGAATCCTTGCATTGTGACCGAAATGAAGCTTTTTCCCTTTTTTTTTTTTAAAGAAACATGTTCAAGAGATAAAATGATTTCTGTTAGATGTTTATTTTCCTTCATTTTGGCAGCTACACTTGGAATGGCCGAACAACACATACCTGTGTTCATGTCTCTAAATCCTACTTACAAACCCTGCAATAGTGATAACCATCAGCAATCGAATCATTGAGCAATTTGGGCTGTGTCTTCTCATGGAGTTTCCACCATTACAAGTATAGACAGGAAAAGTAAGGCAATTGTAAGGCAATTAATGAAAGGGGAAAAAAGAAGGGGCAATGAAATCACTTACCAGTCTAAGGAACTAGCAACGGAGGAAGCCTTACCTTGACCTTGCTGTGTTCCCCTCCAACCCTTGCCTGTGGCCTCCACAAAATCTGCAAGGTCTCTTTTTTCCTTCACTCATACCTACCCTCCATTCCATTTTACTTATTTTTTATTTTTTTTAAAGATTTCTTGTATTTATTTGAGAGACAGCACAAGTAGGGGGAGAGGTAGGGAGAGGGAGAAGCAGGCTCCCCACCGAGCACGGAGCTCAGTGTGGGACTGGATCCCAGGACCCGGGGATCATGACCTGAGCTGAAGGCAGACCCTTAAACTTAACCGACTAAGCCACCCTGGCCCTCCCGTTCTGTTTTAAGTAAGATCCCTTCGTGATCCCAGATGAAGAGGGGGGAAAGTGTCAATCAGGCCCCTTCTCCAGGAACCCTGAATCAGAGTGGTCTTTGTGTTTGAGGAAGAAAATCTGCTTGAAATTTCGTGGTGACCGCCCCCCACGTCCCCCAGAGCCGGTGGTGGGGCTGTGACAAGCTCCCTGAGACCCAGGCCCAGAGAACCCACAAGCGTCTCCTCGCCGGGCTTCCAGGAGCTCCGTCAGCACCGACAGTGAACACGAAGGCCAGTCACCACCGCAGAGGATCTGGCAACAATTTCCTCCATCCGGGTCGTTGACAGCCTGACACCCAGCAGGGCCCGGTGGGGAGCAAGGAGCCGCACAGCGCTGGGACCCATCTCAGGCCACTGGAGCTCGCGAAGGACCGTTGCTCAGGGTGAGCACTGCTGAGTGGATCCTGGCGCCACACCCTGCCGACGGCGAACAGTTCGCACGCTGACACTCTGGGTCTCGGCCGGCCTGGCTTCCCCGCGGCGGTGCTCGGAGGGCGGCGCACCCCGATGGCGGGAATCAGTCTGCCAGAAGTCAGTGAGTACCGCACACCTAGAGAACAGTATTTTCAAAACAGACGGAAAAAATCCTAGGAGGAGAAATAAACGGACAATCAGCATAGCCCGACTAGACGAGCAAGCAATACTGAGCAAAGCGCGGCGGGAAAAACTACTTCTCCAGGCTCTTGTGTGGCCCAGTCCTTTAAGCGTCTGCCTCTTGATTTCGGCTCATGTCATGATCTCAGGGTGGGGAGATCAAGCCCCACGTGGGGCTCCGTGCTCAGTGGGGAGCCTGCTTGAGATTCTCTCTCCCTCTGCCCCTCCACCTGCTCACGCTCTCTCTCTCAAATCAAAAAAATAAACAAATCTTAAAAGAAAACAGTGCTTCTCACCCCCCCCCCCCCCCCGCCTTCCTAAGTTTTATGTCACTGTCACAGCGGCCAACAGCCCATCTCAGGGAAGCTCTGCTCTCCTGAAAATGGTCTGAGAAGAGGCCGTTCTCGCCTTCCAGGGGAGTCACTCTTAGGCAAGATGTAAATAATGTACAGGAATCGTGATGCCCTCTGTCTGTTTCACTGGCTTCCGTTGAAAAACCTCCCCCTAATGTAAGAGATGTTTCAAATTAAGATAATTCGTTTCCTAGGACTAGTCCCCAAACCACAGTAGGTTCATCTTAAGAGCTAGGGTCCTGGAAACTGACTGCCTGGGTCTGAATCCTTGCCTCTCTACCCGTGTGCCTGCCTGTATGAACGTGGGCAAGTCCCTTAACTTCCCTGTTCCTCTGTCTATAGTGCATTAAGTGGACAATAAAAGCATCTGTCTCTTAGTTCTAGAAGTTAGATGAAAGGATGTGCAACAGACCAAACACAGTGCCTGGAACATATCTGTTACTATTTATCCAACAAATGGTTGCTGAGGATCTACTAATAATATAAGTCAGGCACTGGAGGAGATCAGTATCTGCATCTCATACAGTATTGGAACTAGGCGAGGAAGCTGGATCTGTACAAAGTACTACAGGATCACATAGAAGGGGGCAAGTTAATCTGTCTCGGGGAGTGGAGGAATGTGCCACGGAAGTTGAAATCTGAGTTTTGTCTTGAAGACCCGTAGGAATTCCTCGGCAGAGAAGGTGGTTATCTTTGGCAACTAATAGAGTCGAAATGGATTTGAATAGACTCCAATAAAATTGCAGACTGAAAGGGGTAGCGGGCAAGAAATGCAGGCAAACGGGGTTCAGGGGCTGGCAGGAGCTGGGAGAGACAGTATCTGCCTCTTGGATCCTGTCTTCACCTCTAGACGGCCTTGCCACGGAGATGCACTCACTGTCCTTTGTGTCCTGTCCACCGTGCTCTCATTCCCTCCCCGGGTGCCCTCGAAACTGTTCTCAGTAGTCTACGTCCCTGGCATTTTCCTCTGCACCAACTCCAAGGAACTCTTCTCAGTTGGTGTAGTGTAGCAACTGGGGGCAGAGGCATGTTTCCAATTTATCTGAAAGCAATGTCAGATGCTTGTTATAGAAGTAATGAATTGGCTTATCCATGTGGAAAATCACATCAATCAAATTTCCCATTTAAAACAATCTTGCATTCCCGGAAAAAAGAAAATACGTATATGTATTTGAACTCATTGCTGGATTTCGTTTGCTAATATTTAATTTTGCAACTTTCATTTTGTGAATGAGAACCATCTGTAATGCTCTTTTTCTGTACTCTCTTTGTCTAATTTCAGTATCAAGGTTTTACTAGCCTCATAACATGATTTGAGAAATGTTCTCTCCTTTTCTGTGTAAGATTAGAAGGCACTGCCTGTCCTTAAGTGATAAAATTTGCCTATAAAGCATCTGGGCCTATAATTGATTTTTAAAAGATTTTATTTATCTATTTATTTGACAGAGAGAGACACAGCCATAGAGGGAACACAAGCAGGGGGCGTGGGAGAGGGAGAAGCAGGCTTCCCGCCCAGCAGGGAGCCTGATGTGTGGCTCAATCCCAGGACCCTGGGATTATGACCTGAGCTAAAGGCAGTTGCTTTAGGACTGAGCCACCCAGGTGTCCCTATAATTGATTCTTTAACTATAGTTTTATTCCTTCTTTGTTTGTAGAATGATCAAGATTTTCTATTCCTTTTTGAGTGGTGTTTGATAATTTGCATTTTTCTTGGCATATATCCATTTTATCTAAGTCTTTTCATTTATTAGCATGAAACTACTCATATTATACTTTAAATCTATGCTGCATTTATTGTCATAACCCCTCTTTAATACTGATATAATTTATTTGTACTTTCTTCCTTATCTCTGATTAGTATTGCCAGTTCAATCTATTTTATTAGTGTTTTAGAGAACAAATTCTTAACCTTGTTAATCCTTTCTATTTCTGTGTAATTGTTATATATTATGTAAATCTCTGCCAACCTCACTTTTCTTATTCTTGGGTTTTATTCTTGTAGACTTTTTTTTCTTTTTAAAGATTTTTTTTTTAAAGATTTTATTTATTTGTCAGAGAGAGAGGGAGAGAGAGCGAGCACAGGCAGACAGAATGTCAGGCAGAGGCAGAGGGAGAAGCAGGCTCCCTGCCAAGCAAGGAGCCCGATGTGGGACTCGATCCCAGGACGCTGGGATCATGACCTGAGCCGAAGGCAGCCGCTCAACCAACTGAGCCACCCAGGGGTCCCCCTTTTTAAAGATTTATTTATTTGACAGAGATCACAAGTTGGCAGAGAGGCGGGGGGGGGGGGAGCAGGCTCCCCGCCGAGCAGAGAGCCTGACATGGGGCTCCATCCCAGGACCCTGGGACCATGACCTGAGCCCAAGGCAGAGGCTTTAACCCACTGAGCCACGCAGGCGCTCCTCTACTAGACTTTTTTAAACCTCCTAATTTGGACATTTAGTTCATTCAATTGGGACTTTTCTTCTGGAAACATTTAAGACGTGAATTTCCTTCAAAGTATAGTTTTTGCCGCTCCACAAGTTTTCATTTTGTTTTTTAGAGAAAGAGAGCACAAGTGGGAGGATGGGGAGAGGGAGAGAAAATCCCAAGCAGGCTCCATGCTGAGCCTGAGCCTGACTCAGGGCTCGATCTCACAACCCTGAGGCCATGACCTAAGCCAAAAATCAAGAGTCGGATGCTTAACTGACTGAGCCCCCAGGTGCCCTGCAAGATTTTATGTGTGTTATTCAGTTCTAATTCTTAAATTTTAAAAATTTTAATTTTTAAAATTTCAACTATGTTCGCCTTTTTGACACTCGAGCTCTACAGGAGTATGTTCTTTGCTGTCCTTTATATATTGCAGATTTTTCTTGGGATCTTTTCTGTTGTGGATTTAACTGCACTGCTGGTACACATAGTCTGTATCAATCTAGACTTCTGAAATTCGTTGAACTCCTGCTCCTCCCTCCACCTTCTTCTCTTCCTTCTTATTTACTAAAACCCAACAATTTTCTCCTAAAATCTCTAAGGATGCACAAACGGTCAGGAATAGCCATAACTCACCTTAAAAAGAACAAATTAGGGAGACCTACCTACCCAATATAATAAGTAAGCTTTCATTTTCTAAGCTATAATAATGAAGACTATACCATTGGCCCAGAATATACCATTTAAAAAGGCATCTTAGTGGGGCATGGGTGGCCCAGTCAGTTAAGCGTCAGCCTTCGGTTTGCGTCATGATCCCAGGGTGTGGGATCAAGTCCCGTGTTGGGCTCCCGGCTCAGCAGGGACTCTGCTTCTCCTCTCCCTCTGCTCTTCCCTCCGCTCATGCTCTCTCTCTCAAATAAATAAATAAAATATTTAAAAAAAATTTTTTTAATTTAAAAATTTTAAAAAAATTTAAAAAACAAAACAAAACAAATAGTCCAATTTAAAAACGGGCAGAAGACATAAACATTTCTGCAAAGAAGACATCCACATGGCCAACAGACACATGAAAAAGTGCTCACCGTCACTCATCATCAGGGAAATGCACATCAAAACCACGGTGAGATATCACCTCACAGCTGTCATAATGGCTAAAATAAAAAACACAAGAAACAGCAAGTGTTGGCGAGAATGCGGAGAAAAAGGAGTCCTGGGGGCGCCTGGGTGGCTCAGTTGGTTAAGCAACTGCTTTTGGCTCAGGACATCATCCTGGGGTCCTGGTATCGAGTCCCACATCAGGTTCCCTGCTCAGCAGGGAGTCTGCTTCTCCCTCTCCCTCTCCCACTTCCCAAGCTTGTGTTCTCCTGCTCTTTCTCTGTCAAATAAATAAATAAAATCTTAAGGGAAAAAAAAAAAGGAATTCTATACACGGAGCCACTGTGGAAAACAGTATGGAATTTCCTCAAAAAGTTAAAACAAGAATTACCATAGGATCCAGTAATTCCACTACTGGGTATTTACCCAAAGAATACAAAAGCACTAATTTGAAAAGACAGGTGCATCCCTATGCTTATTGCAGCATTGTTTACAATAGTCAAATTACGGGAGCAGCCCCCGAGTCCATGAATAGATAAACGGATACATGAGAAGCGGTGTGTGTGTGTTTATCATAGACATATAGACACACACAAGGGAGTATTACTCAGCCATAAAAAAGGAACGAAAGCTTGCCATTTGCCATGACAGGGATGGGGCTACAGTGTATTATGCTAAGCAAAATAAGCCAGAGAAAGACAAATGCCATGTGATTTCACTCGTAGGTGGAATTTAAGAAAGAAAACAAATGAGCAAAGAAAAAAGAGACAAACAGGCAAGCAAAAGACTGCACTATAGAGAACAAACTGATGGTCATCAGCGTGGAGATTGGGGGTGTGTGTGAAACAGGTGCAGGGGGTTAAGAGCGATTTATCAGGATGACACGGAGTCATGTATGGAAGTGTTCAATCATTTATTACACACCTGAAACTAACATATACTGTATATTAACTGACTGAAATTAAAGATTTTTAAAGGAAAAACAAGGTTTAAACAAAGAATCTAATATTGAGTAAAAAGGCTAAATAAAAACTGGATAGCAGTTTAATCCTAATTTTATATAAAAATATAAGTGCTTCCGTATACGTATACAGGGTGTTCACAGAGATGTGCGGGTACCCGTGCACACTCACTAACTCACGGCACTATCATGACTTTGAAAAAGGACTGGATGGAAATACACCAAACTGTTAATAGTTATTTCTGAGTAGTGAGATGGTGATTGGTTTTATTCCCTTTCTTTTTTCTTTTCTTGTCCTTCTTTCCTTTTCTGTCTCTCTTTTTTCAGACTTTATTTATTTATTTGAGAGAGAGAGAGTGCAAGAGGGACTGTGGGAAGGGCAGAGGGAGAGGGAGAAGCATACTCCTTGTTGAGCTGGAAGCCTGACATGGGGCTTGATCCCAGGACCTAGAGATCATGACCTGAGCCGAAGGCAGCCTCTTAATCGACTGATCCACTTTGCCCCTTCTTTATACTTTTTCACAACCAATATGTTTTTGTTTTTACTTATTTATATCGTATAATATACACCAAGTGTAAAATTTGCCATCTCCCTATTTTTAAACGTGCAGTTCAAGATCATTAAGTACATTCACGTAGTTGTGCTCACAAACCGAAACTCTAGCCCCACTCTCCAGCACCCCCCCATAACCGTCTGCCCCCCGGCCCTTGACAACCACCATTCTACCTTCTGTCTCTGTGAGTTTGGCCATTCTGGGTTCCTCCTGTTAGTGGGATCCCATGGCCCCTGTCCCGCTGTCATGGGCTTCTTTCACTCAGCATGACACCCCTCCAGCTTCCTCCACGCTGTACCGTATGACCTAATTCCCTTTCTTCTTAGGAAACAACTTACTTGGGCTTTACTTTTATAAAGAGACCTACTAAAGGCAATGCTGTTGCAGTTTTCGCCAACTTTTAAAAAAATTAACGAGTTTGGGTTATAAAAAAAAACAGGTGCTCCCCTGTGGCAAACAGTATGGCAGGTTCTGGGAAGATTAAACACAACATTACGATGTGATCCCGCAATGCCACTGCTGGGAATGTCCTCAAAAGAACTGAATACAGAGGCACTGTTAGCTAGGATGCAGCCGGGGAGTTATTCCCAGAAGAGGGCTGAAGGCCATCCGCAGAAGGGAGGAGGAAAAGGGACAACAGCAGGGAAGGCATGTTTGGTTTTGCAGAACTCACAGTTCCGGCCAAGGAGAAGCTGGCCAGGTGCTTCCCCCGAGAGCCCCTGGCTAGGTCTGTCCCGTCTGCAGCCCCTTACCTGAGCCAGTTTGAGCCGGATGGGAGCCGAGCTGTCCTAAACGTACCTTTAGCTCATTATACTAGTAAGATCTCGTCCTGTGGGTGGAATTTTCCATCAGTTTGTGAACATATGGTGTACAAACCGGCACGCGGATGCTCTAGGCATGCGCAGTTGAAGGAACCAAAAGTTCTACACGAGCTCCTGCCCCTGCTTCCTCATACACCGAACGAAAGCCTCCTGTACCGACACCGCGGGGAGACGGTGCTTCGAGAGCGACCTCCTCGTCTCCTTACCCGCGACAGGGAATAACGAATTCTTTGCTTCTAGCCTTTACTTGGGTTGTGTTTGATTGGATGCGCCCCAAACAGTGAACCCCTTGGGTTCTCTTCCAACACGAGGAGGCATCTGTCCACCCACGTTCCTAGCACATTTAAGAAAAAGTGGGCATTGGTTTTTAAGAGACTATCCAGCAGACTGGTGAGTCTGAATTATTCATTCAACAAGAGTGTCCTGAAAGCCTGATGCTAAAAACTGGAGAGACAAGGCTGTGTCCAGATGGAGCTCATATTCCACTGGGACTTGGATGGAGAGAGACTGTCTGCACTGAAAACGGGGTCAGGTCTTTCTGTGTCTGAGAGGGTTCTCTGGGATGAGGTAATAAAGGAGAAGGAAGGGGTGAGGATTTGGGTCTACCAAGAAGAAAAGACTGAACAGTCTGACCACCAAAGAGACGTGTGTGTGTTTTGGGGTTTTTTTTGGTTTTTTGGTTTTCTCCTGTTGCCATCTTCTGTTTAGAAACCTGATCCACTGAATTATGGTGAGAGAAATCACTGGATCTGAGCCGATGGGCTGTAAATTCTGAGGGGGTTGTCCTGGGCTGGAGAGTTTGGGGAAGTAAGTTTCCTAGACATCAGTGAGAACATGATGTTCCTACAGTCTCCTAATTCAGGCCTCTGTCATTCCAAGCCCACTCTCCTCTGTCCTTACCTCCCTCCAGCCTTGCTGTGACCGACACAAAGGCATCAGCCCGCCCTCGAGGGGAGAGTTAATGCCGATGGTTGTGACGTGTTTATTTACTCCCATTAATCCTCCTAGAGTTATACACTGTTTATTTTCTACATTTACAGTGGCCAGATCCCAGACTGACTCCCATAGGAGGACCCGGGGTTCCACAGTCTCATTTTTGACAGGGCATCCCTCAGGCAGACGCCCGCCCCCTCTCCCATCAGCAATAACTCTGAAGGTTGTGGGGCCAAGGTGGACTCTGGGTAGGAGAAAGAGAAATCTGGAGCCCATTTTGGGGGAGGACCACAAAGGATAACCTTTACTAACTAATTCATTTAGAAAATACATATTGAGCTCCTGTTCTGTCCGTGATAGTAGTGTTCATTAAAAAGAAATCCAGGGGCCCAACATGCCATCGCTTAAGCCAAGTCACCAAACAGGGCCTTCACACCTAACCTCACAGCCATTCCAACTTCCTCCGAAAGTGGAAGTCTTAACCGGTCAGTCGGGCTTTTCCTGATCAACATCAGTGAGGTAACCGGCCACCTGGGCCCTCTCCACTCCCCCAAAACAACATGAAGTCATCTACTTCATAAGACCCCCTGCCCTTCCCCTCAAGGGAAGATGACCTTGGCTGGAACAATCCTTTGTTTTTCATTTACTAATAATTTTCTCGCCCCACCCTCCTTCCTATAAAAACCTTCTATCTCGTACAGCTCCTTGGAGCACCTCTCTCTTTACTGGGTGGGATGCTCTCCCATTCATGAATCCCTTCGTAGAACCAACTAGAATTTCACATTTACTCAGTTGGATTTTTGTTCTTTTGCAAAAGGCGGTGAATCCCAGTGGGACTTTAGGAACATTGGATACTCTGTAGATTTTAAGCGCCTGTCTGTCATCTTTCCTTCTAATGAGAAATTAGAATTTCCTTCTAATATAAAATTCCCATTCTTTTTTTTTTTTAGATTTTATTTATTTATTTGACACAGAGAGATCACAAGTAGGCAGAGAGGCAGGCAGAGAGAGGAGGAAGCAGGTTCCCTGCTGAGCAGAGAGCCCGATGCGGGGCTCGATCCCAGGACCCTGGGATCATGACCTGAGCCGAAGACAGAGGCTTTAACCCACTGAGCCACCCAGACGCCCCTAAAATTCCCATTCTTGTTACCACTCTTGGTCTCGGGGTGGGAATGGGAAGTGCTGAGCTTCCCAGTCCATTGACACAGGGGTCCCGGAGGCCACCTGCTGGATGCAGATGCTGGGGGTCAGGGGTAGCCAGGACAGAGGCAGGCCCCAGAAGCTTGGAGAAGCGGGATCGAGCACAGGAACCTGGGTGGTCGGTTGCAAGCAATCCTGTTCAGATCTCTAAGCCCAGGGAGTCCCCCAAATTCAGGTTATTCTCTGTTGCCTCTCCTTTTCCTACCACATCCCTCAATATTTGTATCCAAGAAAGTTCTCCTCCACCCCTCTTTACTCAGTCTACATGTTTCCCCAAGGCAATGTTGTCTAGGCGTAGAATGACCCTCCTCTCTAATGAAGCTCATGAATGTCTCAGGTTCCTGCCTCACTTTCTGAGTTCAATCACTGATTTCTCAACTCCGAGTGGACATCTCTTCGATGAGGGAGCAAAAGGCAAAACACAAGCTGACACCCCCCAACTCTCCCCCACCCAGCTCCTGAGTGGGATCTGCGTGTGACCTCCCTTAGGCAGCCAGGCTGCCTTAAAACTAAAGGAATAAATAAATAGTTAATGGACTGAGATCACAGTCCTACAGGACCTGAGTCTCCATCAGTCTACAAATGTCTTAGTGATTTACTAGGGAAAAGCATTCTTATCCATAGCCTAAATCCTGGAGACCCATGGACTCCATTTCCTGGAGCCCCAACATGCCCCTGGCTCCATAGTGATGTGGGAAACAGAGGCAGAAGGGAATGTCAATAAAATTAAATTTCTTTATAATCTGCAGCTGATCGACAAATACTTGGGGGCGGGCAGCATACAATAGTCCTCCAGGAACTCCCAACTGTCTGACTATTACTGCCTCGCTAGAGGGAAGAACACCCTTAGCTTGACGATGGCCAGGCCTCCAGGATCCTGGGAGTCTTCTCCCAGGATGAAAGTCCTTTTGGAAACCTCCCTTTGTCCTTATCTCCCCCAACACCCAAGTATATAATCAGCCACCCCCCTCTCCCAAACCCAGTGCCACAGCTCTTTCTGCCCATGAGTCTTGTCCTCGTGCTTCAATAAAATCACATTTTTGCACCAAAAACATCTCAAGAAGTCTTTCTTGGTGGATGGCTCCGGAACCCAACCAGGCCACTCCAAACCTACATCATCTTCATGAATGTTCTCCATGTAGGCAAAATATGCAAAACCAAATGTATTCTCTTCGTCGTCCGTTGTGTGTTTCTTAAGTTCCCTGTCTTGGTGGGTGTTTCCACGAACTACTAAGAACTCCTAAATCTTCTTCTAGTTGGGCTCTGAGTCCATTCGTTCTATCTCCCACACGTTCCCTGAATTCATCTCCTCTCCCCGCTCTTTGTGACCACCATTTCTAGTCAGCTGTCCATCATCTCTCACCCTGTCAATTACAAAAGGGTCCCTCTTGGCCACCCCTCTTCCCCTGCTCTAATCTATCTTCCCTCTCTTGCCAGAGCAGGAAGGACCTTTGTTGGCTGCCTGCCCAGGATCCAATACCTTCTCTTTCTTCCCTGTGACATTGCCCACATCTTCCTTCCCAAGAGAATCCCAGTTTCATTCTGGCGTCCTCCCCTGCCCAGATAGCCGCTGACCCTCAGGGGAAGATGGCCCAGCCCTCGTTCCAGGAATTGGTCTCATGCAAGGGACATCCCCTCCCCGCTGTCAGAGATCAGTTAGGAACAGGTGCATGACTGATTCTGCCCAACGAGGCAGGAAGAGAGATTCATTGGAACCTCTAGGAAATTGCTTCTTTTTCTTCTTGGAAGGCTGTGGGAAACCACTCAGCAGGTGTGAACAGGAAGCACTTAGTCCCAACTGGTACTGGCGGGCATCCTTCAATCACTAGAAGAGCTTTCAAATGAAGCCAACTGCGGATGGCAGAACGGAGAGACACAAAGGCCATCTTCAGGGGCGGGATCAACGAAGCGCTGTCACCTCTGGGCTTCGCGTCGTGCGAGGCTGCAGAATTCCTGGCAGTTCAAGGCAGTTCTGATTGGCTTTTCTGTTCCTTGCCGCCGAGTGGATTTTATCAGAGACACAGTGTGATTTAAAACGTAAATCTGGTTCTCTAAACCCCCCTGCTTACAGGCTCTCGGCTCTCGGAGACAGAAATCACTCCTCACTATCTCCGTGGAGCCTGGCAGGCCGGCTTGCAAGAACTCACCGCACCGGCCCTTCCCTGGCTCTGTTCGGCGACACCATGGTGACAGCTCGGACTCCTCCACGCCGGAGACTTTACACCCAGAAAATCAGCAAACGCTACAAATCTGAGCATTTTCTCCTCCAGAGAGCTGGTTGTGAAGCATTTACCAGCACACCATTACCTTCGTGCAGCATTCTAGAGCTTTCTCAGCGGGCCCGGGTCAGCCTCTCCGGCTTCTTCTTTTTCCCTTAGCTCCCCTGTGGCTCTAGTCACAGTGAAATTGCATTTTTAAAAAAAAAAAAAGATGTTATTTATTTATTTATTTGAGAAAGAGAATGAGCACAAGCAGGGGGAGCGGCTGGCAGAGGGAGGGGGAGAAGCAGATACCCCGCTGAGCAGGGAGCCCAACGTGGGACTTGTTGACCATGACCTGCGCTGAAGGCAGACACTCAGCCGCCCCATGAAATTACCATTTTGGAAACGTGCTGTACTGTCTCCTGGCCTTGAATTCCTACATAGATGCCTTTCCCAGGCTGGAGTCGCAGTGCCTAGAATCCATAGTATTTTTAAGGGCCCATGAAAATGTTTTAATTTCTTTAAAATCAAGAAATGAAAATGAACTTTTAGATCGAAGAAAGTGTTTTAGTATGTAATATGTCTTTACCTGTTCCATTAATAAAATGTAATAAAAAAATTTTTTATGGAGAAAGGCACCCACAAAGGTAAAAGCTCCTAGAGCCCGTGAGAGTTATAGCATGACCCTAGCTTGTCTACCCATGAAATTCATCTCTGTGAAGCTTTTCTAAACTCCTCCTCCGGCTTCATAATCCTAGCCTTCAGAATGCTCTGTTTCTACCTTTGAAATAATTTTCAGGGCACCTGGTGTCTCAGTGGGTTAAACATCTGCCTTTGGCTCAGGTCATGACCCTGGGGTCCTGGGATCGAGCCCCGAATTGGGCTCCCTGCTCAGCGGGGAGCCTGCTTATCCTTCTCCCTCTGCCACTCTCCCATTCATTCTCTATCTCTCAAACAAATAAAATCATTAAAAAAATTAAAAAGAGAAATCATTTTCAGAAAATGTGGGATGTAAATAAATAAACTCTCTCCACAGTAACACATCAAAGGATCACTTAAATGCCTATAAGTATCTATCCTCTTCACTAACCTATGGCCATTTCTTTTTTTATATGTAAGATTTTATTTATTTATTTGCCAGAGAGAGAGCAAGCACAAGCAGGGGGAGTGGCAGGCAGAGGGAGAGGGAGAAGATTTCCTGCTGAGCCACCGAGTTTCCCCCTTTTTTTTTTAAAGAATATTTGTTTATTTAACAGACAGATCACAAGTCAGCAGAGAGGCAGGCAGAGAGTTGAGAGGGGGAAGCAGGCTCCCCACTGAGCAGAGAGTCCGATGTGGGGCTCGACCCCGGGACCCTGGGATCATGACCTGAGCCGAAGGCAGAGGCTTTAACCCACTGAGCCACCCAGGCACTCCTTCCCCTCTTTTTTTTTTTTTTTTAAGATTTATTTACCTATTTGAGAGAGAGAGCACACATGCGCACACAAGCACAGAGGGAGAGGCAGAGGTGGAGGGAGGGAGAATTTCAAGCAGACTCTCCACTGAGTGTGGAGCCTTCTGGTGGGGCTCAATCCCCGGACCCTGAGATCATGACTTGAGCTGAACCCAAGAGTTGGACACTCAACTGACTGAGCCACCCGGGCACCCCACCATTGGCCGTTTCTGAGGACAGTGATGATCCTATCTCCTGCCCTCTAGGCTCGGAATCGCACAGGCTCACACAAGAGGGGCTGTGCGTCTACTCTTCGAATGAATTGGTGAGCAGCCATGTGTCTTAGTTTGCACGGGCTGCCACAGCAAAGTACCACACACAGAAATCTATTCTCTTGCAGCTCTGGAGGCTGAAAGTCCACAGTCAAGGTGCCGGCAGGGGGCCTCCCCCTGAGACCTCCCCTCCTGGCTTGGCAGAGAGAGGGCTGTCTCTCCGTGTCCTTATGCGGTCGTCCCTCTGTGTGTCTGTCTAATCCTCACCTCTTCTTGGAAGACACCTCACGCTGACTTGATTGCACCTTTAGAACCCTGCCTCATACAGTCACGCTCTGAGCAACTGGGGGTTAGGACCTAAGCGTATGAATTTGAGGGGGGACACGAAATTCAGGGCAGAAACTTCGGTCTTTCGCATCTCCACCATCCAGTAGAGGGGCCCAGACTTGCCTGAGCGGATGTGTTGGAAGCACGGTGGAAGGGTGTGCGTGCTCAGGAAGGAGGCCACATTCCGGTGGCCAAGCCCTCAGGCTCCAGAGACTTCAGAGAAGCAGCGGGAGCCGGGAGCACGGTGAGGGGAGCACGGCTGGGCAGCTCTCCCTCTAGATGGAGGAGCCTGCGCTGGGCCGCTTTCTCCTGGAGCCTGGCGGCAGCTTCAGAGACAGGCATTAGAAAAGCAAACACTCAGAGGGTTTCCAGGTTTTTAAAAGTTTATTTATTAGCAGCGACTTGCATAAAATAGTCTTTTAAAGGGGGCAGCTGTGTTTTTGGTTTTGGGATATTTTTTTCTTTTCTCTTCTCCAACATGTGTATTGGGACATAATGAATCCCAGAAATGCTGTCTGGTTTCATCATCCCTAAAGGGTGGTGTATATGCATCTGGTGGGAATAAGAAGGGGTTTGTTGTTGTTGTTTTTTGTTTGTTTTGGCTTGGTTGTTGATTGAAGGATGGCATAAAGTCCCAAGCCATGTCTTCCTACTCAAGCTGTACTTTTGTCCCATTCCAGGATGCCAAAAAGCTCTGCTACGGGGTACAGATTTCTCCAATTATATCCCATTTTTTATTCTCGTCGCTCTGCCTTCCTATCTCAGATCACTGAATGTTCGAGCTGGAAACTCAAATTCCTCAGATTCGAGCTGAGGAAGCAGATGGTTGCCTAGCGGTGAGTGGCTCGACTCTGCTCTGAGTTTCTAAATCGGGGTCTGGGATTATTCTCACCACTTTCAACTTCCCTATGATCCCAAGTTCAGTCGTTGCTTTAAGTCCTTTCTGGAACAGAGTAGAATTGGAGTTAGTGAGTAAAGGATCAAATATCGGGGCGCCTGGGTGGCTCAGTGGGTTAAGCCTCTGCCTTCAGCTCAGGTCATGATGCCAGGGTCCTGGGATCGAGCCCTGCATCGGGCTCCCTGCTCACTGGGGAGCCTGCTTCCCTTCCTCTCTCTCTGCCTGCTTATGACCTCGGTCAAATAAATAAATAAAATCTTAAAAAAAAAAAGGTCAAATATCCAATAGTTAGATAAACAGGTAAAATATCCCAGTCCGTGGAGCATCAGGCCTCTGGGCAGACCGGTGTGAGTTCATAAGTGAAGGAAGGTTCCCGTGGACCCCGGAGGCTTGCTAGGTAACGCTGAGTTTCCGTAACACAAAAGCAGCAAGCAGAGTGTTCTTGCTCCAACTGACGGCATCGCTGTCCTGACATCCATTTCTTACCAGCTACAGTTAAAACTCTGCTCAGTGGGATGTAAAGTGCCCCGAAATATTTGTCCCTATTCCAAATTCAGAAAAGCTTTTAAGGAAGACCACAGCAGACCTCACAGGGAAAGACGCAACAAAACCCCATTCGTGTAGCTTCCTCTCACTCGGGTTCACAGGGCAAAGGAAGAAAGAGCCCAAAGAGTGAGGTTCCGGAGGCCTCAGGCCTGGGGCGTTAAAACCAAGCGTGCGTTAGATAATCATGTGTGGCAAACACAATGTTGTGATCCTGTCATCCGTTCCTCGAAGGTTCAGTGGCACCTGTCACATGCTGACGCCGTCCCCGGGTGCTTCGGGGAGCAGGCACAGGAGCCCATACAGCCAGAGACACAACACAGTCACAACCAAGGGGCCGCTGGTCATGCTGAGTTTTTGTTATTATTTCACTAAAGTGAGGCAAATTCTTTTTTTTTTTTAAGATTTTATTTATTTATTTGACAGACAGAGATCACAAGTAGGCAGAGAGGCAGGCAGAGAGAGAGGAGGAAGCAGGCTCCCCGCTGAGCAGAGTGCCCGACGCGGGGCTCTATCCCAGGACCCTGGGATCATAACCAGAGCTGAAGGCAGAGGCTTTAACCCACTGAGCCACCCAGGCGCCCCAAAATGAGGCAAATTCTACTTCGAGCCTCCCAGCTTGTGTCTGGACAGGATCTGACCCGACTGCAGGCTGAAAAGCGCACGTTCTTCAACACACCCTGCCTCCTGCTGCTACGGGGGCTCCATCTTGACCCTGAGCTTGCCCTTTGTGGGGCGTTGATGCCCCTTCAGGGAAGCCAGAGCCACACTCTTGCCTTTAGCAATGACACTCTCTGCAGCGGGCGGCGACAACAGTCTTTCTTCCTCCGCCCCACATGCTTTGCCCCCTCGTCATCTCCTATGCGCCCCAGCCCCCTTCCCTTCCCCGTACTGCACCAGGAAGGCTTTGCAAGGGTTAAGGCACCGGATCAGTGGGGTCCGGATGGAGCCTGAGACGGCAGAGCAGGAACGGCAGAGGTGACCAGGGGTCCCCGAGGCAAGGCCTGGAGAGAACCAGTTTCCGCATCTGCTCCTGCGCACATCAGGGAAGCAAGCAAGTCTGACCCCCAACACCCAGCAGTCTTAGCACATCTTGAGGGGATCTGGGAGGTCAGAGGAGTGGGCAGGTGGCTGATTTTATGACCATTCTCTTCTAATCACCGTGATTTCCGAAATGTCTGGCACGGGGCTTGTCATTTTTGACCCCTGGCTTCTCCCTCCTGCCCTGAACGTGCTGATTGGCTGTGGCCTCACGGCCTCTCCCCCACGGCCCCCCGGCTTGCGAGGGCAAGGGGATGGCCAGCGAAGGTCTGAGAGCTCGTCCGCCAGCAGCAGACCGACTGAGTTCTCCTGTCCGGCCCCTCAGACCCGGGGAATCCTGCCTTTGCGTAGCGGACTGAGTGGGTTTCTGTAACTTTCCACCAAAGAACCTCAACTAAAGCCTTTATTGAGATAAATCTTATCCAGAGCCATATATATATATATATATATATATATATATATATATAAAGATGGCGCCGGGGGGCTCTGTTGAAGCAAAAAAGTTTGTGTCAGCTCCCTGCTTCCTCTGCTTGGGTGCCTTTGAGGGGTTCCCTCGTGAGCAGTTTAAAAATCAAGGGGAGTGGACCCAGATCATCCCTGGGTCCCTTCTGGCCTCTAAGCCACAAGAAGCAGAGATGAGGGTGACAAGTGAGGGTGACAATATCAGTGTCACCAAGGGGGCAAACAGAAGATCCTTCTGGGGACTTCCAGTCCCACTCGCCTATGGCCCTACCAGCACATCCCACAAGCGTGGACCCATAGGCCCAGAATGTCCTCTGGTTTGGCTCGGCAGTCAGTCAGCCGTAAGACACCCAGAGACAATGTTCTCTCTCTTGACCTTGACCCTTAGCATCCCGCTGCCATCGGAGCCCCAGCTTCTGGGACAGGTGGGGGCATCACAGTTGGCTCGAGGCTCTTCCTGACTTACCTGGGCTGACATCTGCTAGGCGCCGTTGGCATCCTGTCCTGGCGAGAACTCCGACACCATTCCCTAGCCTGAGATGCAGACTCGTAGGCTGTACACAGAGGCTGCTGAGCCAGCCAGACAGGCTTCCCTGGGATAGCTGGGATGGCTGGGGGGGCGGGGCTCCACGTCATCCACGTTGACCCCTATCCTCGGTGAGGCACTCACAGCACCCCTGGGTTCTGGTGCGTGATGGCGGCACGAATCCTTTCACACAATACTCATCTGGACTCACCTCCCCGCACGGTGGCTTCTGCCATCAGATGAGACTTCCAGAGTCCCACTGGCGGCAAGTGGCTGGTGAGGACTCGGACCCAGGACCCTGAATTTTAAGGAGCAGCTTTTCAAGCCCAGCTCCTCCAGGAGAGCCACCCCCAGTCCCCGAGGTGTACCTTTTGTAACAGCCTTTTTTGCAGCTGGTGGTGACAACGTGCTTGCTTTCTCCACCATCTGTTTCTTGGCGCCCACCCCCTCCCCTTTCCTGCCTGCCTCAGGAAGACTTGGGAGTGTTTTCCCTCCCTCTGGAGCTGTTTTCTTTGTTCTTAGTCACAATAGTTGACCCACAGCCTTTCCTCCCAGATCTCTTGCGGGGTTTCCTCCAGCGGCAAGGTCTGCCTTTACAGGTCTTCAGGGAGCTTGGGTGGGGCAGCCCCTGGGGTTGTTAAAGAACCGATGATTAGAGGAATGGAGACTCTCCTCCAATCCCTAAGGATGGTTCAGGGAAAGGCAGACGGGCTGGGCTCAACCAGAAGCAACCATTTGGCCTTAGACATCTGCTGAGGGCATTAGCTCAGGTTAGAGCAGAACACCACCGGGGACGGTCGCTGGTACAGATTACAGAGAGAGCGTGGTCTGAGCCAGAAAAGGGGCCACTTGATAAATAAGCCTTAGTAGCCGCTCCTTCCTACTCCCTTGCTCCTTACCAATCTGTGGGTGAATGATTTCTGTGACTTTGGGTGGGCTAATACCAGATCAAGTTCCAGCCCTGCCCCGGGAGACCCCCAACCTCTGACTGTCCGTGGGCAAGATCAGGGTTTCCAAGTAATGCACCAAGATGCTGCGCTGGGAAGTACAGCTTGTGTTTTGGATACAAGGTACGTTAAAGATAGTCGCCATTTATTTACTTATTTATTTTTAAGATTTACTTACTTATTTTAGAGAGCGAGCGTGAGCAGGGGGGCAGAGGGAGACACTCTCAAGCAGACTCCCCACTCCATGTAGAGCCCGACGTGGGGCTCGATCTCACGACTCTGAGATCATGACCTGAGCCGAACCCGAGAGTCAGACACTGAAGTGACGGAGCCACCCAGGCGCCCCTAAAAATAGTGCTTGTTTAAAGAGAAGGGACAGGAGGGGGGGGAGACAAGAAGGAGGAAAAGAAGAAAAAGGAAAACAGTCCAAATTACAACCGCATAGAGGAGAAAATAAATTATAACCGAGGACCAAAGCTGCATACATCTTTTTCAAAATGAGCCCACTAGATTTTCCTGTAGGGAACAAAATCCAAAGAGAGCAGAGCCAGCAGATTAAAATTCCTTCCTGCTTCCTTCTGAAAGGGCTTTAATCTCACCACTGCTGGCAATAAACAGAGCTCTCTTTCAGCAAAGTCTGATTAGAGAAATGGCATCTTTTTTCAAACAAAGACACACGGACAGGCCCAGCAGGGAACATCTTGGACCCTTCCTTCCCTGCGGTCCCAGCCCCCACCCTTCACCTGTCTTGGATGTCTGCCTTCCCCTGCGGGTAGCTGGGGCTTGTCAGGCCCCTGAGACTGGGCCAAGTTACCAAGCGTTGACCAAAGAACATCCAGGCAGAAGGCAAAACGTATTTGCAGACACATCTGCTTTTATTTTCGGCCTTTGCCTGGATGGAGTTTCAGGTTACCGTTTCCGGCCGCCCTTTGAAAGCTGCTTTGTCTGTTTCCTGGGCTGAAGCAGCGCGTTTGTAATAATCCCAGAAGCGAGGACCGCTAAGGTGGCCGCCCACTTGGACGGCTCACACCACAAAAACACTGCAGACCTGAATTCTTCACCTCGACCCAGCCACGTGCTGGTTTTGTAGTTTTGTATTCGTGTAGAGAGAAAATAATCTTTTTTTATTTTTGGTGTATTTTTCTGCTGAGGCCGCCGTTAGAAAGTGCCGCGGACAGACAGAGCCCTTAGACATCGGGAGTTTATTTCCTGGGAGACCTGGAGGCTAGAAGTCCGAGATCAAGGTGCTGGCAGGGTCGGTTTCTCCTGAGGCCACTCTCCCTGGCTCGTAGATGGCTATCTTCTTCCTGAGTCTTCCCATGGTCGCTGTGCCTGGGCCCAGATCTCCTTTTCTTCTAAGGACACAGGTCATAATGGAGTAGCGCCCATCCCAAGGACCTCATTTCAACTTAATTATTTTAAAGAGCTTTCTCCAAATACTGTCACGTTCCTAGATACTAAGGGTTAGGACTTCAGCACGGGAATTTTGAAGGGATACAATCCAGCCAAACAACATTTGTAAACATTGTACTGTTCTTTGGACTTTCATCCTGTCTGATGTAAAGAACATTCCAAAGTGCTGGAAGAAAAACGCCATTTGACCACCTCTGCCTATGCTACTTGAGGACTCCGGCCTGTTCAACGGGAACTTGTTATCTTACGTACTGTATTATGGAAAACTCTGTCTGTGGTAAACCATGAAGTGCATTTTCTCTTCTGATGCCTACTGAATGACCTCATAGGACTTCATAAATTAATGCACAGAAGGGATGAATAAAGGATAAAGAGATCCCTTAAAGCACTTAAGACGTCTGTCAACAGAAACGCGTGCAGAAGACCATGTGATGGGTTTCTGGGTCAGAGGTTACCATTTATGGGTCTGAATTGACTGTCTTTGAGCAGCTCATTCTCCCACGTCAGGGGCTGTTAATTTTGTTTCTTTCTTGATGAGGCCCTCCGATTTGTTATAAGAACTCACAAACAAAGGCCTTAAGTTAGGGTCATATAAGGTACGATTATTTATGATGATGTAAGAATTTCTTTGGGGCGCCTGGGTGGCTCAGTGGGTTAAAGCCTCTGCCTTTGGCTCAGGTCATGATCCCAGGGTTCTGGGATGGAGCCCCGTATCAGGCTCTCTGCTCAGCAGGGAGCCTGCTTTCTCCTCTCTCTCTGCCTGCCTCTCCGCCTACTTGTGATCTCTGTCTGTCAAATAAATAAATAAAATCTTAAAAAAAAAAAAAAGAATTTCTTGTGTGACCCACTCTATGAAGTAAGAAATCTATAATCTCACTCACAGGGGCCTCCCTCCACAGATATGCGTGGAAGATCCGTTCCTTAGCCCGTCGTCTAGGAGGTTGACGACCTGAACTACTTCCACCCCGATGACAAGGGCCAGTGTTTGTCTCGTGCTTTCTCTTCTCACTCCACCTGGCTTCACTTTCTACACCCAAGCTTACGGTTCCCTCCTCTATTTCTCTAGCTGGTGTCTCTCTTCTGAGTTTGGACCCTGGAGACCTCGGAGTACTACACTTCCCACTTAATCTCCCCACACGTCACTTGAACACCACTTGACCCAAACAGAAACCACCAGCTTGCACGACATCCCACTCCTCCTCCTCTCTAGTCCCTGTTGGGCAAATGGCACTGTCATCAGTCCGACATTTACCCATTCCTGCAGACCTACGTCCTTAGGACCTCTCGAGTGCACCCCAGTCTTTCCCTCCTCATCCCTACCATCCCAGACTCTGCCCTCAAGGGTTCCCCCTGAAGTCCTGAGACCCTAATGGGTGCAGGGCAAGATCATGGTCAATATCACGGATGAGAGAGGACAGTGTCATGATTTGCGCTGGAAGGTCTAGACTCAAATTCCAGTTCTTGCCACTTAATAACTTGTGACTTTGAGCAGGGCGCTCAATCTCCCCAAGTCTTGGTTTTCTCGTCTGTAAAATGGAGAAAATGCCTAACTTTTGGGCATTATTAAGTAACTTCAATAAAATAATATATAAAGTGGTTAGCCTGGTGCCTGGCATACAGTACTCAGACAACTGATCATCTAATTGCCTTGATTACAATACTGCAGTGACCCTCCGTTTCCTTGGTGTGCCACACCCGGCCAGCTCCCTCACCTCTCTGAGCCCATCTCTTGACCCCACTCATCTAGCCCTCCTCCTCCTCACCCTGCTGAACTCCCTGGCATTTCCAGACAAGCCAGGCTTTCTCTGCTCACTGGTCCTTTATGTAAGCAAGATGCTCCTATCACCTGACCTCATGCCTACTCCTTCTCTTCTTCTCACCTTCTCCATCGTTACCGTCCAGCTTAGGACTCCTCCTTCCAGGAAACCTCTTGTAAGGTCCTCTCTTCATTCTAGAGCTTCATTCCATCATATGCAACTACATTTGTTTACTTACCTGTTTCCCTTTTCTTACTAGAACGAATTTTATGCTTTGTATCACTAATTCCTAGGCACTGAAGCTTTATAGATGACAGGTATTCAATACGTGTTGAATGAATGAATGATAACAGCCAACGTTTATTTCACTCTTATTATGGGTCAGAGTACTATGGGCTCTGATTTCTCTTTGTTGAGCTTCACAAATACTGAGTTTGTTTTGTTTCCTATAAGTAAAAAAAAGAAAGAAAGAAAGAGAGAAAGAAACCTTTTAGAAATAATCTTTGGTTATCTGATCAGCTTTGGAAAACCTTTAACCTTGGTGGAAATCTACCTTATCACTAATAATGCTATTTGTCTCTTTCGTGTTTATTACATGTCTGTAAGAAGAAAACTCAAAGGGAGGATACATTTCTCAAGTCATTCCTGGAGACTGGGAAATGCAGAGGTTTTCATCTTGGGTCAACCTCCTTTGGATCAACTGTCCTTGGTCACTCATCAAAATCTTATGAAATGAAACTCAAAAACATGCAAAGTGAAAGACATCAGACACAAAGGATCATGTATATTGTATGATTCCATTTACATGAAATGTCCAGAATAGACACATACACAGAAACAGAAGGTAAATTAATGGTTGCCTAGGGCTGGGAGTGGCAACAGGAAGTGACCACAAATAGACAAGGAGTTACTTTTTGGAGTGATGGAATGTTCTAAAGTTGGGTAGCATAGAGGGTTGTACAATTCTGAAAATTTACTAAAAACTATCAAATTATACACTTACGACAGATAGATTTGATATCATGTAATCTATAACTCAATAACACTGTTTTAAAAAGTCCTTATGAGGGATGCCTGGGTGGCTCAGTTGGTTAAGCAGCTTCCTTCGGCTCAGGTCATGATCCCAGCGTCCTGGGATCGAGTCCCACATCGGGCTCCTTGCTTGGCGGGGAGCCTGCTTCTCCCTCTGCCTCTGCCTGCCATTCTGTCTGCCTGTGCTCGCTCGCTCTCCTCTCTCTCTGACAAATAAATAAAATCTTAAAAAAAAAAAAAAAGTCCTTATGAGGGGGCGCCTGGATGGCTCAGTGGGTTAAGCCACTGCCGTTGGCTCAGGTCATGGTCCCAGAGTCCTGGGATCAGGTCCCGCATGGGGCTCCCAGCTCCACGGGGAGTCTGCTTCTCCCTCTGACCATCTCCCCTCTCATGCTCTCTCTCTCTCTCTCTCTCAAATAAATAAATAAATAAATAAAATCTTCTAAAAAAAAGTCCTTATGAGAACTTACCCCAGTCTTACCTTGTTTTCTCTGTGACAGTGTGGTTCTGGGAGAGATCTCCCCTCCAAATCACCATCTGGAAACTGCAAATCTGTTGGGTCTGCACTTTTATAGCTCAGCCAGTCACGTGGGAAAGCTGACACACGTATAAGTGGTCCTTTGGACCAACCGTTCCAAGACTCTACCGGACTCCATCTATGTGCACATCTCCCCTAGGCCACGTGTTATTTATGCTGTAACCCACATTTGTGTACTTAGCTTTCTAAACAGCATCGCTTCTCCAAAGATCATTTAACATTACGGTAGACACTTTAGGAAATTTTGATAGCCACAGGATCATTTGAGAGTTTCCTTGGAACAAAAAGGAAACATTTCCAAATATCCAGTGTTTTTTTTTCTTTTTTTTACTGGTGTGAGAGAACATCTGAAAGAAATTTTTGTTTTTTAGAGAGATCAAGAGAGAGAGTGCATGTGAGCAGGGGTGGCAGAGGGAGAGAGAGGGAGAATCTTTTTTTTTTTTTTAAGATTTTATGTATTTATTTGCACGCGAGAGAGAGCAAGCACAAGTGGGATGAGAGGCAGAGAGAAAAGGAGGCTCTCTGCTGAGCAGGGAGCCTGATGTGGGGCTTGATCCTGGGACTCTGGGATTATGACCTGAGCCAAGGGCAGATGCTTAACGAACTGAGCCATCCGGGCACCCCGAGAGGGAGAATCTTAAGCAGGTTCCATACTCACCACTCATGGAGCCCAACTTGGGGCTCGATCTCATGATCCTGAGACCATGAACTCACCCAGGCACCCCAAAATTTGGGTTTTAAAACTGCTTCCTTAAGAGATTCCTCAGCCACAGCAAAGAAAAGTGGGAAAACCATAAAACCATGTCCCTCTTTTGAATCCCTTCGTCACAACTCAAATGGAATAGCCTTTATTCTTACTATTCCTCTCTCAGTCTGTGCTCCATTTCCCTCTGCCCCACCCTCTCCCTTGATCTGCCCGCTTCCCTCCTGAGCCACCAGAAACCTTCAAGTTCAGTTATTTTTTCACATTAAATCCTCCTCGGTGTAGAGAAAATCCCTTACACTTGATTTTAAGTCCCATTCTTTGTCTGAACTGAGAGCTATTGTCAAAGTCTTGCCAAAGCCTTTGGAGACGTTAGACAGGATGGAGGGAAATTTACAGAGGAGTTTAGAATAGTTTCCGGCTATGTAACCGAGGCCTTGCAGATCTACCCCAGTCTGTTCATGTGTTAGTAGAACTTTCACTGCAAAAACTATTGGGTTTCAAAGGCCAGTATGAGAAGACCTGTGTGGCTTAAGATGGTGGAGAAGACCGGGGGCATTTAGACAAGTTGAAGATGTTGGACAAGCTCTTTTGGAAGCCATCCCCAGATCTTTCCCATGAAAACACATGGGGCCCTGAGTCAGTCATTAGGCAAAGAGAGGATGAGCCCCTGGGCGACTTAACAACAGGCTCTTTCACACCGTTAAACAGCAGTTGGAAGTAGATCCCTTCAACAGATGTGAAGGCAGCTCTCTCCTCACTTTTGGCAATGGCCCTAATCCCAAAATAGGGGTTTTAATATACAAGCAAAAGCTAGAGTGGGAAAAAGTGCATTGCCAGACCTCCCGCCCCTTGCTGAATGCTTTGAAAGAGACAGTAAGGCTCAGAATAAATTCATGAATTTACAAAAGTCAGATGGTGGGTATCCCTGAATAATCCTGAGACACTCCCAAGGCCAGTAACAGTGGCCCTCAGACCTTTAGCCACGAGCATTCCTCTTTCTTGTGACACAGCAGCGCTAACTTGACCCGGAGGCGTTTACTGAGCCAGTTAAAACACCAGGTTCACTGTTCTCCTGAACTTCTCTTCCTTGAAATCCCTGAAAACGCCCTTATTCACAGTGAGACCACAGCTAATTTGCACATTGATTTATGATTACTCTGGTATCTGAATCAAATCCAAATGAGTCAAGGAGACACAAAAAATGTTTTTTTTTTTAAATTTTATTTATTTATTTGAGAGAGACAGTGAGAGAGAGCATGAGCGAGGAGAAGGTCAGAGAGAGAAGCAGACTCCCACGGAGCCGGGAGCCCGATGCGGGACTCGATCCCAGGACTCCAGGATCATGACCTGAGCCGAAGGCAGTCATCCAACCAACTGAGCCACCCAGGCATCCCACAAAAAATGTTTTGATACAGGCAGGATTTGGGAGCGAAAACAAGTGATGTTGCAAGTGATTTATCTCCATCTCTATCCAAACTTGTTAAACCAGAAGCTAAAGAAGGACTAAACCCACTTGTTGAAGACCTCACGGGGAAAATACTTGTCATTCATGGCTTGTATAAGTTCACGTAATACTCCTACCCTCCCTGCCGAAAAGTCCAACGGGCAAGGATGCAGGTGCATTGAGGACTTGAGGTCCATCAATGGGATAGATAGTCTTGCCTCGCTGTAGTACCAAACCCAGATCTCACTTCGTTTTGGTGTCTCTTGTGGCTACCTATTTACAGTTGCAGAGTGGCATTCTGCTTTCCTCAGTGTCCCTTTAGATCAAAGCAGTCAAAAGCCATTTACATGCCTCTGGGGAATTAAGAGTGTGCCTGGACAGTTTACTTCTGCTTTTCAGTCACCTCCAACCAGGGCTCCAAGGACCCTCCACTTACCCAACAGACGATGAGCTTCTTGCTGTGTTCTCAGGATGGGCTGAGATCCAAGGTGGATTCCATCTACCTCACTGTTCCGCCCTCTTCAGAAAGGACGTAGGTTTCCAAAGAGAAGTTACAATTTTGTCAAGGTCAGGTTTGTTTCCTAGGACATGCCTTATCCTAAGGAGGCAAATCCCTTCACTTCTGATGTACTGCAGGACCTTCAAAACTTTCCTGGGCCAGTAACTAAGAGACAATTAAGGGGATTCCTGGGTCTCACTGACTGTCACAGACAATGGCTTCCAGCACTTCTGGAATTGCCACGACCCTAAATGATGAAACCAAGATAACGGAACCTCTCCCCGGGAGTCTAAACGTGGATGGGCCTCTCCTGAGTTCAGATTAGCCTTCAACAACCCCCACCTCGGTCTTCCTAATTGTCATAAGCCCGTCTATGTATTTGGAAACGAGATTCAGCTTCCTGGGGGATCATGAGACACCAAGAACTTACTACAGTCTCTCTTGATCCAGTGACGGACCCATTTTACATTCTCGTCGGCCATGTCTGAAGGCTACAATTTCTCTACATCTTTGCCAACACTTGCTATTGTCTGCTTTTTTAAATTCCAGCCATCCTCGGAGGTGTGAGGTAGTAGCTCACTGTGGCTTCAATGTGTATTTCCCTAATGACAAATGGTGTCCAGCATCTTTTCACATGCTTTTCTGTTGGTGTATCTTCTTTCGGAGAAATGTCTACTCAAGCCCTTTGTTTGTTTTAAAATCGGTTTGTTTGTCTTTTTGTTGTCGAAGTGAAGGAGTTCTTTATATATTCTGAATACTAAACCTCGTCAGATGGATGATTTGCAAATATTTTCTCCCATTCTGTGGTTGATTTTTAACTCTTTTTTTTTTTAAATATACTATTTATTTGAGAGAGAGAAAGAGCACAAATGGAGGAGGGGCAGGAGGAGAGGGAGAAGCAGATTCCCCACTGAGTAGGCACCCCAGTGCGGGGCTCGATCCCAGGACCCTGGGATCATGACTTGAGCCAAAGGCAGAGGCTCAACCCACTGAGCCACCCAGGTTAATTCTCTTAATGGTATCCTTTGAATCAAAAAAGTTTTGAGGTTTCATGAGGTCCAGTTTATTTCTTTCTTCTGTTGCCTGTGCTTTTGGTATCGTACTTTAGAACACACTGCCAAATTCAAGGTCTTCAGTGTCTCTGATGCATTTCCTGCTGTCTTTGACCCTCTGTGAGCTAATCTTCGTGTATGGTCCCGGGAGCACACGTGGAAGTTGCAGGAGGATGCCCCGTGTTCCCAGCCCTGTTTGCCAAGGAGACTGGTCTTTCTTCACTGAATGGTCTTGGCACCCTTGTGGAAAATTCAGTTGACTGTGAACGTGATGGTTTATTTCTGTGTTCTCCATTCTGTTTCATGGATCTCTATGTCTGGCTTTATGCCTGTTCCACAGCGTTTAATGGAACGTTGTGGTAGATTTTACAATTGGGAAGCATGTCTCCAAGTTTGTTCTGCCAACCTGGTTTTAGGGTCTCCTTTAAATTTGATGGTTTCCCCTCCTAGATGGACAATCTCTGTTACTCATTGAAAATACACAGCATTTCTCCTATGAAGTCCTGTTACCTTCCCCCTTACATATTCCTATTCATCATCGTAATACCTAGAACCCGGATGCTCTTCTTCTATTCCTGAAGAAGGGGAAATTCCTGACTATCTAACCTCTGTTCATGAATGAACAGATTTATCAGAAACTAGAAAAATGCAGACTCGGGGCGCCTGGGTGGCTCAGTCAGTTAAGCATCTGCCTTTGGCTCAGGTCATGATCCCAGGGTCCTGGATCGAGCCCCACATCGGGCTCCTTGCTCAGCAGGAAGCCTGCTCTCCCCCCTCCTTCTGCCTGTTGCTCCCTCTGCTCGTGCTCTCATTCTCTCGCTCTTTGTCAAATAAATAAATAAATAAATAAATAAATAAAATCTTTTTTAAAAATGCAGACTTAATCTTATTGGTTGATGGACCATATCTTCGGCCTGAAGCAGGAAAAAATGAACTCATTTTCCCTTTGGACCACGGTCTATCAGCAGTGGCAAAATCTGCCCAGATGGTAGAATTCCCTGTGCTCACCGGGGCTTTCCAGGTAGCTCAAGATAAGAGGGTTAATATACACATGGAGAGTAAATATGCATTTTGGGTAGTCCATAATTTTAGAATGCTTTGGGAACAGAGTCATGTTACCTTCAAAAGAAATCTTGATGAGGTGCGAACTGAACTTAAATAAAAAATTAAAATTAAAAAAGAAGGGTAGACTCACTGAGGAATCAAGTTTAAAGAAACCCAGCAGTTTTGAAAATTGGAGAATTCCTTATTCTTAGATCTACAAAATGATGATTTATTTATTTGTTTTTAAAAGATTTTATTTATTTGAGAGACACAGCAAGAGAAAGCACAAGGCGGGGCAGGGAAGGGGGTGGGCAGAGGGAGAAGCAGGTTCCCCACTGAGAAGGGAGCTCGACATGGGTCTCCATCCTGGGACCACTGGGATCATGACCTGAGCCAAAGGCAGACATTTAACTGATGGAGATATCCCAGGTGCCCCCCAAAATGACAATGTAAATTTCAGGAGTTTCCCTCCCCCGTTTTCCTAAAGTGCATCTTGAAATGATCCCAGTGTAATTCTTGATCTGGGCCACCTTGCTCTCTCATCCACTGAAAATCTACTTGGTGGGCAGGTGGCATGTAAATTAGAAGGTCCTCCTCTTCCTCTTAAAATCCACTACCAGAGAGTGAAATGAAACCCAGCCTCTTCCTCTGACTCAAGGAAAGATGACTTCTGAATGCATTTCTCTTTGTTTTCCCAAAGGGTTTCTCTTAACTATTGAAGCCTTAAAAAGTTTATTTGCTAGTTACAGTTTAACTGTTTTCGTGGCCTGTTTTCTACTTTGTTGGAAAAGCTAAGTGAAGACTAGGGAGCAGTTGCTGGGGAAGGGTAGCTTCCTGAGCCTAAAAGCATCTACAGTCAGAATATCTGAGCCCAGATCTGGCTTCCTGGCCATTAAGCCATGCCCTCAGGCAAGCCACTTAATTTCATCCATAAAATGTGGATAATAGGCACTCTGACTGCTTAATCGGTTGTTGTGATGACCAAACGAGATAATGTATGAGAAAGTGTTCCTTCAAAAGTACAAAGAGTAGTTATCCATGAGTGGTGGGATTATAGGGCAACTTTCTCTTCTTCTATGGGTTTTCTTCTGTACGGTACATCATTTATACTTTAAAAATAACACTTAATTCTGTTTAACTTGTATTAAACGTTTTCAATTTTAAAAAGAAAGGATGCTGTGTTGCACAAATAGAAAATTAAAATCAACCTTCTTTTATTTTAAAATTTTTTAAAGATTTTATTTATTTATTTGACAGACAGAGATCACAAGCAGGCAGAGAGGCAGGCAGAGAGAGAGAAAGGAGGAAGCAGGCTCCCTGCTGAGCAGAGAACCCGATGCGGGGCTCGATCCCAGGACCCTGAGATCATGACCTGAGCCGAAGGCAGAGGCTTTAACCCACTGAGCCACCCAGGCGCCCCAAAATCAACCTTCTTTTGATGTTGCTCTAATTTTATACGTTTTCCTAATAAAATGCATAAATTGCTCATTAAGTTTCAAACCGATGGGGTCAGGGTGTCTCCCGGGAATCTGAGCATGTACAAAATAGTTAAGCTGTGTATTTAACCATTAAGAAAAATAGAAATGGGGGCGCCTGGTGGGCTCACTTGGTGGAACGTGCCCCTCTTGATCTTGGGGTTGTAAGTTCCAGCCCCACGTTGGCCTAGGGTTTCCTTAAAAAATTTTTTTTAAATGAAGAAAAAAGAAAAAGAAGAAGAAAGAAAAATAGGAATTTTCATGGTCCTAAGAGAAGAAAGCCAATTTTTGGAAATTTGGTTGATTTAAATAAGACAAATGACTTTACCCAGACCTTGTAGAGTCCTACAACAAAGAAGGGAGCCTCTGGTTTCTGCACCCGCTGTGTAGTGTTCACGCCGTCTCTCCCGTCTGGCCGGTGGGAACTCAGTGTCTCCTGGCCCTGCGGCAGCTCTGACAATTGTTCACCAATAGCTCCTTGGTGGTAGTGTCCTTGGTGTCACACCCTGTGCATGCCCAGCTAGGTGTTTAGCCAACTTCAGAGCAGCCCCATATAGATTTCGGTACCATTCGGCCTGGCCCTCTCCTCTCCACTGTGCTGCGCGCACCAGCTGTCTCTGCCTCTCCAAATGTCCATCCCAGCTTCTCCAGCATCTCCACCTCCCGTCCTGCCTGGCTTCTGGAAAGTGCCTCCAGACAAAAAGCCCTATAGAACCATCACTATTTGGGAATGCTCTCTCGGGGACCAGTCACTTGTTGCCTGTTGTCTAAGATCTGGAAGCATCAGTTCCTAGGGTTCGTTCAGTTTCCTAGCTACTTAGGGCTGGAGAGCAACTCTGGTACCAGTAACCAGCACCCCACCCCCCCCCCAAACGGCCGTGGTCAGAGGTCTTCAAACAAATTTTTGAAGTTAAAGCCTTCATATCCTAAAAGAGATTGTTCCTGTTCTAGATTAGAAGTTCAGCGAGTGCAGAACTGACAAGTAAGACTCTTTGTATCTCTTATAAAACCTGTGGGTGGGAGTTACAGAGCAAAATCGAGGGATAATTCCTTCAACAAAGAATTATCAAATGTCCACTATGTGCCAGGTTTTCATTTGGTCTTGGGGATAGGGTAGAGAAGATATCAAAGTCCTTGCTTCCTGATAAAAATCAGTAGTGGCCCAGAGCGTACAATGTAAGAGATAAAGAAAAGTCCCACTAGTCACTAAAGCTTCTCTTTGCATTGCGCGTGCCCTGACATCCACTTTCCTTCTTATCCGCTTTGAACTTCCCATTTTTAGGATTGATTCTACAAATCTTTATTTATTTATTTATTTTTAAGATTCTATTTATTTATCTGACAAGCAGGGGGAGTGGCAGAGGGAGAGGAAGAAGCAGGTTCCTCTGAGTAGGGAGCCCGACGCAGGGCTCAATCCCAGGACCCCAGGATCACGACTGGAGACGAAGGCAGATGCTTAACTGACTGAGCCCCCCAGGCGCCCCTGGTTCTACAAATGTTGAGTGCTTTGCACTTTGCTAGATGCTGGGGATGATCCAAATAAGTGGAGCAAAGCCCAACTTCTACCACCAAAGAGCTTGAAACTGGTAGTGGAGATGAGGCTTGTATATAAGCAATTAATAAACTCAGGGTCACTTGTTTTCCCAGGAACATTCATTTATAAGAGAAACGGACACCTAGAGGTACAGCATCTCTATAATGTCCGCCAGCAGTTTCCAAGGGTAAGGGAAGCGGTAAGAGGTCTTCTACCCCACAGATTTGCTGGAGTCCGTCTTGGGAGGAGCAGAAGGAGGGACCTCTAGGGCCATATATTTACCTGCCACTGGACTTCTGATTGGAAGTTCCTCCGTTACCTCAAAACTCAGTACGTACCCAAATGACTTCTTCATTGTGTCCTTAAGGTTTCTTCTCTCAGAAAGAAGCAGCACCATTCACCCTGCTGCTGGAAACGGAACTCTGGGCTCGCCCTTGACCTCTTCTCTCTCTTCTCTCACACCTAATCATTGGTATCTGTCAGTCGGACCGCTCTTCCCCACCATCCCGAGTAAGCTTCTTGATTAAGTAGTCTCGCCTGCCTTGTGCTCGGCTATATCCCCCCCAAAATAGGTGCTCACGAGATAGTGACCCAGTTCCCGAATGAATGAATAAATGAATAGATCATCTGTGCTACTGCTTTGGTCTAGGCCCTTATGTTTTCAGATGATGTGCTACATTACCATAACTAGGTTCAAGGATGGCAAATAAAAAACACTTGAATCCATTGACTACAACTCTGCCAAAAGGATCTTTCTAAAATACGCTTGATTTTTTTATGGGGCACCTGGGTGGCTCAGTGGGTTAAGCCTCTGACTTTGGCTCAGGTCATGATCTCAGGGTCCTGGGATCGAGCCCCACATTGGGCTCTCTGCTCGGTGGGAGGCCTGCTTCCCCCTCTCTCTCTGCCTGCCTCTCTGCCTACTTGTGAACTCTCTTTCTGTCAAATAAATAAATAAAATCCTTTTTTATTTTATTTTTAGATTTTATTTATTTATTTGACAGAGAGAGATCACAAGTAGACGGAGAGGCAGTCAGAGAGAGAGAGAGGGAAGCAGGCTCCCTGCTGAGCAGAGAGCCCGATGTGGGACTCGATCCCAGGACCCTGAGATCATGACCTGAGCTGAAGGCAGCGGCTTAACCCACTGAGCCACCCAGACTCCCTAAAATCCTTTTTTTTTTTTAAAAAAGACACTCAATTTTTTAAAAAAAGATTTTACTTTATTTATTTGAGAGAGAGAGAGAGAGAGTGCATGAGAGAGGGGAAGTCAAAGGGAGAAGCTGACTCCCTACTGGGCGGGGAGCCCCATGCGGGACTCAATCCTGAGACTCCAGGATCATGGCCTGAGCTAAAGGCAGTCACTTAACCAACTGAGCCACCCAGGCATCCTAAAGTACACTTGAATTTTGTTATTCATCATGTTCTACAAACTTGCCAGAGACACAGAATTAGTGAATGCAGAATCATTACTTCTGAGGGGAGACACAGAATGAAGTTCCTGAGAGCCTCTGGTCACATTTTCATCAACCCATTAACGCATAACCTGGGTTTGTAGGTGTTTCAGTTTAAAGATGCCTTATGTATTGCTGATTCATTGACAGTGAACTCAGCCACCAGCATTGTGACCCCTGCCTGATCCAAGCTTATCTAACACAGGTGTGTCCTCCCTACAGCACATCACAGCTTTCCTGCACTCGGCACAAGCCCGCACTTCAGCACTAACCTTGGGGACCATTTTATTTTATTTTTTTAAAGATTTTATTTATTTATTTATTTATTTATCAGAGAGAGCACAAGCAGGGAGAACAGCAGGCAGAGGGAGAAACAGGCTCCCTGCTGAGCAAAGAGCCGGGTATGGTACTGGATCCCAGGACCCTGGGATCATGACCCAAGCCAAAGGCTGACCCTTAACCAACTGAGCCACCCAGATGTCCGTTGGGGACCATTTTAAACAATGAAATCAGAAACAGAAAGCAAAAGAAAAAAAAAAAAAGCAAAAAAAAAGGGGGGGGACACAAAATAGCCCGTGGAAAGGACACTTGTTTACAGTGTGAGCGGAAACAAGAAGACCGAGCGACGCCTTGTTCGACGGCCGCTGAGGACGTGTGCAGGGGGAGACTCAAGACTGTCTTTGTCCATATCCACCAATGACCGTGGACGTGCCGCAAACATGGATTTTGAGGTCACAAGTAAATTTTAGCCAGTAGGCCAACGCACAAATCCAGAATCCACAAATACACAACCCGTCAGTAATGAGGAGGGACCCTAACACTGCATGGTGTCCCCCTCCCGCCCCCCGCCCCTGGGCCGAGCCTTCAGTGACTCACCATCGTCCCCAGTGAACTCTGCTTCACTTACTCCCACCCAACAGAGGACTAAGCATTTCTGCTTCACCTCGGAGCTTATGGGCTGGTCTCCCGTGTTTTTTGAGGGGAGAAACCATTTATTGGCTCGTATTCTTATCACCTGCCACTGTGGCTGGCGCCTGGTGGGTATTGATACCTACGATAGATGACAGATGAGCCATTGTTCCAAAAGTTATTGTCAATTTCCTCTTAATAAATTTGCCTGCAGTGAGCAGGCATCAATCGATTTCGCTGGTTAATCGAACTCTGGTACTAAACGTCCCAGCAGAAGGACAAGAAAAGGACCTCACCGCCCTTGGCCGTTCAGTTTGGTTAACTTGCAGAGTTGAATAAGCCCCGTTCGCTTTCACTGGGCTGCGTGGGACACTGGTGACTTTGCCTAAGCTCTGTCTGATGCTCCGATTCTATTTACATGCCACATCCCCTTTGTTCTTTGTGTGGATTCCCGGCCAGTGTGTGCCAGAGCTTTCAGTCCTCACCCAGCCCAGCCCCTCGGACCGGGGAACTTTAACCCCATTATTGGATATTCCTTTAAATACCAAGGAATGCCAAGTGGGGAAACTCCATAGTTTGGGGTTTTGGTTAAGCTGTGATCTGCGAAGAAGTGTTCCAAGCAGAGGGTTCTTGGAAACGCTGGCGGTTATTAAGAGAGCTTCTGAACGGCTTGTTTCAAGTTGAATCTTGTCCGCTGAACGGCTCATTTTGTGTGACAGTCCCAGTGACCACGACAGTCATCCTCTCAACTCTCATTTAGTCAGGATAAAAAAGAAAGCGTGCACACACAGCCTCTGAGGATAATTCTCAACTATACACAGCCACTCATCAAGTCCTATGGGTTTGGGGGCCTTTTTTTGGTTATTACTACTTTTTAAATCACATCTCTTATACCTTGTCTCCTCTCTATCCTCACAGCCCGACCCTTGGTCTAGGACCAGCTTAACTCCTGCACAAACCCAAACATTAGCTACTTCATTGTTCTTTCCTTGTTTTAGTGTGTCAGCCCCGTCCCCTGCCCCCGCCCGTCCGTTCTGTACCTCTGCTTTGTCAGAACTCAAAACTGGACACCGCTCTCTCCCTTTCTCCACCGTCCTGGTGTGTGCGGTTGACTGTTGCCTGGGCTGCTCACAAGACTCCCAGGATCATGAGATTTATGACCAAGAAACCAAAGCAGGATCACCCCACTCTCCCATGGGTCCAAAGGAAAACAGAATCGGGTCCAATTCCGAGCAGGGACCATGGAGAAGAGCCACGCTGGGTCTGTAAGGAATCCCACATGAGATGCACTTACCACTAGCATCTTACCATGTCCGGCTGAGAACATCACGGTCTTGGACTGCTGGCCATGTCTCCTTAAAAAATGATTTTTCTCTTTGTTTCTATGCTTCTGCACTAGCAGTTTTGTTCACTAATAAATATGGGAGGACTTTTGGTGGAAAAGCAGCCCACAGATTTCATCATTCTGGCACTAGCCATGTCTATGCTTCCTCTCTGCTGAGAATCAAGTCCACGAGCACCATCCTGGGCTTCATGGCGAATGAGCCCACCTGGTCTCTGTAGGGTCCTCCGCTCCGTTACTAGCTCTGTTCGGGTCATCGTCCTCACTCTTGCTCCCAGAATCAAGGCCCGTCTCACAGTGTCCCTCATGATGGCCCCTGTCCTGGAAAGCCTGTCTCTTTATCTCCTTAAAGTTCCAGAGAATTTCAACTCCCTCCCCTCGGTCCTTCTCTAGTGATGGTCCCCATTTGTGAACTCCTGGAGTCTGTAGCACTCTGGTTTGATATTTATATTAATCAATAATGCTTATTATTATATAATAATATATAAAAATCATATATATATATATATATATATATATATATATATATATATATCTGAATTGTGGGCCCTTAGAAGGCCAGGATTGGTTTAGGCCAGTGCTGTCCAATAGAAACAGAATGAGAGGGGCGTCTGAGTGGTTCAGTTGGTTAAGCATCTGAGTCTTGATTTCAGCTCAGGTCATGATCTCAGGGTTGTGAGTTCGAGCCCCACATCAGGCTCCGCAGTAGGTGTGGGGTCTGCTTAAGATTCTCTCTCCTTTTCCCTCTGCCCCTCCCTACCCCACTCTCTCTAGCTAAAAGAAAAGAAAAGAAATATAATGTAAGCCACGAATGCAAGCCTCATATGTAATTATAAATTTTCTAGTAGCCACATAATAGAATAAACAGGTGAAATTAATTTTAGTGAAATACTTTATTTAACCAAATATATCCAAAATATTATTTTTTTAAACATGCAATCGACATGAACAATTGTTAAGGAGGTATCTTAAATTCTTTTTCTCATACCGTCTTTGGAATCCCAGTGTGTACTTTATACCTCCAGTGCATCTCAACTTGGATTAGCCACATTTCAAGTTATCAGTAGCCCTTTGGGGCTAAGAGCTCTCGTATCAGACAGCTCGGTTTTAAGCATTAATTAGTCCTTGATATCTCACACAGTTGAGTGACAGTAAAATGTATACAAAGAATGTGAGTTCACAGATTGCTGTCTCACTGGAGGAGGAAGTCTGGCACAAGTCTCTGTCCTTGACCCTGTTCTGTTTGTCACTTTCACTGATGGCATGGATACCGCACTGGTTCAGAACAGCCACCCTGCTGGGGGCCTGGATGGCTCAGTTAAGCGCCCAGCTCTCCATTTCCACTCAGGTCCTCATCTCAGGGTCGTGAGATCGAGCCCCACATCAGGCTCCACGCTGGGGGTGAAGCTTGCTTACGATTCTCTCTCTCCCCCAATCCCTCTACCCCTCCCCTCTGCCCCTGTCTCTCTCTCCGTCTCTAAAAAAAAAAGAGCAGCCGCTCTACAGTGTGCACATAGTTAGCAATACTGTACTGTATCCTTAAACATTTCAGATGAGCACTGAGTAATGTACAGAACTGTGGAATCATTATATTGTACACATGAAACTAATATAACACTGTGTTAAAAAAAAAAAGAGGGTGAATTTCATGTTATGTGTTTTTTTTTAAATCACAACTTTAAAAAAAAAGAACACTGTTCTGAGTCAGAGAGAGTTTAGTTTCAAATCTTGGCTCTACCACTAAATGCATGTGTGAATGGGAGCAAGTTAATTTTCTTCTCTTTGGTTTCATCATCCATAAATGGGGATAATTACATGAACCTCAAAAGACTGTTCTGAAGAGTAAATTAGATACTGCCGTAAAATGTTTACCCCAGTGCACAGAACACATTAAGCCCTTAAAAATATTGGGTTTACCCACCATTATTATTACCATAAATGGCATATTTACTAATTTGGCAGATGAGATAATTCTGGGAACATTGGGTCTTTGAGTTGGATTTAAAAATCAAGATTTAAAAGGCTTTTCCCAGATTCAATAGGTTTAATAAAACAAGATGAACTCTAATATAAATAAATTGAAATATTGCATTTATGTTAAAAAAAAAAAAACCCAGCTACAGAAAAATAAGCTTTCAGATTAACTGTAGCTCATACAAAAAAGAGTCACGTGATCATTCACTGACTAAGTACAGCTAAGAATAAAATTATGGGTTTTTTAAAGATTTTACTCATTTGAGAGAGAGAGAGCAAGAGAGCACAAGCAAGGGGAGCAGCAGAGGAAGAAGGAGAAAGAAAATCTCAAGCAGACTCCACACCCCGCATGGAGCCCGATGCAGGGCTCGATCTCATGACTCTGAGATCATGACCTGAGCTGAAACCAAGAATTAGACGCTTAACGGACTGAGCCACCTGGGTGCCCCAAGCATAAAATTATAACTGTACTTTTTATTTTATTAAATATTTCACCTAAAATACAAATAGTACCAAAAGGCATAAAGTAAAAGTTTAAAAATCTCCCTCTTAGAATCCCCCTTTCCCACTCTTGCTCTGGTACATGTCCTTCCAGAAACATCCTAGGCCTAAAATAATCATATTAATTTATCTTTTTTTAAAATTTTTATTTTTTATTTTTTTAAAGATTTTTATTAATTTATTTGACAGAGAGAGATCACAAGTAGGCAGAGAGGCAGGCAGAGAGAGAGGAAGGGAAGCAGGCTCCCTGCTGAGCAGAGACCCCGATTCGGGGCTCGATCCCAGGACTCCAGGATCATGACCTGAGCCGAAGGCAGAGGCTTAACCCACTGAGCCACCCAGGAGCCCCTTATTTATCTTTTTTTAATGCAAACACTTATGGGGACATGTTGTTATTCTCTTTGCAACTTATTTGAAAAGGAGTTAAAATTTAAGTTGAGTTGAACTTCATGATTTTTCAGAAATGAGTTGTGTCAACTCCAACTTTGATTTTAAGCTTCAAAAGAAGTAGGCTAACAGTAAAATGAAGGAAACACTCCAGAGCTATTTAGAGCTTGTCCAACACATCTGGAATTTTTCACTCACATGTGGACGCTACGTTTTAAGAAAAACACAGACAAACAGTCATGTGAATGGCAGAGAGTGATTAAGGGGGCAAAGCAGTTCAAAACTATTATCTTCACAGAGGCCCCGCTGTAGGACCTAAGAATGTTATCCACCAAGAATGACTATCTCAGAGGAATGTGCTAGGGGTTTAATGGGAGAGAAAAGAGCTGTTCCTAGGACTCAGGGAGTGGGGCATCACTGGGGTTCTAACAGTTGGAAGGCATGTTTTGACTCAGTAAGGACTTTGGTGGAGGTAAGTGAAATAATGCGGGAAAGGAGCTTTTTAAATTAGACACCACCAGGAAGGAATATTATTTCTAGTAATTAGAAAAGTCTGAAGTTTGAATGTGTAACCAAGTGTGACCACCCCCAGTCATTTAAAGGAGAGGCTGGTAGTCCATTAAGGAACATAATTGCAGTGTTCTTCAAAGCATTTCATTCAGTATCTCAGAGTAACTTACTTGTATCTTTGAGTCTCGTTCATTGCCTGGCACAAACTAGATTCAAGTAGAAGGAAGGAAGGGAGGAAGGAGGGGAGGAAGGAAAGAGAAACGAATGAGTAGTATCAACCCCAGCATCCCATCCAGCTTGCACATCTAATTTCATTGTATCCTTCTGCCTTGATTTCCCATTTGCTACCCCAGTGTTCTACCCTCCTTGTCCGTCTCCTGCTTCCACTGGGTTCATTTACTGCTGAGAACTTGAGATCCTTCTGCTTTCCCAAGGGGCGTTTTATTGCCCGGTTAAGCCTCCCTGGCGAGGTGCTTCATCTTCCCTCTAGAAATTGGAGCTTGGGGCGAATTCTTCCCAAATGCTGTAATTCATTTGCTGCATTTCTGGGCTTGAGCACTCTCTCTTGTCTTTCTCTTTAACTTCAAAGGACTAGTGAGCACAAGTGTTTCTAAATCCCGGTTAGGGGGTGCTCTCTCTGGGATCGCTCCCACTGCTGTCACCCATAAGGGCAGACTCTTTCCACAACCGAATAGTTCCCTGGATTCTGCCTCAGACATCTCCCCAGTAAGAAGCCTCGGGAAGGTCCCCGGCTGCTTCTTAGCTTAGCAAATGGGCAAGTCAAATACCTTCCATGAATCCCTTACTCCTTATTCCACAGACAAGGCAGTACCTCCCAGAGGTTGTGCAGGTCAAATAAGAAAAATCGACGAGAAAGTGCTTTATAATGTACCAGGTGCTGGGTATGTCTGTTTCCGATTCCCTGCTTCCTGCCACCTGATTCAAGCCTTCTTGTCCTTCCAACTAAGATGCATGAGCCTTTCAACTACTCTCCCTGCCTCTAAGTTCTGCCTCTACCTCCCACCTATAGGATCTGCAGGTGCCTGAAAGATCTTTCTAAAGCTCAGATTGTGTTGGTCGAAAGTGCTCAATAGAATTAAATTTAAACCTAAAATCAAAAAGAAATAAAGGGGGACGCCTGGGTGGCTCAGTTGGTTGGACGACTGCCTTTGGCTCAGGTCATGATCCCGGGGTCCTGGGATCGAGTCCCACATCGGGCTCCCAGCTCCGTGGGGAGTCTGCTTCTCCCTCTAACCTTCTCCTCGCTCATGCTCTCTCTCACTGTCTCTCTCTCAAATAAATAAATAAAATCTTAAAAAAAAAATAAAGGGTTCGATATCTTCCTATTGCCTAAGACACAGAGTCCAAACGTCACAGCTTGCAATTTGAAACCCTCCCCAGGCTGATACCCAAGCCAAGGTTCAGCCCTTCTGCCCCTTATTTACCAAAAGCAACCCACCTTCCAACTAACTAGGACTCTCCCTACCCCTCCCTGGTCTGGCTTCGCTTACTTCAAGTCAAAACCTATTTGAGGGAACACGTTTCTGTCGCATCTTTTCTGAACCCCACAAGGACTCTTTCTCTGCTGGGACTGCCACAGTATTTGATTTCTGCAACTGTTACAACGTAATTCCTCCTGATGGACGGTAAATGATTCAGACTCATGGAGTGAACCACACCTGTCTTTATGTTTATCCTAGAACTTAATGCTGTGGTTTGCGCACAGTAGGTACTCAACAAGTTAATGATAAATTTTTTTAAAGAATTTTTATATGACTAGGCGCCTAGCAGTGCGCTGGGTGCTACAGCAGCTACAAAAAAGCCTTGCGAGTCTCCTGGCTGGCTCAGTTGAGAGAGTTTGTGATTCTTGATCTTGGGGTTGTGAGTTCAATCCACACATTGCACATAGAGTTTACTTAAAAAAACGAAACCAAACCAAAACCCAAATACCCTTAAAAATATGATCCCACAATTACACTACTAGGTAGTTACCCAAAAATGCTAAATTCAAAGGGATACATGTACTCCTGTTTATAACAGCATTATCTACAACAGTCAAGATACGGGAACAGCCCAAGTGTCCATCAGCTAATGAATGGATAAAGAAGATGTGGTGTATATGTGTATGTGTGTGTGTGTGCGCGTGTGTGTGTAATGGAATATTACTCAGCCATAAGAAGAGTGAAATCTTCCCATTTACAACGATGTGGATGGAGCTAGATGATATTATGCTAAGTGAAATAAGTCAGAGAAAGACAAATACCCTATGGTTTCTCTTCTACATGAAATTTAAGAAACAAAACAAATGATCATAGAAAAAAAGAGAGAGAGGGGCGCCTGGGTGGCTCAGTGGGTTAAAGCCTCTGCCTTCAGCTCAGGTCATGATCTCAGAGTCCTGGGATCAAGTGCCTCATCGGGCTCTGCTCAGTGGGGAGCCTGCTTCTCCTTCTCTCTCTGCCTGCCTCTCTGCCTACTTGTGATCTCCATCTGTCAAATAAATAAATCTTAAAAAAAAAAAAAAAGAAAGAGAAAAGAGGGAGAAAGAGAGAGAGAGGCAAACCAAGAAATGGACTCTTAATTATAGAGAAGAGACTGATGGTCCCCGGGAGGAGCGGGGGGGGGGGGCAGGATAAGGTGGTGGGCATTAAGGTGATGGGGATTAAGGGGTGCACTTGTGATGAGCCCCTGGTAATATTTGTTAGTGCTGAACCACTAGACTGTGCACCCAAGTCTAATGTTACACTGTATATTCACTAAGTGGAATTTAAATAAAAACTTCACCAAAAAAAACCCAAATATCCTCTCCTCCCTCAATAAACTTCCTTAAAAAAAAAAAAGTTGTGCCCTTATTCCTAACTATGTAAATTTAAATATTTGGAAAAGGAGATCACATAATGGGGCAAGCAAGCCTAGCTAAGACAGTCTCTATGATGTTAGGACAGGGAGGCCACAAGGGAGGAGGAATTTATACAGAACCTCATCAGAGGAACTGCAAACTTTTTGAACTTTCAAGCCAGCATCAAGTCCTCAGCCTGGACACAACGCAGGGCAACCAGATCCTCTGTTCCCTTCCCTTGGAAAGGAGCAGATTCAGTTTAACAAACTTCTGTCCCTCATTTGGATATTGACCCAACCAATCCCAGTTAACCTTAGTTCAATCCCTCCCTTACGCGGAGGACCCAGATGAAAACTACACGTGTAAACTTTCCCCTTTATAACTCTCGCCTCCCTCTTTGTCTTCCTGGGAGCCCAAGTCAGGTTTCGACCTGAAACTATGTCTACCAAATTGCAATTCTCATGGCTCCCACAAATATCTGTTTGCTTGAATTTTCAGTGAATTCTTTCTTAGTCGACATATTGTTGAGAGGATAAAGCAGCAACTTATCAACTATATAAAAGAGTCTACAGTTTAATGGAAACACTCCTCCTGAGTGTTTCAGCCTGTTAAACGTCTGCCTTCGACTCAGGTCATGATCCCAGGGTCGTGGGATTGAGCCCCACATCGGGATCCCAGCTGAGCAGGGAGCTTGCTTCTCCTTCTCCCTCTGCCTGCCGCTCCCCCTGCTTATGCTCTCTCCCTGTTGTAGAAATAAAATCTTAACAACAACAAAAAAATTCTGCCTTTCCCCACCTCTAAGAATTTGTGAACAACAAAACAAAAAGGGGGAAAAAAAGGTTGATAGCTGTAGATGAGATGGGTGCATCTCCCTCTGGTTCAAGGTCAGAATAGTGGTGTTTCAGAACTGAATGAAAGCGAAAAGCACATACAGTCACCCTTGAACTACAGAGGTCTGAACTGCACAGATCCATTTAGTGCAGACTTTTTCCTCCCAATAAGTACAGTATAGTAAATGTACTTTCTCTTCCTCATTTTCTCTTTCTCTCATTTTTTTAAAGATTTTTATTTACTTATTTGGAAGAAATCACAAGTAGACAGAGAGGCAGGCAGAGAGAGAGGAGGAAGCAGGCTTCTTGCAGAGCAGAGAGCCCGATGTGGGGATCGATCCCAGGACTCTGGGATCATGACCTGAGGCTTTAACCCACTGAGCCACCCAGGTGACCCTCATTTTCTTCATAACATTTTCTTGCCTCTAGCTTTATTATAAGAATATACTATAGAACACATAAACGTACAAACAAACTAATCCACTGTTTATGTGATCTGTAAGGCCTCCGGTCAACAGTAGGCTAGTAGTAGTTAAGTTTTGGAGGAGTCAAAAGTTTTACATGGATTTTTGACTGTGGTGGGTGCCCCTGACCGCTGTGTTGTTCAAAGGTTAACTGTATTTTCAGAAGTTATTTATTACTTCATTCCTCTTACAAGCACGGACCTTAAATGGTACCTTGTATTGGCCTTTGAATAAGCCGGCACTGACTGACGTTTCCATGGGTGTTAAACTATTTGGGGAGCTCTTGCTCAATTGCCTTTTGGGTTTATACAAATAAAGTCTTAGCGCCATAGACATTCTGTGGTGATTTCTAGTCACACCCGTGTTGATGTAAGGGGGACTAGTTCCATATGCTTACCTCTTCTAGTATGTGCCAGAACGCAGAGCCTGCCTTTAAAACCAGGTTGGGGGGTGCCTGGGTGGCTCAGTGGGTTAAGCCTCTGCCTTCGGCTCAGGTCATGAACCCTGGGGTCCTGGGATCCATCCCGCATAGGGCTCTCTGCTCAGCGGGGAGCCTGCTTCCCTTCCTCTCTCTCTCTGCCTGCCTCTCTGCCTACTTGTGATCTCTCTCTGTCAAATAAATAAATAAAATCTTAAAACAAAACAAAACTGGGTTGGCATCACTGGAACTATCCCTCATGTCCTGGCACCAGGGACCTGCTATCTTAGCGAGCCCTAACCTTCTTTCCTTACCATCCATAATCCCCTCAAGTATGTGCTTTAAAATGCATTCGGAGCCCTGAAGCTTTGAAATGAATTCTTTTCTCACTGTACCGCTGTGTATGGGTCCCCCCCATCAGCTAACCTCAGTGATTTCTGCCAGGCACAGCAGGACAGACAGCAATGTGACACACGGAATGAAAAGCATTCTCGCCAGGGTGTGAGCAAAAGATCAACGTATTTCCCATCCCCTCCACTGGAGTCCCCACACAGCAATTTGTAACTCTCCCAAAGACACCCACTGTTTAAATAGGCTAATGAATGAATACCTGAAATCCGGAAATGTGACTAGGTAATTAGTGCAAGGTGAGGCACCCTGATGAGGTAGAAAATTCTGGGCGGTGGGTGGGGTGGGAAGGCTTTCTGAAGCCCTCAAATCACACGCCTGCCTTGGGGCTTCTTCATGTCAGTCTCACGCAGTGGCCAGGGTCCAGCAGAGAACATTTGCCAATGTGAAACACAGCTGATTATGCATGGGTGGGCTCTGGGGAAGGGGGTGGATTAAAGGGGAAAAAAGACCCCTCCCCAAATGCAGGCCTCTTTTATTTTGGGTGTCTGAAGCGCTCAGAACACGTTATAATTATTATAGGGGCGCCTGGGTGGCTCAGTCCTTAAGTGTCTGATCCCAGGGTCCTGGGATGGAGCCCCACATCGGGCTCCCCGCTCGGTGGGGAGCCTGCTTCTCTCCCACTCCCCCTGCTTGTGTTCCTGCTCTCACTCTCTCTCTCTGTCAAATAAATAAAAAAGAAATCTTTAAAAAAAAAGAACACTTTATAATTATGATCTTATTGGGTATTTAGAACAATTCAATCTCCTCGAAAATTAAAGTCAGTAATCAGTGGGCATTCAAGTTATCCACTCTGTGCGTACCGCATTGGGTTATTTTTTAAAGATTTATTTATTTATTTGTCAGAAAGAGAGAGAGAGAGAGAGAGCACACAAGCAGACCGAGTGGCAGGCTCCCTGCCGAGCAAGGAGCCCACTTCGAGACTCGATCCCCGGACCCTGGGATCCTGACCTGAGCTAAAGGCAGCAGCTTAACCTACTGAGCCACCCAGGCGCCCCTCCGCATTGGTTTTTCATACGTGGTGGGGCTGTTGTCTGCCAATCGGTCCTTCATCCCTCACTTTTCTTTCTCTAATTCGGTTATAACTGTCTGTCATTTTTATTCTTCCTAAAAGGGGTCCGGCCGGTTTCTCTCTCCCTTTTCTCTCCCTGTCTGAGGTGTGAGCCGTCAGTGTTTATTGTCCCTCAGGGCTGATGGATAGTGTCCCGAGACTTAAGTTTTCTCTCCTTTTGTAACATTTCTGTTTAGAATTACTCTTGTGTTCGAGGCCAGGCTGAAAGACAGGTTTGTTTGCGTTTCGAAGTTCCAAAAGTGGACCCGGTGCTCTTCTTGACTGCTGTCGGTAGGTCTGGGCATTGTCATTGACCGAGGCCACCAGCCTGCCCTGGAGGGGATAAGTGACTTGGGTCTGGGTGTCCCAACCCTCCCGGCGGCGAGTGGAATGTAACGAGAAGCGGTCGGGCCTCAGCCCTCGGGGGAGGCGGGGATCCTGTGGCGGGAGCCCGGCCTCCCCGACCTCGGCCGGCCGGGGCCCGTTTCTGGGGACGGAGACCGCGGGCAGGATCGCCAGCACTGCCTGACCTCCCCTCCGACGTCCCGCCCGCCTGGAGCGGGAGCCTTTGTCCCCAGCGCCCCCGCCAGCCGTCGGGGTTGCACACGACGGGGGGCTCCGGGGGAAGCACATCTCGCCGGGAGTGGGGCAGCCGGGCCAGGGATCCGCTCCGGGAGAACTGTGGGCGGGTGAGGGGGGGAGTTCCCCAGAGGGGCTGGAGGTGAGCAAGTGGGGCCGGGATGGGCGCAGGGGTGGAGGTGGAGCGGGGCACGGGGGAAGGGCTGGAAGTGAGCAGGGGTGGGGGCGGGGCGGGAGTAAGGGGCGGGGTTGGCGGCGTGCCGGGACGCGGGGACAGGCTTAGTGGTCAGGGGACCTGGGAGCTCATGGGCGGAGCTGGAGGTGAGCGGGCCGGGGCGGGGGACGCCAGAGGGGCCGGGCGCGGGAGGGGATGCAGGGCGGGGGCGGGGCGGCGGGGCGGGGGGAAGTGGGTGGGGCGCCGCCGGGAAGGGGGTTGGGCCGGGAGAGCCTCGGGGCGGGAGCCGCGCGGCGGCGGCGGCGGTGGCGGTGGCCGCGGCGGTAGCGGCGGGCGAGCGCGTGGCCGGGGCGGGCGCGATGAGCGGGGCCGGAGCAGCGCAGGGGGCGGCGGACGCGGCCCGGGGTCTGCGGGTGGACGGGCTGCCCCCGCTGCCCAAGAGCCTGAGCGGGCTGCTGCACTCGGCGGCGGGCGGCGGCGCGGCGGGCGGCTGGCGGCACCTGGAGCGGCTGTACGCGCAGAAGTCGCGCATCCAGGACGAGCTGAGCCGCGGGGGCGCGAGCGGCGGCGGGGCCCGGGCCGCGGGGCTGCCCGCCAAGCCGCCCAACCTGGACGCCGCGCTGGCCCTGCTCCGCAAGGAGATGGTAAGGGGAGCTCCGCGGGCCGGCGGGGGCCGGCGGGGGGTGTTCCTCCGTCCGGGCTCACCGTCCTGGGCAAGTTCGCCGGGACCCGCGCTCTGCTCCGGAAGTCCCCGCGACCCCCCGCCGCTTTCTGGCCCTTTGGCGCCAGCGCCGAGAGAGGGGCACTGACCTCTCAGGTGCCCCCTGTTACCAGTCCTCTGTCCGCGGTGGGACCCTCACCCGGAGAGGACCCCCCCCCCCCCAGCGAAAAGGCAGTTTTCGGAGTCCCGCCGCCCCGAGTCCGGCCCCAGCTGGCTCGGAAACCCGCGGGAGGCGCGGCGTGGGGTTCCCTCGTGGTTGGCGGCGGGCGCGGCTCGGTCACCCGTCTCCGGAGAGAGACCTCCCGGGTCGGGGAGAGGCGTTCCCCGCGGCGGGGGGTTTAGAGCTGTGTGCGCTTGTGTTTTCCTGCCTCGGAGAGGACAGTTTTGTCCGCGCGAGTGTAGACAGCGGATTGGAACAGCCCGCGCCCCCTCCCCCGCGCCCCAGGCGCCGCGTGCGGAATCCGATTACTGCGGGATGGCTCCGGCCCCAGACGGCTGTGAAGGCGGGCGCTCGGCCCATCCCCTCCGCGCGGTGGGGCCGAGCCCCCGAGCTCGCGGGAGAGGAACGCAGGGGGTGCGCTGCCCGTCTGGGTGAAGCCCGCGTGGGTGCCTCGGACAGCGTCCGGGCGCCAAACAACGGGGCTTAGTTTTTCTCAGTCCTTGGGAGGTACATTTGGTGTGCGTGGATCGGGACAGCCGATTTCAGGCGACGCGGAAAGCAGGGCAAGGGCAAGGATTTAGGCGGCGCTGAGCCCTTCCCCGGCTTTCCCGCGGGCTTAGGCTAGGCCCGCAGAGAACTGGAAAACTTCCTTCTTCCTAGGCTCTCACTGACCCCTGATCACCTACCCCTGGCCACCCGCTGGCTTTTTGGAATCTGCCCCTTCCTTTCTCTTAGTGCAGGTTCTAAGTACAGGTAAAAACTTCGCTAAGGAAATCTAGTATATGAAAGCTGCTTTTCCCCCCAAGAATAAATTTGCCAAAACCTTATCACAGAAACCCTTTAAATACGCATCTAGTACATTAAGAGATTGTTTAGAAACATTCAGTTTATGCCTCCTTTTTTTTTTCAGGAGCATATCCGTTCTGAAAGGTAAGACTTAATTCAATCTAGAAAAGGAGCCTTAAATTAACATTTTTTAAATCAATTAGATACTGTTTTCCCACTCTGTAGCTAGCATTGAAATTGTGATTTCCAATCCTCTGAATAGATTTTCTAAGCTGCTTACAGAATGACTTAAATTCCAAGACAACAATTTTTATTTATTAATAAACATTGACAGCAGCCTTGCACAGCTAAAGAGCTGAATTTCAGTTAGATAAGCCTACATCTAGTATGTTTACGGTCTGAAGTTAGATGTAGCATAAATACGGGGGTGCATCGGGAAGACTCATCCTGGGTTAAGTCCCATGCTGGAACAGACAGGAAAACCTCAGGGCCCCTCCTGTTGTGAAGCTCTGCTTTATAACTTGCTCTGGTGGCTTGCCAGTCAATGTGCCATTCCCGAAAGTATTTTTCTGGGTCCCCCCCTGGTGGTACTGCAGAACAGTCACAACCTTATAATTATGCCTTGGACCAGAGCTCTCCCTAAGCCTGTTTGAAGCACAAGGAAGATAAACAGCCATCTTTGGTCAGTCTGCTGTTTAGCTGCAAGAAAGATAAGGAAGATAGGGCTACAGGCCTTGACAAGTCCTTTCACAGAATGTCACAAGGTCTGTTTTGAAAAGAGCCCTAGGTCTGTTGCCTTTAAGAGATTTACTAACCTGCGGCAGTGGGGTCTGAGCGGTAACCTAAGCTGAGTTCATTCCTGAATTATCTATGGAATGGTTTGTGTTGATCTGTTTAATTGGAAGGCCTGAGGTCAAATCTGTGTCGGGGGACGTACTAGCAGTCCTGGCAGAATGTGATTAATCCCTTTTTGAAAGAGTCCCGTGCAATCACAGATTAATGTGGTTAATCTTTTATTTTATTTTAGTCCTATGCAAGCAGTGATGGTGTGGGAAGGTCTCGGAAGGCAATAGAATTTTCTCAAGGGACAAGGGCAGTGGGAAAAGAGCAGCAAAGCTGGAATAAGGGTCTAGCACCAGTGTGGTAGCAGACTGTAGAGAGAGCGGGGAGTGGGAGATGCTCGATGAGTGCTGGGAGGGGGTGAGAGCCTCCAGCAGGGTGGGGGCCAGTGAATGGGAAAAAGGAATCCAGTGGGAGACGCTGCTCTGATGCAGAAAATGCAGGAATTGTCAGTTACCTATTTGAGTCTGGGAGGTGCCTTCAGCGTTTGTATGGAAAGTGGGGGTTAGCAAAACAATTAAAAATTACTCACAGTTCTGGGCACCCAGAGATCATCACTGTTAATAGGGAGATCTCCTGTGTAGGCACCATGGAAATGTTTTCTGTACATCGTAACTTGTCTGTGCGGTGGATACTCAAAATCTGTTCTATTTATTTATCTACTTAGGTATTTATCAAAGTGGGGTTAACACAGGCTGTTACATTAGTTTCAGGTGTGCAACACAGTGACTCAAGTCTGTTTGCTAAGGTGTGCTCGCTGGTAGCGTGGCTACCATCTGTCACTACACAATGCTGTTACAATACCATTGCCTGTATTCTCTGCTGTACATTTCATCCCTGTGACTTACTCATTCCAGAGCGGGAAGCCTGCACCTCCCATTCCCTTTTGCCCATTTTGCTCATCCTCCCCACCCCCCCCATCCCCCAGCAACCAGTTGCTTTGTTCTCTGTATTTATGGGTCTGTTTCTGCTTTTTGTTTGTTTGTTCATTTGTTTTGCTTTTTAGATTCCACGTGGAAGTGAAATCATACGGTATTTGTCTTTCTCTGTCTGACTTATTCAACTTTGCATAATACCCTCTAGGTGCATCCTGTTTCATACATTTTTTGAAAAATCACTCAGAATTTAACCCCGCTATGGTCACATACTCAACCAGATGTGTCCCAAAGCCATGTGTGTGTGTGTTTAAGTTTTGTTTGTTTATTTATTTGAGACAGAGAGAGCCCAAGCAGGGGGAGCGGCAGGCAGAGGGAGAAGCAGGATCCCTGCTGAGCAGAGAGCCTGATGTAGGGCTCAATCCCAGGACCCTGGGATCACGACCTGAACTGAAGGCAGACACTTAACCAAGTGAGCCACCCAGGCGTTCCCCCCCCCCTTTTTTTTGAACATCAGATGATATTTTACAATCACACTCCACAGATGTTTACGGGCTGTGCATTAGGTGTCGAGTGCTGTGGAGATACAAGGATGAATGGAACTGTCTGGCTCTTAAGGGCCCGCCACCAGCTGGAAGATGTCATTTCACAGCAACAGGGGTGCCATGGCTCAGACCTCTTCTCCGTTTTCTTGACTGGAGTCTCTGTATTAGTAATCGTAATTCCGTCTGAACTAGCTCTTGCGAAAGGAGAATCTTGACGGGCTGGACATACGCAGAGACAGGCTAGAACTGGGCGGACGGGGCCCCTGGGAAGTCCACTGTTGTCTCCTCTTTCCCCTGCCATTTTGTTTTCCTACTTTTTGGACTCTGGCTGCTAACCGGGTCCACGCTCCGTTTTGGCTGCGTTTCTTAGATCCAGTTTGCAAATACTGTGTGGAAGGACGCCAGTGGGCCCAGCTGGGGTCATCGGGCCAGTCTGGGCCAGCTAGTCGTAACTGAGGGCAGGATTGCATTTTACTGAGATAGTGCGACCATGTGGATGGGGTGGGTGTGGGGCACTGGGGATTCCCCCAGAAAAAGGCCGGTTTGCAGAAATAGAGCTGGGGGCTGCTGGACGACCAAACTATTAGATGTCTGTCGCAGACTTCTTCTTCCATAAAAATACGTTGCCCTGAAGGGCCCCACAGTTTGAAAGATTCTTACCTGCTAAGCTGACAAAATCACCTTTGCTCAGAGACCTTGGCTGGCGTTTCTAATCCTTGCACGTGGCTGAAGGACACCCTTGACTCTCAGCGTCAGCTGGGACCCTGATAGGTACGTTCCCTGAAGTTTGTATCTAGACCCCCTGCCCAGTAGCTCTGTGACATTAGCCCATCAAGCTTGGACACCCCCCAGGAAATCACAAAAGCACAGACAGAAGATCCTCAGATATGTGGGAGCAGCAAACGTTTGAGGGCAGCACCCCTGGGGGTTCTTGGGTTTTGCCTCTCAAACCACAGAGGCAAGTTCTAGTAGCTTTGACTTGGAACCCTTTGTTTTCTTGTTTCCTTTTTTTTTTTTTTTTTTTTTTCCCCTTAGAACCAACAAGTAGTGGAGCACCTGGGGGGCTCAGTGGGTTGAGTTCAGCTCAGGTCATGATCCGCAGGGTCCTGAGATCACACCCCGAATTGGATCTGCTTGAAATTCTCTCTCACTGCCCCTCCCCCTTCTCTCAAATGAATAAATAAAATCTTTAAAAAAGAAATGTCAAAGGGCACCTGGGTGGCTTGGTGGGTTAAGCCTCTGCCTTCGGCTCAGGTCATGATCTCAGGGTCCTGGGATCAAGCCCCGCATCAGGCTCTCTGCTCAGCAGGGAGTCTGCTTCCCCCTGCCTCTCTGCCTGCTTGTGATCTCTCTCTCTCTGTCAAATAAATAAATAAAATCTTTTAAAAATAAAAACGTCAAGTAGTTATTTTGGTCACCAACCCATGCATGAGTGGGAAATCATCCACTTGGAAGTTTTGAGTGCCCGAGCTGCAGTGGTTTAGGGGAAGAATTTAATCTGATTAAATAAAGCTTGATTTCTGAGACCCACAACACTCCTCGTCCCTGCGTTTTTGTTGAGAGCAACTAAATGTCTAATGAGTTTGTGCAGTGAACTGTGTTCTAGGAGATGTGCATTAGCTTGAATGGCCCACATCCCAGTGGATTTCAGTTCTTATCCTGCCTGTGGAGCCAGTGTCTGAGCGAGGGGATTTTAGTCTTTAAAAGGTTTTATGGTAAAGGTCCAATCCCAAGTGAGGCCTAGGAAATGCCATCTGGAACAAAAGCGTTAGCTACCAACATAGCATTCTTGATTGATGCCGATCACAGGAGAGTGGACTGTCTGGTGGCCTTTAATACTGTCTTTTCTTTTTGTTTTCGCTGGTCCCCAGAGACTGGACCACCTTCCCCAAAGGCTGGAAGGACTCAGGATCAGCTTGCTGAAATGCTTGCTGAAATGCTGATTCCTGTTTCTATACCAGCAGGATCCGAATCTAGGAGAAGGCAGAATTTGCACTTGTTAACAAGTCCTTTGAGAACCTGGATGGTCCCAGCCCAGGCATCAGGAGCTTGAATTCTGTTATTAGATTACATGATATAATTTAGGCAAGTGCTTCGCTATTTTCAGCTCTAGCCTCCTCTGTGGGGAAAAAGAATTAAATGTCACCAAGGTTCCTTTTGTTTTTGTTTTTAAAGATTTTATTTATCGAGAGAGAAAGAGGACATGCGAGAGAGCTGGAGTGGGGGGTAGGGCAAGAAGAAGAAGCAGGGAGCCCGATGGGGGACTCGATCCAGGACCCCGGGATCATGACCTGAGCCGAAGGCAGATGCTTAGCTGACTGAGCCACCCAGGCACTCTAAGATCTTAAAGTTTTGAGGCCATAATTACTCTGTATGGTACTTGTCCCCACCCCAGGATCCACCCAATAAAAGCAGAACTAGAAAAGTGTGTGTGTGTGTGTGTGTGTGTGTGTGTGTGTGTATGATAATTCAGTGTGTGTGAAGGACACTTGTGTCCTTGGGGTGGCGAGGGGCTGTAAAGGCAGGCAGGTGGGGTCCCCGGCCTCGTTTCATTCACTTTTTTAAAAAAGATTTTGTTTGAAAGAGAGCAAGCGTGAGCAGGGAAGAGGGCAGAGACAAGCAGACTCTCCACTGACCTCTGGGCAGGGAGCCCTAACTGGGGCTCAATCCCAGGACCTTGAGCCAAAACCAGATTGGTATCTGGCGCCCTGGTTTCATTCACTTTTATTTTTTAAAATATTTTACTTATTCATTAGAGAGAGAGAGAAGAGAGCGCAGAAGCAGAGGGAGAGGGAGAAGCAGACTCCCCACCGAGCAGGGAGCCCCACAGGGGGCTGGATCCCAGGACCTGGAGATCATGAACTTGAGCCAAAGGCAGACGCTTAACCATCTGAGCCACTCAGTCTGAGCCACTCAGGCGCCCTGGTTTCGTTCACTTTTTTTTTAAATTTTATTTTATTTTATTTATTTATTTGAGAGAGAGAGCATGAGAGGGGAGAAGGTCAGAGGGAGAAGCAGACTGCCCATGGAGCTGGGAGCCTGATGCGGGACTCGGTCCCAAGACTCTGGGACCATGACCTGAGCTGAAGGCAGTCGCTTAACCAACTGAGCCACCCAGGTGCCCCGGTTTCATTCACTTTTAATGTTACCTTTAAGTGAGGTTATACTTCCAGTCCCAACATTTGAAAATAGAGGATTGAAAGATACTTTTTCATATCATCTTATCTACAACTGTCCCAACCTGTAGAGACTAAAAATGAATATTTTTCCTAACTTACTAGTGTTTTGCAAGAAGCCAATCCCTCTTCTTTTCCCCTACCCGTGGTTAAAGGCATTCCTCTGTTGCACGGGAACGTGAAAGCGTCCCGCTTGTTGGCACTGTGGACACCTTTTCCCTGACGCAGGACCTCCACCAAGCAGTGCCCGAGGTTTCTGCATCTCTTTGGGCCGGCACTGCCGTAGGTCTCTGACGCCTCATGGGCAACAAAGTTCAGGGAGGGCTGCGAATGAGGACGGTGGCCCTCGTGTCGTTCCCTGCCACCGAGCAGCGGCTAGAGGCTTTGCAACAGCTCTGCTTCTGGGATGTCCACCTGAACGCCCGGGAGACTTGAGAGCTTAGTTGGAAAAGCTAAAGTTTTCACAATCCTGTGTCTGAAACCCTGCCGACGGGCTACAGACTCCACGAACAGGAAACCGGCCGTGAGACTGGCTGGGCCAGATATTTGCCCCCAATTACCCAGTGCCATTCTCCAGAGCCCCCACCTTCTATTCATCTCATTCGTGGCCCACAGGCTCCAGATGTTTCCAAGTGATAAGTAGGCAGCATGCGTAAAGGTTGTTCTTTCCTTTTCTGTTGCTCCTTCCCTCATGGACACTCAACACGGGGATGTACGTCCTCCTCCAGGAACTTGGGAGACAGACAGACCCTTAGGCTTCCTTATGATGCTGCAGAAAACTCCCTTAAAGCATGTAGCCTTTTCTGTTTTTAGGAGCACTCTCTGCTCACTGCCCTGATTGGCCATAAGATCAGGGGCTGGCCTCATTTTGCAGGTGTGAAATTCCCTCTGCAAGGATTCTGGGAGGAGGCCCTGCCCTTGACTGCAGAGGGTTGGGGGAGAAGGGAGAGTCTCTGTCCTCTGACCAGTGCTCTCCAGACAGGGGCAGCCTCTGGGGAACGCCAGGCCTTGTACAGCCTGGAGAGGCTGGGCTGAGGAGGATTACTGAGATCCATTTGGAGACTAGACATCATGGAAAGAGGGTGTTTGGTGTGTGCTTAGGTTGTCGACTGCACTTAGAATTGAAGAGAAAACAGCCAAGTTCAACACAGTTAAAGGAGAAACAGCAAGGTGTTTAACAACCCTTATAATCACAGATATGCAAAGGAAAACAATAAGGTATCATGTTTTATCTAAAACACCAGTGGAGATTGAAAAGAATGATCATCGTGACGGTGAGGATTTGGGAAGATAGACACCATAAAAACGGTTTCTTGTGTTTTTTTATGTCAGGTCTGCAAAACGCCAGCTGCTGATATGAGATTTTCTATATATTGCCCTAGAACTTGGTTTTCTGATTTTAACTTCAGATTTTCTCCCCTAACTGCATCTCCTCTTGCAGAAGGGGAATTTCAGTTAATTGGGTATCATTCAAGGAAATGACAGAACACAAACTAACCTTCGTATGTGTGTTGCGTTCCAATGTGTTGTTGGCAAGTCCGTTTTCCCCTCCAGTCCCAGCTGATTTCAACATCAGCTGTGTCCATGTCTGCACTCACTATCGTGGGCAGCAAGCTTTTAGGCTTTGGTGTAAATCCTCGATGAATGATGGTCTGCCGTTTGCAGCCCCAGGGCTAGGGAGGGATTAGAAGGAAAGCATCCTTTTCTCTTCCCCCCTCCTGCAAATTCATTTTTATAAATTTATCTTATGTTACTAGTCACACAGTGAATAATATTTGTACACAGATGCATATTGCGTGTCTATATTATAGATAATCGTATAAAATGAAATAGTGATAGAATACTATACAGTCATGGAAAAGAATGTGGTAACTATACGAACATAGATATTCACAATATGAGAAAGTAAGTTACGAAACAGTATACGTATACATTTGTATATGTGGTTACTAGCTAAAAACCAGCTTGTGTAAGCATAGTGTCTTCAGGGATGTATACTAAACTGCTAAAAGTGGGTATCTTTACTTTTTAAAATATATATATATTTTTAAGAATTTATTCTAGAGAGAGAATGAGGTGGGGGGAGGAGAGGAGCAGAGGGAGAGGGACAAGCAGACTGCACTGATCGAGGAGCCCGACATGGGGCTTGATCTCAGGACTCTGAGATCATGACATGAGTTGAAACCAAAAGTTGGATGCCTAACCAACTGAGCTACCCAGGTGCCCCTAAAAGTGGGCATCTTTAAAACAGCAGTTCTTAAAGTGTGAGTCTGGAGACACTCTCAGGGTCCATAATTATGTGGCGATCATATCAATGAATGTGATGTTTTAAAATATCACCTAAGGGGGCGCCTGGTGGCTCAGTTGTTAAGCCTCTATCTTCGGCTCAGGTCATGATCTCAGGGTCCTGTGATCGAGCCCCGCATCGGGCTCTCTGCTCAGCAAGGAGCCTGCTTCTCCCTCTCCAACTCCCCCTGCTTGTCCCTCTCTTGCTGTGTCTCTCTCTGTCAAATAAATAAATCAAATCTTTAAAAAACAAAATAATATAAAATGCCACCTAAGGAAATAGATCAACTTTTGGAAGATCTGCCAATTCAGTGAGTCAGTTTTTCACATTTTTCATAACTAATGCTTGCTGTTACAAAATCATCCACGGTTAAAAGATCCATTCAAAGTGCAAGACTAATATAACAGGATGAAAAGTTCTTCGGGGTAGTTTCAAATTCCACTCTGCAGCCAACTAAAGGGTTGTGTCAAAAAAAGAACACCCACAATTTTCTGAAAGGCTATTATATACCCGTGTGAGGCCAGATTTTCTTCATTTCCTTGGACCAAAACAACCTGTCCCGAAGGACCCAAGGCAGGAGATAAACCAGACATTAAAAAGATTTACAAAATGGCATTGTTTATAAAAATGTCACGTTAGCATGTAATGGGTAAATTACTTATGTTTAATTGGATCTATATTAAAGCTTCTCGGTTTTGACCTCTAATAAGGAAATATTGTTAGGTATAAGCCGCATAACGAGAGCTCGTAGGGGCCTCCGTAGCTTTAGTGAAGAGTGTAAAGAGACTCAAACACACGAAGATAGAAAGCTGCTTTAGACTATGGAATTTGGGAAGGATGGCTTATATAACTATGAACCATTGAAATTTTTTTTAAAGATTTTATTTATTTATTTGACACAGAGAGAGAGATCACAGGCAGGCAGAGAGGCAGGCAGAGAGAGAGAGAGAGAGGGAAGCAGGCTCCCTGCTGAGCAGAGAGCCCGATGCGGGGCTCGATCCCAGGACCCTGAGATCATGACCTGAGCCGAAGACAGAGGCTCAACTCGCTGAGCCACCCAGGCGTCCCAAACCATTGAAATTTTAATCTAATTAGAATGTTTTATTTTTACAGTGGGCAAAAAGTGAGAAAGAATGAGCAAAGCCATTGCTTAGAGAAAATGGTCGATGGCTTTTCCTCAGCTCTGCTTAGAGCCGTGGAAGAGGAAAGGGGCTTCACTGGTCCCAGTATTAGTTGCGGCTAGAGAGAAACAAGCACATTCCGGGAGACGTCGCAGAATGGGCTCTGTCCGCGTGGATACCCTCAGCTGTCAGCAGACAAACACAACTGAAACTGCCTTACCTGGTCCAGACGGTGTATGGGCAGGTGCAGAGCTGAGCGAGCACTGCGCGTGGCTTAACCCCGGGGGTGCAGCCATACAGATGTTCTGTCTCTGAATCACCGGGGCTCTGCAGAGCCTGGTCCTCAGCCCGGTGGGCCCAGAGCATTCGCAGGAGATGAAGCAGACCAGATAGCATGAATGCTTTTCCGCCCAGGAGAGCAGAGTGCAGCCCAGGAGTCGCGGGACAGATTGGAAGCTTGCCGTGGGCACAGCATGACAGGCCGGGACCTTCGAGGTCTTGTGGGGGTCAGTTGATACCCCTTCCCCACTGGATCAACACCCAAGGAGTCTTTCTCTTCCGTTTTCCTTTGCAAAACAGTATACAGGTCAGCGCCCTTCTGTTATCGCATCCTTTATTCAGAAATCAGGTTACGATGCATTAGGCCACTGCTTTTATTACATTCCGGCTCTGCAGATAATGTGCTGGACACCTTGATTAGATTTGGGGCATTTCCCAGTCCTTTCTAAAGTAAATTCATGAGCCGAGTATATGCTTAGGCACTCATTACATTTTAAGAAGATAACTTCCTAGCGTTCTCATCGTAAGTTAATACCTATTCGTGGTAGAAAATCCAGAAAATTCAGAAAAGCCGAAAATCAAACTCACCCACGATGTTAGCAGCTTGCCACCTACCACAGAGGACATTGGGCGTCTCCTTGGCCGGGTCAGTGGCACGGTCAGGACGGACTGCCGCTCCCTGCCCTCCCCCCCCACCGCAAGCCGCCCCCCTCCACCTGTCAAGGGGCTTCATCTTTCAGGACCCCAGCTTCCTCATCATGACAGAATCAACACCTGCCTCGCAGAGCAAGGGTGAGGATTTCGTATTTGTGTCCAGCCGAGATTTCTCTCTCCAGTCCATCCACCACTCCAGGTGGTGCAGTCTGTTGGGTCTCAGACTCATGGTTTTTGGCTCAGGTCTGATCCCTGGGTTGGGAGAGCGAGCCCCGTGTGGGGTGCCACGCTCAGAGCGGAGTCACTTGGGACACTCTCCTGCTGCCTCTCGCCACCCCCAATACATAAATAAAGTCTTTTAAAAAAAAAGAAGTGAACAGTTAGCTGGTTGAGAGTTTTGGGCTATTTCAAGGCTTTTGATAGAGCTTGCCAAGCAGTGCTCCACAGTGTGCGTACGTGATACGATTTTTTATTACCACTAGTTTTTACAACTGAGAGTGTGCTCACGCTTGCTGAGAAAACTGAGCCATGCAGAAGGCTGTAAATACCGATCCCACTTTCTAGAAGCAGGTTCTGCTAACAGACCTTTCGTCCTCCCGTCAGAGGCGTGCACGGGTGTGTGCATGTATAGGAAGGGAGTTCCTGCTAACATACTGTCGGTGACCTGAGCTTTTGTGCAAGGCACGTGGGTCGCTTCTACTGTAGCACACACCCAGTGGCTCATCCTTTAAAATAACCACCTAGTTTTTATTGTATGACTAATTTTTTAAACCACGTTCCTCCCGCCTTATGTTTCAATGTAAACTTTCATGCAACTAACTTTTTCCGTATCTGTCCCCATATTTTGGGACCCCACCCCCCAATTCCCACACTATGTACAGCTCACAATTCTGCAGCTTCACTGGGAATCTGTACCTCCCTCCTGCCCAGTATGAAGTGGGATATTTATTGTCTTCAGTTGAGGAATGCAGTGGAAGACAGATAGATGGTCGGGTGGGGGGAGGGGCGGGTAGGCATCATTTCGGAGCCGACCTCAGTATGACTTCCTGATCTAAGCCATCCCCACACCTTGCCCTGCTTCTGCCTGGCTTAGCCCACAGCCTCAGCAGGGGTCTTGGAGCAGGGCGCAAATAAGACCATTTCTTTTGATGTCTGTTCTGTTTTCTACTCCTTGTATCTGAGAAGAGGTTGCTTTTGTTCACGTCTCCTAAATGGACTAGGGAAGGACACCAACTCATTTTTAGTTTCATAAATAAAAACAGACTCTTTTTCTTAAATACAACTAATTTCTTAAAAGTATCCTCAAGCTTTTCGTGATGCTTTGTTTGGGCCCAACCAAAGTTTCCTTTTAAAAAGTACCTTCCATTTTCTAGGCCTTGTATCCAAATCGTCCTGTGTCTGTTGTAATTTTTTAAAGGTTTGGAAGAACTCTGTCCTCCACAGCACCCTCCAAAGATAGTCAGAAACTTAATGACCCAAAACCCAGCTGGGAGCCACCCCCTCCCCCGTCTGAGGTGTATCCACGTGGCCAGTCCATTGTGGGTTGAGATAGTTTTGAGGGTGATTCAGGATTGTTAGAGATGTCGGAGGTTGATGAACCACCTGTGCTGCGGGGGAGGGGGCAGGCGAGCTCTGGGCCCAGGGAAAGAGGAAAATGATCCGGAAGTTAAGCAGGAAGCCCAGACAGAGAGAGGAAGGAATGACCTTAGCAATTTAAAGCAGTGGAAACTAGTTGGTTGTTCTTAATTGTCTTGAAGGTCTAGAATAAGGGCTACACATGACAGGATCTTAGAATTCTGTACTTTTCTTAAAAGTACCTGAATTTTTAAAAATCTGCTTCCGAAAACGAGCTGTATTTTCTGAATGGAGCTGTGAATCAGATCGGCCGTCCTTCAGGGCCATGTTGGAACACATCACTGAGATGACAGGCTTCCCCCACTTGTAGAACGGGACAGTGGTGGGGGTTAGTGCAGAGGGCGTTCCCCACCCCCCATCCTTTTTTTCTGGAAGGAATTGTCTCCATTCATGGGTGATTTAATCATGTTGTGAAACAATTCGTAGTTTAATTCTCTGGCATGACCCCTCTCTGCCCTTCCCACATTCCCAGACCCCTGGGTCTTCAGGATTGAGAGGCTGATTTCTGGGGCTGTCATGAGTCTGTCCCAGCTGCAGACAGTGTGACTCTAGAAAGAGCACTCGGGGAGGGAGCTCTTTCTAGCCCCAAACTTGGGTTTGGGTCTCTGTCAAGCAGAAAGTGAGTTCTTTTTGTTAATGTGGCAATGACCATGTAGTCTGGGGCCTTCTTCGGGGGCACATGGGGGTGCTCTGGGCTCAAAGGGCTGCCTCTTCAGGTCTGCCACCCCTGCAGGCACCTGCGGGATGTAGCAAGGGGCCCTCTGGTCCCCGCACGCCCCCCGGCCAGGCTGCTGCTGCAGCTAGATGTCCTCTAGGCGGGCGTCTCTACAGAGACGTGTATTCACACAGTCGGCCAGTACCTGCATGTCTACACGGCAAGGCTCTGTGCTGGGTGCTAGGGGATCCCAGGGGGAGAAGGGGCCACTGCATGTGGGCTGACCAGCAGCGACAGGTGGAGAATAATAAATAGGGCAGGCAGAGCAGGTGGAGGGAGTGAGTGGCCCCTGCGGCGGAACCAGAGTCCGGAGAGTGGAGGAAAAGCTGGCATCGGGCTCAGCGGGCAAGGAGGCTTTGACAGACACAGTGGGGACAGGTCTGGGACCATCTCGGGGAGGGGACCTCCAGCCAACTGCGGCATCAGGTGCAGGTAGGGGACGTGGAATCCTGCCTCGGGACTTGCACTGCACCTCTAGAGAATTTAAGAGCAAGTGTTGAAACAGCCACAGCTGAGGGAGAGAGGGAGAAGCGTCCAGGCTGGGAGCTGGCTTGGCTCCTGCTGCTCCCGACCTCACACCCGCCTCGCTGATTTGGAGGATTGCTGGTAAGCAGAGGAGCTCTGGTCTGTGCCCGCAGAAGGGACCGAGAAGCTGGGATGTGCGGAGACATGTACGCGTGTGCTGAGATCCCTGCTCAATCACTCTAAGCGCTTGGCGGCCGCTCCGCTGTCTGATGGGCGTGCGTGGGACCGAGCTGTCTTCCTAGGTGGGTCAGCCCTCCGTTTCTAGGCCAGCGTTGCACCTGAGGACAGGGCAGCTTTGTGAGTCATCTGTTGCTGCAATGCAGACGGGTCCCCAGGACACGATCCAACTCGAGGCCTGGAAGACCTTGGATGTGGCACCTGAAGAGGAAAGGGACCCCAGGGCTTTGGGGACTGCACGTTCAGAGGACACCGGCTCCTGAGAACCCGGCAGCGTAGTTCAGGGTCCGTGGAGCCCAGGCACCTGCTGTCACCTGCTCCCACTCCCAACCTGCCCAGAGGATGAGAGTCAGACGTGGTCCAGGAACACAGTGCTCCCTTCCCCCTTCTGTTGTTTTCCCATTCTTCATTTCCAAGGTGGGAAATGGGCTTGGGGTAGCCCAACCCTAGGGCTGTCCAAGTGACTCAGTAGAAATAGCTCCAGGACACCGGATGAATCTTTTCTATGATTTTTTTTTTTTTAATTCCTGCATAGTTCGCACCCCGTGTTGCATGAGTCTGTGACTTTTTAAGCAAACACTAGTGCAGCTCTGGGAGGGTGTGACTCTCTTCACTGATGTTTTCATTCCTTGTGTTAAATCCTAGAACAGATAGGTAGGTGTGACCTTGCCAAGACAGAACCTTGCAGTCTGGTTACCGGGTTCAGATCTGGACGCTGGAAGAGCCCCGGGAAACAGGAGCCAGTTCAGGGGAAGGGACGGGTGGTCAAAATGGGCCAGAAGGTTGTCGTGAGAGTTGACAGGCCTGAAGGTATGGTCTGGAGAAGACAGATAGTTTCTTTCGGTGGGTAGAGGTGGCGGAATGAAAATTACCTTCAAATGTGTAAAAGGCGGTTAAGAGGGAAATGAGGTGTGCGGGTCTGCGGAACGGTTCCACGTAGCGTCAAGGGCCCTAGAACTACAGGCTGGGAAATTTTGACTTGGTGCAGGGAGGCGTTATGTCTGCCCAGAAATGAATGAACTGGTGTGGAAGGGTTTGGGGGTGTGAAAGGGAGACCTCTGAGGTCCTTTCCTATTCGAGAGTCTATGGTGTCTACCCTGGTCCCCAAGAAGCAGGTCTGCTGGCTAATTCTCATCTGGCTTGACTGTGCTCGGGTGGTTCCCGGTCAGTGTTCGTGATCGAGTTGGCGTAGGAGGAACGTGGTGCCCCGGGGTCACTGCTGTTTCTGGGAACCCTGCCACCTGGTAAGTCCCATAGCGGCCAGGCCTTTCCAGGTCGAGATTCCGCAGGCTGGCAGCCTGAAGAGAATCGTGAACGTAGTAACCACCAGAGCAGCTGTTACTCTTTCCAGGAGTTGAACAGGATATCCACGGTCTCACACTCGCGCATGGCAGAGCCGGCATGTGGGCCCGCGTAGGCAGGCTGCGGGGCTCGAACGCATTCTCCTTCCGTGCTTTTCTGTCTGGCTGGCCTGGAAGTCGGGGCTCACAGGAGAATACATACAAGTGACCCCGGAAGGGCAGGGATTTGTGTCAAGAACGCTGGGTTGGGTGCTGGAACTGGGCGTCAGCATCGTCTGGGTAGTTTTCCAGCCCAGATGTCGGGAACCCTCTTTCCTTCCTGACAACACACACGCACGACCAGTCGGGACAGAGAGTGGTGGCATCTGACCCGTTTGTGGCAGGCCTGGGCTTCTCTTGGTTTGCCCGTGGCTTTCCCTGTTCAAGGTTTACTTTCGAGAATGGGATGCCATTGAGCCGGGCTGCCCTCCCAGACCCTGGACGTCATGGCAAAACACGCTAAGTCAGTGGGACCTGGTTCTGTTTCTGTGGTGTGCCCGGCTGTGGGAGAGGGCCGCTGTCTGCTTGACAGTTTAGCGTGGTTGGAGGGTGTGAAGAATGACTTGGTGTTTAACACCTGTCTTGTCATGAGAGGAGCACTGCCTTCTGGACCCCAGCGTCCCCTGTGTGAGTCTCAGGCGGCAGACCTCATCGCTGGGGAATTCTAGAGACCATAGATCTCCCCTTTCTCTGTTTTCTGCTGTGCATTCCCATGCTTTAGCCCTTTACTTGCTACCCAGTAGCATTTGATGACTGTTGGTGAAAATGGATGGATCTCTCAGTGAATCCTCCCTGGACCCCATAAGAGAAATTATGATTCCCTTTTGTCCTCAACCAAGGGGTAGAGATGATACGTGACTTGCTCAAGGGCCAAGAAGCAGAAGGCAGGTCTCCTAGCCTCCGGTGTCGAGTCTCTCCCCTTGCCACTGGGAGGGAGGTCTGCTGCCCCACACCAGGGCTCAGCAGCCCTGTCACCTGGGACTCCACACCTGCCAGACCGGAGGCTGCGTGGTTCACAAGAAACACAGGTGATTTTCATACGTGTGCAAGTGTCCGGTGCCATCGTCTAGGTTGGATTTCCAAGCGGATTAACCCTTCTCTCTTTGAGATTGATGGAAACAGTGCATTTCCTGTGCTTACTTGGCTCTGTCCTGCGGGACTGGCCATGGGAAGAGGGAAACTTGAAGATAAACAAGTATGTGGCTTCCCAGCGTTCTTTGTTCTGTCGCCACTGGTGAAAGTGGTTCCCAGGAGACTCTGTGCACTTCTTCAATCGCTTGCTCTGGGGAGTGATGCCCCAATCATCTCTGGGTACGACTGACCTTGTCCGGAGGAGAGGGAGTCCAAACACCACTCTTGGGAACCCGGAGGCCACTCTGGTCAGAGGGCGGGGGCTCCGGGGGGGGGGGGGCGGGGTGTGTGACCCTGACCCGTGAGCCACTGTCACTGGCAAGGGGACTCTTGTTCCCGGGGAGTTGAGAATGATTGTGGTATCAGGGAAAGCACATGTGGGTCCTCTCTGAATCTGATCCCAGCAAGAGGAAATGACAAACTTGCATCTTGGCGTCCAAAGTGAAACCAGCTGGGGCCACCCGAAGTAGTGCTGCTCCGTGCCTTCCCAGGGCGTGCCCGCATGCCAGGGTAAACTCCGCAGGCTGGGGCCCGCCGCCCCGCAGGTGTGATCCCTCCCTGCCCCACTGAGTCACGTCTGAGGTGTGGGCATCCCACAATTAAGGTTTTCTCAAAATTGGAAACCCAAAGCACTGGAGTGATGCTTGGAGTTATTCACTGTCTGGAAAGAATGTGCTGGCACAGGCAGACGGCAGGCTAAGTGTTCCACTAAAATTAAACTCAAGCGCTGACTTCTCATTTTTACCTCTCCACCCCTTCCCTTAAGGTCGGCCTGCGACAGCTGGACATGTCTTTGCTCTGCCAACTCTACAGCCTCTACGAGTCCATTCAGGAGTATAAGGGGGCGTGCCAGGCCGCGTCCAGCCCGGACAGCACTTACGCCCTGGAGAACGGCTTCTTCGATGAGGAGGAGGAGTATTTCCCGGAGCACCACGCCCTCCACGAGGGGAGGGAACGGGGCCCCCCAAGGGACCTGTTGCTGCCTGTCTCCTCCATCTCCGGCAGTGACTGGATTCTGGAGTCCATCTAGAAAGGGATCTCAGCAGAGTCTGCTGCTGCCCACCAGACACACTGTCCTCCTCAGCTCCCCCTCTCGAAGAGAGCTCCTTCGCTCCTCCATCGTGGGCAGTCGCCAGTGCTGCCAGCTTAATTTGGAGGACACCCGTGGCAATCTGTCGCCAGGGCTGGAGTCTCCGCCTGGGTGGCCTCGAGGTGCTCATCAGCACCACCATGCAGAGACACTCCTGTCCACGAGTCCTGTCCATGCTGGGACCCTAACAGGAGGATCCTGGGGCAAAGACCCTCCCAAGGATCCTTCCCCCAAAGCGACTTTGGCTGGTTACGTCCTTGCAGGCGGTGGACGGTTTGCTGCTCTGCTGTAGGAAGTGGCTCCGGGCTGCAGACTAGGAAAATTCACACTTTGCGGCCCCCTTCCTTCTACATCCGGTAGCCATTCTTGGTTCCGTCTTGTGAGCGTTTAAGGCTCTTGGTTGGGCTTTCTTAATTGCCAGCTGCATTAACGGTCTGATGACTCAGTGAAAGCTTTGTACCAAAAAAACCCCCCAAAAAAACAAAAACAAAAAAAACCCTAAACATTTCAGGTCACACCAATCAACGCCATTCTCTTCACCTGTCAAAATCTGGATCCTTCTTTGTCTGTCCGATGGTGGAGGAGGGAGGAAGAGAACACGGAGGTGTGTTATGTTGGCAGAAAGAAACGGGGGCCAAGCTCATATGGGGTGTCATTCACTGTAAGATGGCCAACGTTTTGTTCTGGAAGGTTCTAAGTGTAAACTAGTCTATTAGAAAGCAGTCCTGCCTCTTCCACTCAACACAATGATCACCTTAAGCCTTAATATATTTATTAAAATCTTTTATGAACGCTTTACACTTTGTAGGTTAAAAATGAGGATAAAATGCTAAACCACCTGACTGTAGTTGTGTATTATTTTGGTCTGAACTCTGAATCATCCGTTTTCAGAATTTGAATGCATGGAGTCCAATCAACTACTGAAAGAGAATGATAATTTATTTTCTTGCCATTAGGGATCTGGAAGCAGCTTCTATTGTTCTACTGACTTGTTCTTGGTCGTGTTTTCCATGGTAGCCCCCATTTTTAGTCAGCTCTCAGTGCTGTTGTCTCTGACTGCTTCAGACCCTCTGGCCTTCTTTCTTTTGATGTGATAATTACTTATTCATGACCTTTGGGGTGTGAGAGGAAGTAAAACTCACCTCACGAGCCAGCATGTTGACAGCCTGTTCCGTACGTGACCGTGTGTCGGGAACTGGGCTGAGTACAGAGAGGGAAGAGCGTTCCCGCTCTTTTCCTGTGTTGAAAGTAGTAGTTCGATGACAGATGGCGGCACATCACCTTCAGTGTGTGGCCCAGCTGTGCAGGGGTACAAGAACAGTGAAAGTGATCGGACCAGGTGACATCTGGTCATCTTCCAGAACCTTTGACAATGAGAGGTTCACAATGCTTGAACCTTGGGTCTGCTGTGCTCAGCCCTGACCACTCGGGGCGGGGAGAGGTTTCAGAAGAATCTTGACCTTGGTTCAAGAGCCTCCATCTTTGTTCTGATTTAATCAATAAGTGGTGAGACCTGGGTCTCTGCATGGGTCTAGAAGTCCCGCAGGAGAGACTAACGTGGATCCAGTTGCCACCTAGTGTTCAGTCCGGCCCTCGAGGCGGGCATCGTGGGACACCCAGGAGAGCTGCCGACTCTCCTGCTCCACCCGGACCTACGGAGCATCTTCCCAGGACGGCCCGGTGGTCCTTTCACATGAAGTTCAGGGGGTGCTACTCGTGTCCATGCAGGAGGATGGTACCATCTCCGGGAGGGAAGCTTGCAGGGCTGTCTCAGGCTTGGGGGAGCACCTACATTTAGAATGCACGGCTCCTGGGTCTGCTGCCTCTGGGTTCTTCTGGAACAGGAGCTCTAAATTCATAGTGCCTTTGGGTTTTGGGGTGCTCATCTCATGAGATGGGCTATCAGAGCTAGAAGTGGAATGAATCGGGGCAGCAAGGGGCCTCTCCTTTGCTGGGGGGGAAGGGCTGACACATTCCTCAGCCCGATGGTAAAGAGGCATATAAACCTACCACAGTTCTTAATACACCATCTGAAGTTCATATGCATTGCCCCACACTTCCTCTCACTCCAGACAGAGTGTACTGTTGTAAATGCAGCTTGGTGAGAAATACTAACATTATCCCAAACCATAAAATGTTTTCTAATACACTGTCCTTATGAAGGTCCATTAGAATATAAATGCGCCAGTGTTCTTTCCTGCTTCCTGGCGTACAGCGTCACCTCTGAGTTGGAGCCGGGACTGTTCTGGGCTCAGTGGCCAGCGGAGGGCTGGACGGGCTCTAAGGCAGTGCGATGTTTCCCGAAGCAGAGAGCCCCCGTGTAAGGCGATGCACAGAGCACTTGGAGAAATCACCTCTAGCTTCCTACGGCCTTTGTGCCGTGAACCCAGAGTTCCTGATCATTTTTTTCTTTTTTAAAGATTTTATTTATTTGACAGAGAGAGATCACAAGTGGGCAGAGAGGCAAGCAGAGAGAGAGAGAGAGAGGAGGAAGCAGGCTCCCTGCAGAGCAGAGAGCCCGATGTGAGACTCGATCCCAGGACCCCGAGATCATGACCTGAGCTGAAGGCAGAGGCTTAACCCACTGAGCCACCCAGGTGCCCCGAGTTCCTGATCATTTAAACCTTGCATTTCGCAAATGATGCAGCTCCTGTCATGCCCCGAGAGGAATTCAGAGTCTGTTCACCAACCCGACCCCTGGCTTCCATTTTCCTGTAACCCAGGGGAACGCCATTCACTCAAGACATTTATTTAGTGCTGGTCACGTTGAGTCAAGAGCCGAGAACGCAGGCTGCGGGAACCTGAAGAGCCTCTGGCAGATGCCATTTCCACAAAGAGCCCAACATGGAGGGCAAGTGTTGTCATCAGGGAAGCACCAGGGCCACTGAGGCCTAGGAGACCCAACAAACCCTGGGGACATTGGCAGAAGGGACATCTGAGCTGCTTTTGAAGGGTGAACAAGGTTTTTGGGTTTTTTTCTTTTTCTGTAAGATTTATTTCAGAGAGAGAGTGAATGTGAGTGGGGGAGGGGCAGAGGGAGAGGGAGAGACTCTCCAGCAGACTCCCCACTGAGTGGGAGCCCGACGTGGGGCTCAATCCCAAGATCCTGAGATCATGACCTGAGCCGAAATCTAGAGACGGCCCACTTAACCCACAGCCACCCAGGTGCCCCTGAGGGGCGAATAAATTCTTCAAAAAAGAAGAGTGAGCAGACGGATGGGAGGGCATAAGTTCTCTAAAAACTTACGTATAACAACGAGTGCTTTCATAAGACATTTTTCATTTCTGTGATTAAAAGCACAGGTGATGTGACCTGCCTCAGGTCATGGCTACATGACATAGCTGGAGTTCTAAGAGGTGGTTTGTGTTCTGTTGACGTTTCAGGCCCAAGCAGGTGCTGGGACCGAGCAAAGTCTGAGGAGATTATGGGCTGTGACCCCCAGTCTCCTGTCCCAGCGCCTTAGTCTTCCACGAAGCATTGCATGGCGCTTTCTACTGGATCTTGCTCCGACTTCCACGCGCATGGACCTAATTTCTCTCAGAACCCGTGATCACGGACACAGGCCAAGCATGCGGGAGACCCAAAGGCTCTCTAGCCACCAACGCTGGGCCAGGTGGCAGTTGAACTTCATCTTTCTGTCCTGAGAAAACCTCCCAATCGTAGAAGCCCGAACACGTTTAGTCTGCTTGTCTTCATGTGAAGATTGTCCTTTGCGTTCGGACGGATGTGTCTTGGGCTCATTCTCTGCGGAGATGGTAGAGCTTACGTCACAAGGATGGCACATGGAGGTTCCCCCTGAAGGGAAGCTGACGCCTTCTGGGCCATGGTTTCAGGGGGCAAAGATGCTGTGGGAGCATGTGGGCCTCCAACCACCGAGTGCGGGCGGGCTCTGGAAGGGTCAGCAGCCTGCTTGACGCCTTCGTGCTGGCCAGCTGTCGCAAGAATGCATTACTTTCCACCCCGCTTCGCTGGCTATCAGTCAGTCAGCTGAGGACAGGTCCCTAGACACTCAGTCTCCTGTCTGGTTCTCCTGCTTCCCTGAAGAGCATGGACAAACAGAGTACCTAGAGAATGTTGGGCAAAACCTTTATTAAATGCGCTAACTGAGCAATATTAGCAAAACAAAAGCATGAAGCCAGGCAGTAAGGACACGTTATGGCCCCAGAGAGCCGATGCCCAAGAGAAGAGGACGGGGGCACATGCCATCTGGAGAATTACCCATTGCCAACCTCAGACAGAAGCTCAGAGACCTTCCTCCCTGCTTCCTGTTCTGTTTCCGGGACGGAGAATCTCTAATGAGCATCCTGCAGGCACACAGAGACCACTGTTACCGGGAAGGCTGGTTTGGGTGGGAGGAGCACTTACATTAGAAATCACCGAGATCACAGTCACCCCACGGCGGAGAGCATGTTCTAGGTCCCTTCAGAGGGGACAGCTCTGTACCGAGACTTCGGGGAAGAGAGCTCCTCACCCTCCATTCCCTGTTTTTCTCCTGCCCACAGGATGGCAATTAAGACGCTAGAGTGGGGCTCCAGGAGAAAGGATGGAAGGGGAAACCATGAAGATGGCCTCTAAGACATTGTGTGAGAAACAAGAAAGCGCCTTCGAGATCCCAGGGATTCACAAGGTGGGAAAACAGTGGGAAGTGGAGGTTGAAGGGCAAGCTGGCTGGGGTGTCTGGGGTGTCCCTCTGCACAGAACCTCGGGGATCTAGATGGAGATAATTTGGAGGTTGAGGACAGGGCTCACTCGCCAGACTCAAAGAGCAGTGTGTTCCCGGCATTCCAAGGCCAGCAGCAGGCCCCACTGGGCACTGGTTCTCTCTGTGGCTGATCCTCACCCGTCCTGCTGGCAGAAGCACCAGGGAAGACAGGTTCAACTCAGTCCTCCTGTCGTCATACGCTACGTGACTGACTCCTCTCTACGTGCTTCCATCAGGCACACCCTAGCTGACTGTCTCCTAGATGAGTAAACCCATCCAGGCTCTGCCACTCCTGCCAGAGCATTTCTATGGTACCGGGACCTCAGATGGGAAGGAGCCTGACCAAAGACCTAGAAGTTGACTTTATCTCCCCCTGCTGTCGAAGAAGGAAGGGGAGCACGCTCCGTAGGGCAGGAGACAGGCTCTGGAATAGACATGTGCCTGGTCACACTTATTTGCCTTAAATGGTTTGATAGGATGTATACGCCACCTCTGTTCCAAAGGCAGCTTCAGGTTGCTTTATAAAAAATTCACACAACACAATAAAATGCAATTTTTTAAAAAGTGGGTTTAGAAATCAGCACAAAGGGAATACAAGGGCAGGACAGAAATCAGCACAAGAAGCACCTTCTGCGAGAGATGCAAGTCGTCCTGTTTGCCAGCAGAACACACATGGGGCCGATTCTGACCTTGCATCCGAATTAAAGCCACAGGTGGATGGGGAACGCTCAGCTTCGGAGCAGGTGTTTACCTTGGTGTTGCTCTGCCAAGTGTGTCTAAGCAAGGTGACCTCTGGAAAATATGGGGACCAGTCGGAAGAACACTCTTTAAATGTTTGCAAGGGACTCTCGAGAGGTACAGGGACCCGCTCCAAGGTAAGGCAGAGATCTCCGTCACACGCGCCCCATCACCGGGCTTCTGCTGTAGCAGCTCCAGAACTAGGAAGCTGGGTGGCAAGGGCCCTTTCAGAATTTCTCGTAGGGCTCTGATGTCTGCTTTCCCTTTGATGAAGCTGCAGATAAAGGATTATGCTTCCCAGAAGGGTCCTGTCCAAATTTGGGCTGGTGAGTGTATGAAGATGTGTGTGGGCGCGTGGGTTGGGTGGAAGGGTCTGCTCTTTGACAGGTGATTTTGTGGTCGGCTGAAAACTGGCCCCCCAAAACATCTTGTCTGAAGATAGCATCTCTGGAGCTTGTAAATATTACTTAATTTTGAAAAGGCCTTTTATAAAGAAGGTGATGAGGTTAAGGATCTTGAGATTCCCCCATTATCCTTGATCATCCGGTGGGGGGGGGGGCGGGGGCTAAATGCTGTCACAAGTGTCCTTAGAAGAGAGAAGCAGAAGGAGATTTGACACATAGAGGAGGAGGTGATGTCGATCTCACAGGGAGAGGGGAGAGACGTGGCCACAAGTCTTGGGAGGGCAGCAGCCCCCCTAAAGCTGGAAGAGGCAAGGAATGTCTTCTCCGCCTTGAGCCTCTGGAGGGAGCATGGTCCTGCCAACACCTTGGATAGAACCCAGTGAAACTGGTTCTGGACTTTGTGCCTCTAGATTTGTGGGAGAATAAATGTGTTGTTTTAAGCCACCAAACTTAATTTGTTGCAACCGCCGCAGGAAACTACCACAAATTTCTGGGCACAGTGGTTCTCTTCCTGCCTTTGCTCGTTCTCTGTGTCATTCTGGGACATCACCGTTCGGTCCGCTGGCTGAACACACTGTGCTCACCCTTCCCACTTGTTTAGATACACTTCCTGATGGGCTCCTGGAGCCAGTTTGACTGATGGGCACCTTCCAGGGTTGATATAAGGATAAGATGACTTGTTACTTACAAAGCCCCTAAAATAGTGCCTTGTTCAAAGTAAACATATATACACATAATACACATATAGTAAGTCCTAGAGAAATCGCATATAGTGCTGATCTCTCGGTCTGTATAAATATTTGTCCAATAGGAATAAATAAACAGAATCCTGTTTGGGGTCCTGGGGTTCTTGCTTTTGTAGTGATTTTCCTCTGTTGACTCTTTGGGAGCCAGAGAACATTTTAAATTTAGTCCTAGGTTAATAACATTTCCCTTGAGCATGTGTTCCCAATTTTATAATGAAGGGTTATGGCTAGATGTGTGAGATACCAGGAAGAGAAAACCCAAGCTTCGAGGCTCACAGCTGTTCCACTGAGAAAAGGCTACAGTGAAATGCTCATTTCTTTCTACAGCTTCTTCCACGGACACAAAGGACTAATATTTAAATCTAGTCCTGTTCATGTGAGCTCTGTATTTAAAAAAGCCAACAACAAAAGGCTCTTTTCTCTACTCTTAACTGTATTTGAAGAACAGTAAATTGCCCTTCTTTTCTCAACAAGAGAAGAAGGGTAGACCCAGGGCCGCAGCGTTAAGTGAGGGTGGAGAGCAGGACAGACCCAACCTCTGCCCTGCTCACACCCCTCACTCCACCCTTGCCCCATTAGACTGGGAGTGGAGGCCAAGGTTTTAATCGGAATTCTGTCACCAAGTGCTTGTGTGACCTTAAGCAAATCCCTTTACCAGTCCAAGTTTTAATTTCTTCATATAAGACTGTGATTTAAAAAGTAACTTTTCTGAGTGATGCCTTCTTGTTTTGTAAATATCTAAAAAAAAAAAAAAAAGTATCTATGGCTCTTACATACACTGTAATGTTTTTGTCCTAACTTGGTTCAGAGGGCTTCAAACCACTCTGATAGAAATCTCTTGACCAGGGGCTCCTGGAAGTGTCTGCCTTCATCTCAGGTCATGATCCCAGGGTCCTAGGATTGAAGCCTGCTTCTCCCTCTCCCCCTCCCCTTGCTTGTGTTCCCTCTCTTGCTGTGTCTCTCCTTGTCAAATAAATAAAACCTTTTTAAAAATATTTTTAAACGATTTTATTTATTTATTTGACAGAGAGAGAGATCACAAGTAGGCACAGCAGCAGGCAGAAAGAGAGGGGGAAGCAGGCTCCCCGCCGAGCAGAGAGCCCGATGCGGGGCTCGATCCCAGGACCCCAGACCATGACCTGAACCAAAGGCAGAGGCTTAACCCACTGAGCCACCCAGGCGCCCTGTCAAATAAATAAAACCTTTAAAAAAAAGTCTTTTGATCAAAGACCACTTGTCTATTTTCCATGTGCCTTATTAGTCCATATTGTGCTCTCACAAACTGGGCACTTTCTCTCCTCTGGTTCTGGGCAGTACCGAAAACTCCAGGGACAGCAGTGGGCTCTGTCATTTAGCCACTGTGTGGCCATCACGGATCAGACTGTATGAGGCAGGTCTTCCGTGATCCCTTGAACACATGCTTTTCAGTCAAAGTGGGGATATCTGAAAGTGATTTAATTTTTTAAAAGACTTATGTATTTATTTGAGGGGAGGGGAGGGGCAGAGAGAGAATCTCAAACAGACTCCCCGCTGAGCACAGAGCCCCACTTGGGGCTCGATCCCATGACCTGACCCAAAACCAAGGGTCTGACATTTAACTGACTGAGCCACGGAGGCACCCCTGCAAGTGACTTTTTATAGCTTCCAGTGGATTTTCATAGAAATGCCTTTTACACTCGTTAGACCACATCTCCATTCTGCACGGGACGGGGAGCTGGAAATCATAGACCTCTTTCTAAAACACCGAGCACCACTGCTCTCTTCTAACCTCCCAGTCTAACTAACTGAGCAATTCTGCTGCCCCAGGAATCATTATTTAAAGAAATTTTTAAAATAAGTCAGGGGAAAATGTAACAACTGTTAAATAGAGGTGGTCAGTGTATGGGTTTTTGCTGTAGAATCCTTGCAACTTTTTTTCTATCTTTGAAATTTTTCATAAACAAATGTTGAAAAATATGTAGGAAAAGATGAACTTTCTTGGGTGGAGTGTGGAGAACTGATCTTGGGTGGAGAACTAATCATTTGCCCAATGCACCCTCTGCTCTGGTTCCTGGAGTCCTACCCTCATACAATAGACAGCTTGCCAAATGGGCTCTAAGATCAGAGCTGGATCAGAGAGATGGGTCTCCTCCGTAGTCCTCTGCCATACCTGGCACAGCCTTTAGCTGACTCATGCTCACAGATACCAAGGAAAGGGGGTTCTAATACTTGTTTAAAAAAAAAATTAGCAGATACTTTTAAGGTGCTCAAGAAAGACTGGGTTGTATTGTGTATGGATTAATATATCAGTGGTATGGGGGGATCTGGGGGACTCCATTGGTTGAGCATCCGACTCTTGATCTCAGCTCAGGTCACGATCTCAGGGTCGTGACCTCAAGCCCTGCCTTGGGCTCCGTGCTGGTCGTGGAGCCTACTTATAAAATAAATTAAAAAAATAAATTAAAAAAAATTGGTGATGTGTTTATCTTCACTTACCTGGCTTGACAGATCAAAGATTGGAGGAGTTGTGATCAGTCTATCACACTGTCATTTTTCCAATACTTGTTTTTCAGTGGACTTTTTCTTTTTGATTGGACTCCTTTAAACCATGTTTCACTCCCTCTTTCCTTTCCATTTACGGGCTTCATCCTGTGGCAATTCTGCAATGTCATTCCAGTTGGCTGGTTTTTTTTGTTTTTGTTTTTGTTTTTTTTACTTTGGATCCTTCTTTCTAGAATTCTGCATTGGTTTCGTGATCCTTGGGATAAGTTACAATCCCCGAGGCCCCTCATTATCCAACTTCAGGTGGCTTCCTGGTACCATTTTTAACACTTCCAGTGCCCACACCCCAGCCACCTAGTTCTGTGGGATATTCAGTTCCCTGCACACACACGAGACACTCTCTGCCCTCTAAGACTTGGCGTGCATGGTTATTCTCCCTCCAGGGATACTGGAAAGTTTCTCTCCTCTCCCCCTCCTGTCGGAGGACCTTCTGGACTTCTAGGAGGGGAACAGGTGTCTCTGCTCTGCATCTCCCCGTTACCCTTCACAGCACTTATCACCCCGTACTGCCATCACCTTCTCACATTTCCAAATCTATCACTGCTCTGTAAACTTTTTAAAAAAAGATTGATTTCTTTTAGGTGGGGGAGAGAGGGAGAGAGAGAGAAGAGAGAGTGAGCGAGCGTGGGGGAAAGGGGCAGATGAAGAGGGAGAGAATCTTCAGCAGGCTCCACGCCCAGCATGGAGCCCAATGCAGGGCCTGGATCACAACATGAGCCGAAATCAAGAGTCAGATGCCCAACCGACTGAGCGCCAGGCGCCCCACTACTCCATAGACCTTAAGAGGGCCGCTCACCACAGTGTCCATGTCTGACGCACACAGTAGGTGCTCAGTAATTTCTGCTGCGTGAATACGGAAATGATGACTACAAGAACAAGCGAATGAAACGGGGAGAGAGAAAAGGCGTTAGTGCTACCTTATTCATGTATCTAGTGTCGGCTTTACTGAGATAGAATTCACCCCATCAAGTGTACAATTCACTGGTTTTAGTTATTTATTTTTGGAGCAGCCATTTCTAAAGAATAAGTTAGTTACAGGGAAAGATACGGAAATTTACAAAACATTTACAAAAGCTCAGTTTATTTTGACTTTATTAAGAGAACGATGTTTCTGTTGTAAGAACACAAAATACTGTTTTAAATATATTCTTTAGAACCAATAACTTAACATTTAAATTAAAAGAGATATAAACACGTCAGAGGAATGAAACATAGATCTTTTATTATGTGCGAGTCGTGCGTTCACGTTCCTCCTTTAGGTCAATGCCAACCTGAAGGGGTCTGTGTGGTCTGAGTCTCCCTACGGCAGTGTCCTTGTGTCTGTGTTTCTGCATCTGTGTGTATCTGTATGTGGTTTGGTGGTCTCTTAGATGGGGGAGAGGCATGAAGTGTGATAGTTTTGGGGGTTTCCGATGCCACAACCATCAATTTCTTTAGGAAGTGTATCCAAATCTTTGCTTCATCGAGGATCTTGGTTTGTAGTTTATGTCTTCTCTTTTTCGGACGCAGCTGGTCACGCCACAGATAATAAAGAATCCAACTGCGGATAATAAAAGTATTTAGAGTGGCACATTCTGCTCAAAGTTAATTCATCAAATCCTTACTAGGGCAGGACCTGTGCTGTGGGAAATATGTATTTCCTTGTGTGTAACCTCCTGGTCTCTGTTTACCAGGTTGGGGGAGTCAGGCATTAACATGTGGGATTCGAATACAAGACAAGGAAGATAGAGAACATGAGGTAACATAAAGGAGGAGAATGGTTTTCAAACGGCTGTGAGAGACAGATGCCCTTATTATCCTGACCGGAAATTACGATGGGCAGCTTGACACCTAGAAGCGCCTGGGGAAGTCGGGGCCACGTATCTGGCACCGGCACAGACTCAGGAGATCCTGGACACGACGGCTGTGGGGTTGAGCTGGGCCCCGGCAGGTCAGTGGGAGTGAGAGCACAGACTCGAGATTTTGGAAAAAGTTTTCCTTCCACGGAGAAGCAGAGAGGACTGACTGTATCTGGTTAGGGGGAGAAGAGGGCCCGGGGAGAGCATAAGCCATATGTGGAGATGAAGAGAAGACCGTAGTAGAGGTGGGTGGGAACATGTCTGTGGAGAGGAACTTAGGACCAGAATATTGACGACCACACTTGAGTGATGAGAAAGCTAAAAGACTTCCTCAGGAAGAGACTAGAAACTCCTGTGTCGGCAATAAGGCATGACGAAAAATCCGGAGGGACCCCAGAAGTGATGGCTGAAGAGTTCTGTGGCACCGGTGTTTGCGTGGAAGGCTGTGAGGGGCTGTCACAAACCTTTAGGCAGGAGACAACAAGGGCTGCCCTGGGGTCTGAGGGAGAAGGGACGTTTCCAGAGAAAAGCCTCAGGAAGGGATTGTGTTTTGGTGGGTAGAGTGGGGAGAGGCGGAGTTCGACTTCACAAGCATTGCCTGGGAGGCCATGGCAGGGCGCAGCGATGGGGCTGCGGGGCGAGCTGGAGCTGCTGGGTCTGGGGTCCTGGGCCCTGGAGAATGAATGGTCCAGGCCTTGGGCATGGCCACTGCCGAGCATGTGAACAGCAGGAGAGAAAAGGACCGCCGAGGACCAGTCCGGGGACAGACTGGGACGTCTGGGAGGGAAGAGCACTGACCGAGCGTGAGGGGAGACTGAGGCCACGGGGCTGGGGATGGCTTTTCTGCAGAGGTGGACACGGTTCAGAGCTGGCCCGTTTCCCTGCTGCTTCTGTGCCTTCCTTGCCACCTGCGCCCACCAACCCAGGCCCCGAGTCTGCTCCCGGACCTTACAGCCGACGGGCTGCGGGCCAGGAGTCTGACTGTGACCAGAGCGGGGAGGACACTTACAGAGAGGAAGGGGAGCGACCGTCCGGAGGGATCGGGGAGGGAAGCAGACAGGTAACCAAAGCAGTTCTGGACTGAAGGAAGGAAGGAAGCTCAAGGAGTCTATAATGGGCTCAGCCACGGGAGGAAGGAGCGTGGGGAAGGTTCCAGAACCATGCAATGGGAGGCTCCCTGGCGGTGACCGCAAAAGCAGAGGAGCAACACTGAGGGGCAGAGGAGCAACACTGAGGGGCAGAGGAGCAACACTGAGGGCCAGTTGAGGCTCTGTGTGCACGCAGGGCTGGACTCTGGGAAAACAGATGCTGAGACTCAGCCCGATGGCTCTAAGAAGGCACATCTGCTGGAAGGGCAGGAAGCCGATGTTCTCAAGGGACCATCGGTGAAGAATCGGCAGTTGCCTGAGTTTGCAGGTGCAGGAAAGAGAGGCGAGGTAGGCCAGAAGGGGGGTCAAGGGATTGGAGGGGAAAATGCAGCCCAAATCGAGGACCGTGGAAGGGAGGGAGCAGATCTCAGAGGTCCTGGTGCGAGTGGTGTGGGGTGCAGCTATTAGGAAGTGGACAGGCCCTAGAGAAGCAATGAGACACAGAGGTGGATGTCCCTGAGGGTGACAAAGACCCTGAAATGTGCTGTACGGTCCTTGAGGGGGTGGGGGAGGGTCATGGAAGGGCACTGCCTTGTTTTTGTTTTTTTTTTAGATTTTATTTATTTGAGAGAGAGAGAATGAGAGAAAGAGAGAGCATGAGAGGGGGGAGGGTCAGAGGGAGAAGCAGACTCCCCGCTGAGCGGGGAGCCCAATGTGGGACTCAATCCTGGGAGTCCGGGATCATGACCTGAGCTGAGGACAGTGGCTTAACTGACTGAGCCACCCAGGCACCCAGCATCTCTTTATTTCATAATAGCGTTTGTCTCAACTGAGGAGGACGCCTCAGGAGAACATTAACAGGCTTTTGTTACCTCTTCAGAAGTCTTGGGGTTTATAAATGGCACAATCACTTCCCACATCCCACTCCATCCTTTGGAAGAAGTAGACCATGGTGCTTTCCATCAGTAAGCCACTCAAGATGGCCAGAAAGGAGAGCTTTCGGTTGATGTTCAGGGTCACTGCAAAAAAAACGGCAAATTGTAAGTTCTTAAGAGTTTAATTAAGTGCTATTGGCATGTAAACTCTGTGGCATTGTGAATGGAATTGTTCTGTAAAGCTGTTTTTTAGAGAATCTCTATTCATTCTTATTCTTCTCTGCTGCTACCTTCCCTGACGTTTCCATCTCTGGAGAGAAACACAGCATATAGCAAAAACATTAAGCTTCTCCTCCTGAACTCAAGACACAGATTTCCATGAATATGGAAGGAGGTTAAAAAAAAAAAAAAAAAAAAAAGCAAACAAAAAAACCAGATTCTAAGGTTACAAAGAGGTTAGCAGAAAATACCCAGAGATTTCTCAGTTTCACAGTTCACGATGGGCAGCGCCGCCAACCTCCCAGGACTGAGCTAAAGCACGTGAAAGCATTCCAAAAGCAAAAAATTACTATGTCATTCATTTGAGCAAATGTGGACTATATGCTGTGTATGAGGTCCTAGAGAAATGCCAGGCATCGTTAGGATTTATGGAGAATTCCCGTGTTTAGCAGGGTTTCTAAGATGGTGTTGGAGAAACAAGGCTTTAAGCTTATATGTGGGTTGAAGGCTGAGAAGACAGAATGACAGACAGACATACCTCTGATGGCCTGAAAATTTGATGTAAGGACAAACACTTTAATGAGCCGGAGGCACAGGGGTGTGTAGTCGTGCTCCCAGATGACGGCTGGAATCAGCAAGAGTTTTCCATAGCTGGATAGTAATAATGCTTTCAGCAGCAAAATGAAGTTGGGTTTGGTTTTCGCTGTCATCCGTTGTTCTACCCACAGGAAAGCAAAAATGCCAATAAAAAAGGCAGTTTGTTCTAAGGAGGAAATGGAAAACAGAAATATGAATGTCTCTATCCAAACCATCTTTCTCCAGAAACAAAGAAACCACATTTCCAGCTGCCTTCATTTGACCTGCTTCATCAAGATCAAATTTTTTTTCTAGCTCTTTTTTTTTTTTTTTTTTTTTTTTTTTAAATAAATCAGCCCCTGCCTTTTGTGTCACATCCTGCTGGTGTGACTGCAGAAGCCCATCCCAGCAAGTCTTCCATGAAGTATTTCAGGGTCCCCGGAAGTAAAAGTAAGTCTGTGAGAACGGTAACCATCAGCTCTCTGAGGTTCTTCCCAGGTATTAAGGTTCTGTTTAGACAACTTTGGTGTTCTAGATCTCGACGGAAAGAATGAAAGAGGACGCGGAGGAGATTTTTAAATCCGAAAGATGGGACCCACCCTAAAAATTACACGCGAAGATGTTTTCTTTGTTCAGTCTCCCACTATTTGTTGCCTATTACCTGCCAATTCCGAACACCATTACCTCCATTTAAAACTGCCCTTACTCCTTTCCACAAATTTTCTGAGTGCAATTCCTTATCCTTCCACGAAGCATTCATAGACCAAGTCCAGACCTGAAGCCACAGTCCCACTGGGCCCACGGAACAGAGCAGTCTGTTCTGTTCCTATTAACTAGGAATCTGGCAGTTCCTCGCTGTTACGTGATGTTTATTAAGATTATTAGTTCCTCTGATTACCCAGCTGGGTATGTTTTGAGGGGGTCTGTCCCTAATTCTGTTTTTCCCCCTAAACTGTGTTATTCAGGTTTCTGTAGAATCAGGTTTTTCTGGAACACATGTATCAAATTATAGGAGAGACAACTGTATTCTTCCTAATATGTTGTATAACCAAAGAGAGCCAAACTAAAAAGGTTCCAAGCATAGGCGATTAGAATCAATAAAAATAACTCTGGATGGCTGGCCTACAAGCCATTTGATATATCCCTCAGGGAAGACACCCCATCTCCCTGCGAAATAACTCTAGGACTTGTCAACTGCAAGGATCTGCTCAAATAGGCGCAAATTATAGCCTGAGATTTGGATAAAAATAACTTTAATAAAAGCAACAAAGAACTCTTTAACAACAAGAATGATCTAACAATAGTGGGTTGTCTCCTGTCACTGGAGACGTTCAAACAAAGCTAGACTACCTTGCAGAACTGAGAGAAGGATTTCCTGTACTGGACAGAGACGTGCACCAGATAACCTTCCCATCTTTCTTTCTTTCTTTTCTTAAGATTTTATTTATTCATTTGGGAGAGAGAGAGAGATCGCGAGAGAGCACGAGAGAGAGCACAAGTCTGGGAAGGAGCCTAGGGAAGGGGAGAGGGAGGAGCAGACTCCCTACTGAGCAGGGAGCAGGATGCGGCTCCATCCCAGGACCCGGGGATCATGACCTGAGCTAAAGGCAGGTGCTTAATTGACTGAGCCACCCAGGCGCCCCCCTCCATATCTTTCTAACTCAGAACTCGAGAGGTTTATGTACCCGCACCAGCCCTCAGGCTCTGCACTGTCTTTCATGAGGCAGGTATCTTGCAGCCTCTGTTCCTGAGGCATTCGTGGATCCGATGGCCTCAGCGGAACCAGCTACCTGCCTATGGGGTGCGGTACGGGAAAACACCGCGTGGGGAGCGCAGACAGCCACCCGTCTCCGTGCTGACATTAACCTGCTGTGGGACTTTGAGGAAATCACCTGCCTTCCTACTTCTCTGCTTCCACGGATGTACACAGGGGAGAACCCCAACCTACCTACCAAAGGTACGATGACTATGCACATTAAGTTGATCAAACTGTAAAAGCAGTGTTTATGTGATAAGACGTTGTATTTATAGAACACATTTTCTATAAGCTATTTTAGGGGTTCAAAACTTAATATTGGATAAAAAAGTTAAGTAACAGTAGAAAACTATTTCTGACTGAGTGTCAAAATATCCGCCATAGAGGTGCTACAGTAATTCCAAATTTTGGGAATAAGCCTGGTTTATTTTATATATTAAAAATTATGGACATAAAAGGGTTTATCCTTAGAAATTTTCATAGCCTTTGCTTTAAAGCTTAAAATTATATTAGGTTCTAGTTCTTGGCTTAGGCAATGTTTTCAAGGATTTTTTTTTTTGAAGATTTTATTTCTTTATTTGAAAAAGAGAGAGCGAGAGAGTGAGCACAAGCAGGGGGAGCAGGCAGATGGAGAAGCAGACACCCCGCCGAGCAGGGAGCCTGATATGGGGCTACAAAGACAAGACACTTAACCGACTGAGCTACCGAGGCGCCCCTCAAGCGTGTTTTTAATATTATTATGGATGTTTGGGAATCCTTAACATACAGAATTTATTTATTTATTTTTTAAAAGATTTTATTTTTAAGTAATCTCTACACCCAACATGGAGCTCAAACTCATGGCCCCAAGATCAAGGGTCACTTGCTCTGCCGAATGAGCCACCAGGTGCCCCAGCACTCAAATTTTAAAACTGCAGAACTGCATGAGGAGACCAAGGGAGTAAGGGCAGACAGAGAAGAAAATGGGACAAAAGATGACCTAGTCCAGAAATCTGACACTGCAGTGAACTGGAGACTTGATATTATTATAATAATATTTCTTTATAATCAAAGAGTTTAGAAGCGGAGAGGCATGGAAGCCAGTAAGTAAGAAAATAGTCACAGAAATTAAGACAAATCTGACCTAAGTCATAAATTTGAATTCTGAAGAAAAGTAATTCCGGAACTTAAGGAATTTGGGGGCAGTAGCCATTTTCTTTCTTTCTTCTTTTTCTTTTTCTTTTTTTTTTTTTTTTTAAGATTTTATTTATTTATTTGACAGTGAGAGCACAGGCAGGGGGAGCAGCAGACAGAGGGAGAGGGAGAAGCAGGCTCCCAGCTAAGCAGGGAGCCCGAGCCAGGGCTTGAACCAGGACCCGGAGATCATGACCTGGGCCGAAGGCAGATGCCTAACCACTGAGCCATGCAGGCGCCCCCAGTAGCCACTTTCCCTGAACGCAGTCAGATAAATAAGAAGTGTTCCCTAGTCGCATCGGTTCTATACAATTAGCATAATACATTGGATAATGCCTGGCAATTATCCATCTGTTTTCATAAAGATGGGTCCTATGTAATCTTTAAATTAGACAATCGAGAAATTAAATTGAGGAATTTTACCAACAATATAATGCCTCAAGATATTCTATGAAACTCTCTCATCTGCTATATATAACCATTTCCATAACATATGTGTAATAACAAACAAAATAGTAAGAAAGTAGCTAATTTAGACAGACTGACCGAGCAGCTGGTGACACAACTGAACATTTAGCCTCAAGTCCTGGATTAACCTCCTCCTCTTACCAGTGATCAAGACCACCCACCTCACTTTTATTCAGAACAGCAGTTACTAGTTCACTAAGAATGGAAAGCACGGCTTCCTCCTACCTAGAGAGGCAATCGCGAACATTCTATAGAAATCCCATTCCTTGGCATATCTGATGAAGTCGTTAGGGTCAGTGTTCTGGTTTGAATCTTGAAGCCGCCACCATCTCAGGTACGCCTCACAAAGCAAACAGAATATGCAGAGCTTCCAATGCATCTGGGAGTCAAAAACACAATGCCAATCACAGGGTAAAGAAACAATTATACGGAATATTAAACAGGCACAGACACAGCTAAGTATCTGCGGTTCGGAAGAGGCTCCCATTGCATAGCTCTTCAAATTCAGAACTGCTCAGTTAAGGGCGTCATTGTGTCGTCTGTAAACCGGGGCTGCTCTGTCAGCAACGCCCATCAGAATCACAGGAAGATTATTCCGACTGCGAAGGTCTAGGCCCCAATCCTGACCCGCAATCTTTGGAAGTAATCCTAGACATACAATTTTGAAACAGTTCTGGGGTAAGGAGGATTCTGATGTACACCCCTAGTTAAGAAACACTGCTTTAAATAGTACTTCACCCTTCACTATGCTTTTAGCGTCTGTCCTGAATGAGAACAGAATCGAATTTCTGTGCCTCATGGATAGGTGGAAGCAGCCATGAGAACAGATTTAACCTGAAGATTCCAACATACTTCACAGGAAGCTATTAGTCTGAACATAAATTAAAAAAAAAAAAAAAGGCCCTATGCCCGATGAGTATGAATTCATATATTGAAGACAGAAATTAAAAGGTAGAAAGTCCCCTGCAAGTTTAAAAGGCTGAAATTTTGGCAAAAAAGAAAATACCAGGTACCAAGAATCAGCTTTTTAAAAAAATTCTTTTTAGACCGGCTCCATGCTCAGCATGAAGCCCAAGCGTGGGGGTCAGACTCACAACCCTGAGATCAAGACCTGAGCGGAAATGAGGAGGCAGACACTTAACTAACTGAGTCAACTTCCAGACACTGCTCTCCAGGAATCCCAAGAACTGGCTTCTTATTTTAATATTTTATTTTATTTTAGATTTTATTTATTTATTTGAGAGAGAGAGAGAGACAGAGATAGGGAGAGATAGCGCAAGCTGGGAGGAGAAGGAGAAGCAGGCTCTCCACTGAGCCAGGAGTCCTATGTGGGGCTCCATACCAGGACCCTGTAATCATGACCTGAGCTGAAGGCACATGCTTAACTGACTGAGCCACCCAGGTGCCCCAAGAATTGGCTTTTTAAAATACATTGCTCTACTGGGTACCTGGACAGCTAAGTTGGTTGGGTGTTGGACTCTTGGTTTCATCTCAGGTCATGAATTCAGGGTCATGGGATCTAAGCCCTGCATCAGGCTCTGCGCTCAGCTCCTACCCCCAGTGCGTGTGCTCTCTCTCTCAATCTCTCTAATAAAGAAAATCTTTAAAAAAAATTAAAAATAAAAAAATACATTACTCTTATGGGTTGGACTGTCTATATCTATAGAAAGTGGGGAAAAGAAAGTGTGTATGTATAAACGCAATGTAGTCCAGGAACAGGTATCACTGCGGATTTCTGAGTTTCTTCTAGTTGGTTCCACCCTGGAATTACCTGGGGAGTTTTAAGAAATACTGATGCCTGAACCTATTCCCAAAGATTCTGATTTAATTGATTCTAGGTGAGGCCTCACTTGGACAGATTAACTGCCCTCCCTCTCCCCCATGTAATTCTACTGTGTACCAAAGTTTGGGAAACAATGCTCCAGCAGTTTAAAAACTGCCCTGGTTATTTAACTTGCGGGGGTGGAGGGGAGGGATTCCCTCAGTAGAATAAAAATGCAAAAAATTGTTTAAAAATATTTCTCTTTTAACGTTTGCTGACTTCTTCTAGGTGTAATTCTCTCCCTACCTGGATATATTTAATTTTATATTAGATATAATTTTATATTAATTGTATTGTTAGAAATAATTGACATCTTTTTCAAAAGGTAACCCACTAAAAGGCAAAGTAGTAGCCCTGGTTTGTCAGTTCCCTCCCAGTGACCCTATTCTTAAATATTCACTAAATATTGTGCACCGTGTTTATCAATGCCTGTTATTTCTAGAAACTTCCAGACACTGCTGAGATAAAAGACCCATCTTTGTTAGCATCTTCTTTTTTTTTTCTTTTTTGAAGATTTTACTTATTTATCTGACAGAGAGGGGGAGAGCAAGCGAGAGAAAGCACAACCGGGGGCGGGGGGTGGGTAGCAGCAGAGGGAGAGGGAAAACCAGGCTCCTCACTGAGCAAGGAACCCGATGCGGAGCTTATTCCCAGGGCCCCAAGATCATGACCTGAGCTGAAGGCAGATACCCCACTGACTGAGCCTCCCAGGCGCCCCTAGAATTTTTAAAAAAATAATGTTCTTTAATTCTTTTCAAAATTATTATTCTTTAAAAGTACAAAAGCATCATCAAGTAAAATTAGAAAATAAAAAATTATTACAACTTACGTTTATTTTAGTATTGAAAAGAATATGTCTGTAGGCCTGGGCTTTGCATAAAATAGCATTAATCAAGATGATAACAGGATCATACTCGATATATTTGTCTACAGGTTTCTGGCAGGATTTCTGAAATAATGTGAGATAATATTAGAACAAGCAAATGTATACATTCTGAAATCTTAACTAGCAGAGTCTATTTTGGACTTCTACAGCAATAAGGACATACCAGCACTAATTTAAATTAACTTCTCTTCAGACACAAAATGTTCACCTACAGAAGCCCTGGTTTCAGAAATGACAATATAATCTTCTAGATGTGAGACCGTAATCTTTTAATCTCATATGTAAGAAGCTAAAAAGATACTTGATTTAAAGACTGATTTTAGGCAGAAAAGTATCCCAGAAAATCCTACTTTCAATTTGTAGGACTTATTATAAAATAAATAAATACATTTATAACATACTTTTATTGAGAAATTGTTCCCTGTTGGCTAGATGGCCATCAATTTTGTAGTTCTTGCAATATGATTTGGAGGAAGGGGTTCAGAAGAGTAACCCCCACACCCAAAGCTTCTGAAAGCTTAAAGCAGGTAAAGTGTGTAGCACAGCGTCAACGATCCGGGGCATGGCAGATACCAAGAGAAACCTGTTTTTTTTCGTCCACTAACATCGAGACTATGGAAAGAAAATGGGTCTGTCTCTGTGACAGTGAAGACAGTGAAGACCCTGGAGGATCGTGAGCTGTAAAAAAAGAAATGGGTTGGTCAGCTTGGTTCTAGGTGACCCGAAGCAAGACCCCTGGGCTCTCCTATGAGACTCTCCTGTGACTCCTATGAAATTGCCCTTTTTTGGACATGTGATTACAATGTTACCAAATCCCAACATCATCAGAACATATAAAACACAGGTGTACAAGAATAAGCTCATCAGAAATGTGACATCTGAAACAGTTTTAGTTACAAAAGTTGAATCAAGGCTACTATTCTAATGGCTACAGTTCCAACAAAACATTTGAAATTCTGAGAAGATAAAATGGAAACAGAAGTGATGAACACAGAAACATACGGGGGGGGGGGGGGGGGGGAATGACCTTTTAATTACATCAAAGCCCTGGGGCGGGAAATGAAGTGTGCTGAAGGATATTAACTCTCTAATCCAAATGTAATGAACAAAATCACTTCCAACTTAAGAGTCTCCTTACTTCACTCATGTCATTGACAAGAAATGGATATGTTTTTGAGTCATCAATTAAATGAACCAATGAAGGGAGATGTGCTATTATCCCAAATTTAAATGCACCTAATAAAACCGAGGCATAAGAGATGAATAATTTTGCAGTTTTTCAGTTGGGCAAACAGTAAGCCAGGGCCTAAACAGAAGGCACAGAATCAGAAATCCCACGTTCGCGACAAGGAGCTGTTTTCTAGACACCCTCCCTATGCTACTGGTGTGGAAAACACTTCCTCTCTGCAAACCACACTGTAACACCTGCTGTGATGTTGCTTCATTGTAAAATGAAACTGCTGGCGGGTCAAGGGTCTTTTCTCTGTCCTTTAAAGGTTCCCTAAAACCCATCTTCAGACACTGCAAGCCTATGCCAGGATTTAGACAATTTTTAGAAGGAGGTAGGCAGAAACCAGCATTGGCGGACATAGCCGGACCAATGTGTTTGGAGTGGCTACAACATTCATTAGAACAGCTGGCTTTACTTTGTCTTTTCTATGGACCAGGCACCTCCAAGGTGCCGGATATTCACTTTGAGACTAAGTCTCTATCCTCCAGGACCTTACAGTTCAGAAAAGGCAGACGAATAAGCCTGCTACCACAAGGGTTTCAGTGGAATGAACACAGGGACATGAGCACAAACAGAAGGAGCAGCTTCTGGCCTCATGTGCTATGCTCTGTTCTATGCCTTCCCTTCCTCGCCTTCTGAATATTTCATAAACATCGAAAATTCATTAGGGTCTGCTGGTTCCCTCCCTATCAGCTTCAGCCTCATTTTTCCTTGTTCACTTCCTATTACTTGCTTTTCCCTTGGGTGCTTCCTTCACCTTGAATGTAAGGATCTGGGAAACCACACGCACACAAACAAATGTTGTAAAACATCTGAGTGGCTGACGGCTACATTTAGATATGTTTTCTGATTTTGAAAAAAATTGTTCCATTCCATTTACTACTTACTAGACAAATACCCTGAAACAGAAAGTTGTCCTCTAAGAAATCCCTACAGCACGGGACCTTGCACACCCCAGAAACTCAAACACTTCCACCATCTCTCTCTCACCATGGGTATGAATGACTCTCTGACGCTATGCTCTCCAGTTCTCTAGTGAATCACATCTCTTTTAGAATATACACTGGCCAACATTTTGTGAATATTTTCTTCTTCCTCCCCATCATCTCCGGGGCCATGACCTTCCCCACTCATTCTCAAATCTGTTTCATTTCAGCGCCACAATAAGCAAACATGTATCTTTTTTAAAAAAATATTTTGTTTATTTATTTATTTGTCAGAGAGATAGAGAGAGAGCGCACGCGCAAGAGTGTGCACAAGGAGAGGGAACAGCAGGCAGAGGGAGAAGCAGGCAAGGGAGAAGCACGCTCCCCGCTGAGCAAGAAGGAGTCTGGGATCATGACCTGAGCATGACCCGAAGGCAGAGGCTTAAATGACTGAGCCACCCAGGCGCCCCGGCAAATACATATCTTGAAAGCGGAACCCCTAGGCTTTAAGTTCCTCGAGGGCAGGACAGTGTCCTACTCATCTCTGCACCCAGCATCTAAGTGTGGCAGCTCAATAGTGTAGTACTGAACAGACTCGAAATTTAGGAGGATCTCGAAGGAGTCTGGTTTTGTTACCATCATGAACTTATCAAATATCTGAGCACAGGTAAGAGTCCAGGTGCTACAGGAGATCAAAAGTACTAGATCTTTAAACGTAATTATAATAAACTGTGAACAGCTGAGGGAGAGGGAATGGTTAAAAGCAAGGGACCTACTTCTATTAGATGGAGGAGAATGAGGGAAACCCAGAGGGGCAAGTGGGGAGGCCTGGCAGTGGAAAAATGGGAAGAACAAAGAGAAAGAGAAACACAGGGAGGAGATCAGGATGAGTATGCTGCTGGCTCCAAAGACAGCAGCTAAGAGACCAAGGTGTGTATGAGTTGCCAGCTTATAGAAACTTGGGCCATTTTCTTCCAGAACAAAAGCCTGATGTCTAAAAACTTTTTACTCTCACAACTCGAGAGAGCCTTTAAAAAATGAATTATTTTACAATTTAATTTTCAGAGTTCAGCATCAACTAAATGATTTTTCCTAAATAATACCACTATGGGCATTACTATGTATTATCATGACAAAGATGAGGATATTACGCACTCTAAGTCATCAGGGAATGACTGAGTACAATAATGTACTGTATCATCACTCAATATTCCAAATATAATTCTAGAGAAGCCAGCACTGGTGATTAGGAAAAGGATTTTGTTAGTTTAATGCCAATAATTTAAAAAAAGATAAAGATTAATTTGTATCATTAAAGATCACTAACTGCAGAGACAGTTACAGCTTTACTGGATGAAAGACTGTATTCACAGTTATGTGGTTGTCATCTTTAGGACAGATCATTTAACTGGGCCAGTACAGAAGTCATTAAATTTAGATGCCATACAACTCACAGGGCCACCACAATGGCCAAAGATATGAGCATCGAAAAACCTAGAAATGGTTCATGCATTCAGCAGATATTTATTGTGTACTTACTATGTGTCAGGTACTGTCCTGGGTGTGCCAACTCTATTAATGAAGAAATTATACATACTCACATACTTTCTGTCTTTGTGTAGCTTATATTTCAGTGGGAGGAGATAGGCAATAAATAACAAATAAGTCAATTGTATAGAATATTCAAGGTAGCCAATAAATAAATAAATCAGTTGTATAGAATATTCAAAGATGACAGGTGCTATGGGAAAGATAAAGCAGGGAGAGTTGATATGCATACCTGAGTTGGGAGGAGGAATCACAATTTATAACAGGGTGGTCAGATGAGGCCTCTCTGAGACATTAAAAATAAAAATAATTGAAGGAGGGAGTTATGTCAGACACCTGACCGAAGAGCGCTCCACGCAGAGTGCAGAGGCCCTGAGGAAGCAACCTGTCTGGTTTAAGAACATTCAGGAAGCAATGGAGCTGCAGGAGAGTAAGGGAAGTGTTAGGACAATCACCCAGGTGAGACATGATGACAGCAGGGGTCACGGTTGTAGAGGTGGTCAAAAGCAGGGGATTCTAAACATAATCTGAAGACATCATCCGAAGACTAACACAGGCTCTGCCAAGCAAACGAATGAGGAATGTGGGAGAAAGAAATCAAGACTGAGTACAAGGCTTTTTGGCCTTAGGAACTAAAATGGTTGAGTTGCTATTAACTGTCAAAGTCTGACGCAATTACAAAAATCCATTTGGAGAAATCAAGTAGGTAGTTGGACATGCGGGGACATTGCGAAGTTCAAGGAAGAGATTCAGGCTGGAGGTTTAAATCTGGGAATTGTCAAAGTTTAGATGGAATTTAAAGCCATGAGCCAGCAGGAGTTCTTCAAAGGAGAGTGTGTAGAGAGGTAGAGGCCCAAGATCTGAGCCTTAGGATACTTCATGGTTAAAAGGTAAGGCAAGTGAGGAAGAACCAGAAATGAGACTGAGAAGAATAGCCAGTAAGATAAGACAACTAGGAGCGCCTGGGTGGCTCAGTGGGTTGAGGCCTCTGCCTTCGGTTTGGGTCGTGGTCTTGGGGTCCTGGGATCAAGCACTACACCGGGCTCCCTGCTCAGTGGGGAGCCTGCTTCCCCCTCCTCTCTCTGCCTGCCTGTGATCTCTGTCAAGTAAATAAATAAAATCTTAAAAAAAAAAAAAAGATAAGAAAACTAGAAGAATCTGGTGTCCTGGCAACTGCACACAGCAGTGTGAGAATGGATAATGGGATTTAGTGAAGTAGAATTCAGCAATCGTGATCTTAAGAACAGTTTCCGGTGTCATGGTGGTGGAGGAAAGTGTGTCTGAAGTCGATTCAAGAGAAAGTAGGAAAGGAAATAAAGATAGCAAGTACAAATGTCTCTTAAAGGACAATTGCTGTCAAAGGGAAGGGGAAAAGAGGAGGGGCTAAAGGAGGAAGTGAGGGACCGTGCCTGTGTGTTTCTTAAAAAAAAGTCTAGTACATCCATTGGTGGGAAGGATCCAGTGGAGAGCAGAAGAGTACTGTGGCAGAGGTGTCCCTAAGTAAATGGAAGAAGACGGATGGGTCAAGGGCACAAGAGCAGGCTGGTTGGAGACAAGTGTACGGACGGTTCATCCATTCTAACAGGAGGGAAGAAAGAGCATATGAATAACGGGTGCAAATACTAGGTTTATGTGGTTGCAAAGCATGTGCAAGTTCTCTCTCTCTCTCTTCGATTTAGCAAAGCAGGGAAGCATACATGGGAAACCTGAGAGAAGGCTTGTGAGGATGGTTCATCAGAGTAGGAATGTGAGTGGATTAGTGAAATGTACTGTGATGGCCAGATGGCATCAAGGGCTACACGAGGTTAGTGGTCATGAATTTAGGTGATTTTTCCTCAGTTGAAGTACAGCCGAAAGGGTGAGGAGACAGATCAGACGGTATGTTGGATTTACGGTTGGTGGAGATCTTTCCAAGGGAGGGAAACGACTTGAGAGAGGAAAAGTGATTATGTCAGTGGACAACAGATGACTCAGGTACACATTCACACTTTGTCTACTCTCTTCTGTATTACTACAGACCATGTCTTTCTAATGAGGATTATTATTAGAAAATCATCAGGAGAACAGAAATGGGACAAAAACACATGGACTGCATATTATGTGGCGGGTTCTCTTCTAATACCCCAAAAAGAACCTCCAATTTTGTGACCCTTGAAACATTCAACCATCCTCTATAGACTATGAACACCTTGAAAGCAAAATTTGTACTTCATCATTTTTGTTTTGGTTACCACCAAGGTCAAGCTTGGTGCTCTGCACCTAACACACACTGTACGGTCAATACCCACAAAGGACGAAACCGGGGACATTTACTACGGGTGTGGACCGCACGGGTGGTTAACATTCATCATCTACGAAAGGGAGAACCGCTAAGAACCGAAGAGTCTGGGCGTGAACTCGAACGTCAACCTAATCCAATCTTTAAATTTCCCCGCACGACGTCTACACCCATCTGCGTTCGCGGATCCGTTCCCCACGCTGGGTCTCACCAGCAAACACCGCGGGCACGAGAAAGCCGCTTTCGGGTGGGGAGTTCTCTCCCACGACAGGTAACCACGCGAACGCTCCACTGATCCCGGACGGAATGTCGAGTTCCGAACTGAGGGCTATACTAGGGGACCCTGAAAGTCGTCGGTTTTTACTGCCCCTGATATACAGATCCCACGGCCCCTCACGGTCCCCAAATCCGCGCCAGTTCTTCCCAAGGACACTCCACGCCTGACAACTCACGCAGATGGTTATCTTCAGCACTCCGTGGTTATAGTCTCGGTACAACTCCCTGGCCTCTTGGTTGCATTCGATGCACCTGTACGGGCAGGAGGCCGAGGCAGCTGCAGGAGTTGCTGCAACCCCCTCCGTGCTCCCCTTGCCCGCGGCCACGCCTTCTGTGCTTCCCTTGCCGGGCCGTAGCCCACTCCGCCCACCGGTGACCATTTCCACGCAACTGCAGCCGAGAACTTCCGATTCAGTGGCGGTGGGGGAAGACGTTAGAAACCGAACCGGAAAGCCTGTCCCGTGCGGTGCTTGCTGGGATTCGTAGTCTCAGCCGCGGAAAGGGGGCTCGCGGCTGGCCGAGCTGAGACTACAACTCCCAGCAGGCAACGCCACACCCCTTCCCGCCCCCTTGCCACGGCCCACCTGCCCACCGCGGGTTAAGGCTGGGAGGCCGCAGCGTGCGGCGAGGGCCGCCGCACATGCGCCTTGAGGAAAGATGGCACCTGCCGGCTGCTGCTGCTGCTGCTGCTGCTGCTGGGGCGGCGCTGTGGCCGCCGCAGACGCCGCCCGGCGCGTCCTGGTGCTGCTGCTGCTGGGGGTCCTGTCCGCCGGGCGGTGCCCGGGCACCCTGGCCACGGAGCACTACTCGCCGCTGTCCCTGCTCAAGCAGGAGCTGCAGCACCGGCAGCAGCAGGAGGCCCCCGCAGGCGGCGGCTGCAGCCCGCAGTCCGGGGACTGGGGAGACCAGTACTCGGTCGAGTGCGGCGGTGAGTGGGCGGCGGCGGGCGGGCGTCCGGGTCGCCCGGGGCCGCGGGGGCGGCGGGGCCGTGGGAGCGGCGGGCCCCGGGGCCGAGGTGCGGGGCCGCCCGGGCCTCGCCGCCGGCAGCCGCGGCGCTGCGTGTGCTCCTGCGGGAGCCGGCCCCGGGGGGGTGTCGTGCGGTGGCCGCTTCCAGCCGCTCGCACCCACGCCGCTGCGCGCCCTCCTCTCGTAGCAGCCGTGGGGAGGGTGCTGAGTGGAGAAGAGAGCGGACAGCCTGTTCCTGGGGCCAGAGCCGCCCCTCCGGAGTCCTAGCAACTGTTGAAAGGGTGGAAGAGAGGATGGCAAGTGGCCCGGGGCATCCCGGGTACCCGCTCTGAGCCTCGCGGGTGCCGGGGAGCGAGGGAGGGACGACACTGGGGCCGGCGCCCGGAGAGGGGATGCCTGGCCGGTCTTAGGCCGGAAATCAGGTTTTCTGACCTCCTGGGTTGATGTCTTGTATTAAACACAACCTCTTAAAATTTGATGCGTGAAAGAAAGAAGGGAACAAAAACTCAAGCCCGTTTTATCTGCTCGATGACATCTTGCTTCCGGTTCTTTAAGACTGACCTGTGACTTGTCAGATGTCTCCCAGGGGGGCAAAAAGGGCCCTGCAGGCCTTGAGCCCCTGTATGTCAGAGCTGTGTGTGTCCTGGAACTAGGCCAGATCATTCATTAAGATGGACGCTATTGCCCTCAGCTCAGTAAGTCACAGCAGATGCCTGGGGGGCAAAATGCATGTGCCTGGGGGGCAAAATGCATGTGCATGGGGTTTTTTTTGTTTTGAGGTTTTCCATTGGGTCTTTTCCTCCTCCAATCCCCTCCCCTCCCTTTTCTCTTCCGGTCCCTTTCCTCTTCCCCAGAATTCTCTCAAGACTTGGTTTTGAAAGGTTTGGGGCTACCGAACTCCCTAGAAGCTGGCTGGTTGCTTTTATGGTCCGACGGCAGGGTTCTTTACTATTGTGTAGCTCCAAAGACAACAAGTAATTTTTAGTTGAGATGAAATGTCAAGATTAGCACACTCTGATTTCCTTTAAGCACAATCTGAATCCATTAAGGAAGTGTCACTCACTGGAAGGTATGTGACTTTATTTTGTGGTGGGCCTTGGCTAGTAACGGCATACAGAACACAGCCAACATTGTAGCGTGGGAAAAGAATGGCTTTTGTACCTCTGTCGCTTTCTGTTACTCTGTGTAAATTAATTGCTTGTCTTTGCAAAACTGCCGCCTCTCTAAATTGAAGACCCTGTTACCTAATTACAGGGTTTCATTTTCTTCACAAGAGGGCTATGAGGAAAGTCAGGAAGAGCCAACATATATGGAGTGCTTGCTGCATGCCGGGCATTTTTGTAAGGTTTAGCCTTAGGTTGGTTAGCCTGTTCTCTTAAATCAGTCCGCACCCCAGCCACTACCTCATTGGATGGTAGATCCTTTTCCTCAGATGGGGAACCTAAGGCACAGTGAAACCAGCACTTTCCTGAGCCCCCATAGCTGTAAAGGGAGCGGCCCAGGCCGGCAGGCTCCAGACGAAACTTTGTCTTGGGCACTAAGTGGTTACAGGTAGGAAACCACAACTGTAGAATTTGCTAGTGTATAGTACGCTGTTCTATAAGTCTTCATTTTCCTTTCCTTCCTGTAGTCCTGTGGTGGTGCTCACTGGCTCAGGGAGACCCAGATTCTAGGCAATGGAAGATGAAAATCGATTCCTGTTATGAAATTGCTTCATCTTCTTAACCTAGGTGGCTCATTTCACTCTGTGGCATCAGGCTTATGCCAGGGTTTGAGTCCTTATTTGAGCCAACTTTGACCTGTGTTTTGCTTTCCCCCTAGATTGTATAGATTTTCATGAACTAGGCGTTTGGAGGAATTTTTTCCATTCTAGCAATTCTCTCCTATGTGGAAAACAGCAGTTGGTGTTCTCTGCTTCAGGGACGGACACTCTGTTATGAGGCTTTAAGCATAATTTATTCATGTGCTTCAACTTTCTATTTATTTCCCCCACGTACTACTTATTTTCATCGTTTGGAATTACAAATGTGCTGTTGCAAATGTGTGGCATGAGTCTTTGAGCCAGCACCCCCTGGGCTGACATCAGTGTCCTGGAGCTGCTGACAGGTGCTGAAGTGGTTTGGCCGCTGCCGTTAGCCCCAGTTAATCATTCCCGAAGGCAACTGCTGATGCTCCTTGGCACTCTAGCTGTTTCTCTTAGCTTTACTGGCTGCAGTACATGACAGAAGCCATCTCTGTGGTGGTAGCAATCCCTAGAGTGTCTCTCATTTCTCCCTCCTCATCTTGACAAGAGGCGAGAAGCTGGACCCTGTGAAACCTGCCCCCAGTCCCTCACTGTCCTAACAAGAACAGATGTAGAACAAATTCAGGATTTACAGCTAACCATATCGTAACTTAGGGGCTCATGTTCTGAATCCAGAGGCCCCTTCTGATCAACATGAGGAACTAGATAAGTACCAGGATCTAGAACGAGCCAGTTTTTCGGAGCCTCGCTGTCTGTTACTCATATCGTCATCCCTTGCTGCCCTTTGCAGTCACGAGCTTGTCCATATCAAGCCAGTTCCGGTACAGGGGACAGACACAGAAGCCACTTTTGAGAAACCTTCCCACAGCATTTGGATTCAGATGGCTGAATGGATGCCTGCTTGGGTCTAAGCCTGCACACCTTCTGATGAGCTGTATGGGTGTTCTCTTAAGACAGAACCCCCAGTGATTATAGAGCCAAAGGCAACAGCTGGTGAGAGCCCATAGCACAGCACTGGCAATGGCTGTGCTATGTGGACCACCGTCAAGTGGAATCCAGTGCCCCGGGAGCAACCTTATGCTGAAGGGGCCGGGCCTCCCTGAGGTCCAGCTGCAGAGACAAGCATGGATGACCCAGGTTTCAGGGGTCTCAGCCTGACTTTGCTGTTCCCAGGCCCCTTTCAGCTTTCACTTCCAGCATAATTTTTGTATTTTGCTTGAAAGGCACGTATAACCACAGACATCAGATCATCTCACTGTTTTCCTGTGGGAAAAATAATCTTTTAAAAAGAGGGAGCACTGTAATGTCCATTTTTTTTCTTTTTTAAAAAGATTTTATTTGTTTATCTGTCAGAGAGGGAATAAGCAGGGGGAGGAGCAGAGGGAGAAGCAGAGTCCTTGCTGAGCAGGGAGCCCGATGCGGGGCTCAATCCCAGGACCCTGCGATCATGACCTGAGTCCAAGGCAGATGCCCAACCGACTGAGCCACCCAAGAATCCCCATATTTTTCAAATAAAAATGAAATTTCCCTTCCTTGTTACCATTGCCTCTTCGTAGTTTGGAATTGTGGGAAGAAATAAGGACGGAAGTTTCCCCCCAATTTTCCACTTGGTTTCATATCTATAAACACTGTGTACATTCTTATTTAATCCTCAACAGGGCTGCTGGTACCGTTTTTATCCCCATTTTACCTAAGGAGAAACTGAGGCAGAAAGAAATTAGGGATGATTCTATGGTGGATTGTAGAGTCAGGGTTTGAACCTGGCCTCCTGACCGTTTGTGTATTATTTCCTCAGTAATATTTGCCTCTTAGTATAATTTCTTTTCTTTTTTTTTTTTTTTAAAGATTTTATTTATTTGTCAGAGAGAGAGAGGAGAGCGAGCGAGCACAGGCAGACAGAATGGCAGGCAGAGGCAGAGGGAGAAGCAGGCTCCCCGCCGAGCAAGGAGCCCGATGTGGGACTCGATCCCAGGACGCTGGGATCATGACCTGAGCCGAAGGCAGCTGCTTAACCAACTGAGCCACCCAGGCGTCCCTCTTAGTATAATTTCTTATCAGTATTCATGATCAAGTCCTACACCTTTCACCTTTGTTGAAAGTTACACTCTTAAATAACTTTTCTGGAATTTTATATCCACATAGATGGAAGGATGCTTGACTGCACCTAGTATTTTGAACTGCAGAGCTAGCATGGGTCTGTTCTTTCCCAGGAAAGCTATCCATGTGCCTACTGCTTGCTTCTCAGTGTTCTGGACCCTGGGGATACAGCACAGTCAGCCAGCTTCCCTGCGTGGAGCCTGCGTTCTGGTGGGGGAGGAGCTGAGGGTATAGTAGGCCCACTGATAAGTGCCTTGACCAATAAAAAAACTGTGCAACTCTTCGAAGGGGTCAGGGAAAGCCTCTGGTAAGGTGGCATGAACACAGCCCCGGACACAGTGAGCTTTGACACCCCAGTGTTGTCGATCTGGTAAGTTACGGTCTAGATCAACTGTAGTGTGTCTGTGGATTGAAGACTTCGTCTCTCTCTCCTCTGCTCTTCCTACCAAAGCTGATCTGCATCTCATTCGAAGATGGGGTTCATTGTGTATTAAATATACCTACATGCTCTTTACAGACTAAGATGTATTTTAATTCTTCAAACGTATGTACTTCTTGTAATTGTTTTGGGAATACTTTGATTTTCCTTCTTTGAAAATGGAATATTTGTAGGAACGGTGACTTTGTGATTTTTTTTCTTTTCTTTTTACTGCCTTCTTAAGACTTTTGTCTGCTCCGAAGTGAGTTAGTCCTTGTACTCGGATGTCTTTAGAGCGCTTCTGAAATGGCTGTCATCATCTAGGATTAGCACCAACCTGTGCCTATTGCCTCGATCAATTTCAACGATTCATTTACAGCCGGAAGTCATTTTTTTTTTTTTAGTTCATGGAAATTAATAATGCAAGATTTGAGCTTATTTTCCCACAGTTCTTTGTGAAGAAAGGAGCATTTGTGTCTGATTCGGGAGGTGTTAACTGCCAGAAAAATAAGGAAGTAGGTACAAACCTCACAGTGTTTTTGACAATAAGACTTAAAGATTGTTTAAGTATCTTTCCTAATGGAGAAATCAGCTATTTAAATAGATGCCAGCAGTCTTACTGCTCACAGCGTCTAAATCATTGCTGTGCCTTTGAAGTGGCAGAGAATCAGTAGAGGGACACTTTTATAGTGAGAGTTATTTCCTTTTTGGTTCTGGCTATGAGGAAGTTAAGGACCAAATTTTATGCTCAGTCATGGTAACTGTGGTAACCCTTACTGTTATATTTGCTTGATCCTTTTTCTCTTGGCCCTGGTTTTCTTTATGTGTTATTGTATATAGTTTTGTGGCAGATCTCTTCCATTTTATTTTTTAAGGTATACATAAGTGAATTTGCCAGTATAGGTATGCAGCTTATTTTGAGTGCAGAGACCAAGGCATAGATAGAGCGGTAGAGAGATTTCTATCCCCCAGCCCTGGGGCCTGTGGTGTTGTCTGGAGGAGGCTTGCTTATTTTCCTGCCTGAACAGCATCTTTCAGAAAGTTTCTCCTTTAAGAGCTGCGTTTTGCAGCATGAACCCTATGAAGATGATAGCTGTGGCATTTGCATATTCATTAACTTTCTCAAACAGATCTGTTGTCGTTAAGAATTATATTTACCTTTTAAAAGGTCTGTCCCACTGGTAGACATATTCAGCTGTAGTTACTGAGGGTTTGTTTGCTCTGGAGGAGGGCAAAAGCTGGGTTTCAGAACCTACCCTATGTAGCCTCTGCCTACAGGAAGTGGCAGGACACTTTGTGCGTACAGACTTTTCAAGAAGTTCTGTAGCACGTAGACACGGCTTGGCTTTGCTGCACTCTCCAAATACGTGGCCAACTGACCGACTTTTGAAGCTTCCCCTTTTCACAATGTGGTGTTTTAAGGACCATCTTATCTTTTGTTGGGGCTTGTTATCTTGCAGATAGAATAAATGCAAAACTTGTTGAAGTAGCAGCATTTTAATACTTTTCACTTTGCATTAATGCTAAGATTTTCCTCTGTGACTTTTTTTTTTAAATTTTTACCTTTTTTTGGAATGTGACATATATGCAGACAGATGTGTCACTGGTGTTTGCTTCATTACTTCTCACAAACTGAGCAACCTGTGTAACTAGAAAGAACCCCAGATACATAACGGATAGCTGGTTTTAAGCTTGCTAATAAAGTCTCATGCCACGTTACCTTCATTGCATTTGGAGATAATTTGGTACAACTTGATTTCTGGCTCAGGTACCAGCACAGTGGATTTGCACCAGGCAGGTGCTGGTATTCTGTACATAGACACCCAGAAGTCCTGGGTCAGCTGGTCTGCCTCTTGTATGTGGAAGAGCAGTTGAGTTCTCTCATGACCTTTGCTGCCTGTGTTTGGGGTGTTCAAAGTGACTCTGGGAGCACCTAGGTGGCTCAGTCAGTTAAGCATCTGCTCTCGGCTCAGGTCCTGATCCTAGGGTCCGGGATCTAGATCAAGCCCTGCGTGAGGCTCCCTGCTCAGTGGGGAGTCTGCTTGTCTCTCCCTCTGCCTCTCCCCTGCCCCATCCCCGTTCACGGGTACGTGCTCTTACTCTCTTTCTGTCTCTCTGAGATAAATAAATAAAGTCTTCAAAGCGATTGTTCCCTTTTCGCTAAGGGTTCCCCATCATTGTGTAGATTTGCTTCAGCTTTCCCAGTAGAGTTGATGCTATTTGAGAGCATGTGTAGGTTTATGAGAAAGTGTTTGGCTCTTAAAAGTATGTGTCACTTGGAACATCTGCTGTGTCTTCAGTCTGTGCTACAACCCCGGGCTAAGTGAGTAGCCTTCACGGCTCAGGCTGGTTGCTCACTTTGCTGGCTCCAGCACCCCCGTGCCGTTCTGTTCTTGGATCGGTGCCACATCGTTTGCTTTCCTGCCTCTTTTTCCATTCTGCGCAGCTGGCCAGCTCCTTTTGTTTTGGTTGTACACATTCTTTATGTGTGTTAATACTTTAGTGTGGATTAATGCAGCTTTGATCAGATTATATTCATGCTTGGTTAGAAAACCATTCTGTCTCTTTAAGATGATCTTTGCAGATCTTTGTTCTAATGGATTAGTTATATGTTGACCTTATAATCTAATTCCCAGGGGACAGCCTCTGTTTTTCAAGTTGTTTTATGATAACACATCTCAGGTACAGATGAATAATATTTTGTTAGAGCAAAAGAAGCGTTTGAATTCAGAAGAGGAGAACTTTTCTTCCTCCTCCTTTTCCTGTTATTACATTCTAAAAGAAACTTACCATTCGGGACCATCAACCAGTGTGACGTATGAGGTCCTCAACCGTGGTTGTCTTACAAGTGCAGAAATTGATAAAAGCAAAAGGCAGCATACTGATGAGGCTGAGCAGCTGCGTGGCCTTCCGGGTCGCTCCCCCAGCCACAGTAGTGCTCAGTGCTCTCCCCTGGCCACCCTACAGCTCGGACTAGAATTGCCTGAGTTCCAAGTTCTAGCCTATCCACGGGAAAAGCCCGGTCATCCTTGTTTCAGGTGAACTTGGCACACTTTTATAACTAGAGCAAGGGGTCAAGGGGTGGTGCAGCCCGGCAGCCGTCGGGTTCCTTATAAAACGTCCTCTTTCCGGAGGTGCCTCTAGGTTTGCTGTTCACAAGCTTTCAGTCCTTTTCACCTGCCGACATGAATGTATGACAAATACCTGCAACTTTCAAAGCCACTGTCGCCTCACCTCACGGTGAGGTCGTCTGGTTTGACTGAGAAGGAGGCAATCAGAGGAGAGCTTCCCCAGGATCCTAGCTACGGTCTGCGTGCAGCTCTAGCCATAGCTTTTGCTTCTGGTCCTGTCTCCATGAGGCGTCCTTGGAGCCTCCGTGAGTGTAGCCTTCTTGTGTGGCAGATCTCTCATTGCCTCCTATCTTCCCTCAACATGCATAAGTGACTGTAATAGCTCCTGTCTAGAAAAAATACGGAACAAAGACAGGACCACCCGTCCTTCCAGCGGCCTCTCTGCTCTCTCCTTCCTCAGAGGAGATGTTTCTATGTACTGTCTCCACATCTCCAGTTATTTCTGGAACCTACCGCAGTCAGCTCTTCGTGCCTCCACCAAAACCTGGCTTAAAATCAGCTGTCTGCGGGGTTTGGAAGGACGGGAAAGAAGTTTGGTGGCATCGCTCTACCCAAACCATCTCTTACTAGGACCCGGCATTGGCAGGATGGGTGGTGACAAGGGGACCATGCCCCTCTATTGATGTGGTGTCCTAGAGCACGGACGTGGCCGGGCTCGCCTTTGCAGTTTCTTCGTCTTGTGACCTTAGATACATCCATTCACACTGAGCTCATTTCCCCATGTATGTGACAAGCCTAAAGCGTGTTCTACCTCCCCCAGAGAATGGAGGACCAAAGGAAAGTGTTGTGAGAGCATTTGGAAAGCTGTAAAGTGCTGTGAAAACCAAAATAATCTTAAGAAGGAAGAAGAAATGAACAGGAAAACCCTCCCAACAATTTTAGCTTGGATGTGCATATAGTGGACCCTTGAACAATGTGGGGGTTGGGGCACCAATCCTACGCACACCATCAGAAATCCATGTACAACTTCTGATCCCCCAAAACTTAACTACCAATAGCCTACTACTGACCGGAACCCTTACTAGTGACAAGTAATTGATATTTCGTGTATGTGTTATATACCGTATTCTTAGAATGAAATAAGCTAGGGAAAAGGAAACGTGGTTGAGAAAATCGTAGGAAGAGAAAATACATTTATAGTAGTATACCGTATTTATTTGAAAAATCTATGTGTAAGAGGACCCATGCTGTTCAGACCCAGCCCTTTCCTGTGAATTGTAAGCCCCATATCCCCTCCTCACAAGAGCCCTGGGAGGGTGTGTGGTGGCAGCTGTTCCTGTTTTACAAATGAGGAGACAGACTAAGAGATACACAAGCACTTGCGCAGTCAGCCAGCTGGTGAGGCGTCTGATGGGGGTCAGTCTGGCTCCACAGACCACGCCCTGAACTTCTCTCACACTTTGCTTCCAAACTAACTCCTCTTCCCCTGACGTCACATTTAATTAGATTTCACTGTAAGAGCTGGTTCTTTGAAAATACTGGTAACGTCAAGACAATTATCTAGCAAGGCTCATCAAGAAAAAGGAGAAGAAACAAATATTTGACTTCAGGGATCAGGGAGTGTAATGGAACGTGAAAATCACTGTAATAACTCTGTGTATAGCTGTATGGCAAAGATGTAAGACAATTCAAAGAAATGTTCTTCAGATAGTTCTTTAGGAAGAAAAGGCAAATTACCAAGTTGATTTTCCCTCGTCCTCTTCAATACCTTGCCCCCACCAGGGTCAGCTTTATTTTTGTTGTTAAACTTAAGCTTCCCGAGTTGTCCTGGAGATCCTACCTCCATCCCCTGTTTACTCATCAATTGTTAAGTTAATGATGGTCAAATTCATACCTGTAGCTCTTATCTTTCTTTGGAATTTCCCAAATACATGCGTGACAGCTGGTTGAGTATCTCCTGGGCACTGGGCTCTCCACCCCCCTCCGGAACCCTTCTTCCTCCTAAACTTACCATTTCGGTTAATGGCCCCGCATCTTGTGTTGCTGCACAAACTGAACCAGTGCCTTTGTCCTCTTTCCATGCCTGATTTTTCTCTCAGCCCTGTCCTTTTTTACTTCATAGACGTTTTTGGAGTCTGACACTCCATTTCAACCCAGGAGTCTCTGCCTTTGTTTGGACTTTTCCCCTTTTTTAGCAAGCTGCGGCTTGCCACTTGGCCTCTCTCCTCTCGTCTTCTGGCTCTTCTCTCCCACAACTGTCTGTGATCTTTCTTCTGCTTAAGCCTTTGACAGCTTCTTCGTATTAAAGAAGACAGGGAATAAATGACTTGGAAACTAAGCTTGAGCAACAAGAAAAGGAAATAAGGGAAATTGGAGACAATGCCTAGAACAAAGCCAGAATAAATGAATGAGGAATAGCAACAATAGAATCGATAAATAGATCCAACAGTTGGTGTTTTAAAAAAGACTAAAATGCATCAACCTGCTCAGCTAACACATAAATAGGTGAGCAGAGGCAAATGTAAATTAGGAATGAGGGGCCGTGTGGACAGTTGTAGAGGCCATGAGAATTTAGACACAAATGTGGAGAAATTCCTGCTAATAAGATGAAAATATGAATCAATCAATAAATGTTTAAGAAGATGATCTAGAAGAGAAAGATTCTGTATTATGTTTTGAAGACTATTTCTATAGTAATTATCTTGACATTTTACTTGTGGCTCAGTCGATTTAAGTATCTGCCTTCAGTTCACATCATCATCCCAGGGTCCTGGGATCAAGCCCCGCATCGGGCTCCTGCTCAGCTGTGGTGGTGTCTGCTTCTCCCTCTCCTTCTGACCCTCCTCCCCATTTATGCTCTGTCTCTCTCTCAAATAAAATCTTTAAAAATATATAAGATAAATATTACTTGCGTTATCTGAATAAGGAGGAAAACAAAGTTTTCCTGACCCTGTGGAAATTTATACCATCCAAATATGGATGGTTGGGTTTTTATTGTAAAGTAATCAAAGCCATAGTGAGCTAAACAATTTTAAATTGAGGAACAAATTTAACCTTCTGTTCCAGACAACTCTGGGTATAGTATAACCATTTTTCTCTCACAGATCCTACCAAACCAGCAAAAAATACTGATGCCAGAATTTAATATAGTTGTGAGCGTGTGGAAAGAAAGCTATAAAATAGTTAAATAAATCCTAAGTAAAATATTAATAAGCTAAAGCCAGCTATCAATTAAAGTAATGATGTGCCTTGGCCAGTTAGAATTTATTTTAGAAGTATAAAGATGGCTCAACTTTTTTTTTAAAATCAAATTATTCACCTTAACAGGTCAAAGGAGAAAAATCATATGATTATCAGAAAGAAATTTCCAAAAGCACTTGAGAAAGTTCAGCCAGCTTTCCTGATTTAAAATCTTTGATAAAACAAAGAATAGGAGAATCCTTCCTTTACATGGTAAAATATATCAATGTTAACCCATAGCCATATAGAGCATCCTCCCACTGGATGCTTAAATGAAAAATCTTATTGTTAAAACTTGAAGGAATTCTGGGTCATTCAGTGAAGTACTAATGTCAGGAATAAGCAGGAGTACTAGTATTGAGTACTTTTTTTGAGGTTTTATCTAGTAAAGTAAGATGCTAAATGAGTATAAATATTAAAAAGACCTTGGTATCATTACATGTAGATGATCCAGTTATCCACCGAATAAATGGAAGCCTTAATAGAGCTATTAAGAATTCAGTAATGTGGGTAGATAAAATATGGCGCTCTAGCCGGTTAAGACAGAAGATTTACAATGTGCTCTCTTTCTGTCTGGACTACTCTGCCCATCCTGCCGGCTGTCTGTGGACCGTCAACTTTTTAAATCTGAAACTGCCCTCTGGTCTCCCTTCACTGCCTCCGGCACAGATCCAGAACCAGACTGGACTCCAATCCCACCTGCACTGCTTTTCTCAGAGGGTAACCATGGGCAAGTCACTTAGCCTCTTGGCCTCAGTTTCCCTGTTTTTACAGTGGGGATCAGAAGTGTTCCTCCAACAGGTGAACTCTATCAGAATGAGCTGAGAAACGGTCCCTGCCTCTTGCTGTGCTCTAGCTGTAAGTTCTTGAAGGGGCTGTGACTTGACATTTCTGTCTGATTTTGATTACTGTTGGTTTCCCTCACTGAACTATAATCTTTTTAACAAAATTTTTTTTCTTAATTTTTTAAAGATTTTATTTTTACTTATTTGCCAGAGAGAGCGAAAGAGAGCGCAAGCAGGGAGAGTGGCAGGCAGAGGGAGAAGTAGGCTCCCCCTGAGCAAGGAGACTGATGCAGAACTCGATCCTGCATCATGACCCTGAGATCATGACCTGAGCCGAAGGCAGACACTTAACGGACAGAGCCACCCAGGCGCCCCTGAACTATAATCTTCATATGGAAGGACAGGGGTCATTTTTGGTGTAGAAGACCACTGAGCAGTGCATGGAATGTAGTAGATGCTCAACAAATACGTACTGAATCAGTGGTCATCCACCAATTTTCTTTTTATTTATTTTTATTTTTTTTTAAAGATTTTATTTATTTATTTGACAGAGAGAGATCACAAGCAGGCAGAGAGGCAGGCAGAGAGAGAGGAGGAAGCAGGCTCCCTGCTGAGCAGAGAGCCCGATGCGGGGCTCGATCCCAGGACCCTGAGATCATGACCTGAGCTGAAGGCAGCGGCTTAACCCACTGAGCCACCCAGGTGCCCCCCAATTTTCTTTTTAATCAAAACAAATTTGCATGTGTAAATTCTATAGAAAAACTGTAAAGTTTTGCATAGGTTAATAAAGAGTTGAATAAATTAAATTTTGTAAAGAAGTACTCCTCCCCTCATTAATCTATAGTTTTAACAATTTTTATTAGTAAAAATCATAGAGTGGGGGCTCCTGGGTGGCTCAGTTGATTAAACGTCTGACGCTTGAGCTCACCTCAGGTCTTGATCTCAGCGTTGTGAGTTCAAGCCCCACTTTGGACTCCATGCTGGGTGTGGAGCCTACTTAAACAAACAAACAAAATACAAGAAAAAGTCACAGAGGGACTTTTTTGTTTTGCAACCTAAACAAAATGGAAGTTTATCACAAAGAAGAATGTTGATCCAAGTAGCCAAGAAACTTCTGGGAAAAAAAAAATGATGAGACTTTGCTTTACATTAAAATGTATGCATTTATTAAAAGGATGCAGTATTGAAACAATGTGGTACTACTGATGTCAGAATAAGCAGATCATTATAAGGGATTAGTCTAGAAACAATAACAAAATACAGGTTTATTGTAGAGAATTAGAATTTTAAAGATATTACATTAAAAATCTTATTCAATTTCTCTAAGTTTGAATTGAAATAATGCAGAAGGAAATTTGCTCATATGGGGAAGTGTTTATACTGTTACATTAAAAGGGCAGGTTACAAAACAGTGTATCTCCTTCCATTCTCACAACCTAATGGTAACAATAGTAGCAAACATCTTTTAGTTCTTTCTTTATGCCAGAAACAGTACCAAATACTTTACTTCTATCTCCTTGTTTAAATCAAGCACTCCCGTGAAGTAGATACTCTCACTGACCCTGTTTTACAAATGAAGAAACCAAAGATTGATGAAGGTAGGTCAGTGGCCAAGAGCCAGTAAGTAGTGGCAGACAGCAAGAATTCACAGCCAGGCCGTCTGATTTCAGCATTGTCCCTCTTAATTATATTAATTACATTAAAATTTTCACATTGGTTCTCAATGTGTGGTAGTATTCTAAATGACTTTTATTTATGTTTTGTGAGTTTTCTGTATTTTCTAGAATGGACATGAGTTACTACTGTCATTTTTAAAATATCAGTGTCCATGTAGATGGGACAGTTATCTGTCAGAGCTGTTGTCACTGGATGTAAATAGTCTCAAAGATTCCTTTAAAAAAGAAATACAAGTCTAGAAACAGCCCCCAGTGACCATAATGTGAAGGTGGTGTTCAAATTAATAATTTAATGAGTGGCCTGAGGTAATATTCTCTTCTCTATCTTAGGCCAGAAGAGTTGAAGTGATTTGAGACTTACCAAAGGAAATCCATGATTTACAAAAGAAGAGATACAAATAGCCTGTAAACCAAAAGTTGGACCTCACTAGTGCTATTTTCAGATTAGGAAGAGATTTTTAAAAAAAAGCAAAAAAAAGAGCAGTACTCTGAGGAGAGGGAAACAGACTGTCTTCGACACTGGTAGGTGGGAATGAAAATGTTACCTGCTGGGAGGAAAATGAGTGAAAGGTGCAGGTCTTATTACTGTTTCCACCCTTTGCCTCACCAGCTGTACTTGTTAGCATTCAATTTAGTTGCCAAACTGGGCGATTTTGCGAAAAGATCTTGCAAAAACCGGGTCAAGCATACTTAGGAAACACTTGTTAAAGGGCAAAGGACGTCCTAATTACCCAAAGACCGGGGGATAGGTAAGTTTCATGCCAGGGAATGCTGTGCGGCCACTTAAAATTATACAGATGGATATTTACTGAAACAGAAATGAATTCCATGAAGTGGAGGGATTGCTAGAAATAAGGCCACCTGTGTGCCGTGCTTACCAAGTGCTTAGCGTATGTCAAGTTCTCCGATGTTCGCTTTAAAAAGAAATGGCTTGTAAATCAGTGCGTATCCAGTTAGCTACCCGCAACTACTACTGGTTCTTCACCCTTGTCAGACTAGAGCCTTTCTCGTGGGTGCAGGACTTCCCCCAGCCTGAATGCTCCCTTTCCAACCTCATATTTCTTATTTTCCAACACTGACTCCCACCAGCCAGCAGTTGTGCGCCTGCTGCCCCGTGATATTTCTTACCCTTGTTCTTGTGTGTGCACCGCTCATCCCACCTGGAGCACCCACGCCCTTTCTGTACCCCAGTCCAAACCTACCCATCCTTTTAAACCCTGCCTGTGCCTTGTGAAATTTAACCCTTCCAGCTTCAGTAATTGCTCACCATCCCGGCCTGCTTTGGCGTAACAGGTCTGGTCTCCAGTTGTTAAGACAGACACAACTGAGAATTTATCTCAGTCGGTTCACGTGGTCCCTTGAACATAATCTGATGCTCTTTAATGGCTGCTGAGTTACATCACGTCTTTAAAAATAATTATTGGGGGCACCTGGCTGGCTCAGTTGGTAGAGCATGTGATGCTTGATCTCAGCATCGTGAGGTCAAGCCCCAATCTGGGCATGGAGCCTACTTAAAAAATAAATTAAAAAAATAATTCTTGAGACTAAATTCACATAACCTAAAATCATCTGTTTTCCAGCGAACCGTTCAGTGGCGTTGAGTATAGTCACTGTGTTGTACAACTATCCCAAAACATTTTTGTCATTCCAAAGTAAGCCCCTTTACCCACTCAGCAGTTTCTCTACCTTCCCTCCTTCAGCCAGCAATGTGCATTCTGCCTCTATGGATTTGCTTATTCTGGTTATTTGGTATCAGTGGGAATCATACAATAGGTGACCTTTGATTTCTGGTTTCTTTCACTTTTGTTTTGGAGGTTCTTACCCATTATTTGTGTTGGGGGGGTCTTTCCGATTGCATGAATTAGTATTCTTTTTAAAAATTTATCTTTGATATTTGAATATTAAATACGCAAATTCAAATGAAACATTTTAAAGTGTTTCATAAGTATGCTCGACCCATCTTTTGGCAAATTCATCCAATACGGCAATTACATTGAATTCTAACAAATGGTATTGCTGAGGCAAAGGGTGTAAACAGTGATAAGGACTTTCATATGGGCTGCACCTTTGAATATTTCCAAAAACAGGCAAGCATTTTAGATGTTGCTTGGAGTGAGGTCTCCCAATGGTGAAATTCGATAAGTGAGCTGAAGTATAAATGTAGGTTTATTATTATAGGAGTAAGGTGTTGCACTAATTCATGATTGTTGTACTTCCTTTTTAAGGCTGAATTATATTCTCCTGGATGTATATGCCACGATTTACCCATCATCTGTTGAGCTCTTTCTACTGTCTGGTTATTATAGTGCTTCTATGAAGACGCCTGTACGCGTCCTTGTTTGAGTTCCTGTTTTTAGTTCTCTGGGTTGTATTCCTGGGAATGGACTAGTGGGACTGTATGGTAATTCTGTGTTGAACTTTTTGATGAGCCAGTAAACTGATTTCCACAGCAGCCAAACCTCTTTATAGCCTCATCATCGGTGCACAAGGGGCTCTAATTTCCCTACATCCTTGCCAACACTTGTGATTTCCCATCTTTGAAAATAATATAGCCATCCTTGTGGGCATGAAGTGATACCTCATTATTGTTTGATTTGCAGTCCCTAATTAACAGTGGTGTAGATCATCTTTTTTCTTTTTTAAGATTTTATTTATTTGACAGAGAGATCACAAGTAGGCAGAACAGCAGGTGGCGGGGGGGCAGGCTCCCCACTGAGCAGAGAGCCCGATGTGGGACTCGATCCCAGGACCCTGAGATCATGACCTGAGCCGAAGGCAGAGGCTTAACCCACTGAGTCACCCAGACACCCTTCCTTTGCCCATTTTTTAATTAGGTTGTATTTTTTCTTGTTGAAATCAGGAGATAATTTATATATTCAGGATACTAGACCCCTTACTTAGTACATACATTCTTTTTATTTTTTTTTTTTTAAAGATTTTATTTTTAAGTAATCTCTATACCCAACATGGTGCCTGAACCTAGAAACCCAAGATCAAGAGTCGCACGTTCCAGCCACCTGAGCCAGCCGGGCACCCCTGTACTTATCATTTAACGTTAGATCCCCCTTGGCTCGACTTGGGTCTCCCCTTTATGATTTTTTAAAATCTCTGGTAAGTGCTGCGGGGTAGAAGATGTCTACCAAAAGGATCTTATCAACTACTCTATTAATGACTGGTCATGAGGGCATTTGCAAACCACAGAATGTTACACAGCTATAAAGTGGAAGATAAGATGCCCCTTTGAGTGTTTTTTGCTTTGTCCTTAGTTTGGTTTTGAGGATTCTTCACATTATAATTCATGGTTAGACACCTAAAAGCCATACATTTAAGGTGAGGAGAATAACCAGGAATGTTTGCTTTTCAGAGTCTTCCTTTTTGAACTTCCATGACTCAGACTGCGAACCCAAAGGACCACCACCCTGTGACTCATTGCTTTCCCTCAACACTGAAAAGATTCTGGTATGTGTCTTCCATTCATGCCTTCTGGTTTTGTGAACTACAGCACAATGGTACTGCTTTCAAAAGGAGGAGGTCACTTCTGTTTGTCAACTAGGAGTTGGTTGGGTCAGATAAAGATGGAGCGTCTGGTATTTAGTCCGTTGAATTATTATGACTTATGCATTGGGTGGTTGATCATTCTAGATTTTTCTAGATCATTCTAGATCTAGATTTTTTACTTTTAAGTTCCAGGAATAAAGGGGGAGATCATGGGAGGACCTTATTTCTAGAAACCTCATGTATTTGAAGGTATCATGTATCTTCTTTTTCCAGTCTTTGCCTGTGTGGGAATCTTTTATGTTTTTAATTATCAGTACCAGCCAAACTGTGTAGGAGACCTCGCCACTCCAGCGGTGAGCACTGGGAGCTGTGTAACACCTCTCTCTGCCTAGCCATGGCAGCACATACGCTCCTCCAGGCTCGCTGCCTTGAGGTGGAAGGCCCTGTTTTTGGCTCACACTTCATTCGGTGAAGCTGAGTGGTTCTTTCGGTGCCCAAAGCTAACATATTTTTTTCTCCAGACCTTTTCCTTCAACATCCATGTAGATACTGTTTGCTTCTTTCGTTTAAAATTTCCCTTTAGGATAGATACTCTTTTCTTCTCCAGACAGAACTTTGCCTTTGCACGTAAGAACTACTGAAAACAGGTAGAAATTGTAAGCTAGAGAATGATCAACAGGTTTTACCTAGTTCACTGCTTAGCAGTCAATCCGATATATGGAAAAACTTCAGCTAGACTGGTGTCAAACCAGAGTGCGCTACCTTGTAAAGTACTGAGTTGGCCATCACTAAAAGCATTTAAGTCGAAATTGGGTAATCCCCACCTTGAGTAGATGATTAGATTCTTAGAATTATTAGGGACCTACCTTCTTATTGACAGGAGTTCAAATATTTTCTGTGTGTTGCTTTTCTAGTTTAAGATGACACTAGCCAGTAACCTACGGGAGAAAGCTCATCAATCTTGGCCTTTCATTTTCCCTAGGTTGGAAATATGGGAGTCCGACTATTCATTTCTTCATTAATTCTCCAGATATTTATTTTGCACCTATTATGTGCCAGGCGTTGTGCTAAGTAAGTACTGGGAATACCACAGTGAGCCAGCTAGCCTCAGTCCCTATGCTCGCGACTCCTAGGCACTAACCCAATAATTACACAAAAGTAGACACAAAAGGTCGACATAATCTCCCTTAAATTAGGGGGAGCAGGTAGGACAGTTTTCAGTAATGGAAACATAAGCAGGGACCTGATGGTTGGGTTGGAGTCAGTCGCCAGGGAAGTCGGGCTGTGTGCAGAAACTTCCTTGGTCACGGCTTCTTACCACTGTCCCTGGAGGGTATCAGTAGATTTGGTGTCAGAAGTGGGAAAGATTCTGATCAAGAAGTCAGTTTGTCCATACTATACTTTCTGCCCACTTCTGTCAGGTTTTATTTCTAATAAAATAAAAGCACTTAGCTCAGATAGGCTCCCCAGTATATTCTTGATGTTGTTTGGTAAATGATTCCTTTTTATGGGATTTCATTTGTGCTGTCTTCACATATCTTTCTGCACAAAGGTTTGGCAAGTGGGCGACTCTCCTTGAATACTGGATTTTTTTTAAGCACTAAAAGCATTATTCATAGACTCCTTTTCTGAGCCGTTAAGCCATTTATTAAGCAAGAAAATCTTTTACCTCTGTGTGCTTATCTGTGACCCTCTGACAAAGAGGAAAGTCTCATGTCTGGTCACACCTGGAAGTATGCACTGTGATGTCTTCACATGTTGTTAATCTGCCGGTAGAATTTTCAGATGTTTCATTTTGTCTGGGGTCCTGAATGGGGTGAAGTGAGCATTCTGCTGACATGGGATGCCCTTCTGGCCTATAGGCTTTAACTTCTGTTCTAACCCCAGAGGTAGCTTCTTCTTGACCTGTTTAACCTACTTATTTTTTTAATTTAAATTCAATGAATTAACATGTAGCGTATTATTAGTTTCGGATGTAGAGTTCAGTGATTCATCAGTTGCAAACAACACCCAATGCTCATTACATCATGTGTCCCATCCCCCTCCTCCCCTCCAGCAACCTCAGTTTGTTTCCTATAGTTAAGGGTCTCTTATGCTTTGCCTCCCTCTCTGATTTCGTCTTGACCCGTTTTATAGGCGTACTAAACACCACACTGTATCTGAACATAGACTAGATTTTGAGAGTACAGGGTGTTTAAATGGAAATGCCTTGTTACTGTTATTTGACTCCGTGAAGCCCAAGGGGCACAATTCATTACTGCTAATAAACACCAGTCGTTAGCTGAATAGCACATACAGCAGTTGGAAGAGCAGCTCATGTAAAATTATTTGGCTAATCTATGCCTGTAGGTGTCTATACTATGCATTTTTAAAAAGAGGAACTCGGTTAATCAGGATGTCACTGGGTTCTAATCCTGTGGTTTTGCCAAAAGCCACAAATCTTCAGTCTCTCTCTGTCTTAGTTTTTGCTGTCTCTTGTGTGTGTACAAGTTTTAATCATGTCTTAGGTGAATCTGGTGTGGAGGAATCACATTAACATGTGCCCTGTAACTACGCACGTCACAAGTTAGCATCAACAGCTGAATCTTCCAGTGAAGGGACAGCTGTTGTATCAGACATGATTTGTCTCCGAAACACTGCGGAGCCGTCATTACATACAGTAGACCAGTCCTGCCTATAACATCACTCCAGTTCCTAAGTGAACTTACTTACTTCGCTTTCCCCCGGTTTCCACTCTTGTTTTAGCTTTCCTGCCAAATGTGCGTATGTCTGTATAATTTCTTCGGAGGCAGATTTACTGCCTTCAGTAGGAGGGAGGTGTTCTTCATCCGCTGCGCTTTTTCACTAGAACGGCTTGTTTCTTGGTCAGATTCTGTTGGTCCTTTGCTGGCATCATCTCCGTACAACTTGTAGCTCTTCTTTCTAAAATATGTTTAGTTTAAAAAGCAGCGTTCTGTCATCCAGCCTCATGGGAGGACTGATGGCTAGAATGGGATCTTTGCAACATGATCGAGGTCACTAAATAGTTTCTGCAAACATGGAGGGATCATGAGGCAACCAGCAGGATGAATCCCCGTGGAAGTGAAAAGAAACTTGTTCTTAGAAACAGAACCACTGGGGCGCCTAGGTGGCTCATTCGGTGAAGCGCCTGACTCCTGGTTTCCGCTCAGGTCAGGATCTCAGCGTCATGGGACTGAGCCCTGCTTCGGGCTCTGCGCTCAGCACGGAGTCTGCTTAAGTTTCTCTGTCCCTCTCCCTCCCCCTCTGCCACACCTCCCCCAACTCCTGCTCTGTCTTTCCTTCTCTCAAATAAAAAAAAAGTCAAAAAAAGAAACAGATCCACTAATGCTAGGGGAGGAGACACATCAGTCACACCACAAGCTATGTGGTACACATAGCTATGAAGTACACGATTGGTATTTATTAAAGTGAATCTTTTTTTCCATATCAATCCAATGGAGCTTTAATTTTTTTTTTAAGATTTTATTTATTTATTTGTCAGAGAGAGCGAGCACAGGCAGACAGAGTGGCAGGCAGAGACAGAGAGAGAAGCAGGCTCCCTGCCGAGCAAGGAGCCCAGTGTGGGACTCGATCCCAGGACGCTGGGATCATGACCTGAGCCGAAGGCAGCCACTTAACTGACTGAGCCACCCAGACGTCCCATGGAGCTTTAATTTTTTTAAAAAATGCAGGTCTTCATTCGAAATCTTGTCTTCATCTGAGATAAGCTAAAATGTATGTTCGTCTGTTTCTTTTTCAGAGCCAGGCCAAGTCAATTGCAGAACAAAAGAGATTCCCATTTGCTACAGATAATGACAGCACAAACGAAGAGCTAGGTGAGATTTCAATCTGGGGAGGGGGCATGCCTGGAGCATCTGCCTAGATTTTATGATTCAGTGCCAAGCAGGGAGGCAGGGTGCTGGGGGAGAAAGCACACGGACGTGAGCCTGGTCAGCAGGAGCTGTGTGTTCTTGGGTGGGGCGTTCAACCCTGCGCGGGTCAGTGCTTTACATGTCAGTATATTAGGAAATAGTGAAAATACGGGGTCTGGAGAAAATGATCAGTAAGAACCTCTGTGTTTCTCTGGACATTAACAATGATGGTAACGGGTCCTTAGGCGTGCTTATCATTCATTAAAGGTAACGTGCTGTCATCGAACAGGAACAACACAGACATAAAAGCAGAGGAGACTCACACCTACTGCAATCTTCTGTGTAATAAAATAGCCAGGTATAAGTTAATTTTACTGTGGGTGTGGAAAGGTTGAGTTCATTCAGATCCGCAGAGGGGTCCTGTAGTTCGCCTTGCTGGGGGCCTGTTTTCAAACAGGCTGGTTCCTCCAGGGTCTGATATGTGCTGGGTGTGCCCCGCCCATTGTCAGGTCAGCTCGCTGTTGAAGGGGTGAAAACAAAATTGAATATAGGACTGAACAGGGCGTCTGGACAGACTTCACAGAAGCACTGCTCCTGCCTGGTGGCCTGAAGCATCTTCGGAAATTCTTTTCTATCTGATTTACATGTAATTATTTTATCCTTTCTGTGGCCATGTGCACTTTATATTAAGGCGGAGCATCTCAGGGTGCTTGGCTGGTGCAGTTGGTAGATCTCTCGAATTCTGATCATGTGGGCATGAGTTCAAGCCCCACACTGGACCCAGAGCTTACTTAAAAAAAAAAAAATACTGAGCACTTCTTGTATTGGCTCCTTTGCTCTGTTAGTGCAGATGATTAAGAGTTGACTATTTTGAAAGTATTAATCAATTTTTGGTGATGTTCTTTGAGTAGGCTCTGAGAATTAATTATCTGTTAAGAAATCAGATTTGTCTTTGCAGAGGTGCCTGAGTTCTGGTCAGCATCTTCATTTTTTAAGTCCTGAATTAAGAGCCCAGGATGTGCTAGGCCTGTTCTGTGCTCTGAGACTAATCCTGCTAGACCTCTAGGCCCTAAGCTGCCGTAGGATCTTCCATATCGCAATATTTTTTCCTTGGAAGAGCAGCTTCTGTCAAGTTACCCGTTGCCAGGAGATATGGAATTGCTGGATAGTAATGATTTCTGTGAGAATTCCAGTGCTTTCTTTATGTTTGGACTGCCACAACAAAATTTAGATCCTAATAGCTATTTTATAGTTTTGCAAGATTTGGATTTTTTTTTTTTAATGGATACTTTTGGGTTTTTCTCGAAAAAGTGTTTACTTTTAGATAGAAAGATTTGAAAGGTGCATTTGGTTTTAGTTAAGCGGACTTCAACAGCCTAGCCATGGAGAACAATTTAAACATGTTCCTAAGAACAGTAATATTTATCCCCTAAAACTATATTCGTTTTTATGGGTCACTTATTCATTTGTTCAGTAGATATTTATACTGGTTATGGGGAGAGAGCTAGGAAAATTCTAAAACTTCAGATCTGAAAGGAATGTAAGAAGATGTCCTAGCGGCTTGTTAAGCAAGACCCAGAAAGAGGTGAGAAGTGGTTGAGGTCACCATGATCACACTGCTGGTGGGTAGCAGAGCCAGAACCCGAGCCCAGATCCTGGCTTTCTGAGAGGTGGCCATCTTCCTGCCTTCAAAGAAGGACGCGTCTGCATTTCCATCCCTGTTCATGTGATCATCCAGAAATTCAAACCGTTTTTGCCGTCTAGTCCAGCACACAGCAGTTTCGGTACAGCCTTGATTTATTTCAGGAGAGTGTGTTAGGGGAGGTCCCAGAGCTGGCAGCCTGGGTCCTTTGTCTCCCCTCATTGCCTTCAGTCGTGTTCAGCTGTACTGTGCTTCATCTGCTTGTCTCTGAACGGGGATAAGAACTGTACCTGCCTCCCTGCGATCATTACTACACGGAAATGGACAGAGTGCCATGCACATACATGTCACACTTATTTTTACTGCTCATGTTCCTGGTCCCCCACCAGAAGTGTCTCTGCTCTTCTTGTTCTCTGAGGCATCTGAATGGGATCCATTCGTATCATTCCAAATATGAATTTGACCTTAATTTTATCTTTTTAAACAAATTGTGACAAAACCAGCCCTCTTTATTTTGAAGAATGCCCCCAAAGCTGTTGTCTTATTATGACATTCAGTGCTTCTGAAGTTTATTTTTCTCAGGTTAGTTATGGGGACACTCTAAGTCTCTTTCTGCGTGGAATGTTTTTACTCCTTTTCACTCTCAGGAATTTCATCTCTTCACGCCAGTAAAAGTTTTAGTTGTCTGTCCCCTTGAACACCTCTTAGGTTCTAGGACTGGAGTCTTGGGATAAAGGCTTTTTTTGCGAAGAAATGTGATCAAAATAGTATTGTGTTGAGTGAGGAATACAGTTTTTTTGGGGATATTTGGGGATTTAAGGAGTTAGGGTAAATTTTATATATGAAATGTCATCTAGACTACCAATAATATAATAATGTAATGTAGATGGAATGTAATCTCGACTGCCAATAATTTATTGCATTTTGGACAGATGAAAAAATTTAGTTCACCCATTGCTGTGTTTTAAGAGGTTGTCATGGCTCGAATTTCAAAATACCAATTACTGACCCCATTTGATCAGAAACTATGTATTCCTCTTTAGTGTATATTTTGAGTAGTGTTTGACTGTATTTTGAACAGAAGAGGTAGGAAAAAGACCACTATTGGATTGCGCTGGTGTGAATTACACATTCTCTTCATATATATTAATTTGAGCCTCAGCTTTTGTAACTCGGTCACTGGCAGAAAGTTCAGCACCCCCAGAGGCTGAGATCCGTGGTGCTGTGTGGGTATTTCTTGGAACTGTCGCAGTAAAATCACATTGCCATGTTCTGGACTTACTCAGGCTTCTCACTAGCTCTTCGGATAGATCGACAGGAAACATCACAAAGGTTATTTGTATTTGAAAGTGAGCGATGGACCCAGAAAAAGATAATTACTTCTTGTAGGTGATGTTTTATAGATGGCTTTAATAATTTAATTCTTGAGAGCACTGGAAGACTGATAGCAGGTGCCAAGTGGTGGAAGCATTCAAGTACATCTTATTAACTTCCCGGTTTTCTTTAACTGCTCCTGGTCCTCGGAGCTGCCTCTTAGGACTCGGCAAAGAATTTATTTACTGATTCTGCTCAGAGAGCCTTCATTCTTTCCTTTCATATTTTTGTATTTTGTTTCATAGCTATTGCCTACGTGTTGATTGGCAGTGGACTCTATGATGAAGCGATAAGACATTTTTCAACAATGCTTCAGGTAATTTTTCTTCTTAATTATGAAATTTCAAGTTGATGGTTATGACAGAAATACAGACATATGCGTAGCTAGAGTCTGCAAGAATATATTGCTTTTAGGATCATATAAGAAGGTAAAGGAAATCGGCCCTGCCTAGCACTTTGTTGGTGCAGGCCTTGAAACGGTGCTCTTATTTAATCTTTGCAGTATTAACTTTATTTTAAATGAGGAAAATGAGATCGAAGAAGATAAGGCAGTTTGCTCACTGTCTCCACCCCCGCCCCCATCAGCTGGAAGACAGGGGACGCAAGTGCAGTTTAAAAGAAAAAAACCAAAAACTACCTTCGTTCACTTTCCTCTCTACCATGCTATCTCCCATAAGACGTGGATGCTGGAAGTTCTTAGACGTCCGTATGTTTACTTTCTGTGCAGGAGCTGATCTGCATGGTTCCACTCATGGATTTGTTTCTCACCAAAGTATAACTGTGGGACTCTTCAGCAGAAGTACTGACCCTTTCCTGATGGATGGCTGCTTTAAAAATGCATAAGTTAAGATAAAAGGCTTGAACAAAGGTCTAAGAGTTGCAAGGGAGACCTGTAATGCAGCCTAATATTGTTGGCCTTATACCCCTTATCTTTATTTAGCTGTGTTCTTGTGGAGTGGACCATTATCGATACATTGTCGATAAGTCTGTACAGTAGACTATAGTGAAGAAATGTGACCTTTAGAGTTGAAGATACCCATGTTCTAATCCCCCGTGCTGGTTGTTAGCAAGTTATTTTACCTCCTGGCTCATGGAGATAATAACCATAACCTCCAAAACTATTCTTGTTAGGTTGGTTTTTTTTTTTTTAATTTTAAAGATTTTATTTATTTATTTGACAGAGATCACAAGCAGGCAGAGAGGGAGGGAGAAGCAGGCTCCCTGCCAAGCAGAGAGCCTGATGCAGGGCTCGATCCCAGGACCCTGAGATCATGACCTGAGCCAAAGGCAGAGGCTTTAACCCACTGAGCCACCCAGGTACCCCTCTTGTTAGGTTTAAATGAGATACTCTATAAAGTCCTTAGTACCTAGTTCCTGGCACATAATAAGTGCTCAGTTAATTTTAGCTCCTCAAAGCACCATTCTAGCACACTCCTGTTCATAGAACAAACAGATAATTTACAATCCAGCAGGTGAAATTCATTTTAAAATATTAATTTTGAAATTCCTGCTCTACTTTTTTTCTTCTTTAAACATAGAATTAATTATATTGACAATTCTGTCTTCGTTCCCCCAAAAAAGTCACAGAGATAGTTTTAGGGATGACTTCAAAGTCCCCAGATCCAAACAGTTGTGTGTTCGAGTGCTTGTATGGAATGACAGTCTTCAGCGGTGTTTAAAGCATGAAGGGTAGATTCTTAGTAGTTTTACAAATCACCTTTCTGGTTAAAAAGGTAAGCAAGCACTTCACACAATTAACACTTGGCCCTGGTTTGACAGGGAGGTTTTGGTACATTTATAGGAGAAATGTTGGTTAATGTATGGCAACTAATAGCAGAAAATGATGAGAACTTGCCAGTCTATTATCAATGCATTCAACTTTTTAAAAAATATTATTGTTGCAGTTGAAGGCAATATAACAATGTTAAAGAAAGAACTCTACATAAAAAATTTCCTAATTCTGCCACTTTACCATTATTGAAGTTTTTTGCTTATGACCTTTTCAAAGTATGCATTTGTGCTTTGTAATTTGAATGTCTACTATTTTGTATTACTTTTCCACTGAAGTTTATACTGTAAATTTTTCTCAGTATTTCTAATCTTACGCTTTTAATGGCTCTGTACTGTCCCTCGTGTTGTCCATTTACTGTTGTAAAACTTCTTTCTCTTGGAACTGCATTCAGAAAGTAGGTCAGAATTTCTCTCTTTGTGCCAAGAAAAGGTCTTAATATTGAAATTTGATAGATCATGTTCATCAGTCTGCAATATAATGGGTTGCTTTCAAGTGGGAAATTTCTCTTTGAGAAGGTGCGGTTTATAAGGTGGGACTCCTTTTCTGCTGATGTAAGCTGTTGACGGGGCAGGAGCAGAGGATGGGGAGCAGCCGAAGTTCGAATACTTCCGGCCCACGGAAGACAGACTGGGCAACCACTTATAACATATTTTGATGAAGCAACAAGAGTGCCTTTTTCTGTCCTGCGAGTGCTTTTCTTAGATTTCTGTCTTCTCTCCTTTTATTTTGGTACTTCAGAGCCTTTTCCACATCATGACACAGGTAGATAATCCTGTTTGCATCACCCTTGGGAGTAAACACAGGACCAAATTTGGGGGCATCTGGATGGAGCTCAGTGAAAATTTGTCACATTTTCTTTGTGTTATATAACTGTATATATTATATATAATAAAGATTGATAAAATACACTAAAATTCTTTTCAAAAAATTTAATTTTTTAGGGGCACCTGGGTGGCTCAGAGGGTTAAGCTTCTGCCTTTAGCTCAGGTCACGATCCCAGGGTCCTGGGATCTAGCCCCGCATCGGGTTCTCTGCTCAGCAGGGAGCCTGCTTCCCTCTCTCTCTCTGCCTGCCTCTCTGCCTACTTGTGATCTCTCTCTCTGTCAAATAAATTAAATAAAATATTTTTTAAAAATTTAATTTTTTAGATTTTTATTTATTTGTCTATTTGATAGCGAGAACACGAATAGGGGGAAGGGCAGAGGAAGAGGGAGAAGCAGATTCCTGCTGAGCGAGGAGCCCAATGCGGGACTCGATCCCAGGATCACACCCTGAGCTGAAGGCAGATGCTTAACTGACTGAGCCACCAGGTGCCCCTGTTCAAAAATTTTAATAAGAAACTCAGTCCTGTTTTTCCAGGACTGAGGCTTTATGTTTAAAAGTGACGCACATGATTCCTATTTAAGAGCTTTCCGTTTTTGTCGAATTCTTGATAGCCAGTCTCATCAAGAAACCGCACAAGTAGGGGTAGCAGGTGTCTGAAGAATTAGTGCTCTTTCCCCAGTTGACCAAAACTTCTTTTCGTACCGTGAATCAGATTTTGCAGAAGTCAGTCTCTTCAGGTTATATTTCAAAAGCACGAGACTTCTTTACATCTGACTGCCCTTCCTTTTCTTTCGTGGGCAAATGCAGTGGAACTCATTCTTGCGGTAATGACATAGGTTTTTGTCCCAGCATTGCTTTTCCATGGCCCAGGTTCAGGAGGGCGGTTTGCTATCACCCTGCAGCCTTGCCCTCTTCGTCCTAGGACTGGCCCGAGTACCACTGCAGAACCCACCACTGGGTGTCCTCCTGTTGCTTGTGGGGCCCACACACCTGCTGACACTCTCGATCTGTAAGCCAGCCGGCGGCCTCTAACAGCTCTGCAGTGGCAGCCCCTGGTACACAAATTTTTCAGGGTTTCTGAGTTCACATATGCTTGGTAAAACTTATCTTTCGGACAGCCCAGGAACTCCAGTATGCCGCAGCAGAGCGTGGACTCTGGTTCCATTCACAGGAAGCTGAAAACCATTGGGACCGTGAGGGCTTGGCTTGTATGAGAGTCACCATTTTTCTAACATCGTTTAGTGTGACATTGGGATCTGTGCGTGAGGGCTGCCTAGAATCCCAGAATGACCTTCTGCTGTAAAGCTCTGAAACCTTCCTTTTGTCTTAGCTGTACCACGAGAAGCAAACGATATATCCCCGGTCTCTGCTGTTGTGAGCTGTGTTTGAGTAGTTATTTAACTACGGGATATGCAGTACATCTATAAAGGAAACAGAAATGCTCCTCAGGGTTTCTCACTGAACACAGCTTCAAAGCGTAATAGATGTGTCAGACGGCACTGAAAACTTGTGACTGAAAAGCTTGTGCATTCGTGTTGTCTGTACATCACTGTCCTTCCTCTGGTGTCCGTGCAGTGATGACGGTGCTCTGGGAAAGTGCAACATTCCCCAGCTGCCATGCTTCTTTGGTCCCCAGGCAGGGCTTGGTGACATTAGTGGCGCAAAAATTGATTGAGGCCTTTGTTATTAACTGTGGACCTTGAGCTCATCTGATTTGGGTAGAACTGAATTCATAAAAGTGTTTATTATTTTACATCAGCCGACAAAACGTGAACTTGCCTCTGCATATGATCTGTAAACATCCTTCTTGTAATTAGGTGCGCGGGTCTGCCAGTTGGGCAAACCTGACTCCTCGTTGCCCGTGCTATGCAGGGGCTCGCTTGAGTTCGATTGTCTTCGATTCAGTGACTTTTGAATTTTAATCAAAAAGCCAGCCTTGCTGGTCGAAAAAGAAATATTTGTAAAATTTAAGTCACTGTGTAAATGGTATAATGAGGACAGTAAATGAGACCTTTTTAGATGTAAAAAGATCAAAGTCTTGGGAATTGAGACATCTAAGTGAACATGACTCCAGTAAGGTAACTGTCGTATTATACCATGATTTTGCATTTGCATAAAGTAAGTAAGATTGGAAAATTGAAATACTAGTTTTCATTTAAATCACTTAAAATTCTGAGCACTGGGTGTGGTGCATAAACAATGAATCTTGGAACACTAAAAAAAAATAAAATTACAATATTGAAAAAATTTCTGAACACTTGATAAAATGTAGTAAATATTGTTAGACTTATATACTCAAAAAATACTTTTGAAAAATGGATATTCTGAGCCCAATTTGCTTTTAGAAATAGACAATGGATTTTATTTGAAAGTATAGTTCATTATGACATTTCATAAAGAGTTTTGACTTCTTGTTAACATCCAAAGCTGATGACAGATAAAATAAAGTAATAAAGCCGTATCAATCAAGGAAAGTAATAAAATCCACCATCTACATTTAGGAACCCTTACCACTAGATTATGACTGAGATAACAACCACAGCAATCCTTTACAGATCCTTCTCTGATTTAGGTTTTCTTATTCAATTTATTCTTTCTTTTGAGAACTTTTTTTCAGCAGCACAGAAGGACGTATCATTACCGTTGTTGTTAAATGATAGATTTTATTTCTTTTCCTGGTTGATGCGACTTATGTGTCGCTGGCAGAATGGAAAGGCGCTGCTGTGGTCATGATGAGACCACGTGGGGGGATCGGGAGGCCACTGTAGGGTCGCGTAGGCTCTCGGCCGGGGGGCGGGCCACACGTAGAACCCCCTGAGCCGAAATGATGATGGCTGAGCACAGGAAGTTGTCAGTGTTCAGATATTTTGACTGTTGCAAAGTTGTGAATGGCTGTTCCCTAAAGGTTTAACATTTTGTACAGCAAAGTGAAGGCACCCCTGGGGCACGCCGTCATACAGCTTTGCCTTACGGAAGCCTGGATCTGGCTCTTCACCAATGACTACCCCGTCGTTTCCCTCCAGGCCGTCGCTTGCTTCTCCTGTGAGAAGGGCAGGCCAGGCTGAGCTGACTTCGATCTGACAGTCTTTAACATGCATCGAGATCTCCTCAGCCGCCTCGGAAATGGCCCGTGTCTGTGGCTGACTAAGAACTGTTACATATGACACTTAACGAGTCAGGCATGGTGCTGGAGGCCGCAGAGCCAAACATGACAAGACATTGCCTCGATATTGTGTGCCCGTGGGTGACAAGTGTGCAAATGCAAAATAATGAATAATAAGAGAACTACTTTAATGGAATTCTAGCCATTAAGAGGTTCCAGCTCAACTGCGTGCCCTCCCCGGACCCCTGCACGTACCCCGACCATAACTGAGAGAGGATCCCAAGTCCGGTTCCAGAGTTGCCCACATTAGTGGGTGGCGCGCTCTCCGTGGCGCACGAGTCCCTTGCTCTGCACATCTGTGTGCTACTTCCTTCAGCATCCCCTCCATCCAGACACCTTCCAAGTACCTCTGGTGTCCATCCACTTCTCCTGGCTTGGTTCAAACCCCAGCCAGGCCACTGTTAGCTACCAGGTGACTGGCACAGCCCTGTTAACTGCCTTATCACTTCATACCTTCCACAGACACACATGCATGCCATCCATTCACGGGCACTTTGAACACACACACACCTTGCTGTTGCTTTTAGGTTAAAGAGTAAAATCCTTACTAAGGTCCCTGCCTACCTCTCCAGCCTTGTCTTGGAGCAGATCCTATGCTCCCTGTTTGTCTTGGGCCTCCTCTGCCTGGACCAGCTGCTCTGAGCTTCCCTCACCCGCGACACGTTGAGCCCGGGTACTTCTCAGAGAAGCCCTCCTAACCATGTCTAATCTTTATGCCATTTTCCAAAGGCACCATTTACCACTACAGCACTTACCGCAGATGTTAACTTTGCATTTGTATTTGTGATTCTCTGCTATGCTCCAAGAAGACAAGAGTCTTGCCTTCTGTCTTGTTTTTGCTTACTATAGTATTTCTAGCATGTGGAACCGGACATGGTAATAACTGACCCTAAATAAATACTTGTTGACTGAGTGACTAATGTCTGTACAACGTACACTAGGAACCGAGGCCTATTTACCTTCCAGGGGGTGTCTGGAAGGAGTCACAGGAGAGGTAGTGTTGGAGCTGAGGCCACAGGTGGATGTTCTAGGCAGATGGGCTGTGCCCTGAGCCGGGGAAAGCATGTTGTGTCCAGAGAGCTGTGAAGTAGTGCCGATTTGTAGAGTATGAAGTATGGGTGGAAAGTGGAAGGAGATGAGACGCAACCGTAAGGCAGGAAAATGATCAGTATTTTCTACAAAAGCATTTAGATGTAACCTCATTGTTTTTCCAATTGGTGAGTTGCAACCTTTTAGTAGGGACTGAAATTGATTGGCAAGTGAAGACTAGTGCTTTTCAAAAAGTGAAATACACTAGAATAGAAAATAGGTTGCAGTGTGAATAGTAAGACTAGGCTTGACTTAGTGCTCCTGATGTGTGTGTGTGTGTGTGTGTGTGTGTGTGCGTGTATTATGTACATATATATGTGTGTGTACTGGGTTACAATGTAAAACGAGTTTTACCGTGGGTTAGAGTAAACACGTGTTTGAATGTTGGAGGTGTTGGAGAGCCAAGGGGCTGTTGGAGGTGTTGCAGAGCCAAGGAATAATTCATCCAGGGTGACTTGATCGAACGTCATTGTTAGGTGACTCTTAGTGTGGGTCTGGAGACTGGACGGGAGGAACAGGAACGTAGTTAAGATGGTTGCAGTAGCATAGTGGGCGAGGGAGGAGTCCAGTAGGGCAGTGCACTGGGAGGGGGAGAGGCAGCAGGTGTATTGAGAGGGGAGACTGCTGGGATCTCCTGAGTAGGCGTGTAGATGGGGAGATGAGGATGACCCTCCCCCACCTAGTGGCTGGCTCTGGCCATGGGGTGTATGTAGATGCCCCTTCAGTAGAAGAACTGTTTATTTAGGTTTATTAGATACACTGTTTCCTGATTTACCCCTTGGTCATCATAATTTTTTTTTGTTTTGTTTTAGGAGGAAAGCTTCTTAGGTAGTCTATTTTGAGACATTACAAATCTGAGAGGAGGTGTTCCCCTCACTAGAGAATGTCTTCACAGGGGAAGAGGCGTGTGGGCTCACTGCCCCCTGCCCCAGCCTGGACCAGGGGCTTCCGGGCACTCTTCTGTCTCCTGGCAGGCGCTACTGCTATGGAAACACATGAAGTCAGTCTTCACTTTATTTCATGATCGGGTCGCTGTTTTTCCTGCTCCTCCTCTCCCTCTGTACCCGTATCCCTCTCCCTCCAAACAACTTCCTCTGCCTTTTTTTTTCCCCCCAAGCCAGGAAGGATATTAAAATGTTTTTTTTTTTTTTTAAAGATTTTATTTATTTATTTGACAGATAGAGATCACAAGTAGGCAGAGAGGCAGGCAGAGAGAGAGAGAGGAGGAAGCAGGCTCCCCACGGAGCAGAGAGCCCGATGTGGGGCTCGATCCCAGGACCCTGGGATCATGACCTGAGCCGAAGGCAGAGGCTTTTTTTTTTTTTTTTTTAATTTATTTTATTTTTTTTTTAAAGATTTTATTTATTTATTTGACAGAGAGAAATCACAAGTAAGCAGAGAGGCAGGCAGAGAGAGAGGAGGAAGCAGGCTCCCTGCTGAGCAGAAAGCCCGATGTGGGGCTCGAACCCAGGACCTGGGATCATGACCTGAGCCGAAGGCAGCGGCTTAACCCACTGAGCCACCAAGGCGCCCCAAAATGTTTTTAAGTGTTATCTCTGCATGGCAGAATGGTTAGTTGCCCTTTACCTTCTTTTTTGTGCTTTTCTTCATTTTCTAAATTTTCCGTAATTTATAATAAATATTCCAACTACTTATTTGGATAAAATTTTTATTTGTACTAACAATTTCTTTTCTATGGTGCGTATTACTTAAAACATCTTTTTTCTGATTACAAATGTATGCATGTTTGTTTTAAGCCGTGAAAAGGCATACAGCAGTGTAGTGAGTAGAATGGGAACACACCTAGCAATCTCACTCCCAACAGAAAATTACTGTTAGTGTTTTAGAGCCCTTTTTTCTGTGTATGTACTCACCCACACAATCATGTATAAGTATTATTCATAAAATTGCTGTTCCTCTGTAGTTCTATTAACTTGTGCTTTTTTCCACTTAGTGAATAGCATGGAGCCTTTCATGCCAGTCATGTAGCAGTTATAGATCACAACTCCGAACAGAACTGTGTAGGGCCAGGGCAGTGACTGAAATGAGCAAAGTACGTTGCTGTGACCTAGAGGTGATGGGTGGGCTTCCGGTACGCAGATGAATGCACACCCCTCGTCTAAGGAGGTGGCCAGTACTTAGCTCTAGTTTTTTTTTTTTTTTTCATTCAAGAATGCAAAAATGTAGACTTATCTTTGTTGCGCATTTGGATTTTTCAAGAAAAGTTAGAGATCTGTAATTGCTTACTTGAATTTTTCCGATTTTTGTACACGATGGGCTGGTCTGCTGGCCAGGCTGGGGCCAGTGATGCATCCGTCTGCCCCTTGCTACAGGTGTACTGGATTCTGTTTAGTCTTTTGTTTTCCAGTATATGGCATCTTCTCCTCTATTCTGTCTCATTCACTCATCATTGAGGTTGATATGTCTTTTTCTGCATTGCGGGCAGACTCCCTCTCTCAGATTTGCAACTTAATGGTAGATTGATGAGTCTATAAAATGCCTCATCTGGTACTGTTCTATGAGAGTCTCTTTTCTTGTTGGTTTTTTTTTCTTTTTTAAGATTTTATTTATTTTTGCGTGCATGCTTATGCATGAGCAGAGGGAGAAGCAACCTTCCTGCGGAGCGGGAGCCCGATGCTGGACTCTGTCCCAGGATCCAGGGATCACGATCTGAGCAGAAGGCAGACACTTACCTGACTGAGCCACCCAGGTGCCCCTGTTCTGTTAGATTCCTTAGCAGGGTCAGGAGTTTTACCCCTGAACGTATAGCCAGAGGCCGCTCAGTCTTTTTTCTTAAATGTAGGGGAAGGCTTCAGAGAAGCGGTAGAAATTGCAGAGGCTAAATGTAGAGGAGAGGCTTCTCCCTCAGGAGGAGGGACGGCTCATACCACCTGTTAGGGGAGGTAGTGGCGGGACAGCAGACCCCTTCCTTGGGCTGGAGGGCGGTTTCGTCTAGTCCATCTGGGGCAGTCTGCAGGAAGGGTCTGATTCCTGTTCTGACGCACAGTGTAAACAGACTGGAATGGATGTCTTTCTTGTTGCTCATGGGGCAGGCACTGAGAGGTTCTTCCCTTTTCAGATTATTTCATGACTAGGAAGGGGACAAACCAGGAAGAGGCACTACCCAGCACTTCACTCCTTACGTTTCCTTCTCCAAGCCACCATTTCCCCTGTGAGACATGATCTCGGATGCTGCTGGTCATAGAGTTGTTGGGAGGATTGCGTTTTATTTTTTTTTTAATTTTTAAATTTTTTATAAACATATAATGTATTATTAGCCCCAGGGGTACAGGTCTTTGAATTGCCAGGCTTACACACTTCACAGTACTCATCATAGCACATGCCGTCCCCAATGTCCATCACCCCACCACCCTCTCCCTCCCCCTCAGCAACCCTCAGTTTGTTTTGTGAGATTAAGAGTCTCTTATGGTTTGTCTCCCTCCCGATCCCATTTTGTTTCATTTATTCTTTTCCGACCCCCCAAACCCCCCAAGTTGCATCTCCACTTCCTCATATCAGGGAAATTATATGATAGTTGTCTTTCTCCGATTGGGGAGGATTGCATTTTAGATGAGATGACCATGTGACAGAAGCTAACGCAGGGCTCCCTAATGTTGGTTCTCTGTATTATTTTTTCAGTGCAAAACTCTTATTACGTGTCTCATGCAAACGAGCTTCAAGAACACACTCTTCTGGTTGGGGACTGTGCGTGTCCACGTATGTGTGGTGGCAGCGTAAAGTAGAGCTTGTCACTTGGGGCATTAACGTGCTTTAAGCAGAAACTGATTTTTTTGTTTTGTTTTGTTTTGTTTATAGTTTTTGACGTGTTTCTGTTTTGGTCTGACTTAGGAGGAGCCTGATCTGGTTAGTGCAATTTATGGCCGAGGGATAGCCTATGGAAAGAAGGGACTACATGTGAGTATGGAATAGCTCTGTTTGCCATAGTGCCTCCATGACCTGACCCGGACCAGGGTTCTGACAGAACCACTCCCTGTTCATTGAGCTGTGATGGACACGAAGTGGTGTCACGCCAGTTCCCAGATGAGAAAATGGCAGGAGACAATGTACTCAGGATCCCATGGCTAGGAAGGGTAGGGGGTGGGACTGGCGATCTCTACCCAGGGCTTCTGGAAGTCAGTCTCGCCACACTTTCTACTCCCAAAAGGACAGCCTTTGCCAGCCTAAACTTTATTTGGTGATGAGCTGGACCTAGACCGAGGAAAGGGTGAGACTTTGACTGAATATCTAAGAAATATTAATTGGTAAAAATGGAGTCTAGCATCTACAGCGCAGTAAGACTTAGAATTTTGTTTCACAATTTTTAAAGGTTGAATAAAAGAACAAAAGGGTTTTTTTTTTTTTTTTGGTAAAATTTATTTTTATTTCTTATCATATATGATACTTAACCCCAGATAAGTATATTGTCGTAGCCTACATCTCCTTATTTCTCTGGGGGAATATGGGGGAAAGGTTATAATAAATTTATATTTTAAAAGATTTTATTTACTTGAGAGAGAGAGCACACAAGTGGGTAGAGAGATGAGAGAGAAGCAGACTCCCCGCTGAGCAGGAAGCAAAATGGTGGGCTCTTCCCGGGACCCTGAGTTCATGACCTGAGCAGAAGGCAACCACTCACCTGACTGAGCCACCCAGGTGCCCCAATATAATAAATATATTTTACTCAATAAGGCACCGTGGTATAAAAATGAAGATTCCCTGAGATTATGTAGTAAATAATAAAATAGTTTAAGATTCAGATCTCCATATTTTCAGTCTAGAACATTATACATGAACTTTACTGTTGTCTTACTGTGTATTAGAAATATTCAAATAAAATGATGATTGAGGAAGAAACATCACTTTTGTGTCTTCGCCAATTAAAAAAATTCTACTAATTGAGTGCTGGCCTATTGGAGAAATTTTATATTTGTATAATTCTGAGACATAGAGGACTGAGAACAAGCTCAGATTTGGGGATAACAGAGGTGGTAGGAAGTGAGAACATCAGTAAATGACAGAAGTTGACCTAGTAAAGGTCAGAGATAAGCTGCTTCCTAATTCTCATCTAATATTATATCTCAACATGAAATTTGCTTGTATCTTTAATGTGTTTCTAATGTAAAAGTAACATGCTCCTATTTTTAATATAAGAATGACCTGCAGATTTTAAAGTGAACTTACGTAGACTTGCTAAGGTGTAGGTGTGTGGGCTTAGGGGTTTTGATCGACACTGACTCGGTCCTGTGCTGCCCCCACACCGCCCCTGGTCAGCATTGTTCTGCATGCTGGTGTCCATCTATACCCTCGTCCCTCGAAATTCATTGATTTGGTTTTAAAATAAGTTAAATTTAGAAAATGTCCTACCAGCAGTGGAACTTGTGACACGTGACCAGGTCTAATGGGCTGTTGATGGGCAGGTAGACTCGAGTGAGTTAAATAATTATAACTTACTTAAACCAGCAGATCTTTTGTACAGAAGCGAAGTTCCTATTTATTTCTAAATACGTAGTTATATCGTGACTAAATTATTAGTTTTTTCAGAAAAACTATTCAGCCTGGTTTTGAGGAACAGTGTATCTCATACTGAGCTAATACCTTTTCAAGGACATTAAGAACGCTGAGCTTGCTCTGTTCGAACTGAGCCGAGTAATTACCTTGGAACCAGATCGTCCAGAGGTATTTGAACAGCGAGCAGAAGTGAGTGTGGTTTTCTTTTTCCCTCTGTCATTATTGGACTAGAATCTCGGATTTTTTTTTCCCCATTATCTTATTACTTGTAAATTTTAAAGCTCCCTGATACCTATTGTGTTTTCCTCCATAGGTACTGAATGCCTTTAAACATGGTTGAAATTACTAGAAAACTATGGGCTGAGTGATACTCCCGATTTAACGTTTAATAGTAATATTTAGTATAAGAATATGTGGTTATGACATGTGCCACTGTCAGTGTTCACTGAAAAATATATCACACATGATGTTTGCCATGTATATGTATGACATATTTTAGCAAAACTCTATGACAATATGGTCAGAATGAAATTCATAACCACTGAAAGTGTGCACGTATGTGTGTGAGCGTGCATGTGCGCATGTGTGTGTGTGTACGCTTACGTATAATTCTTGTGAGATGTGCATAGAGACGTAGATAGGTAAGGGTGACCACAACTGGTCTTTGAGGGAACTTAGGACTTGAGGGGGAGACAGAGGTAACACGGTGAAGATACCAGGTAACATTTGTGACAGGAGACACGAAGAGGAGGTGCTTCTTCAGGGACAGAAAGGCTCACCTGCGGGGGCCTGGGGGTGCTGGCAGGGGCAGGTGTGGGCGTGTCTGCAGAGGCCTCGCAAGCAGGTGCTGCTAGAGCCAATGAGAGCCCAGGTCTTCGGGGACAAGGTGGAGAACGGGGTGTGGAGACGCATTCCTTTTAATGTTTTTAAATGAAATGTGTTCATCTTACCGTTTGCATAATTAATAGTCAACTACAGGATTTCATTTTACTGTTCATTTAACCATACTAAGGGCTTTAGAATTTGTTAATGTATCCAGTCAGGAGAAGACTTAATCATCTGACCTTATGGGATTCCGTAGCTCAAGTAAAGGAAAAATGACATCCCCCCCACCCCACCCCACTCCCGCCTTTTAGGGGGAGAAAACTCAGAACTAAAGAAAACACTAAATGTTTTAGTAATCTAAAAACTGTGTTTGTGGTGTTTGTATTCGCAAAGTTATAGTCTCTGCAGTTCCATTTCTTGAAGTGAATTTTATGTTTTATTGGGAATTTGGGTTTCTGAATAAAAATCTTTCTCAATTAATGATATAGTTCATTATCTCTTTTCTATTTTGGATTGCAACCATAAGGGTTAAGTGATTGTAATTTGTTTGTTACTGCACGAGAACCTTGTTGGTATTTAAGGTGAGCATTTGGTGGCCAATTTGGTGATATCTGCTGTGGGGAGGGGGTGCTGATGCTTTTTCCCTCCATTACTCTGGTGTTACATTAAAATATTATGTTAAAGCAAGAACTTGAGTGTGCATAGAAAGATTTATATAGTAGCTTTAGAAGATTTGTGTGCCTAATAAAAAGCTAGTTGTGTACCCAAAAATAATATCAGTAATCCAAAAAGTAATTTTTGGTGATCTTAAATATATATAATAATATTCTCCTTCTCTGGCATTACTGGGCAATAATATCACTACTGAGTGATTTTTCCCCTTATTATAGTATATCATTTATATATGTCAGAAATCATTTAATGAGAGTGCTTTCTCTTTCCTACTTGCTGAAAGTCTGTATTAATGGACATAATTTAACCTTTTTTTAGTTACTCGGGTCATTATTATGCATGTTAATTATTATGCTGGGGTGTGATAATTCATTTATATGCCTAGGAATTAATAAACTAGAGAGGGATGTTCTTCCTTCCAAACTATAAGCCCCGACTGCTAGGCTTTTGGATTCCCGGCTGTGTGTTCTTTAATTCACTTCTTTCCTTTCCTGAGCTGCCATTCTTGCTGCTGTTGATGTGCCTTCCTGAATCCTGTCTCTTTTGCCGGCTCTAAGTTCCTGCAGAGTAGGGAGCCGCCTAGTAGAACCTGATGGAAATGACCTGTATCACTGTATCATGAGAACAAAATTTAGCCTAATTTCAGGACACTCGTTCAGGGTGAAGTGCTTGAGCTTGAATGCATGAGTACTGCATACCCATTTTGGATTTTCTTATGTCTTATTGCTGTACTTTTGCATTCTGAACTGTCGTCTCTGTTGTCATTGTCACCTGCACGAGCTCATTGCTGGATCACAGGGGCTTCCCAAGCAAGCTTGCAGACATAGGTTCTTCTGCTCTGTAGATGGTGACCAATGAGCTGGGAGTTAACAGAAAGAGGCTTTTGGAATCTTAGATGGTCTGCCAGCACTTTCTACCACAGAGGGCAGGGCGAAGGCCATGGAGGACTCCACCCTGTGTCCAACAATTTCTCTGCTTTTAGTAGTTCAAAGTTATCTTTCAGATTAACCTTGAAATGCTAAATTTTGTTCTGAAAGGGGGTGAGGAAAAAAAATTCCCAATTCAAAAAAAGCAACATCTGTTGTAACCCAGAATGTGAAACCGTGACAAAGCAATTTACGTGGTTATAGTTCATCAGCCTCCCCCCGTCAGTTGGACAGACTAGGGGCCACTCAGCCTGTTGACTTTGAACCTTGCTGTGTAGTCTGTGGGGTCAGGGATCCTTGTGGGCGAAGAAAGTAATCCTGTGAGTGGAGTGTGGTAAAGTGGAATTGAGAAGTCAGAAACATTGGCAGTTTTGGGGTTGATCCTTGGAAGGTTTCGTCCCTAATCACATTTTTGGATTTATAGATTCTGTCCCCTCTGGGACGAATTAATGAAGCAGTGAACGATCTCACCAAAGCTATCCAGCTTCAGCCCTCAGCACGGCTGTACAGACACCGGGGGACACTGTACTTCATATCAGAGGCGAGTTGTTTTGACCTGGACACATCCCCTTTTGTGGTGATAAAGACTGGACTTTTCCATTTACATCCGAAAGCCACTATTTAATAGATTTGGGTTTGGGGATTTATAATAACATGTCTGTGATACAAGACAGTTAAAAAAGCACTTTCTTTAGCTAAAATTGAACCCAGTAGAGAAATGTTAAGTACCAAGAGGACACATTTTCTTGCTTGAGCTGTCAGCAGTAAGTAATTCTAGACTCAGGGGGATAAAAAGAAAGAGAGAAGAGAAGAGAAATTTGGTTCATTGACTATACTTCCGCTTTTTCTGCATATGTCAGCATGGAGAAACAGATGTTCATGTTTTTGACGTGATTATTAAGCTGAAAAGCACAGTTTGAATTTCCTGGGGTATCACACCCAAGAGCCTTAACCAGAACCAATGTGGGTTCCCAGACTGGAGCTTCTCTGTGGAAGCAGCCAGATCTGGCAAGGTTCTACCTTTATCATCATAATGATATTTATGGTTGTCACAGTTAGTAAGTAGTGGGTTTACATCATTTTAGTAACAATTCCCTGTTGCCCAAGAAAATGGGTTTGAAAAGTTCTCAGCATAACACATTTTAAGGTTGACCTATGGCATAATTATTGTACAAGTGTCCAGTGTAATAAGATGTTAGTACCAGAAATGATAAGTTGTCAAGTTTCTCTAACAGATTATAACCTTAATACTATTTTTTTTTTACAAATAATCTTTTTTATAGTTGAGACAGTCTTTTTTTTATTTTTATTTTTTTATAAAGATTTTATTTATTAAATTTGACAGAGAGAGAGAGATCACAAGTAGGCAGAGAGGTAGGCAGGGGGGCAGGGAGAAGCAGGCTCCTGGCCAAACAGAGCTCAATGCAGGGCTCGATCCCAGGACCCTGGGATCATGACCTGAGCCAAAGGCAGAGGCTTAACCCACTGAGCCACCCAGGCACCCCGAGAGAAGTCTATTTAAATTAAACCCTTGGGGGGTTTTCCCCATCAATTTCCTAAGGAGATCAACTATTTCAACAAAGAGGATAAGAATTCAACTGATATTTGTGGATATGAAATGTTCCCTTTAAAGCCAAAAAGGGCACAGAATGAATTGTTTTTTTTTTTTCTTCTCAACCAGTCAGAAGTAAGAAATGTCTGAATGTCTAATGAATACTACTTTATTTTTCCCCCCGCTCTCCTTTTTGTAGGACTATGCAACAGCCCACGAAGACTTTCAGCAGTCCTTAGAACTGAACAAAAACCAGCCTATAGCTATGCTATACAAAGGTCTAACTTTCTTTCACAGAGGACTTTTGAAGGTGAAAGTGTTGTATACTGTGTATACAGTATCATGATTCTGCTTTTCTCTCGCGGGTGGGAGGATCTTAGTGGGATTTCATTTGGTGTGTTTTAAAAATGACAACTCATGTGTCTATCTAATCGGTTTATTTTAGGAAGGAGTTGGATTCTACATACTTATTGAGCTCCTACTGTGTGGAAGGTACTTGGAGGAAGGTGCAGGCGGAGAAAGGATAAAGGGTTAGTGAGAGGGAGAAAGAATTCGTCACACTTGACACTGAGGAAGGATACAGTTTATAAAGTTTTCTTCCACATATAATTTATCATTTGGTAGAGACACTAAAAAATAAGTGGCATGAACAAAAAAAGTGCTTTGGTAACAGAGATCAGAAAGATTCACTGAAACTGCAGCATTAGAGAAGGTTCCAGAGAGCAAGTACACCTTGTCCTGGGCCTTGCAGGCGGAGCGGACTGGGGGCAGCAGCTGCTTCAGTCAGAGAGGAGAGCACGAGCGCTGGCACAGAGCGTGGAGGTGGCCAGTCTGTGGTGTAGCACATGGCCGGGCTTGAGCACAGGGCTGCTGAGCGGGCAGGTGGGCCAAGGGGAGGCCCTCAGCTGTCTCCAGTGCTATATGCAGAGCACCTTGACTGTAATTCGTAGGCCCAGAGGAGCTGCAAATCTAGATTCGGGGGGAAGTATGTCACTGAGACTCCATCTGCCACTTAGGAAGGGGGATCTGACACGCCAGTGGCTGGAGAGGTTAGGGGCAGAGGGCCACGGGGAGACATTGGCAGTGTTCCAGGGGCTGCAGGAGCAGGTCTGGAGACAGTTTTCCAGCAAGCATGTTGCTGCTGCCGCTTGGAGACTGCTATTAGCTGGGACAGGGTTGAGGGAAACAGGAAAGGGGTCATCCAAGCCGACTGACATATGGGGTGACGATGTCCCTTCCAACCTGTCTCTGCCTCCTGCCCTTGGTTGGGCCCTGAGGGTGCTGAGGACCTATTGTACAGCAGCCTGGCCTTGGGGCAGACACCTGGCTGGGAGCCGAGAGTGGAGCTCTGGTCCTCACAGGGCATCCTCGGTGCCCATGGCCCGCACAGGGTCGGAGCTCTAGTGCAGGTCCCATCCCCGTCTGATTGAAAACGGGCTGGCCCGAGAGTCAGCCTCTGCAGGCGAGAAACACTTCCCACTGACCAGGAGCTCAACAGAGTCTTCCCAGACGGGTTGTTCATCACCGGAGCATTGACAGCTGTGTAGAAGTTCAACAGCGCCTGGTAGGAAGGACACATGTTTGATTGTGGAAAGTAGTTCCTCGGGTCGTGCGCAGACTCTTGGAGGGCAGGGACGGCTTACCTTCCCAAAGGCCTCTGTTGTAAACCCTCAGTGTTGTGGGCCGTGCCTGTCCCGTAGGAGGTGCTCAGTAAGTCCGAGAGGAATAAATGATCTCAAGGACAGAGCCTTGGACTTGAAGCTGGAGGGCCTTGGCTCAAGCATCTGCCCTGCATCCTGCGAACTCTGCCACTGGCCACGGGACCTCAGCTTCTCAGCCCCTCCCCCTCTGTCTGTGGCGGAGGGAGGATTCTGCCCCCCGCCTCTGGAAGGGCTTGCGGGGATTCAGTAAAATCACGTGTGTGCAGGGGCTGTGAGCACGGATCGGGTCTCCGTGATGACAGATTTTGTTTCATTTCATCTCAGTTTCACGGACTCTAGAAAGATAACTCCCATTCGCTAAAACCCAAACTGGAGGGTACTGCATGGTTTCCTTTTGTTCTGTCCTTCCTGCGAGTCTGTGGAGGGTGGTCCGCACCGAGGCTCTTCCTGTCTTGCCCGGTTCAGACCCGCGGCCGTAGGCACTGAGAGCAGGTATTTGAAATGTGCTTTGCGCAGCTTTTCTACCTTATTTTGTATCTGCCCGCTATTCCTCTCACCTTCTCTCAGTTGCCTTACATTAAAAAATTCACAATCACAATACTATAGTCAAAGTCTCTGCCTTGAATATCTCATGGAGGAGAACAAGATTCGAAATGCAAAAAAATACCAACAATCAGTACTGAGAGGTAAAAAAAAATATTCTTTGAAGTGAGCAAATGCAAACAGAGAATTTCACCGTAGACTCTAAAGCTGGTTTAGGAAAGCGGGTAGGGAGGGCTCTTTGTGTTACTTTGAAATGAGAATCTTTCCGAAAAGAGCTGTAACAGAGACGCTAACCGCACATCGGACAAGGGCTGACACTCGGTTTGGTTTATTCCAAATCCGTGGGATGAGAACCCAGACCTAGTACTTATGTTCCACGAGCATTAGAAGCCCCTCAGTGAACCAGTCTTGCCAAATGATTTGGGGCTTTCTCCTCCACACTGTGCTCATAAACAGCATCAGCATGTGGAATAGATGGGAACTTTCTCTTTGCATTTTTCCAGATCTGCTGTCTGAGGTGGTCAAAGAGCTTATGTATTATTGCACTCATCCCAGCGGCGTCCCCGTGAAGTGTAGAAGGAGCAGAGGGTGTCCCAGTTACACAGATTGGAAAACTGAGTCAGTGGTGACATGCCTTCATTAAATTAACAAACTTAGTTTAGCTCTCTTTAGTTTCTCTTGTTAACCGTAGAGACACGAATTGGAGCTATCCTTGTATCCCAAAGCTGGTCTCTTAATTTAGAAATTAATTAAGTGGGTGGTGTGCTTATTTACTTTACGGTGTAATACATTAGAAATCTTTTAGGCGATATTCCATGACAAATGTCACAACTGTCCGATCAGGTAGATACAGCAGACGTTTTGGATTTCCCTGGGGAAAACACAGCGAAGACTTTTATCTGTGATGTAAAGCTACTTCAAACATTGTGTACCTCGAGCTCCTGTTTTTGGGTCAGCCTTCACTTTGAGAGTTCCGTGAGACTGTTCTCTTCGTTGCAATAAACGAGGGACACGTGAGGGATGGCTGCCCGCCGCCAGCCAGGACGGCGGCAGATAAAGGTGGCGACGCTCCTGCTGGCGGTGCAGATCAACTCACAGCCAGTCGGTGTGCTTAGACATTGACTCATTCGAACGTAGTGTCTTTGTTCCCAGTGGCTTCAGATCTTGATTCTGCTATGTCCCCTCTTTGGCAGAATGAGGTAGAGAGCTGTGCAGTGATTAGACAGGAACCCCGAAACCAAAGACTCTTAAAAGCTGAAGAGAAATCAGACTTTGAAGAACTGTGGCGTCCCAGCATGCTGTAAGTGCAGTGGGCAGCAGATGTCTCCCGGGCATCTCCCCTAGACGTCCACAAACACCCCAGACTCGGCACGCCCCGGCTGGACTCCTGACCTCCTCCCACCCCCGCGCCGCCCCGCCCCGCAGCTGTCCCCCCTACTTCCTTACGTTCATTCACACTCTCACCTTCTACCCAGCCTCCCCAGCTTCGAACTTCTCCCCTTCCTTCTCCCTCATCCCCCGTATCCACAGCCAGCAGATTCTTCATTGGCCTTTAAGAATATTTCCTGAGTTTGACCCTCCTTTTCTGTCCTCAGGGACACAGTCTCAGTTTGAGCTTCCATGATCTCTTGCCTGGACCTCTGTAGTCACCTCCTCGTGGGGCTCCGCTCCCTCCCCTGTCCAGCCCGTCTGCTCTGTCGTGGCTCGTGGCATTTTCTCTAAAGAGTCAGTTCGGTGAGGTCCCACAGCCACTCACAGCCCCCAGTTCTCACCACTGGCAGGTGATGTCCTGACTGTGGAGCATGGCAGAGGCCCTTCTCCCCACCCCCACTGTCCCGGCCCCAGCTCCCCACACCAGCCTGTGCCCCATCTTTTCCCTCTCCTCCACTCTTGCCTTCCCCGCCACTGCTGAGCACCCTGCCACTGCACTACTGTCCCCCCTGTCCACGATGCCCTCTTTCTTTACCAAACTCCTTCTCCCTGACCCAGCTCAGTTGCCACCTCCTCCATGAAACCTCTCCTGGTGTCCCCGTCTCAGTTAGTTCTTCCTTTCTCTTTATTCCCCGAGACTTTGACTCATATCTCTATCGTAGCTCTTAGTTTGTATTCTAATAACCTGGTTAAGTAATTGGCTTTCTAACTAGACTGAGTTCTTCGAGGCCAGAGAGAATGACTTGCTCGTCTTTGTGTCCCCTACCCCCTCACACTGCCCCTGGCACATAGTAGGCGCTCAATACATGTTTGTTGAATTTAAAATACAGTTGTAATGCTCCCAAAAGATCAAGACGAGGCCAGGGCCAGAAGTCTAATGAGGAGTAGTCTTCATTTCGGAAGTGATAAAATTTGTCCGTTCTCATCCTTCTACCAAACAGAACACGTTCGGTGGACTTCTTAAAGAGTAGGTGGTTGTCCCCATCATTGCCTTAGAAGAGTTTGGAAGTCAGCCCCTCTGACCCTGCTCCCCCTACAGAGAAAATCAGGAAGCAGGGAATGGGTGATTTTTTTTTTAAAAGAATTAGGATTATGTGCCTATGAAATCATTAAATATTTATTGAGTGCCTACCATGTGCAAGGCATACGACATCTCTCATAGTTTTTTTGCTATGAATTATCTAGGTGTGAAATACACAGACATTTTAGCCTTTCTCTTCAAAGCCATTAGAGATCACGATAACTTTGTAGCCACTGACTTAAGTAAGACACGTCTTTTCCTTGGGAAATGTGTGAAATGTCTTTATAATTTTTTATTACAGTAAATAGTCAAGTCATAATGGAAAGTACACTGAATACAGTTTAAGACTATTATCGTGAAGCAGAACGGTATATTTCATTAACAGTTTCCAGAGGTTTCCACAGTGGCCAGTTGCGCTGTGTCCCAAGAGCTCCTCCCTAGAGCACAGCACTCGTGCTCCCTTCTCCGCAGCCGGCCGGAGCTATGCCCCAGATGCCCCCAACTTAAGGCTTCTGTTTGATTTGGTTTTGCTCTTTCTTTTTCCTGTAGATCATGGGAATCCTTCTGATTCCCAGTCAGTCTGGGAGCCCTGTTGCTTTTTTTATGAACAACGTCAGGCTGGGCTTACTTTTTTGTCTCTTTTGTTGGTTCATTTTAAGGGCTGCTGGTTACGGTCACTTAAGATTATACTTCACACAGTTAGTAAGCTGACTTTCATTCCGCAAGGCCTTTATTAAGTAAAGAAACGATGTTGACACAAGGGTGATATCGTTAGTAATCAAAGCCCTAATGAAAAAGGTAGTGAGAAGCCGTTTTCCCATTCTGGAAGGGAGAAACTTCTACGGCTCTGTTATTATTCATAGCAATGCCTTTGTTTGCTGTTGAAATTAAGTCCTCCTGCCTCATAGTTTGTCATACTCTCTACCTCTCTCTTTTTTGAAGTCCTCATATTTTAAAAAAAAATCACTCTGAGACCATGTGTGCTGTATTTTTAAGTCCTTTAGTGATTTAAGTGAAACTCGACTTCAACAATTATGCCAATGACATAATTTTCTATGTACTTTTTTCAGGAAGCTATTGAATCCTTCAAAGAAGCCTTGAAGCAGAAAGTTGATTTTATTGATGCATATAAAAGTCTGGGACAGGCCTATAGGTAAGAAAAGCAATAGTAGTCGGGGTAGGAGGGAGGGCGTACACTGGGGGGACAAGAGAGCCTCACGTCGTAGTGATATTTTAAAAGACATTGCATTTCTTAACCAAAAGAGATTGTCATTCTGAATCACAGAAGCATTTACAAGCTTGTTGAGACGTTCTCTGTAATACAGAAAGAACTGTGTCAGAGGATATCATGATACATATTATTACCTCTCCCCCCTTTTATTTCTTTATTGTGAACCTTTTTTTTAATTAACATAGAATGTATTATTTGCCCCAGGGGTACAGGTCTGTGAATCATCAGGCTTACACACTTCACAGCTCTCACCATAGCACATACCCTCCCCAGTGTCCATCACCCAACCATCCTCTCCACAATATTATTACCTCTTTAAACAACTTCTCTTCATATATATTGGTCTAGAAAATGTTAGTTCTCCAGGGTGATCGTTTTGAATCGTGGCATTATACATTGTTGAGTCACAGATGCTGCTGCTGCTTTCTAGGCAATAAGTAAGCTTAATTCCCACATCACTGTGATCGTTTGAAGATTCCTAGGTGGAAGGGATGGAAAACGATGCTGCATCATTAACAGGATAGATTATGAGATAGTTATGGCGCATCTCTATCAGGACTGAGAAGTTGTGCCTAGACTCTGGCATCCCATTCCATGCATTACCCTGACCAGTATTGACTTTCAAACATTTTTACACTCTGACCTGAAAAGGAGATTGTGTGGCGTGAAAGAAGGGGCTCGGGATTCGGGAGTCAAGCGGTGTGGTTCCAGTTCTGGCTGGCCCATGTTATACTTGGATGTCCTTAATTTCCCTGAGCTTCAGGGTTCTCCCTTGCAAGCTACTATAAAAGTTAGAAAAGACACAGTGACAGAGATCCAGGGTCGAATCCAAGAGCTTAATCTGATGGCGGCAGCCGGAGAAGCCCTCTTACACTAACTTGAGGAAAGTGTCTTTGGATTTGTTTTGGGTTTAAGTGATGACCTTTATCCTGGCTGTCCCACAGAATTGCTGGGGACGTACACTGAAAACAGATTTGAAAGCACCCAGAGTAATTAGTAAAATGTAGAAATTTAAGCGGATGTTGTATTATTTAAAAATATTCATTATTAACAGAAGATTGACACGTGGAACGTTTTGAAGGTGCTTTTTTTATTTGTAAACACGTAATACATAAAAGAAGGCTGGTGGTAATCATTTCCATTCTGAAATGACCACAACTCTAGACTTTTGTTTTAAATTTTAAATTGTGAAATGATTTGCCAGATTTTAAGTGAAGTGAACTTCTGTGACAGAAAAAATAAAATTTAAACTTCTGAATTTGATTCAGAATGATGAACCTGTGTATGATTGTAAACTACATGGCTTTTCCCCCCACAAGGAAGAAGCATGGTTTTATCCAAATACTAAAATTTACACGCAGTTTTTTAGGGTTGGAGCTCATGAATTGGGGAAAAGGTTTTGAATAGGCGCTTGTCTTTGGGAATCAGTAAATTCATCTCCCCAAAGACTTCCCAGGGCTTTGTGCTTATCCTACGAGCTGGTAGCATTTAGCAAAAGCAAGTGGGATGTAGCTGAGCCGTAAAATGGTAAACTAGAGACGGGAACATCCGCATCAAGGTGTGGTCGGGTTCACATGTGGGACCGTAATCCTGAAGCCACCGTACTCCGTGTGTTCACTGAAATGCTCTGCACTGTGCTCATCACTGTTGCCCAATACCTAGAGAACTGGGCAATTTCGAAGCTGCCACCGAGAGCTTTCAGAAGGCCCTGCTGCTCAACCAGAACCACGTGCAGACCCTGCAGCTGCGGGGCATGATGCTCTATCACCACGGGAGCCTGCAGGAAGCCCTGAAGAACTTCAAGGTGGGCCTCCGTGAGAAGCGAAGGACCTTGAGCGGGATGAACGGGGAGGAGGGCCAGGAATCGTGTTTCCGCAGGAACAAAAAGGGAGAAAACCATTGCCACATCCTATAGACTACTTTAGGAGCGTGTATTTGGTCTGCTTTAGCCTGGAGGGAAAACGTTTCCAACTCGAGACTGAAGGATAAAGCACTTAAAAGTCATGGGCGCCTGTACTGATGCTAATGGAGCCTTTTCTCCTTCCTTGCAGCGGTGCCTGCAGCTGGAGCCCTACAACGAGGTGTGCCAGTACATGAAAGGACTCAGCCATGTTGCCATGGGACAGTTCTATGAAGGCATAAAAGCTCAGACAAAAGTCATGCTGAATGATCCTCTCCCAGGCCAGAAGGCTAGCCCGGAGTATCTGAAAGTGAAATATCTCCGAGGTAAGACGTGAAATGGCCCAGTCATTGAATTTTAATGCTCAGAGCTGCAGAAATCATATTGCTTGTCTCTCTGAGGTTTTGTAGGAGGCAGCCGAGTCTCGAAGACACGCGGTAGCTTGAACAGAGCTCCGCCCTTGGTTTGCAGCCGTACCTGGACTGGATAAGGGCCCCTGTCTTTTGTTTTTTTAAAAAATATTTTTTATGACATTTTATTTGCTTGTTTATCAGAGAGTGAGGGAGAGAGAGCACGAGCAGGGGGAGGAGTAGGCAGAGGGAGAAGCAGGCTCTGTGCTGAGCAGGGAGCCTGATGTGGGACTCAATCCCAGGACCCCGGGATCATGACCTGGGTGGAAGGCAGACGCTTAACCAACTGAACCACCCACAGGCATCCCTGGGCCCCTATCTCCTAAAGACTGGCCCAGTACTTTGTCTGCCACTGCCTGCATATTTTTTTAAAGTGAAAAAGATTTTACTCGAGTCAGAAAAAACCTATCCTGAGCTGAAAGTGACAGTCATCTGGGTATCGATGTGTCTCATCACATCTCGTCTAGAGTCAGAGGAAAGTAACATTTTCTGAGACTTTTAGTGTTAAATGTAAACTTTGATCTGTCATTCTTTCATTTCACAATTCTCACATACTTTGGAGACATTCATTTGGGATGAGGAAGAAAGCCAATCTTTAAGCTGTCTTTTGTTTGTCAGAGTCTCACCTTTTCTTTGCCATACATAATGGTAATTTTTTAAGTTGTTTTGTTTCAAATGGATATTTTAACTGAAGTGCAATTAACATTCAGTGTTATGTTTGATTCAGGCACAAGATATAATGATTTAGTAATTCTGTACATTCTCTATGCTCATCACGATAATATTTTTATTGTTCACACAGAGCAGAAATCTTTACTTCCCCTTCTGCTCTTTCCTTTGCCATCATTAACCGTCTCCTACCAGTACTGTCCAACGGTAAAAAATTAGTAGCCCTGGAGTTGTAAGTTTCTAGTAGCCACGTGAGAAATATAAAAGTAAACATGGAGAATTAACTTTAATAATGCACTTGATTTGACTTGGTATATGCCTAGTATCAGTTCAGTATATAATTAATATGAAAACACTATTCATTAATACCATTAGGTATTTTACATTATTTTTTGTGCCAAGTCTTTGAAACCCGATGTATATCTTATACTTACAGAACATCTTTATATTTACATCTCAATTTGGTTGTTAAATTTTCATTGGAAATTCCTAATTTGAACTCCTGTTTCAAGAAATTTAAAGTTGAAAAAGTAGATTCATATGTGTGAGTTGCTCCAAACATACTGAAGTTTTCTAACAATTCACTCAAATATCAATTTTTACATTTAGATTAATTAGATTCAAATTTAAAATGTGATTTCTTGGTCACACTGGCCATGTTTTTTACTTTTTTTTTCTTTTTTGAGAGAGAGTGTGTACACAAGCGTGAGCAGTGGGGGAGGGAGCAGAGGGAAAAGGAAAGAGAATCTCAAGCAAGCTTCACGCCCAGCATAGAACCTGACACAGGGCTCAATCTCACCACCCTGAGATCATGACCTAAGCCAAAATCAGGAGTTGGATGCTTAACCGACTGAGCCATCCAAACACCCCACACACTGGCCATGTTTTAAATGTTCGCTAGCCAGGTGGCTAGGGGCTGCCTATGATTTCCTCTTGTTTCCTGGTTTAGTAGAACACGTGGACTGAAGGAGGGGCACTCCATATCCCGGCATTTTTCTGCACTGCTTCTCTAGAGATAAGCAGCAGCTCGTCAGCTGATGAAATCATATACATAATTGATTCACATCAATTGACAGAGAACCAGGCTCTGTCTGACACTGAACTTGGATTCTCAGGCTCTGCAACTGGAAAGTGAGAACTTTGGTGCTCTTCATGGAAAGAGGATTAAAACTTAGCCAAAGTGGACCCAGATTGACTGGCTTATGTCCGATCTGGTACTTTGAGTTGCCCTGTATCCTATAGTAATAGGGACTTACTACAATTTGGTGTCTCCATTTAGAATTCTTGGAATTCTTGGAATTAATGGTTTGTTAAAGAGTATTTGTATGTCAACCGGCAATAAAAAAGATTTCTTTGGCAATATGTGGGTGTGTCAGATCTCGTCTCCTGTCTGCAGAGTATTCTCGATATCTTCACGCACACCTCGATACTCCTCTTACGGAATATAACATTGACGTGGATCTGCCTGGAAGCTTTAAAGACCACTGGGCTAAAAATCTGCCTTTCCTCCTGGAAGACTACGAGGAGCAGCCAGGGCTGCAGCCCCACATAAAGTAAGTGCTTCAAATGAAAATGACCTTTTTTTGCTTTTCAGGCTGAGCTATCAGCTCGTCGTGGTAACTCTTGCTCAGCAAATGGCTTCCCGTCCACTGTTTCTTGGGAATTTATCTTTGGATTTGGTATGCCTGCAGATAGCTCTTTTAGTTTCCCAGGTACATTGAAGCTTACCTTTGAATATCCCCTTCCCTTCCGGCCCAATCTTCCCTGCTAATTTTATGCAACCTTCAAACTTGAAATGTAGTCATTGACCGTTGTTGCTATGCATTACTATGACCACGTTACTTTTCAAACAAACGGTGACTCAAAACCAAAAGTTTGAAATTACAGTGATGGCCGACTACTGCTGCATGATGACTAAAGGGCTGATTATAAAATGATTAGATCTAGGATAGGAATTAATCCCTGGGAGTCGAGCAATGCCTTCAAAATTAAGAAAAATCTGCCAAGATCAATCCCCTCACTCCCTACAAAGAAAGAAAACAAGGGACAAATCCAAGCTAGAGTGATGCATGATAGGCACATTTGAAAGGAAGAAAGTGTCCTAGAGATGAGGGCATCTAACAGCCACTGCAATGGAATGCCTTCAGGCATAAGCAAGATGGGTTTTGGACCACATTCACAGGATCTCAACAAGAGCAAATGCAGATCCTGCCTGGGAAGACTGTAGTGCCAATTTGGGGGTGTAAGTATTCCCACAGATTAAGATCATTAGTATGAGAATCAAAAACCAAGATCACCAAAACAATATGTGAAAATCAACAGAAATTACAAATAACAGACTTAGACTCTCAAGGACTTCAGATACTGGAATTATTGAATACACTCTCTAACTCCAAATGAAATATTTGAAGAAATTAGGAAGAAATAACAAACAAGAAACAAGAGATTATTAAAAATGACTGGGCAGGGGGCGCCTGGGTGGCTCAGTGGGTTAAGCCGCTGCCTTCGGTTCAGGTCATGATCTCAGGGTCCTGGGATCGAGCCCCGCATCGGGCTCTCTGCTCGGCAGGGAGCCTGCTTCCTCCTCTCTCTCTGACTGCCTCTCTGCCTGCTTGTGATCTCTCTCTATCAAATAAATAAATAAAATCTTTAAAAAAAAAAAATGACTGGGCAGGTTAAAATTAAATTGGAGGCTTTAGGAATAGAACATATAATCATTGAAATAAAGAATTCAGTATATAAGCTAAACAGCAAATTAGACATAGCTGAGAGAAAATGGCAGAATTAGAAGGCAGAGCATTAGGAATTATCTCGAATGTAGCACAGAGAATCCAGGTATTATAAAACATGAGAGAGAGAAGATGTGGAAGATATAAAAAATGTCTAGCATATATTTAGATGAAATCTTGGGAAAAGAGAATGAAAGAGAGACAATTTTTGAAGACATAATGGCTAGCAATTTCCCAGAATTAAGGAAACATAAATTTACAGAATTTTTTAAGAAAGCAAGATAAGGGGCGTCTGGGTGGCTCAGTGGGTTAAAGCCTCTGCCTTCAGCTCGGGTCATGATCCCAGGGTCCTGGGATTGAGCCCCACATTGGGCTCTCTGCTCAGCATGGAGCCTTCTTCCTCCTCTCTCTGCCTACTTGTGATCTCAGTCTATCAAATAAATAAAATCTTAAAAAAAAAATTCAAGAAAGCAAGATAAATGGCAAGAAATCCATATCCAGACACATCATCAGTAACAAAAGAACACATAAGGAGAAAAATTTTTTAAACAGAAAGAAAAATCTTACCACCTATTTAAGGTCAGTAATTGGACTGACTCTAAGCCTTTCAACATCAGAATGGCAGCTAGAAGATGATGGACTATCTTCAGAGTGCTGAAAGAAAAAAATAACTTTCAACCTAGAATTCTGTAGCCGACAAAACTATCTTTTATGAATAAAGACCAAATAAATATATATTCAGACAATAAAAAGGTGAACTAACCACCACTTGCCATTCACTAAAAAACCTTCTAATTGTGTAATTGAAGAAAAAGGCAATTAACCTCAGGCAGGATTTGAGATACAAGAAGGAATCATGAGAAAAGAAAGATGGTATGCTTGATGAATTGGTAAGTCTAAATAAGCATTGTCTTTATAAAATAATACTTTATTTGGGGGCTTTCTAAAAAGGACAGAAAAAATACTGGGCACAATAGCAAATAAGTTGAGGGATAGCAAGAATTAAGTTTTGTAAGGGAATATGAGTTAAATATTATGTTAAAGCTTTAAGTTCTACATAAATATTTAAAATATCTAGGGTGAGTACTAAAAGTTAGAAACAAAGTGTACAGCTTCTATATTAGTAGAAAAGTAAAAACAAAACAATTAAATTTAAAATCAAGCAGAAAAAAGGACTGGAAGGGAGGCATTAGAAGTAAGTGGGACAAATGAAAAGAAAAAAAAATAAGAATAGGTTGAAATAATCCAGATATATCAATAATGACAATAAATATAAAGCGACTAAAGGTCAAAAGGTAGACAGAGTTGGATTGGAATGTTTTTAAAATCCAGTTAAATGCTTTTTACAATGCATAAGAACACAAAAATTGAAAGTAAAGGAATGGAGGAAGTTCTATGTGGGAAACACTATAAGAATCCTGATGTAGGTATTAATAGATTTTAAATTATTAAATTTAGTTTGATTTTATTTTTTTAAGATTTTACTTATTTGAGAGAGAGAATGAGCAAAAGAGAGCGTGAACAGTGTAGGGGGATGACGAGCGAGAGGGAGAAGCATGCTCCCTGCTGAGCAGAGAGCCCGATGCAGGACTCGATCTCAGGATCCTGGGATCAGGACCTGAACCGAAGGCAGACGCTTAACCATCTGAGCTACCCAGGTGCCCCTAGAAAAGGATTTCTTTAGACACGCAAAGCTTAGACCTTAGAAAGACTAATGAATTGGACTCCATTGAACCTAAGAACTACTGTTTGACAAGAGACACCATGAACCATGAATAGCTAAGTCTGAGTTACAAAAAGCTACTTGCAACCTGGAAACTGATTATCCAAAATTAATGTCCAGAATTTATGAAAAAGTCTATAAATTAAAGGTAGAAGTCAAATAACCAGTAGAAAATTTTGTAAAACACATGAATAAGGGAAAGGATGAATGGCAAATTTGGTTGATAAGTACATCTGACCCCATTTCTCACCCGTGAGAATGAACAGATATTACAAAGTCCAATAATAGTAATATTGACTGGGGGGTGGGGGGCCAAGGAGGATTTTTATACATGCCAGGTGAGAGTTGAAATTGCTATAACCACGCTGGCCAGGTGTTTGTCATCATCTTGTAAAACTGAACATTGGCACATGGTACAGTCTTACACTTCTGCCGTGTGAATTCGGTAGAGGAACTTGTACTTGTGCACATGTCCGACAGGAGATCTGTACCAGACTGCTGGTGGCGGTGTTTCTTCAGATGGAAAACCGAGAATCATCCCAATGTCAATGAACAGAAGAGTGGATAAAAGTGATACCAGCCCACAGTGGGGTACGCTGTACAACAGTATAAGCAGACAACCCATCTGAGAGTGTGGATTAATCCTAAAATAGAAAGTTGAGCAAAAACAGCGAGTCAGTAAACTACAATGTCCTATCATTTTCCCCATAAAATTCTTGAGCAAAACTATAGAATATATTGTGTAGGGCCACATATTTGTAACCTAGTTTTTTGTTTGTTTGTTTTTTAAAGAAAGGAGTCATGAACATAAAGATAAGTAAGCTCTCGCTGGGAGGCAGGATAGGATGGGGACGGTAGCATACAAGTAGATAGACAATTGGTCTAGTTCTTAAATTGGGTTAATGAGATTGTATGCTTTTGTGTGTATCAGTTATTATATAATCAGAAGCATTAAAATAGGCTGGCCAAAGAGGTTATATTTATTCTCTGCCACTCCTTTTTAGAGAATTATCTGTGTGCAGAAGAGCAATAACATGGCAGGCCTCACTGCAGTCTCTAGACATCTGCTGGCCCCGGGCTGATGTCTGGAACTGGGGTTTTAGGAGCGTCCCACCGTTCCCCGAACTGACAAGTGGCTCGCTGTACCTAAGCTGTTTGCACAAACAACGCGGTCTGTGCTAAACACCGACTTTCCTTCTGGGTGTCTGGAATATGGCAACTTGGCAGCTAGAGGCTGCGTACATGCTCAGCCCCTGATAGAAACCCTGAGCAGTCCATGTCTTGTGAGTGTCTGTGGTTGGTGGCATTTCACCCCAGGAGTCAATCCTGTGTTGTCTCCACTGGGAACGGACCCTTGGACGCTTCCACCTGGTTCCCACCTGGTTTCTTCTGGACTTAGCCCCATGAGCTTTTCCCGTTTGATGATTGTGCTTGTGTCCTTCTGCTGTAATAAATCTCAGCCATGAGGATGACTGTGCAGTCCTGTGAGTCTTCCTAGTGAATTACTGAACTCGACAGTGGTCTTGGGACCCCTGCACAGCCTCTAACTTAAAACTGCAAACTTTGTTATGCAGACTTCAAGGATGTTGGCAGCTAAGCAAGTCCTACTAGGCCCATAGGCCATTTCCAAGTATACTTGGTATAATAGAACTTGGGACAGGGGTAGGGGATGGACATGGGGCAGACATCTGGTTGCTTATTGATAAAGACAGTCCATGCAGTTTATGTATTCTGGGGAAGTTTTTTAAGGCAAATAATGGTCATAGGTATCTTCTGATTCTCACTCTAGTTATCAGTGTTCCAAGTGTATGATGATAATGGTGTGTGCACACACTCACGAAGATTCCGTCTTTCAGTTTTTGTGTGGTTGGGTGCCCAGCACCGAAGTCAAGATTCTGTGGTTGTAGGTTTCTTGATTAGTTTTCTGGTGGAGGAAGTGACTGCTTTCCAGGTGAAGCCTGATTGCAGGACATCTGTTGTGAAAGTCCTGACCATGTACGTGATATTTCTTCCAGAGACGTGTTACATCAGAACTTTGAGAGCTACAAGCCTGAGGTCCAAGAGCTGATCTGTGTAGCTGATCGTCTGGGATCACTGATGCAATATGAGACACCTGGTTTCCTGCCAAACAAGAGGATACACAGAGGTATTCTGAAACCGTCTGAAAATGGAAACACTTCTGACATTGTCAAACCATGTTGTGCTTTAAAAAAAGAAAAAATAATCATTTGGGCTGACTCAGAATCTCCGTTTGATCAGGACAAGATTGTGGAGATTCAGTCCCAGTGAGTTCTAAAAGGAGACGGCCGCCAGCATGGTTTTCGTGCTGTTGCTGTAGTGTAGACGGAGAAGCTGGGTCTCAGATCGGACAGTCCGTCCATGGGCGCCGTCTGCTTAGTGTGGGAGCAAGGGAGAATTTAAACCTCCAGTTGCATCCGTAGGAAGCAGAGCTGGGAGGAGACAACTTTGGGGGCACCCCTAGTTTCCCTTGATAGATTTTAGTTCTATTAGGACCATCAGGGCTGTAATGTATCTCTGGGCTTGTTAAAGTGCCAATACTCGTGATTCTTTCTTTCTACGATGACCCTGGAGTTAATCCCCGAGACTCTCTAAAGTGGGTGAAAATCAGTTCCTCTGACGTGTGCTTCACACGCTTGTTTTCTCAACATTTCCTTCTTTTAGCCATGGGTTTGGCAGCGTTGGAGGTCATGCAAGCTGTCCAGCGTACATGGACCAACTCGAAAGTTCGCATGAATGGGAAGACACGGCTGATGCAGTGGAGAGACATGTTTGACATTGCCGTGAAGTGGAGACGGTGACTAATCTTTAAATGAAAATACACTCAAAGTGTTATCCTTGGGAAGGGGTAGAAGCCTCCTCCAGTTAACGGGTGTTTCTGAGTAGTGTAGTCGATGTACGGTATTACATGAGTTTCCATGTATGGCGCAGAGATCTGATGAGTCTGTATGCTACACCGGGTCACATGAGGGTCGCCACCATCTGTCCCCACACAACACTGTTACAGGATCACTGACGGGTCCTCCTGCTGTGCCTCTCATCCCCGTGGCTTGTTTCCGTAAGTGGGGGCCTGTACCTCCCACTTAGCTAACAGGTTTGGAATCCTGTTTTGTTTACTAACAGCAGGCCTCGTAAGTTTCATTTTCCTCTCTCAACTTTGTCCGAAATTGCTGGCATCCTTATTCTTTGAAATAAACTCAGCTACTGTTTATGAACTATAGGGACTGAGTGCTGTCGGGTTTCCAAGCATATTTTTAAGTGAAGTGTTTTAGAAAAAGCCGTCTCTTGGAGAGAGCGTATCAGGGTGTGTTGTCCCTTCGAATGAACTTCAGTGTCCCAGTCCCTCCATAGTTGATGTGTGTGCCTGCCTCACCAGCTACAGTGTAGTGGGGGAAACCACTGATACTCGTTTATATGAGAAAAATACTGCCTTCTGGTAAACCTGGACTGACCCCCTCCTTGGTCCACTTGGAACTCCTGTTTGGAATCTGCAGGTCGGTGTTGCGTCCTTTGAGAAAAGCCGAGCAGCTGCTTCCTCCCCACTTTGCAAAGATCTCTCCTGTTCTACTGTGAATGCTTTTGAGCATTTGTAAGTTTGATAAGGTCTTCATCCTTAACAAGCTCTGTTTTATAGGATTGCTGACCCAGACCAGCCTGTGCTGTGGTTGGACCAGATGCCAGCACGGAGTCTTAGCAGAGGTTTTAACAACCACATCAATTTAATCAGGTACGAACCTTCCGTGCATCTTTCCTGTTTTCATAGGACTTTATTCTCAAGAGGTCATGGAGACCATGAGCGACCCTTGCTCTTTCCCTGGTGACTTTTTGACAGGGGGACACACAGGTTAGCTCTGCACCTGCAGGGTCCCGCCTGCATTCATTTCAGCTAATCCAACTGTGGGGGAAAATGCAGAACATCCCATGCTCCTTTCTCTGGCTCTTCTCTTTGATGCACAGCTCTGTTGAAGGGAAGACGGTCTGATTTTTGCTTGGGATGTTCTTCTCATAGGGTCCTAAAACATGACAGCAAGTAATTAGATGGAGAATATGACATTTCCCATGATATCTTGGTGATGTTGCGTGGCTTGAAGAATTCTCAAACAAGAATTGTGGTGGGGGAAGGGCTCCCCTGTCCCATCACCAAAACCCCAGCAAGCAGAGGGGTTGGCTCAGTAACACTCTGGTAGCTAAGTCTTCCTGGAAGGGCGAGCCACGTTAACGGGAAAGCCCCTGTCTTGTCCAGAGGCTCTGTAAATTCAGGACATGGGTTCTTAGCCACCTTCATGTGCTTAGCTGCCCTCAAAGTAGGTGACAGACAGATATTAAAGATCATCAGCTTCAAGGAGAGCCATGAATTTAATATCAGATAAAATTCGCAAGTGTGGTCGTCATGTCACATCTAAAATGCTTCTACCTCCTTCCAGAAGCCTAATCAACTAGATGTCATTCAGTACAACTCTGACGTTAAGTTTAATGGAAATGTCATTTGTGCACTTTTTTTTTTTTACGTCCTAGAAAAATAATTTCCTCTTGTGGCTGGTGTGTTGCTGTTTCTTATGGAATAATTTGTGACATGTGGAGATAGGCCACCGTCTTTATGTTGTGCTGCATGCTAATGACGTAGCTTAGTGAGGACGGACTGATGAACTACGACATGTGTGTTAAGAGTGATGGTGCTCATGTGTACAGGACACAGGGGACACAGAAGAGGGGTGTCTAGTCCAGCTTTTAGGTGATGCTTGAGCTGTTTGGGAGGATGGATGGGAAGCAGAAAAGTGGGTGAGGCATGGACACACAAGTGAGTCAGGCATGGTCAGGAGAGGGTGACTCCTTCCTTAGGACTGGTGATTAGCATCAGGAATTGAGGCTTAAAAGGCAGAGACCAAAATATAAAAACTTTTTTTCTAAATATAAATAACTTGATAGCCACTTAATGTTTCCCCCACCCCCGCCAAAAATGACGAACTGTTCAGAGATTGTAAGCAGAGAAGTGGCAGAGCAGATTGGCACATTCAGATGGTCACTTGGGCTGTAGGTGCCAAGATAGGGGAGAGAAGGCGGTGACCCGGGAGAGAAGGGAGGTGGTTGGAAAGTTGTGTAATGAATCAGGTGAATGAGTACCAGGTCCGGATAGCTATGTGGAGGTGAGTGGGAGGGGACGAGGTGGATATTGAGAATGTAGACTCAGGAGTACAGGTGGCAGGTTGGAAATCGGGGAGAACGTGGGGATCCATGGGAGGCAGCCCCCTCTCCGGCTCAGGTGCGTGGTCCTTCCAGTAGGCCAGGTGACACTAGGACAAAAAGTAGGTGGCCATGTTGTGGGGCTGGGGCTGGGGGCAGTGCAGGGTACGGGAGTGACTTCCTGCTCACAATTATGAACTTGATGTTTGAGACGCCTATAGGGAATGCATAAGGGAGCAGCTGGGTGGGTTCCGTTAGACACATGTATGCCAGAGGGACGTGTGCATCAGCGTGTGGGCTTTACAGGAAGTTCTGGGAGTTTTAGAACTAGAAGGTGGGGATAGAAGTGTGAGCAAAATGATATTTAGAGTGGACAGAGGAGATGAAGGCCACGTGTGAGCTGGACTGCAAGGAGTGGGAACAGGTAATGCTACAGGGAGAACCAGGGGAGAGGAGAAAAAGGAAAGGGCTTCCGAACAGGAAATTGGCATGCAAGTACTTGGGGATTTTATTTCTCATTTTGGCATCTGCGGGACTGAGTTTGGTGCCTTTCCTACCAGAAGAATCTGCAGGAGCTCACAGGCAGTCTTGCTAAGACAGTTCTTTGCTGTTTCTGTTCATGGGCTGCAGACAAGCACAGTTCCCAGAATTTTTTCTGCATTATTGTCTTGGCCGTCTTAACTGTTTTCTTGATTTAACCTGGCAATCAGGTGTTGTTTCAAATATGTCCCTTTGTAAAAAGAGCCTTTTTTTTTTTCCTTACAGGGGTCAGGTGATTAACATGAGATACCTGGAGTATTTTGAGAAGATTCTTCATTTCATTAAAGATAGGATTCTTGTTTACCATGGGTAACCCTTCGGTTTTCTTTCCCATGCTAATTGCTAGCTGTGGTCTATTTTGCATTAGTTATATTTGTGAAACTTGGAAACTAAGCCTACTGACAGACTAAACAAAGTATCAGCTGTTTGCACGGTGTTCGAAACCAGAATCTCTCCGTAATAACCTAGCATCCTTCTTTGAACAGCTTCACAAAATCCACAGGGTGTTTCTAATCTTACAGGATTGTGACTTTTCTCATCTCTTTCCTCCAAAGAGCAGGACATTTCTTTGAGTTTCTTTTTTAGGGACTTCAGCCATCACATTCATTCTCCCTCCCGTGAAAGGCCATATGGCATAGATACAATACTGAACAAAACCCTGGGGAGAAAGAATTCTGAATGGAAAGTTCTTACCCAGTACATGTAAGATTGGTATGAAAACCTAGCAGGATACTTCCATTTGAGCTACTTCAGCAAGGAAAAAAAAAAATTCACTTCTAATTTCAGAGGTGGCACAGGAGAATCAAGGTTTCATGGCCAAACCAAGATCCATATGTGTTACACAAACACTGGCTGAGAGTCTGTTCTGCCTTTCCCTGTTTCACTTTCTGGAAGGGCTGCTATTTTCTTAACTATGATCTGCAGCCCCAAATTCATGAGGATTAAATCACCCCATTATTTAGAAACTTCTGTTCCGGCCCAATGTTTTGAATATTGAGCTACTCACAGTTGAGGATGATTTATTTAAATTAAAGGTAATAGCAATTAATGTGATTATTACATTTCTGTATTAATTTTAGTTGCCATCTCCCTCTCTCTCTGTCTCTCGCTCTTTCTCTTTTTAAGAGCTAATAATCCTAAAGGATTGTTGGAAGTTAGAGAAGCTTTGGAAAAAGTACACAAAGTAGAAGACCTCCTTCCGATTATGAAGGTAAGTTTATTATCAAAATCCCGTGAGGTGTTTTTAGAAAAAAAAAAAACAAATAAACTAGAGCACTTTTTAAAAAGAATTCATAACTTTAAATGCATGTTTATTAATATTCCACTATAAGCATTTTAAAATTTATAAAGCATTCTACCTGAAAACACTAATGGAAACACACTCTGAATAAGAACCAAAATAAGACACAGGCATCAGTCTCAAACTATGAAGCAAATCTGTGAGGAAGCAGTTGATACAGGGAACAGAAGGAAACTTAAAATTCTCTGCCATTGAATTCTGCTCCTGGCTGGCCTCTGTGGAGTACCTGGTACTTGACTGCCTTTCCACACCACAGCAATTCTAAAACAGGACAAAATACAAGGCAACTATTTTTAGGCGCTGACAATTATAAGACTGTGCTTTCTGAGAAGAGGGAAACACCTAAGGTGAGCCTCATGTTCACCCCAGCTTTCTACCCGGGATTACTTACTGAACCCCTGTGTGTGTGTGTGGAGCGTAAGCAGAGTCTGGAGGCCTTACTGAGCTAAGGAGGCAGAGATTGGAGCTGGGATATGCTCAAGTGTCTGGAGTTTACAGGGCGGAGTCCAGAAGAGGAGGGAGCTGCTCAAGGTGAGGATTTCCTGGAGGTCAGTGTGAGAGTCCTTGACATCCTGGGCTGAGAGCTCAACTGTGGGCGCACAGTGAGGCTGAGAGGCTCTGCAGAGAGTGGCCGCTATGGGGGGGTGAGAGCTGGACAGAGATATCGGCGGTTCGACACCACTGACAGACATTGGAGTTGTGGCCTTGCCAGGATGGAGGGCTGTGAGCACCTCGGCTGTCTCATTACAACCCCAGAAAGGACACACTGTAGGTGTAAGACCCCCTAGAATGAGGTTTACATCCTACAACAAAGGACAGTTTCTAAATAGATCATCCTCAAAGAGAAAAAAAAAGTCTGAAAGGATTAAATGGATCTGCTAGTGATTTGACTGCCTCCCCAAACAAAACTCACACCCTTTAAAGGAGGAAATACAATCTAGACTTAATTATTAGACAAATGAAGAAGCAGGACAACGTGACCCATAACCAAGAAAAAAACCATTTGACAGGAACAGACCCCCAGATGATCCAGAAGTGGGAATTCGTTCTTTCAAAGTCTTCGCTTCATAAATGTATTTGAGGACTTAAAGGAAAACATGAACACAATGCTGAAGAATCGCAGCGAGGAAACGGAAACTATGAGAAAACCGAAAGAAAAGTGGAGGACCCAAAAGATTCAGATGGGTGACCAGCTCACAAGACATGTTGTCTGTAATCCAGCACTCAGTTCACTTAGCAGGACGCTGGACAGAGAACGAGGCTTTGTGGCATCCTCCATCTCATCGTGAAGCCCAGCAGGGACCCAGACGTGGGTCCTGTCCCTTTCTCTACAGGGTGAGTGAAGTCAAGGTTGGTGCCCACCCTCACGGAGAAGCCACTGCTTGGTTTTTGCGTATGGCCTAAGGTTGGTGTGTGGGTTCTCCACTTCCTTGTTCTGAGGCCGTCTTCCCGATCAGAAGGTTTTACAAGGGCCCCCATCGTTTCTCAGGGGAGGCCAGTGATGGAACACTATTCAGTAACAAAACAGAGAAAGGGCACTGTTACACCCACGGCAGCTGGGCTTAACCTCAGAAAAAAACATGATTTTGAGCAAAGGAGGCCACATACAGAAGAGTCTGATTCCATTTCTAAGAAGTTTGATCTGCAGGGAGAGTTATCAGAACAATGGAGGCTTAGGAGAAGTGGGATTGACCTTAATGTGGTAGGAGGAAACTTTCCAGAATGATGGCAGTACACTGTATCTTGATGGAATAGTGGGTACATGGGCAAATGGATGTATACAGTTGTCAGAATGCATCAGATTACATGTGAAGTTCATTGGTTATAAATTCTACTTCAATAGAAAGTACATAAATTAATTTCCTGAGAGATTTGAGCCAGCATCATATGATAGATAGATAGGAGCAATAGAAAAAAATAGAATTCTCATAAATCAAAAAATAACCTCAGGCTAGTATATTAAAGTCAGCTGAATATCAAATATATATGGGCTAGAAGATCAAACCAATAAAGTCTCCCAGAATATAGTATGTAAAAGACAAAGAAATACAAACTATGAGAGACGATGAACAGAAGATGAAGAATGGACCTATCTGATAGAAATTCTGGAAGGAGAGAAGAAAGATAAGGAGAGCGATTAGTCAACAAAACAATAGAAGGAGAACTTGAGAGATGAAAAGATCAGTTGAGGGCCCCCTGGGTATTCAACATGATGTTCAACATTGACTTCTAGACATATTTTAATAAAATTTAGGGATTTCAAGGTGAAAGTTCCTCAAAAAAATTAGAGACTTATCATATGATCCAACAACTCCACCTCTAGGTGTATGCTCAAAAGAATCAAAAGAAGCAACTTGAACAATACTTGTACACCTGTGTTCACGGCAGCATTGTTCACGTTAGCCAAGGGATGGAGGCAGCTCAGGTGTCCACCGATAGATGAATGGATGAGTCATATGTGGTCTAGCCATACAATGGAATATTATTCAGCCTTGAGAAGGAAGGAAATTGTAACCGCGGCTAAAACATGGACGAAGCCCGAGGACATAATGCTACATAAAAGTAGCCAGTCACAAAAGGACGAATGCCCTATGATTCTTGTCATATGAGGTGTTGAGAGGAGTCAGATTCATAGAGACAGAAGGAAGAATGGTGGCTGCTAGGGGCTGGAGGAGGGAGAATGGGGAGTCAGTGTTTAATGGGAACAGAGTTTGTATTTGGGAAGTTCTGTGGATGGATGGTTGCAAACAGTGGGAATGTACTTAATGCTATCAAACTCTACATTCACAAATGGTTAAAGTGGCAGATTTATGTAATTTATATTTTATCACACACAAAAAAATAAAAAGAACATCTTCAAGCTTCCAGAAAAAAACAAATACCAAGGAAGGAGAATTCCACAGATGCCCAACTTCCCTCCAGCAATAGCGGATTCTAGAAGACAACTAAGGGAAATTTATTTGCACCACTCTTCCAGTGTTCAGGTGTGAAGGTCAAATGAAAACGGTTTCAAACAGTCATTTAGGAATTTCATCAAGCCTAGGTTTTCTTTGTCAAAATGATTGAAGGACCTGTGTACTCTCACAAGTGAAGCCCAAGAAAGAAGAAAACATGAGAGACAAGAAATCATGGTGAACAAATAAGCCACTGGCATGAATTGTTAATGCCTGATGTTAAAAAATACATGTCTGAAATTAAAGTACCCACTACTGTCAACCTTAGAGTCCGAAGAAAGCAGAGAGGAAGTAAAACTGTTACTAAGGTATTTGTTTTTTTCAGTGAGAATATAATCACTGGCTGACCCATGATATTGACAGGAAAATACAGGTTTAAATATCTATATTAAAAATTTAAGGCAGGGCACCTGGGTGGCTCAGTTGGTTAAGTGACTGCCTTCAGCTCAGGTCATGGTCCCAGAGTCCTGGGATCAAGTCCCACATTGGGCTCCCAGCTCCATGGGGAGTCTGCTTCTCCCTCTGACCTCCCCTCTCATGCTCGCTCTCTCTCTCTCAAAATAAATAAATAAAAATCTTTAAAAAAAAAAAAAGAAAATTTAAAGGCAACACTGAAAGGATAGTGGTGGGATGTATAATCCTCTGCACGCCTAGAAGGGGGGCGCCTGGGTGGCTTAGTGGGTTAAAGCCTCTGCCTTTGGCTCAGGTCATGATCTCAGGGTCCTGGAGTGGAGCCCCACATCAGTCTCTCTGCTCAGCGGGGAGCCTGTTTCCCTCTTTCTCTGCCTGCCTCTCTGCCTACTTGTGATCTCTCTCTCTATCAAATAAATAAATCTTAAAAAAAAAATAAATGCCTAGAACGTAGGGAAACAGCATAAAGACAACAAAGTCAGTTTCGCTCAGAGCTTACGAAAAGGGGAAAAAAGGAGGGTGGGTAGGAAATGGTGTAATGACAATGAGAAGTCAGCATGGCATTATGATCGATCCCCAAGGGAGAGATGGAGGATCTCACACTGGTGTTTTAAAGCCCAGCTACGTGCGATTTACAGCAGACACGCTTAACAAGAGAACGTTTAAAAAAGTAGAAGGGAGAAAGGTACACCAGGCAAATGCTAGCGGAAGGAAGGAGGGTGTGGCGATGTTTATATCAGAAACAGTGTAATTCAAGATGGAGACCTCAAAGTACAGAAGTTTTGTTGTTTAAAAATCTAATCCTTTAAGAAGTTATAATTTTAGGAATCTCTTCTCTGCCTGGGAGTAGAACTATTCAAACATTTGCCATCAGCAGGGGGATTTTCTTTTTTCCAACTCCTGCTTTGAACTTTAATGTAAAAGTTGAATCAGTGTTCTTGTAGCTCTGGTAGAGAGGTTTGATTACATCAAATGACATTTAAGACACGGGTAGGACCAGAGCTTGTCCATTTCTGAGGAATAACCGGGAAGCATCACATCGTGAACAAAGCAGCGAGCTAGGATTCTGCACGCCAGGGCCCCCTCTGCCACACTGGGCTTGGCTGACAGTGGAAACTCTGTCTAGATCCCAGACTCCTGTCTGCCAGGAGCAATGATTCTGGCCAGACCTCCCCTCAGGGGGCTATAGCGAGTGTCTGATGAACTAAGGTGGCGGTTCCCAACCTTCTCAGAGCCACTCTGGTATTGACTCAGTAACCATGTTCCATGACCCCTTTCCTGCACTCAGATGAAACTCACAGAGAATATATCACACCTTCTCAAAAAATTCTTCCAAATGTCACCATCTCGTCACAAAGGAGGTCTGGCAGGTAGATCACCTGTAATAGACCAGCGTGTGTGTCGTTCAGGATGTCAGCATTCAGGCTGGTCTTCACGAGAAGCTGTAAGGAAGGAACTGGTCGTTTACACTCGTTTACATTTGAACCTGACAGCGGCAGGCGCGGCCCTGTATCTCTATGTCACTTGCTGACTTAAGAATCATGAGCTATAGTGTTGGTGGCCCCGGGGTTTTCTGAAACAGTAACCTTCCCAACAATGCCTGACACCCTCCTCCCTCAGTTGGACATTCTATTTAATATTCATAGAAAATTCAGTGCATATTAAAACTATGTAGTTCCAAGCCCCATGTTGGGGTAGAGATTACTTAAATAAATAGAAAACTTAAAAAAAAAGAAAACATGTAAAAAATATTTAGTGTCTAAGTGTGAAATGGAGTTTGGTTCCAGGTGCTGGTGATTATTAAGTTATAAACAGGTTGTTCATGGACACGAAAGCCCAGCAGGGCATTCACAGTCAGTCGTGTGTCACATGTGAGTGTCTAGTGTTCTCGGCCCCACCTGCTAAGTTCCAATGGTAGCTTTCCGCGCCACCCTGTCCCCGAAGCCACCAAGCTCTCCCATAAATTCCCCAGATGCCCCCCAGAGGGCAGGACCGCTCCACGGAGGGCCACTGGGACAAACCTCCAGAAAGAAAACAAGCATGTGTCTCAGTTTTTAATGTCCTTCTTTCTTGATGGTATTTTAAGCATTACATTTATTCTATTAGGTAAAGTCAGCAGAGGCCAAGTCAGCTGAGGGGGATTTTGACCTTTTTTTGTGTGTCTTCATTTAAAAAGAAAAGCCTAGTGGGCTTCCAGCCTGCGGTGGCTCAGTGCAGCGCGAGGCCAAGCGTCGCCCCCCTGGGGCCAGCCTCCCAGTGCAAGGTCACTGTGTGTCCAGCCGTGGTGTGCAGGCGACCGTTCCCGGGCTGCACCGGACACCTGGCTTTCACCGGGAGCGTGGGCATGCTCATATTTTTAAAGGCACACACAGAAGTATATAAAGACCTTTCATTCTAAAGCGTTCGGTGCAGTATGATGTGATGACAGCTCCCACTGAAATGTTCTGTCGTTGAAAAACCACGTTAAAATACAGCTGACCCTTGAACAACACGGGTTTGCACTGCATGGGTCCGCTTATATGTGGGTTCTTTTCAATAAATACAATACAGTCCTGTAGGTGCACCTTCCTCATGATTTCTTAGTAACCTTTTCTTCTCTCTGACTTTAAGTATACCGTATAAGATACTTACAACAGACAAAATAAATATTAACCTTTTATGTTATCAGTAAGGCCTCTAGTCAGCAATAGACTATTAGTAGTTAAGTTTTGAGGGAGTCAGAAGCTATGCATGGGTTTTTTTACTGCAGGGGGGTTCAGCTACCCCTCAAGTGGGTCAAGGTCAACCATATACCTCAGCTCCCCTTGAGTCAGCTTACGGGCAAATAATGTGGCTGAAGGTCATGAAAGCCTGGGTTCATGTTTCCACTCTGCCACTCCCCGCTCGGTTCAGACAGGACCTGCCCTCCCAGCTGGTCTCCTCCTCTGTAACATGGAGACCACGCCCTGTCTTACTGGTATGTTGTGAGCAACAGATGAGAATTGGCATAGAGGGTTCACACGTGTTCCTCTAGAAACCCCTTCTCCGTGGAAGATGTTGCTGTCCCAGCTCCTGACGCTGGCTCTGGTCACCTGTTCCTCATGTCCATTTGTCCTTGGTCCTTTGGACTGTTCATGACACCCGCTGGGTCTTACTGGTTGTAGACAGCCTTTCCCCCAGTAGTGGCTTATGTGAAGCACAGCCTCCTCTTATTTTATCCTTGGTTCTCTTATTCAAGTCTATCGGTCCTTAAAAAATAGTCGGCAACATTGAACAATGTGGGAGGATTTTTTTCTGGAGTAATGACAAAATCTATTTACTGGCATCTTGGCTTTGTCAAAAATATCTTTATTTATTTGTTTTTAAAAGATGTTTATTTATTTATTTGCCAGAGAAAGCGCAAGAGCACAAACTAGGGGAGCAGCAGGCAGAGGCTGAGGGAGAATCAGGCTCCCCGCTGAGCAAGGAGCCGGGCGGGGACTTGACCCCAGGACCGTGGGATCATGAACTGAGTGAAACAGATGCTTAACCGACTGAGCCACCCAGGCGCCCCTGTCAAAAGTATTTTAAACAAAAAGCTGGCATCCGGAACTGCCTTCATACTTGTCACCCCTGAAGGGCATTCTTGGCTCCCTGTAATTCCTTTAATGTACGTTTCCATGGTCTGCAGAGTTGGAGTGAGAGAGAGAGAGAGAGAGAGAGTGTGTGTGTGTGTGTGTATGTGTGTGTGTGTGAAATTCTCCAGTTGACAAATATAAGTCTGAGTACGTCTCAAAACAAATGAGACTGCCTTGAAGGAACCACGAATGTGAGCACAAGGTGTTGGAGTTACGGGATCTGGGGTGCAACCATTCTGCTAAGAATCCAAGTTGCCGATAAAGACCATGAGGAAAACCCAAAGGGCACTCTCAGAAGGGCTGGCACCCCGCTGGCTGAGGCTCTGTGCCAGCCTCTGGTGGGGGCCTGGAGTTCGTGTGGGGCCCTGGGGACGGGCAGAGGCATCCCTGGTCACTGGACAGGTGTGCGTGCTCTCTGGAAGCAGGAACTTACTTCTGTGACGCTTCTCCAAGATGTGGAAGGCGGAGTCACTGCTACAGAAGACCTCCTGGGGGTTTACAGTGAATTTCACGCTAGTAATGTGATTTTTTTTTTCCCTGAAAGCAGTTTAATACTAAAACGAAGGATGGGTTCACAGTGAACACGAAAGTTCCCAGCCTCAAAGAGCAAGGGAAGGAGTATGATGGGTTCACAATCACCATTACAGGAGACAAGTATGTATGCTTCCTAAGTGTGAGTATAAGGGCGGGCTGGCGTCGGTACTGCTCCGGGTGGTGGGACACACCGGCTTCTGCTTTATCCTGAAACGAAAATTACCAAGGTCCAGCGTGTAGTTGTAAACTACTTTGTTAACGTGACTTGTAGGCTACTCTGCCAGCAGATACATTTTCTGACCTTGCTGGATCTAACGGCTTTCTAGATACCGGGTATAATATCGAATGTGGAAAGCATTCTTCCAGGTTCTTCACGTTCCTTGTGGGCAACACTTTTAGTAATAAAATGAAAAGAGATGAGGGGTTGGCAGACTGAAGGCCATTGTAAGAGTTTTTAAATACAGGGGCACCTGGGTGGCTCAGCGGGTTAAAGCCTCTGCCTTCAGCTCAGGTCATGACCTCAGGGTCCTGGGATCGAGCCCCACATCAGGCTCTCTGCTCCGCGGGGAGTCTGCTTCCTCCTCTCTCTGCCTGCCTCTCTGCCTGCTTGTGATTGCTATCTGTCAAATAAATAAACAAAATTAAAAAAAAAAAGTTTTTAAATACAGGTTTTAATATATTTTGAGAGCGGTGCAGTCTTATTACAGAAAATTTAGAATACACAGATAAGCAGAGATAGAAAATAAAATCACTGAGTTGTTTTCTTTAAAAACAGGTTATATGCTACATATTGTTTTATAACCTATTTCTTTTGTGTCTTACAGTTACTTTATCATGAACATTTTCCTTTATTTTTGTAAGCATTTGTCATGCTTGCATAGTATTCCATTTTGTGGGTCTTACAGAGTTTCTCCTATACATTTTTTTGATATTGACCATTTTAGAGTCTTTCTCATTTTTCACTTTATAAATAGCCCCGCAGCGACTTTTCATTAACCGGTCTGATTTGTCTCGGAAGCCCAAGCTTCATCCAGGAGCCTCCACATCCCTTGAATCCGGGGTGGCATGCTTGCCCCTCCCCCACAGCAGGCATCCCTCAGTTTGGTCGGCCTGCAAAGTGCCCGCCCTGGGACCTCCACCTTGATTTCTGCCGGCTCCATCGTAGGGCTGTGACTTGCCTCTGCCTCCGGGGCTACATTTTTTCTTACGTGCTTTTGCGCTCAAACCACAGGAGCCTCTCCTTCAAGTTCTCTGTCAGAACCTACCCAGGCCTCCATGAGTAAGCACCAGCTTAGTAACTTCCAGGTTTTGTGACTTTTCCCAACAACTACTACCCTCTCCACCCCGGAAGGAATTCCAGGGCTTGCTAGTAACGTAAAAATGACTCCCCTGCCTTTCCACCCACTTGTGAGATACAGATCTCGTCATACGGTATCTCCAGGCAGAAAGGAACGGTGGTATGAAAGAGTAGGTCAGGTTCCTTCCCTGTGAAATGTGGGTTCTCTCCCTGTTGTCTCACCATATTTGTTACCTCCTGCCCTGGGTCCTCTCAAGTAGGCTCTGGTGCCTCTGTCCCTGATCTCCTGGTGGCTTTCAGTGCTTTGTCAGTGTCCCTGAGGCCCCATTCCACTGGCTGTTAAACCACTCCCCACTCCACACCCTCCCCATGCCCATGGATACCAGGACCAGCTCCCTTGCTGGGCACTTAAGGCCTTTCATAATGTGGCCCTTGCAACATTTCCTGCTTGCCTATGCTGTTTTCCTGCCAGAACTTGGCCTGCTAACTCGACTGGACTGCTTGTTCCCTGAGGTCACCTCCCACCTCCTGTTTCTGAGCCTCTCTTCCTCCATCCTGATTCTCACATTCAGGCCCCTTCCCCCTTCCCCTGTGAAGCATTTCCTGTTGTCTTCCATATCTTCCAAACTGGACCTTATCTGCCGCTTTTGAACCCTGACGTGCTGTGTGATCGCCCTGCGCGTGGTCTTAAAATAATTCATGGCCTCAGGTCTCCCTCATTCCTCGGTAAATGTAGCAGCTCTGCCACGTTCCTCTTTATAGGATCTAAGAGCCATTTATTTATATAGTAATGCCTGTTGCATCAAATTTGTCTCCTCTGTAGAGCCTGGAGTGGAGCTAAGCGTGCAGCAGAGGTTTAAAAAAACACAGTAGAGTCCCTGAATTTCTTCTGCACGCAGTTCTGGCTCTGATCTTCAATTATAACAGGGTGGCTGTCTGAGAAAGTCTTTACCATGTATTCATTCTTGACCATGTGTAGTTATTTCGTTCTGTAGTAGCTTAAGCTCCTGTAGTACGTACGTATGTTTAGACCGAACAAAATACCGTATTTTATGGAATACTTGCCTACGTACGGAACACACCTCAATGTGTGTGGTTAGAAAGGTGGGACACGTTTGCAGCTATGTTTTGTGCCACATCAGCCTACCAGTTCCTTCCTTCTTTTTACTCCCCGTGTTTGGCTTGTTGAATTGTATAATACGTGCCTTTGACACACATTGTTGTATTTTTAGGGTTGGCAACATACTGTTTTCCGTGGAAACGCAAACCACAGAAGAAAGAACACAATTCTATCATGCTGAGATAGACGCACTTTATAAAGACCTCACAGCAAAAGGAAAAGTACTGATTCTTTCATCAGAATTTGGGGTAGGTTTTTGTTTTTTTCCATTTTATCCTTGCTTCCTAGGATTCACCAGTAACCTTTGCAAAGCCTTTGCCCATCCGTGAGTAGTATGAATCTTACGCTTGAGATCCGCTTTCAGTGATGACCTATAAGGACTTAACATTCTTGTAGAAACAATTCCCATATTTATTTATTTATTTTTAAAAGATTTTATTTATTTGCAAGAGAGAGTGTATGCACAGAGGGAGAGTATAAGGGAGAGGCACACTCCCTGCTGAGCAGGGAGCCCGATGCGGGGCTCGATCCCAGGATCCTGAGATTAAGACCTGAGCCAAAACCAAGAGTTGGTTGCTTAGGTGCCGGAAAAGTTTTCAGTTTTAAATACAGCTCGGAAGACATTGCCCTAAACTGAACCGCATACGTGCCCCTTCGTTAGGGAAAAAATGGTAGCGTAGAGTATAAAATATCCAAGAATATGAAAGGAGGTTCCCATAGGAGAAAAGTGAAATAGTCCTCTTCCCAAGGTAAGTTTTTCTTATGTCTTGTCACCTTGTGAAAAACTAGTTTATAATCTAGTTTTTAAATTCATGAGCCCGTGTCTTCTCTTTTTTCCAGGAGGCCGATGCTGTTTGCAACTTAATCTTATCCTTAGTTTATTACTTTTATAACTTAATGCCACTCTCTCGAGGGTCCAGGTGAGTGATAGCCTATAATCTGAAAGTTTTTACACTTTTTTGCTTGCAGTGCTGGTTGTGGCCGTGGGTACAAAAGTACCCCAAGTAATCGTAAGAAATCCCCTTTGGTTTTTTTTTTTTTCAAAATCCACCCAGAAATCACATCCTTGACCCACCACGCCGTCAAAGGAATTATGAAAGCTTGTTCTGAGTAGCGTGCTTCCCATTTTACAGGCTGGGGTCGATTCATTTGACAACTCAAGTGGCTTAAAGGCCTACTGTGTGCGTGCGTCGCCCTCCCTGATGGGCCCAGACCGTCCCCCTGCCCTCTTCTCCCCTTGCCCCCGGTTCTTGTCCATCCCTCGACCTCCAGCCCTGACGCTTCGGACGTTCAAGTCAGCAGCCGCCCGTACCGCCTGCGCTGCTGCGAGCCCCTTGCTGCTGCTTCTGAAGCCGTCAGGAGCTTCCCCGTGTCGCCGACGCGGCCTTTCCGCCTGCTGTCAGCCAGCGCGACGCGCCGCAGATCATGAAATTCGAATTTAAGATGTTGGAGCTGAAACAATGTGCTGGAATGTTCTTGTCTTCAACGCTTGGACAGCAAACCGTCCCAGTGTGGTAGTACGTGTTGTTACCGCGAAGAGGCCGGGAAACAAGCCAGGCGCCGAAACGCTGCCGTGGCCGCCCCACGGTTACTCGCGGGCGCGGTTTCTGATGCGCCCGGCCCTCCGCGCCCCTTTGATCCAGCGCTCAGGCGGGTGCCGCGCGGATGCCCAGCAGTTTCCCGTCGGTCCTCACAGCGCCTTTGCTGGCCCCTGGTGACGGAGGAGGAAGGAGGTGACGGGGAAGGAAGGGCAGCTCTCGTCCCCGGCGCTCTTCCCCTAAGAGCCCGCGGCTCTGCAGTCCCTGGTCCCGTGGGTTCTGTCCTCTCTTGTGCTCAGAGCTACGGCCGTAGTTCAGACCCGTGTCACCCCGTGCCTCTCTGTTGTCTCCCTGCTTCCAGGCTTTTCTCCTTCCCCTCTCTGCCCCAGGTTTTTATTTATTTATTTATTTACTTTTAATTTTTAATTCCAGGATAATTAACATACAGTGTTATATTGGCTTCGGGTATACAGTGTAGAGATTCAGGATCTTTGCCCCAGTTCTTCATACCTGGTGCCTTGGGTACAAGCCCGGGGACAGTGGGCACAGTGTGTGTCTGTGTCCTGTCCTGGTTTGTCTTGGGACTTCTCAAAGGCCCTCCCGTTGCTCCTCCAGGACACCTCCTTGCGTGTCCTCACACCTTCGTGTCCAGGACACCTTCCTGCGTGTCCTCACACCTTCGTGTCCACATGGGCCCTGCCTCTGTGCCAGTCATTTCCCTTCCTTCCCTTCTAACCCCCTGGACCCCACCTCGGCCCTGGAGACGCAGCCTGCGTGCCCTTGGCCTCCATGGGGTCTTCCCCCTGGGCGCCCCCCAGGCTTGACTCGCTGCATGTGCAGGCTTTGTCAGCAGCCTGCCTGCCTCTGCCTCCACGGCCAGCCGGCTCGCTCTCAGGCGAGAGCCGCCCGGTTATCTTTACGCGGAGGGCCTTGCTCGGGCACACGCAGCCGGTGTGTAGTAGGTCTGTCAGAAGCAGGAATGAGTTTGTTATCGGCCAGGAGGGGAATTTATATAACACCTCAGCTCTCAAACCGGTCTCTTGGTGCTTCTGAGACTGCGTTCTGCTTTTCTTCTCTGGGGACCGCAGTGTTTAATGCTTAAACAATAAGATTAATATGTTTGTATTACAAAGTATATCGTATACGTGCATTTTAAAAGCCAAGCCTTGTGAAGTTGCTAGAAATAGGAGCAGACCGATCTTCTAATTCATTATTTCATAAGAATAGAAAAAAACACGTGTAAGAAAACTCCTAATTAAAAGAAACACCTTCTTTCCTCAAAAAAAGAACATTCTGGGTCACATTTACCCTTAAAATAGTGAATCTAAATATTTTTGTTAGTAAATTAGTAAATATTTTTAAGACACGAAAATATTTTTTAGTTTAATTTCTAAGGACTTCTTAAGTAAAATCTCATCTTTTATGATAGAAAATCCATAGTGAGCCTTTCATATGACCCCTGCTCAGAAACCAGGACTGACTGGTAATTATTCTTTATTTGCATAGTGTAATAGCGTACTCCGTGATCGTGGGAGCGCTGATGGCAAGTGGAAAAGAAGTAGCAGGAAAAATCCCCAAAGGGAAGGTACGTCGAAGCTGGAAGGGCAGGCGGTTGGCTGTGTGTTCAAATCCCAGCCCTCAGATTTTTGTGCTAAGACCCAGAGGTGAAACCGTTCTCAGAGTGAGCCTCTCTCCTCCAAATTAATCACATTCCTAAATTTCTTTCTTTTTCAGTTAGTTGACTTTGAAGCCATGACAGCCCCTGGTTCAGAGGCCTTTAGCAAAATAGCCAAAAGCTGGATGAACCTAAAAAGGTAATTACTTGGTGACGGTCAGTAAAGGGGGTGGGGGACGTCCTGCTGCTCTTGGAGCTCGCTGTGTGATGCTGGGAGTACGCTCCCTTCCCTGAGTTCTTACTTTGCAAGGAGTGCAATCCTTTTACAAGGCTAAGTTGTTCTCCTGTCGATTAGAACCCCTGAAAGAGGGGCGCCTGGGTGGCTCAGTGGGTTGAACCTCTGCCTTTGGCTCAGGCCATGATCCCAGGGTCCTGGGATGGAGCCCCGCATCAGGCTTTCTGCTCAGTGGGAAGCCTGCTTCTCCCTCTCTCTCTCTGCCTGCCTCTATGCCTACTTGTGATCTCTGTCAAATAAATAAATAAAATCTTTAAAAACAAAAACAAAAACCCTTGAAAGGGTGAGTCTATGGATAAAAATAAACAATGAGTAAAAAGGTTTGTGAAAAGAAAGTGACACATGTCCTCTTTGTGCAATCAGGCATTCCTCACTCTTGGCTAATTTACCCTTTATCCCAAACTCTTAGGTTCAGTATTCAGGGAGGAATTTGAAAACTGTGAGCCGGTCCCATTTCGAACTTACTCTGAGTGGGAGCACATTTTTACCGCACGGTAGATTTTCAGAAGGTGGAATTCATTGTAGTGTGGGCGAGGAGTCCACGTGAGTCCCTAAATACTAACAGACATTGTCCCCAGCAGCTACCATCACAAGTCTGGCACGCCCTGATCTTTCCTGGCTCTGGTTTCCAGGACTTTTGGAATGAAATTAAACCCACAGATGCTTTTCCTTTTTTTTTTTTTTTTTTTTAAGATTTTATTTATTTGACTGCGAGAGAGAGATCACAAGTAGGCAGAGAGGCAGGCAGAGAGAGAGAGGAGGAAGCAGGCCCCCTGCTGAGCAGAGAGCCCAATGCGGGGCTCGGTCCCAGGACCCTGAGATCATGGCCTGAGCCAAAGGCAGAGGCTTAACCCACTGAGCCACCCAGGCGCCCCCCACAGATGCTCTAATAGTTAATAAAGAAAAAGCACATGTCACTGACCTTCATTCTTGCTCCTCCGTGTTTTCTCCATGATAACCCCCTCCAATTTTGCCTTTCCCATCTATGGGACACAGCAACTGCTCTAAAAATGGCCAGATAAATTTGCGCTCTGTTTAAAACAGAGAAATTAAGGTCTGTTGTGCACTCTTGTTCAATGTGTAAGTGCGCTACTAGCCTTGTAACGATCTCTTCTGACAGTCGCATCTCGTTCCAGTGTGTTCCCGTTTCGGGATTACTGGCTCACATGTGTTTTAGGAATATGACCATAGCGTCAAACATCTTGCTTCTGTCACTTCCTTAGTTTTACAGTATGAACCTTCCAACAGTTCTTTAAGAATGAATAAAAGCCTGCCTCCCGCTGTGCAGGTACATTTCCCACCGCCCTCTGGCATGCATGATCTCGTTCTGGGCTCAGGGCCCCGCTGAGAGTTAAGAACACTGTGCTGGTGCTACTGATACGGGCAGGGGGGCAGAGAAAGGGCTGTAGCCGATATGGAGCGAGGCGGGCCTGCACCCGGTGTCTCTGGTTCAAGTCCAGTGGCTCCCTGGCGGGACATGTCTGAACGATCACGAGTACAGCAGCACTGAATTTTCCTTTGTGACCATTCTGGCTGAACTGGCCAGCAGCCCATTATGGGAGCCTCTGGACAGAAGTCCCCAGCCCTATGGGCATCTGTTCTGTTCACAGCTCCTCCCTGCTTTTGTAGAATTGTCTGACAGTGTACACACGGGGTCATTGGAAAGAGAATATTAAAATAGGAATAATGCCTTTTTTGTGAAATTGTGTTAATCTTCATATTCCTTCTTTGTGTTTTTCTTTTCCAGTATTTCACCTTCTTATAAGACTCTCCCATCCGTGTCAGAGACATTCCCAACATTAAGATCAATGATCGAGGTGCTAAACACAGACTCCTCTCCACGTTGTCTTAAGAAACTCTAGTTACGCTGTGGTATTTATACAAGTAAAGGGCCGGACCTCTTGCTTCTTAAGTTATTTTTTAAAACATGGAATTATAAAGAAACTAGGTCCTTTATTACTTTTGATACCAATTTTTGATAGGAATTGAATACTTGAAATCATTTTCTTTACTTTTGGAACCATAACAAAAATCATGGAAGAGGGTTTTTTTGGGGGAAAAAAAAGCTCTATGTTGGGGCAGGAAAGTGTGTGCAGAGGCCAGTGGCCTTGTTGGTTTCCACTTACAAAGTCCTAAAACTCCTCCCTCACAGCAAAAATGTTGACTTCAAAAACCAAAAAGTAATCATTAAAAGGAATGAAACCAACAACAAAATGAGAGTGTTTTCATTCCTTGAAAGATTTGGGTATTTTTCAAAGGTCTCTTTATGCACATTGGCATAGGGCATCCTGTTTTTCACTCACGTAACCTTCACGAGTGGGTTCTCCGTTGTATTTGAATGATGGAAGACTCGTGCGCCGTCACCACACGCCGCAGAGCTCCCCCCCAGGAGCGTTTGTTTGAATGACAGTATTTGACAGTATTTGCCAGTGACCCAAACACTGAATTATTGAACCATGTTTGTTTGTTTGTTTTCTCTGTGTTGGAAAAAATAAACGAGGGGTGATTGCTATAAATCACCAGTTTTTGACACTGGATTATGTACGTGTTTATTTTGTGAACTGGTTTCCCTTTCAGGTGTTTGAACAACCAGAGCATGACTGATTTTTTTTCCCCCGACACAGGATAAATGACAGTGAGTAAGGGGTTCGTTCAATCGTTGCCATTTCCAAATCACTTTCATTTTTCTTTGGTTTTTGTTAAAGAGTTAAACTATTCGCTGCTTTCTGCTACTTCGTTTTGCTCTTGAAATCTCACGTAAGAGTAGCAGGCCAGTGTCCCGGGGTGTCGGGGCTCGTGCCGAGCGTAGTCCCCTCTGGACGGGAGCGGTTACCTCGCCAGACCATGGCTGTTTGATCGCGACGACCTGCCCTTTGGACTTGTGCCTATCCGACTACTGACACGGGCTTTAGGACACCCAGAGTGGAGCCGCTGCTCTTGTCTCCTCTGAGGCAAGGGAATAGTGATCCCACGTGTCAGGCACACCCCACCCGATGACACATTTCACACCCCCAGGTCCGTTTTCCTCTGGAGCCCAGCCTTGTGCTCGCCGCAGACAAGCGTCCGTTTTCATTTCGCAGGGGAGAGGGCTGAGACTCTGGGCAGGCACTGACGCTCAGGCCCCTGGGCTGCTGATGCCCTGGTGGATTCCAGCCGCACAGCCGGGCCTCTGTGCCCGGCCTGCCCTGCCCCACTGTGGCCTCTAGGACCAAAGATTCCATTCGTCAGCTCTTCTCAAGACTCAGAGAATGCATGACAGGGCGCCTTCCGGAGTCTCCATGTATCTGTTCCATCTCCTTGTGCTCTCAGCTTTGTGCTGTTTTGACCAAACTGATGTGGCTGAAGACTTTCGAAACCACCAAAGGGCTGTGCCCAGAGACGCTATACGGGATGGCAAAGCAACATGGCAGCTGCCATCCTTTTTTTTTTTTTTTTAAGATTTATGTATTTTAGAGAGAGTGCCTAGTTGCATCAGTGGGGGGAGGGACAGAGGAGGGCATCTCCCAGCAGCTCCCCGCTCAGTGCCGAGCCCCATACCACACTTGCTCTCTCAACGACCCATGAAATCCTGACCTGCGCCGAAACCAAGAGCCAGATGCTTAACCGACTGAGCCAACCAGGCGCCCCCTGACTTTTCTAAAATATGACAATAATGTCTAAACCTCAGAATTGGAACATATTTTTCTTGAAACCATCTCCAAATTCCTACATTTCAATTTTTATTTAGAGAGCCCAGTTTCTCCTCATTCAGATAAGGTGATCATTACATCATCTGACATACTAACGTGCCGAATTCTGTGACTTCACGATGTTTTGGGAGAACATTCGTCTTCTGCCCCAAGTTCCAAAATGCTTGGGCCAAGTTGGCGGTGGTCTGAACAAAATATTACACGTAGTTCTGTTTGGTGGCCAAGAGGGTACTAACCACTGGCGCCCCCCTTCCCATCTTCGAGGGCTCTTGTCACAGGAAGATCTGAAATGTGTTTTTATATCATGATATTTGAAGTTTCTTGTCACCTCTTCAGTATTAAATTGAAAAATTGCACGTAAAAACCAGTCACATTTCCATCATATAAGCTATTCTCTGTTTAAAGCTTTTTTTTTTTTTTTAAAGGTTTTTACTTATTATTTGACCAAGAAGAAACAACAAGAGAGGAAGCACAAGCAGGGAGAGTGGGAGAGGCAGAAGCAGGCTCCCTGCTGAGCAGGGAGCCTGATGTGGGGCTCAATCCCAGGACACAGGGATCATGACCTGAGCCGAAGGCAGACGCTTAACCGTCTGAGCCACCCAGGTGCCCCTGTTTAAAGCTTTTTTAAAAAAACATTAATTTCTTTCTTAAAAATTAGAATTTAGTTTGCTTTTATCCTTAAAATTTCATATCAAAAATTTCTGGTCATTCTGAGGAAACAAGACCACCATGTTTCTTTTGTCTGTGTTTGGTTTTTACCTTGTTAGCTACCCTTACCCCTTTGATTTTATGGCGTAGAGTTAAGGCCCTCCTGGTAGGTGGGTGACTTCCTCTGCCTCTTCCGCCTCTGGCTCTGTGATGAGGAATCTAGAAACCCCACGTAAGGGCTGCATCTCTGCCCCACCCGGTCAGGTGTGAGCATGAGAGGCTGTGTTCCCAACGCAGGTTGGTTCAGTCATGTGCGTGGGTGTTGGTTCTCTCATACCACAGCTATTACCAATACAGGGACTTCGGATAACTCATTTACCTCCTACTTGTTGGTCTCAAAATCCCTTTATCCACTAGAGAATTTGAAACGTGTTAGAGGGGACCGTGGATTAGTCCAGAAATGTCACCCAGAATTCAACTCTTTTCCTCGAGGTCAACACTGTCCATTAGCAAGGCAGCTCTAACGTCCCTCCTACGAAAGTCCACCCCAGTCTTCCTTGGGAGCATTGCTACCTCCCCAGATTGTACTCTTGCTGGATCGCTTCTGTAGTCTCTGGCTTGTCTTCCTGCGGCTGCACTTAAATCCCTCCTGGCCTTTCACTGCCCTAAAATGAAACCCATAGCCTCTAACCACACTCTCCTCCTTTTTTTTTTTTTTTTTTTAATTTATTTCTTTTAGTTATCTCTACACCCAGTGTGGGGCTTGAACCCACAGTCCTGATACCGAGTCACATGCTCCTCCTCAGGCCAGCCACGCGCCCTGTTTGTACCAGGGACTCACTGAGGCTTTTTCTCCCCTGCTTCTCAACTTTGCTTCCACCCCCCCCTCCTCGGAGTAGACAAGCAAAACTCAAACACTCTCCGGAGAGCCTTTGAAATCCCTCTCTCTGTCCTTAGTGTCGGGAGCTGGAGGCAAAGTGTGTAGGTCTGACTGATTGCCTTGTCCTCTGGACCTCCAGGCGCCCTCCAGAAGCACAATAAGAGGAAAGCTATCCCTGCAGGGGTACTTCCCTTGCTGGTAGCGCTATTACCTGCTTTGCCTAGGGTTTCTTTCTGCTTGATATCTCTGTCTCCCCACCCCATACATCTACGTCTATGTCGATGATGCACAGGTAGGTAGGTATCTCTTCCTCTCCCATCCAACTTGAACATCTCTTCTTGCGTTTATTCGTCATTTGTATTTCATTTGCATTTCAGCTGTCTTCATGATCTTTGGCTGTCAATTCTGATTTATTAAGAAATATGTGAAACATACAAAGTATAAAAAATGACACGTGAACACCTAGGGGCTCACCACCTGGCTTCAGAAACCACCAGATGCAGCTGAAACCCACCATGCACTCTCCCCTAATCTCAGCAGCAGCCCTTGCCATACCCAAGAGGTAACCTTGACCCTCAGGTATGAGATCATATGGCCCGTACGTCTCTATTTTTACTCCATGTATGTGTTTTTCTACTATTTCTTTTTGCTTATGGCTGAATCTGTAGCAATTTGCATCATTAGAAAACAGATCCTATAGAAGAACCATGCTTTCCATGACATAGCCTAATCCCTATAGCTCAATATCTAGTCTCCCTTCTTCATCATAGATGAAGACCGGGAAAACCATTGGTGACAATGGCAAAAAGATGGCTCTCAGATCATCACATAGTAGACAAGGGATGTGGCAAGGGATGTGGTGTCTGCCTGACAGATGAGGAAGAGCACGTGCCACGAAAACCTTTCTCTGTGCTCCTTTTGCAGTGTTACACCTGTCCTTCCGATACAAGAAAATAGAATAGAAGAAAAAGGAACAAGATGGGAGATGGACACTGCTTACAAAAATTTGTCCGTCTCTAGCTCATTCGTTCAGTCACTCATTCATCCCAGCCATCCAACCAACAAATGTTCATTGAGAACCCACCATGGGTGCCAGGCACTGAGCTAAATGCCGGGAAACAAAAACAACGAAGACACAGTCTGCACATTCATAGCCAAGTTAAAAAAAATAGACAAGTAGGGCAGCACCTGTGTGGCTCAGTTGGTTAAGCATTTGCCTTTCGCTCAGGTCATGATCCCAGAGTCCTGGGATCAAGCCCCAAGCTGGGCTCCCTGCTCAGCGGGGAGCCTGGTTCTCCTTCTCCCTCTCTCCCCACCCACTTGTTCTCTTTGTCTCTCTCAAATAAATACAATCTTTAATAAAGAATAGACAAGTAAATAATAATAATAGTTCTGAATTGTGGAGCATTCACAATTTGGCAGGCCTGTGTTAAGCACTTACTCATATTACCTCATTTAGTCCTTATGTGAAACATGGGGAGCGTGACAGCAAATAGCACCTGTGGGAAAATGGAAGCAGAGAAAACATCAGATCACACAGCCTCCAGACGGTGGGGCTGGGGTTTGAACCTTGCCAGACTGTCCTAGAGTCTGTGTCTTTAAACCTCAACAGTCATCTCTTGAGTAATTATGACCAAATGGGAGAGGGCAATGGGAGAGGTGACACTGACATGTTGGGATGCTTCTTCGAGAGTGGCTCAGTAGTGGGGTTCAATGAAATGCCCTCCAGAGCAATAGGGAGCTCTTGTCTTGAGTGTAGACAAATGATTCAGTCCATGCCCTGATAGACACTTCTGGCCTTAATTTAGTTTCATTACTTTGGTGTTGGAGCATTATAAACAAGCCAGTTTTAAAGCCTGGGGAAAAGGCCAATTGCTAACTTCGGGGAACTGACTAGAGGGATTCCCTGTTTGTAAAATGGGGGTGGTCCTGGCTAGGTGTCCCTTAGCAGATACCTGAGAGACCGAAGAGACACTGAGGAATCTCTCCTTATAAAGGAGCCTGAGGAAAGCAGCCTGAGCTGTAGGGTCCAGCCAGGCCCTGATTAATACATGAGGTCCTTTCCCTTAAGATTTTTCACTTTGCCCTGGTGGAAAGGCAGAGTACCCAGCTAGGAAACAAATAGCTGGTTGGAAATCATGAGAAGCAAGATGGCAAGTGAAAAGAGCAAATCATGGAAGGTTTGACTGTGAGGACTCGTGAAGAATGGGGTCATAACATCTACAGTCCATACAGTGGGTGTAGCTACGGAATATTCTGCAGAGACCTTCCTCCGTTTTATTGGGTTCTGGTCCTTCTCTGGAGAGAGAACCCCTTACCAGGGAGCCAGAAATTAACATTTCACGGCTAAAATGAGCATAGATGACAAAAACAAGCCCATAAGTCCTTGCCTCTTGGCAAATGGGCTTGGATTACTACCATTTACAGGAATAGTTCTCTGCTCCAAATTAGTCGGGAAAACTACCCTAGCCTCGGCCTCCCAAAAGGAAAATTCCACTTGTACCGAGTCCTGTGCCCACGCATGTCAACTGTGATTACAATGTGCACCCCTGGGAATGCAACTTAAGGCTCTGTTGATACCTTGCAAGTGGATATGTTTGCTTCTTTCCCTCTGCTAGCACGTAATATTAAACAGCCCACATGCTTCCTAGCGAGATCCATCTCCAGTGAAGAGCCTCCGTGCCAAAATCCAAGAAACTCACAGGCAGACATGACTTTTTTGGAGAAAAGCATTGTAGTCTGTACCCATAAAAATGTTTACTCCTTTAAGTTTGCTCCTTTATCATTTCACAGAACCCTCCGGTCTCTACTTGGGTTCCTAAGTAGAGTGCTCTGATTGGCCCTGCCCCGTTGCCAGGGAGACAGGATCACCGGTACAGAACCACGCCCACCCACTGAGGGAGAGGGAGATTCTGTTTCAAGAAGAGTGAATCTTACTAAGGACCTTCCTTCTGGCATTTATAAAAGTCCCAACATATGGGTTTGGTTGAATAAACTATGTATTCCCTTATTTTGGAATACTAGATGACTATTAAAATCATGTGTTAGAATATTTAACAAAATTAGAAAAATGTTCATATTCTTGAGTAAAAGGGGCAAGTTAGAATCAATTTTTTAATTATATAATAAAAAAACTTTATTATGTAATGAAAATAGCTTTATGAATATTTGTTGTTTGCACACATATGCATGTAAAAAAGAAACAGAATCGAATGTTTACATAGTTATATATATTATGTTTACATAGTTATATTAAACTATGTTTACATAGTTATATATATAGTTTTCTCTATTTTTCAAATATTTTTATGTTGAAATTTATTATCTTTATGATCAAAGTTAATTTTTAAACTAAATTTTTAACTATGATCAAAGTTAATTTTGATTGACAAATTAACTAAAATTACATGAAATGGAAATGAAAAAAGAATCCTCTTATATCCTGAATCAGATATTTTATAATTTATAAAATCATAAAAACAAGTGCAATAAAGTTTACCTAAAGTGGCTCTTTTTAGGCATCATTTAGAGAAATAATTAACTACTTTAAGCTTTTGTAACATCCCCTTCCAATGCTTCCTTTAAAGTCAAGATTTTGAAAAAGCTCCCAGCCTGAAGTTACCTTGTTTTACATATCAGCTTGAAAAGCTGTTCAAGACATAATTAAACATCTCATTCAACTTGGGAATAATAATTCTAGCGATACGTGTTATTGAAAAATGTGGGCAAGTCAGAAAGAGAAACATATTTGAGGGTAAGAGGACAATCACATTGTTCCACATAAACCACTGGTTTTTCTTTCTTTTTTTTTTTTTTTTTTTTAGATTTTTTTAAAATTTATTTGACAGATTACAAGTAGGCAGAGAGAGACAGGAGGAGGAGGCAGGCTCCCTGCTGAGCAGAGAGCCCGATACGGGACTCGATCCCAGGACCCTGAGATCATGACCTGAGCCGAAGGCAGAGGCTTTAACCACTGAGCCACCCAGGCACCCTGGTTTTTCTTTCTTTATGGTGAAGTGAGAAAAACATCCAGAGAGTTTCCCACTCAATGAGAACTAACAGAGAGGTTGTTAGACAGACCCTTTCCCATTACCTAACTGGAATTTGAAGCTTCAGAAAGACTAAAGCCACTGATGGGAGCATCCTACAAGAGGTTTTGGTACAGATTTTACTAGGAGTCTTGGGGGTGTGATCAAATCTGGAAAAGTCACAAGAAGGGTCAACATGGGTTAGAAAAGTATGTTTATCAAATCTCAGGTGAGACTAGTATGTCAGGCTTCATTCTGTTCCCCAAACAGAAGCTCTCCCCTCTGAGGGCAGAGCTTCTGGAAGATCAGGGAGGACTTCCGGAAGCCCTTCTCACCAGCTAATCAAGGTAATTAAAAGTCCACATGCTGTCATTCACTCCCAGATCCTCTAGTTCTAGAGTGTGCTCCAACATCGGCTTCAGAAGGTCTCTTGTTTCCTTCTTAGCCCCCAGTCTGACTCTTAATTCTCTTACTCTGTCCATGGTCCTGGTGTTGGCAGGGCTTCCCCGCTCCACTTTGGGGCCTGTTCTTGCTTCCCGACCCTGCACTGCCGGATCTTGGGCTCGATTCAGAAAGAAGACATAATAATAACAATACAAAATGACGGTGACTTTAAAAAACAACATAAAAAGTGCTGTGGGAAAACCAAAACGACCTAATGATTTGCACCTGAGGCGGATTGCTGGGAGCTGGCTACCCAGAGATGGTGATGAGTGTTTTGGACCTTGGAAGATAAGTAGGAGTTTGCTAGGTAGGATGGAAGGAGCTTCCTAGAAGTAGAAAAACTGGGACAAAAGAACCAGAGATGAGAAAGCACATGGCATCCTTGGGATGGCTTATAGATAGGGCTGGATAGGCAGCGTGGAGCAGAGGAAAGTGGAGAATCTTGCAGTTGCTGAAGGAAGATTTTAAAGCATGGGAAGGGCTTGATTAGATTCATTTTAAAAGATGATTTTGCTGTATCACAAAGCGTGGCTGAAAAAGGGCGGCCCCCCCTGGCCCCCATCCCTGACTCTCTCTTTGCAATCTTGGCCCTCTCATGCCCAGTCAGATCCTTAACAGGGACTGTGTTCTTCCATGGTTTTTGTCCTGGCCTTTTCTTGTCCCACATCTGTTCACATGGTTTTAACCCTCATCTTGACACAATTCTTGGTGCCAACCTCCCTGTCAACCCTAGCCTTGCGTTTGCAGGTGGATGCTAACCCTGTGTACCCTCATTCCCTCAAACTCAATATGTGTAGCTGAATTCTTCAACTCCTTTCCCCAATACTCAGTTCTTCCCCCTGACTCTTGATTTCTGCCTTTTCCCCGACCATTCTCCATGCTACTTGAGCTCAGAGTTTACTGGATGTTATCTCCACCTTTCTTCGGCCCTCATGTTCAACCCATATTCAAGTCTGTCAAGATTTCTTTGTGATTTCTGGCATCTGTGGCTTCCCAGTCCAACTGCAGCTAGCCTATCTGAGACCCTTCCCACCCCCCAATTCTGTTATAGGACCAACAGGATCCCAGCTAGTGTTCCACGTCTCCAGTGGCTCTCCTGGATGGTCCTATTCTGGTATAGTTTCTATTCTGTCTTAATTATAGAGGGCCATGTATAAGGTGGATATTAAGCATGGTTCAAATTACCTTTGAAAGTCCCTTAGGAAGATGCTATATTGAGGTCTGACAAACCATCTCTCTAAAAGTTCAACAACAATAATGAAGTGGTTTTTTTTTTCATGCCTAGTGAGGAGCCCAATGTGAGGCTTGAACTCACAGCCCTGAAATCAAGACCTGAGCTGAAAACAAGACTCAGATGCTTAACCAACTGAGCCACCCAAGTGCTCCAAATACAACATAATAAGATACAATTTTTTTTCTTCTAGCAGGGTATAGATGGTGCTTTCTCCTGTTCACCACCACACAAAGGTAGTTGGCTTGTATTTAGAACTCATTTTGGAAGGGCAGATGTATTTTTAAATATTCCTTCTGTGAAAAGTGAACAAGAAATAATTGAAACTGTAGCGGAGGAAAAATAATTTTCCCTCTACCCTTATTAGTTCCTGGCAGAGACCCCTGTAATAGAAGACAGACTAAGAAGAAAAAAACGAAACAGGTTTATTGACATGTATATGTCCCGTATGCACGGAAGATACTCAGGAAAAAATGAGTGATACTCTGAGGTGGCTTAGAAATCTGGCTTAAATACCATCTTCCACTAAACACAAGGGGAAAAAGTGTGGGGGAAGAGAGTTTTGAGAGATTGCTAGGAGAAGCATGGAAATCAACAGTAAAGTTTGTTATGCAGATCTGAGTCTATACCATTTCCATCCATAAGGACTTAATGTTGTCTCAGGCGATTAGCCTTTGTCTTTCCTCACCAGGTGGTAGAAGGGACGCCTTTGTAAACTGATGTCCTGCTTTTAGGCACATAGAGGGAGACCAGGGGGCTTTTCTTGCATTCACTTCTTTTCAGTTATCTTCAGCTCAAAATAATCCTTATACCAAAATGGCTTTTTGGAGGTTGGCATATTCTGCCACCCCTCAAGATTTACCAAGAGCACAGCCGATTCATACTTCTCTCACACTCACTCTGGACACACGCTTACGGAAAGGATGGCAGGTAACATCTCCCATTCTGGGCCTGTCCTTTACATTCTTAAAAAAAATACTTTAAGTATTTTCATTTAAGTAAATGAAACAAGATGGAATTGGGAGGGAGACAAACCATAAGTGACTCTTAGTCTCACAAAACAAACTGAGGGTTGATGGGGGGGGGGGGGGTTGGGAGGGGGGTGGGATTATGGACACTGGGGAGGGTATATGCTATGGTGAGTGCTGTGAAGTGTGTAAACCTGGTGATTCACAGACCTGTACCCCTGGGGATAAAAATATATGTTTATAAAAAATAAAATAAAAAAAAATACTTGCTGAGCATCTATAACTAAATAGGTGTGAATTAAGGAAGAGGAAACATCAGGGGTTGGGTGGGGTGGGGGGGTCTGCCTGCACAGATTTCACAGGATTCTTGCTGAAGACAGGCCACAGTTTCAGGAGCCAGATGGAAGTTGGGTCAGGCCAACAATCTTGGTCGCCTGGAGAGAGAAGGGCAGCTTTGGTCCCTCACAAGGCCGGAATGCCTGGCCCTCCCAGAATAACCCTGTGTGCCCCACATCTCCACCCACATCGGGCTGCCCTGTCTGTCCTCCTGGGCCCAGGCCCCTGAGCCTTGAGAGGTGCCTCTAGCTAAGCCACAGAGGGCCTTCCTCCCTGGCCAGCCTGCCTGGGCTAGTAAGGACATTCTCGGTCTGAGGGATTTAGGATGGGCCCCACGGCAGAAGGCTGTGCTCTCATAGGTGGGTGCCGCCCGAGGATCTCTCTGGGGGCCATGCTCCTTGCCTAAAGCTCTTTTCTCTCTCTCTTTTTTCTTTAGGAAAAGATTTATTTATCTTAGAGAGAGAACGTGTGTGAGCTCATGGGGGGGTGGTTGGGCAGAGGGAGAGAGAATCTCAAGTAGACTCCCCGCTGAGGCCAGAGCCCAACCATCTCAGGACCCTGAGATCATGACCTGAGTGGAAACCAGGAGTCTGAGGCTTAACAGACTGAGCCACCCAGGTGCCCCTTCCCTTGCCTAATGTTCTGAGACTGGAGAGGCCTGGGGCAACAGCAGCTCTCCCAGGGCAAGCCAGGGCCCCTCTTGGAACCCTGAGCCCTCTCCCATCCACTGAGCTCCCCCAGGCACCCATCCTCTGCTCTGACCTTCCTCCCCTGCAAGGGGCAGCCCTCCTCCTCCTCAGAAATCTCCGTCCCTCCCTTCCCACCCTCCTCCCATGATCGCGGTCTCCTGGATGTTCACTCCTCCACCCTTGAGGGCCACTCTATAGCTTATCTGAGACCTTTAAAGCCTATCTGAAGCAGTTCCCATGCTTCCTCTCTGGTCCCCAAGAGTGGGGGGAGTTAGGGCAGGGTCGGGGGGTGACAATCTCCTTGTAAACAAACACTATCTTTTTTTTTTTTTAGGATTTTATTTATTAGAGAGAGAGAGAGAGAGAGTGAGAGGGTGAGCGCACAAACGGGGGGAGAAGCGGCGGGGGGAAGCAGGTTCCCCTCTGAGCAGGGAGCCCGATGCCAGACTCGATCCTGGGACCCTGAGATCATGACCCCAGCAGAAGGCAGATGCCTCACGGACCGAGCCACCCAGGCATCCCTGCCAGGCACTCTTTTTCAGGGCTTTATATACGTGGTTTCTCTCTTTAAACCCAAATACAGACTTTCTGCAGTAGCTGATTCAGAATCATTCTCCTTCCTGAACACGTCTAGAAACTGAGGCACAGGGGCAATTGCATCCCGGCATGTGCACGGTGATGGAAGCACTGGTGGTCTGGCACCAAAGCCCACACCATGGCTCTGCGGAGACACTCCCCCCCCCACCCCCCCACCCCCGCTGGAGGGACGCGCAGACTTCTAGCTGGGAAAAGACTGGCGCCAAGGACAGCCAGCTCCAAGTGCACCCAGCAGAACAAAGGGCCACTTGTCTTTCTCCACACATTTCAAGCTCCGAGGAAAAGCAGACAAGTTGATAACCAAGATGCTCTGGTTTATTAGTACCAGGCTCCAAGTGTCCAGATGAGAAAGAGAGTGTTTTGTTCTGTGTCCGAAACTCAGCTCGGCGTGTCACGTGGACAATGCTGTATGTATGGAGCTCGCAAGACAAACCCCAGCATTGTACCCCAGCCCTGGCTCCTTTGCCCCAGAAGGAGGTGGCGCTGGGGAGGGGGGTGGTGCAGGGGGGCAGAGCCAGACGAGAGCGGAGAGCCTTGCAAGAGCTGAGTTTTCCCACCAGGCTGTTGGGACCCACAGGGCTTCAGGGACTGTCCAAGGACCGTCTCCTGCTCTGTGGGCTTCTTCTCTGGAGCGGCTTCTTCTTCTCTTCTCCTTCTAGTTTGGAGAACGTCCCGCAGTCTCTCCCCAGGCGGGGAGGTCCTGACCCAGGAGGACAGAACCCGTACCCTTCCTTAGGCAGCACTGGCCCCCGGGGCCTGTTCTCCCTGATGAACAGGGAAGAAGAGACTCATCCAACCAACACCTAAGAAAAAGCAGGAGCTGTTGCCCAGAGCTTGGGCTGCTCTGCCCTTTGCAGGCAGGCGAAGTGACTCGGGTGGGGACACCCTGGCTCTGTGCTAGGGGGGCTTTGTGGGAGAAGAGCAGTGTATCAGGTTCCTGCTCTGCATAGACTAATGGGGACACTGACCGTGCCTGACCGTTTAGGGCTTCCCTGTGCTCCCACGTAAAACCCTTTCCTCGCAGAGATGCTCTGCGGAAGCCCGGTAAGGATTCCGTAGATGCAGATTTCCTTCACAGGCGTTCTGGCTCGTTTGTCTGCTTGCTTCTCTTTTCCTGCCTCACCTATCGAGTGATGAGCTCGATGAGGGCAGGGTCTTAGCCGTCGCCCCGTCACAGCGACTAGAACAGTGTGTGGCTGTCATGAGTGCGTAAGCGAGGGACTGAGCGTCCGGTATCTTGCCATGTTGGCCTCCCAGCCCGAGATCCCCGTCTCCACACCAGCACCTGGGAGCTTGAGCAAGTCACTCTTCTCTGTCTACACTCGTTCTCCCACCCGTTAAGTGAGGGAAACGTACCTTCCTTCTTAACGGGGGTGTGGACACACCTCCAGTGCTCCGAGCTTCTTTGATGAATGTTTCTACGAAACAGATAGGATTCGCGTCAGGAAGTTCCTCGACTTTGCCCCTACGTATATGATACACGGAAAGCCTGGCTTTTGCCCTTTGTGACTGGTTTAGGCAAGAGTGCAGACGTTGTCCATGGCTGATGCCATCCAGCTCTTGGTTACTGATGTAGGAACATAGCTAATATGTCTGAAATGTAGCTTTCCTGAGCTCACTGGTCTCTGTTTTATGGCATTTTCCTAACAGCTTAATCAGTGCTGCCCATATTTCTGGGTCTCTAGGGCAGCACTTCTTCTAGGAACGCAGACGAGCTCTGCCTTATCCTGTGGACAGGGAGCTGACTTTGGCCATGTGCAGGGGGCCAGGCTGGAGATACCAGACCAGCAGGGAGGAGGGACAAAGAGGTGGCAGAGAGGCTCCCTGAGGACAGCTTGCCCACAGGTGAGCACAGAGCCACCTCATGACCACCATGGCTTCGTTGGAGTCTCATGGATGTCCCTAGAGCCACCTGAACTTGTCCTTATGCAGCAGTTAACACCTATGGTATACTTTCTACTGTGCTGGTGGTCACGGATGCCAAAGCCTCCAGTGTAGACGGGACATGGTGACTGCCATCCAGATGGCATTTAAGCCAAAGGGTCAAGAGTCAGTAGAATCTGGATGAGTGGACACAAGGAAGAAGAGTTTTCCAACTGAATGGACTGACGGGCACAGAGCTAGAAGGGAGGATGGACCTGCTTATCTGAGACTCTGGTGATGCGCTGGGAGGGAGGGAGGCAGAAGCTGGCAGGGATAGGCAGGGTGGCTCAGAGGGAGTGGCATGGAGGTGGGAAGGTCCGCTGCACCAGGATGGACGGGAAGGCCTGGCGTTGTATGGTGGCCATGGCGGAAGTGGACAAGAGAGATGGTGTAGAGCATCGCAAACGTGACACAGTTGCTTCTTGCGCAGTCCTCTAGGAAGAAGTGCTGAGCCGGACAGCAGCTTGAAATGTGAAGGCCAAGTTGTCGGCAAGATTCCCCGCTCCATCCACCTCTCATTTAAAAAAGTATTTATCGAGGGCTCCCCTTGGGTACCGGCCAGTGACTTTCACTTACTCAGAAGCAGGAGCCCTCGGAAGAGCTGCGAGGCACCTCCCTTCCAGCCGGACAGTAGAGAGGTGACCGGTTCACTGACGCCAGCACGCACCGTTCCTATTTTCAGTGTGCCGTAGCATCTCACCCTCCGGAACGTGAATGACTCACGGCCCTTGCCAATTTTCATGTTTCTATATTTTCGCAGAATTTAAATCAATATTTTCACAGGAATTAAAACGTAAAATATAATTCCAGAAACTTAACAGACAACTGCTTTCACTTTTCCATATTTGTTTCCTTTATTTATTTATTTATTTAAGAGCATCTTAGTATTTCGGTGGCATTTCAGGTTCAAGGGGTTCAAGGACATAGATTCAATCCCAGCAGGGACCGTAGAGTGAAAGTATTACGGTAACTGGAAGCCTGTCTTTCTTACTGCATGAGGTTCTGACCCGGTCCCTGAGCTCTGGCTAATGATGAAAGCGGTCTGGGAACAAACAGACTCGTGTCTCCTGCCAAGCAGAGAGCTCTAGTGGATTCCACTAAGCTCCCCGAGACAGCTGGGATGACCATCTACGTTTAGAAGCCGAGAACCAGGAGCCCATTTCACAAACGTCAGGGCAGCCTGAAGAGAGGGACAGAGGGCAGGCAAATGCATTCCACATCAAGGAGTGCTTAGAAGTCAAGAACAGCTTAGAGGAGAGAGGAAGTCCCTTGACTTCTCAGCCCATACATCGTTGCCCATTCTTTCACACCCTCCTCTCCAGCGGCCACTTTTATCCGCGCCCCTCCCCATTCTCTCTCCCTCTAGCTACCTTTATGTACTCTTAATAAACCAAAGACTTGACATGAATTTGAAGCCCTTTTGCAGATGGCTGCCTCCTCCCCCACGGGGCAAAGAGCAACGAGAGAGGCACACGACTTCCCATCTTCTTAGGAAGGCAATGTACTATCATGGGGGCCCCCATCCTCATGACCCAATCACCTCCCAAGTGGGAGCTTGGGCCCTACCTCCAAGTGCCAGACTCTGGGAATTAGGAATTCAACACATGAACTTGGGGATGGTGGTACGGGGGTGGGGGACACAACATGTTGGCATCGTTCTTCCCGGGACACTGAAGTCTATCTGAGATCCAGCTGTATAGGGGGAGAAGCGTCTCCTTTGTGCCTACTTACTTCTTTTGAGCGTGGGCAATCACAAGGACTTCATGGAGAAGGGGGCATTTGAGCCAGGGCTTAATTAAGGATGAGGTTCCTATTTTTGGAGCTGGGGGGGTGGAAATTTCAGATGAAGGGAAAAAAGAATGAACAATTGCTTCGAGACTTAGATTCTTATAGAGGGCTAAAAATCTCAGAGGCTTTTCTGTTGGTAAGTTTTCAGGCAGGTAGAAGAGTTTTGGGGTTTTCAAGAGGCCTTTTCACATTTTCACAGAGCTTAGCTAAGCTGGTCATCTTTGCTACATAAAATATGATGTCAACGGAGAAAGACCCACTTTTGAGCCTCATGTGGGTCATGTGGCTCTGCCCAGAGGAGATGACTGTGTTCCTGGAGGCACAGGGAGTGCCCCACACCTGCCCAGACTTGGTGACAGACCATGGCTATCTCAGCGAAAGCTCTCCCTCCAACTGGAAAAAGGACCCACCCCTCAAAGTGGTCAAAGCACATTTTCTGCCAAGAGGAGATTTGTACATTCATCTCCTTCTCTTTCCATTCTTTCGCCCTTGTCTTTGTCACGAAGGCTGCCCTTCAATGGCCAGGGTACCAGACTTCTAAATCAACCAGGCTCACTCTGGCCCATCGCCCATTCTCTCTGGGTGAGGGAGTGAAGAGCCGAGAACAATCCTCTTCCAGGGCAGCAGCTGGAATAACCAGTAACAGATGCAGGGTTGAATCATCGCGCTCAGGGAGCCTGCCTGCATTCAGGCTGGAAGCGTGTAAGGAAGGCTGGCGTCACCCACCAGTACCCTGCCCCGTCACGTCATCAAAAGGATCCCTTCCCCAAACGGTCATCTGTTTGCCACAGTGTCTGGAATTTCACCACTCGGTTTGGTGACCGACTTGCTACATGTTACAGCTGGTCCATCAACTCTTAGAAACAGAAGTCCTGCCCTGTGGTTTTCCAGTACCTTGCGGGGCATCTCCGCGGGGAGAGTGGGCACTCAAGTGACTTGTTTGGGACAACAAATTCATTCAACAGTCATCGTGCTGAGAGCCTAGCCGACATTCAGCTGTGTAGGAGGTCCTACAGGATGAGCGACAGAAACGAGCCCTACCCTTACCCTCAAGTAAGATCAAAGTCTTCAAATAGCCGTACATAAACAGCAACAGACCTTCTATGTAGGTAAGTATGACAAACATAGCCAAATATGTATATAAAGTCCACCCCACCCCCAGATTCAGGCAAGTCTTTGTCAGAATGCTTTAATTCCCATGAGTTTCTTCTTATAATCTGGAAGAAGTTGTCTTGTAGTTATGCCTGATCACCCAGGTCACGGATTTACCTCCTGGGGCTGATGTCCCTGATGTATGCCATATCATATTTAGATCGTGACTTCTCTGGCAATAAGTTATATTTGATCTGAAGTATACTTAATCAGGTTGTGCTTTTATAAAAGCAACATTTATTTTTGCAACTGCTTGGTAAACCACAAGGGACACCCTTCCTGTGTGAATTTCAAAGCAAGTTAGAAGACGTTAGTTAAATTTCCAGAAAACAGGGGCACCTGGGTGGCTCAGTGGGTTAAAGCCTCTGCCTTCGGCTCGGGTCATGATCCCAGGGTCCTGGGATCGAGCCCCACATCGGGCTCTCTGCTCCGCGGGGAGCCTGCTTTCTCCTCTCTCTCTCTGCCTGCCTCTCTGCCTACTTGTGATCTCTATCTGTCAAGTAAATAAATAAAATCTTTAAAAAAAAAAATTCCAGAAAACATCTTTAAACAGGACCCACACCCCTTATGAAACGAGGATTAGAGGGATAATAATGCAAACTATGTTACATTCATGGATTTATTCATGATTCATTCAATAAAGTCACTGAGCACTCACTCGGAGCTGGGCATTCTAGTTCCCAGCAGTAAACAAGACGCTGAGGTTCCGTGGATTCAGGTTAGTGTACTTAGCATATATGCAAGCACTGGTTTAAATAGAGAATAATAATATCAAACTCTTCTCAGTCTGGTGGCTTCATAAATAGTCCTCCATACAGTGTAGCCCAGGCCATTATCTGGTGGCTGTTCCCACTGCTTCAATATGTTATGCTGGTAACACTGGCGATAGCACTATCTTTTCTTGTGGACTTGTCACATTCATGACATTCCAAAAATATTTTCTTAGGATTTCTGGGCCAGAACATGAAAGTCTATCCCACATTTAAAACAAGTTATTTGCTAGTGATTTCTAGGACTGTGTTCAGAATTAACCAAGTTTTACTCTAGAGGCAAAGACCCTAAGTAAAATTTGATACGCAACTTTTTTTGTTCTAAGAGTGGAGGTTGTCATCTGAGACCTTACAGTCCTGTTCCAAACAGCCTGGGTGCCTGGGTGGCTCAGTCAGTTAGACGTCTGCCTTCAGCTTGGATCATGATCCTGGAGCTCTGGGATGGACCCCCCTCAGCCGGGGCCGGGGTGGGGGTCGGCTTCTCCTTCTGCCCCTCCCCCTCCCTGCTCATGCTCTCTCTCTCTCAAATAAATAAAATCTCAAACAAACAAAAACACAAAAAATCCCCAACCTGATAGCAATGAGATGAGGGCTCTGTGTAATTTTAATTTTTGTGGTCTGGGACAGACTTCAAAACGACAGACGTCGTCCCACTATTGTTGGGATGTTGCTTCTCTGCCTATGAAAACTTTCTGCCCTCCTTCAGGCACTGCTGAGAGCTCCTGTGATTTTTGAAATTCCAGAGTAAACTCGTCAGGTCGTCTGCGGTTTGGGAGAAAGCCTACGACCGCGCCGCCGGCCTGGGGAAACCTTCACGGGCGCGGGCAAAACCAAGTGCAGGTGCGCGGGCCGCCGGCCCCTGAGCCTGTCCTGCAGTCCCTCCAGGGAAAGGCGCTTGGAGTCACCGCGCACTTCGCTTCCCTCCTCTGTCCTTTTAGGAGGAGCGGGAACTAATTTTTCGCGAACGCGCCGACGCTAGTTCTCTCTCCACAGGCTCCTCCGGGAAAGGGACCGGAGAGGAAGGACGCGGCTGGTGGCTCGGTCCAGAAATCCGGCCTCTCCTCCGCGGGAGAAAAGTTTCCTTTGTCGAACAACTGACCACGTGGCGCTATGGCGGTCACCACCAGCAACCCCGACAGACCGCCGGGAGCGGACTTGGGGGCGCGCCCGCCGCCCCCTGAGGCGCCCAAGGGGAGCCCTGAAAAGTGGGGGAGCGGCTGCAACGCGGGAGAGCGATCAGGACGCGGGAGAGGGGCGTGGAGGGTGGGGTTCTCGGCAGTGGGCGGGCTCGGGGGCGGGATTCCAAGCATGGGGCCCGGAGGGTGGGGTTCCCGAGAGGGCGGGCTCGGGGGGTGGGGTGGGAAGGGTTCCCGGGAGTGGGCGGGTCCGGGGGCGGGGTTCCCGCGGTTGGGCGGACTCGGTGGGCGGGATTCTCGGGGGTCGGCGTGCGGAGGGCGGGGTACCCGGGGGTGCGGATCGCGGCGGTCCCCGGGGTGCGGAGGTTGCTGAAGGCGGGGTACCGGGGTCGGGGTGCGCGAAGTTCCCGGGGTCTGGAGGGCGCGGTGGGCGGGGTTCCGTGTTCGGGGTGCGGAGGGCGGAGTTCCCGGGGGTGGGCGGGCCCGCCTCGGGAGTGGGGGAGGGCGGGGTCCTCGGGGCTGCGAGGCGCTGCGCTCCACGGGGCGGGGAGGTGGCAGAGAGTCCCGGGGGGTGCACGGGCTCGGAAAGCAGGGTCGTCGGAGGTGTGGGGGAGGGCGGGGTTCCCCGGGGTGCGCGCACGGAGGGTGATTCCTGGGGCGGTGAGGCGCGGGGTTCACGAGTCGGCGGGGGCGGGGCTCGGGGGCGGAAGGGCTCCGCGCTCGGGGGCGGGGGCGGGGCTCGAGGGGCGGGGCTCCAGGCTGCGGGGGCGGCGCGGCGCGGGGAGGGGTGCGGGGAGGGGGAGCGGCGGCAGGCCGGGCATGGCGTCGATGGCGGCGGCGATCGCGGCCTCGCGCTCGGCGGTCATGAGCGGGAACCGGCCTCTGGACGACCGGGAGCGGAAGCGCTTCACCTACTTCTCGTCGCTGAGCCCCATGGCCAGGAAGATCATGCAGGACAAGGAGAAGATCCGCGAGAAGTACGGGCCCGAGTGGGCGCGGCTGCCGCCCGCGCAGCAGGACGAGATCATCGACCGGTGCCTGGTGGGGCCGGGCGCCCCCGCGACCCGCGACCCGGGGGACTCTGGGGACTCCGAGGACCTGGCGCGCTTCCCCGGCCTGCGCGGGCCCACGGGCCAGAAGGTGGTGCGCTTCGGGGACGAGGTAGGTGCGGCCGCGGCCGGCAACTCTCTCACCTCCCCGCGCCCCGACGCGGCCCGGGTGGCCCCTGCCCGCGTCAGGTCGCCCCCGCCGGTCACGGGGGTAGGGGCTGGGAAGCAGGAGGGGCAGGGATGGGAGTGGGCGGGAGGGGCGTCAAGGCGCCGCCGCCGCGGGGCGCGGGGCTCCCCAGAGGGAGTTTGAGAATCGCCGCGAGGAGGTGGTCTTTAAAGACCCCCACCTAGACCCGCGCGGCTGGGCCGCACCGGAGTCGGAGAGTTCCCGCAGCCAAAGGCGGCTGCTCCTAAACGAGGCAGAGCGGGGTGGCGGGGGGGGGAGAACAGCAGGGGATTGTAAGCCAGCCAAGCCGAGCTCTAATCCACTCTGCTCTTCGGCTGTGCGACCAGGGGTGACTTAACCTCCTGGAACCTCAGTTTCTCTCCCCGCCCCTCCCCCGTCCCGGGGTAAGCCGGAGATAATACTGCTCAGCCCGTGCCTGCCCGGGAAGGCACTTAGAAAATTATATACATTAATATTTGTGATGAGTTGTACGGGACAAGTGAGACTGTCAAACAGGATAAAAAGAAGGAAGAGGTGCCTGCCTTCCAAGGTTAGGATGTTTCCCTGAGATGTCTTACCGGTGAGCACGATGTGAAGCTTTGGTTTGGGGGGCGAGCATAGGGCCCCGTTTTTCCATCGAAAAACTAAGGGATGAGTTTAAATGGGCTCCAGCAAGCCTTTGCTACATATAAGGGCATGTCTGGGTCTTTGATCTAGACTCCCGTCCCCACACTTCCGAGAGGGGAGAAACGCTGGAACTATAGGAGAAGAAACTCAGGGATGTCCTCTTCTAAGTCACAAAGGCCTGAGTGTTCAGTGCTGCTTAGAAACCTGGTCTTTCTCTCCTTTTTTCTTTCACTGGGACCCATTCGGTGTCATTCGAATTTGCACTGTTTTGTGCCATTAGAATCTGGCCTTTCACACTCAACTTTGACCATGAAGGGCGAAGTCAAAAGGAGCAAGAAGTCTAAAAAGGAAGTGTGCAAATTAAGCCCACGTTCTGTTTTAACCCTGGGAGCCTGCAGGAGGGAAGCTGGGGTTGATGAGTTTTTCCCAGGGTGTTGTGGGTTGTGGAAGGGATTCTAGTTAACACTGCATTTTAAAGCTGATTTTCAGGCTTGGGTGTGCTGAGACATTTATTAATATAAAATGTTTATGGTCGTAAACCCACTTAAATGTGAGGGGTGTGTGAAGGACAGAAATATGTTGCCCAAATTGCCTTATTCCTAGAGAATTCAAAGAAAAGTCTGCATTGGACTTTTACACTCTGAAGGCTCTGCCAGGAAAAACAAGGGTGTGGTATACTGGCGGGGCGGGGGGGATGAAGATACAGGTTCAAAATGTATTTAAGAGCCAACATTTTCAGTGTAAAAATCTGCATCTGTATGAAGCCATTTGCAGTGTTTGTGCTCAGATTTGGGTGATGCAAAAGCTAGCAGCCCCTCTTTGGAAAAGTCCTGAGTAAGTAAAGAGGAGAGGAAGTAAACCTGTAAGTACTTACAGATGTTGGAGAGTGACGGTCATTTTTCCTTAGCTTGGTGTCCCGGTAAGATATCCACGTGCCTGCCCATCATCAGAAAGCTCTTGCCATATAAGGGCTCAGTATCACTGATAAGGAAAGATGATGTGGCCAAGTTAATTTTGAACTCAGATTCCTGAACTGGGTGCCAGACTGACCCGTTTCTGGATCTGGAAGCCCGATGTGATTTAAAAGCAAACGGAAATCTTTCCTGTAGTTACCTTCATGCCATTCCGGGAGCAGACCAGCTGTGTTTTTCAGAATTGAACTCAGTTTTAAGAAAATGGGCTGAGAGGATGCCTTGCAATGCCTCTGGCCAACTTGGCACAGATGGCAGAGGGACAGAGGACACTGAATTGGAGGAGAGGTAGTTAGGAACGTGGCGCGTGGTCTGTTTTTGCCTGCAGTGGCTGTGTGGTTTAATGGCATGAGGTTGTTTAAAATGCATTTCCCCAGACCTGGCAAGAGGTTGGCACCAAAGTAGTTGGTGGTCTTGTGCCCAGGGCTGTTCATGGAGGAGGGCTGGCTCCCGGGCACAAGGGGCGATGGGATGGGGTGGGGTAGGGATGACCCCCGGTGAGGCTGACGGACAGAGTGGCCCAGATAGGTGGCCCAGGTTTGTCCACAAGGGCCCTAAACCAGATCGAGTAAGGCCCTTTGTCCCTTCTGTACTTCCACGAAAGACCATCCCTCATACTGGTTGTGCATACTGGTTTCCGTGGGCCTTTCCTCAGGCCGAAGTAGGCGGAGCCTGGGCTCTGCGGAGAGTCGGGTTTGAGTCTTAGCTCCCCCATCTACCGGCTTTTTGACTGTGACTGAATCACAAACCTCCCTGAGCTGGGGTTTTCTGACCTCTGCGATGGGAATAGCATTGAGAGGGTGCGGGCCGAGATCATGCCCATGAGGGGCCTACGGGCTTGAAAGACGACGGTTGCAGCCATTCCTGGTTAAGAATGCCATTGAACCTTGAACAGCACGGGTTTGAAGCATGTGGGTCCACTTATATGCAGACTTGTGGGGTGAAATATTGTACCATAGATGTATTTTTCTCTTCCTTATTATCTTCTTTATAACATTTTCTTTTCTCTTACTTTATTGTAAGAATGCAGTGAATGCAGATAACATACAAAATAATGTGTTAATCGATTGTTTGTCTTACTGGTAAGGCTTCTGGTTGACCCTAAGCTGTCAGTGAAGTTTCTGGAGTCAGAAGTGACGTGGATTTTCAAGGGCACAGGTGTCCCTAAGCCCTGTGTTGTTCAGGTGGCAAGTGGGTTATAAGCTAGTCTCTCTGTTGCCACTTGCAAAAATCATGATCATGAAATAAATACATTTCTGCTGTTGCGAAGCCTGGGGTTGGCCTGTCAGGGTTGTCCACGTGAGAAGGAACTCTGTCCTGGTGGCTTCTGGCGATCTGCCTCGGGACACGTGTCTGAAGCTTCGGTGTGTTCTGTCCGCAGTGTGGCCGTGATGTGGCCTGTCTCCAGATCAGCAGTCACATCAACCTCAGATGGTGTCCCCCCCCACCCTTTCAGCTACCCTGGAGGACAAGCACATCACCCATTTCTTTGAATGCCCTCTCCCCCATTACCGGTAACTTTTTGTATCCCACATTTTAAGTCCGATCATAAAAATACAGCCTTCAGATGTGAGCAGCGTCTAGTTGTTCTTATGTATGAAGGAACAAGTCAGCAGAAACCCGGCTGCATACTGATGGTCATCGATCTCGGTGGCCCTGAGTGTGGGCGGGGCTCTGCTCCCAGGTCACACTTGCCTCTGGTGGGACCGCTCTGCCTAGAGAACTGTGACACCGTGGCATCTGTTTTCAGTTGTACCCTCACTGTCTGTACGGTAGGAAGGTCAGGGCTCAGATGCCCCCTTGCCGGGGTGACCAACCTGGTGTGGAGGGAGATTGGCTGGCTTTGTGCCCTGAAGCCTTGAGGGGACCTGTCCGTTTTCCGTTTTTACTTCCTTGGGAGTCAATTCAGCAAATATCTCTCAAAACCCATTACATTAGAAGCTAGAGGCGTTTTCACTCTAGGGCTGCCTGGCTGTCCATTATCTTCACCGGCTCCTTAAAAAGTCCCCCCACCCCATGAACATGTGATCTTACTACAGTTTCAACACAAGGCCACCAACGCCTGCTACTCGCCGCCCCCCCCCCCCCGCCCCCGTCGTGTCCCCAGGCCACTCCTATGCAGAGAATCTGGAGCAGCTGGTGGACGCCTTCTCTCTCAGCGGAAGGAGAGGAGCACCTGGGGTCCCCAGACCTGGCCTCCATTCCCGGCCGCGCCACCTGCTCAGGGCGGAGGCCTCCCTCCATGAAATGAGTGGCCCATGAGGTTTCTCTGGTATTTGCTATGAACCTGAAGGCTTGTTTGCAAACAGGCCTTTAGCAGTCTGACTTTCCCTGCATTCTTCCTTCAGCAGGAAATGGCCTGGGAGATGAGAGATTTTCTTTTCTTTCTTTCTTTCTTTTTTTAATTAATTAATTAAAAAAAATTTTTTTTTTTAGATTTTCATTTTAGAAGGTTTTTGAGATCATTCAGTCTGCTTCTGCTCTTTCCTGTTACCAAATTGGGGGAGGGGGTAAGCAAAAACCCAAAGCTGAATTTTTAGGGATGTGTTACAGGCCATGAGCAGGTAGCCCCGGGAATTTGGTGTGTTTGCTTCTCATGGACCTACGTGTCTCTCCCGCCTCCCACAAAGTAGGTAGGAAGGGCAGCTGGGAAGCTGGGCAGGAAGGGTGTTGCCCCTGTGCCACACGCCAGTCCCCGGGGACCCTGCTCGGGATCTCGAATGCCACGGAACACAGAGTTTTGGGGCCTTGGAGCCAGAAAGCTCTGTCCCCCCTTCAACAGGTTAGCATGACCAGCTGCTGTCGGAAGGAAGTGTCCCTCCTCAGGCGTCCTCGTCCCTTCCCTTGCTGCAGGGATCTGGAGGCTGGCTGGCTGCCTTCTCCATCCCCTCTGCCTTCCCCTCCTCCTCTGGGGCCGAGCCTGGGCCTCCCTGACTCCCCGACACCCTTTGCAGGGCACTCCCTTCTGCAGGCCTCTGCGGGCCCACGCCTTGGCCCAGGCCCCCGCACATCGAGCTCTTGTCCCCACCTGGCTGAAGTGCCTTTCCCTGAAGTGATCTGAGGGTGCTCGGGAGGCTGGGGGTCAGGATGGAGTATCCCGGCTCAGCAAACCGTGCTGAGCCGCTGCTTCCACTCGGTGTCCGGGGGGGCCACCTGCAAAGGGCCTGCTTTGCTTCTCTCTCCTTTAGGGTCCACGCTGGCCAGCCCAGATTTTTTTTTTTTTAAGTTTATTATTATTTTTTTAGTAACCTCTATACCCATCGTGAGGCTGGAGCTCAATGACCCCGTGAGCAGGAGTCACACGCTCTTCTGACTGAGTCAGCCAGGCACCCCTAGATGTTTGTTTTTTTAAAAATAAGCCAATTGAATCACTGTAGGGTATAGAAGATAATGTATTTGCATGTTACTGTTAAAAGATCCAAATACTGCAGAAGCAGCTTTGCGAAGCAGTTGGTCGTTATCCTTCCAGAACTTTCCTCGAGTGTTAACTCATTAGATTTGAGTTTGCTTGGCCGTATGGGGTCCTGACACAGACCCTGTCACACATGAGGGCACCTCTTCCCCCTCCACTGGAACAGTTTGGCCTTTTCCTTTTTGTCAGCCTTTGGCAAAAAAAATGAGGAAAATTGAGAGTTACTTTCTCAGTATTTTGGATTTGTTTTTTAAGGAAAGTGGAATGTATAATTATGATTCCCACCTTCCGTCTGGTGGAGCCCAGACGGTTTTTAGAAAAGATAAGCAGGTTCATGTGGCTTTCTGTGTCCTTGCATCTGGGGTTCTGTGCCCTGGCTCTGGACCGGAGTTGAGAACGTGGCCACGAGCCCAGATCTCTTTCCACGGGCCGTGAGGGGGAGGCTGCAGGGCCTCTCCTACAGGCTTCTCCTTTTGAACTGATGATTCTTTGCCCAGAGTAGCACCTGGCCTGCTACCCCACGTAGGGGAGGAAGGGTATTGACTAGATAAGCCCTGGGAGCTAAAGCAGCCGCATAGGCCCTCTCCCTGGCCCCTCGGTGGGGGTGGGGGCAACCCAGGGGCTGCCAAGGAACGGGTTTTGGAAAGAAATTCAATGATTGATTCACTGTCGCACAGAGAGGGTGGGGGCAGAGCTGAGAACCATGTTGGCAGATCTGGGGCCCTTTCAGTGGCAGGAATCACTTTCACACTCTTAAGCAAGAGATTCCTTTAATACCGGAGAAAAAGCCATTTTTCAAAAAAAAAAAAAAAAAAGGCCAGTTCTGTTCGTTGAAATGTCCTCCTCATTTTCTGTTTGTTTTGGTCAAAGTCCCTCCCACCTCCCCTGCACCTCTTACCAGGAGGACACCAAGCTTTCGTTCGTGCCGTGGCCTCAGGGGCTCCTGAATTTGTATTCATGGTGGAGCCTGCCCACGGGTTCAGCCCTAGCTGTTTTTCTCTTGTTGGTCTGCAAGTTTTGTCCTTGCGTCCCTCCTATCTCAGCAGAGTTAAATATATTACATGCCAGAGGCAGAAGCATCGATTCCATAAATATATAAATAAAAGTCCCTAAAAAGAAGCCATTGGTTAAAAAAAAAGGGGGGGGGTGCATATTGTCATCATTTGTCCTCCTTCTCCTGCTTTGTTTTTTAGTAAACTTTGTTCGTGAGAGCAGCTTTAGGTCAACAGCAAAACGGAGCGGGAAGTACGGAGGTTTCTTGTGTTGTTCCCGTACCCCCCCATGCAACGCCTCCCCTGCTGCCAACACCCCCCCCCCAAGAGTTCTGTATCCCTTACAGTGGGTGAAGCTACACTGATTAGCCCATCAGCCTCCCCCGGCGTCCGTAGTCTGCGTTAGGGTTCCCTCTCGGTGTGCGCATTTGGTGGGTCTGGACAGATGCGTGATGCTGCGCATCCATGGTTAGAATAGTTCCCTGAGACTCCTCTGCGCTCTGCCTCTTCCTCCATCCCCTCCCCCACCCCCAGCAACCGCTGAGCCACGGACTATGTCCGGAGCTGTGCCCTTTCCAGAATGCCATACAGTCGGAGCTTTAGTCTGTGGCCTTTTCATATTGGCTTCTGTCCGTTCATAGTGTGCTCTGAAGGTTCTTTGTGTCTTTTCGGGACTCGATAGCTCATTTCTTTCTAGCGCTGAGTAATACTCCTCTGTCCATGTCTCCCGTCATTTATTATCCGTTCGTCTGCTAAGGGATGCCTCGATGGCTTCTGGGTTGTGGCGATGATGAATGAATCTGCTGGAAATGTCAGTGTGCAGGTTTTTGTGTAGATGTAACGTTTCAGCTTGCTTGGTTACATGCCAAGGCGTGGGATTGCCTCACCTGTTCTTACTGCACTACTAGGTCTTCGAGGTAGAGGTTGACACCAGACAGCTCCCCAGGAAGAGCATGCCCCGTGCAGGGGTGCCCGGGAGTCCGGGCCACCGGACATCACTAGAGGACCGAGACAGTCAGCAGCATAGGGCATTTCTGTCCCCTTCCCCAGGCTCTGCTGTCTGAGCCTGGTTGCTTTTACAGTATTTACAGTTTAAATGTCTTACCTTTTTTTAAATAGATTTTATTTATTTGAGAGAGAGAACATGCACTAGCCAGGGGGAGGGGGAGAACAGGGGCAAAGGGAGGAGGAGACTCGCTGCTGAGCAGGGAGCCTGATGTGGGGGCTCCATCCCAGGACCCTGAGATCATGACCTGAGCCGAAGGCAGGCACTTAACCAACTGAGCCACCCAGGCTCTCCTTAAATTTCTGACCTTTAAGTCAAGATGCCACTGTCTGTCAGCTAGGAAGTCCTGTAATTTATGGGCTTCAGGAGCACGTTGACGATGTAGGCTTCCAGCGAGCACCTAGCAATGTTCCAGGATGGTGCCGCTTCTGAATCTCTCGGGTCTGTGGCGGGAATGCTCCGTGGTTGGGATTCCAGCTGCCGTCATCCTGAGATTAGCGAACCACACACCTGTTCTGTCATCCAGAGGATGTCGGCACCCCAGCAGGTGCGGGTGTGGACTGGTCGGGTTGTGCTTACAGTAGTTCTGCGGTGGTGCTGTTAGGGGCGTGGCTGCAGCTGCTCATAGGTGATCCTGGAATGCTGGGGAGAATGAAGACATACGCGGTTTTGGATGTGATTCTTCTTATGCTGGAGCCTTGCGGCCTTCATAGGAGACTGTGACTTCGCCTTGGCGGTTTATACTAAGCCCAGAGCCGGGACCTTGCCCACTCCGAAGTAGAGTGAGAGCGAGCTGGGCCCGAAAACCCGGGGTTTCTCGGGAGAGCTGCCTGAACCCTGTGTTGCTTTTGTAGGAGTCCCTGTTTGGGGACAATGGGACCCACTTGGTGGTATTGACCGAGGGTGCCTCTGCACTCGGGGTGGATGGGGCAGGCAGAGGGGGACCCCGAGCCCTGCAGCCCAGTAGGCGCAGGCAGCCCGGTGTGGCTGTGTGGCCACGTGCTCACCGGGGGAGACCGGGGGTGGGTTGGCATCAAGGAGAAGCTGGGACAGGTGTGCCCCGAGAGGGTGTACACTGGGCAGGTGTGGTTTGTTCAGGCCAAGGTGGCAGACGGGCCCAGAGCATAGGCTGGACTGCCCACGTGCCACAGGGTCTCTGAAGTGCGTGCCCTCAAACGTTCCAGGAAGGGAGCTGCTTCCTGTGTGCCAGCTGCTCGTGGCCTGGCTTTGGGCAGTGGGAGAAAGCCTGTGCCTGTGGGTTGGCTTCCTTCCTGGGGCAGACCCGGGGGGGGCCCCGCAGGGTAGCCAGAACAGACAGTGCCGTCCACAGGGGTTCTCGGCCCCGCACTTGAGTCACAACGGTAAAATTCATGGGCAAGGCCTTGAAGGTAGAAAGAAAGTTATAAAAACACAAAGGCTCAGTAGTCTCAAATCCCGTTCTTGAAGAGGAACAGTTAGGATCTGTAAAATTTGGCCATCTTTGCAGTCAACGCGGAGTCCAGAGTTTCTCACTTTAGAATGATTTTGGAAGAGTCATGACTGGTACAGAGGAATCGTAACCCATGACATAAGGTGCTTGTAACTAAATAATTTCAAAAGCAAAATGACTGAAATCACTTTAAAATTCAGTTGCAGCCTTTACATTCAGTGTTGAAGGTGGTGAGTGTCAGCGTGTGCGGTGCTGGCCGCAGCCCGGGGTGTGTGGGTAACTGCTGAGCGTGTGGTCCCGGGGAGTGGGGGCGAGGACCCTGACCCGGAGCCCGGCTGATTGCCTGGGGACCCGCGGAGGAGCAGGGTGCGTGGCGAGCAGTTTCAGGTTCTCAGAGAAGCCGAGGCAAACCCCGGCCTCCACATGTGCCCAGCTTCCCCCACTGTCGGCACCGGCCCCCAGAGTGGGACCTTTGTTAACCACGGATGAACCTGACATCGACACATGGGCGTGTCCGTGGCTGACCTTGGAGTTTACTCTTGATGTGCATTCTGTGGGTTTTGAGAAAAGTGTCCATGACTCAGTAGGGTTCAGAATGTTTTCATTGCCCTAAAATCCTCTGGGCTCTGCCTTCCCTTCAACTCTGGCAACCGCTGATCTTCGTACGGTCTCTGTAATTTTGCCTTTTCCAGAATGTCGTACGTTTGGGCTTATGCCGAATGTTGTTTTTTCAGATTCCTTTATTGTGGGAAAATATATATAACATCAAACGAACCATTGTAAGCCTTCTTTTTTTTTTTTTTTTTTTTTTAAGATTTTATTTATTTATTTGACAGACAGATCACAAGTAGGCAGAGAGGCAGGCAGAGAGAAAGGAAGGGAAGCAGGCTCCCCGCTGAGCAGAGAGCCCAATGTGGGGCTCGATCCCAGGACCCTGGGATCATGACCTGAGCCGAAGGCAGCGGCTTTAACCCACTGAGCCACCCAGGCGCCCCCATTGTAAGCCTTCTTAAATGGACATCGAGTACTTTCCCACTGCTGTGCAGCCATTACCACTGTCCATTTCCAGAACTTTTCCATCCCCTCGGCGAGAAACTCTGAATCCATTAATCAGTAACTTCCCATTTCTCCCTCCCCGGTCAGCTCCTTTCTGCTTTCTGTCTCCATGCAGGTGCCTGAGTCTGGGCACCGTGGAGAAGTGCAGTCACGTACCATTTGCCCCGTAGTGGCTCGCTTATTCATTTAGCAGGATGTCCTCACGGTTCATTCCGATTGTAGCCGGTGTCAGAGTTCCCTTCCTTTTGAAGACTGAGTAGGATTCCATGTACAGATTTGCCACCTTTGGTTTCTTCAGCCGTCGTTGGACACTGGTATCATTTCACATTCTGGCTACCATGCCTAATGCTGCGGCAGGTGCTGGAGTTCAGGTGCCTGTCCGAGTGCCTGCTTTCGCTTCTTGTGGCTGCAGCTCCAGGAGTGGAATTTCTCGATCAGATGGCAATACTGTGTTTAATTCCTTTCTGAGGAACTGCCACACTGTTTCCCACATCCCCCCAACAGCGCAGGAGGGCTCCAAGCTCTCCACATCCACCACCATTGTAGGTATGGAGTGTATTATTTTTGTTTTTAAGACAATGTATGTGTTTTAAAGATTTTATTTAATTTATTTGGGCGGGGGAGAGGCAGAGGGAGAGAGCAAGAGAGAGTCTCAAGCAGATTCCGTGCTCAGTGCAAAGCTCCATGTGGGACTCGATTTCCTGACCCCGAGATCATGACCTGAGCCAAAACCAGGAGTCTTAACCAACAGAGTCACCCAGGTGCCCCCTAATACTGTGTGTTTTAACTGTGCTTATGTAACTTAATTTTTAACAGTGGCTGTATTTAACAGCCTGAACATTTGATGGTCCCGCGAGTTGGTACAAGCCCACTCCAGCACCCTGCTGGCTGTAGCCTCCAAAAGTACAAATGTCTGAGGCCCCCAGAGACCTTAGAACACTCGGGTATACATTCTTTACCAAATAGTCAAGTAAATGCTGGAGATTTTATGCAAATATGCATTCTGGGACTAGGGGCAGAGAACAGACGTTCTTTTTTTAAAGTACTTTTTCTACCAGGAGGTGAACATTTGTGTCTGGTGAACATTTTCCAGTAAGAGGGAGTCAGGGTGTCTGGGGTGTTGGGGCAAAGACGACGTGATGTCTGTCCATCCCGGAGTCCTTGGAACCTGGGAACAGCAGAGCCTCCCCTGGGCTGTGCTGGCCTCTGATGATTTCCAGGGGCTGTGTGTCCTGGGACTCTGTTCTTTGTCCTGCTGTTTTGGGGTCCGGTGACTTCTGGGCTTCTTCCTGTGCCGTGCTCCAGAGAAGAAAGAATTTCCAGAGAGGTGCAGCACTGTCTCTGGGAGAGACGTCCCTTAGGGAGAGGAATTTGACTGGGAGGACTGTTGGCCGAATCCGAGCCCGCTCCCTGACATCCTGGGGTCCCAGTAGCAGATGTGTTTTGGTGTCGTGACAGTTTCAGGCCTTGGGCAGCAACGGCAGGTGGTGGACCCTTCCTGGCCACCCTACAGAAGGCAGATGTGAGCGCCCACCAGTGTGTGCCTGGCCACATTTTGGTTGCGTGCTGGTCATCATGGCAGAAGGAGAAAGAGAACGTCGTAGTGTGCACGCGGTGCCACTTTGCAGGTCTGGTCCCATTTTGCCTCCCTTCTGCCTGGAGAGCCTGTTCCCAGTGCTGGAGCATGCAGCCACAGCTGACATCAGCGCTCCAATAACATTTTTGCTTGGCATGTTTATTTTTGTTAAGTGTTTTATTATTTTTTAGGAGCTCAGAATTGCAGAAATCTAAGGAATTTGCCCCTTGACTGAGTTTCTTGCTGGAGCAAACAAAAGACTATTGACTTGACACCAAGTTGGGGAGAAATCCCGGTGTGACCCTCTCTCTGTCTGTGCCCCCCCGGAATGTTAGCGAATGCGGGCTGCCCCCACTGGTGACAGAGTGCTCGCCCAGCTCCAGGCTCCGTCTCGGGTCCTCTGGTCTCACACTCATTTTCCTTGCAAAGCCAAAAGCCTTGTTTTGAGTTTTGCCAGTTGCAGCTGTATAACTAATATTGAAGGACGGATTATACCGTATGATAAGGGGATCCAGCTCCAGTGTGCCAGTGGTCCCTGGGTCTGCCCCCTCCTCTGCCTCCACCCCCCTCTCCCCTGCCTCTACCTGCCCAGTTAATCTCTAGATCCTCCTCTGTCCACAGAGGTGGCCACTGGGCTGTTCCGTGTCTGGATAGAAGGAGCACAGGGGCGCCTGGGTGGCTCAGTCATTAAGCGTCTGCCTTCGGCTCAGGTCATGATCTCTGGGTCCTGGGATCGAGCCCCAAGCAGGGCTCCCTGCTCTGCGTCTCCCTCTCCCTCTGCCCCTTCCCCTGCTTGTGTGCCTCTGTGTACTCTCTCTCCAATAAATTAATAAAAATCCTTTTTAAAAGAGCCCACTTGCCAGTTGGTTTCCTTTACTTTCGCCCTCAAACTCAAATCTAGAATAAATGATGCATAGATGCCGTTAGGCTCCTTCACTTTCCCCACGTGGAAACAAAGTCCTTCTTGTTTGATGATTCTGAGAGGAGCTTAGAGGGCCCCGAGCTCGTAGAGTTGGAGACACGTGGAAGTCGTTTCGCCTGCTGCTCTGTTGCTGTGCCCCGTGCACACCCGCGGCCTGGACTGGACCCAGGAGCCCTTACAGCTGAGGCTGGGCGGACGGCCTCCCTCTCGTCTCAAGGGCTCCTTCACTCGCATTCCTCCAGGCAGCCCACTTCCATTTTTGGAGGGACAGGGTTTGTAAACTGAGAAGTAATGAGTTGAGCTGGAATTCCAAATGGGAGGGCTGTGGCCCATATTCCCTCGCGTTTGTAGTGTTTCCTGGCAGCTAGGGGCTGAGGGGTCGAGGCAGGCAAGTTCGAAGGAAAAGGCGGGGGCTCCGAGAGTGGGCTTTCTCAGACCCTGTGTGCCTTACAGCGGAGGGCACAGCCTGATCTCCTGCCTCTGAGGGGAGGCCCTTGCTTCCCCAGGGTGATCTGTGGAAGGACCGTCTCACTTGAAAATACCTTGTCCCATGTTGAGTCCATATCGCCCAGTGTGTCCCAACTTTGGGTTCAGAAAATATCCCCAGGAGAAGCGAGGCGCAGATGAGAGACGTTTCCCGGCACAGGATGACGGCGGGGGGCTTGGAGCGGGTAGCCCAGAAAAGCCGACTTTTCCCATCATTGTTCAGGCCAGTGCGCCGAGCACAGTGGGGCCGTGGTCGGATTCTCGGTTACCCTTCTGAAGGGCTCTTGCCATCGTGATCTCTTGGCGAGGGTGGGAGCGGCGTCAGAGCTCCCACTCCGAGCGGCCACTGGCATGAAATGCACACGTTCTTCATGGACTTTGCTGGTCGCGCCTTTCAGATCTCGCTGGGGGTGGCGGGGGGGGCTCTGAGGACTGCGGCTACTTCCCAGCATGGCCTCGTGTGCCGTCGCTGGTAGAGCCAAGGCCCGAGCCCGTAAAGCCCCTTTCCCTTCCTGCTCACATCCCCACCACCGAGTCCCCGCGGGGCCTCCCACACGGTCACTGGGCGTCTTTTGGCCAGGGCGCCTCCGCTGGAAAGCTGAGAGGGGAGCCAGACGCAGGAGGACATTCTCCGCGGAGCAGGAGTCGTCATTCTTGCCCCGAGCCAGGAGCTGAGATGCATCCCAAGTTCGGTTCCCCCGTGGCCTTGGGCGGATGTCGGCATGGGGTATGTTTGGGTTTGGGTTTCACATTGATTCTTGAATTTTTATTTCAGGACATAACTTGGCAAGATGAGCACTCTGCCCCCTTCTCCTGGGAAACGAGGGTAAGTTGGATTAAATTTAGATTTGTTTGTCCTTTTAAGAAAGAATTGTGTGGCTCTCTCCTTTTTTCGCGGCGCTTGGTGGCCTCAGAAGGCAGAGGCCCTGCTGCCCGGCTGCCGTTGGAGAAGGACGGGAGGGGGAGAGTTGTGACGGCCGGGAGACCGGTGCGGGGGTCGTGATGGGATTCAAGTGGCCGTCGGTACCACCAGCCGGGGTCCTGCGGTGCCCTTGACTGGAGCCCCAGCTGTCCTGAGAAGGCAGGGTCAGCTCCGTCGGGGGCTTCCTCCGCTCCTACCTCTGCCCCCACCAGCACTAAGGCAGAGCTTGGAGGGAAGCTTTTGGGGCGGGGGAAACAGCTGCTTTGATTACAATGAACTCAGAAGGGCCAGGAGGCTGGGTGGGTGTGGGGGCAGGAGTGACACAGTGGGAGGGGCCACACAGCGGGTCTGCGGAGGTGGCCTGGAGGGGTTCCGCTCTAAGGCACCAGAGTATGAGGGGGAAGGGAATAGAGAGACATTCTTGGCACCCTGCAGACTTGAAGGGGTCCTGGGTTCACACTCATGGGCAGGTGTTAGCAAACACGGCCCCACTGGGACCGCTCACTTCTGGTCACTTCTTTACCTTCGTTATTGTCATCATCATCGTTATTGATCGGTATTCTTGTCAGAGATGCGTAATGGTATCAGCTTAACTGATTTTAATTCATTTCCCCTAGCCTCCCTAGTTGCAAAGGTGCAAAAGGACCCAGAGGCAGGTGTCTGTCACCCAAGAAAAAGAGGGGAAAATGCCATGATTCTCCCAACATTTAGTGCTGGGTGTCGGGGGGCTCTTCCTGTAGTAGGGGTGACAAAGACAGCAGTGTGCCTGGAATAGGGCTTCGACTTGAGGTCAGATCAGGGCTTTGAAGCTCCCAGCCTTGTGCTTGGTTTTCCACTGAGCCCGCATCGCTTGTCCCAGCAGAAGTGGGCATCCAGGGGGCCTGCGGAGTCGGTGGGTCTGAGTGAGGGCAGAGCACTGGGGGAGGGGTTCTGCAAGACACCCAACAGGCTCTCACGTGGGGGCCTATGTCTCAAAATGAAATATTTGACAAGGTTCAGATGGCTGAGGGCAGCACTTGGTGGGTGACTGCTGATGGGGCCAAGGGTGACCCCTGATGGGGATGGGGAAGGGTGTGACACAGTCCTCATGGGAGAGCTGGGAGCTGGCTTTGAGCATTCGTGGCATTTACGCAGGGCCCATGTTCATCTGGTGGGCACAGAGTCCCTCAGCCTCCAGCGTGCCATCCCGTGGGGTCCTGAACACCATACAGCAACAATGCAAACACATGCGTTGTGGCATTTTTTATCTAGGTCTGTGCAGGGGGCAGGGTGAGCAAAGTGGTGTGCCTGGGAGCTGGGGTCTCCCGAGGGATCTGGATGCTGCAAGAAGGATATCAAGGAGCAGGCTGGAGACACAGGAGCCCCTGCAACCAACAGGAACCCCCCCCACCCCGCCCGGGCACCCTGGAAGGGAAGCTGTGGGTGGGGAGAGAGGACGTCAGCACGCCGACAGTCAGCAGGAGCCTCCATCTCCTTCGATGGGCTCCCCAGGGTTTAACCGAGGAGCACTAACCCTGCAGGTGATCCCTGGTGGTAAGAGGCAGATGGACCCCCCCTGCAGGCTGGGACCAAACAGCCTGGGATGCAGTGTCCCAGAAAGCGGCACAGATTTTCCTGGACCGGGTCCTCCATTTGGCGGCGTCACAGTGATGAAAAGGCAGAGAGGTCAAAAGAGTTAGAACGTCCTAAGCCCTAAATCCATCTTGTGCCCCGTGAGAATATCTGCTCTATTAAGAATTTACCTTGTGAAATGTTCCTGAATCCGCTGTTGGCGAGATGGGACGCGCCATCTATTATTAACTTGCTGCGGATGACATTCTGGGACAAGGATGGGCAGTGGCTGGGCTGGGTGCCGCGACGGGGCTCGGCTGCCTGGGGCCGGCCTGGTGCGCAGGTGTCCGGAGAACGAGGACAGCCGACAGGGTCAGGGATCACACGTGTGCCGGTGCTAAGTGTCCGCAGCCGTGAGCCGCGTCCCTTAGGAACCCGGTCAGCTGAGCAGCCTCCAGAAGTTAACAGGTGCTGCCCCCTTTGCAGAGGACCCCCTTGCGCCACCAACCGGCGGGCTCACTCGGGGGCCTCACCTTTTAGTTGGGTCTCTTGGGGTTGCACTTACGCAGCTGAGTGTTAGAACCTAGTAGAGGCAAAATAGCATTGCAGAGAGTGGAGAGGCCTGCCCTACTCTGTCTTCAGAAGGCAAAGTCGTGTTCTAGAAGGACCCACCCCTCACCTCCCCAGCCGTAAGTCCGAGTGCCCTGCTTCCCTGGCTCTGTCGCACTCTGCCCAAGGACCTCCAGACTGGCGGGAATCTCTTTGGAGAGCTGCAAACAGGAGGTGGCTTCAGGCAGGGCGGGGTGGCCTAGATCTCCAGGTGCAGGACTCGTCCCGTGGGAGTGGCCGCTCCAGGATAAGCTCTCTTCCGTGTGCCGTTGGTGCTGGGTGTTGATGGGGCCCCGTGTGGCCCAAGAGCCAGCCTGGGCTCCTTCACGTGGTGGTGGAAGAGTCCCCTTGGGGGCGAGGGCGGAAGGCTACAGGCCTGCTTGTGACTGGGGCTGGGAGGTGGCCCTGTGTCACTTCCGCTTGCTTCTCCTGGCTCTCTTGAGGCACGGTCCAGCCTGGGGAGATAGATTACTCCTCTTCAGAGTGAGTTGCAGAGAATTTGTAGCCGTTTATTTATTTATAAACAATTACTGAATTTGAGTGTAGTTGACACGTAGGCATTTTCCCGCTAGGGTTTTCTACCCCGGCGGCCGCGACACTGGGTCCTTTGACTAGACTCTTGCTCTCTCATCTGTTTTTTTCCTAATTTAGTTTTCAGTTGTAAATCACACATGAAATTGACCACTTTAGCCATTTTTGGTGGACAGTTCTGTGGCATTCAGTGAACTCGCACCGTCAGACAGCTGTCCCCACCCTCTAGCCACAGAACTCTTCCTCTCGCAAAACTGAAGCTCTTTCCCCTTCAGACAGCTCGCCTCCCCCAGCCCCTGGCGGCCTCCGTTCTCCAGCCAGTCTCCGTGACCTCATTCATCGATTTTTCAGAAATTCAGTGGACATTTATTATAATCCAGCCTCTGTCAGACGTTCTGCTTAATACTCAGAGGCGAGTAGACACTTCTGCCCTCGACACACTGTCCGTGAGTGCTTGGCTTCCTTCGGTGGCAGAACTCTCGCAGGAGAAAAGCTTTCGCACACATTCCTTCTGTCGTTTTCCCCGTTCCCATAACACGTGTGTACACACATGTTGGGAGATACAAGCTCAGCAGACGGTCAGTGAGGGGCAGCTAAGTGCCCAGCTCTCCCTCTGCTCTGACTCCTGAGCCCCCGATAGATCAGCTGAGGCCAGGGAGCGCCTGACCCAAGGTCATGACTGTTGGCAGAACCTAGAATGCCAGGGATTTGGGGATCATTGGCTGATTATTGTACGTCTTGGGGATCCTTCCTTTAGGCCAGCCGGCGGTGCTCCCACTGACAGAGCCTAAGTCGGCCCTGTGCTGGGAACCTGAGAGCCCCCGAGGGTTCTGTAACAGCCGTTCTCCCCCTTCTCCGAACCCTGCTTCGTCTTCCATCCCATCCTCCCCACCTGGGTCACCTGCCCGGTGCCGGTGTCTCTCTGCTGTCTTCCATCCTGGAAGGGAGGCTTAGCTGGGTGGGAGTGGGGGTCATGTATCAGCGTGGCGGGTGAGCTGGTGAGGGGGTGCCGTGGGGCCCCACGCTGGATTCCTCTCTCATGCTGCTGATGTTTTGAGTGGGAAAAACTCAGCACTTGGAATGCTCCAGAGAAGGAGGCGCAGAGCAGAGAGAATTCTTGACATTCTCCGGGGGGTCTGGGCTGGGGAATTCAGAGATGTCTGCAGAAGCAGGTCAGGCCCTGGCGCTCGCTGGGTCACTGGGCTCTAGGGACACCTCCCCACCCGCAACTGTGCCTCCCCTTTCCCTGCCCCCGCCTGGGCTGTCTGGCTTCCTGGCTTCTTTCTGTCCATCTTGGTCCCCCTCCCAGTGTACACTGCCTTTTTGGGGATGGAAGCTGGCTGGTGGGGATCTGCTCCTTGATTCCTTTCATATCAAAAGGTCTCTGGGGGCTGATACAGACATTCCCAGAGCAGGGAGTCCTTCTAGCCCCTTCCAGCTTCTTCCTTGGGAAGAAGAGTCAGCACTTAGGGGCCTTTGTGCTGAATGGTTGAAAGATCAAAGAACGATGTCACAGCTCCTGTGTGCTGTGCCCCAAGTCAGGCATTGGCACACACGTGGCATTGCTCCAGGCCTGGGGGTCAGTGTCGCCGTTCCTTTTGTGGGTTGGATTCTGGCAGGGGTCAAGGAAGAGAGTAACAGCAGGTAGCTTGAATCAATGGAGAGAGAGTGGAGCTTGGGTCTGCCTGGCTTGCCGGAGGCTTCTGCCTGGGCGGGACAGAAGGGCATTCTGTCGGGATGTTCTGTGCATAGGGGAGGCCCTGGCTTCCAGGCTACAGCTTGGCTGTTCCTCCTGGCTGCCGGCAAGAGTTGGAGACTCACGGTCACAGAGAGCTGTCCCATGCCCCCATCACAGCCTAACTCCTGGGCTACTTGTGGTCTCCCAGCCTTCCTCACCAAGACCCCCCCTCAATTTCTGCCCAGCAGTCAGCTCTCCCTCCTCCTTGCCCCCACCACCATACTGTCTCTAGCTCTCCTTCCTGAGACCCAGAGCTGATCCTTATGGCACCCTGACCTTTATCCTGGGTCTCCATGTCTGGAGTGATGTGTCCCTTCCCTCAGCCCAGCGGCCCCAGTCCTGTGCCCCTGGCCCCTGCTATGTTCTATACCCCTCAGCCCCGTCCCTCAGGCACTGTGCTCCCCTGCCTCAGTGCCTTTGCTCAGCCCCCATCGCAACTATATTTGAAGGTCCAACCTGTCCCCCAGACCCGCGACACTCAGGTGCTTACGCACTTCCCTACCATAGTAGTGGTGAGCGGCTCCCCTACTCTCATCTCTGGTGAGCACTTTTGGTGCCTTACCCCCGTGTGAGCCTCCCCACAACCCCACTGTACAGACAAGGAAACCAAGGCACAAAGTGAGGGGTGTGGACTAGGCATCCAAGCCCGCGTGTATAACGTGTGTTGTAGCTCGCACGCTGCCTCTTCGGTGACAAGGCAGCGTTACTGTTGTCCTTGTGAGAGGACAAGGCTCTGGAGGGGAGAGGCCACAATTTGTCCCTGAACCTTACAACCTCAGCCTCTGGGGCCTCTGTGCACCCACCACCTGCTGGGCCTCCGTGGGGTTTTCCCCAGGCTCACTCTGCCCGACACAGGGGCCCCGTGGACCGGAGCGGGAGTGGTCCACGCGTCTGGAGGTCCCCTAGCTCCCTGGGAAAGGTAGAGGGGAATGTTCTTCAGCCCCTGATCCAAGCCTGTGCTTTGGGATTTGGGGCAGGGAGTCCACTGGGCCCAGCCGCCCCCGCTCGCCTGGAGGGTCCGACATTCCCAGTGTCTGGGTGGCCACGTCATGCGTCTTTCCTGTCAAGCTGTCACTTCTGCTGGTTTCGTGATTCTACCAGTTTTGCGTATCTTCCCCTTCTCTTCCTTCTTTGGAGGAGGAGGTGGGGAGATTAGATGCTACATGGTTTGTGGGTTTATTCCGATGTGCTCCAGGAAACTATTATATTTCCCGACGATCCTGCAGGCTTTTTGTCTCAACAATTTAGATCTGCCGGAGGCTGCCAAGCCAAACAGTTAGTTTTGGCTGCGTGCGTTCCCCCTTTACTGAAATATTACACATTCCTCTCCAGTGAGTGGGGTATAAAAATAGATGCTGGGCTCAGTTGTGGTCTTGCTGTTTTTAGAACGGACGTGGCCAGCTGAGACCCAGGTCCCCACATGGGGTGACTGACGCCCAGTCCCGGCTTGGCGGGACGAAATCCTCCCGCGCGCCCTCCCTGGGGCTTCAGTGAGGGCCGGGGGTGTGGGGGATGGGCTGTCACCATGCCTCCCCACCACGTCCCATCTCAGGGATCATGGGAGCCCGCAGTGTTGGGTCCCCCCAGCCCAACTTCCTGTCCCTATCCGGGGCGGCCGAGCTGGAGTCGTTGACCCCTTTGCTGCTTCTCACACACAGCGTCCTTCCACAGGGCCCTGGCTCGGGGTCGCTTAGTGTGGAGGGGCTGGACCTGGCACCATCTCCCTTCCCAAGAGCGCTTCAGCCTTTTTTCCAGAAATAAGAAAATGGGATCTGGAACTTGGTTGTCTCTCTGCTCTGTGGAGTTCATCACAGGGACCAGAAGTGCGTCGTCCCCCTGCCCTCCCCCCCGTTAGACCTGTGGGTTCCGCAAGGCAGGGCTGTCCCCATCCCTCTCACTGACCTATTCCAGAGTCAGAAGGGCACCCCTGACACCGTCTCTCAGGACCAGTGGTATGGTGTGACCTTCAAGGACATGGTGGAAGGCGAGGGGGACAGAGTCCCTACTGTCCCAGAACCGCAGGCTCTGGGAGAGGCCACAGGACAGGACAGTGGCTCGGCTGTGATACTTTCAGGGAGCTTTGCAGCCCTGACTCCGGGGCCTGACACTGGGCGCTCAAAAGGGGGACATCCCCCGGCTCTGCTGTTTGGGCATAGACCCCCTGCAGCACTGGACAGCAGGCACCACACCCCGTGCCCCTGGTGAGCAGAGAAGGGCATGGGAGGAGCCAGAGCCTGGAGGGGACCCACTGGGAATGTTGCTGACCCCCCGCACAGGACTGAGGAGAAGAGCAAAGTAACTTGTGTTTACTGAGCACTTACTGTACCCCAGGCGCTTGTCTAAGATGCAAACCTTGAGGGGCATCTGCTTGTTAATCTTCCTGGCTGTCTGGCAAGGCAAGGATGGTTATTTCCCTTTCTTTACTGAAAAAGAAGAAAGCCCAGGTTCAGGGTTAGGGAGCTGGTGGGCGGTTTTGCCGTTTGGTTGTTTGGCAGCTGGGGGAAGCGTGGCAGGCCAGAGCAGCCCTGGAGCCCTGGTCTGGGAGAGCAAGGGAGTGGCCAGCTGGGAGGAGCCCGGGAGGGGTGAGTCGCAGAAGGGAAAAGCAGTGACACCTTTGAAACGGCCTGCGGAGCTGAAGTGGAAGTTACCCCTTGCCTATGACAGCATGTCTTTGAAGATGAGTCTGGAGGTGCTCTTCCCTCTGGCTTGGAGACAGGTCGGCAGCGAACCCCCCGGGGCAGGAGGAGCAATCCGGAGGGGGGCGCTGGCCTGGGAGGAGCGGCCTTGTTCTCCCCCAGACCCTGTTCCTGCTCCGGGTTCTCTAGAGTTCCTGAAGTTTTGGAGCCAAGTGAGATGAGATCCAGATACGGGGAAGGTCCTTTGCTCCTTTCCTCTTTCCCGCCCTGTCCTTTCCCAGCAGGTGTGTGTTTGAAATACAAACACGGAACCCTTTCTGCCTTCCTCGTGAGGACCCGGCTCCGGCGCCGCTGATCAGGCAGGACTATCTTTTAGAAGGAGAGTATAGTCCTGTTCTTTTGCAAAATTAAAAATGATGTATACCCAGGAAAAAAGGCTTTGAATCAAAGGTGCTAGAACTTTTTTTTAATCTCTAAGTTATTTTTCCCATTTCACCCCAAAGCCCTGAAACAAAGCAGCCACTACTGTCAGGATAGTCGTGTCTTCTGACCAGATGACACTGTCCCCTGAGGAGGGCCACATGGTCTCCAACTGCCCGAGGAACACGGCACAGCCTCCGTCGTTTCGTTCTGTTCAAGGCTGTCGCGTCCTGCCAGTGCCGCCGGGGACCCTACCAATGGTGGCCCGAAGCGGTCTGGGGACCACTGGGACCGCCTCCTCTCCGCAGCGTCCCTGGCTCGGTCCATGGCTGCCCTCCACGTACACAAGGGCTCAGCCCAGTCTTCCAGAGGCTTCTGAGCAGAGATCCCACTGGAGAAATTGCTGATCCCAAAAAAGCCTGGGGCGTGATGAAATGCTCAGTTTTAAGCTCTTTCCTTACATTGCAGTTTCCAGATCAAAGTCGTCTCTGCTCTAAGCCTCGGTCTCCACTTCCGAGGTATCTTTAGCAACTTGCTTATTTAAAGAAAGCGTCATCTCTTTGCCCACAGTCTCCCTCCCTGTATTCTGTTGTGGCATTTGGAAATATACAGAGTACTGAGGGGCTCATTCAGAAACAGCCCTTTCAAAATCAAATTAGATCATCAGCGTACTTACCCAAATCCGGCCCTGTACAGGACGTCCTGGCGTTTATATGGATGTCGTCCCTGGTGGCCAGTGGCTTTTATGCATGGCCCGATGCCCGGTACAGCTTCAGGCCTGGGATCGCTGGATCCAGGTGGAAATCCAGCTGCATCTCACGGGCTAGTGACCCAGGACCGTCTGCTCAGATTGCTCCGGATCTCCATTTGCTCATTTGTAAGAGGGAACATTTTTTCAAAAATCCGGCCCAGCAGCCAGGGAAAGTGCCCAATGCATGAGATGCACTCAGGGGGCCATGATCAGCGGAGCTGGGGCTGTGGTGGCTTTTCCCTGGGGTTCTCTTTACTGCAGCGAGCCGCCTGTGCCCCGCACTTGAACTTGGTGTCTTGTGCTCCCATCCCTTCTTGTCTTCTGAGCCTTGAGAAGAAACCACCCGGCATGAGGGTCCAGGTTTTAGGAGAAATCTCAGGCTGAGAGCACGTCGCACTGTCTGGGTTCCAGGCCTGCCGTTTGCTCGGGAAAAGCAACGGTTTCATCCTCCTCTGACAAACACATCTGTGCCCATCGGTGAGAGTCGGGGCGAGCGCTCTGTGTAAAACCCAGGGAAGAATTACACGTTACAGTCCTAAAGAACCAGGTTTTGTATATTAAGTTAGCACAGTGTTTAAATGAGACAGTAACTGAAAATACAGTCTTGCTATATCGCTGGCGGTGGTAGAAATTGGGGCAGGTCTGGAAAACAGATTGGCTGGTGTGCATCTCGAACCATAAAAAGGAAAGGTCTTAAACCTTCTGGATTTTGATATTTCGCATCTGGAAAGGTATCTGAAGAAATTATTTCTGCACAGGAAGAGCTATATGCATGGAGATGGTTGCGGCAGCCTTAATTAGAATGGTGTGACCCCGAGATCATGACCTGAGCCGAAATCAAGGGTCAGATGCTCAACCGACTATGTCACTGAGGCGCGCCTACAGTGCCCCAGATTACAGGCATAACAGAATCCCAACCTCCTGAAATACGTGTACGAAAACAGTGACACAAAAACACGAAAGGTAGGGGTTACAGAAGAAGGGAAACTTATGAACGACTTCTTTAATAATTCCCAAGCTCTCTGTATTGTAGTTTTATTACTTTTATTTAAAAAAGAAGAAGAAGGGGGCGCCTGGGTGCCTCAGTTGGTTAGGCAACTGCCTTAGGCTCAGGTCCTGATCTCAGGATCCTGGGATCGAGTCCCGCATCCGGCTCATTGCTCAGCAGGAAGCCTGCTTCTCCCTCTGCCCCTCCCTCTGCTTGTGTGCACACACTCTCTCTCTCTGTCAAATAACATCTGAAAAAAAAAACAAAAAAAGAAGAAGAAGGATCTCAGGGAGAAGTAGGGAGAGGAAGGTTCAAGGTGGTTTGTAGAAATGTAGAAACTCATTGCTCACCGTGCAGAGCCTGGGAGAACGCGTGCCCTGGCGTGTGTGGCTGAGTGTGTGGCTGAGCTGTCCCTCTCCCTCCTGATGGGTTCTCCACGGCATCGTGCCGGCTTTGCTGGAGGTCACTGTGCTGAGCAGCCTTGGATGGAACAAAGGGTTTCTGGGACACTCAGGCATGGTGTGTGCCCTGCGCAGTCTCCAGTGGGTGACAGCTGCAGAGCACTGCCGAGTGGGGGCGTCTCTCCCAAGGAGCCCTCCGCATGACCCACGTTCTCGCTCATCCAGTGCTGCCGTGATAGCACAGATGTGGGGTGGAGGGGGGTGTTAAACAACACACATTGCTTTGCCCCAGTCGCGCAGGCTGGAAGGTCAGGGTGCCAGTGGGATGGGGGTTCCCGGCTGGCAGACGGCCTCCTGCCCTCTGTGTGCTTGGATGGCGGGAGGGAGACCATTCCTCTTGGGCCTCTCACAAGGACACTAACCCCATCGTGGCACCCTCATGGTCGTGGCCCGATCCCCTCCCGGAGGCCCCACCTCCTCCTACATCTCACTTTGGGTGTTAGGGCTTCCACGCGTGAATTCGAGGGCCGCACCGACACGCGGTCTGTGGCAGCTGGCATGTCCGGCAGGGGCGGGTGGGGCGGGTCCCCGCGCTGTTTCATCCAGGAAAGCAGGCTCGGGCTCTGTTGGTTTCTTTCAGCCATGTCTACCACCTGCCACCTTACGTGGGGAGCCACGGGAGCCGGGGCTGGGTGCCGACCCCCACTGCGGGGCAGGGGTGCGCTGAGCCGTGCACCTTCTTCCTCACCTTCCAGGGAGGGCGGTCACCCCCAGACAGCCCATTCTCTGGAAGGTGCTGGAAGCACTCTCGAGGAGACGAGCAGGTGCTCTGCTCACCAGGCAGAGGCCAGGGTCCTCGGTGAGTCAGTCTGCGCCGTCGGTGGCCTGGTGTGTGGCAGGGCCATGGTGTCCACGCTTCTGCTGGGGTGGGTGTGCGGACCGCCCTCCTGAAGATGAGCCCTCAGGACAGAAAGATGCAGCTGGCGGATGACAAGTGGTGTCACCGTGGTCGGGCGGGCGGAGGTGGGAGCCACGCGCCCGTTGCTGTGGATTTTAAGGCTTGTGCGGTTTTCTTCTCTGTGTCCCCGCTGTAGAGTCAGATGGAGTTCAGCGTCTGTTCCTTATCCATCCAAGAGCCGGCCAGCGGCGCGGCCAGTGAGCCGAGACAGCTGTCGAAAGCCTCCCAGGGCTCGCAGGCCCTCCGGTCCTCCCAGGGCGGCAAGTCCTCCAGCCTGGACGCCCTGGGTCCTGCCCGGAAGGAGGAGGAAGCTTCCTTCTGGAAGATCAACGCGGAGCGGTCCCGGGGAGAGGGGCCTGAGGCCGAGTTCCAGTCGCTGACGCCCAGCCAGATCAAGTCCATGGAGAAAGGTGAAAAGGTCCTGCCTGCCTGTTACCGGCAGGATCCCGCCCTGAAGGACAGGGAGACCAAGGGGGAGAGGCCCTGCAACGTCCGCCAGGAGCAGCGTGTCCTTCCCTGTGTCAGCGTCGAGCACGAGAGACCCCAGCCTGTCCAGGCCTGCGCCAGCACGGGGAAGGAAGCCGTCCCGTCCGAGCCCGTGGGGAAGCTGCCTTCTCCCGAGGACCAGCAGGACGACGTGGAGGACGTGGAGGATGGGCTGTTTTCGGAACCCATGCCGACTCAGGTGGGCGGCCCCTCCTCCAGGAGTGTCCCAGGGAGACCTCCCACAACATGGGTGGACCACAGATGGGCTCGCTTTCTTCTTCTTCTTCCCTTTCTTTCTCCTGCCCGTTCCTTGTGGGGACTTCGGGGATCAGGAGAGCTGGGTTGTTACCTCCGTGACTGACTTACGTACAAGGAAACACATCTCATGAGTCCGTTCTGGTGCCATGACTTATTTGCCTGTTACATGTAGATGTTGCAGATGCCCGCTGCCCTTCCCCCGGTGTGCGAGGGCAGGGAAGGGAGGCCCGGCAGTGGGCCGTGAGCACAGGAGCTCGCAGGGAGAGGGCAGTCGGTGGGGAGGGGTTTGGATGCCCACTCAGCTGACGGGTCCGTAAAGTTGGGCGGGGGTGTTGGGGAGGAAGGGACTGGCAGATGCCCCAAAGGGACATGGAGCAGGCAGGCGGGACCGCCGAGCCTCCACCAAGAGCGGCCGTGCTCCATCTCAAGAGACTCTGGCTTCAGGGAGTGATAGCAGCTGCTTATTTCCAGACAGGAGAGTGTTACATGTCCAGGGAGGAATCCTAAGAAAGGAGTACTTTTTGAGGGGAGGGAAAAGAAAGAGCTGAGAGGTTTGCTGGGTGAGGAGGAATGTGTCCTGGAGAAAAGGATGGTGCAGGAGAATAGGGTGAGCGGCTTCTGAGTGATTTCCCTTTTCTCATGGGAGCCTTAACCCTTGTCTGTACCCGCTGGTCTGCCCTGCTTGAGAGAGTGAAGAGAAGATACAATGTTTGGTTGTGAATTGAAATGGAGCCAGTGTTAGAGGATTGCACAAAAACAAAAAAATAAATAAAACCAACCCAAAGTCATCATATTTCAGAGGGAGGCCTTGGTTTTGAGGCATTATGAGGGGCAGAGCAGCAGTCTGATGCAGGCATGTCTGAGAACCGTTCCTGGGGGACAGTCGTGGGTTGTTCTTGGGTCTGGGTGAGAACATAAACGGGGTCTGTGTCCCGTCCATCTGAGACACGGGCAGCCCCGTGCGAACGTTCATGCTCCTGTCATGCAGACGTGTTCTGGATGGGTGGGCGTGCTTGTGGAGTCCCGAGGCGGGGAGGGGAGGAGGGATGGGAATGGCCACCTGCTCACAAACGAGGATGGCCATGGGGAGGAAAAGAGGGATCTTTAGGTTTGAGTCTCGATTTTGGAGCCTGGGGGAGTTACCTGTTGGCAAGGCAGGCAGGCAGCCTTGAGGGGTACCCCTCATCCCCCACACTCCTCTCTGTGTGCCTTGCTGGTTTTCTCCATGTTAGCACCATCCAGACTCTTCCGCGCTCTCTCGCTCTCTCTTTTTTTTCCTTTTAGCACGTGTTTAGAAAAATGTGTATTGTATTAGGTTGAATATAAAGAGTCTAAAATGTGCCATGTTGAGTAGACAGCCCTGGGGTATTAGGTCTGTTCACAGGGTCATACGGTCATTGTCACCATCCGTCACAGAACTCTGTACCCACTAAACAACTCCCTGTCCCCCCCCCACCCCTCTCAGCCGCCATTCTGCTTGATATTTCTGTGAATTTAACACTCATAGTATCTCATCTAAGTAGAATCCTACAGTTTCCATCTTTCTGGGTCTGGCTTATCTCGCTCAGCATAATATCCTCAGGGTCCGTCCACGTGGTGGCATGTGGCAGGATTTCTTTCCTTTTTGATGCTGAACAATACTCCGCTGTATGGACTGACCACATTCGTTTATCCCCCATCTGGGGATGGCCTCGTGCATGGCTGGTTTCCACCCCTTGGCTGCTGTGAACCGTGCTGGCGTTGAGCGTGGCTGGACACACACCTGTTCGAGTCCCTCCCTGCCTTTCATCCTTGTGGTGATTCTGTGTCTGACTTTCTGAGGAACCGCCATGTTGTGACAGGGCCCTTTCTCCACATCCTGCCGACACGGGTTTTCTCTCTTCTTTGAACATGGCCATCCTCACGGCCGGGAGACGGTACCTGTAGGCCTTGTCGTGGTTTCTATTTGCCTATCCCCTGGGCGGTGATGTTGACTCTGTTTTCCTGTTGTTTTTTGGCCACTTGTATATCTTTTTTAAACAAATGTCTGTTTGGATCCCTTGTCTGGTTTTAACAGTTGAGTTTTGTGTTCTTGAGCTGTGGTCATTGTCCGGGCATCTTGTGGAAGGGGGTTCCAGGCTTCAGGCGCTTCCACCCCTCCCAGCAGATGACCTCCTGAAGAAGGGGAGCCCTGTGACAGGAGCTCCGTCTGGCCCCATCAGCGGCCCCTCATCTTTCCAGCCTGTCCTCCTCAGTGTATCCACCATCTTAAGCCAGTGCTCTGGGTGCCTCCTGGTCCTTCCCGTGGTGGCCCCCCGCCCGGTGTCTTTGCTGTCTTCTGGGTCTCTAACCTTCCTGCCCACTTGCTCCTTCTTACAGACCTGCCAGGCTGGCTGCTGTGCCTCCCTGGTGATCCTTCTCTGATTCTTGGCACCTGGGTCTTCTCTGAAGGAAGTTTTTATTTAAATACCCGAGGGTCCTAATTGTAAAGAGATGCAGGGGGGGTGTGTATAGGGGGAGTGGGCAGTCGGAGACGGCACATGAAATCCTTGTAGAGAACAGATTTCTGGGTGCAAAGCACAGAGAAATGCCAACCTCATTGAAGAAACTAGTAGAAAGCAGAGAGAGGACCATTTGCCTGAATTCTTTTGGGTTTTTCTGTCTTGGCTCCCTTTGCGTCAGTGTCACATGCAGCCACACCGGGCCCGAGACAAGCTTTGAGGGAACTTGCTTTAGTCCATTGGTGTCATTGTCTCCACCAAAGTGTCTTTGCTCTTTGCCAGCTCCGTGGAGGGCGGGCGTCCGAGCGTCCTTCCCGCAGGCTGACGCCCACCAGATGGACGCGTGCGCTGGTATGAGAGCATCGGGAAGATTTTGTCACTTGTTCGCTTATTCCACGATGACTGCCTTTCACCCTGCCTGTCCGTGCACAATAGAAAAGATACATTGTTCTCCTTTTCTCTACGAGCTGCTTGCGGACCTGCGGGGGGACAGAGCGGGGAAAGCGGGGGATCCTGGCACAGTGTGGCTCCCATTGAAGTTTCTTTGATTTTCTGGTTCCAAGCACCGAGGCAAATTGAGGTCAGGGAGCTCCGGCATGGAAGGGAGCGATTTCATTTGGGTCAATTTAAATGAGATGCTGTTTATAGATTATGTATAACTTAAAAAAAAAAAGAAGAAACTTGTGTCTTACTTTGGTGTTCATGTCCCTTCTACAGGTCACCTCAAGTAATGTTGTCTTGAAGACAGGATTCGATTTTCTGGACAACTGGTAAAGTGTATTAGACCAAAATAATAATAATAACAATAAAACCAAGAACCCCTGAAGTGTTTTTCCAAAGCGGTGCGGTAGAGGAGGATAAAATGGGCAATATTTCCCTTTGTATTTTCCTGGTTTCTGTACACTTTTTTCTTAATCATTTGGAAACTGGTAAATATTGCCTTGTCCAGATTTCCAGATTTTTCTCTTTTTGGTAAGGCCAGATATATATGCTATTTTCAATGATTTGATACCAGAAGTTTTGCATTTGGAATTTTTAAAGACTGTTAGGGAATTCCGTTGATCTTGTACATAAAGCTTCCGTTCCCAGTTCCACCCAATTCCCCCCACCCTGGAGAAAAAGGTTTCTCGAGAAAGCGATTTCCCTCTCTTTCTCCTTTAGTCTCTCCCCTTTTTATTAATTGGGTGAACTTTGGTTGGGTGGCTGTTGGTGATGTCCTCAGTAGTGGCATCTGCACGCCGGCTGTGACCACGGAAAGGTGACCCCCCCACTGCCCCCAGTCCCCACCCAATGTCCCCAGCCGTCCAGGGCCACCTGAAGCCACGCTTGTCGGATCATGTGCCATCTCCACCCTCACGGCGTTTCCAGGAGACAGACTGTTGGCACCCGGCAGAGATGCTCTTTCGTTCGCCCTGATAACTATTCAAACCATTCATAGCTGTTTAAGAAGAGCTGCATGTTTAAAAGTTTTGTATTAACTTTTCATTATTTTGTATCTAGGTTTAGATGTTGTAGGGCTACCACTTTTCTGGGGTGTGTACTGGTTTCTTTCTGGAAGCTCTTTGCTACTCACGTGGCCTGTGGAAGTCCCCTGTCTTGGGCGTCTGCAGGGGTAAGGGCGGATGGCAGGTGTTGGAGGATGGGCTCTTCTGAGTAGTTGTGTTAGAACCTTCCAGCATGAGACTGGCGGGCCAGTGGACGTCTTCATCCCGAGGACTGGTCAGACTCCCTGGACGGATCTCTCTCTGCATTCCTGACCACCCGCCGAAGTGACCAGTCAAGTTTCTGCAGCGCCCCGCAGCGCCCCCTGGAGACCTATGTGGTCATAGCAATGGCATCTCTTGGAGCGAGACTTTGTGACCCGCTGCTGCGCAGGTGTCGTGGCAGCTCCCAGGCTGCACAGGGGAGCAAGGTGGCCCATGCCCCCGAGGTGGGTGGGACAGGGTGAGGAGGAGCGTGGGCCTTACCCTGGGAAGCCTGTGCCCTGACCCGTGGCCCTGAGCTGCAGGAGCCTGCGGGACGCGCCCGAGTGCGATCTACACCTGGCCTCTCACTGTGTTCTCCTCACCCGAAGCCTTAACCCCTGCAAGTCCGGCCAGTGAGCACCTAGTTTCAGTATCAAAGTGAGTCTTTTTAAAAATGCGTCTCTGTTTCGTACGACCTTCTTAAGTGATTTCCAGAATATCTTATCTGGTTCCAAGGTAAAGCCCATGGCAACTTCCCCCATTCCCCCCCCCCCCAACCCAGGAATGTTTCTGCCAAAGTTGTGGCCCAGCCAGCTTTTGATTTGGTTTCTGCCAATGGATTATGTCCTTAAACCTCATTTGGGCCCTCAGGGTTGTGGATATGACCTCCTTGCTTTGGTGACTGTGTTATGGCAAATAGAGGTTCTTTTGTACCATTTAAGGATAGTTGAAACATGCCAGGGAAAGAAGGTTTCTAGCATGGTGGGGAGGAAAAAGGGAAACTCCAGCTGACACAGCACGGCAGCGTGCCCGCCCCTCAGGTCAGCCGCCGAGTCTCAGAGCCTGGCTCGCCATCTGCCTCCACTTCTAGCCTGGAGGACATCGGACTGTCTCAGAACCCATGCTTGAAAACGGTTCCTTAAACAAGAGATGTACAGGTGTGTGTTGGTATTCCTTGGGGCTGGTGTAGCGGGGGGACTGAACCACATCCAGGAACAGTCAGCCCAAGGTGAGCTGTCTGTTCTCTAAGGAGATGGTTCTCATTTCTTGCTGATTTCCCATAAAGCCCAATTATTCCTTTCAAGTTCAACCCTGGGAGCTGAGGGGGTTCGGGGATGGTAGAAAATCTCTGCCTCCCCAGGTGCCACCTGGGAGCCTCTGCTCAGAGCTATTCAGTTAATCTCATTTCTACAGCGTCTTAAGTTTCATAAGAGATGGCCTCCTGAGATGAAAGGTAAAAATCAAAGCTTGGGAAATCCTCAAGTGGTGTTGCTTGGCCCTGCTCTCAGAGGTCAGGGACTGTGAGAGGGAGGCGTGAAGGCCTAGAGGACACAGGCTGGTGGGTGTCTGAGATGGTTCCTGCCCACCGGGGAACCTGTGTTCAGTGTGTCCGAGTACTATGGACAAATGAAGCTCTTAAGCTTGCCATCCACCCCCCCAACATGTATCAGGGTAGGGTTTCTAGAACCAAGAGTTTATATTTATTATTTTAAAAATACACACTTTTCAACTGAAGCCTGTATTTGGTGTTGGGTGGTCCCCCCCCCCACCGCACCCCCATTCGGTGCATCTGGGATTCAGCTCAAGGATTTAGTGTCTTGCTTTGGGTGACCGTTCCTGACCCCCAGGAAGTCAGAAACCAGTTTCAGTTCCTTCACCTGGGGGTCCCTGCCCCGCTCTCTGGGTTTGGGAGTGCTGCCCGCTTGGGGGTGGCTGCGCCCGCTGCACCCCACGGGGATGTCAGAGCCGCCTCCCTTTCTTTGTTACATGTTTTCAAAAACAATTGAAACATTCTTACTGACGACTTGTAACTTGGTTGTATTTTATATTAATAGCCTTTAATAAAGCCATTTAAAATACGTTAGGTGTGTTTATTTGGGGCTTCTTCTGGAGCTGGGAAGCCTGTCAGGACGATTGCTGTTGAGCACAGAGGAGAAGGATTTGTACTAGTTAAGCGAGTGTCAAACCTCTTCCGGGGACTAATTAAGCAAGTGTGAGTCCTCTTTGGGGAGACTGCTGTGCGCAGGCCTGACTCAACGCCCCTTGCAGGGTGGTGGGAGGTGGTGGCCCCCCGCCCCCACCCCATGCACAGGGATGGGATGATCCTGGAGGGCGCCTCTCCCCCCGTCAGGTGACGTGGAAGCCATGGCATGTCTTCCCAGAGACCAGCTTATCGAATCTAGGGACTGACTCAGTAGAGCAGATGCAATCTCCCTGAAAGCTTTCACCTTGAATCTGGTTGAAGTGGATTTTTCGTGGAAGAAATACAAGCCTAAGTGTGGTCGGTCAGTCCTGTTCCATCCATTAAAGTGCAGGAGATAAGTTACCAATGACAGATGGAAGGGAATTTTTAGATGTCAATTTTCCAAATCAAAAAAGCTTTTAAAACTAATACCTCTTAGGAAAACGGTGGTTCAGGCTGACCGACTCCTAACTTCTCAGCCTGTGCTGTGGGGCCTTGCTGCCTCGGGCACCGAAGAGTCCTGGGGGAGCAAGTGATGGTGCTTGCTGACTTGCTGGGGTGCAGTGGTTGTCATGAAGGTTCCGAGACCACAGGCATTTGGGTTATTGTATCGACATGTTATGAGAGGAGGCGAGTAGCTCCCGAGCTCATAGGGTTGACAACTTGCGGCCGCTCAGTATGTGCTACAAACACACACATGTATCTGTATGCGTAAAGTTTCTGTGCAAGAAGGAGCCATCGACCTAGAGGCAAAATCTACCTGGTGCATTATGTAGGCGGGAAGGAAGATGTTGAGTCTGGGGGGACAAGAATATCCTGAGTTATGGGGTGGGAGGTATTCATGGTGCTTTTCTAGCATTTTCTCTGGTCTGATCCTCTGCTCCATTTGGATTCAAGACTGGTAAGTACCAGCCTTCGGGGTGCCTTGATACCAACAGGGAAACACCCTTAGGAGGGTATTGTGATTCGGAATCCCACCTGAAGTCAGACGGAAAGCAAGTGATTCTGGATATATGATCAATTTTATTTATTTATTTATTTATTTATTTATTTATTTATTTATTTATTATTTTTGTGCAGTTTTAAACATCTAGAGCGGCAGTACTAACTAGAAACTTAAATAGAAAAATACCAACTAGGGCATGCCTGGGTGGCTCAGTCGGTTAAGCGTCCGCCTTCAGCTCAGGTCATGATCCCAGGGTCCTGGGATCGAGCCCCGCATAGGGCTCCCTGCGCAGTGGGGAGCCTGCTTCTCCCTCTTCTGCTCCCTGCTTGTGGGCGTGCTCTTTCTCTGTCAAATAAATAAATAAAATCTTAAAAAATAAAAGTACTGATTAGATGGTGTCGACAAGAAATGCACTTTAATACAGAGACACAGAGAGATTAAATGAGACCAATTCCTAATGGTAATAAAGTATCAAGGAATCAACTTCTATAGGTATACAAAAACTTCTTTAAAGAAAAATTAGGGACACCCAGGTGGCTCAGGGAAGCATCTGTGTTTGGCTCAGGTCATGATCCCTGGGGTCCAGGGATGGAGCCCTGAGTCTGTCTCCCCCCTCAGTGGGGAGTCTGCCTCTCCCTCTGCCTGCTGCTCCCACCACTCGTGCTCTCTGTTTCTCTCTCTAACAAATAAAATCCTTTAAAAAAAAAAAATATATATATATATATATATATATATATATATATATATATACCACTGTGAAAAGGAAATAGAAGATGTAGAAGAAGATGTGAATAATCCTGGCTGGGGTAACAGTATTGTGAAGATGCTAATTTTCCCCAAATCATTTTATAAAGTTGGTGCAATGTTAACAAAAATCGCAGTGGGTATTTTGAGAAATTGACAAATTTACATTGAATTGTAGGTGGGGAAGTAAAGTTTACCGAAATATAAGGGAGATTACTCTGTCAGTTACCAGAACAAACATGTTAGAAGGCCAAGTTTGTTGGTATTGGTGCAGGGATGGATGATCAGATCAGTGAATTAGGGTGGGGGGCTCAGGGACAAACCCACGAGCACATGAAGACTCAGTGTATAATCAGAGTGGCACCACACACTGGCCGTGGGGAGAGAGAGGCACCCCATGGAGAGATGTAAGAACGCATTCCTGCCCAACGCTACACAGATGGGCTCCATTTGGATTCAAGACCAAATGATAAAAGGTAAAAGTGTAAAGTAATAGAGGGAAATAGCTCATGACCCAGAGTGAGGAAGGACTTCTTGAATAAAAGTTCAGAAGTCTAAATCATAAAGCAAAATATTGATGAATCTCATACACGAAAATTAAGGATTTCTGTCGGTAAAGCACGCCATGGAGAGAGTTAATGAGCTGAGAGGACGGGAGGAGATTGCTGCTATGTCAGTTTCAATAAAGAAGTATCCAGAAGATACACGATGGCATTCCTGCAGACCAAGAGGCCAGCAACCTCAACAGAGAAGTAACATGAGAGAAAATCTTTAAAAACTATCAAACATGGAAAGGTAATCAGGGGGAAAAATTAGCTGGCTAATGCCAAGTGTTGGCACAAATGAGGTAGAGCAGTGGTTCTCAGCTGGGGCTGATTTTCCCTTCCTGGGGGCAGTTGGTAGTGTTGGGAGACATTTTTTATCAGCACAACTGAGGAAGGGTATACTGTTGGCGTCTAGAGGGTAGAGGCCAGTGGTGCTGCCAGACCTCTTACATGCACAGGACAGCCCCTCACAACAGAATCATTTGGCTCAAAATGCCCATAGTGCCAGGTTTTCCCTGGGTTAGGGGAACTGTGCAGCCCTTGTGTCCAGAGTAAGCTGGCCCTCTTTTACCACCTGCATGCATCCGGTGTGAGCTCATGATTCCCCTCCAGGATGCATGTCTCAGGGAAATTCGCACACAAGCACTTAAGGGGCTGTCCGGGGCTGTTTGTTGCGGAGGTGTCTGTGGAGTTGGAGGCAAGCTGGATGTCTGTCATTTGGAAGATGGCTAGATAAAATGTGATGGGGCACTTAAAAGCAAATTAGGGGCCCCTGGGTGGCTCAGTCGGTGAAGCGTCCAACTTGATTTCTGGCTCACGTCATAATCTCAGGATTGTGAGATTGAGCCCCAAGTCGGGTTTCATGCTGGGTATGGAGCCTACTTAAGATTCTCTCTCTCCCCCTCCCTCTGCGCCTCCCCCCCCTTTACAAAAAAGCAGCAGGGGCACCTGGGTGGCTCAGGTTGGCTCAAGTCATGATCTCAGGGTCCTGGGATCCAACCCCTGCTGAGCACATGGAGTCTGCGGCTCCCCCCCACCTCCCTCTGCCCCTCCGCCGCCCCCCTTAACTGCCCCCTTCCCCTGCTTCTGTGCACACGCACACCCTCTCTCAAATAAGTAAAATCTTTAAAATTAAAAAAAGTAGCAAATTAAATGCACACATGGCAACGGGGTTGGAGCTGAGCAAATATATTAGTGGAAGAAAGCAAGAAACTAAATGGAATACCATTAGTGTAAATTTAAAACATATGCACATAAAACAAGACCTATTTAACAACGGAATGCCTATGAGAGGAAAATAAGGGTGGTGGAAAGAAGGCCCCAGCAGATCTGGAATGTACCCTTGGTGACCGTAGGTACCTACTTGTCAGGAATTTGATATCTCTCGTAATCTAGGTGTGTTCTGCTCTCTCACTTCAGATGGGAGGCTCATTTCTTTGGCTGGTGTGTCAGGTCAGAGGTGGCCCTTGGCCAGTGTTGGTTAGAACGTATGTGGCTCATCTCTGTTCAGGTGCAATTTGTGTGACTACGGTTGCACATCCGCCAATGTTTGTAAAGTCTTTTGGATCAATCCAGGCCCTTCTGTAACAACAGCTGGGGACTGCGCAGATTGGGAGGAGAGTGAGGGTAGGAGTTAGTGACACCCGATGCCCTGTTTCTCGGGGGACAGAAATCACACAGGCTGTGTGACACACTGGGAGGGGACTCTGCAGATAAGAGGGTTCTTATCACTTGGCTGCCTTTACCACAGCCATCTGAAATTTGCCCAACTGAAGATTTGTCAGGCAGTGAGATCATGGACAATAATATGGGTGAGGATCTTTAAATTTTTTTTTTAATTGTCTAACTGCATTTCAGAATGTGCAGAGAATGCACTCTACTGCCTTAACACGAAACAAGCATTTTGAAACATTTATTGACAGTCTTTTATGGTGAAAATGTCCAGGTCCAAGTGGAAAGCATGTGTCACAGGGACAGTCCTGCCTGGAAATGAGATCCAAATGTAAGTCTGGTCACCACATGGGTCCTGGCAGTTCTCTTTGTGCCCTGTGCTCCATTTCTCTCCCTCCACCACCACTGATTCATGCTGACACCTAGTCCCAGGGTTACAATAATATATATATCTTTTCATAGTTCTTACTATGTTGCAGTCTGGTGTCAGGCACTAGGCATTCAGGGACATAGTTGCTACCCTCCTGGGGCTTGCATTCTAGGGGAGGAGTCAGACTAAACACATGACCACACAAACAGTTTTGTAGTTGAAAATTGCTAAAAAAAAAAAAGTATTTCCGCTTGTAGTCATGATACAGTCATCTGGATTAGACTTAACCCTCTCATTTTAAACGACTAGAAAATTGGAGAAGATATGTGAAACAGCAATATATAGACTTCAGGCAGCAAACATTGCAAGATGATGATTCCTAAAGTAGGGAAACAAGTGAAGCAAGCCTTATGACTGCCCTGGTTTTCTAACCTGAGGCCTTTTCTAGAGCACGCTGCAGGAAGTATCGCCGAGCTGAAGAGAGAGAGTTTGGGGAGGAATAGATGATTGGAATTTGTAGGAGGGAACTGTGCAGAGAAAAAGCTCCAGAAATATGCCTAGGATTTCCCCTTGGGTATGTTGGAGACAGTTTCTGGGCTGCAGCACAGGGAGGGGGAATCCAGACAGAGCCTGGGAATCTTGCTGAAGTGAAGAGAATGAAATTGGGGAGGCCAAGGGAGCTAGAATTGAAAGGGCAGAGTTTCAGAGAGGAAGATCTTCAGAGATCTGCCCTGGGGTTCCCTTAGGTCTTTGGCTAAAGCCAGCCTCTACGTGTATGGAGTGAAAGCTGGGTACGAACACCTCCAGGGAAAGAGTAGTTATTGATAAGATAAACAAATCCCAGCATTCACACAAAGCCAGGAATTAACCATGTTCCCTCCAGCCAGAGTGCAGGCCACGCTGGACATGTGGAGCCCTCATCAGAGATCCTGGAAGTATGTACTAGAGAAAGGGTTATAATAGCCTCTGAAAAAAGGCTAGTCAAGATTTGCCCTGAAGGAGTTCTACAACAGACATGAAAGGATCAAAGCAACTCACAACTCAGCTGCCCACCAGAATATGTCCACCACCCTTCATAGGAAGGTTACCAAATCTAGCACTAAACACAAAATTCACAGTGGTCAGCAAGAAATAAAAAATTACTAGACAACAAATAAGCAAGGAAATGTGATTGATCCACAGAAGAAAAATTACTCAATAGACCAAGCCAGAAATGACAGGGATGATAGAATTAGCAGAAGGGATTTTAAAACAGCTATTATAAATATGATCTATGTACTCAAGAATGTGAAGGAGAGAAATAGAACTTAGAGATAAAACTCTCTGAAATGAAAATGTTACTGGAGTAGAGTAAAATTAAATGACACACTCCAGAAATGCATGAATGGGAAGATAGCAGTAGAATCTATCCAAAATGAAGCAAAAAAATTGGGGAAAAAATGAACTGCAGAGCCTCAGTGTCATGTGGGAAAATATTAAGTGATCCAATTATAAGTAATGAAATCCCAAAAGGAGAAGAGAGGGATGGAAAAAATATTTAAAGAAATAATGGCCCAGATTACCCCAATTTGATAAAACCTATAAACCCCAATCCAGATTTAAGAAGTTTAACAAACCCCAAGGAGGACACACACACACACACACACACACACACACACACACGCCACAAATAGCTGAAAATTAGTAATAAGGAGAAAATTTGTAAAAACAGCCAGAAGAAAAAAAAATGACTTATCATCCCAAAATATGCAAGCTTGAAGTAAATGGAACAACATTTTTAAAGTGATGAAAAGATGGGATGCCTGGGTGGCTCAGTTGGTTGAACGGCTGCCTTCGGCTTGGGTCATGATCCTGGGAGACCTGGGATCAAGTCCCACAATAGGCTCCTTGCTCGGCAGGGGGCCTGCTTCTCCATGCTCTCTCTCTCTCTCTCTCTCTGACAAATAAATAAAAATCTTTAAAAAAAAAAGTGATGAAAAGAAAAATAGAGCTATCAACCTTTAATATCCAGCAAAAAAAGTTCTTTAAAATTAAAGGAAAAATACACAAACACACACACACACACACACACACGCAAACTGAGAAAATTTATCGCAGCTGGCCTGAATTACAAGAAATATTAAACAAAGTTCTTTAGGCAAAAGGAAAACGATACTAGGCAGAAGCTTGAATCTGCACAAAGGAATGAGAGTGCAGAAAATGGTAAATATGTGAGTAAATATAACAGCCTTTTTTTCAGATTTCAAAATGTTTGGGAAGATAATTGTTTGAAGCAAAAACAATAACAACGTCTTGTGGCATCTATAACATGGAGAAGTAAAATGTATGACAATAGTTGAAAAGACAGGAGGGAAAAATGAAAGTATGCTACTGTAAAGATCTGACATAATATATAAAATGATGGAATATTATTTAGAGTCAGACTGGTAAGTTAAACATACAAATTGTAAACTGCATAGAAACTGCTAAAACCTACTGGGTGTTATATGCAACTGATGGATTATTGAACTCTACATCTGAAACTAATGATGTACTATAGATTGGCTAATTGAATTTAAATTTTAAAAAAGAAACTGCTAAGAATTAAAGGAAAGATGTATAGATAATAAGTTACTTGTGGAAATAAAATGGAATGCTAAAATTTATAAGACAGCAGGAAAAGAGGAAAAATAGAAACAAAGAACAAATGGGACAAATATAAAATAGCTAAATGGTAGGTTTTACACACAGCTATATTGATAATTATGTTAAATGCAAATGCCAATTAAAAAGCCAAAATTGTTAGACTGGATGAAAGAGCAAGCCCAACTAAATGGCATCTACAAGAAATGCACTTTAATACAAAGGCACAGATAGGTTAAAGGTAAAAGGACAGAAAGGAATATACCATCAGCTACTAATCAAAAGAAAGTTGAAGCGGATATATTTTTATCAGACAAATTAGACTTCATATAAATGAATATTGTTGGGGTAAAAAGTGCATTTTATAATTAAAAGGGGATCAATTAATTAATCAACACATAGCAGTCTTCAATTGGCACACGGCTAACAACAGAGCTTCAAAATACATGAAGCAAAGCTGAAAGAACAGAAAACAGAAATAGACAAATTAACACACGTGGTTTGAGATGACAACACTTTCTGTGACTGATAGAACAAGTAGGTAGAAAATCATTGGGGATATAAAACAATATCACTACCATCAGCTTGACATCATTGACATTTGTAGAACACTCTACCCAACAACCACAGAATACAATTTTTTCTCAAGTGAAAAATTCACTGAGATACAATTTGTGCTGGGCCATAGAAGTCTCAATAAAATTAGGATTGAAATGATCCAGAGCATGGTCTCTGATTGAAATGCATTACTTTAGAGATTTAGAACTGGAAGGTATCTGGAAAATCCTAACATATTTAGACATTAAACATTACATTTTAAAATAACTCATGGGCCAAAGAAGAAATCACAAAGAAAACTCAGAAAACATTTTGAATTGAAAATGCAGCATGTCAAGATTAGTGAGATGCAACCAAAGCAGTGCTTTGAGGAAAAATTATAGCTTAAAATTATAGCTTCGAGGGAAAATTATAGCTTAAAATGCTTACATTAGAAAAGAAGAATAATCAACCTAAAAAGTTGATTATCTAAGGTTTTAGTATAAGAAACTAGAAGAACAACTTAAGCAAAGGAAGGAAATGATGAACAGTAGAAATCAATTAAACAGAAAACAGTCCAGCAATAGTAAAATAGTTGATATTTCAAAAGCTGGATCTTTGAGAAAAATTAGCAAAATTGATAAAGTGCAAGGTAGGCAGCATTGCATTTCTCTGACTGTTCTTCCATATTTCGGTCTCTCTGGCTCTCCTCTTCTGCTTCCTTCTTCTACTTCTAAGGACTCATTTGGTTACAGGAGGCCCACTTGGAAAATTCGGGATGAGTCTGCCTATCTTAAGGTCAGCCTGTCAGCAGCCTAAATTCCATCTGCAAGATTCCTTCCCTTTTGCCATATAACAGTCACAGATTCCAGGGACTGGGATACGATATGTTGGGGAAGCATTATCCTGCCTACCACAGGACATGTTTTTAATTACCTGGTAAGATCACCAGGATGTCCCCAAGGAAGGGACATTTAAACCGGGGGAGTAGTTGGAAAACTATTGCAATGAATAGTCCAAGTAAGAAGTAATGATGACGTGGCCCAGATGGGCAGCAGTAGAAATGGGGGAAAACGGATTTAGGAGACATTTGGGAAGCAGATCGACAGAGGAGGTCGCCACTCCAGAGCGATGGAATCTATTATCATCCGGACACAAGCACGCATGAGACCTGTGGTTTTGATTGGGAGGAGATGGTGTCTTGATTAAAGCACACCTGATCCCCCAGAGTCTAGGCCAGATAAGAAATAGAACCATTTCATCCTCAATAGGCTCTTCCTAAGCCAAGACTGAGTGTCACTGTCAGGTTTAATCCTGTATATTATTTACCTCTTAAACAAATGCACTTGACAGATTGTTTGCAAAGATGGCCTCCAGCAATTCCTTCCATCCCCGATCAAAAGCATCATTCCTCCCAGCAAGAGGCAGAGTCCATTTCCCTTCCCTTTGGATCTGGGCTGGCCCCAGACTTGCTTTGGCTAAAAGAAAGTGGTGGAAGTTGGGTTGTGTGACGTCCAAGCTTCAATCTCCAGAAGCTGGACCACCAGCACTCTTGCTCTCTTGAAATGCTTCCATCTCTGTGCACAGTGGTGGTCTGGCCGTCTGGTGGATGGGTGGCTTTGGAAGAGAGCTGAGTCAGTGGACCAAACCAACTGCCAGACGTGTGAGCAAGGACGTTGGGGCCAGCCAGTCTCCTGCTTGCTGTCCCAGTGCAGGCTGCCATAATACATTACATGGGGTGGCATGAACCATGGGCTTTTATTTCTTGCAGTCCCAGAGCCTGGAGGTCCAAGATCAAGGTTACCAGTATGGTTTAGTTCTGGGGAAGGTTGTCTTCTCACCATGGGAAGAAAGAGAGCTAGCTCTCTTCCTGTTCTTATAAGGACACCAAGCCATCACAGGAACTCCTCTCCTACCACCATCCTATTGGGAGTTAAGTTTCAATGTATGAATTTGCAGAGGATACAGACAAGCTGTCCATGACACCAACGGAGAGCAAACAGGTGAAGCAGCCCAGTGGACCACACAAGGAGCTGACCCCCACCCAAACACCAACTCACAGAGGCAGGAGCAAATAAATGGTGGCTATTATAAGCCACTGAGTTGTGGTGTGGTTTGATGGGCAGCGAGATAACTCGTTAGCCTTTCCCACTGTTCCCCCTCACCAAAAGCCTATAAGGGATTTCTGTCATGAAAAGGACAGAGTATCCACATGAATAAAGAGCAAAGAGCAAAAGGAACCTTGTCTGGCCAGATAAATGCCTTGGGCAGTAGAAGCATGCAATGATTATTTGCACTCTTTGCTTCATTTCATGGTAGTGAATAGATAGAGCACCACCCACCTTACCTTTGGAGGGCCTTGGCCATTGACAAGGCACTGTCCCTTGCTTTCATTCTTTCTCCATTACTGAAAATAGATGGCACCCATCTGGGCTGCGAGCAGAAGAGGAGCCCTGGGATGATGAGGAAGACCCTGATGGAGTTGCTGGGGGCTGGCAAGAGAGCATGGAGGACACGAACTGAGAGGAGACTCCCCTGTGCCCTGCTAAGACCCCCATCCTCCCTGCTAAGGTGGTTAGTGGACCAGCAGGTGCACCCCTCCGCCCCCAGTGCTGGGACCCTGATGGAATATGTGAAATATGTGAACGCATTCTTACTGCTCAAGGAAAGTCTAGTTGAAGAGACAAAGTGGGATACTGTTGAAAAGTGTTTACTGTTCATCTCTGTTTGACTGTAAGTCACTCCAAGTTGCCAAACTTACACCTCTCAGAACTTGAGATCTAGAGAAGAGTCACAGGAACGAGAACAGGGGAGTGTGTTGGGGCGGAGGTTCCACAGAAGAAACAGAAGAAATAGTTTTCTATGTTGCTTTGACTTGTCATCTCTCAGACAGAACTGCCTAGGGAAGCAAGTTGGCACGGTCCCCATGGCTGTAGAGTGGCGTGTCTGTCTCTTCGTTTGTGGTTGAGACAGCAGGAGCTTTCTGAGAGATCTGAATTACGGTAACACGAATTATCACTTATTAAACATCTAACCCATGCTGACTGGCATAGCCAATGTTTGATTCTGTGTTGTTTAACCCTCACAATACCACCTAAGAGGTAGGTGGTGTTATTCATCTCCTTTAACAGATCATGAAACCAAGGCTCAGATGGGTTGAGTGACTTCTTGGCTCAGTAACGTCTCCAAGGTCACACAGCTAGTGAGTGACCAAACCGGGATTCAAGCCCCCATTCATCTGACTTCCAACCACTGGCATGGCCATTTGGCAAAAGCCACACGAAAGTAATTTCCTAAAACAGAAATAACTGACTTTGAAGCATCTTTATGTTTCCTGTTTTATGATATCAGCTTTGCTGACCTGTGGCTCACAGAACTTTTATGTACTTCCCCTTCATAGAGCACAAAAGCTACAGAGACTTCATTTTTCTGAGCATGACCTTGGTCCCTCTCTTCATAGGCTTATTTATCATAAAGTGAAAAATCAACTCAGACACTTGAACACCCAACTTATTTGTCTAAAGTTGTTGATTTTTTTTTTCCCTTTTAAATAAAAGCTGTTGTTCTCTTGTGCACCCCATGGCCATGAGGGCCCACAGGGCTTGTCAGAGGGAGAGAGGATCTCTATCTCCAGAATGGCATTTCTGGGAGGAGAAAACCCCGTCTCCCCTCGGGGGCGAGCCCAGCTCAGGAGGACGGTCACCAGAACATGCAGCAGCAGGAGTGGCCCGGCCTGGACCCCGCCCCCCCTTGTCCTGGCTTTTAGAACTTTGTCCGATCATCTCCCCTCTCTGAGCTTCATTACTTTTCTTTTGTCTCATGTTGCGACATTTTTGAACTTTCTGGCACAGAAGAGTGACCCAGTAATTGTTAGATGAATCCACACTCTTTGATAGCATGGTTTCAGGCCTCTAGGTTCATTTAAATATGCCCCTCACAAAATAAATCCATGAGACATTTTGGGATGTCCGGGTGGCTCAGTTGGTTAAGCGTCTGCGTTTGGCTGGGGTCATGATCCCGGGATCCTGGGACTGAGTCCCACATCGGGCTCCCTGCTCGGCGGGGAGCCTGCTTCTCCCTCTGCCTGCTGCTCCCCCTGCTTGTGCTCTCTCTCTCTGACAAATAAATGAATAAAATCTTTTTAAAAAATATACATATATTTAAGTTGTCTAGGGCTTTAGACACTACAGAGCAAATGTATTTATTTCAAAGCCTGGATTTCACAGTCTAGGAAGCGTGTCTGAAACTTGTACTTCTTCAGAGTTCAGAGACCTGAACACCCTGTGGGTGGCCCTGGCCTGGCCCGGACTTAGACTCCTACCTGTGAGAGCTGTCTGAGGCTGGAGTGCTGACCCACTGGGAGGCCCCTGGGCTCCCGAGGCAGACAGGTGGATGCACCATCTGGAGCAAGGAACTTTTCTTTTCTCTACCTCAGCTTTCTCCTCTGGAAAATGAGTCCAAATCATTGTGTAATGAGGCTTTGCAAACCCCAGACCCTTGGTGGGTGTGAGCTCTTGCCACCTGGCCCTTGAGGTGGTAGAGGAGAGGTTGGATGGCGACGCAGTCGTGCCACTGAGTGGTGGCCACGTGTGGGGTCGGGTGGGAGGCTGGCCTCCTTCGACAGTTTGTAATCTCTGATACTTGAATTCTTACACCTCCAAAGGAGTGCCTCTGATAACATGCGGAAGAGGCTTGGTGGTTAGTCTGACTCCTTCAGCTAGGGAGCTCGGATTTGATCTCTCTGTTACACTGAAGCTTTGCATCAGATCTTTGTTGCAGAAAAGGTTGCAGTGAAAAGAATCAGGGTTGGAGACCACTGGGCAGTGTAAGCGTCCGGGCTACTTTGGCTTCTCACTCTCCCGCTCCGCTCGTGTGAGCTCATGGCTGCCCTGGGTTAGACCCGGCTCTACAGCAGGTACTCGGCCTGCTGCTGGGTAGAGCTGGGCTGTCTCATGGATTAGCCAGGGGCCCCACGTGGCTACTGAGCACTCGCGATGGGCCCGTGCTAGTTGAGATGTGCTCAAAGTACAGAATATATACTGGATCTGGAAGGCCCTGTACAAAAAAAAAAGAAGGTAAACTACTTCATCGATGATCTTGTTCTAGTGATGACATGTTGAGACAATCTTTTGGATCTATAAGGTCAACAAGATACAACATTTAAATCACTTTCATCTGTTTCTTTTTACATTTTCAAATGAGGTTACCCGAAATTAAAAAAATTTTCCAGAGAGGACAAACAGGCTGACAGGTCCACGAAAAGGTGCTCAGTCTCCCTAATTGTTGGAGAAATGCAAATCAAAACCACGTTGATATATCACCTGATGCCCATCAGAACGGCTAAAATCAAGAAGATAAGAAACAACACATGTTGGCGAGGATCTGGAGAGAAAAGAACCCTCGTGCACTGTTGGTGGGAATGTAAATTGGTACAGGTGGGGTGAAAACTGGCATGGAGTTCTTCAGAAGATTAAAAAAGAACCACCGTGTGATCCAGTAATTCCATTCTTGGGTATTTATCCAAAGGAAACCAAACCCCTATCTCAAAGAGATACCTGAACCCTCATGTTCATTGTGGTGGTGAAATTTATAACAGTCAGGCCATAGAAATAACCTACGGGTCCGTTGACTGATGAATGGATAAAGAAAATGGGGCATACACGTACAATAGGGTATTATTCAGATATGCAAAATAAGGAAATCCTGCCATTTGGGACAACATGGTTGAAACATGAAGGGATTATGCTCGGTGAAGTAAGTCCGATATTTAAAGGACAAGTACTATCTGATCTCACCAATATCTAAATCTCACCAATCATCTAAAAAATATTGAACTCACGGATATAAAGAACAGATGGGTAGTTACCAGAGGTGGTGGGGGGCAAAATGGGTGAAGGTGGTCAAAAGTTATAAACTTCTAGTTGTACGATTTTTAAAAATTTACATCTATGGCTCCCATGTTATTTTTATGGGTCAGCACATTAGAGCGATTCCTCCCCTTCCGAGTGCCTTATACACAGCGTGGTGCTAAGGCTGACGTGTCCTAGATGTCCAAGACTCAAGTGGACAGAAAGCTGAGATTTCGTCCCGCTCATGATCCCCGTGATTTTGACCAAGTCTGTCTCCTTCTCTGCGCGTTGCTGGTAGCCACACGTGCGCTCTTGGGAAGCTCCGATCAGACAAGGTGCAGGACACTCAAGTGTAGGGTGAGCACCGTTATCCTTATCATGAAGATGGGAAGGCCTGGGCTGGAGAAACAAAATGGACTACCCCCTCCCCTGGGCCAGCGCTCCTTCCTCCCTCCTGTGGGGCGCCCACCACCAAGGTCAAGGTTATCCATCCGCTCCCTCCCAGCGGGATGCTCCAGTGAGTTGTCAGATTAATTTGAGAGGAGAGGGCCCCTGCAAAGGGCAGCCTTGCCTTTTGGCCCATCACAACCTTTCTGGATTTCGAGCCAGGAGAATAAACAGAAATGACCTCCCAGAACTGCACAAAATAGGCCCTGGGTCAAGCAGCATGTTTCTGCAGCAGCTTTTCTTGTAAATAGCCGGTGGGTTTTGAATCTCTACCAGGCCATTCTGTACAATGACGCTCTCACCCTCCCGGGGAAGATTGCGTCCCTCATTCTCCGTTTTCCCATTGAACACAGAGATTGAGTGTTCTGTTTCAAGGCATCCAACCAAACAATGGCAGAGCCTAAAGCAGTGTGCAGGGGCTGGGGGAGCGAGGAGGTGCGGCGAGAAGGAGGCCTGTAGGTGCAAGACGGAGGCAGAGCAGCGGGCCAAGGGCAGCCTGGGAAGGAGGCAGCAAGGGTTGGCCGTTGCATGGAGAAGTGGCCATGACATTCACACTCCAGGATTGAGTGGGCTCTTAAACACACATGGGTTGGACACATTCTCCACTCTGGAGAAGAGTCAGCAGTCCTTCTCCTTGGTGAAATGGCCTCGGGCCACGGTGCTCTGCTCAGCCTTCTCCCATGTCTAATGGGAGTGCCAGTGTTGAGGCCCGGACGGTCCATCCCAGACGGCATCGCTGGAGTCTTCTGTGGGTACCACCATCCAGGGATGCAGCTACAAGAGCACCCCTGAGGGCTCAGGGTTGGGTGGGGGAGAAGCACCCAGACTAGACTGCTCTCCAGCAGCCTGACCCGGTAGGTTCTGTGCCCTGTCTTATAAGAAGGTCACTCTGAGGACCTGAGAGGATGGAGGAGGAACGTTGTTCGTGGGATGCCAGGCACATAGTCAATGCTCTGCCCTGCCGGGAAAGAATTCCGCACAGCTAGCCATGTTTCTGTCCCTTGCCTGGGTACCATCTCCAAGGCAACGCCCATCCCCTCTAGAGGGCATGACGTCATTTTGAGGCTCGGTTCCCGTGTGCAGGCTGCTCTATGTGGGCACTCTCCTCAGCTTTGTCCTGCACGCCACCTTGCTGGGTAGGCTCTGCGCAGTGGGACTGGCGACCTGCCCTGCCATTTTCCTGCCTCTCTAGGGCTGCCTCTATGGAAGGGGTGTCAGGTGCCTGTTCGGGGCCATGCTGAGTGCCCCAAGATGTGCCAGCTCCCACCCTCCAGCCCCCTGTGGGCTCAGCTCCTCCCCTGGGTGCATTCTGTGCCTGGTGGGGACCAGAGCTGGGGGCAGGGGGAAGCGCTGTCCCAGGGGGCTGGACCCAGAGACTCTGGTTTCTGTCTTTTAGCTCTGGCCAACCAGCTCCGTTCACCACAAGCCTTGGCTCTCTTCCAGCTTGGGGTCTGCTTCGGTCACACCCTGAGGCAGACGGTACAGCTCCTCAGGCAGCCAGCCAAACAGCCATTGCTTGTGGAATCACTCACCTTGCACACTCTACCTCCCAGACCAGGCCGGGGTCCATGCAGGGGGCCTTAGGACAAGGGTGGGACTTGCAGGCCTGCAAGGCCTGCACTTCTGGACAGCTTCTCTCACAACCAGCACCCCAAGTCCCATGGGACCCTCGGGCCTGCGGTGCCATTTAGGAGACCGTGCTATTCCACAAATGACCTGCTTTCTAGAACCGACCACTCGCCAAAAGCCCTTTGTGCCTTCTCTTATTTTCCCCGTCAGGGGCACAGTTGTGAATTGTTTCCATGACCTACAAGAACGAATATGGGTTTCTAAGTGCCTCCTTGCTAGTAAATGACATGGGACACATTACTTAACTTTTCGCTTCTCCAGGTCCCTCACATAGAATATGAGTAAAATACTGGGTCTGGGAGGACTGAGTGACAATGGGAAGCAGCAACCACCTGACCCGTGTTGCTGTGAGAGAGCTCGTGTGGAAGCAGCCTGAGAGCGAGCTCCTGGAGGCTTTGGTCCCCCTGCCGCTCAGTGACACGTATCCTCCACAGGCTAGACTACTGCTCACGGTCTCACTGTGTCTGGAATGGTCGTATGCAGCAGATGCAAACCCAAACCACCCTTCCTGTGCTAGGTTCGTGAGGGGTCCCTCTATTCCCTCAGCCGCCTGCTGCCTTCCCTGAAACGCAGCTCTCCCAGGTGACGCCTCGCATTGTCTGGATTCAACTTTAGGACATCTTGGCAGGGCTGGGAGTCTCTGCTCTCTGTGGTCTTAATAATCGTGTCATATCACAAAGGAAAGTTCCCTTCCTGCTACCAATTACAAGCGTCCTTTACTGGTGTGTCCCCTAGACTCTAAGCTCCTTAGAGGCGGGAACTCTGTCAGTCTTGCAGAATTTGTGGCCTCCAGGGCTGTGTCTGTGTGGGGCTGGCGTCTGGAGTGCCTGCCTCTCCGGTGACAGGCTGCTCCCACTCCTCGCTTCCTCCCCCTACCCGGGCTCATCCATCAGTCTCCAGACCAGCGGCCTGCTGCTGGCCCAGGCTCCAAGGGGGAACAGAAGGCAGCAGCAGCAGGAACAGCCTGAGCTCCTATGACCTGGAGTGCCACAGGGGTTCCCTGGCCACGCGAATACTCAGGAGCTCCGTTTGAGCTGGACATTAGTGCCACAGAGTGAGTCACTGTCCCGAAGCAGGCCTTCAGCTGTCTTGGAGAGAGATTGTCCGTGGAAGGGAAGAGTGATTTGATGTAGGTGGCATACTGTTTGCTTGTGACTTTCTTGGGTCCCTTATGGCCAGCTCGAAACAGCGATCGTTCATGGAATCACTCACCTTGTACATTCTGCCTCCCAGACCCAGCTGTGGCCCATGCAGGGGGCCTTGGGACAAGGTAGGGGAGCTCTGCAGGCCTGCATTTCCAGACAGGGGAGACACGCCGAGCCCAGCTCCTTCTTCCCAGGGAGCCTGCTGACGTCCGAGCCCCCAGTTGACCCCAAGCTGCCTATCTAGCGGCTCGGGACCTCACCATTCCTGAAAGCTGTAAATGTGGGGGGTGCCCACAGGAGTTCTCGAGACAGCTGGGAATAAGGCCAAGGTGAGCATGGGGTCAGCGAAGCTCAAGTCCTCCAAGGAAGGGCCACTGGACCTCCAGAGGCTCTGAAATCCATTAGGCAGACGGATGCAGGGGGAAGAGGGAAGAAGGCTCTGGGGTGGGTTGCTGTGTCCTGTCCTGCAGGTAATCAGCCATACATCAAGCTGCATCCACAACTCAAGGAAAACAGAACTGGAGGGCTTCAGCGCAGTCCATGGTGAGGCTTCGGAGACCCCGTGAGCTCTAAAAGGATAGGCCTTATTTGAGGGCCCACTTTATTCTTTTCAGATTCTCAAATAAGAACCACTGTACAGTGTGACCACTGAGGTTCTTTCTATCACATACATTCTAGATTTCTGAGTTTCAGACGCTTGGTCCTGTCCACAGGTTTCTAACCTTGATAGAGGTATTATCCGAATTGGGCCCCAGGGACTATGACTGTCAAGGGCCCCTGGGGGGTGTGAGTCTGAGGGGTTCTGGGGGTGTGAGTCTTGGGGACCCATGTGATAGATCTGACTCCGAGAAGAAGCTGGATGGGAGGGTCTATTGGATTATACTTGTATTTCTTCCTCGCGTTGTGGAAGAAAATGCACTCTCCAGAGTTCTTTGCTCTTCCGGAGTAATTGGACACAGATGCTTCTGCTAGAGCCATTTCCTTTTGTTCCCTGGCCACAGGCTCTGGGCGTCTCCTTGGGCAGCAGCAGGGCCCCAGTCTCGTCTCCACTGTCCTGTTTGCTGGCTGTGATCCGGAGCCGTTCATGCACCACATCAAGGGGGTGGCGGCCCCCCGAGCCCCAGGGCCCATTGCTAGAGAAGGAAATGCTGCCCATGGTAGCTCATAGCCCCCTCAACCACCCTAGCTCTAGATGCACAGAAATAGTTTTGTCAATTTTCTCGGCAAAACCTTATTTTTCCCTGCTGTCTTTAGGACAGGGCAGAAATTCATAAACAGGGATAGCTTGGGGCCTGCGGGCTTCAGCCTCACCAACTGGAGGAAGGGGACAGCCAGTCTCTGCGATGTCACATTGACTGGGTGCACTCTCGTCCCACATCTCCAGCCTTTTGGGGGTAGGACCCTCGGCCAGGCCCGAGTTCCAGGTCAGTCACCAGGATGTGGAGGCCAAAAAGAGAAACACCTGAACCTCCAAAGGCAAATGACCTCAGCTGAGTTCTCTAGTCTTTTGGGGAGAAAAGGTCCCACTTGCAGGCGTCACCACAGGCTGTTTCTGGAAATCCAGGCCAGACCAGCCCGCGGGCCACAAGACCGCCGAGCCAGGCCTCCCCTCGATCTGCTCTTCCCAGATTCACGCTCCTGGGCAGCTCACTGCTTGTAGACGTTTTGTTTTCCCCCAGACGATGCTCGGCCCGCATTTAGAACAAGCCTGCCAGTTTGAGTCTCTTTGTGGCAGGAGAGGTGGAGAATTTTATTTTTCCCCCCAAAGGCCTCACGGCTAATTCCCAGCCAGATGCTGGGCGGCCTCACCAGCCAGCCGGAACCCAGCTCTCCAGGAGGACGGAGGCAATATTTTCCCTGGACAAGATGAGCCAGAAGGGCCTTTCCAGCGAAGCCCCAGCTCCCAGGTGCTGCGCCATAAACTGCCCCCGCATCACGGACACCGGCCTCTCCGGCAGCCCGGCCCAGGTCTGCCACTGTCGCAGGGGGACGAGGAGGAGCCAGGCCTCGGGGGTGCGGGGGTGGGGGGCGCGGGGAAGACGCCGAACGGATTGTGCCCCACATGGACATCATTAGATCTTGGGTGGGTTTTCTTGTCTCCCTTGTTGAGAAAGATCTTGTAAAGATCTTGAAGAGACGAATCACTAGTGTCCTGAGGCCTGGGGTCACCTGACCCAGGGGAGCCATCATCCCTGAGCTTTGTCCGGGGCCTTACATCTTGCCAGGATTGTGTCTCTTGTGACCTGGACAGAGCTGAGGGTGGACAGCGCCTTCCACCTGCTCCATGGTGCGGACGCCCTGCTCTGGTCTCCCCCTCCTTCTACTGGGGCTCCTCCCCCCTCCCCCACACATGCTCAGCTCTGCGGGGAACCTTCTCATTTTGTCTTCTTCCAATTTCTGGGTCCTTAGCCCTCTTCTGGATTTTCTGGCTTCTTCCCACCCCCCATATATGTATTTCCCCCACTTTCCTTTCCTTGGCTATGGGATGTCCAGATGAAGCCCGGGGCCCCACGTCTTCCCCATGATCTCCTTGCTCCTGCCTCTGGGCTGCTGGGCAGAGCAGGCCCTTGTCCCTCCCTGTCTTCTCCTCTCAGGGAAGCCTCGCCTCCCTTCCTGTCGCAGCTGGCTCTCTTCAGAGACCCTTCCTCCGTACCCTGTCCTCCTGTGGCTGTCCGGCCCCAGGACCTTCCTCTGGCGTTTCTGGAAGGGGAGGCCACCCCCTGGCCTCAGCTCTCCTCCCCTGGCTCTCACGGCCACCTGCGGTGTGGGGTGGCCAAGTCGTCCAACTCCTTCGTGACATGCCATCCTCCTCTCGAACAGCAGGCAGAGGGGAGGGTCCCTCATGGCTGTGTGAGCGGAGCTGCTTTTCTTCTGGCACCTTCGGAGACGATGTTGTCTGTTCAAAGCTCGTCTGCCATATAGCCTCCGAGCTTGTCTCTCCTACCCAGGAGGACAGGCTTCTCCCTGTCTCCACGCGACTGAATCCCTGGAGAGGGGCTTCGGGCCCCTCCAGGGCAGGCAAGTTCCCCCGCCCCGGACCTGAGCTCTGTTCCCCCGGACCGCTGCCCTACCTGCCACTCCAGGCACTTTTGTCTCCTTATGATCTTACTTACTTACTTGTCTGCTTTATGTCTTTTCCCCTTTCTTACTCTTTTTTTTTTTTCCTAAATCATTCTTGCCACCCCAAAGGAAACCAAAACAATGCCCCCTTTTTCTATATTCAAACATGTATCAGTTATCTGTGACCACAGAACACCACAGAAAAGATCACAATTTGGGGACTTAGAACAATGGCATTCATTTAGCTGATAGTTTGGTGGGTTAAGGTTTGGGGGGTCTCAGCAGGCAGATCTTATCTTGGACCTTCTCACTTTTTGGGTGGCATTGGGACATCAGGGTGACCCAGCCACGTGTCTCTCCTCTACCCCCAGGCTAGCCCAGAACATTCTTTTGGTGGGAGCTGAGAATAAGCCCAAGGTGTGAGCCTTCTCAACCCTCTGGTCGTGTCCTGTTGGCCAACACAGAGCAGGTCTGCTGACTGGTCCCGCGGTCTACGGGGAGGCACTTCAGGTGACAGGATGATGAGGGGGAAAGGTGGGGCCGTGAGGCCACCAGCCCTCCCCAGACAGCACGTCCTGCAATTTTGCATGTGGCTGGGAACACATTCTTCTCTTTGTATCTCAGTGGTCTGTCCACACATCTGCCTTTCTACCTCACCCTTGGGCTCCAGCTCCTCTGGGGGCACTTACACCATCATGTTGCCACTCCCGACCCCCAGAGGTCCTCACAGGTGGCTGACTGGACTGAATTTGTTCTCCCATCTCAGTCTTGGTCTCAAAGAGCTCATTATACTCTGCTTTTAAACAGATGTGCCCTCTCATCTGTGCTCAAACACCTTCCCTTGCCCCTGATGTCCCTCTGAACTCCCTGCTGACTAACATCTCGTCCTCACGGTTAAATCGCTTGACTCTGTGTCTGGGACTATCTTTCCTCCACACCCTCTTGCCCACATGTGACTGAACTTTTTTTTTTTAAAGAATTTTTTAAAAATTTTATTTATTTGACAGACAGAGATCACAAGTAGGCAGAGAGGCAGGCAGAGAGAGAGGAGGAAGCAGGCTCCCCGGTGAGCAGAGAGCCTGATGCAGGGCTCGATCCCAGAACCCTGGGATCATAACCTGAGCCAAAGGCAGAGCCCTTAACCCACTGAGCCACCCAGGTGCCCCATGACTAGACTTTTAAAAGCCACTGGGTGCCTTTATACCACAAACAACAGCATCTCGACGCCTCTCACACTTGTTAGTAATGAGTGGTCGTCTCCTCTTCAAAAGGTTCTCCTTCTGTCAGCCTAGAACTGTGGACAGAGCCTGGCCTTTGGCCTCAGAGAGAACCATCTTGAATCCCAGCTTACCGCCTTCTGGGTCTGTGACTGTTGACGAGGAACGAGGCCGAGCCTGCTTTCCTCAGAGCTTGAACTGCCCGCTCACTCCTGCCCCTCATGGGGGACATTCATTCAGCCAGACTCTTTTGCTGAAGACCCAGAAGTTTTCTGCACTTCTAGACGATTCTGGATCCCAAGAAGAGGGAAGGGTTGAATTGAGGGTTTGCATTTTTGCAAACCTCTGTTCTGGAAGTAGCGGTGGGAAAAGCAGACTTGAGATTTAAACAGACCAGGATTCAATTCAGATCTCTCTCTCCTTCACCTGACCAAACCCTGGGCCACAGGATGCTTCTCATTTCTCTCTTCTCATCTCCTTCTCAATCTCTCTCTCTCTTTTTCAGTTTCTCCTTCTTTCTGTGTCTTAACATTAGGTTCCTTTAAGGTTCTAGGCCCTTAGATGTTCTCTTTTTATGCTCATTTTCTTGTGAAAGCTTGACTTTTCTATAGCTTACCTGAATTAGTACCATCCAAATCCAAATGACCAGCCCAATAATCCCATAAGGATCCACTTCTGTATCCCTATTTCCTGTCAGAAAGGTTTCATACTGATACTCCATAATGAGCCCACATATCAAACGGAAACAGGCCGTCCATCCCCATGTACCCATTTCTGTTGGCCACACCATTTCCCCGCCCTTCCTCTGCCCACTTGTCTCTCGTTAGCCGTCTTGGTTTCCTCCTTGCTGTGATGACTGCTCCCGTTTTCCCCTCTCCCACTGAGCGTCAGATGGGAAGGCCACTTCTACTCTAGAAGGTTGTGGAAACACTAACAAGTAATCTTTCCTGGGTACACTTTCTAACCCTCTTCCAAAAACAACATTACAACTTCTGGATTTATGGATTGAGGAAGTGAGTTTGTTTGTTTGTTTTATTCTTCTGGGCTATCTTGTCAGCAAGACTGTGAGTAGTGCTCAGAGACTTAAGATGTAAGGGGGACAGAATTCTCTATGCTTCTCTCTCTTCCTTCTCAAGAAAAGCGGTACCAACCCCACAGCCTCGGTGCATGCACATAGGAAGCCTTGGCCTCTGGCCTTTTGACATCCTCGCATGTGTGAAGGCGGGTAGGAGATTTTCCACTCCTGGGCGAGTTCTTTCCAAGAAAATGATCTCATTTACCTTGCTGAAAGGCTTATTTTTACGGTGCCCATTTCGTTTTCCATTATTTAATAGGCACATAATATCCTGCAGCTTCCTTCTAAGTGATCTCAGACCTGGGGATTTATATGCACTATTCCAATTCATATAGGGACCTCAATAAATCTCTATATATTTCTTTCAGCACTGCAGTGATAAAAATACACTGGGCTATGTGTGCCTGTCCTTTGGCTGGTTCGAGGAAAAGTTGTAGTCTGGAAAATAAATGTTGTTGACTTAGGAGCAGGGACTGAGAGGTAGGGCTGAGCACCAGATGGTTGGGCACGCCCACTCCAGGCGGGGCTTGACATGGGTGGGAGGGGCCAAGATGTCCACGGAAAGTTATTCGTGGCACTTGGCAAAGGTGGTAGGTCAGACTTCCTGCAGGCCCAGCGTGATAGGCGTAGGCACCGCTGTAGTGGGGTTTGCAGGTGAGGAGAGCAATGGGGCCCAACTTTGAACAGGACAGAGAAAAGTGGGAACTTACAGGCAGGGAGCAGGGCAGGGAGGGGAGGCCAGTGGATGGAAAACAAAGAGGAAACATCAGGTAGGGAAGGATTCTGGCTAACATGACCTAACTGGGTTCTTGTTGAGGGCTGGACAGGTGGTCACATATCACCAGGGGGTGGAGGAGCCCCATCAGATATCGGGGTGGGGAAGGGGAATGTTGGAGAAGCTGGCCGAGCAGGATTCTCGCTCAAATTGGACAATGCAGAGATGGACGCAGAAGTCCGAAAGTTGAGGCCTGGTTGGGAAAAAGATTCTGAAGGAGCTGATTGCGTTTGGTCAAGGATAGATCTTTGTCAAAAACAGAAAGTTTGGGCGCCTGGGTGGCTCAGTGGGTTAAAGCCCTTGCTTTCGGCTCAGGTCATGATCCCAGTGTCCTGGGATTGAGCCCCGCATCGGGCTCTCTGCTCAGTGGGGAGCCTGCTTCCTCCTCCTCTCTCTCTCTCTGCCTGCCTCTCTGCCTACTTGTGATCTCTGTCTGTCAAATAAATAAGTAAAATCTTAAAAAAAAAAAATAAAAAAAAAAAAACGGAAAGTTTGACTCTACAGCTTTGCTATTTACATTTAAAAAGTGATGCTTGCCAGAGCTTTCAGAACTGAAGTCCACGATCAGAGACGGATGCCTAAGCATCCTGAAAGGTCTTTGGTGCCCTGGATTTGGGGAAGAATTCTGACAAATCTCAGAAGGAGTCCAAACATTCAAGCTCAGCGTGTCTGGAAGAAAGCTCTACCCAGTCTTGGTCTTGATTACCAAAGGTTCACAAACATAGTGCCATTCTTGTCAAGTGCTGTGTTTAAGCAAAACGTGTGTGAGAGGAGATGGCCCCCCAGTCAGAAATAATTCAGCAAGAGGCTCCCGCACCTTCGTGAACCAAGGGAGGTGAGAGCTTCCTCGAGAATCCTGATCACAACGTCATGATAAGAAATCAAGGACTCCGGGAAACAGTGGTGGCAATTTTTCAGGAAATGGATTTCAACTTTAAACCCAGTAGGAAAAAAAGTTGCATATAGGCTTTTATAAATAAGAGAGAAAAATGATTAAACAAATTCTCTTGACTCCGTTTCTTGGAAATTGGCCCTAAATCTTCCCAAGAAAGATGGTTTTCAAAATCCCTGCCCCACCAGTCCCACCTAAGTGTTCTTCAGAATTGACCCTGATTAAAGTGTCCTTTTACAGTCTGAGTATTTTAAGTTTTTAAAAAGATGTTATTTATTTATTTATTTGAGAGCACCCGAGAGCGGCAGGGGTGGGGGGCAGAAGGAGAGAGAGAGACTCTTAAGCAGACTCCCCGCTGAGTGAGGAGCCCGATACTGGTCTAGATCCCTTGACCCTGAGATGGTGACCTGAGCTGAAATCAAGAGTTGGATGCTTAACTGGCTGAGCCACTCAGGCGCCCCACAGTCTGAGTGTTTTAATAGACTTTATTTATTTTTTTAAAAATATTTTATTTATTTATTTGAGAGGGAGAGCACAAGCAAGGGGAGCAGGAGGCAGAGGGAGAGGGAGAAGCAGGCTCCCCACCGACAAGGGAGCCCAATGCAGAACTCGATCCCAGAACCCTGGGACCACGACCCGAGCCAAAGGCAGATAGATGCCCAGCTAACAGAGCCACCCAGATGCCCTCATAGAGTTTATTTTTAGAGCAATTTTAGGTTTACAGAAACATAGAGCAGAAAGTACAGAGAGTTCCCATATATCCTGTCTGCCCCCTGACCTCTACTATTAACATCTGACATTATTATGGTACATTTGTTATAATTGGTGAATCAGTGTTGATACGTGATTATGAACTAAAGTCTGTAGTTTACATCAGGGTTCTCTCTTGGTGTTGTATATAATTCTGTAGGTACTTTCTGATGTTTGTGGGAAAATGGCAAGAATTAATTCAGAGAAAACGCCTCAGACTTAGAAAAAATGTCTGAGTCCTGAGGTGATTGACTATTCATCTGAGTTACATGTTTTTTTTTTTAAGATTCTTTTCCAAATTATTTATTTGAGAGAGAGAGAGAGAAAGTGAGAGAGAGAGCATGAGAAGAGAGAAGCTCAGAGGGAGAGGTGGGTTCCCCACGGAGCTGGGAGCCCAATGCGGGATTCGATCCTGGGACTCTGCGATCATGACCTGAGCTGAAGGTAGACGCTTAACTGACTGAGCCACCCAGGCGCCCTCATCTGAGTTACACATTCTTGAGAAAGATTTATTCTGTGCAATGTAGGCCATAAAATTTGCATTACATCTGGTCTTTCTTATAATAGTTGTATTATAGGAAATTCAGGAAGAATTTCATCATCAGAATGAGCGATTGTGTGCATATATACACATCTGATGGGGAATTAAAATTCAACTTTTGGGGACGCCTGGGTGGCTCAGTTGGTTAAGCAGCTGCCTTCGGCTCAGGTCATGATCCCGGCGTCCTGGGATCGAGTCCCACATTGGGCTCCTTGCTCATCAGGGAGCCTGCTTCTCTCTCTGCCTCTGCCTGCCATTCTGTCTGCCTGTGCTCGCTCTCTCTCCCTCTCTCTCTGACAAATAAATAAATAATAAAATCTTTTAAAAAAAAATTCAACTTTTGTATTTTTCACCGAAGACACCTTTAGGCACGTTGCCTCCAGACAGCCCACACTTGTGACACAACTTGCATCTTTACTCGGGGTGGGAGAGGTCCTTGTGTTACACAACCACAGTGCTCGGTAACTGTCACCATGCCTGAGCCCAAGTACTGCAGGGAAAGGGGGGGAGGAGTGGGGGGAGGGCTTGGCTCCTCCTTTCCTGTGGCAGCCCTGCCTCAGTGGCAGAGGACTTCCACGCTCTCTCCCCTACATGGAGGCACGTTGGAGAGGGCTATGCCGCTCTCCTTGCGTTCCGGCCTCTCCCTTCCCCGGAAGAGCGACCAACAGGATGGCGCAGCGACTGACATCCACAAGCCAGTGTCTGCAGCATCACTGCACTGAGAGGTCGCGGGCATCTCTGCCCTTTCAAGATGACCCCCGTGCAAGGCGTGCCCGAAACGAGGCTCTCATCTTTCGGCGGCACACTCACTCTTTCAGACCCGGCTCTGCGATGCTGAGGCTGGTTCTCTGCAAAACCCATTTCGGCTTTGCCAACGGCTCCCCGTTGGATCCTGCCCCCAGGGGACCTACAGGGAGCCCGCGAGGTGTGTGGAGGAAGAGGGGACTCCCCGTGTCCTGCCTGCTTCCTGTCCACTTGCTGTCCCTGTGAGCATCACCCAGCGATGCTTCTCGACCCCAGAAGCAGCAGGCCATCCAGTTTCCTTCCTGCTGAAGCCTGTCTGCAGTTTCTCGGACTCTCACAAAGCCAGCCTAACGGCACCCTCTTCAGATGCCACACGACCCTCAGGCCTCACCCGCTGCGCTCCAGATCGTAGCCACGCTCAGGGCGGGTTTGCCCACAGATGACCACGACTGGCTCTCGTTCCCTCTTCGGCTACGGCTCTTTGTGCATTGCTCCCGTGGCTGTCATGTGACAGAAGAGGAGCGGGCAGTGCCGCCAGACCCACCTAGCCCCACACTCATCTTCACAGACTGCGGGACTGCCAGGCTACCTCCGTGACTCTGGGCCATTTCAGCCTGCCGATAGGAAAGAGGTCCGGGAGAGATCAGACCACAGAAGGAAGGGAGACCCTTTTGTCTCCGGCTTTGGCAATGTGGTCTTCCTGGCCGCTGTAAAAGCTGCAGCCGAGGTGAGGCTGCTCTGGACTCGGGGAGGCCGGCGGAGGGAGCACCTGTTCGGCATTTCCGATCTTTGCGACTGGAAACTTTGACGGTGCGGCTGCAAGGGAAGACTCGTGGACTCCTGGGTATTTTGTGTGGGGGACAGACATGAATCTGGGGGAAGGGGCACTAGAGGGTAAATTGTGGAAGGCCTAATGACGGCCCCTCAAAGATGTTCCTGCCCTAATCCCAGAAAACTGTGACTACGTTCTACTACCTGGCCAAAGGGATTTTGCAAATGTAGTTAAGGTTACAGACCTTTAAATGGGCATTTATTCTTGATTTTGTGGGTAATGTGGAATATAAAGCTTAAGTTAAATGCTATTGTGGTTCCACTACATAAAGCTTAAGAGCAAGGTTCAGAAGGATCAAACTTAATTTTAAATAACTTAGCTGTGTTCCTAAACAAAGCTCAAGAATATTTACAGGAATATAAAACCACCCAGCAACCAAGGTAAAAGTCAGAACATTATGCAGGCAATCAAAAAAACAAAAAACAAAAAACCTGTCAATCATGCAAAGAAGCAGAAAAGCTCAACCCATAACGAGGGAAAGAAATCAACCGAGCTGACACAGATCGTAGAATCAGTAGATGTGAAGCCACCCACGGCCACGTATATCTGTGATTTTGGCGAAAGAAAGTTCTATTTCTGTAGACACAGTGACCAATTACCAGCCAAAGAAATATCAGCTTTGCAAAAACAGCCCGACTTTTATATGTTTCCACCAACTGCAATAATAGAGATAAACATGATATTGGATCTCAATCCCACATTTTCTGACTTTTCCAGGGACTTTCAACCAACTGAACACTGCTCAGATGCGGTGATTTTTTTTTTAAAACTTCTACTTCTTGAATATAGCAGGCGTGTTCTGTGAACGGCACCGTGATTCTTTTGCTTAGAAAAAGGGACCTGCATCTGTTTCCTATCAAAGGTTCGTACCAGAGTGTTCCTTGCTTCAATGAACACCGCCCTGTGTGCTTGAAATTTGTCTTATCCTGGAAGGCATAATGCCGTCTCCGGAACAGAACACCCTGCATGCTTTTGGAGCAGAGCGGAGCCAGCATTGCATGCCAGGAAACAGACGCTCAGTGGGTGTCCTTCACGGAGCCACAGAAGCGAAGCCTATTGTGATGGAACAAAGGGATCAAAGGGGTTGAGGAACTACATACTCTGGGTCTGATTTCCCTTCCTCCATGCTTGTGGTCCGTGCGCATTAGGGACAGAGAGCCCAAACCTTCTTGTGGACCAGAAGCTGTTCTGCGCATGTGAGATGCACCAGAGATGGGTATGACTCGACCCCCATCCCCACCAGTGAGTTGTCCCCGGTCTACAGAGGACACCCATAGAGGCAGTGCTGTGATCCAGCTAGGCTCGAGGCATGGTTTCCGATGGGAGGACAGCCGCCCCAGCTCCAGGCTGCATCCTGAGAACATGCTTGGTGACAAGAGGGGCCATACTGATTTCTGGGCATTTTCCTGGAGGCAAGGAGGAGGCCTGACTGTATCTTAAGTGGGAAGGGTCACACGGCACCCATCGCAGTGCTGGCTGAGTGTTTGATATTTGTAGAATGCAGAATGGAGGTGCCCATCAGGGGCCCCCCCCCAGAGCTGGGTAGAGACGTGTGTAGTGATGATTCTCCTCCTCTGGGCTGTCAAGGAGCTCAGGAGGGGCCAGAAGGAAGACCTGGGGTTGGGGGTCAGTGGTGTAGAAATGGTGACTGAATCTACAAGCACCCAAAATATGGATGTGTGCAGAGTGGGATGAAAGCCCTGATGTCCCAAAGACACCAATATTCAAGTCCGAACAGAGGAGAGGAGCATGGGAATGGGACTGGCAGGAAGGCAGGGGGAAGCCAGGGAGTAACAGTGCCCAGAGCAAAGGAGTGGGCTCAGAAAGAAGACCATGGCCAGGAGCATCCCATGTTGCAGAAACCCCACACAGGAGGACGTCCCCATTTTCCCCAGGAGCTGGCCTCATCCCACCAGCAGTGCCACACAGTGGTGGGGGGTGGAAGTCTGTTCCCGCAGTGGGTTGAGAAGTCACCATGGGGGACCATCTGGGTGGATGACTGTCTTATTAGAAACTCGAAGTTCAACTGCGAGGGAATAGAGAGGGAGCTAAGTCATATGGACAATTGACTTCTGGTGAGTCTAGAAGATGGAGAAGCATGGGGAGATGCTGAAAGGAAGGAGGAGGACAGAGAATGTCCTAGAAGCCAGGTGCTGATGTGGCCTGGAGAGATTCCTCTGGACGGTCTCATTCTTCTCAGAACCCTGAGATTTGTCAGGGAATTAGGTACCGACCTCTTCTATCTCCCACCCATCTCCCCATCCGCCCCACTGGGCCAGGACTGAGCTCCACTCGACTCGCCTCCAAAGACCCAGAATTAGAGAGGGAATCCTATAATTGCGCAGTGCAAAGCAGCCCAGAGAAGTTAAGTGATATGGCTCAAGTCCTGCAGCTCGCTGGAGGTAAATGACAGGCTAGAGTCCAGGTCTCTGTGCTCTGAACCCAATGCATTTGCATCGTGTGATCCTGCGTTTGTTCCAGGCGGTTCGGCTGCCTGACTATGGAAAGAGAGAGACTTTTCCTCCTCGCAGAGTTTGACTGGGAATGCACAGATAAATCACCTCAAGAACACCCCTGGGCTATGTCCTTCCACCCGGAGGTGACATTCAGGGATCAAGGAAGAGACTTTCTCCCACTCGCCCTGGCCCCCAGCCCCTTGCCCCCTTTCAGAAAGGCACAGTGGGGCTGGGAAAATGCCCCAGGCGAACCTCAGTAGAAAGCCCAGCCTCCAGTGATTCGCAGCTGCGCTGCCAACACAGCCCACACTGGTGCTTGGCAGGCGGTCTTGGCACTCTGGAGAATGGTGCTTTGTTGCCATGAACGATCCAGAGCGCTGAGCAGATCTGGCACCACTGACCCCAGGACTCCCACCAACCGGGGCCCCTGCTCTGGTGCTCTTTCAAGCCCTGGCACCGCAGGGCACAGCGTGATGTGCAGAGTGCAGGGCCGAGAAGAGCCTGGGGCATTTCAGAGAAAGGTGTCTGTGGCCCATGGCTCCCTCCTGGTAGAGCCTGAAGGCTTTGTCTAAGGATCCACGGGGAAAGATTTCCACTCTCTGGGTTGGGTGAAGCTCTTTACATGTGACCACGGGCTGCAGTTGATGTGAGGTGAGGGCAGCCCTTCCGGGACAGATACTGGGGAGGTGGGGCATCTCTGTTATTGGGGGGGAAGAGGGCTGGAGGAGTGACCATGTCTCACGATGGTCCACTGGCCTATCTCATCCTTGCTGATTTTCTGTTTAGCTGCTCTATCAGTTACTGAAGTGGGGTATTGAGGTAACTGTTAAGCTATTTCTTTCAATTCTATGCATTTTTGCTTCATAAATTTTGAGTCTCTACTACTAGATAGTATTACATTTTATAATTGTTATATCTTCCTAATGTATTTACCCTTTATCATCCTGTAATGATCCTTCTTGTCTTTAATGATATTTTTTATCTGGAAGTTAACTTTTTTTTTTAAAAGATTTTATTTATTTATTTGACAGAGAGAAAGAGATCACAAGTAGGCAGAGAGGCAGGCAGAGAGAGAGGGGGAAGCAGGCTTCCTGCTAAGCAGAGAGCCTGATGCGGGGCTCGATCTCAGGATCCTGAGATCATGACCTGAGCCAAAGGCAGAGGCTTAACCCACTGAGCCACCCAGGTGCCCCTGGAAGTTAACTTTTTTGATAGTAACATAACCACTCTGGCTCACTTATTGCTACATTGGCATAGCATACCATTTTCATCATTTTATTTTCCACCTATTTTTGTCTTTCTGGGTGAAGTGTGTTTCATGTAGATGATAGCCATTGAGTCTTGCTTTTTAAATCCATTCTGATAATCACTGCCCTTTGGTTATAGTGTTTATCCATTTATATTTAATGTAATTATTGAGGTGGTTGGATTTAGGTCTACCATTTTGTTTTCTCTGTCTCATTTTGAAAATGTGTTCCCCCTTTATGGCTTTTGCGCTAAACAACTCTTTCTAGGTATACCATTTTGATTCCTCTGTTGCTTTACTGCATTTTTGTCATTTTCTTAGAGGTTGTTTTACAGATTGCAATATGCATATTAACTTATACTGTCTACTTCAGATTAATACTTGCTTAATTTCAGTAAAATATAGTAATATTGCTTCAATGTATCTCAATTTCTTCCCTTTCCTTTGTGCTATTATTATTATATATCGCTACATACATTACAAACCTAAGAAAACAGTGTTATAATTATTGCTTTGTATAATCTTATGTCTCTTAACAAAATTAGAAGAGAAAAAACATTTATCATCTTTTATATTCACCCACAGATACCATTTGTAGTGCTGTTCATTTCTTGCAAATTCAAATTATTATCTGGTGAGACCAACAGATCAGGAGACAATTGCTATTGAAAAGGTCACTTGTTATATTCACCAATCCCAAAAGAAGGGGAAGGGCATGTCATGCAGGGCCACACAGAGAGGCAGCAGGGTTGATCAGGAAGCAGAGGGAGCAAGGAGAAAAATGTGGGCAAGAGTCTTTATTGTGGTTTTCCTGGGAAGGGATGGGTAAGGCAGGGTAAGCACTCTGAGGGTTGCCTAGTTTGAATAATTTCAGCAGCTCTGGGCCAGGGAAGTGTCCCTAGTTGTCTGGAACCTGGCCCTGCAGTGATTAGGGCAGGTGGATAGTGGTGTGGAGTGTGAAAGTCCCCTGGAGGAGGTGGTTGGGGTGTGGGCTCTGTATTGGTTAGCTTGTATGTGGAAGGCACACTATCTCTGGGAATTTACTAGCTCTGGGAAGGGCAGTCCCTCCGGGGTCAGCCAGACCTCAAGATGTCAAGTATCAAGGACAGGAACTAGGAAACATTGTTATTGCACGATGCTGCTATTGCTGTGTGAGTTCAGGGAAGCGCAGGGAAGTGGGAAGAGATCATGTTGCCCTAGCATCTTCAGCCAGGGGAGAGGGATCTGATGAAGGTTCACTTCTAACTTGATCTTCATCCCAACCATTGTCTCCCCTCCTCTCTCCGCATGCCCCTCCATTCCACCTCACCTGCCACAAGTATATAAATAAGAAAACAAGACTTAGCATTTATCGAGGCAATATCATGTTATTTCCCATTATCCCAATTTGGGGGGAATTTCCTATTCAGTGTCAGGGAGCTAAAACAAGGCTTCTCCGCTCTGCTCTTCCCCATCATGGTAGACGTGAATGCAATCCAGTCTGACCTAAATCTGGACTACGGAGAAGAAGGAACATTGCACCTGGCTTTTCTGACCCAAACTCTAGACACAAAGGATGTCTGGATTGGACAGAGACTGTCCTAGTTAACATTCCATTCTTGCAAGTAATCATCCAGAATTCCCTGGGGATCCCCCCGCCGCCCCGATAAGGAAACACACCTAGGATGAAGAAAAGGCGTAATCATGACATCACACCTTTCTATTCTCATCTCAGGCCCCAACACATCTACAAAAACATTGTCCTTTGTCCTGTCTAGGATGTTGGAGTATAATGATTGACACTCCACTGAAGCCGGGGTTCTGTGCACTGACTTACACTCTGGATAATCAGTACTGGGAAGAGGTGGGAAGGAGTGCGGGGAGAAGTTGCTAACGACGCCTGAACCTGAGCGTAAGGCACAGGGGGTGGCATCAGCCCGTCTTAGGGCAGTGATTGTACAAAGAAGTAGCATAAAATCAGAGATCACAGCTGAGTCCATTTCATTCTTCCAAGATCAGGATGGTGGGGCAGGGGGAGGAGAAGGTTGGATAATGGGAGGGGAGCGCTACACCAAGAAACCTTCTGAAGTTCACGGTCGAAAAGTCAAGACCCAGCTGGACAGACTGCATTCTTGCCAGGGGAGCCTCAGATGTTCATTGTCAAGCTGATAAACTGGGAACGAGAAGACAGAGAGAGGAAGTGAGAGTTGGTTCCCCTACCAGCCTGGTTTGTTTACGTCACAGCAGCTCCGCCATATGATCATCCTGCCTGCGAATATGGACTCGTTCTTCAACATGAAATATTAAAAAAAAAAAAAGAATTCCCAGTGCTTTCAGTTTTCCAGAGGTCCTGAGATCTTTCTGAGTTAGCTCAAGAGCAGATGGTGAGAGAGAGAGAGAAATGTGCTTTCTCCCTGGCAAAGAAGAGAGCCTTCCTGAGGCTCCTAAAGCAGGGCGATAAGAAACGCCTCTTCTCTTTGTCGAGGGGTCCCCTGATGGGGAGGGCAGAGGGGCTCCATCAGGAAGAGGCTGCGGGCTTAGCACCCGGGGCTCTTTACAAGTGAACTAGTGAAGTTGCATGTGGTTCCTTTTCTATCCTGAGGACATCCTGCCCCTGCTTTCTTATCACAACATAGTCATGGGAGAACATGATTCTGTGGGATGGTTTCTTCTCTCCTCTGTGCCCCACTTCCTAGACACGGTGTATGCCAAGGCCAGGGTCAGGGAAGGCAGCTGGGTAGAGGAAGATCCATAAGCTCTTTAGGCAAAAATAACTGTAGGAGGGGCAAGGATCCGATTGCTAACGGATGGATGGGAGGGGCCTCTTGAACTTGGCCGCAAGCTGCACTCCTTGGGAATTTTAAAAAATATCACTGTTTGGGTCCCACCACAGAGATTTGGACTTAATTGGTCTGGGTCATGGCCAGGCCGCTGGGGTTTTTAAATCTCCCCAGGTGATCCTATCGTTCGGTCAGAGTTGAGGATGACAGGCTTGAAGGGAGAGAGAGGGAGAAGGCTCAAAGATTTTTCCTGTTGTCTTGGAGATGGACAACTATGGGCTGGGGCAGGAAAGCACATAGCACATGACTTGGGTCTGTTGAGGGGAGGGTAGAGAGTAGAGAGAGCCTGTCCCAGCCCCCGCACCTGTGGATGCTTGGTTTGGAAGTGATACCTTGACTCTGAGGCAATGGAAAGCTTCCTCCATGCTTCTGGTCCTTTGAAGCCTTTGGCCAGAGGGTGTTGACTACCAAACCTGCCTGCTCTAGCCCTGCACTCTGGATAGGTGGTAACGGTCCTTTCTTCATGCTTAATAGTGGCCAAATGTTGACGTCATTGAGAAATCTGGGTCTGGAGGTCCCTCTTATTTTCAGAAAGGGCCAGTTTGAGTATGCACATCTTTCTTTGGAACCCCCCAGGTTTTCTATATGGTTGTCTGTCAGAGGAGTTAATTTATTGAGTGTATAGTGTGCACTGAAGTGTAGAGAAAATACTAGAAAAGGAAAATGCCCAGTTTCTGTCCTCAGGGAAATTACAGTATGTCCAGGGATCTGAGATCCACCCATGAGAACATTGGAAATGAACCGACACAATAAATTATATGATATTTTTAGAAACCAAACTTTTGGTGTAAGATTAAGGCCTCGATCTCTCTGCAGATGGGGAAACTGAGGCACAGAGCAGCTGAATTGAACAAAATCAAAGCACAGAGGGGAAGTTCTATCCCATTTGATACACACTGTCACCCACCGCTTTGTCTTTTTTTTTTTTTTTAAAGATTTTTATTTATTTGTCAGAGAGAGAGGGAGAGAGAGCAAGCACAGGCAGACAGAATGGCAGGCAGAGGCAGAGGGAGAAGCAGGCTCCTGCTGAGCAAGGAGCCGGATGCGGGACTCGATCCCAGGGCGCTGGAATCATGACCTGAGCCGAAGGCAGCTGCTTAACCAACTGAGCCACCCAGGCGTCCCCACCGCTTTGTCTTGATAGTCAATAAAGCAGAACCCAAATCCAAAATTGCTACTGGGCTTGGAAATGAGACAGTGTCTGCAGTGCGGATGTTGAAGAGGGTGGGTGGGAGAAGAGCTCAGAGATGTGACGGAGACTCGAGTTGCTACTGTTGGGTCCAAGGGAAGACAGAGCTGAACAGGAGGACACAGGGAGAGAAAGGGGGGAAATGGGCAACAGAAATCACAGTAACTGGCGAAGGGAGGTGGCCCCTAGTCCCCTCCCTGCCTTTGGGCAGAAGAGTATCTAAGCAGCGTTCTCCGACTTTAGTATGTGTAGGAATCACTGGGGATCCTCCTAAAATGAAATCTGGCTCAGCAGGTTTGGGGTGGGGCTTGGTATTCTGCATTTCTTGTTTGTGTGATTTTTTAATTGTCTTTATTGACATATAACTGACAGATCACTGTGTAAATGTGTATAATGTGTTGACTTGATACATTTATATGTTGCAATGCGATTAGCTAACATTTTTTTCAGGTCACATGATTATCATTTATGTTTTCGTGGCTAGAACAATTAAGATGTAGTCTCTTAGCAGCTCTGAAGTTTGTAGTAGTCTTGTGGACTGTAATCACCACGTGGCACGCTGCATTTCTAACAGCTCGCCTAGGTGATGCCCACACCGCTGGTCAGCGGACCACACTCTGGGCAGGCAGAGAGGAGGGTCCAGCCCTGGGATGCCTCTTTCAAGCCTCTGAAACTCTGATCCGTGCTCTTCCCTCCATCACTTTTGCTGTCGTTAGCCCTGTAACTGGTAAAAGTTGTGTCTTTCTCAGGGTTTTTGAGAATCATGAGACCTACAGGACAACATGAGCAAGGAGAGTGAGCAAATCGGAAGCTAGAAGGCAGGCAGGCTGAGGAACCCAGATGGCAGAAGGAAGAGAAGAAGAACGCAGCGTTTGCTTGCTCACTCTGTTCCAGGTGATTAATCGTTTTATGCCTCAGTTTCCACTTCTGCCAAATGGGGGTTCTGTTCATTCTTAGCTCACAGGACCATTGTAACGATTGCATTGGCTGCTAACCGACTAGTACCTAAAAATATTAGGAGTTTCATTGTTGTTACTACCTGCCAAGGTCAAGTGTGACCTTCACAGGCATTCAGGAAACATTCATAGGGCGGAGCTCTGACTAGCCCCGGCTGGATCCTACCTCGTTTATGTTGAGACAAATGAACTCCTTGTCCTCGTTCATGGTACTGAGAGCCTGGAACACCCCTGATGGGAGAGACACAAGAAAAGCATCACTGTGGGGACAGTTCCTTCGACAGGTTTCTTTCTTTCCTAGTGACCTTGGGGCCCTGCAGGGCAGCCTGTGGAGGAGCTGCTCCATCTGGTGGTAAGCAGGGATCTTCTAGAATGGCAGGCCAGACTCAGGCCGGCTACAGGGGAATTTCTGTCGCACGATGGGGGCTCTTGAATTCTTGGGAGGGCAGAGCTGGTGGCCTTAGTATTGGGTGACATGTGCTGTCCTCTCCAACATGCCAGTCAGCTAGCTCCTGGGCCCCAAACATCACGCTTGTGCTAACTTTTTGGGGAGTTACAGATGCCTTGTGATTCACGGGCCTTCTCCCCGGAGGAAAAGCACATGTACGTGAAGCTAAGCCCTTCAGTGTCTACGAGTCCCTAATGAGAAGGTGAGCACCGTAGGCTCCCGCACACATAGGAGGAGCAGGGCGAGGACGGGGAGCTGGCCCAGCTGGGCATCACAGCTAACGCATGGAATAACCTGAAAGCTACTTTCCTCTCTGGGCCTCGGTCTCCCCATTTGGTCAAAGTGGCCAAGCCAGCCGAGTCTGGCTTCCCCTAAGAGTCTCCCAGGAGCTTGAAGAATAGAACAAAAAGGGGGAGGGAACTGTCATAAAACAAAAGAGACAGAACCCAACAGCCAGGGGCAGCGAGTAGATCCCAAGACAAGCAAGCAAACATGGAGAGATGACCTGGGAAGTTCAGCTCGGGTCAGTTCTTAGATGACACTGAGGGCTCCCTGAGAAGAGTGTTGGGGGCACAGATGGCAGGAGGGCTGTGCTGAAGACAAGCCTGCCCGTTAGAGGTATTTACAGAGGGAAGGACTGAATTCCTGAGCTCTGTTATCAAAGAATTAAAAAAAAAAAAAGTGTATGTTAGAAGAACAGATGAGAGCTTAGCAGGATGATCATTGTTGAGACTGGTGTAAGGCTCTAGAACCATCTGGGGTCGGAGCGGGTTACAAGGAGCGATGCTGTGTTCCACCCCCTAGGATCTCATTAATTGGCTTCCTGTGCAGTCCAGGTCATCGAAATTTTCTAAACCTGCCGGGAGTGCAGGGGTTGTGATGTGTGGCAAAGTTTGGAAACATTGGTGTGGGGCCCATGGGGAGTGACTGGTATTCCTTATACTTAAGATTAAAAATTCTGAAAATAAAAAGTTTGACTACTCCTGGGGTGAAGGCCTAGCCTCGGTATTTTATAAAAAAGTTCTCCAGGTGGTGGATCTAACTAGAGGATCCCAGAGAAGGTGGGTGTGAAGCCCAAAGTGCGTTCTCCCTAATATTCCTCGGTTTTGTAAGAACAAACTGAGAACCCCCGGCTGGGAAGGACTGGGCTGAGGGCATTTAGAAAGGACGAGGACAGCTGAGAGACGATAAGTTACCAAATATCATTCTCTTTGGGTCCATTTTGTCCATCTTGTAATTCTAGTAAGTGTCTGCCTTTCGGGGGGCCTTTCTAAAATGTACCTCTTACCAGCTAGTGGTAGTGGTAGTAGTAGTGGTAACCACCTAGAGAAAAGCCAGCCTGCTGACTTGGCATGCAAGGCCCTCCAGCACTGGCTTGTCTCCCCCGTGCCCACTAAGTGCGGCTTTCCGGGGGGTTAGAGCTCGGTGGGGACAGGCTTCTGCAGGTAATCCCATGGGCTCTAAGTGTCACAGAAGCAGAGGGAGCTCTGGCACCCTAGACCCGGGGAGCCCAGACCCTGACTTGGGTTAGCAAATGCCCTGAGGCCACCTAGCAAACATCCTTTAGAAAATGCCAAGCAGGATGGGTCCGTAATTCATGGGACCCAGTGCAAACGGGAAATGTGGGACCCCTTGCTAAAAAATGGATGGAGGTCATTTTTTAATGATCACTTTTAATCATTTAATCATTTTAATAATTTTACATCATTTTTAATCATTTTAATCATTTAATGATCATTTTTAAATCATTTTCAGTGGTGGTGACACTGAAGTGTGAAATCAAGCATGGGCGTCCTCAGGGGTGCAGGGCCCTGGACACCGATGCATTTCTCTCCCTTGCCCCCAGTCATGGTGGCCACCCTGGTGCTGGGTTCTAGGCCCCTGGATTCAGCTTCAGCTGGGTGACAGTGTGACCACAGATTGCAAAGTCTAAGGGCCTCCTACACAAAATCTCTCTCTCTCTTCCTGGGGTAACACGTCTTGTTTGGGAAAAACCAGGTCAGGGCGTAGAGCTTACAAAACAGAGGTAGGGTGGAGGGAGGGCGACAGAGAGGAAATGGGTTTGACCCCTGATGGGACCTTCGGGGGGCTGGAGCACCACCCCCCCGCCCCATCCTCCCACAAGGACACAGAGGGTGTGCATGTGGAGAATGACTCCAAGGGCAAGCGGAGTGGCCCTACGCAGAGGCAGTAGACTAGAAGATTCTTAAGGACAGTCCTACAAAGAAGACTCCCGCATCCCACCCCTCAGCTAGCCACTGAGATCACAGGACAAAACCTGTCATCGCCATGATTTTTGCCTGGCTGGCTGTACCCACCACCCCAGGGACACTCCCCCCACCCCTCGCCCACCGGGTCCCAGGAGGCCCAGCCCCGCCAGCCACTCACGGCTTGCATTCTCCAGCCGGACCAGGCAGTTGAGGAAGTCGTCGAAGTCGAGCTGGAGGCCCTCATCTGCGTACCTCAGGACGATCAGCTGCAGGAGGTGATGGTTCAGCTGGAAGCCTGTGGGGGAGGGGAGGAGACACGTCTCGCCTGGGCCCTGTGGGGGGCACCTTCGGGGCACATCCCGCCAGCATGTGGGCTCCTTGTCCTCAGCCTAGATGCAGCGTGACCCTGCGCATCTCTGCCAGGGGGATTGCTGGTGGGCTCCTGAGGTCACGCTCCTGGTTTTGACATTCACTTACCCCTTGTATCTTGCCGACTTTTCAGGAAGCCTCACTTGGGGGAACCTTAACGCTGTATGGTGTCTGAGCCCCACTCCCCTCCCCCTCCCCGCCTCCATTTCTGGAGAGCACTTTTTTTTTTTTTAAGATTTTATTTGTTTATTTGACAGACAGAGATCACAAGTAGGCAGAGAAGCAGGCAGAGAGAGAGGTGGAGAAGCAGGCTCCCTACTGAGCAGAGAGCCTGACCCGGGGCTCGATCCCAGGACCCCAAGATCACGACCCGAGCCGAAGGCAGAGGCTTAACCCACTGAGCCATCCAGGCGCCCCAGGAGGGCACTTTAACCCAAAGGTGCTGAGGGCTCTAGGAATCATGTTTCTAGAAGGGATGCTGAAGCCCCCAGTGAGTGACACCCTGGGGCAGGGGCTCATTGTGTGAGTGACGCCAGGGCTGAGCCAGGGGCGGCTGCTTCACTTCTCTGGGATTCATGTCTTTATTGGTTGAACGAGGGCTTGAGGGAGGTAAAGTCACTTTAGATCCAACATTTAATGCTTCAGTATCTAACCCACATCCTAGGGACTCCCCGCTGACCTCCCCCCAGCCCCGGACTTCAGTCTACAAGCTCGATTTCCACAGAATGTTCAATATACTGCTTGGAAATCTACCCGGTCTTCCCTGCTCCTCAGTCCCGATCCCAGACAGAGGAGAAGGCCAGTCAGACATCGAGAGAGGTTTCTGGAGACGCCAGTGCTGTCAGTTGCTGGCGATGCCCCAGATGCTGGCATTTGCTCCTCACAGGGCTGGAGGAGGGGAGAGAGGGGGCGTCCTCCTGCCTCCCCACACCAGTCCCGGAAAGACTTGGGCACACCTCTCCTCTCTGCCCTGTCCTTCTCCCCTATAAACAGGGTCAGCAGCCCCTAAGAAGATCAGACCCTCCTCATCTGTGGCATTTTCTGGGTCCCGTCCTTCATGTGCGGAGCTGATGTGAACTGTGACTGAACCGCCTGGTTTGGAGTCTGGGGACAAAGCCAGGGACAGAGCTGCCCAGGGCAGAGGAACTCCAGGAACTCCTCCCTGCCCCTCAATCCTGGGACCCGTCATGCCCCGCCTCGTCCATGATCATTCCCAGCCATCACCATCTGAAAGTAACAATTAGAGGTCTGGGGGCACCACGTGTGGCCTGCCACCAAAGGCTCACATGACCTCAGCTCGGCCAGAAAACTTGGCCAGAGGTCGGAGAGGAGAGTCACGCTAAGTTCACCCTCGGTAGATCCACTTTAAAGATCCTGCCAATATTGCAAAGCGGCTCAAAACACGGGCCACGGCGTGAGCGAGTGAGTCCTGAGCCTGACGCCTGGCTCTAGCACAGAGCAGAGCTGTGCTCTCAAGAAGCACGACCTCGGGTTTAAGACCGGCCACCTCCTAGGGCACGAGAAGCAAGAGGCCATCCACAGACAGTCCCCGGCCACGGGCAGCCCACGCCTGACCTTCCAGGCTCTGCTTTACCTGCGGCTTTCAGGGCCATGCGCAGCTCGTAGGAGGACATGGTGCCTGACTTGTCAGCGTCGAACTGGAGAAAAAGGTTCTACGGGGAGGACAGAGGCATTGAGAACCAGAGGGAAAGCACCATGGCCTGCCCATGAGGAGAGACTCCTCGACCTCTTGCTTTCACTTTCATTCTAGGGGCAAGCGTGGATCCTTCTGGAAGCGCTGGAAGCAGGAGAAGGGACCTGGGAATTCCATCACGCTTCCTTCCCTCCGGCCCTCTCCCTTGGCCACGGAAAACCCCTCCTGCTCCAGGCTGGCTCAATCCCAGAGGTCATGCCCAGCAGGGTCACCTACTGTCCACTTCTTCAGCTTGTCCCAGAACACTGTGAACTCCCCGAACTCTAGCTTCCCGTTGCCACTGGTCTGTGCCGAGTGCGTTAAGGAAGAAAGGAAGGAAGACGATCAGGGTTTGGACCCAAGGTGCCTCGTGGGACTTCAGGGATGGAGGGGCAACCGGCTGGCCCGGGGGGCCCGTGACACAGAGTCAGGGCTCCTAGGGAGGTAGCTTAATTAGCAAACCACGCTTCTCTGAAGAGGGGAAATGGCAGGGGTGAGATGGGGAGGCGTGAGATGGGCATCGCGCCACCAGGTTCAAGAAAGCACAAGGAAAACATTCCCTTATCATCCCCTTAGCGGGGACCCCAAAGTGGCAGCCAGACCCCCAAGTCCCTTCAAAAGCAGTCCCCCTACTGGATGGTCTGTGCCTCCTGATTCTGTTCCAGTTCTAGATGCCGCCGGTCTTTGCGTATTCTCCGAGGAGACTATCCCACCGGCTAAGGGTGCCGCATTCTAGAAGGGTCTGCACGACGGGAAAACACAGACCACGGATTTGGAAGGATACGTCCATTAGAGAGATGATGTTTTTACAGGACACCAGGCTGAGCTTCTTGTACTGGACGTCCTTTTCTGAAATCACACAGGGAAGCAGAATTCACTGGACACGTGATAAGATTAACTTCCCGGGGCTGCTGGGAGCACAAGAGAGGGGTCAGATCCGGGGTGGGGAGGGGCACATGTGCTCACTCTCAGGCTGCTGGTGACAGCAGAAACTGACATGGCCTTTGGGTGGGGGTGTGGGGGACAAAACTGCACAATATAAAAAACGGGAAGATCTTTCCATTCATTTATCCCAGTTTTAAGAATCCCAAGCAAAGAATGACAAATTAAGACCTTTATCGTTTGGTTATGTGTAATGGCAAAAATTTAGAAGGAACATAAATGACCAACGGAAGGGTCAGAGCAGAAAAGGTGATGTGCGTAGGATGGATTGTTACACGGTCCTTAAGAGCGACGTTTTGGAAGCACGTGTAATGACAGGGGAAATGCTCAGAAAAAGTCAGTTTAAAAGGCAGGACTGAAGTTACTGAAGAAGTTTGAACACTCGCCTGCCATTCGTAAGAGCCACTTTGGAAAAGGGTCGGAGGGTTCCTTAAAACAGAAAGTACAGAGTTGCCCTGTAAGGCAGCAGCTGTCTGAGATATATGCCCAGGAGAAACGCCACACAAATGACTCGTTCACCAACGTTCACGGCAATATTCGTCACGAGAGCCAGAGAGTGGCAACAACCCTCACGGCCATCCGTGAGGAATGGGGGAACGAAACCTGGTATATTCCTACAGGGAAATACTATCCAGCCATAGAAAGGATGGAAGAAGTCTTTGCAAATACTACAGTGAGGATAAATCTTTTTTTTTTTTTTAAGACTTTCTTTATTTGTCAGAAAGAGAGACAGAGATCATAGGCAGGCAGCGTGGCAGGCAAGGCAGAGAGAGAAGCAGGCTCCCCGCTGAGCAAAGAGCCTGATGCGGGACTTGATCCTAGGACCCTGGGATCATGACCTGAGCCACTGGAAGACACTTAAGGACTGAGCCACCCAGGTGCCACACACAATCCTTTTTATATGCAAAGTCCAGAATAAGCAAGTCTATAGAGACAGGAAGTAGATCAGTGGTTTCGGGGGCTGGGGGAGGTGGGGTCTGACTGTTACGGGGTGTAACCTGTAACCCGCACACCAAGAAACGTTGTGGGTGGATTGTTCAGCATGAGAATTCTATGTTAAAAGCTGTTACATTAACAAATAAAACTGTATCTATAATTGGATGACAATTCCTTGTGTGTAGATGTACACACACTGAGAGACACACACGACGACACACGATACACACACACATAGGCGGAGACACACACGCACATCTTAACGGGGTTTATCTATGGGTGGTTCAGTCTTTGGAGGCTTTCGTCTTTGTCTTTAGGCTTTTTTGCATTTTTACGGAATTTTCTGCCGTAACTGGCATCATTTCTGTAATCAGGAAATAATTTGGCAAGTCTACCTAGAGTCAGCCCTGGAGAGCAGGGGGAGCTGGAGGAGAGGCAGCACGAGGTCACAGGTCACACGTCCCCTCCAGAGGAGCTCTGGGGTCCCCAATGGGTGGGGGGATGAGCACTTACTCTTCTGAAGCACAGCATTTAAGACGTATTCGAGTTCCTCTGCGGTTACCTCCATGTCCTGTGGGAGGAGAGATGACCGTTTTGATGGCCCTTAGCGCCTTCTTTGTCACTTGCTTCCAGTCCTGAGCTTGATCTGGCTCAAGCCACAGTGTCACATGTCGCTGGCCCTCAGGGACCCTGCTGTGAGCCCGCGTTCTGGTTCGTTGAGACTGCAACCTGCCTAACTTCTCAGGGATGCCCGTGCCCCGCCCAGAAAGGATGGAAAAGCTGGGCCAGGCAAGACAGGTATCCCCAACCCCCGCAAAGCTCCCCACGTGGCACTTCTGTTGGAGGACCTTCGCGTCTGGGTCCCCAAGCCCTTGCACAGCAGAACCCCCTGCAGATTATGAACAATGCCCACGCTGGGGGCTCGCCCCACGCTGGGGGCTCCCTCCAAGGACCATTTCAATTCAGAAGACTGGGAGGCTGCCCCGTGGGTTATTTTCAAAACCTCTCAGGTGAATTCAGAGCCACTGATTTGGGGCCGTCTGCTAAGCCCACGAGAGCTCAGCACCCATGGCCCTTAGAAGCTTGTCATAAATATGGAGTTTCAGGCCCTGCCCCAGACCTCCAGGCGAGAGGATCTGCATTTTCCAGGATGCTGCAGCAAGTGTTACGTGTGCGACTGAGCAGCAGCGTGGACTTAAGGCTCCTTTGGTCCAGGGTTTTGAGCTACTGGTGCGGAATAGTCACCTGTGAAATTATTTCATATGGGCCTGCCTGGAGCTTCTGAGGCCTGGGGAATGGGGTTTGGGGTGGTCGGCCCTGGAGGAGAAATGGCTGATGTGCGCACCACCCCCCGCCCCCCACCACCACCCCTGCCCTGGCCCCGCTCCACCTGCCCTATGGCCGTCTGGCCTGCTCCGGCTTACACAGAACCACACAGGTCCCCATTTCTCTCCACCCAGGCTACCGTCCCCAAGTCTCCCTGCCCTCCTGCTTCTGAAATCCTGAAATCCTGAAACAGCCTGAAATCCTGCCGTCAGGGATCCCCACCTGCAAACACAACTCTTTTATGATTCAGGGGCCCTGGCAGGAGAAGGAAGCGAATGCAGTCATAGCCCCTCCAGGAAATGGTCAAACAAGCTCATTTTATTAATGGCTACGAGGGAGCACAGGTGGTACAGTTTCTAGGAGAATGGAGCCTTGGGCGAGAGACACCCAGGGCCCCCAAGAGAGGCTGGGACCCCCCAAAACAAGCTGACAACCGAGGGGGCAAGAATGGGGTGGGGGCCGGAGAGCAGGAGGCGAGGAACGGATCCCGCCTTCCCCAGAGGCTGGTCCTGGCCCGAACCACCAAACCTGGCCGGGCTGCTGATGGTACCCGACAAAGGTCACATTTGTAATTTCGTGGTGACGTCCCTGAGCAACCCCAACTTCCACCCAAGCAGACAGAACATTCGAAAGGCAGTGGTTTATGGGCTGAGTGCAATGAAGCTCCTCTTCAAAGCTCCCCCTAGCCTTCCACAGAAAGCCCCAGGCCAGGCTGAGCTCCTTTGGGGGGCCATTGTCCCACCGAAGGTGGCAGCCCAGTTTTATGGGGGAGGCGGTCTTTGGACCCTCCCAGATGATCAGGCCTGGCCTCCCGTTGGCTCTAGTTCCACCAGGCCTCTGGTAACTGCTGTGGAGGAAACCAGGCCCCTCAGCACCGCAGGGGGTCAAGGCCAAGTGTAGCCCGCAGCTGGCCCTACCTCACCGGCAACTTGTTCAAACAGGTCCCGGAACTGCAGTTCCTCCTCTGTCTCCTGGCCGGCTGGAGTCGGCTTCGGAGGCTAGAAAGCAACCAGAGGAACTTGCATTGGAGTCACAGAAAGGACTTGTGGCGTTTGCTATCCCAAAGAATTCGCAAGAAAAAGGCGTGCCCTGGAGGCCTTGTGGTCCCTTGGGAGAGGCTGGGACCTCACTGCTGTGGAGAGGAAACAGAAGGGGCCGCTGCCTGGAGCATTAGGAACGGCCATCAGATCCCTGGGGAAGGCTCTTTAGAGGGAGAATGTGGAAGGACCAATCAGGGGGACTTTTGCAGACAAGAGCGCTAAGGGAGGCTGGAGTCCTGACCGAGCTGGGGTCCCAGCCGGGGTGGTCGCGGCTCCCTGTGCCCTCTCTCACAGACCCCTCACCACTCTCGACTGTAATTACTTGCGGAACCATCTGTCTTGACAGGTGGTGAAATCTTTGAGGACAGGAGTCTGTCACTAGCAGGCAGCCCTGAGCCCAGTGCATGGAAAGAGCTCAGCAAATGCATTGGGTGTTTTAGTTTTGTCTTGGGCCGATCAATGCTGACTTGGGAAGCATCAGACTGTCCCAGTTATAGCTCAGCACGTCTTCAGAGTCTTACAGCCCCTGGACAAGTATAAAACCCTCCCCTACAGCCCCCCACAACACACATATGGTAGGGAGGAAGTCACGTGTTCCTCCAAGTCCTCTGCAAGAGAATCTCCTAGCCACGCTCATTTTCTTCTGGGTTATTTTTCTTAGACTGAAGGCATTTTAAAGACATCTCTTCCCTGCCGAAGTGACAGCCACTTCTCAGGGAACAGAGTGAGTTGGTGGTCCAGAGAAACATCGCTCCAAATGGAGCTTTCTTCAGAGCACGTACCTCGTTCCCATGCCCAGTCGTGGTAGGACATGAGAGACTTAGAAGGTACAAGGCTTGTCCTCCATGAGACTGGAATCAAGGTACTCACCTGATCGCAGATAAACCATTCCCTGAACTTCAAAGCCCTGAATGACACTGTGATCGAAGGGAACTTTTGGGACTGTCACTGACTCCCACCCTCCAGAGTACCATGCGAAGGCTTACCTCCAGAAGGTCAATGGCCACATCCCCATCCATGTCCCTGGGGGGGCAGAAAACACACTGTAGATTAACTTCCTCTCTCATTCTTGCCACCCACAAGAGCTGTCAGTCTGCACGCCTCTCGTGTGGGCGCTTTTGTGTGAACAGATCCTGGGAAATTCATCCTCAGCTTGGACCAGTATCTGGAGGAAGACTGGAGAACAACTCTCCAGCAGAATTTTCAAAAATTAAAGGAAGATCTTTAATTGCTTCTATTTAGTGGAGAAGAAGGAACCACACCTTTTGTAATCAGCTTGGGAACTCCAACCAGACTGGACAACTGGGGTTATTCTCAAGGCCTGCCACCAACCCAATCCTATCCCACTGAACAAAAGATAGAACGGGAGGCTACGAACTCACAGCAGGCTCCATCTCGGTATCTAAGGGCGGTCCCTAGCTGGGGCTTCATCTAGCTCAAAGGCAGCATTAGCCAACATGGCCCTTCTCCTCCATCTGTAGAACGTCTCTACTGGGAAAAGGAGGGGATGCTTGTATCTTGAACCATTTTCTCCCTCTGCCACAGAGCAACCGATGGCAAAAGGAATAATGGGAAACTTTTCATAGAAGTGTCCAACACAAAATAATTTTGCTAAGACACTGCAAAGGGGGAAGTGGCGGAAAGTCTGGTATATTAAGTAGAAGGCCGACTTGTGCAGTATAAGCCCTTGACAATTAGCTTTTTTGATGGTAAAGTAAGCGTGTGGCATTAAGTTTTTGACGGTTCAGGCATCCGTTTCAAAGATATCCATCTCCAATAAACACATTGCCAGCTTCACAGCTAGACATAAAGCCCAGGCACCTCACCCACGAAGTTCTCTCTTTTTTTAGAAAGCTCTGGTAGACCATTTGGCCCGCTCCTTGCTTTTCTTTCAAGCACTTTAATTCCTGCTTTTATGTTTCAAGTTTACCAAGAATGAACCTGTTTTGAAACCCTAGGCCCCTACCCTCGACCCCAATAAAGGCAGAACCCCAGGCTATGTGCTCTCTCTCTCTCTCTCCTCAGGACATCACAGTGGGGCCCCAGGTTTGCCATGTGCTCTCCAGGACCTGTACGTAATAAACCTCGTCTTTTCAGAGTTCCTTGGGTTGTTGAGGTGTGTCTTGCAATCATAAAAAGACCCACAAGGGTCAATCTGGCCTCAGCATTGGCTCCGGTTCGGGAAACGTCTCTGGGGGCCCACCCCGGGCAGTACCTGCCCAGGTGAGTCCCGTCAGGCGCTCCTAACTGATGGCATCGCTGTCCATGGGCTGAGACCAACCCCAGACAATTCGGCAACATTTATTTAAACTGAAGCTGAAAGAATGGGTCTTTCTGGAAACCATAACAGTCACCCCCTTCACTGGATTCAAAAATGAGTCTAGCACTTCTCAATGTGGGTCCCACTCCAGATTTTTCTTGAGAATAGGGTATGGAAAGTGGAGGGCCCCACCTGAGCGTCACTCTGGTGATACTCAATGCCTGGGGAGCATGGTTCTGGGAGGGCTTAGAGAGAGCAACCTCTCAGAGGCTTGTTCGAGGGGTGTAAAGAACAGAACTAAAATGGAAATTATCCTGCTTTGCAAATGGGTTAGGAGACCCTCCAGCCTGCTTTCTCAGGTGGATCGTGGGGAAGGGGAGAAAGGGGTCAAGGCTCCAACGGTCCTCTGTGACTTCCCGGGGACTGAGCCACTAACTGAAGAGGAATCCTCAAGCCTGTTACTCACTGGGTAATGGCTTTCTTCTCCGAAAAGATCCTCAGGCAGAAATCGGCTTCTTGATGGGGCTCAAAAGTGCTGGGAATCAGGACGTACTCCCCCGGGGGCAGCTTGAAGCGGTCAGAGACTTCTCTCAGGTTGATGAACGTTTTGCTTCTGGCCTGGGAAGCGTGGTACCTGAAGAAGTCCTTGTTCAGGTGCTCGTCTCTCCCGGGGCTCTGGAATGGGCGTGAAGAGTGTTGGGAGGGGTTGGTTCTATGAGGAGGACCGCTGGTCTTGGCTACTTGGACACAGTTGGGGGACTGGTCATTGAGTCGGACATGTGGACAAGGAGATGCTGAGGATCCAGCACCCGGGGTGGGGCTCTGAAGAGAAGCTTTGCTTCCTACCCACCTGGTAAATAGCGTAGCCAATGGTCAGCATATCGGCTCCAAACCTCTTGAGTTTCCTTCGATCTTTCTGCATCAGGGCTATGAGGAAAGTGCAGTCCTCCTGCCCCTCGTCTTTCTCGGTCAGGGACAGTTTTATCTGTGGATTGGTCCAGAAGGTATCTGCCATTTGAAAGAGGCGAATTATTTCATCTTCCTCAAAAAAAAGCACAAAAGACAAGCACACACACATGCGCGCACGCAGACACACACACACACTCCATCCAGCCCCACCACATCTTCCCAAACCTGAGAAAATCATTCATTTCTTCTCTCCCTCTTCTGATGACCCTCAAGCCCTACTTCCTGTGACCCCAGTGAGAAGGCCAAGTGCTTCCCTTTCGTCTCTACCTTCTCTCGAGCCGTTTCCCATGTAGCTTTTTAAAGACATTCCTCTGGGTTTGCTCCATCTTATTTCTCTCATGTGGTATTTCAGAGGAGAGGACTGTGCCCCTGTGTTTGTGCAACATGGGGAGAACCCACCCCAGCCCCTGCTCTGAGGGTGAACGCTGATTGGCTCATCCTAGTCCCTCTTGCTGCAGAGAGTTGGAACAAAGCCAACCAGCCTGCAGCATTTCCTAGGCAGTATGGGTTCAAGGAATTCCCAGTTAGAGGGATTGTCCCCAAGTTGAGGACTTTCGTTGGCTGACTCTGTACACAAGGGAGGGCTCAACAAGCCTTGGATGGTGCTGGCAGCCCTCCTGTGACTATAGAGAAATCCAGACTGAGGAAGAAGTCAACAGAGGAGAGAGGGCAGCGCAGAGAACCCCAGATCAATGGCTTGATGGAACTATGCCTGAAGCCCATCCTGCTTCTCCTCTGAACTTTTCAGCCATGCGAGGAAAAAATCCTTTTTATTGCTAAACTAGCATGAGTTGTGTTTTTTATTACTTGTCATGGGAAATAACCTAAGAGGCCAAACAAGATTTTCCCCTAAACAATCTTATCTGACTTTCTGTTACGTCTCTGTAGCCCTCACCAGCCATCCCAGAAATCCTGCTGAATCCGCACTCAGGCTTTCTCTAAGGTCCTGGTGCTGGCCCACTGACGTCTGTCAGGCTGGACTGGACCCTTAGCAACGACAGAGAGCATGACAGGCAGACTACCAACCCAGGAAATTGCGGCAGCCCCCGGCTGTGGAGCCCCGCACCCAGCTTCCTTGATGGACCGTCACCTCCCACTTATGGAGCGCGTTCTCCTCCAGGGCGTCAGGAGTGAGGTTGCAGATCTCCACTTTGTCAAAGTGGGTCTTGAAGTCCCTAAACGCCATCCTGCAACAGGGCAGAGAGACACCAGGCATAGGAGGCGATGGTGACGTCGTGATCCATTCATTCCCTTAATCATCTAACCGACAGGTAGTGAGTCCCCGTGCTCATCCTCAAGGACAGGGAGAACTCAGGTGTGGGCAGACAGAAAAGACACAAGCGAAGCTAAGGAGAACCTGGGTTCAGGGACTGCAGCCCGCCCCTTGCAGCTAGAGTGGGATGTGAGCGGTGATGCGCGGGTCGAGGCTCTTAGGGAGCGGGGTGGGGGGTCTCCTCCAATCTTTCCTGTCTCTCCACTTCCGCTGGCTTCCTGCAGATGGCCGGGGGACCCCGGGGGATACCATACCGAGGAAGGGGCTTGGGTCCCTGAATCAGCACAAAGAGATCCACCCATAGAACAGGGATGTCCTGTTGTACTGGTACAATGAGTGAGCAATAAACTATTGCATTTGTATTTTCATACATCCTGAGTCTACTTGTTACAGCAGCTGGTGTTACCCTAAGTCCTCGGTGCCTTGAAGTGGGAGGCCACCGTGATGGATTTCTAAACTAGGTGATGCCAGCTTAGCACTTGGACAGGCTTCAAGGAAATGTTAGAGCTGGAAAATAGATATCCACATTACAAATGGCAATCTGTTGGTTAAAACTGTAAAAATATGGAAGACAGAGGCTGTGCTCGAGGGGAAGAGGAGGGAAAAAGCTAGATTATTAGTGTGTGCTGGTTTTTGCTTGCTGTGTTTAATAAGGCCTTTAAGAAAAAAGTGAGCTCCATTCAAAATTGACCGGTTTGCTCCTCAGGGAAGAAAGATGGACTTCAGAACAGTGTGGTCTTGCAGGGTTAGAAGAGCCAACTCTTTTCTGGACCCCTCAGGAAGAAATAAGATCAAAAGAAGCTTCTAGAGGTGAAGGTCCATTAAAAACTCCTAGTTAGGCAGAGCTATTCCACCCGCAGAAAGTCCAGATTAGGAATGTTTCCTGCCCACTTAGGTCTCTATTTTTGGATGCTCTCAAGGTCACGGCCATCAGGTCCCTTGTCATCAAGCTGGACAAGGGAGCAGCCCCTGGGAGAAGCGGGACAGCCTGTCTGTCTTCAAATACAATGTGAAAACTTGGATGAGGGACAGTTCGGAGGAGGGATGCTGGGTTGGAGACGCAGGCTTAGCCCCACGATCCTACCAAATTCTCTGCCAAAGTGAGTGAGCATAAAGGGCTGAGACAAATGGGTTTGATTTACCCAAGAAATGGAACAAAGACAGACAGAAGGCAAGCAAGCAAGCGAAGGGCTCTAGGGGACTGTGCTCATACCCGTTGTGTAGCTGATAGAGAAAGGAAAACAGACGAGCACCGTACCAGAACTCCCCGTCGTCCAGAGCCGTGTGACACAGGCGCTGTTGCTCAGCTGGGCCCGCGGAACGCCACTCAGAGGAACTAGGAGGATTAAGCAAAGTCGGCGGAAAGGATACTGACCTTGGCGGGGGCCGGAGTGTCCCTCCTGAAGAGCCAGCACGGTGGCTGTGTGGGGACTGATTCTGGTCAATGCCTACTCCCTGGGCCCCGGAAATGCCCCCGGGGATCTAGAGGCTTGTTGGAAAGTGGGCGTCCAAGAGCAGCCCATGGTAAGAGGTCCTCGGGGTCATGGGAAGCCCCTCCATAGGGGATTATCGTGGGACCATCCCAGGACGTGGAACACCAGCAAAACAGCAGAAACTTCCTAGCGGAAGCCAGAACGGGGATGACTTCTGCCCCGGAGCACCTCCTGATCTCTCCTCTTCTTTTGTAAGTGACGTTTCGAAAAGCGGTAAGAAATCTTATGTTTGCTTGGACTTGACATTTCACAGACTAAACGCTTTCTGTAGGTGAGCTCACTAGGAAAACTCCAAGGTCACTGTGTCTCTGTGACCTGCACAGCCGCCTCCGAGCGGTTCCTGCTGAGTAACCAGCACGTGGTGCCCAGCCAACGTGGCTGCCTCGTCCACGCCCTACGGAGCTTGTCCCGGGAAGGACCCAGGAGAAGCCCCTCTCCAGGTCCTGTGTGCTGTACCCAGAGCCAGGACCTTCTGAGTGGCTCCCGTCCCATCACCAGCTGCCCAGCTAAAGAGCTTTCAGGACTTCCCTCCTAACAGGCTGGGGCAGGAGCAGGGATCAGGATGGGGACCTGCCCTCTGTCACCCCGAGGCTGAGTGGGAGCGGGAGGCAAGCTCGCCTTCCAGCCTTGACCCCAGAAAATGCACTTCCCTTATTTCTCCCTCTGTGTGTTTCCTAGGAGAAGGCACGAGTGGCCCTTTTACAGGCTGTGTTCTCTAAATGAAAGGACATTGTAATCGTCTATGTGTGATACGAAGCGTCTCATTAACTTTGATTTCAATATTTCCATTCTTTCCATTTCTACCAGGAGAGGGAGGCTGATCTCTTCCCTCCCATGATGTTGGTGTGAATCCATCTCTGCCCGAGGCCCTGGGCTCTGAGAAGGCAGAACCCATATGGGGCTGGGAGGTGGTGGGACAAGAGCCGTGATGGGACCACCAGCTCCCCCAGGGGTGTGCACTGTGCCCTCAGGTTGGAGTCAGGTTAACAGAGACACAGACACACTGATGGCTGGCGACATGATGGCCTCTTTGTGATCTGAGGACAAACACAGCTCAAGTTTTTTTACTCAGGCTCTAGACTTGCCGGAGGTCTCCCCAGAGTCCCACAAGCTGTGAGCAGGTCGGGGTGGGACAGCGGGACCCCAAGATGGCAGAGCCCCAAGAGGGGCAGCTCAGGGTGGGTCCTACCCAAACACATCTGAATGTTCCCAGATCTTAGCCACCTGGGCCACTTCCTGGGGACAAGGAGGAGACACACACCTGCAGGGGAGAACTTTCTTTATAATGGGGGCCAAAGAAATAGTTTCTAGTTGAATGCTCTGTAAGGGGTGCATTTCCTCTTCCAATTCCTGTCTCTCTACTGGGTGGCCAGCCTCTCGCCAATGGCCAGGGACCAATCAGAGAGAACCCCATGGTGACCTGCTCGACAATATTTTGGGGATTCTCACACCTCAAACACTCACGGACACCCCACCCGACCCCACACCTACACTCGCACACACAAACACACTGCGTATTGGAGCCACTCATCGCTGGAGAGAAAGCCTCTCACAACATCATGGGGAGATGGCATCATGTCCCCACGGGACAAAACAGATCCACTGATGTAAATACAGTAACTGGAAAGGGGAAAAAGCCCTTGTAAGGATGTTCCCTTTTGACTGCATGGTGGGCCAGAGGGCTGAAGAGGGAGGAAGTAAGGCCGCCCCAGCCGCAGGACAGTCCCCTGAAAGAGAGCCAGGAGGGAACTGGAGGCACAGTGGCCCTTCCTCGTCTGCCTGCTAAAGACAGCCCCGGGCCTCTGTGCCCCGGGAAGGCAAGGAGGCAGGGACTAACCTGTCACTCCAGGATCCGTTCCACTCAACCTGGCCCCAAGGGTTCCGGACTCGGATGAGCTCTGTTTTCCGGCCTCGGAAGTTTACCTAGAGGGAAAAACATCAGGGAAACGTGGAATGGTGAGCTCTGGGCTACTCCATCTCCATCACAGTTGGCTTTCCCCAAAGCCTCTTGACTCTGACACGCCAAACACATGTCAAAACTCATCAATTCTTAACTAGCCCTTGGAACTTTCTAGCTCCTAGTGAGTACAGCGGCTAGCGTCACCAACTATGTTACATTATGAATCATGCCAGAACGGATACACTGTATCTGGGAAGTAAAGTAGAATTACAAAGAACAAGAAACGAATCCATGTGAATCTTCAAACGAATGAGTTTTCTCTCTGGACTGGAATCGCCCTAAGGGCAGGGACCGGGTCTTACTTCTCAGGGTACTGTCGGCATCGAGCACAGCGAAAGGTAAAGAGTTGTTTGTCCAAAGGGCTCAGGGACCTATGAGTGAGTTTTCTTCATCCTTAATATCTTACTCACAGATGAACGAAAATTGTATAGGCCCATGCTGGGAATTTAAGCAAAGATAAACAAAACCACTTCTAAGTCTTCTGACTCCAATATTCCCCCCTTTCAGGTGTCAGGGGAGGTTTTCTGCTGTCTGCATGGCACACCCTCGAGCCAATAAAGAAAGATGCTCGGCCATGGCCTTCGTGCCCTGCCCCGGACCAGGAGAAAGGGCCAGTGCACGTTAGCAAGATGGTGGAGAAAGGAGAGTAGAAGTAAAAGACTTTTACTCGTGAGCCAGAAATTTTAGCTCAAAACATTTTATCCTCATGCCCTGGGCACAAAGCGTATTTTTGATGTGTGAAAATCAAGTTAGTGTGACCTCTCCACAGTCTAGGACGTAGCTTGTAGCCCATTGTTTAAGAGGTTCATTAAGTGAAGTGCACGGGGAAGGTCTACGTATTAGACGGGGAGAGCAAGGAAAAGCAACTGAACGGATGTGATGGAAATTTCCTACTACTGGGAAAAATATTTAGAAGATGTGCCAGTAAAAATCACATGCCTCCTGGGGTGCTAGGGTGGCTCAGTCGGTTAAACGTCTGCCTTTGGCTCAGGTCATGATCTTGGGGTCCTGGGATCGAGTCCTGATTCGGGCTCCTTGCTCAGTAGGGAGCCTGCTTCTCCCTTCCCCCTGACCCCCCCCACCCCATTCCTGCTCATGTTCCCTCTCTCGCTAGCTCACTCTCTCTCAAATAAATAAATAAATAAATAAACTTTAAAAAAAAACCACATGCCTACTCAAGCGAGTGATTGGCAAGGCATTATGGACAGGGAAGGAGGGGAAAGAGCCTGTACCGATGGTGCGATTCTAGAGAATCCCATTTCCTCCGCCACCCTGAAGGCTCCACTCAGAATCCCCTGACAGGGAGGCAGGACAGTCTTCCTTCCACACTCCCTGCTCCCCGTTCCTCTGGACTGTGTGACTCAAAATGTGGGCAGCGACAGGAGAGACCAGAGGGGTTGAGCCCTCTACAGACCAGGTCTGAGACTTGTCCAACAGAAGCACAAACTAGGCCTTTAGACTTTGCTGAACTTGACCCCGAAACACTGTGGCCCGTGGCTTCTTATCCTTCTCTTCCTTGTCATCCCCTCCCTCTCTCTTTCCCACATGTCCCTTCAGGAGCTCTTGTCCCAACTAAGCACCCCCTAGAAGTCAGAGGGGTGCTGTGTGGGGTCTAGGAACTCTGGGGAACCAGTTCCACCCTGGGCTACAGCTGCAGAAAATGGGATTTTCGATGGTTATTATTATGATTTTTTTATTATGTTCAGTTAGCCAACATGCAGTACTTGATGGTTATTTTTATGCCAACTTGACTTGGCCACTGGCACCCAGACATTTGGTTACACACCATTCTGGGTGTGTCTGTAGGGCATTTCCAGATGAGATTAGCCTTTGGATTGGGAGACTGAGTAAAGCAGAGGGCCCTCCCCCATGCAGGTGGGCCTCGTCTAATCAGTCAAAGACCTGAATAATGCTAGAGAAGGTGGGCAAAGGGAGAATTCACGTTCTGTGTCTGACTGCTGAGCTGGGACTTTGGTCCTCTTCTTCTCTCAGGCTGGGACTTGTACCATTGTTTCTCCTGGTTCTCAGGCTTTTGGACTTGGACAGGGAGAGCCCTGCCAGATGGCAGATCTTAGGTTTTCTCAGCCTCCATAATCATGGGAGCCAATTCCTCATTCCCTATTTGTCATCTATCATCTATCATCTATCTGTCTATCATCTATTGATATCTTATTGGTTCTGTTTCTCTAGAGAACTCCGACTACTACAAGACTGATACAGAATTAGGGAAGAAAAAAAAGAAAAGAAAAGAAAAAACAAAGCCCAGACTCTCACATGAGCCAAGACTCTCACACTAAGCCAGGTGGGTACTGTGTGCTTCTCTCTCTCTCTCTCTCTCTCCTGTTTTGCTCTTTTGGTTTCCAGCCTGCCTCCTTTACATGAGACCTTCTCTAAAACATCTGAAGGTGTGGTGTAAACTGTGATGCCCTAAGTCAGTATGAGGGACCAGCACCACCAAGTCTGTTCCTGTTCCCTATCCACAGGTGTTCACGTTGCTTACCTGGTCAATTCCTGTCACACTGTACGCATGGCCCTTAATGAGGCCAAAAGGCGTCCGGGCTTCAGATTCTGCAGAATTTCTGATCTAAAATGTGAAAGAAAAGCAGTGTTGGACCCCTTGGGTAAGTCAAGCCTTCCCTACCTGCCCAGACCCAGCTCCGTGCCTGGCCCTGCCCCTTCCGCTCCCCCAGTTGAGAGCCATGTGCCTGACATGTATCAGGTAGGTACACAGGACACCCCGAAGATGGTTAACAGTGACATACAGCAGTTCCCAGGCTCTTCCCAGGGAGAGGAAGACCCTCAGTCTTGGCTCAGACTCCAGGGAAAAGTTCAATTTTTGCCTCCAAACAGAGGAATTTGATCCCACCCCTCATCATGTAGCCCAACACAAGATAGAAGTACGACCCCATACACCAAAGAGAGGATAAGAACCGTTTAACAGTGTCACACACAACTCTATCACAAACTTGAAAACACAGAGGAAACACAGAGGAAAGGGATAACTTAGTAGCAAGGAAGACATTCCCAAGTTAACCCAAGAGGAAACAGAAGTCGAATGGGTTCTAACAACTGGATAGAATAACATTATACGTGTGTATGTTGGCCTGCATAAAGACATTAGAAAAATCCTGTTAGACCCCTCTCTGCTGATATGAATGATTTAATGCTATAGGAAGTAGTTTTTTAAAAAAAGTCTCAGAAAAGTATAGAGTAAGACTCCATTTAGTCAACTCAAACCGGACTTCTCCTGTGGTTGTGTAGTTAGGCACATGCCTGTTTGTCCCAGTAAGAGGTGGGGTGTGACGGGCACACACCGGGTGTCCCAGGGCTGGGACTTGGGCAGGATCGTTCTGCCTGATACGGGAAGTGTGCCCTAACTTTGTAATTTGGAGAACATTAAATTAAAACTTTCATTTAAGGACAATAAATAAACATTGACACATCCCCACCCCCACTCCCTGGAAGTCATGGTCTTCCTCTCGCCAGGACCAGGGCACCTGCTGGTCCGCAGCCCGAGGACCCCACGCTGGGAACGGGAACAAGCAAAGGGAGGACTTACATCAATGGAGCAGCCCACCAGAGAGGCCCTCTTCAAGGCCTTCTCTAGAATCTCATAGAAGTTCTCTGGAGTCTCTTTGGTTGCAAAGGTCTCTGCTACGCCCCCGGTGAAGTCTTCCATGGCCTCGATGGTGCTGCCCCCCTTCAGGGCCTCATAGCTGCCATTCAGCCTGCCGGTGACGAGAAAGCAGGGACAGTGCTGCAGGGAGCAAGGAAGACCACCAGGTGGCGCCCCGTGGCCAGAGTTTATCTAACTTTCTTTTTTTTTTTTTTTTTTAAGATATTATTTATTTATTTGACAGAGGCAGAGAGGCAGGCAGAGAGAGAGGGGTAAGCAGGCTCCCTGCTGAGCTGGGAGCCTGATTCGGGGCTCGATCCCAGGACCCTGGGATCATGACTTGAGCCGAAGGCAGAGGCTTAACCCACTGAGCCACCCAGGTGCCCCTTTAACTCTTCTAACTCCTCTGCTGGCCTTGCTCTGCACTGGGTGTTGTGGAAGGAAGGTGGGAAGCAGGGATGCAGCTTTCCATGCAGCTCCAAGGATCCTGGGCTCTCTGTGAGGCGGGCAGGGCAGTGTGGTGGTAAAGAGCGTGGACTCTGGTCCCTGACGGGCCTTGGCATCAAGGGACGAATCTGCCACTTACAGACGGAGGGCTCCGGGGACAACTCCCTTCCCCAGGGCTTCAGATTCCAAATTTACAAAACTGGGGTGATGGGTGTATGCTCCCTCCCAGGACAGCTGTGAGGTTTGAATGGGGCTCCCTCTCTCAACCTCCTTCTCCCTCATCTTACAGGGAACAGGGAACAGGACTTGACCATGAGGGTGTTAGTTATACACAGAGTGAGAAAAGGCAAGGGTCTTTCTTTTACTTTCTGGTCTCACATGCTCCCAAACACACACACACACACACACACACACACACACACACACACACACACACATTCTGGCTTGAATTTAAAAATAAACTTTTCCATTTAGAACGGTTTCAGATTTATAAAAAAAAGTCTGGGGGGCACCTGGGTGGCTCAGTGGGTTAGGCCTCTGCCTTCAGCTCAGGTCATGATCTCAGGATCCTGAGATCGAGCCCCACATCGGGCTCTCTGCTCAGCGGGGAGCCTGCTTCCTCCTCTCTCTCTGCCTGCCTCTCTGCCTACTTGTGATCTCTCTCTCTCTGTCAAACAAATAAATAAAATTAAAAAAAAAAAGTCTGTAAATAGTAGAGTTCCTGTATACCCCTCCCCCAATTTCCCCCAGTGTAAACATCTGCTACAGTGACGAACCCACACATTATTATTATATTATATTATTATATTGTATTATATATAATTATATATAATATATATTATATAATATTATATATTATATTATATTATTATTATTAAAGTCCCTACTTTCTTCTTATTTCCTTACTTTTTACTTCATATGTTCTGTTCCGAGATCCCACTGGGATATCACGTCACATTCAGTCCTCATGTCTCCTGAGCCCCCTCTTGGCTGTGACAGTGTCTCACACTTGCCTTGCTTTCCATGACCTCAGCAATTTTGAGGAATACCGTCCGGTGTTTTGTAGAATGTCTCTTGACTGGGATCTGTCCTCTGTTTTTCTATTGATTAGACGGGGGTTAAGGGTGTGGGGGAGGAAGACCAGAGGAGTAGCATGTCCCTCTCATCACTTCGCATCCAGGGTCCATACTGTCGTCATGACTTATCGCTGTTGATGGTGCCTTGACCACCTGGGGGAGGTCATGTCCGTTAGGCTTCTCCGTAGTTACGCTCCTTCCCCCTGTCCACTCTGTCCACTTTGGCAGGACACCATTAAGTTCAGTCCTCCCTTAAGGAGCAAGGGGTTTTTCTCCACATTTAATTACTTGCAATTCTTCTATGTGGAAGATTTATTCTTTTCTGCAATTTACATATTCAGTCATTTATATCAGTATGGACCCATGGATAATTACTTTGTACTTTCGTTTGGAATCCAGTGCTACTTTGTTCATGTTATTGCTAATTACTGTTCCAGTCTTGGCTACTTTCATCCTTCAGCTTGCTCCTGTGTCCCTTTGACATAACCCTATCAGTGTGTGTGTGATCTCCAAGGATCCTTTTACCAAATTCCCTTTATTGGAACAACGGTATTAGACACCAAGACCCGCGAAGTAGGGGCGCTTATTCCCGTGAGGTTCCTATTTTTTCTGGGCCTCTCTGCTGACAAAGTGAGATGATGTGTGTACCCTGACCCAGGATATATACACGGATCACTCCGGAACCATCTCTACTAAACAAAGCATGAGTACAGCCTGAGTCTCCAGCCCTGACCCACGACCATAGGCATCATTCTAAGCCTCCCCGCCTTGCTTCTCTGTAACCTCCTCTCCAACAGTGAGAAACCTAGCTCCACCACGTGCCCTCCATCTCTTTAATTGGCATATACATATAATGGTATCAGAATTGTCATCCTTGCCCCTTTGAGAAGCAACTTAATCAGCCTGAGTGAAAAAGCTCGAGTATGATTCCTTTTGCTTTTAGTCTTAAAAACCCCATTCATACCCACATCATTCAGGTCAGCTCCTTTTTCTCCTACCCCTGCAATGAGTTTGATCCATAAATTTGCAGTACAGTTAGATGAAAGGCGTGGTCTGCATTTTATCCTGGGATTCCTTATCCTTCTCAATGATTTTTAAAACCTCATGTATTGGGGCGCCTGGGTGGCTCAGTGGGTTCAGCCTCTGCCTTCAGCTCAGGTCATGATCTCAGGGTCCCGGTATCAAGCCCCACATCGGGCTCTCTGCTCAGCGGGGAACCTGCATCCCCCTCTCTCTGCCCGCCTCTCTGCCTACTTGTGATCTCTGTCTGTCAAAAAAAAAAAAAAAAACCTTCATGTATTAAGCGTCATTCTTTGTGCGGTAGTCAAGTTTCATGGGTTTGATAGATGAATGGTGCATTCACGATTACAGTATTGTATGATATAGCTTTGCCACTCTAAAAGAGATCCCTTGTGCTCCACATTTTCAACCCTATCTCTGTCCCTCCCTCCTCCTGAACCCCTGGCAACCGCTGATCTTTTTACGGTCTCCATAGTTTTGCCTTCTCCAGAACGTCATACGATTGGGATCACACGGTATCCCTGTAGCCTTTTCAGACTGGCTTTTTTCACTTAACAATATGCATTTAAGATTCATCCATTTCTTTTCAGGGCTTGATGGCTCATTTTTTAAAATCACTAAATAATGTCCCATTGCCTGGAGGTACCACTATTCGCTTATCCATTCATCTTGAAGGACATCTGGGTTGTTTCCAGCTTTTGGCTGTAATGAATAATACACAATAAACATCCGTGTGCAGGTTTTGTGTAGACATAAGTTTTTATCCAAAGCACAAGTGCTCTTGCGGTTCCTATCTCTGAAGACAGGTTTCTGATGGCCTGAAGATCCAGGATCAACCCAAGAGGGACTCTCAGGGGAGCTCTGCTGTCAGCTGAGCTCGGAACGCAGGCTGCTGTGGCCATCTGCTGAGAAGTTGACGGGCTGGAAATCAAGGGTGCTGGAGGGATCCAAGGTCATCCAGGAGGTGATTGAAGATGACTGTTTGGATTCTACTTACCTGGAGCTTTCTCAGCTCGTCAGATCCACAGAGATGGAAATCAGCAGGATGGTTGCCGGGGAGGGGCTTGGGGGAGGGGGAGCTGGAGTTGGGTGGGTGCAGAGTTTCAGTTTTGCAAGTTCTAGAGGTGGGCGCTGGTAACGGTCGCAGGACTTAACGTCACTGAACTGTATGCTTACAAATGATTAAAATGGTACCTTTCACCACAGCCCACATGTTCGAGCTACGAGGGTGCTTGGTGGGAAGTTGGGAGAGCCAAGCTCTGTTAACCCACCCAGATTTTCCTCCACCTACACTCCCAGCTCTTTGGGAGGCCAGGCACAGGAGGGACGTGTGTCACCACTGTGCCCAAAGACGGGCCCAAGGAGGCCATGACACGGAAACTGTCCAGGCTACTCCTTTTCCACCTCTGACCCCAACCAAGCCCCAGGCAGGTGGGTCGTCCCCCTGGGCCACACCTGTCTACCTGTGTCCCTGCTCCCTGAAGCTCCCTGATAAGGCCCCGGGAGTGGAGACCTGCTTCCCAGACAGGGCCTGCTCGTGCGGGGGGCACTCACTTGGCGTAGGCTTTCTCCAGCAGGGCGCTCCAGAACTCTCGGTGGTCAGCAGAGTGGAGAAAGACCAGGCGGTCCCTGAAGGTGGGCAGCCGGTCATCGATGACCACGTCCAGCCACTCGCTGTGCTGCCAGAACTGTCGGCCAAATCATGGGGTTGAGTCCCAGGGGAGGCCAGCCCACCTGTTAAAGCCTTGTCCCTTGTCCCTTTCTTCTGGAGGTAAATCTCACATGGCTTCCATGATGGGCCACCCAGACTGTGGCCACCAAGCCACAGGCGGAGCCTCCCGCCCACCACGGACACGGGCTTGAAGACCCTGTGTCGACCCACCAACGCCACGGGCCGATGGGACAGGGTCCCACATGGACACTGCGGCGTGGGCTCATTAGCTCTTTGCTCTCCTGAGGGAGGGGCGGGCCGTGGGCTTGTCCTGCGCTTGCAACAGCGTGGTTCTCTACACCGTCCCGTCAACCAGAGGCCGGGGTCTTAGCTTCCCCTTCATCTTCTGTTCCCTCCTTTTTTTTTCTTTTTTTTTTTTTTAAAGATTTTTATTTATTTATTTGACAGAGAGAGATCACAGTAGACAGAGGCAAGCAGAGAGAGAGAGAGAATGGGAAGCAGGCTCCCCGCCGAGCAGAGAGCCCCATGCGGGACTCGATCCCAGGATCCTGAGATCATGACCAGAGCTGAAGGCAGCGGCTTAACCCACTGAGCCACCCAGGCGCCCTTCAGTTCCCTCCTTGACGGGGGGTGGAAACTCTACCACTGATTTGTTTTGGTCATTCACAGAGAGAGAGAGGCTGTGGCGGGGCAAGAGAACCGTTGTGCGAGGCGTGCAAACACGAGGTGAGCGTGTGTGCATAGATGTGTGTGTGCGTGTGTGTCCACGTCCCTGTGTGCGTGTGCTCACACGCGTGTGCACATATCCGCGTGCATGCGTGCACGTGTGTATGAGTGTGTGCATGTGTGTGTGCGCGTTCCTTCTCATTCAGTTGGCCCGAGAGAGACACTGAGGTAAGAAGAAGGAGAAAGTAGGAAAAGGGGAGCAGACGCAGGGGTTCCTGGAGCTGCTGGTTTCCAGCTTGGGGGGAACATTCTGAGCCCCAGTCAGACTGGCCGAGGTTGTGCACGTTTGAAGGAATATTTCTTGGGCTCACAGCAACGGGCCCTAAGAGTTATGCTGGGAGGCCGCACGGCATGGGGCACTACCACCGGCCCCAGCTGGGCTCCCCCGTGGGAGTATCACCCTCCCAGCAAGTGTCACTTCAGGCTTTCTCGGGGGCATTTGGGACTTCGGTCCCGCACAAGCTCTGCGGGGGTAGGTGCTCATGGCCTCGAGGCTTCCCGGAGCAGGTGCAGAGTTGGGGCTGGCCATCTGGGGCGAGCTGGCTCAAGGGATCCTAGAGATGGCCCAGCCCGCTGAGCTGACCTCCTTGCACGTTCACACCTGCGCTGTGGCTGAGGACAGGAGAGAAGCGGAGAGGGGGGCCTCACTCCCAACGCCCCCACTCCCAGATGTCAGCATGTGACTGACGGGTCCCCAATAGGGCCTGTGCCATTCTTCTCGTGCGTTTGGAGGTGACCCCATGACACAGCACGATTTGGGGTGCGGCTCTCACACAGAGAGGTCATTCCTTCCAGGATGACCAGGCAGCTTAAGAGGCCCCTGGCATCGTGCTGGGTCCCAGAGAGCTGACGCCCAGGCCGAGGCTCCCTCTTACCTGGAAGTGGAATATTCCGGCATAACCGGGTCCAAAGCTTTGGTCCTGGGGGATGACCCGTGCCAGAGCTTTCTCGTTCAGCGTCAGGGAGGCGATGGCAGCTAATAGCCAGCAGTCGCCTGCAGAAGGAAAGCCACGCGTCACAGTTTTCATTGCCAATTCACCGTGAATGGAAAATTCTATGCCGGGAGGGGGTGGGGTGTTCCAGAGGTGACCACATCTTTTCCACATTTAGGGAAACGGATGGAATACCAGCAAGTACGTCTGTCCTCCCCTTCTGCCTCCCTTTCTGGCTCTCGCCGTGCCAGGTTTACCACGCACAGCTGTCGTGGTCCGGGGGTGTCAGACATGGGCTCTGTGCTGTTCCAGAGGCTTCCCCGCCACAGGGCCGAGGCTGCGGACCTTAGCATTGGCGGGGGTGCTGCAGCCTGAGAACCTGGGGTCCTCGTGGGCTCGGGGAGTGAGTGCGTTTCTGGGACGGATGCCTCCCCAGAGCACAGACTCCGCGGAGTAAGAGATGAGAGCAGCTTTGGTTACCTCTCATTTTCAAGGTCTGCTGATGTCTGCGGCCGTGACCTCACACTGATACATGGAGAGGACAGCTCCGAAGGGAAGCCAGACATCAGACGGCACTCACCTGGGCTGTGCCAGCATCTGGGACGCATCCCCTCGCCCGCCCTGAGGCTGGGACGGGGACCTCTTATCACGGATGCCCACGAGCCCCGTGCAAGCACCCATCTACCCAAAGGGACCTCTCTGTCTCATCCCAGATCCCTTGGTTGGCAGTTGGTAACACCGTCGTCATTGGAATTCAAGACCCGGCATGCTCAGTGCGGCTTCCTTGGGGTTCCCATTTCTGGAAAATACCATAGAGCCCACGAGCCCTGAATGATTGTTGTACACAGGCAAGAGGGACTTGCAGAGGGTCTAGCACCAGGAAAGTGACTCACAGAGTTGCCCTGCTTCTGGCTTTCCCTAGGGTGTTGGCAACGGGGCACATGCCACTAGTTCCTCAGGCGTCCACTGCTCCTAGCTAATGAGCAGTGATGAGGAGATGCTAATGAGAAGGGAGCCAGAACCTTCCAGGATCCTTTATTCAGCAAACCTCACGGAGTGCCTCCTGGGTGGCAGGGGGGCGGTCCCTGCTCTCAGCTCTGGGGTGGTCCCTGCTCTCAGATCTGGGGTGGTCCTGGAGGGCCAGAGTCTGGGGGGGGGGTGCAGGGGCCTGTTGTGGGCTGACGTCTTCCCTGCCCTCCAAGTTATGGCTTGGCCCAATGTAGGAAAATGCATTTCTTTTCCTAGAGTGCAGTAGCTCAGATCTATTCAGCCAGGAATGCTCTGAGCTTTTGAAGGGAGGATTCGGAAGCCGGTGCTATCCATGCGATGTAAAGCAAAGGGAAAAAAACGCAACAACAAAGCAGTATTGCTTTATCTCTCTGCTGGGCCCGTGGGGATGCATGGCATTGGTCATATCAGTGCTATGGCAGAAGAGGGTTCCCTCTGAAGGTCAGTTCGTCGGGCAGCTGGGTGGGCATGCAGGGAGCCGATGGCTAGCAGGGAGGGGCCGGTAATCGTGTTGGTGGTGTTCTAGCTCTTACTTGGGGTGTCAGGCTCACAGCCCTTCATTTTATTTTCACCCTTCATAGTTTAAATAGATGTTATGTACGATATTTGGAAGTAATAAAAATGTTACAAAGTGGGGCCCCTGGGTAGCTCAGTTGGATAAGCGTCTGCCTTTGGCTCAAGTCATGATCTTGGGGTCCTGGGATCGAGCCCCACGTTGGGCTCCTGCTCAGCAGGGAGTCAGCTGCTCCCTCTCCCTCTGCCCCCACCCCTGCTCACGCTTTCTCTATCTCTCAGATCAATAAATAAAATCTTTTTTAAAAAAAGTGCTACAAGGGGCGCCTGGGTGGCTCAGTGGTTAAGCCGCTGCCTTCGGCTCAGGTCATGATCTCAGGGTCCTGGGATCGAGCCCCGCATCGGGCTCTCTGCTCTGCAGGGAGCCTGCTTCCTCCCCTCTCTCTGCCTGCCTCTCTGCCTGCTTGTGATCTCTCTCTCTCTGTCAAATAAATAAATAAAATCTTTAAAAAAAAAAAAGTGCTACAAAATAATAGTTCTAATCAACACCAACTAAGGTTAAATACGCAGTTGTAATTCCAACTAGACATTTGCACTCATGCCACAGACCAAAACATTGAAACACAAAGAGCTATACAATGCCTTTCTATCGAGTAGCAACATAGGGATGGGAGGCGGGCAGTGAGGGGAGGCAGAGGAAGAATCTGGAGGGAGAGATGAGAGAGGAGATGAGGAGGAGGCAGGCAGAGTCTCCCAGAGCAGGCTTACCCCCAGCAAGTGAAGACCGATCCGAATGTAATTTTTCCCAAAAGGTCTAAGTCATAGCTAGGATGTGTAATTCTATCATCTGTGTACAGCTGACCCTTGAGCAACAAGGGGGGAGAGGCACTGAGCCCACACCCCGACCCAGCGCACAGTACGAAATCCACGTATAACTTCTGACTCTCCTGAAACTCGACAGCCAGTAGCCTGCTGTTGACCAGAGTCCTTACTGAGAACATAAATTCAATTAACACGTATTTTGTGTGTTCTCTCTATTCTGTACTGCATTCCTACGATAGGAATGCAACGAAAAGACAATGTTAGTGAGACAATCATAGGGAAGAGAAAATCCATGGACAGTCGGATGCTGTGTTATCCAAAAAAAAAAAAAAAAAAATCCATGTATAAGTGGACTCGTGTTGTTTGAGGGTCAATGTACCACGGATCTACCCATCGATCGATCATCAACTATCATCACTCTCAGTCTGTGCCTCTGGCTTCTGTGTTTGGTGTGGCTGGTTGGTGAGCATGGAGGCTCCGGTAGGACCCACTGCCACCGTTAGACCCTAGTGGAAACTCAGCAGCAGGACGGGCCTCATAAGCTTGCAGCAACGCTGGTGGTTTTTTTTTTTTTTATTTTTTAGGAGGTTTTTTTGTTTTGGTTTGTTTGTTTGTTTTTTCCCACGGGATAAAGATAGACTCAGTCCAATTTTGGACTAAATATGACATGCCAGACCCACTTAAACAGACTCGGGGGGCACTCTCAAGGCCTATTTTAGGAAGGAGACTGTGACGCTCCCGGAGGGGGGTCCTCCAAAGCCTGAGCCCCCTGGAGGGCAAGGTGGCATAATGGTTTAGAGCAGGTTCAGATCCTGACTCCAAGCTATCACTCCCATGACTGACACTACTCAGCCTCCCTCTGCTTCAGCGTCTCCTCTGTCAAATCGGAAGGGTGATGGGACGGTGACCTGGAGACTGAGCTAATGCATGCGAGTATGAGCTGTGTCACGCTACGGGGAGCTGGACCAGAGCCGCGGGGTCGCTCTGTTCTCTGTGAGCCGAGCCCCACGCGGCAGGCGTGTCCACCCCCAGGGGCCCAAGAGCGCAAGGAGCCTGGAGTCCAGGGGGCTCCATCCAGGGGAGCAGACGGGCAGACTGGGAGGGAGGACAGGAGGAAGTAGCGGGTGGTAGCGGGGACATCCCCCCAGACCCTATGCCCCTTGGGTTTCCGGGGGGTCCCATGCTGCTCTTGCTGTAGGGGCAGCTCTGAGGCCCCGTCCTGCTTTCCCCCAGGGTGCTCGCCCCCCACCCCGTGCTCCTCCCCCTCACACTCACCAAGCTCCCCCTGGCAGATATCGGTCCTGGTAGCTCCTCCGAGAATGAATTCTGGGTTTTTCACTATTTCCTGGAAGAACAAAGGTGTTCTAAGTAGTGTGTGATTGGAGCGGGCTCAGGGTCTCCTTTCTGGGAGCAGAGGGCTTTTCCTGTATCCGATGCTTTCCCGGTGGAGCGTGCCACAGACCTGGGCCTGGCTCTGGTCGATCCCCCCTCGAGGGAGAGATCCTGGGCAGCCCCTCCACGCCAAACAACCAGCTCCTGCCGTGCCCAGTTGCAAAGCAGGACCGTGAACTGAAGACCCCCATTGCCGCTCAGGCCCCGCTAGCATTCAGGGCGGGGAGGCGCAGCGCGGCGGTGCGGGGTGTGGGTTCGAATCCTGACTTTCCACTGCGGGCGCTGTGCCCTCTGTGGGCTTCAAATTCCTCCTCTTAAAATGAGGTAATACACACACCACGGACCAGTGCCCGGGATCAAACACCAACTCATGCTCGCCCACCCAACTCCGTGTGTTTTTAAATTATGCACCATATGTATACACACATACATGTATGTACATGTATGTGTGTATACATATACGTACATACACGTTTATACATATACATAATTATATTATTATGTGTACACAATTACTTACATATACTTATAGAGGAACATGCATGAAGCATTAACACAAAAGCATTTGAAAGCGATTATGTAAAATTCAGATGTTCTTTGCATTTCGCTGAGGCATGAGTCTCTTTTCACCGGCAGGGACTAAGGCAAAGAGCGAGAGAGAGTCCCTGCCCTCCCGAGCTGCTGAGGGACTGGGGGACCAGACAATAGACACGTGTCCGGACATGGGTCCCACAGCGGCAAGTACCAGGATGGAAAGTGACGGTGTGGGACGGGGGCTGGGTGAGCTGGAGCCATCAGGGAGGGCCTCTCAGGGATGTGGACAATTGAGTAGGGAGTCCTGAGAGGGCCAGGGGAGAGGAAACAACAAATCATCAGGCATGGAGGAAAGTTCTGGCAAACAGCGGCTGCTTGGTCATTTAATAGGCTCCGAATGCAGGCGGAGTGAGAGGCCTTTCCCACCCCTTTCCAGAAACAAGACTGGAGGCAGAAATCCTTACCAGCACCTGGGTGGTGCCCCAGGGGACAGCTCTGCCCTGAATGGTCTTCCTCAAGCTCTCCGGGACCCTACTTCTCCTCTGGTCTCTGTCCCAAGGTATCAGCAGGAGGATGGCGATTTCTTTGCAGGAAGAAATTTTGTCTTAAGACAAAGAGCTAAAGGGTAAGATGATGGGGTTCTCTCTGAGGCCCCCAGGGTGGGGTCAGCCTTGTGGAGCAACGGCTGTCCCGAACGTCTGCCCCGATAGCACTGCGGGGGTTATGTGTGCTTCCAGTATTTCAGTAAACTGGGCCAGGAGAATCTGTGAACCCTGCCATCGTCTCCCCATAAACCCAGACATGACAAAGGTCCGACTGACACCCTGAGTGCCGGCTCCTCCAACCTGCCCTTAGCTCCAGGTGTCCGGGAGCCGTGTCACCGGATGACCCTTATCTCCAGAATGGCAGGCAGGGCCGTGGATGGTGATGGGGGCAGCTCCTCTGTGCCAGGCTCCCAGCGGGTGCAGACCCTTTCACACGGCTCTCTCCCCGTTCCTGGAGGCCCGTCCCCCGGGTGTTTGCAGGTGGCTCCGAGCCAGGCCAGTGGGAAGGTGCAAACCAGGAAAATGTGCTCCCCGCAGGAGCCCTCCCTGAGCCGCAGAGGGCTCTGGGCCTGCCATCTAGCTTCCCCAGGCTTGGTCTCCTTGGACCAATGTCCAAAGACATTGGAATGTCTGCCTTGGACATTCAGGGCCAGGCGCACAATGTGCATTGGAGCTCCTGCCTCCAAGAGCCCCCCAGGAGCTTTCAGCAGCCAGCCCCTAACAGCAGCGCGTTGTAGGGCCCTAGCCAGACAAACTCCCACCGCCATGGCCCCCATCCCTGTTGCGGACGGAAGATGGACTCTGGAGGCTGGCAGATCCTGCCCAGCAGGCTGTGACAGACGCTGGGCCTCTCGGAGGCCAGATGGGCTGTGGGCGAGGAGACCCCCCCCCCACCGCTGCCCCCCATCCCTCCCCTGCCTTCAGCTGGCCCATCCCGCCAACGGCACCAACTGTGCCTGCAGCTGCCACCGCCTCTCGGCTCCACCTCGCAGCTAGCTGCTCTCGCCCAGGAGAGTTTCATCCCATGGCCTCAAACTGCGGACGGATGGAGAAAAGTGCAAAAGGAGAAAACCCGGAGGCTCTTATCAAGTCAGCAGGAATTGGCTATTGGGGCTGCAGTGGTGGGACGGCCCGAGGCGTGGTAGACGCAGGGGTCTGTCCTGAGCTCCTGGGAGTGAGCGAATTCGCGTCTGGTTGCCGGGTTCCGAGAATGTGTGCGCATGTGGCCGTGCCGGCCGACAGACGTGGGTCTCCCGCCCAGGGAGCGTGTGACTCCTGTAGGCAAGCGCCTGTATGGTCCCCACATCCGTCTTGCACATGGAACGGTTCTGCGTGGATTCTGGATGCATTGCATGGGTGCCGGGGCCGTCCCGCATGTGTGGTACGGTTGTTCTTACGAGATACTGTTTGGGGGCTCGAGGATGAGGGTTCCCTGCTTCGGTCCTGTGACAGGAAGATCAGAGGCGTCTTGACAAACCTGGAGTGAATCTAGGCCAAGGACTAGGTGGCCTGGAAAGTTCCCTCTTGGGGCCTTTCTAACAATTTGGGAAAGACTGGGGGGGGTGCTGTGAAGGCGTGTGGGGACCCGGGGCTGTCTCTGGAGGCACAGAGGAAGTAGCAGGGTTGTCACACAGAGACGAGGTACAGGGTCGTCTCAGCTACAGGCCACCGTGTGCACAGGCTGCCAGGGAGCCGTCAGCCTGGGCTAGCAAGGAGCTATCCTGGGTTTAGGCTGAGAAGTTAGGGAGGGAATTGCCTAGAAGGAAGCAGAAGGATGCAGGCAGGCGAGGAGTCGAAGAAGGCCAAAGAAAGCTCTTAGCAGAGGAATTCAGGCTGTGGGTCCAGGAAGCCAGGCCCCTGGCTGGACTGCACTGTGGCTGTCTGGACCCCAGACCCACTCCTCCCCACTCCGACACACAGCTCTTTCCGTGAGGCCTGCTGGAGGGGAGTTCACCTTCTCTCCCAGCAGAACCTGTCGCCCCACCACCACGGCAGGCCCCCAAGGTCTCCCCCTCAGTGCACACCTTGCCCTGGGCTTCCTGGAGGGTGAGCCCGGCGGCCCGGTGCCCTCTGCTGTCAGCTTGACTTTTCTGATCCGGCTGCTCTGGAGCTCACTCCCCCACCCGGGAGCGCAGTTGTGTTTGACAAGAAGGTGGTGCTGCAGGAGGTCACCCCGCCCCAGGGTCCCACTGGGCAGCTCCGCACTTGCTGCCCAAACAGGCAAACCCTAGTGCCGGGAAGATAAGGAAACAGCACCCAAGCCCCAGAGGCCTTCTGGAGGGACACTGGCAACTCGTACCCTTTCCTTCCTGCGGCTGCCCACCCGCCTACCAGGGACCCCGGACCCCGTCCCGCAGGAGAATCTCAATCTTCACCCCCATCCGCCTCCTGTTCCCTATTCCACACACGTCTGTAAGAAGTCTGCAGAACGCCTAGCCCTCAGATTGCAAACAGATAGGTGTGTTTCTGGGAATGAGGACAGAAGGGACCGTCTCAGGGGCACACAAAGTGACAGGCAGGACGGTTCTGAGAATGAATCTGTGGGAAGGACAGCAACAGCAGACTTGAGTTAAGGTAAATAAGGAAACCATTTTGCCCCTGGCTGGGGGTGGAGGGCAGGCAGGACGGCCTCACCCATCCTTTGGGGCAACCCCGAGAGAGATCAGTAGTGGGGAGGACCACCTCCTAGAGCTGAGATCTGGGACTCTGGACTCCCTCAGGCCCCGGGGCCCTCACTCCACTGCACAAGTGGGAACAGCGGCATTGTTCACGCTGGCCTGTGTGCACACCGCTTTCCTGTAGGAGAAATTCCAGCTTTGGCAAGAAGGGGAGTGGCATGCAGGGGCAGAATTACACGTTAAGCCAGGGGGTGGCTGTGCAGACCACAAGGCAGGTGCCTTCCTCCACCCGGGAGGGGTCAGTATCTGGTTACCATTAGAGTAGTAGTGACCACGTCAAGGACACTTACTTACAGGCTCCTTTCTGCCTGCTCTACACGTTAACAAAGTAATCCTTGCAACAGCCCTACAGGGAGGCAGCATTGTGACCCCCATTTTGTGGAAGAGGAAAGTGAGGCTGTGGGACCCGCCAGCAGTGGGGAAAGGCTCGGCGCGTTCCCTCTGTTGGGGATGCTGAAAGAGCCACCTCTTCCAAGGTCATGGCTTTCGGGGGTACCGCATCCTGTGACTCATCCGTGAGGGGCACAGACACAGGTGTCGCTGTCACCCCGACATGAGACGACTCTGAGGGTCCATCCCAGCTCCAGAGCACCCCGTGCAGCTGGCTGAGGGCTTTATGGGACCACTTAGGGACCGTTTAGGACAGCCCAGAGCCTCCTCTGGCCACTCCTGCTCCCCGTCCGGCTGCAAGTGTTAATCCTGACAAAGTCCGTGCTAAACGGATTCATGTCCTTACGGGCACTGCTTGTGTGGGCTCCGGAGAGGAGGTCATGTAGCCGTTGGTGGCATTGCTCTGGGGTGACACCTGTCATAGCTATCATGCCATCAAGCTGCCACCTGCTGCAGACGGCTGCTGGATACTGGGTCTACACTGGTTGTTACTGTTCCCACTTCACTGGGGAGGGGACTGCGGCTCAGAGAAGTTAAGCGCCAAGACCACTGTCAAGGGACAAATCAGTGGCAGGGTGGGACCAGCACTCAGGGGCTCACCTTTCGTCCAGCCCTCTTTGCACTCTCCTTGTCCATAGCAACCTGCCTAGGAGCCCGCCCAGAAGGTGTCCCCACCTGGAAGGAATGACAGCCCGTGGTGCCTGGGGTGGGCGGAGATCAAGGCCTGACTAATCCAGCACAGCAAATATTGACTCCAGCTGATGCCCGAGGACTGTCACCTCCAGGCGGTTGGGGGTGGGGCAGCTTGGACGTTGCCCCCCTTCTGGGAAGGGGGATGCGTGGCTTGGGGAGAGAGGCCCTGCTTCCGAGTGTTCCATCCATCCCATGGGTCTTGAGCACTTGCGGCATGACTGTCCCTCCACGCTGAGCATCCGGGCTGCAGCAGAAGCCACGGGACGCCCCACGTGTATCCCAGCAGCCTCAGCACATGGGGCAAGACTGCCTCCCACCCCTCCCTGCGTGTTTGCCTTTGGGTTCCCATGGAATGTGTCCCCTGAGACTTGTATCCCACTCACCGCTTAACGACAAGCCCGTCTCTGGCTCTGGGCCTCAGTCCTGGGCTCACGTCAATGGGAGGCAGAGAGCTGGGGGTGGGGCGTAGCCAGACTACCTAGGCACTACCTGAGCATCCCTGGCTTGCTGATGCCCACTGCGTGCCATTCTCTCTGCAAATGGCACAGCATCTCGACAGGAGACCTGGCACATGTGCATGACAGATGTGTCTGTGTGTAGCCCCCCTGCCTGGCCTCACCTCTCCTTGCTCCCCTCTGCCATGCTGCTGAGCCCACACCCTTGCCTGGCATCCCCTGCCCCCCCGCCACTTCCTCTTGTACTCACCCCTGGCCGTTTCCACACGAAGGGGATCTGGGGCCTCTCGCTGTAGAAGAGAGAAGAGTTGTCGGCTGGGAAGTCTGCATCCTCGAAGAGGACACCCTTCTGCACGCATGCCTGCCTCAGCTGCTCGAAGCTCAGGCCGGAGGAGTGGGTGATGCGGGCGTCCTTGGGAACCGGGTGCTTCTGGGGCCCTGGGGCCCGATAGAGGTAAGGCATGGCTGTTCCCCTGCTGGTGGGCTCCAGTCGACGATAGGTGGGAAGAAGCAAGATGAATGTGCCAGTCGGGAAGGAGCCGGCTCAGGGAAACCAGGGCTCGGTGGCCCTTGGCCTCTTCCTGTTTGCCTGGGAACCTCCCTGCCAAGGCTGAGATGAGGCGCGCCCTGATGGCAAACATAGAGAGAGCTCTGCCTTCCCTGGGCGCCTGCAGACCCAGAGGGAGCAGTCAGCCTGGATCGACTCCAGGCAGAGGCGGCAAACTCTTCTTAATGCACTGGGGAGAGTCCGCGGGAGAGAGAGGATTGCTTTATGGGAAAAGAGAGCAAGAAACCAAATCAGTCTGGGAGGTGGCAGGCAGCATTTGCTTTGCAGGAGGAGAGTGTACTGTGTGGTCTTGAATCCCATCCGAGGTCAGAGAGCTGCAGGGTTTGTAGTCAGAAGGGAGCTTAGGGAACCATCATGGCACTCATTACATGAACAGAGCTTACCCAGCGCTCTCTCTGACCACCTCATCTTGATTTAGAGCAGGGGTCCGCTAACTTTTTCTGAAAAGAGCCAGTTAGTTAATATTTTCGGCTTTGTGGGGTCATACGGTCTGTGTTGTAACTACTCAACTTTTTGGGTTGTAGCACAAAAGCAGCCATGGATGCTATGTGATGAATCAGCATGGCTATGTGCCAATAAAACTTTATTTACAAAAGCAGCTGGGGGGCCGGATGTCGTCCAGTTGGCATGTGGCGGCTGACCCCTGATCGGGTGGACTCACAGAGGACGTCAGCTCCTCCTCCAGGGTACGGATGCCTCTGTTCTCGAACATTCCAGGCAAGAGGTGTTGGGAAACATTTGCAAAAGCAGATATCATATGAGTAAAATTCTCTGTCCTGTAAAACTCTACAAACAGGATTTCACATTTGAGAAGAAATGAGGTTTAGAGGTTGGAGGCTGAAGTTTAATAAAAATATTAGCCGCCATGTGGTACCCCTGGTCTTCTAAGCACCTTACAACGATGCCCCTATGATTCTCCAGCCAGTCACAGTGGGTGTCGGAGGCACAGGGCCTTGAGTTAGTGGGTGTAGTTAAAAGCCCATGACACGAGTTTTTATAGGACCTCCCAGTTCCCAGGAATGTTCCTTTAGTTCCACACACTTCCTGTCGAGTGGATCCTGCGTGCTGTGTTTCATAGAGAATGTGTAGACATTGACTGGTGACATCTGGGGAGAACTCCCAGGTTTGCCTGGGGTGACCTTGAGCAAAGAAGCCGTGCCTGTTTTCTCGGCATGAGTCAGGACAACGGGGCCCTCTAGGGCTGCAGGGGGTTATGGGATCAAAGCAGCCTGTGGAGTCCGGGCAGGGTCAGCGGCTGTGGATTCCTCCCATCCCTGTCCTCACTGTCCCCTGCCCCATCCGACAGACGTGGGCTCTCATGACCTGACTTCGCAACCTCTTTTGTTGTGTCTCTTTGTTTGCACAATAAAAGGTTCTGGAATGATTCTGTGCCAGAAACAGGGGAGCTGCCCGGAGTCCTGCGTCCCGCTGCCCTGCAGATAGCTCTGTTTAGAAATGATTAAGGACAAGAGCCAGGGAGACTGGTGTGACAGCAGAAGGGCCCACCATTTCTGGATCATTTCCAGGAAGTGATCAGCAACCTCGGTTTCTGAGAATTTCCTCCTCAAATGCCCCAGTGAGGCGGAAAGGGAGCTTGACGTGAAATCTAACAGCAGGAGGCGTCACGAAGGGTCTGCTTCATGCCAGACTTTCCCCAGGCTCCGGGAACCCGTGTCCTTATTCCGTCCCTGTTACAAAACCCTCTCTGGGCAGGAGTCTTTCCACTTGGTCTCGCCTGCGGACTGGAAGAAGCAGACTTTTTCCTGAAAGCCTGTTCTAGTTACTGGGAAATTAGAGAGCACGTTGCCATTTGTGACTACCGCGAAAACGCCTCTGCGTGGGAAACACACTGAAAGCGCTTAGCAATCCGCAGCCTGTTGGGGTTCGCCTTGCACTCTGCTCCCCAGGACCGTGGTCCCACCGGGGGAGACAGGACTGAAGCCAGGACCCTGCCCCAGTGCTCCTGTCTGCCTGCGGGGCCTCAGGTGTTACTACCTGGTCAGCCTTCCTGACCCCTCCCAGCTCCATCCCTTGGGACGAGCCATGGCCAGGGTGCAGGCAGGAGGATTACCCACCCCCACCTCCCGCAGTGCTCTGGGCTGATGCTCCTGCAGCGCTCATTGGCCTGGCTCAGGGCTGCATCTGAGCACCTCCGAGCCTGCGCCCGGCTCCGCCTGGCACGCTGGCTGGGTTCAGAATATTGGACCAATGCCTCAGGAAAGCAGACACCGTTCTTGAGACTCTCGGTTTAATTTTCCAAACCTTCGCTTCTTCTCAGGATGGAAAAGGGTTAGAGGAACGTCAGCCACACCGCCTGGAGGCCCGGCGGGTGCGCACACCTCCTCCAGGCAGGCCCCCCTCACACCCCCTAGGAAACGCTCTGAACACCTCAGAGAGGAAGGTTCGTGGGTTTGCCTGCGGGAATGGGGTGCATTTCTTGGAATGAGCTCTGTCTGCTTGTCACCAGCTGAGAGAGAGACCCGGGTGGCTTTGAGCCCCATGAGCTTCATGGGGACCATTCATCATTTGGGCTGTATCTTCTTCCCCTTGACAGGAACAATGTGCTGGAGTGAATTCTAAATTAATTGATCCTTACCAGGGCCTCAAGGGGCTTACTGGTTCTTCCCTTCCACACCCCTGGCTTGCACTGAGTATGTTTTGTTTTCCTTTCTCCACAGTAAGCCCAGATGGGTTTGTGCAGCAGAGGGATGAGAGGAGCATGTCTGGGGTGGGGGTTGGGAGGAGTCTCACCCGGTGTGCAGCCACTTTGCCCGAGGACTCCAGTAGCCTTGGACACTGCAGCAGGGCAGACCGACTCTCCCTCTCCAGGACTTGCCAAGTGCACACACCGAACCTGATCCTGCCACGGGGCCTGTCCTGTGTTCTGTGCCTGGCTTAGCAGTGCTGGGGGCTGTGTGCAGAATGGTTGGGGAGGCTGGAGGAGGAGCCCGGAGGGGAGGGGAGCCAGGGCGCATGACCTGGTGTCCAGGGGAGAGGGGCCGTGGCTTAGGGCAGGGATGTTAGGAAAGCAGGTGAGAAGGGGCAGATTCTCTTAGCAAAATGACTGTCAGGGCTTCTTTGTGGGGCGCTAGGTTGGGGCTTCCTGCTCCCAGACCTGAGTCCAAGGACGGAAGAGGGACAGACCGGCAAGTTCAAAAAACTTTGGATATGCTGGCACGAAAACGCCCTCCTCCCTGCTGGTGGGAGGATAGAGAGTAAACTCTCATAACCTTTTTGGAGAATTGTTGATTAAAATCTATCAAAATAACAAATGCCTGGACCCCCGACCCTGAGCCAGCTGTTTCCTCCTAGCAACGTCCCCCGCAGATAAACCCGTCCCCCTGAAACACTTTCCAGCTTGTTCAGTTCATTGCAACACTATTTACTGTAGAGAAAAGTTGGGAAGCCCTTAGGGCCCACTCTTAGGGCCACGATAAAAAATTACGGCCCAGTTAACTGTGCAACGGAACACCGTGTGGCCAACAGACGGGAACGAGGGGATTCCACGCTGACAGGGATGTTTGATGGAAAGGTCCCCGTGCAGCGTGGTGTGCAGAGTTGGCCACCGTTTGTAGAGAAACAGGGAAGAGAATATGCTTTTCTAGCTGCAGAAGAAGTTCTTGGAAAATACACCCGGCATTAGCAAGAGGATCCCCTTTTCTGGGGTTTGGACTGAGTAAGCAGGGGCTAGGGTGTCCGGAGACTTCTCTGTATGCCTTTTTATAGGATTTTGTACTTGTAACCTTATAGATGTACTCAGATGAATTTCTTTCTAAGTTTGAGATGTTGAGGTCCAGTGGGCGGTTAGATAGCGAGGAGGACTGCAGACGTCGTGGAGAGCACCCCTGTCCTCCTATCTGAGCGACCGAGTCCCTCTGGCTGCACGGACCTGGCGCGGTGCCTCCCCTCAGTAGGATGCTCTCCACTCTCCCCCTCCCGACTCTCCTAGCGACCCCTCCTCATACGTGACCCTGTGCCCCAGCATGTACCACCCACTGTGTGTGCGAAGGGGCTTGGGCTGGGATGGGGGCCTCGGAATTCATGCACCACGCCCCACGTGTGCAGAAATGGAATTTCTTCTCTTCTGGTGCCTACGCCCCGACGGGCCTTGGGACTGCCGACTGCCCAGAGCACCCTGTGATCTTGCCCCTTTGCGGGGCGCTCTAACACACGGAGTTCAAGGCCACTTTTAAGTATTATTGGCTTAGTCACTCTTTTGGCCAAAACTGAGTCCTCTTGAGGTAAGCACTGTCTCCAGGATCTCTACCCCAGTCCACTTTTCTCCCCGGGGAGGGGGGTGGCATTTGGGCACACGGAGGGAAATGGGCTTCTTTGGTACCAGAACCAGACCAGAGGTCCCCAAGTCTCCTGGCCTGTGGTGGATCCGTCCTCCTCCCCTGGCCCCAGGGGACTTTCTTTCTAAGGTGGGAATGACCCACGTGTCACCATAGACTTCGAAAAGTCTAGCTTGAAGCTCAAAGCCAAGCAGGGATGTCTTCATTCTAGAGGGCCTCTGTTTCCCCTCCCTTCGTCTCACTGCCAAGAAGTTGAGGCTCAGGAGTGGTGGTCACGAGGGCCACCCCCGTCTCCTAGAAGGTGCGAGCTGGTGCTCCCTCTGTCACCTCCCAGGTTCACACCGGGAAGCCTGGGTCCCAGGTGAGATTCTCACTTCCTCCCCCAGGCCGTGTCCTCACCAGAACGGCTGGCATTCCAGCATCCGGCTACCCACCCTTCCTCCCCAGTGGGCCACCCACATTGACGTCACATCACAGGGCAGGCGGTCACTAGCAGGCACCCAGCACGAATCTTTCCCAGATGCTCTTTGCAGTCTCTGTCCTCAGTTGTCTGAGTGCAGAGAGCGTGCCGCTCAGAGATGCGTGCTGATCAGCTCCGGATAGTCCCCTTGGGTTCCCAGAGCTGCTCATGCTGCCTGCGCTGCCCTTGGCTGCAGCCTTGCTTTCTGGCTTGGTTGTGGAATACGGTTTCCTCCAAGGCCTTGTCGTCCCAAATAAGCACAAGGCTCCTGCTCTACAGCCCAAGGTGACACTGTCGAAATGGCCTTTGCATTCCTGAGAGGTTTCACTCTTTGAAATTTCAGCGTGGGGGCACCTGGGTGGCTCTGTTGGTTAAGTGTCTAACACTTGGTTTTGGCTCAGGTCGTGATCTCACGTCGTTGAGATCGAACCCCACCTGGGGCTCCACCGTCCGCGTGGAGTCTGCCTCATATACTCTCTCCCTCTCCCTCTACCCCTCTTTCTCACTCTCTCTCTGTCAAATAAATAAATCTTTAAAAAATAAAAATAAAATAGTAATAAAATAAAATAAAATAAAATAAAATTTTGGTGTGGAAGGAACACGGATATCCTTGGCTTCCTTCTGTGGACCCTCTGATGCCTCTGTCTCTGCAATTTGGTCTCATTTCCAGAGGACAGCTTCCCGGCCTCCCTCGGGGCTGCTACATACAGATCCTAGGATGCCCTGAACCCTAGGCCCAGCAGAATGGACCTCCACTCTCCGTGGTTTAGCAAGCAAACATCCCAACTTGATTTTTGAAAACCTATGCGTCTTGTCGCCTCTTGCCCTGGAACCCCCATTCCCATCCAGTAGTAAAAATGGGATTTACATTTTGCTATGTGATACTCTTTCATTTTAAAAGGGTCTCTTTTTTTTTTTTTTAATTTTTAAAATTTATTTTCAGCGTAACGGTATTCACTGTTTTTGCACCACAGCCAGTGCTCCATGCAATCCGTGCCCTCTCCAATACCCACCACCTGATTCCCCCAACCACCCCCCCACCCCTTCAAAACCCTCAGATTGTTTTTCAGAGTCCATAGTCTCTCATGGTTCATCTCCCCTTCCAATTGCTCTGCCAACTAGCCGTCCACTTCAGCGCTCAAGCACCCTCTGAATCCGTCTCTCCGCACTCAATGGTCTTCTTCTCCCTTCTTTCCAACAGGGGCACCTGCAGCAGCTGGGGAGGTGGGGAGTTGTGGGGGGGTGTCTGACTTATCTGGGGCATTGGGGCGGGGCCTCTGGGGCCCTGGGAATTCACCTCTTTTCTCACTGAGTTTGCTGCTGGAGGTTGCGTTTCGATTTTTTTTTTTTTAATTTTTATTTATTTACTTGACAGACAGAGATCACACGTAGGCAGAGAGGCAGGCAGAGAGAGGAGGGGGAAGCAGGCTCCCCGCTGAGCAGAGAGCCAGACGCGGGGCTCGATCCCAGGACCCTGGAATCATGACCTGAGCTGAAGGCAGAGGCTTTAACCCACTGAGCCACCCAGGCGCCCCGCGTTTCGATTTTTTATCGTGGACGATGCTTTGTAATTCCCCGGGGGTGTAGCATGGCTCCATTTTTCCCTGGTGGAAGCCCCTCCACTGGGGTCTCTCCGGGCCCCCTCAATCTCTGGCCCTCGGTTCCCTTTCCCGGCTGGGCTCTCAGCTCCTGCAGCCACCCCAACACGTCCCCTGCCTGCTCAGGACAATGCCAGGGGAAGTGACTCTTGAGTCTCAGCCACGCCTCCCCCGCCAGCGGAAATTGACATGTTTGGGCTGCGCAGTGTCATTTGAACCCCCTTCTTCCAACTGGAGGGTTTCAGAAATCCCATTTCATAAATCCCATCTCCCAGGGATGGGAACAGAACTTATTCCCGGGTCTTCCTGGCTGTCCGGGGCTGCATGACTCAGGCTCTGCTCCTCAGAGGTCCCCACGTGAGACTGATTCAGAGCGAGAGCTGGAGAAGCAGGAGAGAAGGAACTTGTTTCGTGTGTTGTGAGAGCGAGGCGGTGGTGGAGGCACTCTGGTCTTTAGGGTCTGCGTGGGAAGCATTTGGTGTCTGTGTGTCAGCATCCTGTGAGCCTCTAGCATGTGGGCCTGAGGAACGAGGTCTCTGCCGGCGAGTGACCGTGGAGTTGACCTTTCTCCAAAGCAGCCCCAGGATGGCGCTGAGAATCACTGCTGGCTTTGTTCATCCCACGCCTGGGTCGCTGGCTTCCCTGGAAACCGTGACCTCCCTCTACCCTTTAATAAACGTTCTGCTTTAAGTAGCAACTGTTGCTTGCGACGAGGAATTGTGGGCACCCTTGGCTTGTTTCCATGTGATCTTCAGGTCCTGGGATCTGAGCAGGCTTGCAGGCTTCCCTCTACCCAAACAGCCTTGGTGCCCTTCTTGTCCGGGACCCACAGGAGCCCCTGTGAGGCCGTCTGCCCCGCGGATGCACGCAGAACCTGGTGCACGGCATACTGGTTTCAGAGTCTCCTGCAAACATCTGGAAGTGTTTCCTCCATTGCTCTCTCTCTCTCTGCAGGGTTAACCAAGACGAGTCTTAGGGCGGGTGGAGGCAATGACTTCAGACATGGGAGCTCCGTTCTCACCTTCAGCTTCTCCCCCACCCCCACCAGCCCGGCCTGGGACTCCTGTTCTGGTCCTGAGAACTCCTCTGGTACCACATCCACAAGCCTGCTAGTGTTCTGCTGGGCGGGGGAGGGGCCGCAGGGAGAAAGGGTACAGCCCTCTCGGCAGGCCGGCCACAACCATCCCAGCTCCATTGTCTCCTTCCGAGCCGGCTCACGGCCAAACAGCAGAGCCCACCCAGAGCAGGACAGCCCAGCTGAGCCTCATGTAAAAGGCCAGCCACAGACTCATGGAAAACACATGTTCTGTAAAGCCCTTAAGCTGCAGGGGGTTTGTTATGCAGCAAAAGCTCACCGACACACCTCCCATGAGACCGTAACTATGGTGGGATGAATGGGACGGTCATGAGGCAGTCTCGTAACTGAGCATGACTGGGGGCAAAAATACACTGGTTTGGGATTTAGTGTTGAAAAAATACCCCTGTTACACACCTTTTTCTAAATCAAATTACACTTGGTCTGAGCTGCCAGTCTTCAGAACTGATGGAAAGTGTCCGTTCAGTGAGCTTTGGGGATGGCTCCATCCAGGGTTGCACAAGCACTCCCCAAGGAGATGCAGGAGGCCGTGGGGGCTCGTACAGGGTGGTCCCTGGCATTGCTGGGGCCTCCTGGCTTGGATGAGGACGCAGCACGTGAGAGCTAGAGAGGCTCCTGTGCTTGTGGCATTGGCCCCGTTGGCTCTGTGAGGGTAGACATTGTCCTGACCCTAATTCCTCTGCAGAAGATCTGTTGTCCCAGCTACTAATCCTCCCCTGATTTTCCCCTAGAGCACTGAGGAAACATAGATTAGGGGGAGTCTGGGAGACTCCTTCCCTCCTTTCCAGAGATGCTATGGGGGTTTTGTTCTGGGTCTGAAGGATCCTTCCATCCTAAGCCCAAGCACCATGTCAGACACCCTCTGATACACCAGAGCAATTATCCCAGAAGATCCCAGCAGAACACTCAACTGTCCTGGATCGTCCCCAATCCAGAAGTCTTCACCATTATACAGCCTGTCCCAGGGTCCTGGGGTCAGTCCAGCCTAGCCTCGAAGACAGCCCTCAGATTTACTATGAAATCAAGCAAGACCCTGGACCTTGATTTTACTTTGAGTTCACATCTAGGGAGGTTGGAGTAAGGGAGGCCCAAAGCTCCAGGGAGCCCGTTGGCAGAGACTTTGCCAACAAGTCACGTGGCTCTGGGCATGAATAATGTAGAGTATTGTCCTGAAGCAGTTTCTGCCATGTAGGAGGAAAGACAGTCACTAGTAGTTTGTGATGTTTTCCTGTAGCAAAAAGAGATGGAATACAAAAGAAAAAAGGAAAAAGAAAGAAAGAAAAAAAATCATTGTAGAGATTTTTATATTCTCCACAACATTGCTGGGTTTATTAAAATAATTAATATAATTACAAATATCTCATGGGAGCTCTCTCCTGCATCATACAGTCCAGCTGCATATGCAGTAATTGACATAGATTTTATTTAATTCTCCCCCCCTTTTTTTTTTGCGGTGAAGGTTTATCTTCAGCAACTCTTCAGGCGTCTCATCTTTTGTTACTTCTCATTCCGTCTTTTTGACACACCATTTTCAGATTCTCATAAATGGTATTCTCCCACGTTGGGAAGGCGCCATTAGGCAGCAAACACATGCTACTTTCGCCCGGATGAATGGCTCAGGAAAAGAACTATTTGTCTCCTTTGAGCTAATGGCTTTCATAAAATCTCATAACAATCCTTATGCTCCAGCTTTCGGAAGGATTTATTAGCTTAGGCTCCCATGAAAAGGGAATTTATAAAGTCACTGACTGTCAGTCCTAGCTTGGAGGACACCAAGGAACACAAGAATTGTTCATTTTGGATAGGACTTTTTTCATCTGAGTACTATGATATGAACGAATATGGTCATGGGTTCGATTATTATAACTAATGTATAAATATAGTTTCCTGTTTAATTTAGGCAATTACAAACTGTGGGAGCTGGTGGGATGCAAAACCGTTTCACGATTTTGGAGAATAGTCTAGTCGTTCCTGAAATGGTTACACCTAGTTACCATGTGACCCAGCAATCCCAGTCCTAGACATATCCCCCACCCCATGAAAATATATGTCCACACGAAACCTTGTTCATGGGTGTCTGTAGCAACATTATTCATAATGGCCAAAAGGTAGAAAGAATGTGAACCAACTGATGAGTGGATAACCAGAATTTGGGATGTCCATGCGGTAGAATATGGGCGAGTCAAGACAAGGAATGAAACCCTACAGACGCCACAACATGGAGGAACCATGAAAACATTATGCCCCCATGAAAGAACCATCACAAAAATCCATGTATTAGATGCTGTGGACTGAAGAATGTCTGTGTCCCCTCCCTGCGGCCCCAGGTCATAGGTGGAGACCTAACCCCCAGTGTGATGGGATTTGCCGGTGGAGCACTCACGAATGGGAGGACCGCCCTAGAAAAGAGATTGAGGAAAGCTCCCTTGTCCCCTTCACCACTGGGCACACAGGAAAAAGATGGCCATCTCTGAGCCAAGAAATGGGTTCTCGTCAGACACCGGGTCTGGTGATACTTTGATCTTGGGACTTCCCAAGCTTCCAGAACTGTAAAAATTGTTTGTTGGTGATACCTCACTGTCTGTGGTATTTTTGTTATAGCAACCCAAACGACTAAGCTATTCCATGATTCCATTCGTATGATCGTCCATAACAGGAAAATCTGTAGAGACAGCAACTAGATTAGTGGTTGCCAAGGGCTGGGGGAGAGTGGAGGGTGGGATAGAAGTGGGGTGCTAGCTATAGGATCCGGGGTTTCTCTGAGGTGATGAAAATGTGCTGAGATTCACGGAGGTGATGGTTGCACAAAGTTGTGACCATACTAAGCATCGTTGAATCGTACACTTAAAATAGGTGAATTGCATAATATGTGAATTATAGCTCAATAAAGCTGCTTATAAAAAGAAGATGTGTGTAAGTTCTGTGCTTAATTTTGCCCCGATAAGGTTTCATAAAGTTATGTGCTGCAAATGTGACTTGGGTGTTAATAATAGTGATGGTACGGACTGTAATCTCCACGGGAGGTTCTCCGGCATCCCTGCACATGCAGTGTTCCGTGCAGATGGCTCCTTGCGGGTCAAGGTTCTCCTGTAAGCTGTGCAGATTGATCTGTGTAAATGAAGCAGAAAGGTATTTATCAAAAGAGCTCGGGAAACCCAGAAAATGGGTAAATGCAGAGAAAAACTAAGAACCGGGTATGGAGATGAGCAGGAACTGGGGGAGACCCAAGAGCTGTGAACAGAGGGGTGCCTGGGTGGCTCAGTTGGTTGAGCGTCTGCCTTCAGCTCTGGTTGTGATCTCAGGGTCCTGGGATTGAGCCCCACATCCGGCCCCACATCCGCCCCGTATCAGGCTCCCTGCTCCGCGGGGAGTCTGTTTCTCCCTTTGCCCCTCCCCACTGCTTGTATGTGCTCTCTCTGCCTCAAATTAATAAAATAAAAGCTTCAGAAAAGAAAAAGAGCTGAGAATAGAAACATTCTCACAGCAGGGTCAGAAGTCGGGGTGACTGGAAGCCAACCATCCCCACAGCTTATACCTCTGTGCTTTGGACTCCAACGCCAGGTGGTGGCCCCTGAGCCCAGGGAAGGCAGAACCTCCCACTAACAGCCCTTCCAGATTCTACCGGAGACCCACAGGGGTCCAGGTGCCGAAAAGTGACCCAAGCCCTCAGCAGGCTCCCGGGATGCTGCCGGTTTTGTCCAGGGTGAACCCTGTGGCCCCATCAGGAAACAGAGCCTCCCCATTTTGCAATTTGGCCCCAAAATGCTACTCGAAGAATTACATTAGACACTATAGCAGTGTGTGGCTGACTCGGGAAAGAGAAATCGGGAGTGGAGGAAACATTTCATTCAGCCCCGAACGCCGGAGCAACAGATCTCTTCCTTGCTCAGCCCCGGTTTGTGGTTCAGACCAGTGTCCGTGCTCCCGATGTTGTGCAAATCCTGGCCAAAGGAGGACGTTTGAAAGAATTTTTTGGATCAAGACCCAGATGAGGAGAAATCCATCACATTAACAACCGCAACAGCAACTTTGTGTTAAACCTTTATATGTAAAGATTGAATTTGCTTCAGGCGCTTGGAAGCCGAGCTGAGTACGACTGAGTATTACTGAGTATTACTGAGTGTTACTGAACAACACGCGTGTTCTCGGCCACACCAAAGCAAACTCTTTGAATTTAAGGTATCGTCTTTCTTTAAGTTTTGATATCCTTTTCCAAGATCCCCTAAAACGTACACGAGGCATTTTTCTTTTAAATAGTCTAGTCAGGGTCCTGGGAAGAAGTAGGCGGTACACCCACTGGGACAACCGAGATTTTCATCAATGAACTGTTCACCAGGATGTGGGCAGGAAAAGACACAGTAGCTTGAACAGCTCCCTGGGGCTTGGAGCAACGGGGCCCCTCTAGAACGTCCCCATCTGGGAGGGGCAGGAGTTGACAGAAGAGGGCGTAACCCCGGGAGGGACTCCCACAGGTAGCGAGGACTGCAGGACCAGTAAGGATGATCTCCTCCACCGCCGAGACCAACTGAAAGTCCACCAAGGGAGCCTGGTGGCCTCATTCATGTCAATCAGCCTCCCAGGGGCAGGGGCAGGGAGGCGAGGGCAGGAGGGAGCAGGTGGGTGGGAGTCTTGAGTGAACTCTTTGCAGGGGGTGTGTCGTGCTGGCATCTAGCTGCGACCCACAAGAGGGTGGGAGGCCCCAAACAGTGAGCCCAGGCCTGAGTGCAGTTTTCTGAGCCAATGAGTGATGTGATTATTACCCACCTTTCCCTCCAGCGTGCCTCTGGCTCTGGTCTTTTGTTCAGATGATAAGCAAAGCCAATTATTTATAGAATTTATGAATTAAATTCTTTCCTGGAGTCTTTTTGTGGTGAAATACATGTAACGTGAAAGTGACCGTGGTAACGATTTTGAAGTGTGCGGTTCAGTGGCCTTAAGGACAGTCACAGTGTTCGGTGACCATCACTCCCATCCGGCTCCAGAACCTTCTCATCTTCCCAAACTGAAACCCTGCCACCGTTTAACAGTAGCTTCCCATTCCCCGTCCCCCCAGGCCCTGGCCACCACCAACCTGCTTTCTGTTACTATGAATCTGACCTCCTACAAGTGGGACCATACGGTATTTGTCCTTTTGCCAATGACTTATTTTACTCAGGATCATGTCTTCAAGGTCCTTCCATGCTGTAGCCTGGGTCTGGATTCCCTTCCTTTTAAATCTGAGTGATAGTCCATTCATGGCGCCCTGCTGATCCATTCACCCACCAGAAGATACCAGGATCGCTTCCACCTTCTGGGTACTGTGAACAAAGCATAGGGGATTTAAGTGAAACAAACATAATGCAAACACCTTTGCGCAAACTCCAGTGCGTGCCCGTGACCCCGCTGGTTAGAGGATCGTGCACACAAGAGAACTAGAAAACACATGTGCCCCCTGCAAGAGAGGGCATGAGAAGCTTCTAGAGCCCTGAGCTCAGCTCCTTATGGTATCATAGAAGCAAAACCCAAGCTTCTACCTGAGCCCTCCCCCTACCTTGAAGATGGGGGTGGTGGTCCCGGAATGATTGACAGGACAAGTCTCCAGAAGATGGTCTCCCCATAGACAAGATGGAAGAGAGGGCATGGGGGTGGCCCAGTGACAGGCAAGCCAAGAGGAAGACTCTGGTCCCCATCACAGTGGCTCTCAAGTGGCCCCATCCAACCAGATGTCACCAGGAGGCAGAGCCTGGGGTGGGGCAGCTTTGGAATTACACATGATCAGGTGAGTTCACCCCAACTCAACTGCCTTGACAAGTTTTCCAGAGGAAACGTCAATCCTGCAAAAGCTTCCTATTTTCAAACAGTAGCAAAGATGCCATTTTGGCCTGAGTGGGTTTATCACTTTGTAGCAATTGAGACAGCTTTTCAGGGATAAGAAAGTGCAAACGAGTCTCCTAGTAAGAAAAGCAGCCTTAGGACTAAGGGTGCTGGCTGGGGGTTCCTGATGGTAATTTTCACAGGTGCTTGCTTTCACAAGCTTTAGCCTTTCGAATTTTTATTTGTTGTGGCACCTGGATGACTCAGTAGGTTCAGCATCCAACTCTTGAGCTCAGCTCAGGGCTTGAACTCAGGATCGTGAGTTCAAGCTCCATGTTGGGCTCCATGATGGGTGTAGAACCTACTTAAAAAAATATAGTAGATTTTTTGTTTGTTTGTTTGTTTTTGTTTGAAACCTGGTGAATGTATGAAAGCGTGCTTGGAAACATCTAGTAAAGAGCTGAGTTTAGGAGTTGATAGAAACTTTCTATCATTTTAATCAGAAGGAATTTTCACGAAAAGGGGCAGAATTTTAATAGACCAACTTGGTTTTTAGGTACCTCTGGCTTTGGGTACCTCTCCAAATTTCTTGTGCTGATTTGTTGCACTCATGGGCCAGTTCACCAAGAAAGCCAGGGCTGCTCCTCCCTGCTGGGCACACCAATTTTGGAGACCCACCTGTGGCCAGACCCTGTTCTGGATGTGGAACTCTTGCCAGGAAAAAAATCAGCCCTCAACGAGCTCATCACCCAGAATTCAATATACAAACTGTATGATTTCGTACAATGATCCCCAGTAGAAGGAAGTTAAGGAGGAGTCAGGGGATAAGGCGTGGGGCAGGGTGTCCCTCTGGGGTGCTCACAGAGGCCTCTGAAGCATGAGATTTGAACTGATCGGTGAGTAATGAGCCCCTGCTCCCAGATTGAGGAAGAAATCATGCTGGGTGGTGGTTTCTAGGTTCAGGGGACAGGAATGAGGTCAGAGTGGCTGGAGCCCAGAGGATAAAGGGTGGGGGTCGTGTACTTAGGGCTTACCCACGTGGTGAGGGTTCTGATTTGTCACTAACTACAATGGGCCACCTTTGGAGGTCTTGCTCCTAGAGGGAATGTGATGGGATTTACACTGAAGAAAGACCTCACTGCGGGCCACATGACCAACAGATGGGAGGGAGCCGTGGGGGAGAAAGCAGGAAGTCTAGCAAGGTGGCCTGTGGGACATGTGGAGGAGCTGTGCAAGCCTTAGACAAGCAGTTATGGGACTCTGTTGGGGGACATTTAATTAAAAAACAGAGTCTTCTCTCAACCTGGTAATTCTCTCCACAAAACAATAGAGCAAAAAAACCAGTTTTATGAGTGAAGAGGCATTAAACCACATGTGATAGGCATCGCAGGGAATCCATGAAAAGATGGCCAGCAGATACCACCATGACACACGTGTTCTCAAGACAGACGACAACTAGTCCTCAAGGAAGAGGACACGATGGCCCTCCTGCTCATGCGGAGTTCATTGAACTTTACCTGGTGACTGGAGTGACCATCTGCTAATTGAAGGGAAGACATGCTTCTCACAACATTACGACAGGAGGTGGGGGAGCCACCCCCCTCCCCAGCTTAGGCTCCTACATACGGCACCCAGGGGCTGGGACATAAGGAGCTCTGGCCCTTCCTGCTTCTGTTTCAAAAAAAAGAGAATTGGATTGACAGTGCCAAGTTTTCTAAGGTAAGTGTTCTGAGAAAATGGATGGGGGAGGGGAGATCCCTTCCCCCATTCTCAACAGGGAGAATGGAGTCTCTCAGGATTTCATTTGACTTTGTCCTTACAGGGCCCTCTGTGTGTCAGAAACACTACCCGGGAGCACAGGGCAGCTGTGCTGAAGACTAGTTGGGCGCCATCGGCCTCTTGCTGGCCATGGATGAAAGTCCGGGAGAGATGACCAGTGGAGGCCAAAGGGCAGTGTGGAGCACAGAGAGGGAGAGGGCGGACAAAGCACACAAGATAGAGACCTTCGGCTCAGGGTCAGGTGGAGGGTCAGATCACCGTTGCGCTTCTGCCTGCTGTCAGCCCAGTAGAGCTAGCGCTCTCCCCAGCCACCCGGCTGAAACCCACATCCCCAGCAGCACACTGGTGTCATCATAAAACACTCATCATGACCTTTGAGACTAGAGTTGTTCTCCAGGGGCTTGCAGAGAGGATAACAATCAGCCCGATCAGTTCCCTGACCTAATTCCAGAGTATATGATACAAGAGCCAGAAGAACACCTGTGCCCAAAGAGTTACGGTGCAGAGAGTATATTCTACCCTGTTATGGAGAAGGGACGTGAAGCAGCAGGTGGGAAGTCCTAGAAGGGTGACCTGCCCCTCAAAGGTGCTTAGGAAGTGACAGCCTCTTATAGTTGTTGCTACGATCTCACAGGTGACATAAATAGCGCCTCTCCAGATGGACGTAAGAGCCCGGAAGGCTGGAGAACTTTCTGTGTTGTGCCTCCCAGGGTCAGATCAAGATGTGATACAGAAGAAGTGCTCAGTAATTACTGAGAGAAGATGAGGATTGTTGTGCCCTCAGAAGTGGATAGAACTTGCCATTTTCTCACACGGGCATGGAGTCTTTCTGGATGAGAGAACTCAGCAGAACTCTGTCGTGTGCCCCTCAGTTACTTACTTGAGGTTTCTAGGACCTCCTGAGCCTGTACTGATGGTTTGAATTTTGCTAGAGAATTGTCATTGTCAACGTAGGTTTTCATACTGCCCGGCAAAAAACTGTATGTAAGATTCTCTCTCAATTTCCTAATCTCCTTTGTAACTGTAGCCTTTTTATATGTGCTTGGTAAATATGTATTGACAGTCTGATTGATAGTTTTAATTTATGATCATAGAATAACTCAGAGAGTACAGTTGGGCGTTTGACTCCTGGGGAAGACCCCGGGGATTCATAATTTCCGTGCTTGGTGTTATGTGATGGTCTCTCTGCTCCGGCCTGAGAAATCACTCAAATGGGTTTAGGTATGAGACATAGTTCCCGGCACAGGTGGTCACTGTGCCTGGTCACAATGTCTGGAGCAGAGAGCTTAGGAGAATTATATTTTTCCTTTGCCCAGAATCTTTAGGAGGAGGGATTATCTTTTTTGGACCTCAGCTTCATACCTGAGTACCACTGGTGTGATTTTAGGGCTCTCCTATGTCTATCAGGGTGCCAATTTCCTGGGACCTTCTCAGAAAGTCCAACCATTCACCATCTCCAATGCAACCTTGACTCCAGAAAGTCATCATTGACATTACTGCCCAGGGGAGAGGGAGAAGGGAGGACTTTCAGATCCTGTATCCAAATTCCTCCCTCCTTACTCAGAGAGTTGGAGTGTTGGAGTGTCTTCTTGGAAACATTTTGAGATCCAAGGGAACGTCAGGAGGTGAATAAAACAAGACCTGGGGAGACACAGGGGCTGTGCTCCCCCAGTAAAGCTCTATGGAAGAACATACACAGATCGAATTCTTCATCAAAATGTGGAGCAGGGATGCTGGGACAGGATGTGAGAAGAGATTCGTTCACCCGTCGGGCTCCCTACTCTTGATAAAGTAGGGGAAGTGGTCCCACCAGCTCAATGTTTTTGTTCGTTTGTTTTTAAATATCGTAAGCACAAACCAAATAGAGCCCTCTCCCATCTTGGCTCATAGCATGACATCTGGGGCCAAGTCCCACTGTCCAGACTGCTTGATCACTCGCCATGGAGCCATTTATAAGCCCGTCCCTCTATTAATAAGATGGGCAAAGCAAGTGTCATGGCTTCTTCTCTTCATACAGGACAGTCAACTAGCAATACCCACAATGCCTGGGGGAGGCCTGAGAGGTGACCCAGGAATCCCGGCCTCTGCTATAGGGCTGGTTCTGGCTGGCAGCTTTTGCTGGCACTCCTACCACGGCTGGCCTCCCCACTGCACCCCGACTTCTCCACTCCTTCCTGTTTGTGGCCGGAAGGCACCTCCACAGGTTTCTGTCCCCAAATTTCTTTGCTGTGTTTTCCATGGAAGAAGACGCGATTCGTTGCATAAACACTATTTCTGGAACTCGGTTTTCGCAAGAGGTACATCTCGGGCCCGTAAGGATGGTGTTTCTGTTATCACCTGTATGGAACTTCAGTGGGAAAAGGGTGACAGCGTTTCCCCATTGGACAGCCATTCCTTATCTAAACTTATTAAATGGCGAGCAGCACTGTCGCCTGTAGACTTTTCCCAACCCCACGGGTGCCAAAGCAAACACGTGGAGTCCGGCCACCTTGCTGTAGTAATACAAGTGTAAGGTGGTGTAAGTAGGGAAAATAGATCTGGAAAACAGTACTATCTGTATCTGCTTTCAGGACGCCTCCCTCTGCTGACACAGAAACGGAAGGCCAGGCCTGTCCAGGGCCATTCCCCAACCAGGGAGTCACCCCCAAAACAAACTGAGGACCCCCGAGAATGTGCCATCTTAAATAAGAATGACGAATTCAACTTCATGTGACTCCTGATGAATTTTCATTGAAGATGTATTTTCTGGGATAAAACCCCTTCAGCCAATTTAATTCACTAATCAATCTCTATTATATAGAGTAGTTAAATCATTTTTATTTTTCTAAAGTTAATGCAATGTTTTCCATTCTAATTTCTCAAAAGTTAATTATCATTAGGATAAATTCTTTCCCTTTTAAAATTTATTGTGAAGAGCTGATTAATCAATTAGCTTTTGTCCTCATCAAATTCTCTTGATTATATCATCTGTCTCTCAAGATTTTTCTTTTATAGCCGGACCCAAAGTTTCCTTTTGTTTTTCTCCCCCTTCCCCTTTGGCCAAGTTCAATGGCTCAGGCTTAAAGTTGGCAGATCTGTGTTTTACCAACAATATAGTTTTTAAAATCAATTTTCTATTAGTGACAAAGTTTGTCATGTACAATTCTAGCCATCGTCTGGATAGGTTATGTACGTCATTTCTTCCTGTCCTTTTCATTATGAAGGGGATAAAATAGATCATCTAGCTTTTTTTGGTTCAGAATTTTCTGTACAGTCATCTCTTCATGCAGGAATAAAATAATAAAATTATACATGAAACAGGTGTTGTAAATAAAATAGATGTTTCCAAAGTGAATATTTATGTATTTATGCTTTAAAGATTTATGTATTTATGTATTTGTGTGAAAGGGAGAGAGTACCCATGCAGGGCAGGGGAAGAGAGAGAATCCCAAGCAGACTCGCTGCTGAGCGTGGAGCCCGACGCGGGACTCGATCTCACGAGACCATGACCTGAGCCGTCAGCCAGTTAACTGACGGAGCCACCCACGCACCCTCCAAAGCTGAATTTTAGAGAAGGACGCTAAGCAAGTATAGATCCATTACCTTTGTCCCTGGTAACCTGGATTAACAGAACAGATCAAGGTTCAGCGAGCCTTTTGTGGGGAGGGCAGGGTAACAAATATTTTAGGGTCATATCTTCTCTCAACTCTGTTGTTGTAGCCTGAAAGCAGCCATGGACCGTATGGAAGTTACCAAGTATGACTGTGTTCAATTAAAACTGTATTGTACATAGATAAACATATAGTGTGTATTTATATATACTTATATACATAAATATATACTATTTATCGAGATAAATATATGATATTGATATAAATACATATTTATCTATATATCCACAGGTCTTATTGAAGTATAATTAAGACACAATGTTATGTCAGTTTCCGGTGCACAACATACCGATTTAACAATTCTGTCCACTCTTCAGGGCGCCCCACAGTAAGCACAGCCACCATCGGTCCCCGTACGAGGTTGCCACGATATTACGGACGGTATCCCCTCTGCTGTACTTTTCATCTCCGTGACTTACTTAATTTATGACTGGAAGATTGTACCTCTTAGCCTCCTTGATCCTCTCCCATTTTCCCCGCTCCCTCCCCTCTGGCAGACTCCAGTTTGCTCTCTGTATTTAAGAGCCTGTTGTTCCCCCCTCCCCATTCCGCACATGAGTGAAATCATATAGTATTTGTCTTTCCCTGACTTACTTCACTTAGCATAACACCCTCTAGGTCCACCCACGTTGGCTCGAATGGCACGATCTCATTCCTGTTTGTGACTGCGGAATATTGCATTGGGTGTATGTACACCACGTCTTTATCTGTTCATCTATCAATGAACACTCGAGTCGCTTCTGTCTCTCAGCTGTTGGAAATAACGTTGCAGGAAACATAGGGATACATATATCTTTTTGAAAGAGTGTTTTCCTTCTCTTTGGGTAAATGTCCGGCAGTGGAATTGCTGTGTCATACGGTAGCTGTAATTTTTGAGGCATGTCCCTGTTACTTTCCACAGTGGTCGCATGAGTTGACATTCCCACCAGCAGTGCACGAGGCTTCTCTTTTCTCCACATCCTGGCCAGCACCTGTTACTGTCTTTTTGATTCTAGCCATTCTGACTGCTGTGGGGTGATACCTCGTCGTTCTCCAATAAAACTTCATTCATAGAGTTGTGGTCCAGATTTGGCCCGTGTGCCGTAGCTTGCCAATCCCTGGAATGGATGAATGCTATTCCGTTGTTTGTTTACTTGCCTGGGTTGGCTGCAGACGACTCTGGTTAGAGAGTTCCTGGAACGCACATTAGAAGTGGTTTCTCTTTGCCCAGTATCTTGGGATCTCAGGATCACAGCTGTTCTTCAAAGACCTGTAAAGCTGCCATGTGTGTGTCATACCCAGTTTTTTTTAAGGAGCTCATCAACCCACGGACTTAAATGGAGAACCATAAAATGTCCTGGGGCAGGATAAAGGGAAGATAATCATAGCTCCATCTTACTGAAAACGGAGGCAGAACAATCCTCTTAACCTTCATCACAGGGTTAATTATGGATGGAGCATATTATATGATAAAACCAAAACGCATTGCAAAGCAAGGCATGACTCTAACATTATTATTCATGAACCTCATCTGGGCAGAGCAGATTAAGTTCTGAATTTAACTGGGAAATTGTTACACTTTATACTTAGATCACTCCCTTAAATACAGAAACGATGACACTTCTGAGTATAGTATTAGATAGAGAATTGTCTCGTTACCATGTTGGAAACTGGCAGCGAATGTAAAACTGTGTGTCAATGTACGTAAATAAAAAAGAAAAGAAGAAGAAAAGCCAAAAATTCAACTAAAACAAATGTAAAAGGGAGACCCATTACACACAGGCTAAAACTTGAAGGGAAATTTAGTGTACTCAGTGGAATCGAATTTTTAAAAAATATTTCATTTATTTATTTTGGGGGGTGGGGTGGGCAGAGGAAGAGGGAGAAAGAGTCCTGGGCAGATTCCCGGCTGAGTGCAGAGCCTGACACCACCCTGAGCCGAAACCAAGGATTGGATGATTGACTGTGCCACCCACACGCCCTGGAATTGGATTTTTGAAGAATGCTCTCTTGCCCTCTCCGTGGGAATAAAGGTTAAGTTATCGGGGATATCCAGAGACAGGCAATCGTCGGCACCAGCTGGGAAGCTCGATGTGCCAATCAAAGCTCAGGTTTTCCCTCTCGTTCCACTCTATCATTCTTAGTTTGTTGGCCTTTGGTCCTTGTGGGTGTTGTCTCATGGTTACAAGATGGCTGCCCTGTCTCCGGGTAGTACGTAATGTTTGAGGGAGTAGATTCTGAGTCACTAACTCTGCTAACACAAGGAAAGCAACAAGACTCCCAGAGGCCCTCAAATTTCTGTTTATGTCTCGCCGGCCTGAACCATCTCCCTTGACCAGTAGTGGTTACAGGGGAGCCGAGGAAAGTGAATAGTTACTTTTCCCAATTTCTGCGTGGATGTGGATGAAGGAGAAAGGTGTAGGGGAGAGGAGAGGTTGGCATCCAACAGCATCCGGGATTAACTTTATTGCCCGTTTTCACAGTCCCCTGGAACTGATTCACTAATTGTATCACCTTACATCAAAATTGGTGGAGACAAATAATCTACTTCTTATTTATACATCTTTAGTGGGTGACCAAGAAGAGTCATCCGTTTGGCTCTGTGTTCTGAAATATACTCCAGTCACAAGAATTTCCCCCAATGGTGTCATCTGGAATCCCCATCCCCTCCAGCCCTTGGTCTCCTGCATCTAAATCAGCAGCCATGTCCTCACCAGACAACGTCTGTATGCAGAGGTCTGCAGGGCCCGGCCTGGCCCAGGGCATCATGCGATGTCCGGGAGGGCTCCCAGGGGGAGCAGATCCCTCCTGCTGAGAAGCGGGTGCTGGCACTAGTTCGTCTTATTTAGCAGGAGTCTAAAGCCCTTGAGAGCTGAGAACACTGCCTTTGTATTTGAGGACTCTTTATTGGAAGGAGATGGATTTCTCCCTAATGAGTCCATTTTACCAATGGAGAGAGCCCCAAGAGCTGTTCCAGTTTCTCTGGCTCAGATGAACAGGGATGAGGACTCAGAAGTGGGGGAACGTGTCCTCGTCACAAATTGAAGAACTTGGCGGCAGGACAGGGAGCACCTCCCTGCAGTCTGGTTCCAGGAAATGATGTACCTGTACTCATGTGTGCCGGACCAGGCATGTTTGGGGACAACAGCTCTGATCTGGGAAGAAGCAAGTCCCCTGTGAAATAATGAGTTTTGTCTAGAAGTAGAAATAGAAACCCGGTTCCTGTGTTTATGCCTCCTTCTTTCCTTGGTTCATTCTACCAGCCTCAGAGTCTGATGACGTCATGTACATCAATAAAGCATGGCGTAGTTTCCCAGTTTGGCTTTGTTTTGCTTTAGAGCAGGAGTTTGTGTGTGTTTGTCCTGTGGCTGGTGGGCTGGCTGGTCAAGAGGTGGGAAAGCGGGAGTTTGAGTTCAGACTGATCCTCATCTCCATGACCACAGCATGGACTTGACCTCCAGATGGAGTGCCAGATGGAGGCGTACCCCCTCGCCAAGGCATCACTGTGGCCCAACGCTGCCTCCGAACCATGGCTGGGTTCATGGACCCCATTCTGATGGCTTACTCAAGCTCCTTAGCCAATATGTGCTGTTCATTCCACAGTCTGCATTTAGCCGCAGATAAACCATCCCGGACTTCCACTTAGAGAGCGGACACAAGAGATGGTACATATTAGAAAGAAAATTGTCCTAACTCTACATCAGGTCAAAAGTCAGTGGCCTGTTTGAATGGCTGCTGCTTCTGGGAATAATTTAGAGTCTTGATCAAATGCTCTAGCAATTTTCTGATTTATTTTAATGAGCTTAAAAGCCTGGCATCGAAAATCCAGCCCTGGGAGCTGATTAATGGCCTTGAACCAGTCTCGCAAGAAGTCGAAGCTGACATCCTTTACTGTGTCCCACTTAATGGTGATTACCTCCTTATTTTTTCCCCAGTAATATGTCATTACCAAGAGAGAAATGTCTGTTTAGAGGCCCCTCTCCACTTTGTAACAAGTTTGAAATGAACTTTGACGTGTGTTGTAATCCCTGAGAAGCTTCTTCCAAATATACTAAAGGCTGTAATTGTGTGACAGGGACACTCAAGCCTGAAAAAATTGAGAGAAGTGGGAGAAATCACTCAAGGACACCCAAGGGCATGTTTTTCAGATGCTCACAGATGGGGGCAGAGGTGGCCTGGGTCTAGGGGATGGGGGGAGTGCCCAGAGGAGGGACACATTGGATGTTCCCTTGATGCCGGGCCACCACTAAGCTGTTTGGCAAAGACAATTAACCTTTGGGAGGAACTTGTCTACATGAGCAAAATAATTGTAAAATTATGTGACAGAATTCATAGGCCCATGTGAGATACAGTGATTCTTTTAAAATGAAGATTTAGGGGACGCCTGGGTGGCTCAGTTGGTTAAGCAGCTGCCTTCGGCTCAGGTCATGATCCCAGTGTGCTGGGATCGAGTCCCGCATCGGGCTCCTTGCTCAGCGGGGAGCCTGCTTCTCCCTCTGACTCCGCCTGCCACTCTGTCTGCCTGTGCTCGCTCTCGCTCTCTCTGACAAATAAATAAATAAATAAAATCTTTAAAAAAAAAATAAAAAATAAAATGAAGATTTAGAAAAGTGGTTAGAGAAGGGACTTAAGTCCCTACTGTCTGATCAGTGAATGTCAAGATTCTTTCTGTTCTTTATTATCAAATGTGTCATTCCTGGATAATTTCCTATATTGTGGCTCCTCCAGCCTGATTGTGTCGAGACAGTACAGACCTTCCTGTCTCAGCAGTTTCCTGACACTCCCAAAGCTGTGCCCTCCGTCATGCCATCTGGGAATGCTGGCTTCTGATGACTTAGCAAGTTGCCCTGTCCTTTGTTGACGATGACCACAAATGCAAGTCTTACCTACAGGGCAGTCTGAATTAGAATTCTTCTTCTGGTCATGTTAAACATACTGCTTGGATTTTTTTTTTTTTTTTTTTTTTTGTAGCATAAACAGAATAACAGGTGTTATGATCGTACCTTCCCCTGAACTCCATAGGACGTGTGGGCAGGGTGCATTCCATTGTCCACCTGCCTTTGGCACCCTACAGGAGCAGGGAGGGTAGGTGATGAGCGACAGTCTGGGGAAAAGGGGGGGGTCTCATTGTCCCAAGGAATGTCCGTCTCCCATCTGACATTGCAGAAGCCCACCCCAGAAAGCACGATGGCATTGCATTGATTTGAGGCAAGAGAGGGCATCTATCAGAAGGACCAGTTAGTGAATGGGCATCGATTTTGAAAGTCCTTGGAAGGAAGAGGACCACCCCTGGAGGACTGGCTGACACAGAGCCTGTGGAAGGGGTGGGGTGAACATTCTGAGGGCCAGAGGCAAGAGATCATAGGGAGAAAGATGTCCGCTGCCATCGGTACCCTGAGGCCATAGAGAGCAGAAAAGATACATAGGACACAGGTGATTGAGACAGATGTATGGCTCAAGCCCAAGGCTTTGGCAGTGGCTCTTCATAGCTCAGAGCTCCGACGTCCCAAAAGGAGACATCAGTACCACCCTAACATAACAGCCCAATCTTATGTGATCCTGCTAATTATTATCAGTGAAACAAACGTTGTGCCAGTCAGCAAGAGTGATCTGATGAGGAGACAGCCCTCCTAAACCGAGGATGCTCCAGAGGCAAGAGGCCTAGAGCTACTCAGACATCTGGTCACCCCCTAATGCAACATGGGGAATGCATAGAAGGTGAGGGAATGTCTTCATGGGGAGAAACAGGAATCAGGGACCACACAGGTCATGGTCCTGCCCCCAACCTGTCCCTGACACCAGAGAACTTAAAACATTGAAAAGAAGGTGCTCTAGGGCATAGTTTGTCTCCTTCCAGTTCTGTGGTCATAAGATTCAACCCTTCATGCCTTGGTTTACCCACTGTGTTGGGCCATTTTGAGATAATACAGTAAAATCTAGTTTTGTACATATCTGGGGTTCAGGATCCCTCCCCCAAACTTTACTAGTTTAAGAAATATGTGCACCGTATGGTTTGTCTAGACAGCAGATGTCCTCCTGTCCCTTAATACTGTCATTTCTGTGAAATAGTTGCTGTCCTTTGGACAGCTGGGCTAAGACACATGATCAGACATTGAACTTCCAATTCTTGACCCGTAGAAGGTTTTCAATAAATAGTTGTTGGACAAACACCTCAATGTAATAGGAAAAGAACAGGTGTAGGTGTCAGACAGACCTGGATTCACCATGTTCTTTCTGGGTGATGTTTAGCAAACCTCTGAGCCTCTTGGGGGCCTCAGTTTTCTCTCCCTGGATGGCAGCAGGTGTGTGAAAGTGTGCACTGAAGACATCGAAGAACGTGGACGCACCGGGCATGGAGCCCCACCTTAGAAAGAAAACTACAGGCCCCAAATGGCGTCACTTAGGCTAACTCAGCAAACCAAGACTTAATACCCAAGCTAACTGCAGTTTGGATCCCTCGAGAACATGACCTTTCAGCAGACAACATGGAATTTTCTGGTCGATACCAGAAAATTTACTGAGAGACCACTTCCGCTCCCTCTAGAAGGCCGACATTGCCTGAATAATGCACTCTTAGCTCTTGCTAATAAATTCCTCTATTCATTGTTTGCATGCCCTCTGTCTGCCTTCAAAAATCTTTCTTTTGGTTTGCTCAGTGGAGCTCCCCTCTACTTGCTGCCTGATTCATGAATTGTTGAATAAAGCCCATCGTATCTTCGCATTTGCTTGGTAGAATTCTGATTTTTAACAAACTGCTCAACAAACATGAATTCTTTCTTCCTTCTACCCAGGAGTTGAGAATATGGAGTTTTTTTGCTCCCTGCACCCATTCATTACCACGATTGTTAAAAGAGGAGTCCACAGTTCAATCTTCCATTGGCTTCTCAAACCATCTCAGCCGGACCCCTCCCTCATCCTTCCCTGAGGCTGCTCTCCAACTCCCTAGGGACTCCTACACTCCTCCTCATGGTCTTTGATGAGCAATAAACGGTTGGTGTCAATCAAGATTGCTCTGGGTGCAGACATCTCCACTCCGGCGACTTGAAGCCATTCTGACATACGCTGCCCAAAAGCCTTCCTTCCAGCCCTGACTCCTCACCTCTCGGAACTCTCCTCCTTGCTTCTGGAACACAACCCCCTGTGTGTTACAGCCACCCCCCTGCCCCTCCTCATCCTGCGCTGACTCCCTTCCCATCCCCCAGCTCCCTAGGTTTCCCTCTTCTCCCCTCTCCTCACATCTAAGACTTCTCGGGGTCGGCGGTGGGGGGTGGGGAACATCTCCACCCACAGGCCTTGAACTCCACCATGATGCATCAGGACCCTGCATCCAGCTGAGATCTCCGTGCTGAGAGCAGGAATTGTCACCCCGAGTATTCCCGGCTGGGATCCAATAGGCGCTCAAAACAAACCCATCTGAGATCAAACTCTTCCTGTTGCTTCCCCAAAGCTCTTGTGCTTCCTCGGTCCCTCTCTCAGTTATTGGTTTCAGCATTCTCTCTCTCCCTGGGCCGGAGCTTGGAAACCTGATGCCTGTCCCAGTTAGAGGACATTTGTAAAAGCAGAAATCAGGCTTCATAACATTCTCCCGCTCAGACACCTTCCATCCCTCCCTCCCATGGCATTTGACCTCTTTGACCTCTGAGCTGGTGTTCAGGCTCTAGCCAGCGTCCTTTCTTTCCACATCACTCGGTCCCACACCCCAGATCTGGGGTGGCCGAGTGGGTTTCGTCTCGTATGTTGGCTCAGATCCTGGAGAGTTTGGCCTGAAGCCCCGTGTCCAGGGGACACTCAGGAATGATGGGGCGCCCTCCCCGGCCATGGGGGCAGGCACAGGGAACAGTGGCCGTTTGCTGTTACCCCTGCTCTTCCTCGTAGCACCTTTAGGGGTGCTGGTGTCCCCTGAAAATCTCCGAGCTTTCCCGCCCCTCTGGTACCACTAACCCTAAGGACCCCTTCCTCAGTGTCCAAGCCAAGCTTGTTTACCCTTCGGGCTTGGACAGAAATGGCTTTGCTTCCTGAAACCTTCCCCAGCCCAACAATTGTTCCTCCCCAGGATCTAAAAGCATCTTGTCGGTGCCTGTCTGTCTGTCTGTACCACTGTTGGCGTCTAGCAGCCTCCCCAGCGAAATCACCAGTCTCTGGAAGGTGCTTCTGCTTGGTTGTGCATCTCTCCCCCTGCCCGCCAGAGGGCGTCTCAGGGAGCAGGTGCCTAAATTAGGGTGGTTTGGATAATCATTGAGCGGCTCAAGGCCATGGGGTCAGAAATTGCCCACCCGCCACCTCCCGGGCCACCCTCCACAGCTCCCTCCCCTGCCCAATGGGGACTCAAGCACAATCTTGGGGACTCTCAGAAGCACACCCTAAGAGGGCTCTGTCAGAAGGCCAGGGTGGCTGTCACACCTCAGGCTAGAGACCCATCACACACCTACACACACCTACGTGGGATCCCTGTGTGCGTCCCCGCGACCCCAGGGCAGGTGAGCTGGGGTAAATGTGTAACTCCACAGCTTGCCGGCTCATGCTGTTCGGCACGGAAAGTGTGTATCGATCACTCTGACTTCCTGGAAGGAGTCCCAGCCTGAGAGTCGCTCTGGCGCCTGTCCCCTAGCCACTCAGCCGCCTGAGGCCCCCACCCCCCAGGGTCGGGCCAAGTGATGTCACCGCCCTCCTCCCCAGCTTGGGCACAGAACGGTCTGGGAACGGCTCCATCCCCTCTGATATAAATAGGGCCTCGGCCCAGCCAGGGGAAGAGGCTGCTCTTGTTTTGGGGACCCGAGGAGAAGGTAAGCGGGGAGCCCCTCCCTGTCAGGGCAGCTGAGTTCTGCCGGGAGGAGAAGCCAAGGGGTCTCTGGTGGGAGCAGCTGGAAGCCGGAAGGCAGGGATCCGTGGTGACAGGCGCTGCAGGGGAATCACTACTGAAGACGACCCTGATATGTACCCCCTCCTGTCACATCGGAAGTCCTCTCATGGGCTGTCCTCCCCCTCAGACACCCCAGGTCTTAGCAGAGGAACTGCCCCCTTCTCCACAGCTGTAGGGCAGGGTGGCCAGGTCCCCTGCTGCCTCTGAGCAGGGCTGGGTCCTCAGGCACAGGCCGGGAGCAGAGCCACGGGGGACCTAGAGTCAGAAGGAAGCGCAAAGCTTGTGCAGGGACAGGAGCTGTGAGGTGGATGGCGGAGCAGCCTCAGATAGCTGGGAGCTGCGTCCCTGACCCCATTCCCGGAGGCTCAGGCGAGGAGTGGCCTGCACCATGTCTGTCTCCCTGTACCTCCCCCAGGCAGTGCTGCCTCTGGCCCTGGGTTCAAAGCTTGGGTGCCCTCAACTCATCACTTTGTATCCCCAAGCATCGGTTTGCCCATCTATAAAATGGGACAAACGGCGATGCCTGGCCTCCCTTGCTCATGAGCTAGGGGGTATATTCAGAGAGCTAATACAATGTGAAAGTGCTTTCTAAACTTTAAGAGAAACTACAAAGACAGATTCTTATTGTTCAAGAGGCACTACAATGGGTGCTGAAGTGTGTGGACTGTGGCATCAGGGGGTCTGGGTTTGAATCCTAGTTCTGTCTCTCACTTAGCTGCGTGACCTTGAGCAAGTCACGGAACCTCTCTGTTCTTCCGCAAAACAGCATCCATTAATCCACTTAACAACTGTTTATCAAGTACGTACTATGTCCCAGGAACATTTCTGGAAACGCAGTATGTATATCAGCGAATAAAACAGAGCAAGGACCCCACTCTCTTGGGGTTTGCCTTCACATGGGAAGAGGTAATGAACACTAAACAAATAAATACATGAGAATTAATTATTTGTAAGGTCATAAGGGGGTCAGTGCTGTGGAGAGAGGAAGTAAAGCGGGATAAGCGAGTTCAGGGTGTCAGGTGTGGTGGGGGACAGTTACAGCGGGAAATGGGATGTCACGGAAGCCTTAGCAGGATGAGACAAGTCCATGGAAAGTGCTAGAACACTGCCTGGCAATGATAGGCATTAGACCAGTGTTGGCTGCTGATCTCACCATTTCACGAAGCCACAGAACCACGAGGGGATATGGAGAGGAGACTGAGCAGGGGTGCCGGAGGAGGGCAGATCCACAGGAGCCTGGAGCCCCCGTTTATTCTGAGACCCCGCGGTGGGCTGCTAAGGACCGGTCAGTACGGCAGCCACAGATCCCAGCTGAGAGCAACACACAGCAGCCCCCGCCCCGGACCGTGACCGTGAAATTGTTTCACTGTAGACAGTGCGTGTGCTGTGTGGGACTGGCAAAGCAGGGAGGGGGCTATGCTTACCTGTGTGGCCCTAGCCGGGGACTGGGGGCCACTTCTGCCAGATTTCTCCAGCCCCCCGCTTCTACAGGTTTCCCCTGATAACTCAGAGTGTTTTGGCTTTTTACACGAGGCAAGAGCTGGCCACGGAGGCCCGTCTGGATGGGAAGGAGAACTTTCTGTTCCATTTTTGTATGTCGTGTGGCTTCTCATGAGAACCATGGATTGGGTCAAATGTGTGGGGAGGAGGGGGAAGTGGTGGCCGAGGTCAGAAGTCAAAGTTCCTTTGGTGTTTGATGACCAGAGCAGAACTAAACACACAATGCTCGTGAGTTGAAAGCGGGTGCAGGTTACCAGACCCGGGAGAGGAGTGCGGAGCGCCAACATCAGGGGATAACTGGGTATGCCGGGGTGTACAGGAAAGATGGAGGCGTCAAGGTGACCTTGAGTTCACGCCTCAGTTCCAGGGATGACTGGGCTGCTCTGGGAGGGCAGGGGGATGGGTGAGGATGAGGACGGGAGCACCAAGGATGAAGCTGGTAATGCAGTCCTCGGCTTCACCAGAAATCAGTGCGATACCATGGAAATGACTGGGAGCGAATGAACCCGTGCCATGAACACAGGTCCTAGGTCCGCAGAGCCAGCCCAAGAACCTTGTCTGCCACGTTCTCTCTCATTGAGAGGTGAGGCGGGAGCAGAATCGCAGGGCGCTAGAGAAAGGTGCCAGAAATCCTCCTGCAAACGACAGAGACCCATGTCTAGGGCACAGGACGGTTCTACTTCAGTCTCACCTGGGACGTTTTTTAAAAAAACTATCCCTGGGGGCACCTGGGTGGCTCAGTGGGTTAAGCTGCTGCCTTAGGCTCAGGTCATGATCTCAGGGTCCTGGGATCGAGTCCCGCATCGGGCTCTCTGCTCAGCAGGGAGCCTGCTTCCCTCTCTCTCTCTCTCTGCCTGCCTCTCTGTCTACTTGTGATCTCTCTCTCTGTCAAATAAATAAAAGAAAAACAAAAACAAAAAAACTATCCCTGGCCCCAGCGCAGACCAACGCCACCGGCTGTCGGTGAGAGGTGTTGGTGGGGCTGGTGTTGGGCTCCACGGGGATCCACTGCACAGGACATAGTCCTCTACGTGCAGGACACAGTCGCCGACCGGCCTGGGGCGCTGGGACAGGTGCAAACACCAGGGTTTCAGGCTGAGCCTCTGGGGCTCACTGCCAGCCGCCTGTGGGGGCCACAGTGGAGCTGAGAAACCCCTTCGAGGCCACACGCCAGGGTCATTATAGCTGGCATCTCCGGGGGCGGGGGGAGACGGACTTCCACGGTTTCTAAGGCTCCCCCGATGAGATCTGTGGGAACCGGGCTTGGGACTGACCGGTGAGAGTAAACGCAGGTCTGAATTGTATCTGTGACATGCTTTGCTGTGTGAACTCGGGAACTTTTCTTTATGCCTCAGAACTCCCCTTTCCGTGTCTGCAAAGGGGTGAAAACTTTCCTTCCTCGCATGAACAGCCAAGGGCTGGATTGGGGAATCTGTAGGCAGGGGCTTCTGGGAACTGTCACACACTACCCAGTTAGAACAGGTCTATGCTTACAGGACGCACCTGGTCTGGGGAATGAGGTGTATATCTCCTGGTTGGGACCATACAGATCGTTCTCACCAGGCCAACTTATAACATAGAAAAAAACCTCTGTGCATCTTAGTCTCGTATTCCAAACTGGTTTCCACCTACCCCGGGGCTAGGAGGCTTCCTAGAGACTCGAGGTCTGCCCCAAGGCTGGTTTTCTAGGGAAGCTCATAGCCAGAGGCAGCCATATCAAAGTCTCACAGACTGGGTCCCTTCAAAGACAGAAATCTGTTCTCTCGTGATTCGGGCGGCGACAAGTACTGATGACTCCTTCTGGGAGAACCTTCATATCTCATACCAGTTCCAAGTCCAAGCTGAGATGTTGACAGATGTGTCTTCTGAGGTCCCTCCCCCTGGCTTGTAGATGGCTGTCTTCTCCCTGTCTTTCCAGGGTCTTCCGTTTGTGTGTGTCTGTGTCCTAATCTCTTCTAAGAGGGATCCCAGTCAAATGCGATGAGGGTCCATCCCAATGACCCCATTTAACCTAAATTACCTCTTTAGAGACTCTATCTCCCAATAGAGTATATTTTGAAGTAGTGGGATTTAGGACTTCAACATAGCAAGTTAAAAATTTTAAGGCAACAAGGTGAATTTTGTTTATTTTAAAATCAAAATTCCTTCAAAAATAAGTTTAACAAGATGGGATCGGGAGGGAGATAAACCATAAGAGATACTTTTTTTTTTATTAATTTTATTTTTTTTAAACATATAATATATTTTTATCCCCAGGGGTACAGATCTGTGAACCGCCAGGTTTACACATTTTACAGCACTCACCATAGCACATACCCTCTCCAATGTTCATAACCCCACCCCCCGACCATAAGAGATTCTTAATGTCACAAAACAAACTGAGGGTTGCCGGGGGGCAGAGGGGTCGGGAGAGGGTGGCTGGGTTATGGACATTGGGGAGGGTATGTGCTATGGTGAGTGCTGGGAAGTGTGTAAGCCTGACGATTCACAGACCTGTACCCCTGGGGCTAATAATACATTATATGTTAATACAAATAATAAAAAAATAAAAAAAAATAAAATTCAGTAAAGGCAAAAGAAAATAAGTTTAAATGTTTCCATATTACTCTTTAAAAAAAAGATTTTATTTATTTATTTGAGAGATGGAGAGAGTGAGCATAAGCAGGTAGGGGATGTGTAGAGGGAGAGGGAGAAGTAGGCTCCCCGCTGAGCAGGGAGCCAGACACGGGACTTGATCCCAGGACCCCAGGATCATGACCTGGGCTGAAGGCAGATGCTTAACGACTGAGCCACCCAGGTGCCCCCCCATTACTCTTTATTAAACATATAATTATTGACTAATCCATGATATCACTGATTTACCCAAGGTAAAAAATACTATCAGGCAGTCACATATTCTTTTTTTTTTTAAGATTTTTATTTATTTATTTGACAGAGAGAGATCACAAGTAGGCAGAGAGGCAGGCAGAGAGAGAGAGCGGGAAAGCAGGCTCCCTGCCGAGCAGAGAGTCCGATGCGGGGCTCAATCCCAGGACCCTGATATCATGACCTGAGCCGAAGGCAGAGGCTCAACCCACTGAGCCAGCCAGGCACCCGCAGTTGCATATTCTTGAAGAGAAGCACTTAACAACATTTTGTGAAAATATTTGTGTATATTTTTCCTTGACGTTAACGGACATTTTGGTATTTCTGTTTAAAATCTACCCATGTCTTACTGTCGAGACATTCTGCCCATTATAAAAATCAGACAAAACAAAACCAACCCCAAAATACTCCCCCCCCCACCCGCCACCACAAAAGGCACAGCTCAGGGGCGCCTGGGTGGCTCAGTGGGTTAAAGCCGCTGCCTTCGGCTCAGGTCATGATCCCGGGGTCCTGGGATCGAGCCCCGCGTCGGGCTCTCTGCTCAGCGGGGAGCCTGCTTCCCTTCCTCTCTCTCTCTGCCTGCCTCTCTGCCTACTTGTGATCTCTCTCTGTCAAATAAATAAATAAAATCTTTAAAAAAAAAAAAAAAAAAGGCACAGCTCAGCCCACGATAGCGCGTCATGGCTCCCAGAGATACTGTCCTCAGAGCCTGGAATCTATCGCTTCTCTTCAAGGTGAGTGTAGACCCGGATAGATTTCTCCTGGGTTCATGACCACAGGGAATACGGGAACAGCTAGACGTCTGGCTGGAGGGCACTAACGCGCTTAGTAACCTGTCGCCTTGCACGAAATGCTGTTTCAGGGAAGTGAGCGCCCCTGCCGGAGATGGGTCCTGCCGGAGTGGGCCTAAGGGCCGCTGTCCTCTGCCTCATGGCCTGGGCCGGCCTGGCCGCTGGGGACCGAGTGTACATCCATCCCTTCCACCTCCTCGTCTACAGCAAGAGCAGCTGTGAGCAGCTGGAGAGACCAGGCCCAGAGATGCCCGAGGAGCGGACCTTCACGCCCGTCCCGATTCAGGCCAAGACGTCCCCAGTGGACGAGGAGGCGCTCTGGGAGGAGCTGGCGCTGGCTGCCGGGAAGCTGGAGGAGGAGGACAGGATGCGGGCGGCTAAAGTGGGCACGATGCTCAACTTCCTGGGCTTCCACATGTACAGGGCACTGGGCGAGTCCGGGAGCGCGGCCAGTGCGACCGTCCTGTCCCCCACGACTCTCTTCGGCACGCTGGCCTCTCTCTACCTGGGCGCGCTGGACCCCACAGCCAGCAGACTGCAGGCCTTCCTGGGCGTCCCCGGGGAGGACCAGAGCTGCACCTCCCGGCTGGACGGCCACAAGGTGCTGTCCGCCCTGCAGACCATCCAGGGCCTTCTGGTCGCCAAGGGTGAGGCCGGCGGCCGGTCCGCACTGCTCCTCTCCACGGTGCTGGGTCTGTTCACAGCCCCTGGCCTGCGCCTGAAGCAGCCTTTTGTGCGGGGCCTGGCGCCCTTTGCCCCCGTCACCCTCCCACGCTCTCTGGACTTGTTCACGGACCCGGATCTTGCTGCTGAGAAGATCGACAGGTTCATGCAGGCAGTGACAGGGTGGAAAATGGACAGACCCCTGTCAGGAGTCAGCCCAGACAGCACCCTGCTTTTCAACGCCTATGTCCACTTCCAAGGTAAGGCAAAGCCCGGAGGTGCCCTTGGGGTGGGTGCCCTAGGGAGACAGCTCTCTGTGTCTACAGACTTAGTGTCCAGCATTTGGCTCAGCAGGGCTGGGCCTTGGGGATGGGCAAGGTGAGAATGTGGGGAAGTACCTGAGAGTCACTCTCAAGGAGCTGGTAGTAGCTGCACAAGGGGCTCCTTGGATGAGCATCCAACTAGCCACCTGCTGTCCTACTGTGTGCAGCGACTCTAGTACTCACTCGTATCCTGATCATTTAATCCCCTTGGGACGTGGTAAAGCATTGTTACTGCCTCCAGGGAAAAACCCACAGTGACCGCCTTAAGAAGGCACGGCCACAAGTCGGGGTCCTGAGATCCAAACCCACACCTCCCAGCCCAGTGGCCCATCTCCACACTCAGGAGGGGAGGCTTCTTGTCTCCTGAGAAGGTCAGTGTCCTTGCAAAAATACCCAGTTTGTTTGCTTACACCACTTTCATGCTGGGAGCAGTTAGTACTACTCCCCCCTCCCTAAATCCCCACAAAGATAGCTGGCTCATTCAACAACTGATTGTTGAAGCCCTATTACGCGCATGCCCGAGCTGGGCGTCTCAGGGGGCCAGGGAGGAAGGACGCACAGGTGTGGAACCCAGGTTGCCTACTGACGTTACAGAGGGGAGATGGACCCACAGGTAAGTGCCCCCAGCTGCAGAGCTCTAGGGAAACGTGCCCTGAAAAGGCACTCTGGGGCGCCAGGCCCTTGGAGGAGGGAGGGTCCCCGGGGAGAGGACAGAGGATGGCGAGGGGAGCAGGGCTGTGGAAGGACAAATGTGTGAGCAAAAAGGCTGGCAAGTTCGGAGCCAGAAACCAGAGCAAGGGCGGCTCTGTTTGGCCAGAGCTCAGGGGTGATGGGACCTATGGGAGGCACAGCCCGAAAGAGGGGTCCAGCCAGATCTTGGGATGTGATGCTGGGAAGGGTGGTGGATGCTGGAGCAGGAAAAGTGTTCTGGTCAGAGGGCATCCAGGCTGCCAGGGCTGTGTGCATGGGAGGCGGGGAGGGTCCCAGGAAGGTGATGCAACGGGCCCACTGTCCCGGGAGCACGTGCTGAGGCAGTGACCTTGCAGACTGACAGGTGGGGTGGGCAGGGCGTGTTTTCGAGCCAAGGGAGCCACAGCAGAGAGATGAAACCAGAGACATGGAGGTGTAATAGAGCATGACTATTGTCTTACTCTGAAAACATCCTGTAAACCCCCACGGGGGAGGACCTCCAGCCCGTTCTGGGTGCAGGGGGAAGACAATGGACCCAGGAACCCAGCACAGTGCCCTCCTGCTGAGGGTGGCTGCCCGCCCCCCGCCCCCCGCAGTGGAGGACAGAGGGGGGATGCGTGGAGGAGGAGCCCCAGGAGGATCGCTCACTGAGAAAGTCCTGCCCCCCAAAAGCTGGAGAGCCACAGGTGCCTGGACACTCGGCCAGCCCCACCATGCCCACTCTCTGATCTTGCCCCCTGACCTTTCTGGGCCTCGGTTTCCATCCAACAGAGATGCACAACCCCTCCCAGCCCAGCACCACATGGCTGCCTTACGAAGCCGAAGGCTGTCTCTCTGGGGAGCTCGAAGTGCCTCTTTGGTAATGATGTTCTGTGACCACGACCTCAGAGCCCAGATGGGCGTTCCCGGCTCTCGAGGCCTTGGGGGTTGGGAGCCCCTGAGCTGTAGGGCGCCCTTTGCTCAGGCCCTGTGGTCATCCCGAGCTGCCGCGGGCTCTGGCAGGTTCCACAACACCAGTTGACTTAACCTTGAGAGATTTACTTAACCTCTGGGTGAGGATGGATTCTGTGCTTTTCAGCGGAGTGTCCAGGACAGGGAAGCCACCTCTGTTCAGACTCTCACGTCCTTCTGTTTGGGTGGGAAAAGGTTTAGTCCTTTCTTCCCCTAAATCTACAAGTCTCCAGCCAGGCCTGGTGGGCCAGCACTGAGGGCCCCCTTGGGGAGCCTGGTACAGTCACGGGGGACCCCGAGAGACAGGGCATCCAGCAAGCGTCTGCCTCTCTTTCCGGACAGCGGAGCCAGCTAGCCGCACCCCTCGGCCACCCCTCATGCAGCCCCCCCCGGGGGGGGGCACACGGGGCTGCCCCCTCCCTGCAGGGCCCAGGGCGAGCTTGCACCGAGCGCTTCCCTCCGAGCCACGGCTCGCACCAGGTCCTGTGTCTGTCCTGGGCAGGACGTGGAGCCTGCCTTGCGGGACGTGTGCTTAGCTCTGCGTCCTGACTGCAGAAGGGGAGCCTGTCGCAGCTGACACTGCTCCCAGATGGAGACGCGCGCGTGCCCCAAGGCTGCGTAGGGCTGCCAAGCTGCTCTGGGTGACGCTGGGATGGTGGGCGCAGATCACTGCACGTCTGTCCAGCCCCACAGAACGTACGGCCCTGAGAGCGAGCCCTCATGTCAGCCCTGGACTCTGGGTGACAGTGATGTGTCGGTGGAGGGTCATCAGGGTTAACGGACGTCCCGCTCCGGTGGGGGTGCGGATCGCACGGGAGGCTGTGCTTGGGGTGGGGATGGGTGTACGGGGAAACTCTATACCTTCCCCTAATTATGCTATGAACCTAACTTCTCTAAAAAAATGAAGTTTATTTAAAAAAAGGAGCCAGTGAGTGTGGCGGGCCGCAGGCTTTGGGCCAGGACAGATCTGGGGTGAGTTTACCTGGTCAGTTCATGGTGGCCTAAGGTCCCTGGTTTCCTTTGTGGACCTTAAGGTGACAGGTGTAAAATCTCAGAGTGCACCTGGTGTGTTAAATGTCTTCAACATGGGCAGTTAGCGTCACCGTCGTGATCTCAAACGGTTGGATCTTGTAGGAGGAAGACTCTACCGGCCCTTGGGGTACAGGGTAGGGCCTGCAAAGCGCAGGGGTGGGAAGATACCCTGTGGCCCGCGGTATGCCGGGGGAGGTCGGGTCACAGGCTGGGCCTTCGGCTCTCCCCGTGGTGTCCCCAGCCCTGAGCGCATCTGCCTGCCCCTGCCTCGGCTGACCCGTCCCTCCTTGTCTCCTCTCTGGGTCTCCAGGACAGCTGAAGGGCTTCTCCCTGCTGAGGGGACTGCAGGAGTTCTGGGTGGACAATGCCACCTCGGTGTCGGTCCCCATGCTCTCGGGCACGGGCACCTTCCAGCACTGGAGCGACGTCCAGAACGGCCTCTCCATGACCCGGGTACCCCTCAGCAAGAGTGCCTGCCTGCTGCTGGTCCAGCCCCACGGCACCTCCGGCCTGCAGAAGGTGGAGGCCGCCACCTTCCAGCACAAATTCCTGACGTGGTTGAAGAATCTGTCTCCCCGGTACGGCTCCTGGGACACCGGCTGGCACCTCTGGGGCAGCTCCCCGTGGACAGTGGGGAGCTGGGCCCATCTGTCTACCCAGGGCGGGAGGGGACGTGGGATGAGCAGATGTGTGGGTGTTGGCTGAGCCCTGGGCCCAGGACGGGGAGGGGCCGGGGGCTTCTGCTGTTCTGGAGCCTGTGCGTTCATGCGTCACCCCTCCTTCCGTCCACCCGTCCACCTAACTCTGCAGGTGTCGTCTCTTTCTGGGTGCAGGAGAGGGAAGGAGTGGGAACGTGATTTCCTTGGGCTTGGGCTTACCCGCTGGTTTTGGAGGACTGCGTTTCAATCCGCCCTGAAGGGGGGACCTTTGATGCCATGACCACCCACCACGGCCCCCTCCCCTCCCCCGCCATCCTCCCACCCCCAGTCTGCTGCATTCCTAGAGCTTGTCGGGGACTGGCTTCCCAGAAGGGTTCGGACCCCTCTGGGATGCCTGGGGGAGACGCTTTCTTGGGGAGCTGTCCTTGAGTCCAGAACTCCCTGCCTTGCTGCCCGAGTCGTTTGCTCCTCTTTCCAACTATGGCAGGAAGAAAGCCATTCCCGTACGCTGGCGTGCTACACTTGTCCCTTGTCCATGGCCCAGAGCAGTGGGGGCCGGAAACCTGCTCCGAGACCATCACTCAGGGACACACTGGCCTCCCGAGGGCAACGCTCCTTTGGAAATCAGTTTCGGTTGTGCTGATGGTAAACGCCTAACGGCAAGTGTACCACGTGTACCATCTGTAGCGCACCATTCAGTGACATGAAGCACCCCACACTGGTGTGCCCCCCCACCGTCCGTCTCCAGGTTTTCAGCTTCCCCGACGGAAACGCAGCCTGCCCACCCCACTCCACCCCACCCCCACCAAAACCCTGGCCATGCTTCTGCTCTCTGTGAACTTGTCTGTTCTAGGACCTCAGAGCAGTGAACTCATACACTGTCTGTCCTTTTGTGACAGGCTTGTTTCACTTAGCATGACGTCCACAGGGCTCGCCCGTGTGGCAGCGTGGGTGGGGATTTCCTTCTCTTACAGCTGATGCTCCATTAGACGGACAGACATGTTTTGTTTATCCCGCCGTCCGTCCGTGCACTCTTGGGTCACTTCCACCATTTGGCTACTGTGGATAATGTATGGACGTGGGTGTCATGTAAATCCCGTGAAGGCTTTGGGGGTCACAGGAAACATCCCTGGGCTCTCAGGAAGACGGAAGGCAGAGGCCCTACAGGCAAGCCAGCTGAGTTGATGTCAGCAACATGACTGTGTGGAGAGTGACGGGACGTTCTTCCCATCGCTCTCTCCTCCACGGGGCTTTCTGTGTCAAGAATGACACTGCAAGGTTGGTAGTAAGACACGCTGCGTTATTTCAGAAAACAGCTTTTTACAATTACCCACGTAGTGCAGCTTTGATGCGACCAGCTGAAAACCAGAGTAGAACGAAGGACAACTCATCACCAACCTCCCGGGCGCTACTTGAAGCGCACATCCTTCTCACAGTATTTCCAAGGACACGAGAGTTTTTTGTTGTATTTGTTGCTGACAAACTTTTCCTAGCTGGGCGGGGGGCCCCAGGGCCTCCCAGGGGAGCCACCCGGGACTTCCTAAGTGTGTGTCATCCCCATAGGACCATCCGCCTGACCGTGCCCCAGCTGACACTGCGAGCCTCCTATGACCTGCGGGACCTGCTGGCCCAGGCCAAGCTGCCTACCCTGCTGGGGGCCGAGGCAAACCTGGGCAAAATCAGCAATGATGATCTCCGAGTCGGAAAGGTACCGTCTGTGCCGGTGATGTCCAGGCCCAAGTGATTCCGTGTGTTCACGGCGGGGGGGGGGGGGGGGGGGATGGAGACGGAAGGGACACGGAGAGAGCTTCTGCGGGGCAGGCAGGGGAGGAGAGGAGGACAGCATGGCTATGTGGCTATGCATCCGGGGTGGGAGAGAAGTGACCAGAACTTTCCAGGGCTTTCTGGGGACAGGAGGAGAGCAGCAAACCCTTCCCCACCATGTGTTTTTGGCTCTGCCCAGCATGGCCTAACCTCGGGGTCCTTCCCAAATCCCACAAGAGGGTCAGGACTCAGGCCATGGGATAAGGACCTGGTGCCAGTCCTGCCAGAGCTGCGTGCCCCAGGGAACACTCAGCAGGAGGCAGACTGTCCCTCTGCCTGAATGATGTCTCCCTGGAGCTGGGGGGCTTGGAAGTGCTGGCACCGGGCTGGGTACCGGGGAGAGGGGGCCTTTGCAGTTCTTCACTTCTGGGGAGCATCAGCTCTCTTGCTAACTTCGTGGGAGGAACCAAGCACTAGCAGACCACAGCCAAGGGGCCTGGGGTTCTGTCCTGGAAATCCAGGTGGAAAGTGGGAGACCGGTGGGTTGGAGGGATGCTCTGGGGAGAGCTGTTCTGTGAGTGGGGCCGAGTGGGAGCCATCTACACCGAGGGGCATGTATGGCACGAGCGAGCTGGAGAAACAGCTGTCCTGCACCTTCTCCCTGGGCCCTGAGGGCCGTTGGGAGCTGTCACAACGCTTGCTGCTTTGCAGGTGCTGAATAGCATCCTTTTGGAACTAAAAGCAGACGAGGGAGAGCAGCCCACAGAGTCTGCCCCACAGCCGGATGGGCCCAAGGCCTTGGAGGTGACCTTGAACCGCCCGTTCTTGTTTGCCATTTACGAGCATGACTCCACTGCCCTGCACTTCCTGGGCCGTGTGACCAACCCGCTGAGCGCGGTGTGAGGCCCGGCCCGCCCGCAGACCTGGCAGTCACCGCGAGCAAAGGCAGCGGCCCGCAGCAGCGCTGATCTGTTGCCGTCTTCCACTCTGCCTTCCAGTGAGTCAGCTTCGAGCTGGGAGAAAGCCGTTCTCTTCCCGTCTAATGAGCAGCAGAACCTGCGGGCAGAAGGCCTCCCGGGTTCTTCGGCTTCTCCTGGGCCACGTGGGGGGTACCAGGAACCGGAATTTAGTACAGGACAACTGTTCAGGAGAAAGTCTGAACAGACCAACTGGGTCGTGAAACCGGAAATTGTTTCCTTTTTATCGGAGAACAGGAATTGGGTTTCACAGTCCCACGGTTTTCCCTGCCCTGAGTGTAGATCGGCTGGGGAAGCGTGAGCCGCCGAGCCGCCATCCCCGCGATGCCTTAGCTTTTGTTGGTCCCGGTCTTCTTTCCCAGGATGCTGTGATCTTGGAAAAACCCAAGCACCTGAATTTATGTTAGAATGTAACACCATGCCTAATTATCCCTTGTGTTATTAATAAATGTTTTGCAACAATAAACAAAACAAGAAAAATTCTTGGGCTGCCTGGGTGGTTCAGTGGGTTAAGCGTCTGCCTTCGGCTCAGATCATGATCCCAAGGGTCCTGGGATCGAGCCCCACATTAGGCTCCCTGCTCAGCCCATCCTCCCACTCCTGTTCTGTCTCGCGTCTACTCTCTTGTCAATAAATAAAACAAATCAAATAAATAAAATCTTAAAAAGAAAAATTCTATCCTTCAGCAGCAAAACAAAACCCTGCCATCTAGCTGACAGACTGTACACACCAAGTCCTTTCTAGAGCTTTGAGCCAGACTTTGGGCGTATTTCCACGGAAGGTGTGGGCCGTGACTTAGCCATCATGTGGAGAAGTTTGCTTCCGGATGCTTCCGTCCCTAAGCGGCAGGTGGGTGCGTGGGGGAGGAGGCCTCAGGCCCCTACATGCAGCCGGAAGGAACGGGGCCCACGGGCACTTCTTCCTTTCCGGGGACACAGGGTTGATCGCTGGTGCTGACGACAGTGAACCCATTTCCTCATGTACATTCAGCGCTCTCTCCCGCTGCCTCCACCGACACCGAAATGACCAGGCAGGCTACGGACTACGGGGCCCACCGACGAGGGCCCAGGGGCATGCGGCGGCCCGGCACGCATCTGGGGGTGAGAGTGGGGGTGACCATCTCAGAGTTGAGCCGGGTCTCTCCTGTATGCAGATGCAGTGGTGGGAGCAGAAGCACCCGTGTTCCGCTCACATGACGGCTTTGCTGCCCACAGTCCAGAGAGGACTGAGTGTCCTCCGAGCCTCAGCGTCCCCCTCATGTTCCAAGCGTCCAGCTAGTCTGACACACACCTCCTTGCTCTGAGATCCGGGAAACAGCTGGGCCAGGCATGTGAGAGGCAGCATGGTGGGGGCTTAGGGGCATGGCTTCCAGAGATGGACAGGTTGAGCAGGAAGCCCACATCCAACGCTGACCATGACCCGGAGTGGGTGACCTCCCCTGTCTGGGGTCCCCTGCCCTCCTGTGCCAAATGGGAAATCCTTGAATGAATAAATGAGAAATAACCACCATCATGCCAGTGGCAAACGTTTTGGGGTGCAGGCAGCACCCATCCCTATCTCTACAGCTGCAGGTGAAGCTTTCTGCTGCGGATCATTTCAGTTCCTGGCCGCTTCCCATCGCCCCGCCCCCCAGCTCCCCTTTCCTCAGATCAGCCTCTGCCTTCTGGCTGCACAAGGAGGCCCCAGACACGTTACACCGATCTAGATGGATGCTTGAAAGTTCTAAGGCATGAGTCCTTCCAGAATGTGAAAGAGCCTAAGCAAGGGGTGCCCATTCCCCCCAAACCCCCAAACCTCACACGACATCAGCCTGAGTGATATGGGCCCCCGGGGGGATGACTGTGACACAGCACCAGTGCTTTGCACGGTCACTTCGAGGACGCAGAGATCCAGACGCCCTGAGCCCTCCCCACGGCATGTTAATGAACTGTGGGTGCTGCCCGGAGCCCCCCTTTCCGCAGCTGGCAGAGACTCGATTCCCGCAGCAGCCCCGACCCTGCTGGGCCAGCCCTGGCTTATTTTCCACCACGCTCTGCGCTCCCTGGGTCCCTCTTCCCTCTGCCCAGCGTGGGGCAGAAGCTGCCCCCCAAGTCCTCTCTGGCTTGGGCTTTCTGGAAAGGTTAGGAGACGCCAAGGCTCTGGGGAAAGCCGGACGTTCAGGAGACAGGCGTGCCTGAGACTCTCACGACTCAGCCCAGCCTGTGGTGTGTGTGGGGACGCAGAGCCTCGGGTCCCACCCAGGCCCCAGAGTCCGCGTCTGCATCTTCCCGGTGGCCCGCGAATGCACACTGGACTTCAGGTTAGGAACAGCACAGAATCCCCCTCCCAGCACAAGCTTCAAGAAGGGCCGGGGCCACAGCCAGCAGCATCAGCTCCCGGATTCCCGCTCTCAGCGGGGAGGACGCATCTTCAGTCGGAACTAACCCTGACGGCTTCTCCCGTGGTTCCTGAAGCGACTGCGGACAGACAGCGGTCTAGACGGGCGCGTGCGCTACAGGTGCAGCTCGTCCCTGCACCGACACACCGGCGCCAGCAGGGAGCCCGAGCCATCGTCGCTGCCCTCAATCTGACTCGTGAACCGGGGTCTCGAGGCGGCTCGCGGAGACACAAGTGGTCACGCTGCAGCCAGAGGAAGGGGACGTCGGTGTTCTTCCCCGTATTTTAGAAAGCAGCTGGCAGCGGACGAGCGCGTTTCTCCTGCTGCTGGGGCCGCTGGGGCTCGGGGCGGTTGCTAGGAGTACGGTGTTGCCAACCCACACACGGCTGCTTTTGTCCTCCAGCCCTTTTATAAATGGGCAGTGGGTCAGCATGTTCCCAGGATACAAAATACGAACATTCAGCAGATTGCTTCACACGCAGGTATCACTTCTGGGGGTCTGTTTCTCTTACACCATTCTTCACTCAGTTCTAAGTCTTCCTGGGGGTGCCAAACGCCCCTCCCATAGACACGGGCATGATTCCGCAGCTCCGATCCCGTCCAGCCTGGGCACGGGTGGGGCCGGCAGGGACGGTGGCCCAGGTTGCTTCCCTGCCCACCGAGGAAGCACATCAGAGCCCAAATCTTTATGACTTTTGTTTGTTATTCATTTGGCAGCAAACCCCAACCTGAACAGACACGAGGCTGCTTAAGATCCTTGCGTGACGGAAGTTTATGGAAGTGTGACGGGCCCTCAATTTGCTGCAGGAAGATCCGTGTTGGATGAGCAGATGCGTTCCATGCAGCCCCATGGTACCTGAGATGAATCACGTTACCTTTCCAAACTGAAAAATTCGGATCTCTGAAACATGTACTGAAGGCTTTGGGCTTTAGATAGATGGTGGATTTGAATATCATCCCATGTGATCTTTTTTTTCCAATAGGATTTATTTTTTAGAGCAGTTTTAGGCTCACAGCAAAACTGAAGAGAAACTACAGAGTTCTCCTATACTAATAGGTGAGATTTTGGGTGTCCTAAAAACCCTCTGTGCTCTACCTATTCATACCCCACGCCTCCTGGCACCACTGACCCTTTAACCGCCTCCCTAGGGAGACATTCTCTTCCAGAAGGTCGTGTAGCTAGAATTCTACAGTGTGCAGTCTTTCCAGATCGCCTTCTCTTAGCAATATGCGTTTAAGATGCCTCCATATCTTTTCATGGCTTGATGGCTCATTTCTTTTTAGCACCAATGACATTCCACTGCCTGGATGGGCCAGCCTTTGATTTATCCATCCCCATACTCAAGGACAATTTGGTTGTTTTCAATATTTTTTGGAAATTATGAATAAAAGCTGCTATAAACATCCGTGTGCAGGTTTTTGTGTGGTCACCATTTTGCCTTGATTTTTTTTTTAAGACTTTATTTATTTATTTGACAGAGAGAGATCACAAGTAGGCAGAGAGAGAGAGGGAGAAGCAGGCTCCCTGCTGAGCAGAGGACCAGATGCAGGGCTCGATCCCAGGACCCTGAGATCATGACCTGAGCTGAAGGCAGAGGCCTCCGCCCATGATTTTTTTTTTTTTCCTTCAAGATTTTACTTATTGGGGCACCTGGGTGGCTCAGTTGGTTGAGTGACTGCCTTCAGCTCAGGTCATGATCCTGGAGTCCCAAGATCGAGTCCGGCATCGGGCTCCCAGCTCCATGGGGAGTCTGCTTCTCCCTCTGACCTTCTCCCTTCTCATGCTCTCTCTCAAATAAATAAAATTTTAAAAGAATTAAAAAAAAAAGATTTTATTTATTTATTTGAGAGAGACCAAGAGAGCACCAGCAGGGAGAGGGGTGGAGGGAGAGGGACAAACAGACCCTGCGCAGATCAGGGAGTCTGATGCCGGGCTCGATCCCAGGACCCTGAGGTCATGACCTGAGCCGAAGGCAGCCACTTCACCAACGAGCCACCCAGGTGCCCCCATCATGTGATTTCTTAAAGCTGCAGAATGAGTAGACGTTCAGGGTGCCTCAGGGAGACCCTCAAACACCGTGTGTTTTGAATGTCAGTGACTCCATCACTTCAAAGGAGTGGGGGTCCTGTAGCCCACCTCCCTGCCTGCAAGTTACTGCACACTTCTGTTGAGCTACCCGGAAAGTTCTCCTCTGAGGCCTGTTTGTAAGCTCCGTTAAGCGGGTAGAGACCAGCCTGCGGTTTAGGCTAATTCGGTGCCACCCCTGAGGCCATATCCCTCCAAGGACCCTCCTCATGGCCCCTGTGAGAAACCTTCCATTCCGGGAACACACACTGTTCCCAGGCCCCCCGAGCTCAGAGGATTGTTCTACCTGCTCCCTTCCTCGCCTTCGTGGCCTCCTGCCCACACCTGTCCACACGGCTAGTCAGCACCCAGCTATACGAGAGCCGCCCTCCTTCCTCTCCACACTCTACCCCCAAGTTCTGGCCTCCCAAGCACCCCCAACTCCAAACTCTCTCAAACCAGAGTCGCCAGGCTCTGGGTCCTCCTGTGCTGGGGCCTGGCCGCCGTCCACACGGGGCTCAGTTTCCCTTCTCTCTGAGATCTCGGACACTGCTGCTGCCCGGTGTCCACACTGCACGTTTCTGACCTTGGCCTTGTTCAGCTGTTCAAGGCGGGAGAGTGACTCAGGTCATGGTTACTGCATCACGCTGGAGTCCTTCACAGCCGGAACCCGCCTTGAAGATTAAGAGTGCGTTTTGGCCCCCCATCAGAGAGAGAACCCATGTTCTGAGGTACAGCGTGAATGTGAGAATGAGGCTGAGCGGAGCACACAGGCGCGCTGGCAGCCGCGGGAAGGGAGCATGGGGCCTACCCCCGCTGCTGTGCGACACGACACCCGGAGGCCGGTCAAGGGGGGTGGGCAGTGCCGGGAACGTGCACAGGTCAGTGCCAGCGTCCCCTTCAGAGCTGCTGACCCTGAGGCAGGAGGAGGAGAGACAGGGAGAGGCCGGCTTTCTCCCATGGTGGGGAGACTCCACTGGGGCTGCGTGGAGGCGGAGGAGGAGGGGTCTCTCCTGTGGGTCGGGGTGCCAGCACCAAGAAGATCAACGGTGCCTTCAGAGAAGAATCACCGCCCCACCATCCCCAAGACCCGGCTTCAGAATCTACCACTCACTTGACGTCTGCATTCCGTCACTGGCCTCAGTCCTGGAACATGAACTTGAGCGGGAAGGTCTCGGTGATCTCCGTGGCAGGTCACATCTGCGTGTCACCGTGCGGCCAGTAGGGCAAGGCCAAGCACCCGAAGTCCTGCAGCCCTGGCTGCCCTGCTTTAGCCCACCAGGAGAGGCCGGAGGACCCTGGGGCAGCCTTTCCCACACGCGCTTGGTGGCTGAGCAGCTTGGTTGCTGGCAGCGACTCCCTACAGAAGTCCAGGACGCTGCAGAATCACCAGTACAGATGCCCACCAGGAGTGCGGGCGTGAGTCTGAAGCAGCTCCAGGATCAGCGTCTGTCTCTCGGTCCTCCTGGACACACAGCCAGACCAGTTTCCAGTCTCCACGGGCTGAGCTCCAGCCACGGGAGTGTGCTGGGCTCTCCCACATGGGGCCACCACCCCCCCCCCCACCCACCCACCCCCCCCCCCCCCCCCCCCCCCCCCCCGGCGTGGCCCTCCATGTGCTTTTCCTTTCCCGGTTGGCTGCCGCCAAGGGGGAGACCACATGGTGGCTCCAGAAGGTCTGCCCACATCCGAAGCCCTGGAACCTGGGCCTGGTGCCCGGTGACCTCACTCGGCAAAGAGGCCTTTGCAAACACGATTCAGCTCGGGAGCTCGGGACGAGATCCTCCCGGATTAAGCACGTGGATCCTAAATGCAAGGACAGCGTTCTCCTAAGGGAGGAAGGGCAGGCGGCCCTGGGAAGAGGGAGGCAGAGACTGAGTAGTGCTAATGCGAGGGAGGTGGGAGAGGCAAGGAGGACTGTGTCTGACCAGTCCTCAGGGTGCAGGGCCCCGCCGACGCCCACATTCGGACCTCTGCCTTCAGAACTCTGAGAGAACAGAATTCTGTCCTTTTAAGCCACCATATTTGCAGTAATTTGTTAAAACAGCCACAGGGAACCAACACAGGAAGTCACCCTCAGGGAACGTGGAAGCCACAGGAAGGAGATGGCGGCTGGGAGGCAGCCGGGGTCCCTGAACGATGGCGGGGAGCGCCCCACCAACTCGCGCACAGCCTCCAGGCACCACATCACCCAGGCCAGAGAGACGTCCTTGTGCTGAGATGGCTGTTTGGCTCCTATGTCTTAGGGTAAAAACTCATTCTAGTTTTTCCTATAAAAAATGCATTGGTTCGTCCTTAACCTTTGCTCAATTATGATTCTTCAAGGCAAAGCGAACTAACAGAACACACATTGACACAGACGTTCTGGGGAAGCCAGGGATAAGCGTTCTAGAACTTTCTGCTTTTCACTAAAGACTGTTTCTTCAGCCTAGAAACCAGCCTCAGGACCCCAAGCGTGTAGCTACGCCGAAATGAGCCCGGAACGTGTTGTTACCGGACCTAGGCCGAGCCTGGGCCCCAGTCCTGCAGCAGCAGCTTCTCTGTTCCGACGCTCCTATTAAGGAGGGAGAATTATTACCTAGTGGGGAAGCCTGGACCCTGGGACCAGTTTGGTTGGATTGAAATTCCACTTGTTAGTTATCCTAACTCCTTGTTTTCTGTTTCCTCATCTGCATACGGGGACAGTGGGGGGTTGGAAGGGCTAAATACATTGGATCCCTGTCAACCCTGTTTTGAGACAAACGAGAAAGGCAAGGCAGCCAGGCCGAGGGGACACACCAAGGCTAGCGTTGACCAGCGCTGGGCTGGCGACAGGTGCTCAGCCACGTGGCAACTGAGCAGACCGTGGGCAGGTGGGCGGATCTGCGCAGCCGCTGGCGCTGGGTCTTGGCTCCCGGAGGGCCGTGCCAGGGGTGGCGGGAGGCTGGCCTTACCCACGAGGGCCTAAGTTTACACGCAGAGGCAAGTGCTGGGCCGGCCACTGTGGTGGCTCACACAGGTCCTGTGGGGCTGCAGGCTTGCCTGCTGGCACAGGGTGGCAGGGCCCCCGCTGGATCTCCCTCGGCTCCCGCAAATCCTGGGCCGGGGGTGTGTGCAGCTTCAAGAAAGCACGACTTTTGTAGGCCCCCTTTACAGAACTTGGGGTCTGGGGGCAGCAAGAGACAAACGCGGGTGTGGGCTTATCTCCACTGGCTCCAGGTCAGCCTAGCTCGCTCTCACTTCCCGTCCCCTCCAGGACACCTTCCTACTGCCCCCCCCCCCCGACTGCCCCCGACGGCCTACAGGCCCAGCACCCGCAGAGGCAACAGCCCGTGTAGACGGCTGAGCCGGTGCCCGCGGTCGTGCGAGCGCCCACCCTGACGCTGAGTCCCTTCTGCTCTCACCGCGGGGCTGCGGCCCACCAGACCCCGGTCCCATCGGGTGAGAGCCTGCTCCAGCCGGGGCAGGGCGCGCAGGGCTGCAGCCAGCGCTCTCCAGGCCCCGAAACACAGCGGGAGCTGCAGGGCCGCCCGGGAGCTCCTGCCGCCCCTGCCGCTCTTACTGGGGTTCCTCTCGTGCCCCCCTTCTGCAGCTCGGCCTCATCACGGCGCTGAAAACAAACAGCAGAGTAACTGCTGCTGGCTCCCAGCCCTGCTCTCCTCATGGCCTCTTAGCCTCTTCCTTTCTCGGCCGGCCGCGGGCCTTTGAACCAAGGAGACTCTGAGATGCGACGAGACGCACGCTAGCGGGAGGAGAGCGGCGCCTCCGGCGCCTCCGCAGTGGGTCGGCAGCGGCCCACCTCGCGCTCCTCCCTCTTCCCCGCGCCCTGCAGCCTCTCCCTCCCGCCGGGGAGCGCCATCTCACCCGTGCTCAGCCACAACCCCAAACCCCAAACCGCACGCGCTTGGGCAGACACGTCTTTTATTCAGGAAACACGTCTTTCCTCCTGCTTCGCGCCGGGCAGACGGAGGAGTGCGGCTTCCCGCCTGCCTCAGAGCGTCCCCTGCGCGCGGTCCCCCTGCAGGCGGGCGCTCCCCGCGGCGGGTCCCGGCCAACTTTCCGCAGCTGCCGGCTCTACGAACTCAAGTCCCGTTTTAGAAAACGGCTCTTCCACGCTAAGATTTACAATAAAAATAAAATAATTTGCTCTGTAAACTATAGTAGAAAGTTTCAAGTGTCTTAAAAACGATCTTCCATACAACGGAAAAAGGCTTCTGTGTTCTGCTCTGGGTGACAGGACACCTGATGTGCGGAGAGCAGCGGCGTTGGGGTGTGGCGTTGGGGTGTGGCTGGAGACACGGTGCACCACTTCTGGGCCACAGAGACTTGGGGAGGGGACAGAGCCGCTTTCCTCCCCTCAGGCTCCATGGCCTGCTCTCCCCTCCCCGTGGGCTCTTCCAAAATGCTCAGGGCTGTTCTGCCGTTGCCTGGTCCTTGGCGGCAGCGACCAGCTCGGCGAGAGCGGGGAAGCTCTTTATGTCCTTTGTCGCCAGGCCCATCTTTTGAATCTGCAAAGGCCAGGAGAGCGAATGAAGGCCCCTCCACTCCGTCTGAATGCGAACAAAAGCCCCTTATGAAAGGACACACAGAACAGCTACCCCCCCAGGAACCCAGAAAAAGGGCGCTCCCCAGTGACTGCCAGAGTATTTCTCCCTCACAGCAAAGGGCTGACTCATCGTCAAGCCTCACTTTTTGGGGCCAAACGCTTGGCATTCTCAGAAGCCAGCATGTTCATTTATCTTAGTCCGTCACACCGGGCTCTTACCAGCCTGAGAGCCTCTTTTGTGGACTGCGAAAGAAAATTCACACAAAAAGAATAATAAAGTGAACTATTTCTTAAGTGGAGAGTTTTCAGAAAAGCATTGGCCTGGGCTCTTCATTTCTTCACACAGCACCACCAACCTCTCCTCAGAATCTGATGAATTGCGGATGCCGTGGCGGGGCGAACGCCGTGCATTACCGGGGCACCCGAGTCGTGGCACACTGTGTTCCTGCTTTTGTGAATGGAAGCTACAAACACAACATGCACACATGCACAGGAAAATCTGGAAAAATCTGCACCAAGTATACAGAATCTGCCGGATGCTGATGCTCCTCTGGGGACCGGGACCAAGGACTCCCATTTCTATTTGTCCCCCTGCTGCTAGCCCCCCAGCCCTCCCCTTCTTTCTTTGGCTTCTTTGTTCTTCGCATTGCTGTAACAAATTGTTTTACTTGTAAAAAGACTCTAAGTTTCTCTTTTGAAATAAAAAAACAAGGCAATGGACTTCTGCCAGAATAGACCTATCTCTAAATTCACCTTAAAGCAGCAAAATTTAGCCTGCAGGAGTCCTCAACGAGCTAGAAAGCCAAGCACCTCCTGACGGGGATTTCAGGATCCCACCTCTTTTCCTCCAGCACAAGACCTTCCCAGAGGACCTGTGTCATTCCACGAGCCTAAACGGTTTAGAAAGCCAGCTTCTCGAGGATGAGAAGTTTCTCGATCCTTGAGCAAGTCACCTCAGTGTGAACAGAGGCCTTGCCCAGAACCTGGATCTGCCCCCTCAGAGACATTAGGTACAGTAATGCTCATCCACCCGCCGTGACCCTAAAGCCTGGGTTCAATGAAAACAGAGAACTCAGCCAGGGACGCAAAGAGGTCAGGCTTCGGTGATTCCTCAAGGGCCACACTGAGAAATCCAGGGGCTAATGGTTTTCCCGTTATTTTAACAACCTGACTGCGTCTTGGGCACTTTCCAGAAGGCGGACAAACAGGACACCATCTCCGTCTGTGAGCTCACACTCACACTCACACGCTCACACTCACGAGTGCCCGAGCCAAACAGAGGCAGTGAGACTGCAACCGTCAGTTTTTCGTATCTGCTGGCGCACGTCCTTTTCCTTCAAGTATTTTGGGGCCCTGACCTACTCTCCCAGCCCCAGAGGCGGATACCCCCACCTTCCCCGGGCAGCACGCGTGGGCTCAGGTGAGCCCCCAAGAGACCGAGGGGCCATCATCAGAGGCATCATGCTGACGACAGCTCGGGCCTTACCTGCTCTCCCAGGTATTCCACGTCCAAGGCCAACTGCAGCCGGATCTTGTCATCGTCGCTCATGCCGCCGCCACTGGGACCGACGGGGTTGGCGGGAGAGCTTCTCCTGGCTTGCTTCAGCCTTTTCAGGCTCTCCTCCATTTTCCTCACCGAGCTCAGGACGTCTGACACGGTTTCGTAATACCTGGAGCACAGGGCACACTCACTGGTGAGGCCGAGGTGCTCGTGTGTCTCCCCAGACAGGGTACTGGCTTTGTGGGCCAAAACAAGAGATTTTTAGGATTAAAAATTCATTTCCAATTTAAAAAAAATCTGCCATGGTAGATTTATCAATGTTTCTTAAGACTGAAAAAAAAGTTGTTTTTTTTTTTTTTTAAAGATGTTATTTATTTGAGAGAGAGAGAGAGAGTGCACAAAGTGGGAGGCGCAGAGCGAGGGGAGAAGCAGGCTCCTCGCTCAGCGGGGGGCCTGATGCGGGGCTTGAGCCTGGGGGATCATGACCTGAGCCGAAGGCAAATGCTTAACTGAGCCACCCGGGTGCCCCTAACGGGCGGGTCTTGACTTTCTAACACTGCATTCCCTCAGAACTGAAGAAATATGTACGTGGACTTGTGTACAGTTTTACCCCCGAACTGTAAGAGGAAACTATGGGCCAAATGGTCTTTCCTACTTGAAGAGTGAGTAGCTGGAGTTCATTCCCCAAAAGTGCAAGTAACAGATTCATTTACAGTCAGTTCTTGGAACAGTTCATCTTTTAAAGAATGGAAGCATTTCAAATTTTTAAATAAAACGAATTACCTTCACAATAGTCTCAATATAATTTGCAAATTATAAATGAGTTGCTTTTCAAAACTTTGTTTACAAGCTGGTTACCTGGCACTTGGAATGTATTTGCCCACAAAAGCAATATTGTAACTCACTGTTATGTCCTAAATTAACCCACAGATTTCACTTAATTCAGATGAGACTGAAATAAATCAAGTATTAGTGCAAAATAATTAAACAAAACTGAATAATATTCTTTTGACATAAGCCAAGGCTGGCATCGGGGGAGAAGCTGATTAAGGGAGAAATGAGGAGACATTCAACCACAGGGATGCTAAAGACCTCCTTGTATTTTTAAGGACTGCAGGGTTTGAGACACGGAGCATTTCTCCGTTGTAATGACAGTTCCGAATGTCTGTTTTCTCGTCTAGACTGCAGCGGCCTCGCGGGTAGGAGCCTTGGATTATGCGGCATGATCAGAGCCATTTCAGACACAGCTGAGGAGAGAGAGGATCTTGAAAGGAAAAGTAAGCCTGGACTTGCACAAAGAGGCCCGCATGAGGTGCATCGCGGACACCAAGGCCCAGGCATGCCCAGGGAGGTGCAGGGCCAGTGTGAGCCCCAGGGAGGCCGGGAAGCAGGCGGCCCGACACGCTCTGGGTGCAGGGTGAGTGGTGCGAGCGCGGCTGAGCCATCAACACAGACGGAAGGACTGAGCACCCGTGCCTGGCTCGTCCAGGCACCCACTGACTGGATGGACTCCCCACCTTGTGCACATGCAACCCGCCAGGGCCTCCGCGATCTCTGACTCAAGTCTTTTCTAAGAAAGTCTGGAATTGCCTACTCCTCGGGTACTTACTTATGAGTGCTCTCAGAAAGGGCGCCTTCTAGCCACTGCCGGATTATTGCCTGTTTGAGCTTATCCTTGTGCCCGCTCTGAAGCTGGTGAAAGGGCTTTAGAGCACTGTCCACGTACGAGGAGGCTGCTGTTGGCACCTCCTGGAATAACGATGGTGGGGGATACAAAAGTACACAGGAAAAAAAAAAGAGAAAGTTACTCAAACTTCACGGAGGTGCTACTGACCTACCAGTTTTGAGACAGGCACAAAGTCCCTCCCTCCCCAGAAAGCACACCAGTGTTGTCTACAGAAAGACACCTGGAGAACAAAGGAGGTCTGGTAAAGCAAGGGAAAAGTCACGTTTCCAGCCAGAGATGGGAGAGAGAAAGAGAACATGCACCAGGGCGGATGGGGGTGATGGGGGCCGTCGGGGGCTGTCTGAGACCATGCATGTCTAACAAGCTCCCACCAGGTGGCGCTAACGCCGCCGATGAGCAGCCAGAGGAGCATGGATCTAGGGTTCGTAATTTGACTTTTTTCAGTTTTAGCTTCTTCAGCTGCAGACAAGGCCACTGGAATTCACTTTATAGAAGAACAAATGACAGTATCTGACCCACCTGCACCTGGTAAATACATTAACGTCGTATGGAACAGACGGGGAAAGCCGGTAGCTTACTAAAAGGAAATTAATGTATTTGGAATATAAAGTAGGTCTCTCTCCCACCTTGAAGTGGGAGCTTCAAATCAGACCAGAAAGAGGAAGCCAGGTGAGAAAGTGTGCTTGTTGGAAGCGGCAATCCTAACGCACACCCCAGATTTAAGAAGGAGAAGAAAAAGAACCACAAAGGAGGTTCGCCCCAGCTCAGTTCAGCCCTCTCTGCCTCCGGAACATGAGTCGGACAGGAAGGCCAGCACGAACGGGACAGGACCCAAGATCAGCACGCGCGGAGGCTGCCCCAGGGACACTCCAAAACAGCACAGCGTCTTAGGAAATCGTCATAGTTCTTGAAAATAATTTTAGCCTAACATCCAACTCTACAATTGTGAAAAAAGAAATTCGATGGAAAATTAAGTGACACGTAGCCAGAAGGAGAGGAGAAATGCCTGAAAATAAGAATTCAGGAGGGGAAACTAAGACCACTGGTCCAAAAGAAGTCCCCAAGTCGCCATTCTATAAAACGTGACAACAGGAGAATTCGACTTTGAACACCAGTGTGCGTGCACGCTTTTCCATCTCATAAATGCTTTCCATGTTCTTAACGCAGCTTTTCAAATCTTATCGAGTTAAAGAACCGGAGGAAGCTGGTACTTGCTAGGACAGTATGAAGGGAACAAGGTAAATTCAAATTTTTTCAAATATAAGATTCAAAGACCAAAAGAGTACAGGAGTTAAAGATATTTTCTTAAAATGCTTTCTTTTGAAATCTTTATCTTTATCTTTTCTTTTATCTTTATCTTTTCTTTATCTTTCCTTAAGGCCAAAGGCATCCAGAACAAGTCCGTATAGTCTGAGTCCAATTCCCAAAGCAGCTGACCGTAACCATTCACCCGTGTGGTCCCCCTCCAGCAAATAAAGACTCTTTGGATGAGGCTGATTAGGTCTGTCTTGGGCTGTCCTGGGTCTTGCTGAACCACTCCCTCCCTCGGTGTCTTTCCTGCTCTGTATTTCCCCACCTTGGAATTCTTTTCAGTGAGTGCTGCTAACCTTATTGGTTCTTCGGTAAAGCCTGGGGACCTCCAGGGCACTTTTCAGGTAACTGAAACAAGACTCACTTAAGTCTTGGATGATTCTGTTACTCAAGGCAGGCACACAGGCTGACAGAGACGTCTGGGAGTCCTCCAGGGCTGCTGTAGAGACATAAAGATTAAATGTAACCACTTACTCAGGCCCAGATGTGAATCTTAATTTAGACAGTGTCATGGTATTTAGAGAGTATATGACAGTAAATCAAATCGAATCATTAGGATTAAACAAAATATCTCATTTAGAGAAGTTAAAATCACAGAACAGAATATAGAAACAACCAAGGATTTACAACGAGAGAAGAAAATGGTAAATATATCCTACAGTGTCTAAAGTTTTATTTTAAATTATTTCTCATTCAAAGATTTGCTGGGTCTAAAGGTTCATTTTTTTTACCTGAGATAGAAGAAAAATTCTTAAAGCCAATCATTTCAAGTTTTGGCTTGATTGTTTCCAAGAGTTCTGGAAGCTGAAATAAATATGCACTTTATATATTCAGTTACTTTTTAGAAATCAAAGGAAGAGGCAATTCTATTTGCATCTATAAACTCTAAAATATTGTTAATGAACGATGAAACTAAACTCAGGACTTTCTGTCATTTTCGTCAGAAGAAGGGAGAATTCCTAACGCTTTCACAATATAACAGAAGCCAACATCACGTGAAACGGCAGTGCTCGGCTAGCAACAGGACAGGGACTATGAAAACCATTTCCTATCCTGTGGCTCTTTCCCGTCCCAAAACAAACTTACAACGAAGACCATGTTTTTGCTCAAAACATGTTATTTGTTCGAGCCCCACAACATATTTAAACCGGAGGAAAGCAGATTTATGTACCAGAGCACTCGCACACAAATTCGGCCCACAAAGCCCTCTTAATTAATGATAAAGGCCCCAATATGGGGCCCTATCCAGGGGAAACAGAGGCAAAAGTTTTAACAGTTGAGCACTTTCAAAGTACAGCTGACGATCTAAAGTTACCTGGAAATGATGTGGTCAGGTCAAGTGGGGTAGAGACAATTAAGCCCCAACCTGTTAGCAATCATGCCGCACAGGGTGAGCGGAACTAATGGGCAGACGGGAGCGGGCTCGCTCGGGGCTCATGACAGCGCTACGGGAGAGGAAGCGGAGGCCCCAGGTTCACACAGTTTGCGACCAGACTGATGAGCAAGGACGAAGACAGCCCACTGGTGGTGGGGGGAGGGTTTGGAGAGACACCTCAGAGGGCAGATGAACATGTTCTCTCGAGGTGCCCTTGGGCCCCATGATTCTAAGCCCTGTGAGGCCAAATGGTGTCAGGTCTTTGCACACACACTGCTTTCTGTGGCCACACCGAAGCAAGCACCTGGGATTCTTCCGGGACACAGGCCTACCTGCTCCTGAAGCTTGTCCAGGTCTGCAACCACATACACGAGCTGCGTACTGGAAATGGAGACCGTGGGCTTTGTTTCTGAAGGGCCACTTCCTTGGTCTTCACCATTTCCTTGGGTAACTGAAGGGTCTTTGCTACCAGTTACCAAAGGCTTTTTGATATCCTTGGCACTTTCATTAGAGATGGGCCTGAGTAAAAGCTGGAAAACCATTGCAATGATTATTTTTCCACTAGCAACATCTCTGAGCTTTCGTTTTTGTGGGTCAACGACTCACCTAAAGTGACAGCTATCTACGAAGTATTACAAGTTAACCAACGGAAGCACAACAAGGAGAAACAAGGTCAAGCGACAACCCCACGTACATTTAATCTTCCTTAAACCTGTGTCTAATTTTGGTGATAAAAAGTAACTGGCAAAAATAAAATAGGTTCCTAAACAGAATGAAAATGTTTCTGGAACATCACAATTAAAAAAAAAAATCATTGACTCTACTGGGTAAAATCATTTACCTAGTGTGCTTGGCAAATTTATCATTATAATTAGTAAGGATAAAAAAAAATCAAAATCCAAGCTTCATTATGCTTCAAATAGTACAAACAAAAGTATTACTCAAATCATGTATTGTTACAAGGGGAAAACCAGAGAGAATTACCCTGGAATCAGGAAAAAAAATGCAAAAATGAATGTTTAGGGCAAGATAATTTATTAGAGACGTCAGAATTACTGGCTGGTCAGAATGCATGCCACCGCCGACTCAGACCGAACTGAAGCATCTCATGGCCCCCGTGTCCCCAGAACCGATCACACCGTGCTCTTCAGAAACAGCCTGATTGTCTGCTAAGACCCTTCTGAGCAGAAGAAGGCAAAAGGGGAAAAAAAAAAACAAACTGGCTTCCACTGAGCTCCCGGGATCCACCAGGTACTTCCATCAACAATTTGTTGGTCAACAAATTATCTCTTTACTCCGCACAACCACATATAGAAGCTGTTTTCCCATTTTACAGATGAAGAATTTGGGACTCCAGAGCTAATCTTCCCAAGGCCGTGAAACATAAAAGTGGAAGAACCTCGGTTTGGTTCTGACTGAAGCCTGCGCTCCTTCCGTTAGAACACTCAGCGACATGGTGACGTGCTCATCTCTGATGCCAACTAGGACTTCCTTCCCACAGAGGAGACTTCTTTGTGTCATCTTTCTAGAGAGCAAACACACGCTTCCGGCCTCTTTTCATTGTCATCACACACAATGAACCGGCTGCGTTGTCTGTCTGTCTCCTGAGACTGTCCAGGAGGCAGGGACTCTCTCAGACCCAGATGCTAGTGTGGGGCCTGCCTGCGGGCTGAGCTGAATGGATGCTTTACCCACAGAACCTAATAATTCTTCGTGGGCATGTGGCTATTTAATATAGTCAACTACCTGACAAGGAGAAAAGTAGGATATTCTGAAATGAAGGGAAGGTTAATTAATTTCCCTACCTTTTAATCTTGACTATCGTATGATTTTTTTTTTTAACTTCCAAATACGATTAAAACATGTATATTTTTATTTCTACTCCTTTTCATTAAAATGAGCATCTCTGTTTTAATCTGGGGGCACCTCAAAGATTCTGGCTTTGAGGAGGGAACACGAGCTCGTCAGCGTGGAGCTTTCCCACCAGATGCCCACAAAGGCCATGGAGCCAAGAGGGAAAGGGAAACACACACTGGCTACGAACTTGAGAAGGGCACCTACTGTCGTCCTCCAGATTAACCTCTGGTGACCACAGGGCATTGTGAAACCAGAGTCCCTGACAGCGCTGGTTCTGGAGCGGCGGCGTGGCCGGCCCTCACCTCGCGGACGAAGCCCGAGTACCGAGCCAGGAGCTGCAGCGTGAGCCTCCACAGCCGATGCGTCAGCCCCGGGAGGAACATCTTGGCCGACCAGCACCGCTGCAGGCCACTCCACGTCCTGTGAGAAGCCAGGAGGCAAAAGGGACTGCCAGCTGGAGAGGAAACAGACACGTCAGGAATCACCGCCAACTCCAGGCTCAACTCAAACATTCTCGACGTGTAACTCAGGAGTGGGGAAACTGGCCCTAAACCATCCACGCTACCCCATCTTTCGTGGCAACGCGCCCGCTAATTTTACACAGGTCCCCCTCCCAGTTGCTGGGGAAACAAACACACAGCATTCAGGAATCATGTTACGAGGCATTTTATACCACCTCAATAAACACAAGCAGGAGGGGCGGTCCTTGCAAGGGCTTTGACTTTGGTGCCAAGTCTGTCCTGTTGCATTTGTCTGCTCCTCCGTTCCCCTCCTTGAACCCACTGCTCATGTACAGGAAGTCAGGGACATATGACCCTGTTCAGCAAAAACAGGTGAAGACCGACTTTGAGGCTAAAACCGCGCGGTCCAGGCTGACCTGGCCACACAGACACGAGGAGTCTCAGCAGGGCAGCCTAGAGACCCACATGGCTACAGAAGTAGCTGGACAGTGTGTGAGTGGCCGCCGGGAGTGACTACAGGACATGGGATTAGCGAGACCACCGAGGAAAGCAAGCACGTCCGGAACCCACCAACCACAGTCACCTGCTCACTATCCCGGAATGGAGGCCGGGGCTCTGGAGGCCTGGGGCGGGAACCCCAGTTGTGAATCATTCCCAGGAGGGAAGGGCCATCCTGATGCTTTACATGGGCCTGGGACTAAAGCAGATGTGAGCCAATTTGCTATACAAAGAGCTGATCACCAGGGGCTAATCCCCTTGCCGTGTTATATTCAGAAACAAAAATAACATCTGCTTCCTGTATCCTTAGTGTTTTTTGCTTGTTTATTTTAATTTCACTTTAGGGACACGTGGGTGGCCCAGTCAGTTAAGTCTGGCTTCAGCTCCGGTCATAATCCTGGGGTCCTGGGATCGAGGCCCGAGTCAGGCTCCTTGCTCAGCAAGAAGCCTGCTTCTCCCTCTGCCTGCCTCTCCCCCTGCTTGTGCTCACTCTCTCTTTCTCTGACAAATAAATCTTTAAGAAATAAAATCTTAATTCCAGTGTAGTTAACATACAGTGTTGTACTGGTTTCAGGCGTACAATACAGTGACTGAACGATTCTGTACATTCCTCGGTGCTCATCATGGTAAGTGTCCTCTTAATCCCCGTGACCCATTTCCTCCTCCCCTCTGGTGACCACCAGTTTGCTGTCCATGGTTAAGAGCCTGTTTCTTGGTTTGTCTCTTTTGTTCCCTTTGCTCGCTTATTTTGTTCCTTACATTCCACAAGTGAAATCAGATGGTGTGTCTTTCTCTGACTCAGTTCACTTAGCACAATGCACTCTAGGTCCCTCATGTCCTTGCACATGACAAGATTTCCTCCTTCTTTACTGCTGAAACAATATCCCATTCTTTTTACCGAGAATGCTCTATAAACCAAAAAAATTTGATTTCTTTAGCCTCTTTAGAAAAAAAGAGAGACTGAGTTATGTTCTTAAGGTCTAACTATGGCATGACAGGACAAGGTGCAAGGACCCTCGGAACGGGGAGGTCTAGGTGACTGGCTGAGCTTCCCTCACTCAGGGAGCGACATCCTGCCACTGATCACTTTCAGGAAGTTACCTGGGGCGTCCGCCAGCACACCGGTGAGTGCTGCTTCTAAGGATCCTGCAATCTCTCTGAATCTGAGATAAAAACAAGAGCACAGATGAGGGTTAATGCAGCTGCTAGATGCCTCTCCCTGTTCTCCCTCCTTCCCAGGGACCGGCCACTGCCTCCATTGGCTTGTCCCTCAGTCTGATGCTCTTATCAATGTCCAATCAGCCCCAGAATGCCTATTCTCCCAAACGTTTTCTAAACCGAATAAGGAAAACATTTCTTAATCGGGCACAATTAGGTAGGGTTTCTCTGTTATTTGCATCTGACTGGAATCATGACTAACCCGTGCTTTTCAAACTAAAACTGCCCGTTAAGCTGCCATCAAGAAGCCATGCCTGCAAAGTCCCACCTGCCTTGTGAAACCTGCGTTTCCATCCCCTTGCGGCCACGAGACTGCAGCTATCTTCAATCCATCTTGATTTGCACCATCACAGCAGAGTACATGTCCTCAAACTAAGGAACGGGGAGGCTGTATTCTGTATCTTTGTTTGCAAGCTTGAGAAAAGCCACTGCAGGTAGCCAGTGAGCACAGCGGCTGGTGGCCCACGCTCTGTGCATTTCCGTGGAGCCCCTCATGCTCCCTGGTGCCCACCCTGTTGGCACAGCCAGCGGCATCTGCGCCACTGCTTCCGGTCACTTTGCCTGTGTCTCAGCTGGCCCACCATCCATCGCGACCTCCTGTCCCTGATTTCTGTTTTAATAATTGATGAGGGCATTTGTTTAGGACTCTGTGACATGAAAGTGTGTATTTTTTAAACTAGGTGCTCAGGTAGCATTCTGTTTCCCGACTACGTAAACTTCCCCCATCATACCCTCCCCAGCACGCTCCTGTCACCGGCCAGTTCCCTTACGGCAATCAATTCTGACACACGCTCAAGATTAATTTACCTAATTGAGCAGTTTGGTTTTTTAAATTATTTTACCTATTTTATTATTTTTTAAATTGTTTTGTTATTCACCATACAGCATGTCATTAGTTTTTGGTGCAGTGTTCCATGATTCATTGTCTGCATATAACACCCAGTGCTCCATGCAATGCGTTTCCTCCTTAACACCTATCACTGGGCTCACCCATCTCCCCACCCCCCTGAAACTCTCAGTTCCTTTCCCAGAGTCTACAGTCTCTTGTGGTTCATCTCCTCCTGATTCCACACCCCCTTCATTTTTCCCTTCCTTCTCCTAATGTCCTTCGTGTTATTCCTTATGCATCACAAGTAAGTGAAACCATATGATAATTGACTCTCTCTGCTTGACTTATTTCACTCAGCATAATCTCCTCCAGTACCGTCCATGTTGCTACAAAAGTTGGATATTCATCCTTTCTGATGGAAGCATAATACTCCATAGTGTATATGGACCACATCTTCCTTATCCATTCATCTGCTCAAGGGCATCTTGGCTCTTTCCATAGTTTGGCAACTGTGGCCATTGCTGCTATGAACAATGGGGTACATGTGCCCCTTCTTTTCACATTTGTATCTTTGGGGTAAATACCCAGTAGTGTGATTGCTGGGTTGTAGGGTAGCTCTATTTTTAACTTTTTGAGGAACCTCCATGCTTTTTCCAAAGTGCCCATACCAGCTCGTTTTCCCATCAAGTGTTAAGAGGGTTCCCCTTTTCTCCACATCCTCTCCAACATATGTTGTTTCTTGTCTTCAATTTTTGCCAGTCTAACTCGTGTAAGGTGGTAGTGGTTTTATGATTTGAATTTCCCTGATGGCTAACAATGAACATTTCTTCATGTGTTCTTCATGTGTCTGTAGCCATTTATATGTCTTCTTTAGAGAAGTGTCTGTTCATGTCTTCTGCCCATTTTTTGACTTGATTACTTGTTTTTAGAGTAGAAGTTCTTTATAGATCTTGGGTATCAGCCCTTTATCTGCAGTGTCATTTGTGAATATCTTCTCCCATTCCGTGGGTTGCCTCTTTTTTTGTTGACTATTTCCTTTGCTGTGCAGAAGCTTTTTATCTTGATGAAGTCCCAAAAGTTCATGTTCCCTTTTGTTTCCCTTGCCTTTGGAGACGTGTCTTAAATAAACATTGTTAAAATTAAAATGTCTATGCTGACCAGAGCAATCTGTACTTTAAATGCCATCCCAATCAAAATAGCAATGGTATTTTTCAAAGTGATGGAACAAACAATCTTAAAATTGTATGGAACCAGAAAAGGCCAAGGAAATGTTAAGAAAGAAAAACAAAGCTGGGGGCATCATGTTGCCTGATATCAAGGTTTATTACAAAGCTGTGATCACCAAGACAGCAGAGTACTGGCATAAAAACAGACACACAGATCAATGGAACAGAATAGAGTCCAAATACAGACCCTCAACTCTATGGTCAACTAATCTTCAACAAAGCAGGAAAAAATAGCCAATGGAAAAAAAGAGAGTCTCTTCAGTAAATGGTGCTGGGAAAACTGGACAGCTATATACAGAAGAATGACACTTGACCATTCTCTTACACCGTACACAAAGATAAACTCGAAATGGATAAAAGACCTCAACTGTGAGACAGGAATCCATCAAAATGCTAGAGGAGAACGTAGGCAGTAACCTCTTCGACATGGGCCACAGCAACTTCTTTTAAGACACGTCTCCAAAGGCAGTTTGTTTTTTTTACAGTACATATGTGCTTTTTAAAAGCAGTCCAGGGACGGAGCTGAAGGAAACTGGCTGAAGAGTGAAAAGAACCAACTGTGAGAACCAACCGAAGCGAGGCTGTGCACATCAGACAGAGAGCAGCAGCTGTGCCGCCCACCAACACGGCCCAGAGCCCAAGACCCCAAGGCCGCCCTGCATTGCTAGGACCCCCCTGGTTACCACAGTTTCCTAGAGGCTAAGCGGAAGGAACCTTCGCACCTACTGCCCAGGGAAGCCTGCGGAAGGCTTGTCTCCCTGAGCTGCAGACAAGAGGCATGGGGGAAAACAAGTGACAAGCAGAAAGGCGGGGTTACAGAAGGGAGCCCAGGAGATGAGCCCAAGAACAGAGCAAAAGGGGATGGTATGACCCTGCGCCGGGGGAAGAGAGGGGGGAAGGGGAGCTCTGCAGCGGGGAGAGCGTACTGGCCCCAGGTCTCAGCCTCAGGCCCCTCACATCACTTTTTACAAAATCTATACAAAATACAGAGTAAGCTCTGACAGGGAAAAGGCCTGAGAGGTAACCCGGCACTGCATACAGCTGGGGAAACCCGGAGCGAGCTACACGGCCCCGAGTAAGGAAACGGTTACGTGACGTGTGGCACATTCATTCTAGAATGTGGTATGGGAAGAGGTCGGCTTGAAGGTACATAGCAGTTAGAGCAAATATAACTTACCAGTAAGGAAGGGACAGAGGACACAAAATTATTCAGACATTTATGCTAACGACAAGAATGCACACGTGAGAAGTTACCAGAACCAAAAGCAGCAGGACCCCTGGTACCTTCCTGCCTTCACATGGCCCTTTGCCGTGTGACACGTGGGAAGAGCCATGAAAGCACACCTGCCCGTGTCACCTGACTGAGCTGTGCCTCCCCAGCCCGGGACCTAGCACCAGCCCCTCGCTCAGCTTTGCTGGGCAGCCGACTTCTAGGACGGAAGCGACAGGTTATCGTTCTTTATGCAAAACAGCAGCAAGTGAGAGGCGACTCTGGTGAAGCTTGAGAAACGTGCTGTCGTTGGCACATGGATGTGTGATGCCATTCTGCTCTTGTCAAGAGTACTTGTAGCAAGGGCAAACCCCAAATAAAATGTTTCTCAAGTCTTAAATCTGGGTTTGGGGAAGGTCTCCGGACACATTCCTCCAGGCAGGCTTCAGGTCTGCGAGCTTCCGAAAGTGCTCGTACAGAATCGGCACGGCAGCGAGACACCCCCTCTGCTTGGCAGGATCAGAACTGTCAGAGGCCGAGTCTCTACACACCTCTACCTCGTGTACACGCACACTTGGGGCAAAGGGAGAGTGCGTTGATGCTGCAGACACTCCACATCATTAACGAGGAGACCTACTACGTTCAGCATGTACCGAATAAAGCATATACCGTGAACGTTCTGGGAGTATGTAAGGTTCTAGAAAGATTTCAATTAAAAAGACCTACAACTTAGCCTTTGGCTTTGAAGGGACTAACACCAGTTTCTAGGTAGCCACTGGCTTGTGACAATTTGACACGGTTTCGGTCCTACCTGCATTTACTTTTCTTCCTATGAGAAACTAAATCCTAAAGCTACTTTGCAACATGCCTGTAAGAACATGGGAAATGCAGACCCAGCAGGGTATCAGGAACAGTGTGCTCCAGAAGGTGCTAGCTCGGAATGCTCCCTTTTCTCCTAAGAGGATGGGGATGCAGGCCTATGGTCAGACCAGGAGCGTAAACCTGTTCCCAAGAGTGCAATATGAGTATTTCTCCCTATAAATATGTCAAAGCGTATTTGTCAAAGCGTACCACCCCACTGGCTTTTGGCTTCCTTCAGGTGACCCTGAAATGAATCAGATAACAATACAACTCTGACCCTAGTCATGTTTGTGGAACTTTCTGTCATTCCCCCAGAGTAAACAATTCGACACCTGGTAAAAATCAACAGAACAGTCCTACAAAGGATTACTTGAATTTATTTTTAAAATGGAAAAACAAACGTATTGAATACAAGTTCCACACTTCGTAACTCAAACGTCATTTTTAAGAATTTCACAAATTTTGAGAGAGATTACAAAAGAAAGTTAACCAATTCCTTTGAATGCTTAATTTTAAAGATCTGGTGAAGGTACAAAATCTTTCAGGAACTGGCTGACTTTCAACCTAGTTTAAGGCTCATCTGCCAGCCCTGTGAGAACCAACTGAAGTGAGGCTGTGCTGTCGCTGTGGGGCTCTGCCTGGCCCACCCTGAGCTCGGGCTGAAAGCAGCCCGCTGGAGCTCCAGGAGGGTGGGTCCAGGAGGTGGGGGGACAGTACAAGATCTCCAAGCACGGGATCATGGGATCTGGGGGAACAACTGGAAATAAGAGTTTGGAGGCAGCAGCCAGGACGTGATGTGATAGTACCGGATGTCTAAAGCTATCTAACTCACCACCGACTACGGAAGAAATGGTTAAATGCAGACATCTCTCCTCTACTGTAGCCTTATACTGTGACATAATGCTCCACTATTTTAAATTCTGCTCCTGAATCGAAAGGGCTTCTTACCCTGGCTTGATCTTGATTATCCCGTAACAACTACTTCCAGTGTGGTCCATGAATACCTTAGATGAACAAATCCTTAATTTCCTACTCAGAGACAAGCTACGTGGTGATGGGACCTTGGCAAATTAAGCATAAAATTTGGGAGTAATATGAGAAGGGCATCTCCCTAATGTTCTGATAACCGTGATTTCATTATCACAAGATGATTACATACATTTGCAATCATGGCAAGCAATTATAATCAAGGTACCTAATCCGTAATATATTTCCCTGTGACTTTCCCTCAGAACTCTAGGGAAAAGGACTGCATCGTAATGAAAGTACTCAGCGATGAAAACAAAAAGCCTATGACCCTCTACAGACCGTTCTATCTAAAACACTCTAGTTAATGTCATTCTATGAAGGAACTTACCATGACCTCAATCAAGAGACTCTGCAAAAATGCCGGATCTCATCGATTTTTCTAGCAAAACACACGTTGCTAAGAGTTTATCCTAAATTTCCCCAATAGTTTATAGAAGCACTTATTTACATACGTGTCATCATCAGGACATCTGTTAGAAGTGTCACCATTTTCCAGAACAGAGAGAACAAATGTCAGAGATTATAAAGAAAAGCCAAAATAATAACTAAGATTCTCGTAACTGATTGAAGGAACCAGATGCAAAGGATACCTAAGGCTGCGCCTCTCCCCACTCTCTCTGAGGGAAAAGAACTGTCCAGAGAAGCCGACAACAGATGTGGGCCGGGGCCGCTGTTTGACAGTGGCAGGTGGTGAGAAGAGGAAAAGGCAAAAGAGTGTGCCGCTCCAGAGCCCCTCCTGTCTGCCTCCGTGGATGGCTGTGGAAGTGTCATCTGGGGGGACGGAGCTGGGCCCGGAGGCCACCTCAATTCGAGGCTGGTGTGCGCAGCCCTCTAATCACAAAATTATTTTTCTCTCATGTGAGCCAGGACCTTGACAATCGAGACACCTGCACGTTTCCATTTTAGGTTTTGCTTCCCACGGAAAAGTGCAATGATCTCCAAGAAAAGGCCGGTAAGTGGGGCAACCCCTGCATTGGTATTCGAATTCCGTCTTAGAAGACTGGAGGTGGGGGGAGGGAATAAATTACTGACCTTATTTGAAAATAAACAGGTAAATTCCACTTATTATTGAAGCTGTGATAGGCAGGATGAGCTCTTAGTCTCCTCACACTGGCCTGGGATCCACACTGCTGTTCAAACGCTCTCACAAAATCCATACTTACGGTGTATTTCTAAAAGAAGAACACACAGGTGGGCGTTTCACTGTAAGCACACTAACCAGAGACGGGAACATGCACGGAAAGCTGTAATCCAGAGAGAGAAGGGGAGCCCTAGGACTCCGTTCCCAGAGCCAACAGGGACCTCAAGAGATCGTCCTTCCCAGGTCCCAACTTGAAGATCCTGTAATGCCCAAGTGGTCCGGTGACCGGCTCACGAGCTTACGTGACAAGCTCATCTGGAAACCCAGTGCTCTGCAAAGGACAGCTCTCATGTTCCAGGGCACCCCTAACCTAGCCCACTGGAACGAGACGAGACTGGAAATTAAGTGGTCTCGCTTTCACTGCTGCTCCAGAAGAAGCAGCAGGACAAGAATCAAACCAGGGGAGCAGTCCAGTCCTTTCTACAGACAGAACAGCACGAAAGTGGATGGGGACGGGTGGGAGGACGGGGGGGTCACACCACCGTGAAGAGCAACAGCTGAAACTCACCCAGCATTCATCACCTGTGCACTGTGCTTAAAACTGTACCACTTAATTTCGCCCACAAAACTACCCTACCAGTAACTACTGCTTGTACTTTAAGGACGACATTTCCTCTTCTGCTTAGGCTCCGAGAGAATTTACCCCCAGACGAAGCTAACAGAGGACACAGAACCGGGGTCAGCCAGCGGAGCAAAACCGCAGATGTGGTGAAATGCGGATTCCCTTGTGGGAACTCCAGACGTCCGAGTGCCCAGGCTATTAGGAGAACGTGTGTGGACCTTCCACGGACTTCTTAATTAAGATGGGCTCAATTCTGGCTCACCAAACCATTCACCTAAATTTGCTGAAGTCTGCGCTTAGGCCCGAATTACGGTGCCCTGAATACTACACATTTTTAATTTCTTTCAATTGGTTCTGAGCAACAGATCCCCTGAGTGTGGGGTCTAGGCATGTGGAGTTGAGATAAAAGTATTATTCATCCTTTTGGGATAAAACGTATTCTACCTCTGCATAGGACAGGATGTTAAAGGATTACAAAGATGTTTCTCTCTTCACAAGAAGCATGTCACAGCAATGTGGAAAGCTGAAAGCATTTTTTGAGAGAAACTGACAGATGCTATGCTTGCTTGAAATATACCCACCAACATTAAAGCACTGGTTTAGAATTCTAAAATCAAAGCGCTGTGAGAAAGTGTCATTTCCGAGCTAAAACATCTCCTGAGCCTAACGTGATCCATACAATTCTCTAGAGTACAGCAAAATGTAAAAGGTCTTAAATGGTTCCTGCCTAAATCACTATTTCATTCTGCTTACAGTATCTATTTTTGAAAGCCCTAATTTTCAAAATCACAAAAATCACTGTCACACAATTTACTGAAAGTGACACCAAGTGATCGTATTGTTCAACATACTGTTAACATCACAATGAGTCACGAGGTCAGTGGTATTTCTGGAATAATAACGCTCCAAATTTGTTGTCTTACCTGTTTTTGAAGTCCACCAGCCCCCCAGCTCACCGCACTTACTGCCTGCCTCTCTACGCTTTAAAAATTAACAAGGATTTTACAATTCCATCGATACCTTTTGTTTTGCTTAAAAATTATACAGTACTGGGACGCCGGGGTGGCTCAGTTGGTTGGACGACTGCCTTCGGCTCGGGTCATGATCCCGGAGTCGAGTCCCACATCGGGCTCCCGGCTCCATGGGGAGTCTGCTTCTCCCTCTGACCTTCTCCTAGCTCATGCTCTCTCTCACTGTCTCTCTCTCAAATAAATAAATAAAATCTTTAAAAATTAAAAAAAAAATTATACAGTACAGATCTGCAAACCTACTTTTTCATGGAAAACAATTGCAACGAGATTGGCTTTTAATGGTTTCTAGGATCTTTTTTAAAAAGTGAGAAAATAATATATGTATCTAGTCACAACTGTGTTCAGACTGGATTTTACTAAACATTGTCAAATTAAAATACTTATTCCCAAAAGTATCAGGGACTATTACTTGGATGAAACGATTTTTAAATACATGCTCACTCATGAACTCAAATTTTTATTAAAAAAATAACACCACAGAACCAAGACTCTGCAGAAAACATGATTAGCATCAAGTCTCTGTTTAATATCTTCAAGAATCAAGAGGATGGAGGAAAAGGTACCTCGTGAAATGCATCAGGATTCCCGGGATTAAAAAGAGAAGGCAATTTTTCTTCTAATCCTCGTACTATTTCTGGCCACACAGAGTTCACCAAAAAGTCATATCCAGGAACAGTATTGCCTTTTTCACTGTAGGACAAGAGCAAAATCTCAGTCAGATACACTGTGCTCTTCTATTTACAAAGGGCGAAATTCTACTGTGCTGCTTTTACTAGAAGTTCCTCAGCCTAACACTTATTTCAATCTTTACGAACAACTCTCTCTGTCAATGAGCTGGTTTAGGGCCGACACTTCTATCTTACTCTTTGATCCCAGACTCACCTGGAAGCTGGTGTGTCCTCTGTGGCCTGACTCTTCTATCTATCACACAGGAGAGCAAGCTGGTGTCAGACTGCCTTGGCACAATTCCTCCCCTAATTAGGCCACCGTATTTACACTCTATCTTGGATAAGAAGCAGTCTAATAACACAAGAAAAGCGATCTTCGCATTGAGGTGTTGTAAATGACACTAATTACCAATTACTAACAGCTGTGCGAAGATGCCGCCCTCTCTGAGATCACCTTCAGTTCTCCAGCTGTAGGACTGCTCCGTGTAAAATCTTGATCACAAATTCCGATACAGAATACCTACCACACTAATGTTTTTGTGTGTGTCCATGCTTTATTTTGCATTTTTTAACAAAAGGCTGGACTCTGGATTTCTAGTTCTAGAATTCGACGAGAGGCAGAGGCAACACAGACATGAAGCATTCACTCGGAAGCCAGAGTGCCTGCGTTCAAGTCGTGGGCCCTTTACTTTCTATGTTTTGTTGTCTTCGTCTTTAGATGGACATGACAGCATATCACAGGTTCATCATACGGGTTAACGTCTACCAAGCATTTAGGCTGGGGCCTGGCGTACAGTAAGTGCTATGTTAGCAATGCTTTCATACATAAGTAAGTAAGGCAGATTCCTTAAGTATCTCCTGAATTTAAAGACACATAAATATGTTTCAGGCAAATGCCACCGCGATGATTACCCGCTCCGATGGTTGTATACTGCGTCACATGCTCTACTTTTAAGAAAATTTTCTTGAACAATGGTCAGCAATGCAGTACACGTTCTTATTTAAGCTAAAGTGGGAGTTCTGTAGCTAAGCTGCGATAGCATATTGGGATTTTACTATGCTGGCGTTAAAAATCAACAGAAAAATGCTTTCATAATCTTCCTGCTTAGCAAAAATTATCAGGAAACACAGGTTATAAAGGAAGCTAGGCTTCACTTCCAGAAAGGGATACCAAATAATCTTACTATAGTTTAGTATTGATAAGAAATCCCCTGTGGGTTGGAAGAGGGCTGGGGAGGGCAAAAAAGAAAGAATAACATTAAGGGTTTTAAAACTACAGATGCACAGAGTATAAGCAACATTAAATAACAAGATCTCCACATCCTCAAGGTAAATATCTACTTAAAGCCCCAAAGAGAAAATTTACATCCTCAAGATGAACAGCTGAAACAGATGGCAAATGAGGGAAGTGAATCCTTATTCCTCAGAAGATAAATCCTGCATGGCGCCCGGTGCTGCCAGATTATAAAGGGCATGTGCGGACGCGACACATGGAACAAGTGAAAGACGGACAAGGAAAGCGCTGAGCCGAGCGTGTGGAAACCTGGAGGCAGGAGCTAAGTGGGGGTGGTCAGGGGCAGCACAATCAGGGTGCTTGAGGCAAATGACGACCTACAGAGGTACAATTTAGATTCCTCGGTTAAGCATCTGCCTTCGCTTGGGTCATGATATCGGGTCCTGGGACCAACCCTGCACTGGGCTCTCTGCTCAGGGAGGAGTCTGCTTCTTCCTCTTCCTCTGCTCCTCCCGGGCTCATGCGTTTTCTCTCTCTCTCTCCCCTTCTCCCTCTTACATAAATAAGTAAATAAAATCTTTAAATAAAAAAACATAGATTCCGGGGTGCCTGGGTGGCTCAGTGGGTTAAGCCTCTGCCTTTGGCTCAGGCCATGATCCCAGGGTCCTGGGATGGAGCCCCGTATCGGGCTTTCTGCTCAGTGGGAAGCCTGCTTCCTCCTCTCTCTCTGCCTGCCTCTCTGCCTACTTGTGATCTCTGTCAAATAAATAAATAAAACCTTTGGAAAAAAAACAAAAACAAAAACAAAAAAAAACACAAAAAACCCCATAGATTCCCCAAATTTCTGAGGCTTCTACGTGAATTCGGCCACACTGAAAATGGTGGGAGAACTTGCAAAGCTTTGAAACTTGACATTTCAGGACCAAGACTAGCCTTGTCAAATCTAATGACTGGCTGTTTCCTAACTGTGGTTTCTTTAGTTTTGCATCATGACTTTTCTTCTTCTTCTTCTTCTTTTTTAAAAAATTTTATTTGAGAGAAAGCACAAGCCAGGGGTCAGGGCAGAGGGAGCCAACACAGGGCTCGATCCTAGGACCCTGAGATCATGACCTGAGCAGAAAGGCAGAGCTCAACCGACAACCACCCAGGCGTCTCTACATCATGACTTCTAAATTCTTAATGTGAAATCCAAATCCAGCTAAATCTTCATGATTACTAACTGCAAGCGGCAAAACCAGGCTTTCTCTAAATTCCTGTAATGAAAACAGGGTATTTCAATGGTCAAGTGGCGTATTTATTACTCCAGGTTTTTCTTCCCACAGAACACAAATTCAAGACCAACTACATTGCTTGCTTACTTCATAAAGATTAGGGCCCTCCTTAGCCACAGATTCATTCTTTCATTTTGCAGACACTGGGTAGTTTTATCTTTAAGATGCTGTGCCAGGTGTGGGCAGGAAGGCGTGGGCAGCACAGAAGGGAGCACGTGCTAAGTCTATGGACATCAGTTCTCAATAGATTAAAAGCCAAATGGAATCCAGAGGATGTGCCTAATGGTGAACAACAGGATACAAGATGGTCTCTTGAAAGAAGTAGTACCTCAGGCACGCCTGGGTGGCTCAGCGGGTTAAGCCTCTGCCTTTGGCTCGGGTCATGATCTCAGGGTCCTGGGATCGAGTCCCACATTGGGCTTCCCGCTCAGTGGGGAGCCTGCTTCTCTCTTTGCCTTCCCCTCTGCTTATGCTTTCTCTAATAAGTAAATAAATAAATAATCCAAAAAAAAAAGAAGTGGTATTTGGACTGGAGCTTCATGTGGAGTGACAGGTCAACAGAAAGACAAAGGGAATGTGACAGTCGGGAAGCAATGAGGGAAAACACAGAAGCGCACAGTACAGATAGATGTTCCTCGGCTTATGATGGCCTCAGCTCCTAATAAACCCATTGTTCAGCTGGAAATCTCTTTAGCTGAAAATGCATGGAATACACCTAAGCGACTGAACATCAGAGCTCAGCCCCGCCGACCTTAAATGTGCTGAGAACACTTACAGTATTGCACAGTTGGGCAAAATCCTCTAACACAAAGCCTATTTCACAATAAAGTGTCTGGTATCTCATGTAATTTGCTGAACACTGCACTGAAAGCCAGAACAGGATGATTCAAGTGTGCTGGTTGCTGACCCTCGTGATCACGTGGTTTGCCTGGGGGCTGTGCTCACCGCCCCAGCCCAGCATTACAAAAGAGGATCCCACTGTAGATCGCCAGCCCGGGAAAAGATCCAAACTGAACGCACTACTATAAAAAGTCAAAAAACCATAAACTGAACCAATGTGAAGTCAGGGATCTTCTGTACCAGGTGTGCTAGGGAAGGTCAAGTGCTCCTGTCTGGCCAGGAACCATAGTGGTATGGGGGAAAGTTCCACAGTAGAAAGTTCTACAGCGGAGAACCACTAGGACTCAAGCACCAAGGGCCTCACAGGTTGTGCCAGGAAGACTGGATGCTCCTCTGTGGGCGATGAGAAGCCACGAGCAACTCAGGAAGGCCGCAGAGCTCTGGGCAGGTGGGACGGCCGAGGGCTGCAATGAAGAGGGACAGGTGGAGCCGGGAGACCAGGTGGGGAGAGCCCGCTACCCTGGACAAAAGGCGACAAAGGCCTGGACTGGGATGACGGAGATGGTGGAAGGTAATGGGACATTCATGAAACGGACTGGAAAGCCATGGAAATAAAATAAGAGAGGGAGGGAAAACCGAACAGGACTTTAATCACCATCAGTATAAAATGTGTTGAACTAAACTGAATTGGTATTTCTAGACAGATGATGACATCACAACAATGGAAGGAAACCAATTTTGATTTTGAACCTGGTTAAGGAGAAAGTATAGACAAGAGAAAAGCAGAGGCTCTGGAGTCACAGAAATGTCACCGTCAAGATTCGTCCCCACTCTTCGTTCCCTTCCCTGTAACCCCAGGCGAGCGACACCCGCCTCACAGCACTGGTAACAAACAGGGAAGCGCACACGTTCCCGGGTCAGACAGGACAGCCAGGGGTCAGCGGCGCATGAGGAGGTGACAGGTGGTCACTAAACTGAGCTCAGGCGCATGCACAGCAGTTTACGTCACCTTGAGATGGCGCCTCCTGTGACCTCTCGAAGAAGGCGGCAGTGGTGAGGAACGAACTCCAGGAGCTTGGCATACATGATCTCTAGGCCGTCCGGATGAGACTCAACGATCTGTTCTACGATCACCTAGAGGAAGGAAGAGCGTTTTTTTGTTGTTGTTGTCTTTTAAAGCACCTAAAAGAGAAGTATGAACTCTACACTACAGACAAAAGAATCGAGTAACCCTTAAAAATGCACTTCGCCATTCCTCCTCCCCACTCAACATGCTTTCTAAACAGGAGGTAAGTAACAGCGGCGCGAAAATCTAGGTCCCGGGATTTGGGAACACTGTTCCAACCCTGGGGGACACAGAGGCTGGGGGACAGAGACTGGCCTGAAGCTAAAACATCACACACACTCATCTGTTTCCCTTCTGAGCTTAAAAGCAAAATACTGTGTCTCCAGACAACAGCTCCGTGCCATCTTCACCCTGGCCTTGTCCTCTACCGTCTCCAGAACAGGGAAAGGGCTGAGACGGAGAGCGATGGAATAAAACACATCTTATTTTGCTTTAGTATTTTATTTTTTGTGGTGAGGCTGAGTTGCAGGAGGTGAATGACAAGCATACAAACTTAAAATACAAACATGGCCACAGTTCATCTAATGACACGGAAATGTAAAGTACTTCCCTAATTTAGCATATTAGATTCAGTTCAATGAAAAGGGCATAAATTAAAGAACTAAAATATTTTCATTTAGTGACAAAGAATAACGTGATCTTTTTCACCCCCACAGAGAGAGCTATGAACTGTAATAGGATACATACAAAGAACTGACAGATCATTTATTTTTAGTAGTCCTAATGAAGCTGAGAGGATTACTGAAATTAATCCTTCAATTTCACTTCTATCAATGGGATGCTGTCCCGTTTTAAAACTGGAAGCCTTTCATCCTGAAGTCATGGTGGGTAGCTTTGTACTTACTGGACAGAAAGAACACTCGCACTGGCAGGTTGACTGAAGAAAGCCCTCAAACGCTGAGACTGGCTTCATGATTTCTATCAGCCTGAACCAGATGAAACCGACGCTCTCTAAGTGGGAAATTGCTGAGTGCTGGCGGCCTCACACAGCGCAGCCCGTACTCTGGCCGCTCAGAGGCAGGATACACTGACTCCCTGTATTTAACTGTATCCTCATAGGTCAAGGACACTGGGTAACCAAGTTCCGGACTTAAGGTACTACCCCGCTAACTCGCCCATAAAAGCCCTTTATCTTTGAATATTCCCTCCCTCCCACCTTCCTGGCCTAGCAAACTCCTCCATGGTTTTCAAGACTTAGGCCACATCAATTCTGCGAAGACGCCTCCCCTCACGGACTTTCCCTGCGCACAGGGCTGTCTTCCAGCTCCTCCAGCGGGCACGGGCGCCTTGGTGGGGTCACGCTTTTCGGCAACTTCATTGACGTGTAACTCACAGAAATTGAAATTGACCTGAAAATGTTCTGATCCGTACCTTCTTCCTAGGCAAGTCCCTCACCCCTACTAAATTAAGATGATCCCTGAGCTATGGCATCACTGGAAGAGACCAGAGCGCATGCCTGATTCCTGCCATGCTGACGGGCACCAACCGGGCCCAACCCTTTCTTACAACCAGAAGAGCAGTAACTAGGAGCATCTTCAAGGAAGAGCCCTGAGCTCTCTCACACCCAGTCAAGAATCAAAGCCAGAGTAGATGCTCTGTGTTTGCAGAATAAAGTGCATGGGGGCACAAACCTCATCCATGTACGGTTTCACCAGTACTTGACCGACTAGCGCCTCTGCGTCCCGTGTCTTGTCAATTGTGGCGTAGGTCCGTAGGCAGTGCCGTATGATGTCAACATTGGAAGTCTGAAGACCTTCTAACAGCAGGCCTTCCAGGGACTGCTGCAGCATGGCCGTAATGCCAGCTATACGCTGCAAGAACAGAGGGACAAGGAAAGAAAGGTCCAGGCAGAACAGTTTCTAAAAATTCAAATATATATGTATAATTTATATACATATGTGTTATATATATAAAGCAGGCCTCTAATTCTACCAGAATATATGTAAGATGAAAATCCCAACATTTCCTAGAGAATAACAATGAATCTCTTCTCCCCACGATTTCTTTCTTTCTTTCTTTTATTTTTTAAAGATTTTTATTTATTTATTTGTCAAGAGAGAGCACAAGCACACAAGCGGGCAGAGGCGGAGGGAGAAACAGGCTTCCTGCCAAGCAAGGAGCCCAAGGTGGGACTCGATCCCAGGACCCTGGGATCATGACCTAAGCCAGAGGCAGTGGCTTAACCGACTGAGCCACCGAGGCGTCCCCTCCCTGTGATTTCTTTGAAGGTAAGTCAGCTTCATCAAAGGGAAGTTTAGACAATTACTGAACGACAAAAAGTTATTTGCCTCTTAAGCTACGGAGTAAATCTGACAAGTGTGCATTTAAAACTGGTCAAGGGCTTTGGATAAATGAACTCTGACTACATCATATGAAATTCAGAATTCATTTTACTCGCATAGTTTAGAGACTACACTTGTGTCTTTACACAAAATCTACCTAGTGTGACCCAATGGAAGCAGGGTCCCAAGCAGCAGACACTAAAAGAAAAAATTCAAAGCTAGCTTCAAAATCCTGTAGAGTAGCAATTATCAGGGGGCAATGCTAGGTCAAACCAAAATCATCCAGGAAATTCGCAAACAGCACACTGAAAATCAAAACCAACACTTACTGGTCTTACTTTGTCCAGAAGAGGCATGCCTTTGCTCTGAACAGCATGAAACTGTAACTGGTTAAATTCTGTGGCAATTCTCTCCAAAATCTGTCCAGTCCAGAGGGGGCTAGTAGAGACAATTAGAGAAGTGTAATTCCCAAAGTTGATTTGCGAGCGACCACATCACCTGGTTAGCAATGCTGACTCTGGCGCCCCCCGTGCTCTAACTTTCTTCACAATGTGTTCCCAGCCACAACCCGTCACCCCCGGTGCCCCCCACGCCTTACAGCGCTCAGGCACCTGCACGCCATCAATTTTCAGGACAAACTGTCTGTGCAGCAGGCCCCAGGTGCGGGGGATGAGGAGAGGGGAGGGCGTAGAAGCCACCGAGGCAGCCTGGCCCGGGCCACAGGGCCCAGGCAAGGGGATGGAGCTATTTTAGGTCAGTGTTTTAGGTCAACTGCGTGTTTCCACCACGTTCCTCGGGCTCTCCCATTCGTGCCCTTCTTCTCCCTTCTTCTCCCATTCTCTAGCCCCCTCCTCTCTCTTCCCCTGTCCTACTGTTCATACCCGAATCCCCCTCTTCTTCTCCGCCTGCCTCATTCTCCCTCCCCAGTACCTCCCCAGTACCAACTACTGCTGTCTCCTCAATCAGCTAAAACCGGCCGCCTAGCAGCAACCCAGGAAATCCCTCAGAGCAGCGGACTCCAAGTTTACATTTACCCAACGGCGGAAAGAGCAAGCTCGGTGCTCCGGGAGCTAGTGAGAAAACACTTACAAGTGCATCTGCCACCAAGTGGACTGGATACACTTCCCTCCCGCCCCCCACATTAGAAAGCGTCAACCCCATTCAAAAGGAAGCCGAACAGTGAAAGAAAATAAAATAAAATAAAATAAAGGCCCCGAAGCACCTGCTGGGCTCTTTGAGGCATCCCACATCTGAGGATGGGCAGTCAGGTAGTGAGGAAACACACTGTAAGGAAACCCAAAACATCTGGAGACCCGCGGCAGTGCGCCCAGTCCCGGAGCATCAGAACTAGTGTGGAGGGAAGGCAAGCGATTGGCACGACCAATGCCGAAGCCTAATCCCAACCTCTACTGACTGATCCCGTGGGCATTTCCTATTTATCCTTATCTCGACGTTTCTGGGCCTGGCAAGCATGATGGATTTACCATGCGCCAACGCTGCTCTGGCTTTCCTGACTCTAGAGCTCAGAGCTGCTCTTCTCAAGAAAAAAAGTCCTCCAAGGTAATTCTGAGCAAGAAAGCGCACAATGTCTGTTTATCAAGGACAGCGTTGCAAAGGGCCAGGATTATAGACACAGAGCTCACTGAGGTGTTTCTATCCGAGGGGCGCAGCGGCAATGGCAAAGATGGGAAGAACACTGGAGGGCCGGCTCCCCAGGGACCGAACGAGGACGTGGCCGGAGGGGCTGCAGGCACTGCGGAGGGCCGCAGCGAAGTGGAGCTGCTGGAGACACATGGCCTGCAGAAGGGCCGCGCACCGAGTGTCTGCTAAATGCGGGCGAACAGGGGCAGAAGCACGAGAGCAACGGGCTAGAGACACAAGCATGGGGGGGGGCTGACCATGTAGTTGAACGCCTTGATGTGAAAGGGGGCAGAGACCTTGCACCAGAGAATGGCTTCCTTTGGGATGTGTCCATTCTGAATCTCCATCATGAGACATGTGGAGCATATGGTCTCTCAAGTTCCTTCCAAATCTAAAACCTTAATTCCTAAAATTTAGAAACCTAACTCCGCCTGCAGGAGGGACTGTTAGCCTCACACGACAGAGCATGCAGGGCACCAGGCTACCTTGACGCGGGCAGCCCAGCTGGTACGTGCAGGACCAGCCCGGGCTCCTCCCACTGCACCACTATGCATCTCACGGTGCTGACAGGACCTAACAACTCATTTTCTGAGTCACTCATCTACCCTGCCTGACTGAAAATTCACACCAGGAAGGGAACAAGACAATCACAGTATAACAAAGAGAGCCATCATCTTTTTCCTATTTCATAAGCTTTTTCTTTCCTGTTTGTAAATTTCAACTGGATGTGTCCTACACTGTTTCGTAATAATACAATGCTGGTGCAAAATACATCAGTGGTAATACTCTGGGCATGTCTAGGAAAAAAAAATCTGAGCAAGATGAATGGTAGGTATGCCTTGAAGATCAACAGGATTTTGCTAGTCCTCAGGGAAGGTGATTCCAAATATAAAACTTTTCCACTGGAAGCATAGTGATGTGCTGGAACTGTGGTCTAGAACCAAAGGGTTTACAGGGACGTGTTACAGACGTCACCATTTCATGCTCTCCACTCTCCTGGAGCTACATTCAAAAACACTAAGCCACAAACCTGGATTTTCTTCTTGTTCAGAAATGAATTCTAACTAAGCCCTCCCCACCAAATTGGGCTGGATGTGAAGTATTAATTTATGTGCTACTTAGTTAAAAAAAAAAAAATGCTTACCTGCTCGCTTCGAGTGCAGAGGTTTCTTTAGAACTTTGTGAATTTAAGATTTTTTCAATCTTTTCAACTGATCGAATAACTTGTATAAGCCTCAACACACACATCTATAAAAATAAAAATTAAGCAAACAAAAAAAGTCACCATCTTTACTCTTAATCATCTTTATTTCCCATGCTAAATGCAGGAAAATATAAAACCAAAAGTCAACTCCAAATATGTAGGGCATGCTATATTTTGAATATATCTATGAAACACAGAATTCTCAAGAATGCAAATCTTAGTTCTGGCTTTCTAGAATAGGCACACTTCAATATTCTATTGCAAGTTTATAGAAAAAAAAAACCCCTAGACTTTGCTTTCTCATATTCTATACTCTTATTTCTTCTTTCTCCCATCCTGAATCTTTCTATGGGCATTTCTTTCCTATTTTTTAAAAAAGATGTATTTATTTGAGAGAGAAAGAGAGAGACTGCATGTGAGCGTGCAGGGGAGGGGCAGAGGGAGAGAGAATCTCGAGCAGACATCCTGCTGAGCACAGAGCTCAATGCGGGGCTCAATCTCATGACCCTGAGATCATGACCTGAGCCAAAATCAAGAGCCGGACGTTTAACCAACTGAGCCACCAGGCGCCCCTCCGTTTGTTTTCTTATGGCCCTTTATTCATGTTTTAACTTTGGCTTCCGATCATACTGACCCTCTCAGTTTATATGTGCGTATACCTATCTGCCCAAGCACCAATTCATTAAAGACCTTTTACACTACAAATATTATCAAAGAGGTTGAGGGACATTATGAAAACTCTCATCCTTAAAGAACAAAAAAATACAAAGTCATCCATTCAATAAATAGTTACTGAACACCCCTGGGAGCTTGACATTCGTCCCGACGCGGGGGGGGGGGGGGGGGGGGGGGGACACGAGAAAATGCAAGAAAAACACCCTGCTCTCACAAAGCTTACTGTTTTGTCTGGAAGCGCACGGGAAGCATTCTTTGGACAAAAGCTGTGAGGAGATCTAGAGGCGAATTAAACAGAAGGTCCCCTCAAACAGGCTTCTCCCCACTGAGATTTTAACAAATATGCTAATAATACACATAGAAAACATTGTACAGAGCAGCAGGCCAGAGTCAGAAGCCCGGACTCCCAATGCCCGCTGTGCCCCTACATCATTATGATCATGAATGAAATCGGGGACACTTGAAACTGGAGATAGCACTAAGGGGCGCACTCCCAGGGTGAGCCCTCGGATGTACGGAACCGCTGCCTGTCTCACACAACTGAAACTAAGCCAACACCACATGCTAACTACTGGGAATCGAAAAAATTAAAGTGAACACAGAACATAAAGAACACAGAATCAGAAAATAACAACAAACCTGCGGCAGAATCCCGAGTTTGCTTTAGAAAGCCCACTTCTCCCCTAGTCTCTATCTAATACAGGCCTATTTTCTTTACAGGGCCGCTGAAAATTTATACGGTCGTTAAACTGTCAAGCCCTGCACCGACAACACTTATCACTGTTTCTTGTTCTGGAAAAAGTGAGTGATCTTGAGACCATGTGGGTACCTCTAAAATTCTGTCTCATTATTTCAAGTAGATAATGTGACATAATGCATGAGAGCTTTGAAAAAAAGCTGAATACTGCTGACAAGTACGCGGAGACAAGAGGAGAGGGCTTTAACTGGCAGGCAGCGTAAGAAATCTAGTGGAGGGTACCTTTTTCTTCCTTATGTCCTCTTGTTTACACATTCGTTCATCTACTGCCCGAATTCCTTCACTGACAGATGACCTGAGACTCTTTAAAAGAATAATAAAGAAAATGTATTACAGACGTTGTTTTCTCACATTACCAAGTTCCTACATCTCACTCAATTCCACAGAACTTAATACCTGCGCAGCAGTACTATGCAGATATTGACAAAAACACGATATACCAGACACAATTACTGTTGAGGGGACTCATGATCTGGGGGCAAAATGACACAAAGGCAGGGTCGCCAGAAGAAGAATGACACATATACAGTGAAAGTCGGGGAGGTGGGGGGTGGTTAGAACAGAGAACAGGTAATCTGGAGCAAAGTACAGGGGAGTCTGGAAATGTGACGGGGCTCGAATCAGACTCTGAAAACGATGTGTACACAGCTGCTGAGGTGGGGGGGATGTGGAGAAGAGGTCCATGCAGACGCACTCAGGGTCAGGGTCGGACAGGCACACAGCAGTGTGCACTGCAGGCTTCCTTCTGGAGAGAAGCAGAAACAGGAAGGGAGGGCCAACTTCACTGAGATGAGGGCTTTAGATTCTGCACGTTCTGGAGAATGAGAGAATGTCAAAGCACTGATGCATGATGATGAAATGTGGGTTTGGGAAAACTAGGAATCAAGAATGAAGACCAGAAGACCAGAAAAAGGCAGAGCGCATAGGTAGAGAAACATGTCCAGAAGCTAATGAATAAAGAGATAATTAGGAATTAGGGCCAAAACAAAGGTTAACAGAAACAACTAGAATAAAGTAGGCATATCACAAAAATTCCACAGGAAGGTGAATTAATTCACTCCATCAACATTATGAAACACCTCCTAGACGTCAGTATTGTGGGAGCCCACAGGGATACAATGAAGACAGAAATAGTCGTATCTCAGTGGTCTGAGAATCTCACAGAACAGCTTCAGAGTTGGGACCAGAAAGCAGGTCAGGCCTGTGGCTGAGCAGGACCAAAGTGGCTATAAAACGGGCCATGGAAAAGGAAGGGGATAGGGTCCTGGCAGGGGGCGAGGTAGGATAGGAGCCTGTGCGAACAGAGCAAATCTGCCTCCAGGGAGGGTGTTTGAGAGAAGAGTGGGAGGCCAAAGGAAGGTTGGGCTCAGGAAACAGCACCGCTACGAGGCCCCAGGAGGAAGAGGAACACCAAGGAGGCAGCAGGAGAGCCCCACAGCAGCTGGTGTGGAATCCAACACTGGACCACGAAAATCACTTCCATTCCAAGGAAAAGTACCTTTAACAAGATTTTGTAAAATTCAAACAAGACATAAACCATGGAAAGTATCGGCTAGCTCAAGGCACAACTCAAGATTTTTACCTCTTTCACGAACTCTTTCCTGCCTACCCCTCCCCTGGGCTTCTCAGCACTGACATTTCTGTCACTCTGCATTTTTCTTGGTTCTGACCATGCAGTGTGTCTTCCCTTAAATTATCTTCTCTTTACATTCTCTCTAGGATGCAGGCACTGTCTTAGGGGCAGGATGCATGAGGCCACTCAAGCTAGAGGAGACACACAAGGAAGGATGGAGTCGTTTACGAGAAGTTTACGACAGGGCATCAGAACGGATGGAGGCCGGAAGTCAGGGCACCAGACATGGACAGGGGAAGTGGGGAAGACAGGGCAGCACCGTTTTCTGTTGGAAGAGATGCCACAACTCCCCTCCACAGTTCACCCGGGTGCAGTTCCTATTCCCAATGGCTTAGAGGTGGGGAGTCCCATTCCCACAACAGAGATTTTTCTGAGAGAACATTCAAATGTAACATTTATTAAGTATTACATTTTATTTATATTATCCTTCAGTTCCATTAGGGATTACACAGTTTTTGTAGATCAGCCCAGGAACCTAATCACATGTAAATTACGTGGGGGGGTGGGGTGGGGGGATATTTACAAGATTATAAACTGTTAAAATACAAGTCATTCGTAAATTGGAAACCACTTACATATGACCAAAGTGGCATTAATAAGTTGAATTTGGAAATATGCTTCCTCTCCCCTGACATTTTAAGGCCGTCTACTCTGAGAATCTGTCTTCTTCAAATCGAACATGTTTTTTAGGTTTTTAGCATATGTGAAAACAGAAAATTATTTACAATTCTTCTGAAGGTGAATACTATAATCATGAACCATTAAAATACAACCACCAGTACCACCAACCTAACAGATGAAAAGAATTCTTAGAGAAAAGCCGATAAGGACAACATGCGTCACAGTAGACTGTTTTCATTCACTGGGGACTTACCAGAACTTCTTCTCGTAACTGTCCCAAAGGCACAGAAAGCTGATTGAGGGCTTTGTCCATGCCGACCTAAAGGCAAAGCCAGGTTGGCACAAACACATCACAATCAGGAGTAACAGTGACGTATCTACTTAACGATCAAAGCAGTACCAGATTTAAGTGATTTTTTTGGCACAACCGTATTTTGCTACTTAACTAGCTAAACAACAGAGGTGTTACTTGGCCATTAATGTTGCTCAAAGAGTATGAAAAAATCTGCTGAAATACATGAAACTATAAAAATAAGGGAAGTCATGAGAAACGAAATTTTCCTTAGGAACAATTTGCCTTTAGATGACATTTTAAATGAATGTGAAAAATTTTCACAGAAGGTGAACAGTTCTGTCTGTAATTGATGATACTCAGCCAGCTGATGTGAAAGTCTGATGGGCTATGTCTCTCTTAAACATTATTATAACCCTTGAGAAAAATCCAAATTAAATAGAAATAAAACTTTCTAGGTTTCTAATCCTATTGGGACATTTATCTTAGTGTTATATTTCCCCAAAGCAAATATGCATCATTAATTTTAATGCTTCTTGAAATTCCTGTGGAGCTGTGACTTTCTGTGCTTTTTTGGACAAACAGATTTAAAACAAAATGAAACATCAACAAGGAGATTTTTCTGCCAAGTAATAAAACTCAACATTTCTCAATGGCTTTTACCATCAACTAATAAGCTCATTGCAAATCATTCTTATATTTTTATAAAAACAAACTTTTAAAATATCAATATTGGCCAATGTTCCCTCAACCTAGCTCTGGCTAACAGATATACCTGGGAGTAAATTAAACATTTCTGTAAAAGTGGTGCACATTTGCTCCTACAAATTAGTCTAAACCAAGGAAGATTTCAGGGTAATCACTTAGCAACTAACAAAACAACCCCTCGGATATTATTATCCTTTACTTTTCACTGCTGACTAATGAATTTGAAACATAATCAAACTAGAGCAGCCTTAAATGAATAAAAACTAAAATAAAAAAAATGCATTCCAAAAAGTTTAGTTCTTTTATTAATGAATTTGGTAATTTCTTCAAGTTTCTGGTGGGGGTGGGGGGTAATCAACTGAAAGGTTTCTCAAAACTCTGTCCTTTTAATAAATATGAAGGAGAGAGAACGTGTGTGTGTGTGTGTGTGTGTGTATGTGTGTGTGTGTGTGTGTGTGTGTGTGTAGGACTTGCAAATTTCAGGTTTACCAAGTTTGTGGAAAGGTTGACAAAATCTGCGTAATCCTTGTTGATGAGCTCAACCATGGCTGTTTTAAGAAGTTTATAGTAGAGTTCCAGATCTCCTCTTAGTTCCTCCAGCTGGACACGCTTCCTACAGTCAGACACAAAATGATCGACGTCGAAATCTTCCTGAAAATCAAACCAGAAAGAAAAAATGACTGTACTGATATCACATTTTACCTATAAAAATAAAACCAGAGAAAGAATAAAAGAGAAACGCCATTCTATTCATTTAAGAGGCCGTATTACTGCAGGGGAGCACACACAGGGACATCGGGGGTCTGCTCACTTCAGAATGGTTTGGGAAAAGGGGCCCCTCGCCAAGACCATTCTCTCCTGTTGCCTAACTCTACAAGGCACTTTATTTCTTTTAATTATACATTTCAAAGAGGCTCTTCTCAAAATAGAAACAGCTTTTTCTTCTTAATTTTAAAAGTAACAAATGTTCACTGTCAAACTTTCAACCAACAAAGAAATACTTATATAAAAGAGTAAAAAAAAAAAATCACCCACTCTCTGATGCTCTGCAGTTAAGCACTGTTAATGTTTGTTTGTTTTTTTTCACTATGTAACACTGCAATTCACATCCTTCCAGACTTTGTTTTGGTCTTTCTCTTTACCTTTTTTTTTTTTAAAAGATTTTATTTATTTGAGAGAGAGACTGAGAGAACAAGTGGGAGGAGGGGCAGAGGGAGAAGCAGACTCCCCGCTGAGCTGGGAGCCTGATGCCAGACTTCATCCCAAGACCCTAAAATCATGACCTCAACGGAAGGCAGATGCTTAACCAACTGAGCCACTCAGGTGCCCTAGTCTGTCTCTTTAAAATATAAGTAACTTTCAGGGCACCTGGGTGGCTCAGTGGGTTATAGCCTCTGTCTTCAACTCAGGTCATGATCCCAGAGTCCTGGGATCAAGCCCAGCATCGGGCTCTCTGCTCAGCAGGAAGCTTGCTTCCCTGTCTCTCTTCCTGCCTCTCTGCCTACTTGTGATCTCTGTCAAATAAATAAATATTTTTTAAGAAAATAAAATATAAATTACTTTTTTAAAAAACTGACATATAATGGAAACATGTTAGTTGCAGGTGTACAACATAAAAATTCCACATTTTTATCTATTTTGAAATGATCACTGTAATATTAATTAACATCCATTACCAAACATACATTTTTTTTGTGCTAAGAATTCTTAAGCTTTAGCAACTTTAAATATACAATGGAATACTATGCAGCCATCAAAAGAAATGAAATCCTGTCATTTGCAATGATGTGGATGGAACTAGAGGGTATCATGCTGAGCGAAATAAGTCAATCAGAGAAAGACAATTATCATATAATCTCCCTGATATGAAGAATTTGAGAGGCAAAGTGGGGGGCCTGGGGGGTAGGGAAGGAAAAAAATGAAACAAGATGGGATCAGGAGGGAGACAAACCATAAGAGATTCTTAATCTCACAAAACAAACTGAGGGTTGCTGGGTGGAGGGGGTTAGGGAGAGGGTGGCTGGGTGATGGATCGTATGTGCTATGGTGAGTGCTGGGAAGTGTGTAAGCCTGACGATTCACAGACCTGTACCCCTGGGGCTAATAATAATAATTATATGTTAATAAAAAATAATAAAATAAATATACAATAATATACAGTTATTATTTACTACAGTCACCATGATGTACCTTACATACCCAGGGCTTATCTTATTAACTGAAGTTTTTACCACCGGACCCCTTCATCCATTTCCTCCACAACCCCATCGCCTTTGGCAACCACCAATCTGTTCTCTATGACTTCATTTGTTTTGTTTTTTAGATTCACATATGAGGGAGATCATACAGTATTTGTCTTTCTCTGTCTGACTTATTTCACTCAGCACAACATCCTCAAGGTCCATCCATGTTGTTGCAAATGGCAAGACTTCCTTCTTTTTATGGATGAATAATATTCCATTGTATACACACGCATTTTCTTTATCCATTCACCCATCGGTGGACACTTTAGTCATTTCCAAGTCTTGGCTGTTGTAAATACTGCGATATTCACTACCGTGAGTGTAAGTCTTGTTGGCCACTAGAGCCAGGTGATCTAGAGGTACTCCCTGGGTAGCAACTGCAAACCTTGGGGCATCATACGAGCATGCAAGCTCCTTTCTAGGAGATACCAGAAAGCAGAAGCGAGGCAGAGGGACAGCACAAAGATGGCACCTGTAAGCTCCATCTTTGGAGAATACCTTACTAGGCCCCCAGATCCCTGTTAAATTAGATGCCTGCCCCTCAGGGCTTTAAGATAAGCAAATGAGCCTCTTTCACAGAAATCGGAATGCTTTTCAGCGTGCTGCTTCTGTGCTGAGTTCCAGGGTGGGTGAGTCTACTTGCGCAACTGCTTTAAGAACTGCTTCTCCGTTTGCTACAGCTTTGTGGGTCTCATGGATGCAAGCCCTGATGGCTTTCGAAGCTAGATGTTTTGTGGTCTTGTCTCCCAGATGCAGGTCTTAAAAGTTGGGGTGCCAGAAGTGGGGTTCAAACCCTTTGCTCCTCAGGGAGAAGCCTGGGGTTTTGAGTACCCTCCCAATCCTAGGTTGCTGTACCAGGGGTGGGGTTTATGGCAAGACTGAATCCTACTTCAATGTAGGTTTTGTTCTCATTCACCTAACGTGTAGGAGTCACTCAGCTAGTTCTAGGGTTTTTTCCACAGGAAATTTTTCCATGTGGAGCTATAGATTCAGTGTATTTGACTGAAGAGATGAGTTCAAGATCCGTCTATGCCACCATCTTGAATGGAAACCCCAGACCTTCTCTATGTATGTGTGTACACACACACACATACTCTCTCTCTCTCTTAATACTGTAAGGGCCTATTCAGCCAGAGCAGTCCCAACCCAGTTGAACTGCCATTTTGTTGTAAAACTTAAAATGACCCTGCCCCCCACCCCCAGGGGAACTTACTCTAAAAACAAGTCCCAGGTAACAAAGTCCAAATACAAGGGTAGGTCAGGCCAGGTGGAGTTATTCAATCAGTGGGGGCGCATACTGTCTCCTAGCTACCAAGGAGTATGGGCCCCGCCCTTTGGGCACCTTTTGGGCGCCAATTCTGAACAAGGTAATAGGCTGGTTCAAATATCTACTAGGGTAAATTGTAATTCAATTGGTCACCTAGCATGACTGTGCAGCTTTCTCTGTGTGTTACAATTTCATTGGCCACCTGTGGCCAGGCCCAACCACATGGCCTTTGCTCTATAAAAGTTAGCCTGTGAAACAGAGAGGGGTCGCCCTCTCTGTAAAAGGGGCGGCCCCCACCGGTCTATTTGACCATCAGTTTGATTCTTGATGCTTGGCCTGAAATAAAGCTTTTCTTGACCTTTGCTTTATATCAGTCTCGCTCCTTTAATCACAGACCCATTATTGGGGGACCCAACAATACTCATGCTATTCTAAACTATTTCCCATCTAGAGGCGCCTGGGTTACTCAGTGGCTTAAGCCTCTGCCTTCAGCTCAGGTCCCGATCTCAGGGTCCTGGGATCAAGCCCCGCATCGGGCTCTCTGCTCAGCAGGGAGCCTGCTTCCCCCCTCTCTCTGCCTCCTTGTGATCTCTATCTCTGTCAAATAAATAAAACCTTAAAAAAAGAATAAAAAAAAAACCCATTCTATAAAAAAAAAATTTCCTATCTAAAAATATAACTTCAATATCTTTTTGTAAAACACATACATTTCTATTAATATTTTATGTGGATGTTGAGTGTTCCATTGAACAGATGTTCCAAATCTTTCATAACCTATTTCCAAGTATTGGTCTCACAGGATTAGCTATGCTGTGTTTCCTCTTTACAATACTGTGATGCCCCTGGTAGGCTTATATGCTTAGAGGCAATAAATTACTATCTACTTCCCCTGTGACTTTGCTACTCATTGACCTGTTTAGTCAGCAAGAATCAAATGTGATGATTCTCAAACTAGTTAAGGACACCTACACTTACTTCGTAATTATATAGTTTCATTAAACACAATGTAAGCCAACAAAATATGAGTAGAAAAAGATCACAGTTCTTACGAAAACTAAGACGGCTACTTTGGAAAGATTTGATACAAAGGAATCAATAAGAAAATTTTTGCTAAGTTAGGTATGGGTGAGATGACCACGTATCAGGTAAGGAGGGGGTGATCACAGGATTCTCACTCAATTCAGTTAAAGAAACTGAAACATAGAAAGCTTTTTTTTTTTTAAAGATTCTTTTTATTTATTTGAGACACAGAGAGACAGTATGAGCAGGAAAAGGGGCAGAGGGAGAAGGAGATTCCCTGCTGAACAGAGAGCACAACCTGGGACCCCATTCCAGGACCCCGAGGTCATGACCTGAACCGAAGGCAGATGCCTAACCTACTGAGCCACCCAAGTGCCGTGACAACTCTTTGGAAATCTAATCAGCAGCCAGTTCCCCGAGAAAAGACCCGGCACTGCTTCAGTGGAGAATAAAAGTACATATATTTTTTCCAAATAAAATGCTAAGAACTATATGCACCATTCCCTAAGAGTACTTGTTTAAACTGACTTTCTTAGTTAATCAACCATAGACCCAACCCTGATAGTGTCAGAGAGGAGGACTTCATACCAAACCGTAATTTCACAGTCATCTACTGAAAACCACCTGCTTCTTAAACTGGGGCCCGAATTAGCCTGGACCTTTCTCTCTCGAGACCATCTCAGACAACACCTTACATCATAGTTATGTAGTACGTCACGGGATGCGGGTCTCAGTTCATAATCCTGGCCATGCTACTCACCAACTGTATGCCTTTAGGTTGATCACTTTCCCTGCCTCAGTTACACATTGTTGAAGTTCTGAACTTCATGATGGCATTCTAAATTGTGTAACTGGGACGCCTGCGTGGCTCAGTTGGTTAAGCGTCTGCCTTCAGCTCAGGTCATGATCCCAGTCTCCTGGGTTCGAGTCCCACATGAGGCTCTCTGCTGAGCAAGGTGCCTGCTTCTCCCTCTGTCCCTCCCTCCTGCTCCTGAACTCTCTCACTCTCAAATAAAATCTTAAATAAATACATAAATTGTATAACTTAGCCTCAATGAACAAATGCTATTAGGTAATATTAGTACTCAACTTACCATTTATGTATTTGTTCTCAGATAAACAAAAGTTGCATTAACACATGACTAAATAACTCGGAACATCTGTGAATACTGGGTTAGGCAGCTTTTGCTGTGAAAAGCAAACCCAAACTTGCAGTGCCATAATAAAGACCCATTTTACTTACCAAGAATGGTTTTACTTTATAGTAGATTTATATAGTAGATTTCCCAAGTATTTAAAAAGAAAGTATTTACAACCCATACATTTAAGGTCAACTGATTTTTCACAAGGATGCCAAGACCATTTAATGGGGGGGGGGGGACAGTCTTTTCGAGTGCCTACTACTGGGACAAGTGAATATCAACACGCAAAAGAATGAATTTGGAACAGCAACTTCACACATACACAAAAATGTAACTCAAAAGGGATCAAAGATTTAAATATAAGAGTAAAAACTGTAACACTCTCAGGGAAAACAGGTGAAAATCTGTATGACTTTGGATTGGGCAAAGCTTTCTTAGATATGATACACAAAGCAATAAGAAATAACAGATAAGCTGAACTTGATCAAAATAAAAACTTTCGTGTGTCAAAGGACACTACTGAGAAAGTGAAAAGACAACCCACAGAATGGGAGAAAGTATCTGCAAATCATTTGTCTGATAAGGACCTAATAACCAGAATATGCAAAGAACTCTTAGAACTCAACAACAAAAAGAAAAATAGCCTAATTTAAAAACACGCCAAAGACTTTTGAATAGACATTTCTCCAAAGATGATACAAAGATGGTCAAGAGCACACGTTGGGATGTTCGACACCCTTGGTCATCGGGGAAATGCAAATCAAAAGCACACGGAGATGCCACTTCACACTCACTAGGACAACTACGGTAAAAGAAGAAAAAGAAAAAGAAAAAAAGAAGAAAAGTGCTGGCAAGAAGGCAGAGAAGCTGGAACCCTCCTGTATTGCCAGCAAGAATGTAAAATGGTGCGGCTAAGGCAGCAATCAGCTCGGCAGCTCCTCAAGAAGTTACACGTACAATTCCCCAGCAATTCTACCTCTAGGGGTATGACACCGACAGAACTGACAACAGATGTTCCTGCCACAATCTGTACATGAATATGCACAGTAGCACTGCTCGTAACGGCCAAAAAGTATAAAGCCAACGACCATCAACTGATGAATGGATACTTAAAATGTGGAAGAGCCTCTTACACAGCAATAAAAAGGAATAAACTGTTACATGCTACAACACGAGTGAAGTCTGGAAACATTCTACTCTCAGGTTAAAGGAAGCCAGACACAAAGGTCATGTTTTATATGATTCCATTGATATGAGATGTTTCAGAAGAGGCAAATCCATAAGAATAGAAAGATTCATGGTTCATGCATAATTCATGAATTGCCAGGGAATAAGGGGAGGGGAGAATTGGAACTAAGAGGTTTATTTTTCGGGTGATGGACATGTTCTGGAATTAGACAGTAGGGACGTATGTACCACATACATAGTAAATATACTAAAAACCAGAGAAGAGTACACTTTAAAATGGCAACTACTATGCTTTGTGAATTATATCTCGATGAAAAATGAAACAACTTAGGGACGCCTGGGTGGCTCAGTTGGTTGGACGACTGCCTTCGGCTCAGGTCATGATCCCAGAGTCCTGGGATCGAGTCCCGCATCAGGCTCCCAGCTCCATGGGGAGTCTGCTTCTCCCTCTGACCTTCTCCTCGCTCATGCTCTCTCTCACTGTCTCTCTCTCAAATAAATAAATAAAATCTTTAAAAAAAAAAAAAAAATGAAACAACTTAAATATCAACAAGTTAAATGCTCAGATACATTAAAAAAATCTAAAGTAACACTAATCACAGGAACACTGGAGAAGCTATATGAATTTCAGACAAAGCAGATTTCAGAGCAAGGAAAATTATCAGGCATAAGGAGGAGCATTAAATAATGATAAAGAAATCAACTGACCAAGAAGACACAATTATCCTTAACGTATATGTGCCTGATCAACGCAGGTGAGACACAACCTAACAGAACTGCAGGGAGAAATAAAGAATTCCATTATCATAGCTGGTGACTTCAACACTTCTCCATCAGTAATGGGCCGATCCAGCAGCAGGGCAATAAGGATCTGACAGATATGGTGCACTCTTTCATCCCAGACAGGGCGCACTCAACACCACCATTGATTAACATACGACAGACGTCCACAGACAACTTCGCCCAGTAATAGTGCAACACACATTCTTCTTAAGCTCATAGGGAACACTCATCAAGACAGAATAATTCTCGGGGTGCCTGGGTGGCTCAGTGGGTTAATCCTCTGCCTTCGGCTCGGGTCATGATCTCAGGGTCCTGGGATCGAGCCCCACATCGAGCCCCACATCGGGCTCTCTGCTCAGTGGGGAGCCTGCTTCCCCCTCTTTCTCTGCCTGCCTCTCTGCCTACTTGTGATCTCTGTCTGTCAAATAAATAAAATCTTAAAAAAAAAAAAAAAGACAGAATAATTCTGGGCCACAAAACACAACAAATTTTTAAAAATAAAAATTATACCAAGTATGTTCTCAGACCACAGTGGAATTAAAAATCAGTAACAGAAAGATAGCTGAAGAAGTCCAAAATACATGGAGATTAAATGGCACACTTGTAAATAACAGGAGTCTCAACAAAATACAATGTAGCAAAATGTGTGGGATGCTGCCTAAAGGGAAAATACAGTATTGAATGCAAATATTAGAAAAAAAAGATTAAAGTTAATAATCTAAGCTTCCATTTTAGGCAATAACAACAAAAATTAAATCTAACGTAAGGAGGGGCGCCTGGGTGGTTCAGTTGGGTAAGCGTATGCCTTTGGCTCAGGACATGGTCCCAGGGTCCTGGGACAGAGCCCTGCATCAGGCTCCCTGCTCAGGGAGGCTACTTCTCCCTCTCCCATTCCTCCTGCCTGTATTCCCTCTCTCACTGACTCTCTCTGTGTCAAGTATAAATCTTAAAAAAAAACAAAACCTAAATTAAGTAGAAAAAAAATTAAAATTAGAGCAGAAATCAATGTAATTAAAACCAGGAATTTTTTTTTTTAAATCAATAAACCCCAAGTCTGTTTCTTTGAAAACATCAATAAAACAGATAAACTCTTAGCCAGGCAAACAAAGAAAAAAAGGTAGAAGACATAAATTACTAATATCAGATAAAGAAGGGAGGGCTACTGCTAACAATCCCAATTACTGTAAATTCAACCAGACATTTATGGAAGAAATACTACACAATTCTCTACAATCTCTTCCAGAAAGTAAAACTAGAAGGAATACTTCCTAAATCATTCTAGGAGATCATCATTACCCTAATACCAAAACCAATACTGCAAGAAAAGAAACTACAAACTAGTATCTCTCATGAACACAGATACAAAAATCTTCAACAAAAAATAGCAAATAAAAGCAAACAGTATATTAAAAAATTATACACCAGGATCATGTAGGATTTATTCCAGGTATGCAAGTCTGGTTCAACATTAGAAAATCAATGTGATCCATCACATCAACAGAAAACAAATCACATGATCATATCAATGAAGGGAGGAAAAAAACATTTAACAAAATCCACACCTCTTCATTATTAACCCTCAGGAAACTAGGAATAGGAGGACTTCCTCAACTTGATAAAAAATGTTTCCAAAAATCCACAGCTAACATGATATTAATACTGAGAAAATAGAAGACAGGAAATCAAGGCAAGGATGTCCCTCTTACTACTACTATTCAACACTATACTGGGAGGCCAAACTAATGAAATAAGTTAAGAAAAGGAAATAAAAGGTGTACAACCTGGGAAAGAATAAAACTTTGTTCACAGATGACATGACTGTCTACAGAAAATAGAAAGACTTCATACCCCACACCCACACCCACACCCTCCTGAAACTAGTCAAGTGATTATAGCAAGACTGCACGATACACAGTTAAAATACAAAAGTCAACTGCTTTCCAATGATGTATCAGACAAAGGGCCAGTATTCAAAATTTATAAAGAATTTATCAAACTCAACATCCAAAAAGCAAAAAAATCCAGTCAAGAAATGGACAGAAGACATCAACAGACCAAAGAAGACATCCAAATGGCCAACAGACACATGAAAAAGTGCTCCACATCACTCAGCATCAGGGAAATACAAATCAAAACCACAATGAGATACCACCTTACATCAGTCAGAATGGCTAAAATTAACAAGTCAGGAAATGACAGATGCTGGTGAGGATGCGGAGAAAGGGGAAGCCTCCTACACTGTTGGTGGGAATGCAAGCTGGTGCAGCCACTTTAGAAAACAGTATGGAGGCTCCTCAAAAAGTTAAAAATAGAACAACCCAACGACTTAGCAATTGCACTACAAGATGTTTATCCAAAGTACATAAACATAGTGATTTGAAGGGGCACAAGCACCCCAATGTTTATAGTAGCAATGTCCACAATAGTCAAAAGATGGAAAGAGCCCAGATGTCCATCAACAGATGAATGGATAAAGAAGATGTGGTGTATACACACACACACACACACACACACACACACACACATTACTGAGTCATCAAAAACAATGAAATCTTGCCATTTGCAAGGACATGGATGGAACCAGAGGAAGAAAGACAAACACCATATGATTTCAGTCACACGTGGAACTTCAGAAACAACAGATGAATATAGGGAAGGGAAGGAAAAATAGAAACAGACAGGGAGGCAAATCACAAGAGACTCTTAACTACAGGAAACAAACCGAGGGTTACTGGAGGAGAGGGGAGGGCTGGGGTAACTGGGTGAGGGGTATTAAGGAGGGCACTTGTTGGGATGAGCTCTGGGTGTTGTATGCAACCAATGAATCACGAAATTCTAACCATGAAACTAAAAGTACACTATATGTTAACGAAATTGAATTTAAATAAAAAAATTTTAAAAGTCAATTGCTTTTGTATATACCAGCAATATGCAAATGGAACACAAGACCATTTACATTAGCAGACAAAAAAAATTTAATACTTAGGTGCAAATCTAACGAAATAGGCACAAGATCTATGTGAGAAAAAGTATAAAATTCTGATGAAAGATAGCAAGCAAGGTAAGATGTGAAGAGGAAAGAAAGTCCATAATCTTCGGTAAGGACACTCAATACTGTTATGAGGTCAGTTCTTCCCAAACTGATCTACAGACTCAATGCAATCCCAATCAAAATGCCAGGAAGTTATTTTGTGGATATCAACATGTTGATTCTAAAATCTGGATGGAAAACTGGAAAACCAAGAGTCCCAGAGTAGTCAGTTTTCCTTTTAAAGGGGGGGGGGGCGGGGGAGGAAATTGAAGATTGCCACCACCCAATCTCAAAACTTACTATGAAAGCTACAGTGATTAAGACAGAAGGTGCTTTGGCAAAGGAGACGAACAAATCAACGGAACAGAGTGGAGAGCCCAGAAAAAGATCCACACACACAGGCAAAGGCGATTCAATGGGAAGGAGAGTCTTCAACAAATGGAACCGGACGATGGGACAGCGACATGAAAAAAACAAACACAAACGAAAAGAATAAAAACAAACTTTTCACACCTTTCACAAAACCTAAACGTAAAATGCAAAACTTCTTAAGGATAACATAAGAAAAAAACGTAGGGATCCTTGGATTTGGCAATGACTTTTCAGATACAAAACCAAAAGCATGATCTACAAAAGAAAAAACCGATGAGGGCACTTTGTTAAAATTAAACTTCTCTTTAAAAGACACTCTTAAGAGAATGAAAAGACCAGTCACAGAGTAGAGAAAATATCTGCAAAACACATCCATGGTAAAGTACTTAAAACCAAAAATATAATATAAAGATGTCTTAGTAACAATAAGAAATCAAACCTAATTTAAAAATGAGAAAAGAGGGGTGCCTGGGAGGCCCAGTCAGTTAAGCATCTGCCTTTGACTCAGGTCCTGGGATTGAACCCCACACTGGGCCCCCTGCTCAGCGAGGAGACTGCTTTTCCCTCTCCCACTGCCTGCTGCTACCTCTGCGTGTGCTTGTGCTGTTAATAAATAAATAGAATCTTAAAAAAAAAAAATCTGAAAAGATGCTCAACTTTGTATGTCATTAGGAAAATGCAAATTTAAACAAGGTACTATTACATATCACGTAGAATATCAAAAATCCAAAACACTATTAATACCAAATACTAGCAAGGATGTGGGGTAACAGAACTCTTCATTCACTGTTGGTCAGAACGCAAAATGGGAGACATTTTATAAGACAGCTTGGCAGTTTCTCACAGAACTGAACACACTCTCACCATAAGATCAGTAATTGTGCTCCTTCGTATTTACCCCAAAGAGATTAAAACTACTGTCCACACAAAAACCTGCACACGGATGTTTACAGCAGCTTTATTCTCTGAAGTGCCAAAACTTGGAAGCAATCCAAATCTCCTTCAGTAGCTGAACAGGTACACTGTGCCACACCCACACAATGGATTATTCGGCAATTAAAAAGATGAATTATTAAGCCTCAAGACTTGGAAGAACCTTAAATGCATATTACTAAGTGAAAGACCAGTCTGAAAGGCTAAATACTATATGATTCCAACTATATGGTATTCTGAAAAAGGTAAAAATTAACCAGCATTTTTATTTTTTATTTATTTTTTAGGTCATCTCTACACCCAATGCGGGGGCTGGAACATACAACCCCGAGATCAAGACTCAGATGCTCTAGCGACTGAGCCAGCCAGGTGCCTCTGAAAAGGTAAAACTCTAGACAGTAAAAAGATCCCGGGCTGCAGGGGTGAGGGAGGAGGGTGCAGACAGAGGAGAAGAAACAAATAGATGAGGTACAGGGGTTTTCAAGGCAATGAAACTAGGCTGTAAGATACCGACAGTAGGTAAATAACATTATGCATTTGTCAAAACCCAAAGAACTATAGAAAGAGGAGTGAACCCTAATGTAAACCATGGACTTTAGTTAATACTGTATCAATGCTGGTTCATCAGTTCTAATACATGTGCCACAACAATGCAAGACATTAATAATAGGAGATACTGAAATTAGAAGAAAAATAGCTTCTCTTTGTACTCAGGGGTATTTCCTATCTGAACCCAGGTAAAGTACAAGTCCCCCAAAAGGCCAGAAGTTGGGAGATCACAAGAGGTGTTAGAACACAGGAAAAGAAATGAGCAAAGCAGACAAGTTACAAGCAATTTAAGAACCATTAACCGTTAGAGAAGCAGTGACATCACTTAAAATTAAAACCAAGTAGAGTTTAAAGGTTTAGCTACTTTACTAACTAGCTGCATTCAGGGATGACAAAGACTAATTCAAAATAACCTGGGAATTAATCATTTAAGACTTACCAAAAATCCAATTATTAGTAGCTTTAACACTATGAAAATTACATAGAATTTTGGAAAAGATCGAAGTTCTCTAAGCCGCCAAGAAGTAAAACACTCTTTCCCAAATACACGGACTTATAAGATCACTATGTACTATCTCCATGACAGAAACAGAATCCCCCGGAACCATCACTCTGTAATGATGAGAAGTACTAAGAGGGCACATGAAATTTATGATCTCTGCCCTGAAACATACCATTTGATCGAGACAAAAAAACAAAATAGTTAAGCACTAACCTGCACACTACATAGGTTGAAAGACATAGAAAGTTAGTGTGAGCTCATGTATGTGTGTTTCCAACCATTCTTGAAAACTAATGGACAAAAGAGATGAATAAATGCCCCTGTATATCCCGCAAATATTCCTTAAATATTTATCATGCAACTCCAGCTCTGCTCTAAGACCCGTGGACACAGTCATGAAAAGGAAAGACAAGGTCTCTGCTTTTAAGGAGCATATATTCTAATGCACGAATGAGGAAATAAACATGTAAACAAACAAACATGATATTAATGAACAGTGATCAAATAGTGATTAAATAGTGATCACAGCTAAAAAGAAAACAGGATACCGTAAAGGTTTGAATGACAAATGGGATGTACTTTAACTTGGATGAACCAGGAAAAGACACTTACAGAACAATGAGTTGAGATCCAAATGACACAAAGGAGCTAGCCACGGGAAGTGTGGGAAGAGTGTTCCGGCCCAAGGGATCAGCATGTGTGCAAAAATGTCCTTGGAGCTCTTCCCTCCAGCCCCTGCCCTCAAATCTCTGACCCAGCTAGGTGGGGACATAATCTAGGACTTGTGTCTCCCAAAACTCATTCTAAATCTTTATTTGGTGACTAAATTATTCAAGCTTGAGAAATTAAAAACATATGCTAACAAGATCTTCCCACCATCTACAGAGAGATCATCTTAAAAGCATCATGAAATCGTAACAGTGAAATTCTAAGGAACTTCTGTTCTAACATTTTAATCAATTTTATGTCTAACTCCTTTGTTGAATTTATATACCTGTTTGACATACTTATGAAGAGACAAAAAAAAAAACACCCTACATTCTGTAAATTTATTCATCCATCTAACAAATATTTGGGTACCTAATTACACTCTGTTCCAGCTGATTTCTTCTCTTTGTCTCTTTTTTCCCTCAATTTAACACCAATCACAATCTATATAGGCTTTTAGTTCGCTTTTCAAACTTAATTTCTTGAGCTATTTAAAGGAATTATCTAGTTCTAGAGTTCTCAACATTGGTCACACATTAGAATCACCTAAGGGGGGCGCCTGGGTGGCTCAGTGGGTGAAGCCTCTGCCTTCGGCTCAGGTCATGATCTCAGGGTCCTGGGATCGAGTCCCACATCGGGCTCTCTGCTCAGCAGGGAGCCTGCTTCCCCCCTCTCTCTGCCTGCCTCTCTCTCTCTCTCTGTGTCAAATAAATAAATAAAATCTTTTAAAAAAAATCACCTAAGGAACTTTTTAAAAGATTTTATTTATTTATTTGACACAGAGAGAGAGAGCCCAAGTAGGCAGAGAGGCAGGCAGAGAGAGGGGGGGAATCAGGCTCCCAGCTGAGCAAGATAGAGTCCCACGCGGGGCTCGATCCCATGACCCTGAGACCAGGACCTGAACTGAAGGCAGAGGCTTAACCCTCTGAGCCCCTAAGGCACCCCCTCACCTGAGGAACTTTCAAATAAAAAGCCCAAAGGGCACCTGGCTGGTTCAGTCACGGGAGCGTGCAGGTCTTGATCTCAGGGTTGTGAGTTCAAGTCCCATGTTGGGTTTAGAGATTACTTTAAAAAAAAAGAAAAAGCCCAAGCCCCAGTTTGTGATTAATTTGTTTAAATGTTTAAAGAAATTTGATGCTAAATGTTGTAAGACTGGTTAAATAACAAAAAGATATGTTTACATAATACTCTTGCTCTCAAATTTTGAACAAAGAACTTACTAATAATCAACAACTCAGTAGGCCAACGTTTTATTCAAATGATAAGTTTTATGATACTACAAAGAGTGAATGAGAAAATCAAAAGCAAGGAGAAATGAGCGGGTGTGAACATGGGGAAGCAAGAGAAAGCAAGAAAGTATGCGACCATGAAGTGAATGCTTAGCTCCGAAATCAAAGGCTTAAAGAGAAGGACAGATTAAAACCTAAAAAGAAAGAAAAGAAAGATCCCGTGCACTCAAGGAAAGAGAAGTCCCCCAACATCCCTCCTGCTTTTTCCAGTATAAACACACAGCTGGGCCGCCTTACCACATCCTGGTTGGTACTGACTTTATCAACTTTTCTATTTAAGCCAAACTTGACCGGGTACAGTCAATGATGGACGGGCTGTGTGCCAAGTGTATCAGTTGTATAACTGACTGTGTAATGGCTGAAACTGAGAAACTGGGGTGAAAGTATCAATTGGCTCTAAGGATTGCCAAAGAGCCAAGATTCAAACGATTACCATGTACACACAAGACAAACTACCCAGATGTCTGCTCAGTACAGAAGTAATTCAGAGTGTTACATTGTGGCATCAGCTGACCCAGACCCAGAAGATAGCTGGAGTTCCCATCATGGACATTCCTAACCATAGGGACGACACTGAGTGAATGCCAGATGATGACGGAGCCCCTCGCTTCTATTTCTTAACAGAGTTCCTCAGCCCTCCTTTACCAACTTTTCCTGTTGCCAGTTCATACAAGCAAGGTGCCACCGCATGAATTATTCTCCTTACCCATTTCCTCTGTTCTGAGCTATGGCTAAAGACACTCACTTTTTGATGTTTTGAAACTGATTATCTTGTACCATTTTACATTTTGTTGCATCTTTTTATAAATCAGATGACCGCTCACAAAAGAAAAAAAAAAAAAGGAAAGGAAAGGAAAGATCAAAAGGGAGGACAACAACCAAAACCCACTTCTTTTTTGCCGGGAACCTTTCTTACCAAGTGCCAATCAGATAAACTTTATCTGATGTTACATCGTCACATCTCCTCTGTCATCAAGAAAAGTAGTTCACATAAGAAAATTTCTCTATAAAATGAGTTGTAGGCTCACATTCCATATTTGGCTGATTAGAATTTTATTACGATGTCTGTCTCAAACTGATGCGGAAGAGAATGGAATCTTGTCATCAGGACGTGGCATCGAACTAAGCACCCACAGGGTAAGCACTCAGCTCCTGTGACACGAAGACGGCTCCTGGGGATGGGGGACCCTGGGCAACAGTGGCTGACCTGCTGGCCTGCGGCTATCTGCCATCTGTCACTCTTCTCTCTTCCTCCTCTGTCAGCCGCCATCAACAAAGTCCGCCTGAAACAGCCATCACTTCCCTCTGGTCCCGTTTACTGTAGCTAAGCTACAGGCCAAGCATCCAGATCACCAGCCCTGTGGGAATTTCTTCTAAGGTAAGAGGTGGCGCTATTGGTGAAATGCAGGCGCCAAGGCATGTGGACACTGTGCCATCTTCTGCGCTATTCTTAATGTTCTGATTGTCCCACTTCCCACCTGCGGCCTCTGGAAAAGAACATGCTACAGTAGGATTTCCAAGGACTGATGCGTGGGGGTCAGGAGATCCGGCCTGTGATTTGCCCCAACTAGCTGTGTGGCTTTAGTGGAAGTCATCACACCTCAGGCCTCAGTTTCCTTATCTGCAATCCGGGAAAACGGACTAGAGTCTTTTCAGACAAGCAGGCAAAGATCATACAGATAAGCACCACCTCATTATACTAACAAGCAAACAGAAGCCCAGAGGCGAGTGATTTGCCCCAAGTCAGACGGGACCCACATCTGCAGGTCACTCCTAATCAGCCAGCACAGTACAAAGAGATCTGAGCAGCTGCTCATTCTTCCCCTTTTCCATTTTGTCCATCAGAATGCATGCTTCCTGTGAACAAGGACGCGCAGGACCCGCTTCCTATGTGAAGATTCCCAGTTCACCCAATCAGAACAGGGAGGAGCCTCAAGGACTCTCACCTACGGTACCTGCTTACAGTCACCGTCCGGAGAGCTCCCGCTTCACGCCTCACGGAAAAGGTCATCATGTGCCTACCCGGGTTGCCAACGAAGCCGCAGGTTCCGGAGAGGAACTGATGCAGAGACGTTCGAGGGAGGCAGACTGGCTCAGCGCAGAAACAAACTGTCTACCAAGGAAAACTGCCCCACAGGGGACTGAGTCTCTTTGAAATACGTTCGAATGTGTAGGAAAATGTTTTTTCAAGAGCCGGTGGACTGACCAGTCACCTCGTACATACAAGATCACATCCGCATTCTGACAAGAGTGGCCTACCTGCAGTGTAGACCAGGGGCCAGGAAAAGACAAGGAAGGCGCAAGGAGACTGGGTGAGAAGCTTCTACGGCGCGATGACGAGGGCGCACTGCAAAGGTACGAGAAGAGATGAAGAAAAGTATATGGACTCAAGAGGTTTAGGGAGCGAAATCCACAGGACTTGGTGTGACAGACTAGATTTTGGAAAGGTGACGGAGTAGGAGTTGACTTCTGGTTTCCCGACTCCCAGCTAAACGGATGGTGAAGTGTTTACTGAGAGAGGCAACAGAATAAGAAAGGTGGTTTTCAGCGGAAGAGGTGCTCACGAATTCCGTCTTGAACCTGATGAGTCTGAGGGGCCACAGACACATCCAAGAAGAAAGGTCAGCAAGTCCGATACACAGGACTGGTGCTCAGGAGACATCTGGGCCAGAGACAGGAATCTGCCTTACCTGCCCATAGGTGGTCATGAAGCAGCACGAAGGGTCATCTAGGGAAAGGAGGGAACACGGGGCCGAGCCCATAGCCAGCATTCAGTGGCTACCAGGAGCATGACTTTGCACAGGAGACACATCAGAGAGGTAGAAGAAAAACAGGAAGCAATGCAGAGCATTGGTCTACTGCGACGTCGAGTAAGGAGACAGAGAAAGGTCAGGTGCGCTGACTTACAAACAGCTTTGGTAAGAACTCTTTAGTGGAATGACAGGGCCTGAAGGGTGGAAGGTGAGAAAGTCTAGTCAACCCCTGAGCACTGGCTGCGATGCGCGACAGTGACAGGGCAATACCTAGAGGTGGGACCGTCAAGTGGGAGAGGATCAAACAGGAGCGCACGATGGGAAGGAGTGCAGGGGAGAGGATCCTCGCAGGCTCCTGGAAGGGCGGGAGGGCATGGACTCCGACCCAGAGCGGAGACTGAACCCGAAGAGGAAGGAGAGCCTCTCCCCGTACCAGGCGAGGAGGAGAACGGGACAAATACAAGAATGGGATCGTGATCAGCAGGATGGAGGAGGTCCCGTGGATGGCTGCTAATTTTTCTGTACGACTGGAGATGAAGTCGTATGTTGAGATGGAAGAGGAAGGCTACGTGTGATGTCAACAGCACACCCATGTAAATGGTCTAATTTATCTGTTATGCCACCTTCTCCCCCTACTACCAATACCTTATGTTCCACTCATCTATTAGTTGGCTGTCAACCCTAAGGATTTTCGTATTTCTAAGCCAACAAAGTATGATGTTGCCACTGCCTCTGCCCCAGGGGACCCTTCCCCATCTTCCATTCCTGCATTTTGATCACCTACCTCTTTTGCATACCTTTTCCCTCCTATTTCTCATTAGATCTCATAAACATGACTTTTTAAGTAGTCTCCTGCCACCAGTCAGCTCCAACTCAACAGATATGACCATGCAACTTCCTGCTGTAAACCTGACTGCAGCTCTACCGTGAAGACTGCATCAACGTGGATCCCTCAATGTATGCAGTGTCCAAGGTGCAACCCGCAGCCCCACCCCACCTCCCTCTTTACCATCCCAATCTCGTTCCAAAATGTGCCGAACAAGACACCTATGTAGAGATACAACCCCGACAGCAAGCTCTCCACTCATTTCTGCCTGGGAACTGTTAACTTACAAAACGTCTCTCTGATGGAAACACAAATTGCAAATAACCTTTATCTCCAGGTCCCACCTAGAAGATCAATACCACTTTACACAGAACAGCTGTTCCATGGATTTTTCCTTCTATGTATGAAGGGGTCACGTTCATTAACACTACAAATTATACATTACATTCAGAAGTTTCAGAGCCTTGAAAGAACACGGAATTGCTGGCATTCTAGCCACTTTCCCAGTTTGCTCTCTCCCTACCTCTAAGTCCTACTTTAGAACTGCTATTTTGAGATTTCTATTTTCTGAAGCTGCTTTGACCAAAGGCATTCTGTCAGCTCAGAGTGAGAAAGATGGCGGGGCTAGTAAGTGTGAGAAAATGCTAGTGTTAGGCCCAAAGGAAGCCTGACGAAGTCCAAAGACAGACAAGCTAAAGAGACTTCCGTGCTTTGAGATTCTTTAAGTCTCTGTGTGTGCCTTTTCTTCTTCCAATGACCTCTCTCCTCATCATGTGTCCTTCGTTAACAAAAGGTTTCTGGATCAGAGAATTCACTCTGTGCTCTCCTTCAGACACTCCATTCAATTTACACCTTCTATTACAGTGGTTTAACATCACTGTACAAGAACAAGAGTACAATATACCTTCGTCTAGACATCCCTACATATTAAAAATGATATGGCCACACCGCAGAGGATCCAGACATAAGCACTTTTAAAGCCAGAGTTTGGGAGATGTGATCTGAATGCAAATATCAAAAAGGAACTAGCTGGTTAACCCAAAAAAGACAAAAAACATATTATGACTTGAAGTCATAAAAAAGTAAGAAATTCAAACTCTTTCAAAATTTTAGGTACCTACAGAGCCAAAACTTTTAAATATTGAAACCAGCGACTAAATCCCAATCCTTAGAAATTAAACATATACGTTTTGATAGTTTAAGTACAGACCCAGAGGGATACAGAAAACAGATAAAGCTCCTCCTGGCTCTGATTCAAACCTTGGGACATTTTCAAGGCTATGCCTGATGAACCTTTATTGTCAGTAAAGTCTTTTCAGTTTAAATTTCTATTCTGTAAGTTTATGTCCTACAGTTATCTGCAGCCAGCTTCAAGCTGACCTCACCAAGAGAAGTAGGGCAACTTTAGAAAAGGAGCTTGGTATGCTTTGTAATCCTGGAACAGAATTGGTCAGGATAGTACAGTCTTTCAGATTTCACATTCCAGGAGCTTTAGACGAAAGTGAGGCAATAACTTTAGGTTAAGTGCCTTTTTGACCCGATTCCTGGTAAGTACGTGCGTTCAGAGATGTGTTCAACGCACAGTCGCTGAACTAGGCGCAAGGCACTGGGAGGCTTCTGTCAGGCCAGGGGAGCGGCGGTCTGACTGTGCCGCACGGTAACAGAGTCGGGTCCCAACAGGGGCTTTTACGTTTAGCTCAAAACCACTTGCCCTGAACTTTCAGGCCTTTTCATTCAATGTGCACGATTTCACAGAAGTGCTTTCTCCAGGCTGCACCTACCAAACCCGAGGCCAAGAGACTCACTGCGCAGTGCAGCGAGGTCCCCGCCGAGGACCCGTCCGGGGCGGGCACGGCCCAGGAAGCCCGCAGAAGCCCGAGGAGAGGCCCCGGAGGGCAAAGGAGGGCAGGCCACCCACGGCCCGGCTCCGGGGAGCCGAGCCCCGGCGCGCACCTTCATGAACTCGTCCTTGTCGAAGCAGAGCGTGTCCGGCCCCTTGGGCAGGTTCATCCTAATTCTCTCCATCCCGCCGGCCGCCGCCTCTCAGCGCCGACACTCGAGCGAGGAGGAAAGGTAGGAGGTTGCGCTCCCGGGCGCTGCGGGCGCAGGCACTGCCAGTTCCCACCGCACAGAAGGCACCGCTTCCGCCAACATGGCAGCGCCCGCGCCGCGGCCAATGAACGAGGACGCCGCGGGCCCGCCTCCGCCTGCCGCCGCCAAGAGAGGCGCGAGGACCGCCGCCGCTGAGCCAGCACGTGGTGCTGCCCCCGTGCGGCGGAGGGCGGCACTACAACCTCGAGTACGTTTCTGCGGGGCGAACCGGAGAGGGGAGGGCGGGGAGGGTCAGGGGCACTCCCTCCCCACCTCACCGTTTCCCTTGGAAAATCGGCCTGCGAGCCTCTTCCAGGATCTTCTCCCGAGATATTCCCGCGGGAAGCATAGCCGTGGAGGTATGCTGGCCCTTTACTTCTGCGGCCGGTCGTCCAGAGTGGGGCGCGTCCCCGTGTCAGTCCTCCGGTCCCCGTGCGCCGCCGCTGCAGCCGCCTGGGCGCGGAGGCCTCTGTGGGAGCCTGGCTTCCGCCCTTAGCCCCGGCGCCCACCGGCGAGCGTGGCTTCTCCCCCGCTGAGCTTGGCTCCAGCGATCTGTAGGGAGGAAGGTGGTCAGCTGGCAGCCTCGGGTCTTCTGGGCAGCTCCCCGCTCCGCTTCGGCTCAGCTCCGGGGTGGCCACAAGTTTGGGTCCTCAGAGCTCTTAAAGGATCACCTCGCTACCGGCCGACAAAACACAGCCGACAAGTAGATGTGCGAGCATGTTTATTTCTAGTCCACGCTAGAATGGGCGGAATTGTGCGTTTGTGGCCAGCATTGGTTCGATCGCCACACCTGACCCCAATTTCCGAGACTCCCTCCTCCTCCTGCCATCTACCCCACATTTATTTTGAGATTTTTCTTTCCTCTTCCCTTGCTCTTTCTCCCACTGTCCTCCCCTTTAGTGGGAATGCCATGGTCAAATGATGATTCATTTCTCTTTTTTTTCTCCTTGAGACTCTGACAGCTCAAACCACAGATCTCATTTCGCGCCCTTCACCCTGCAGCTTTGCTGTAATAGACCAGGCCCCCTGCCAATGCTGTGATCTCCCAGAGATAGCATTAACAGTCCTTAGAAAGGGATGGGACCCAGCAAGACAACGGCTTAACAGTGAGTCTTGCATTCGAGTCACTCCAAATGGGAAACTGGTCACTTTTTTTAAAAACGTGAGTATAGAATCTGAAACAATACATTCCCTAGCAGTGGGCCTGGCAAGGCCTTGTTGAGGAAAACGTTCCCAGTCAATACCCAGAGACTATGAGAGGTAGGATGAGAGCTGGAATCTTATCTGGAGAATCAGAATAAATTGCCAGGGGAGCAACTATGAAAGTGCATTTTATGCCCTGTTGTGGTCATTTGAATATAGGGAATGAAAGCCTCGTTATCTGGTCTTTGTTTGTTTACTCTTATTATGAAAATTTTCAAACATACACCAAAGTGTGGAGAGTGGAAGGATCCCGGCCCTTCCGAGTACTTATCACTCTGCTTCCCCAACTGTCTGTTTCATAGGCCCTCCTCCTCCTACTGCCCCCGCAGTGCCTGTATTTTTTTTGGGGGGGGGACGGGGGAGGTCTGGAATATATTTTAAAGTAAATCCCAAACATCACATCATTCCCTGCTCCCCAAATACCTTGGTTTACACATCAAAGAAGGAGGAGGAAGAGGAGGAGGGGAAGACTGAGAAGGAGGAGGGATGAAGAAGAGAGATTTCTGCACAGGCCCACAATGCCAGAATCAATAGGTCTAATAAGCTATTCCGATTGGCTCTGAGAGGCATGACTTTTAGCCCAGGGCCACACTGTTAATAAGCGACAAGGGCAAATTCAGGCAGCGCAAACAGCAAGGCCCACACTCATCACCAAGGCACCGAGAGAGGGGGCAAGGGTGCCAGTCGGACCGAACAAAGTTGTCTGGGAACCCCGCCTGCCCTAGAAGTCCAGATGAGCGAGTAGTTGAACTATTTCTTACCTTCATTGTCATTCCTTTCTGAAATGATTGCCGGCCTTTGGTAAAGACATGAACCTGAGCTTGTGCAGCCTGGGGTACTGATCTTGGGGATGCTGAAGAGGGTAGGTGCCAACAAAGAATGAAAATCCCTGATGCCTGTTCTCCTTCCGAGAGTCAGGAGGGAACAGTCAAGACCCCATACAGTGTGCTGCCACTTGAGCCCCCGGCTGTGGCAGTGGCGTGGCCCATCAAAGCCAGGAGCAACAGGCAAGGCCCCAGATGCTAATGGAACACCCTGGGGAGGACGAAGGAAAGGCAGAGAGTCAGCTGAAACCTTCCCAAAGGACATTGCCCTCAGTTTCACCTGGGAGCTGTCATTCAGCTGGTAAACACCCCTTCAGCCATGCAAAGTTTGGTGACTAGCTTCTGGCCAGATCCTGCTGTGTGTCTCCCTACCCTGAACCCTTCCCAAGATCCCTACCATGGCCTCGGGATCCAGGCACTGGGAGCATAACACATGACTCTGCAGGGGTCCTTGGGCCAGCTTTTGGTTAGTTAGTTGTCCGTGCTGTTAAAGATTTGCCTACTGTTATATGTTTGACTCTCGTCTTTGGTGATGGTACCTATTTCATAGGAAATAGGAGCTGGAATCCAGGAAACAGACTGGAAGATGAAATTAAAAAGTGGATACAAAGCTTCTAATCAGAGCCAGACACAATCGGCGGTCAACTATATCCCAGTCTCTCCCCTCTTCTCTGATCTGTACTTTCCTTAATGAGGAATGAGACTTTAAGTTGACTTTTTTTTATCTTCTAGTCTCTCTCTCTCTCTATTCCCTAACTTGCCTCTCTTGCTTTCATTTCATCCTAGAGCTTGTGCCCACGACTTCTTTTCTAAGTAAATATTAACCCCCTTTGACTCTGAATCTCTGGAAAATTCTCAGTTCCCTATTTTCGCTGGCACTGTGACAGGTCCTCATTTCTCCTTCCCACTCTTCTCTATTTATAGTTTTCACATTTTTTTGGCAGGTTGGCTACAGAACACTCAAAAATTACAAAGAGAAATATCGTGTTCTGGAAATTTGTATGAGCATTTTTTCCAATATCGTCCTTATCCTCTTCTGATCCTCTCTTGAACTGTTGGACTAAAGCAGCTGACGCTTCCACCAGCAACCAGAGTCATCCTGTCCACTACTGTGGGAACAGAGGGTTTCCATTTGGAACTGCAGACTGAGCCTAAAGTCTGGTGGCCCTTTGGTGCCAGAATAGCAGGTGTGGGGCGGGTGGGACATGGAGGACAAGCATCATGGTAGAGGTCTCCATTTGACCAGGAAAGCTCACAATGAGCCAACAGGGCCATTTCAACATCTTCTGTATTTTCCTTATACCCTGTTTCATTCCAGAGTGGATTTGAGATCATTTAGTTTGATTCTTAAATATTTCCCATTCCAACCGGAAACAGACTCATCCTGGGGCTCCCAAATTCTGCCTCATCTTCCTAATCAGTTAGTACCCCAAATTCGGTATGATAGTGCCAGAATATTCTTCCATGTGTATTTTATATCAGATGAATATTTTATTAGTTTTTTCAAACTAATAAGAATGATAAGGGTAACTTTTTTTAAAGCATAGGCAAAAAAAAAAAAAAAGCATAGGCAAAATCACAAAAGACATTGAAATGAACCTAAAAGATTATAGTGTCTTCCAAGGGAAAACAGGTGTTGTCTCATGTGCCCTTCTGGGCTGACCAATTCTATGGGATATTCTGTGCCTTTCTTGTCTTTGAGCTATTTTGCAACTCTACAGATTGTACATAATTGATATGGATACAGATGATCTTGTCTAGTGATATGCAAATGAATTTTGTCCACTGCAAGTACAGTTGACCCCCTTTCCTTTGGTAGAAGGCAGTTTTGCATCCATTTGCATTCTATTTGCATATCTATTTGCATCTATCAAAGCAAATTTGTTTAAGTATTACTGCTTGTATATGTGTCTGCCTTGAGATTCTTGCTTGAAGTGGTGGTAACGTCTTAGTGGTTCCCGAGCTAATGAATGGACTAAACAAAATCCCTTCGGGCATTCATCTCATATTTGTAAAATGGTCATTATTTAATCTTTTTGAGAAAATGATACACTAGCAAACCATGACAGGATTCTGGTAAATGAAAAGTGCAGTGAAATCAAATTGGAACGAATTTTAGAATTACCTTCAGTGTGGCCCACGCTATGCCAGAGGCAGAGAATGAATGAAGCTCGAAGACGTGGCTTCTGGCCCCCAGGAGTTACAATAATCTGTGTCAACATTGGCATGCCTGACAAATGCATGGGACTTTCCCATCAGGGTTTCCCCAGGGGTTCAGTTAACCTTTCTCTTCCAAGCTACCCTCTCCTGTAGTGAAATCAACTGTGCCCTTGGTTTCAGCTCCCATTCCCTAGCCAACATCTCTCCCACCGATACACGACCATCTGTTTCTTTCCTACCCACCAGGCCCGTGTAGCTGACCACCTACTCGTGCTATTTCACTGTGATGTCCCACCCGTGCCTCAAAACCCAGCATGTTCAAAACTTGATTCATCATCGTTTCTGAAAGAAAAGCTTATCCTCCTTTGTTTTGTTTCTTTAGAAATGATTCCACCAAGGCCAGCGGCATGCACCAGAAACCAGGAACCAATCATACAGCTGAGCCAACCTGCTGTACTTTAAAACACTTGACTACAATCCTCCAGTGGATGCTCAACCCTGGCTTCAAACTCCCTGGTCTCTCCGGTGGGTTTGCTTTCCCTCTAATGGATGACCGTTTCACACCTTCAAGACTTGCCTCAACAACCCCTACCCCCACCTCTTCTGAACTATGTCCCCTCACTCTCAGCTCCTGTCCTAGGGATGAGGGAGCAGAAGACAAGCTGAGGACAAAGCAGAAGCTGGCGCCCTACACCCACCCCCCATGCCATATGTGTGACATTCCTCAGGCACTCCTGGCTACCCTAAAGGAAAAATAATGCTTAACTAATAGAGATCCCAGTCCTGCAGGACAGGAGTCTCCCTCCGTTTACAAATCTCCTAGCGACTTACAAGGAAGGAAGAGGCTTTCTCATCAATAGCCTGACTTCCGGAGACCCATACCTCAGTTTCCGGAAGCCCTAACATCACCCTCCCCTCCATAAAATTGAGGGAGGCTGAGGGGGAGGGAAGTGTAAATAAAACTGAATTTCTTCTAAACCCGAAGCCCACTGACAAGGATGTGTGATAGGAGGAATGTAACATTTCTCCAGGAAACTCCCAACTGTCTTCATGCTTTCCCTCATTAGAGGCAAAAACAGCCTTGGCTTGACAATAACCAGGTCTCCCTTATCCTGAAATTCTTCTTTAGCATATGACAGTCCTTCTGGACACCCCCTTTGTCCTTACCTTCCTCAGCTCCCAGTCCCAATCAAATCTATACCTACATTTGTATCCATTTTTAATTTGTTTTTAGACATTTACTCAACAAATATTTAGTCAGTACCTACTAAGTGCTACACACTGCCCTGAGTGTGTGTAAATCTGTGGCGAACGACCCAGAAAAGTCCCTGGTATCATGGAATTTACATGGTAATTGGAGAAATATACAAGAAACACAGAAAGAGTTGAAGACAGAGCAGGGTTATTGAGAAGAACAGACACCCCCAACTGGGTCCCCTTCCTTGTGTCTGGGATTTGTTCCCTCCAGCCCTCTCCAGGACTCTACTCCCAGGGTCAATATCAATAGTTCTCTTTCCAATGGATCCTTCCAGTCAGAAGACAAATGACCTTTTTCTTAAAAACAAAAGGAAAAAACCCAAAACAAAGACTTCTTTTTACCTTCTATCTTCCTATAACAACCTCCATATTTCTCTCCCCACCTCATTCCCAGCATAGCTTGTAAAATATTTGTCTACACCTGTGGGTGTAGGGTACCATGTCTGCAAGGGTAGTTGAAAAAATCTCTATAAAGAATCCTTGTGTGAAGATCATTTTAAGGGAGTCCATTTCCAGATCCAAACTCCACGTGTGCTCTGTAGGATAGGTGATATGCCCATTCTTGGGTCTGATATCAGGATACTCCTCTCGCTTCCTGGAAGATCAAGACACTCCTCTCAGATCTTATTAGAGTGTAGGACTTGGGCTGACACCAAAGTTGAAATACCAGTTTTGTTTCAAATAATGCCCTTCTGTGGGCAGTCCTGGGGCTTTGCCTTTAGGGCTTCCTCTCCTTATTAAGGGTGAAGGTTAACATCGGAAAGAGGGGATTTGGGCAGATGTTGGAAGTGCTCTGAAATCAGAAAAACAATCAGTTTCGGTTAGTGACACTCATTCCTTCATATTTAAATTAAACTACATATTTTTAGGGACATAATAGGAAAAAGCACAAGTAAGGATTTTAATGGTTTCATTCCATTCCAGTGTGGTTTGGGAAATAAAATAACAGAAAACGAGACTGTTCTGCTTAAAAAAAAAAAAAATCAACTTGAAGCATTCAAATGTTATTCCAATGAAGTCGATCCTTTCTTATCTCATTTTCTTTTTAAAGATTTATTTATTTATTTATTTATTTGGCAGAGAGAGAGAGACACACACACACACACAGAGAACACAAGTAGGGGGAGGGGGGAGGGAGAAGCAGGCTTCCTGCTGAGCAAGAATGTGGGCCTTCATCCCAGGACCCTGGGATCATGACCTGAGCCAAAGGCAGCTGCTTAGTGACTGAGCCACCCAGGCGCCCTCTATCTCATTTTTTATTTTTATTTTTTTCTTAAAGATTTTATTTATTTATTCGACAGACAAGTAGGCAGAGGCAGGCAGAGACAGAGAGAGGAGGAAGCAGGCTCCCTGCTGAGCAGAGAGCCCGATGCGATGCGGGGCTTGATCCCAGGACCCTGAGATCATGACCTGAGCCGAAGGCAGAGGCTTTAACCCACTGAGCCACCCAGGCGCCCCTCTATCTCATTTTTTAAATGTTTAATATTTTCAACACCTAGTTAATAAAATATACATATACTGTGATGAAAAGTTTATGATTAAAATTTTTTGATGTCCACTCTAAAATGTGCAAGGTGCATGAATTCTCGTAGGGGGTCTATGCACCATACATGCCGACCACTAGCAAACGTGGACGTACTCGGTGTCTCTAGGTTCCCGCTTCCTTAGTGCCCTCTTAATCACTTGGTTTCTCTTCCTACCATCCTGGACCTGTATTCTCAATCTGCTTCTCTATCTCATCTCCACATCTTTGAAGAGCTTGATTCTGGGTCCTCTGTAGCTATGCGCTCGCTGGTGCGCTCTCTCTCTCTCTCCCTCGATCAGGGTTTCGCAACCTAGCACTATTGATACCTGGTGGATGATTCTCTGCTGTGGGGCTGTCCTGTGCACTGCAGGACAGTTAGCAGCATCTCTGGTCTCTAGCCACTGGATGCCAGCAGCACCCCCCACCCAGTAGTGACCACCAAAAATGTCTCCAGATATTGTTCAATCGGCCCTGGGAGCAAAACCCCCTGCCTCCCAGCCCCAGTTTAAAAACCACTGCTTTAGCTGATTCCATTCAGCATCATTGATTTAAATTCTTTGAAGAAGCTGAAGGCTCTGAAGTTAACGTCTCTAATCCTAACCCGCCCTTGGAGCTGAGAATCACGTGGCCAGCTGCCTGCAGCATTTCTCCATGAATATGTAACAGGAGTCTTATTTTCACCACGATTTCTAACCTGCTCCCTCCTCAACCTGCTCCTGTCCCGGTTTCCCCATCTTAGTAAACAGCATCCCCACCTCCTACTGGCTAAAGCCTCAGCCCCTGGGATAAATTTCCCCTTTCCCTTTTCTCGTATCTAATCCATCAGCAAAACCAACTGATTTGACCTCCAAAACAGAAGTCAGACTTGATCACTGCTCTTTATATCCACTGCTCCCATTTGAACCCAAACCCTGAAATTTTTTTTGCACTTCAGACACTGTTAACAGTCGTTGGTCCCACGACTACACCTACACAGATATTTTACAAGATCGCTAATCACCGCCAAATTGCCAAATCCAATGATTAACCCTCAGATCCAAATGACTCATCCTGTCAGTCCTATAGACACAGAAGTCCCTCCACTTCTCTGGAAATATTCTATTTTTTTCATCGTGATGTTGGCTCTCCCTTCCTCTTCCACACTGGTCAGTGATGGCTCCTTTCTTGGCTGGGTTCTCTTGAGCTTTCTGACCTTTAAACATCAGTCCTGTGCTCTGGGACTCGGACCTTCTGCCTGAGTTTTCTGTTGTGTTAAAAAAAAAAAAATTCAGCTGAGTCCATTTTAAAGAATTTATGGTTGTATTCAATGATTCACGAAATGGGCAGCATCTAAGCTAGCAGACTGAAAGGAGCTCAGAGGAGCTGTACAAAACAAAAGACTTTTATAAGCAGAAGGGAGGAGGAGCAAGGAAGTCACATCAGGCAAACAAGGCAGGTTGGTTGTGGCCAGGTGACTTGGCTGCCTGGGATGGCAGGGGTCCGAGGGAGTGCGGATCAGGTGGTGTCTGATTGCCTGGGCTCAGATTCCATCTCTGGGGCAGCTGAAATCATAATTGAGTCTGGTTTGGGTGACGTGGGGCTTAGCATAAGCAGCTCCATTTTGGGCCTCTTGTTTTGTTTTTAATAGTTACTTCATAACAAATAATAACAAGTTTAGTAACTTTAAACAGCTCAGTTTACTATCTTACCATCTCTAGCCGTCAGGAGGCCAGACACAACTTAACCTGGGTCCTCGGCTCTGGGTCTCACTCAAAGGAGGAGAGAAGGCGCCCACCAAGCTGTGTTCTCACCTGCAGGTTCCGCTACGGAAGGCTCTGCTTCCAAACTCACTCAAGTTGTTGGCGGAACTCATTTCCTTGTAGCTGTGTGATTTGGGGGGGCAGCCCACGCTGGGGGGGCAGGGAGATTTTCCAGGCTGTTAACTGGAGACCATCCTCAGCCCCCAGAGGCCGCCTGCGGTTTCCTGCCATCTAACTCTCTCCACGGGTGATTCTGAACTTGGCTCTTTGCTTCTTCAAGTCCAGGAGAGCCTCTCACTCCAATCAGTAAAACAATCTGATTTAATATAATGAGATCATAATAGTGACATCCTCTTACCTTGCCAAATTCTACTGGTTAAAAGCAAGTCCTAGGTCCCATACACACTCCTGTCCACACTCACAGGACAAACACCAGGGGACAGATATCATGAAACTGCCTTATCGTGTTGCCAAACACACCTCTGTCCATACTCACTGCATAGGTAAGCCCACTTCTTCTCAGAGCTTGAACCCTATGTCCTAACGGTGCCCATATTTATGCCTCCAGCCTGGACCTCACCCCTGAATGCCAAACTCATGTGTTCAGCTGCTGGTTTGGCATCCCCATGTGAACTCAGCCGCCATCTCCAAAACCAAACACCTGTTTCCCATCAAACTTGCTTCTCCCGTAGTCTTTCCCATCTTAGCAAATGGCAACTTCATTGTTCCAGGGCCTCGGGCCCCCAAAATTGTAAAATCATCCCAACTCTTTTCTTTTCCGCATACTCCACACTTAATATATTTACAAATCCTGCGTGTTTTGCCTTCAATATACACACAGAATCTCCCCACTTCTCCCCACCCCTGCATCTACCGCTCTGGTCTGGGCCAATACTGCCTCTCACCCAGATCGGTGGTCCTCAGCCAGGAGAGTTTTGTGCACCTGCCCCCCCGGGGGACTTTGACAGGATCTGGACACACTTTTTGTTGTCACAACTTGGGAGTGGGAAAGGGCCCTCCTGGGATCTAGTGGTCAGTGCACAGGACAGCTCCCCATAGCAAAAATTAATGTGGCCCCAAATGCCAGCAGTATAGAAATCTCAATCTACATTAATACAAGTAGCCTCTCCACCCCACAACCCCACAAGTCCGTTCTGCACACAGTAGCCTGAGTGATTCTTTTCTTTTCTTTTTAAAATTTTATTTATTTATTTGACACAGAGAGAGAGATCTCCTGTAGGCAGAGAGGCAGGCAGTGGGAAAGGGGGAATCAGGCTCCCTGATGAGCAGAGAGCCCGATGCGCGGCTGGATCCCAGGACCCTGAGACCATGACCTGAGCTGAAGGCAGAGGCTTAACCCACTGAGCCACCCAGGCACCCTGATCCTTTTCTAATCTAAATCAAGTCAAGCCTCTTCAAAACCATGCCAGTCTTCTCGTCTGGCACAAAGTTAAAGGCAAATCTTTACAAAAGCCTTCGAGACTTTATGTGATCTGACCCCACTACCTTCCTTACCTACCTCCTACCTGCCCTCTTGCTCATTTTTTGCCCAGCATTATTGGTCGCCGTGTCATTCTTTTAACACACCAGATGTGGTCCCACCTTGGGCTTAGTGTTTGCTTTGTGTGGGATGCTCTTCTCCAAATAGCACAACTGCTCGTTCCTTAATTTCCTCCAGGTCTTTCCTCAAATGAGGGAGACTTCCCTGACACAGCCCCATAGAAAATACCAACCTGCTCCCCTAAACCCCCACACCCCATGTCCACTCACTCAGCTTAGTTTCCTTCCTACCCCACATCAACCCCTCATATGTATGTATATTTATTTGCTTCATTTCTCACTCAACAACTAAAATGGAAACTCCAAGAGGACATCAAATTTATTTTGTCTCTTGTTAACTATTCTGTCTTTAGGGTTTAGAACAGGACCTGACACATAGTAGATGTTCCATAAATATTGGAGAATGATTTGTTTCTATTTTTGCCTTCTCTCTATCCATTCTTTACACGGCAGCCAAAATGACATTTTAAAAATACAAAAGGAATCCCATGACCACCCTCCACCTACCAGTGTAAAACCCTTCAACGGCTTTTCGTTGTGCTGAAGCCGCAGCTGACATTTTACAGCCCAGACCAGATTAAGATTTCAGAGTTCTTAATCACCAGGAAGACGATGGTGTCGTCACCACCAGAGATATTTAAATTTTTTTTTAAAGATTAGATCCCAAAGTAAGTGTGCTAAAAGCCTAGCAATTTTGGATTTCACAAATTCAGATTTCATAAAGTCTCATTAGTCTTCTCACCTTGTGTAAGTTTAATCTTTCCACGGCCCCTTTTTCTCTTCTGTTTCAGGCACTCACCATACTTTGCCAGAATGACCATAATGGCCTTCCAATCTGTCATCTCATCTCCAGCCATATGCCCCTTTCCCTCCCCTCCTCACACCAATTCATCCTTCCTCTAAACTTATTCCAAGATGATCACTCTAAAACGTGCATCTCATGTCCTTCCCCTACAGAAATTTACTCAGTAGCTCCTAAGGACGTGTGGATTTCCTTGGTGTAGTATTTTTACAAGACCCTTTGGTTGCAAGTGGCAGCAATCCAAAGAAAACTGGACTGAACCAAAGGGGAAAAGTAAACAAACAAACAAACGAAACAAAGGAACGTCCAGTTCCCGTAGGGGTGGATACCACAGGAGTTCATAAAAATCAAAAGAAGAGCTGCAGAACTAAAATTTCAGAATCAAGAACTAGGGACTGGAAACCAGCAAAACACTTTTCTCTTTGTCCATGTCTCATGTTTACTCGTCTCCATAGGGAGGCTTTCTTCTCTGGTCAGAGTCTCTTCAAGTGTCAGGGAAGATGGCCATTGCCAGCTCCTGAATCCCATCCAGCAAGGCCAGCCACTCGCCTAAAGAGAGAGCCTCGCCTTCCCATCATTTACATATCAATCCCAGGGAGACTCTGATTGGTCCTATTGGTGTCAGGTGGACCAATCACTGTGTGGGTTTATACGTGTGCCCCTCCTCCCCCCAGACTGCATAAAGCACAGGTGAAATTCTTTTTTTTTTTTTTAATTAACATGTAATGTATTATTTGCCCCAAGGGCACAGGTCTGTGAATCATCAGTCTTACACATTTCACAGAACTCACCATATCACATACCCTCCCCAATGTCCATAACCCAACCATCCTCTCCATACCCTCCCCCCTATCCTCAATTTGTTTTGTGAGATTAAGGTCTCTTATGGTTTGTTTCTCTCCCATCTTGTTTCATTTTTTTCCCTCCCTACACCACATGACTCCCCACCCTGCCTCTCAAATTCCTCATATCAGAGAGATCATATGATAATTGTCTTCCTCTGATTTACTTATTTCACTTAGCATAGTACCCTCTAGTTCCATCCAAGTCATTGCAAATGGCAAGATTTCATTTTTGATGGCTGCATAGTATTCCATTGCATATATACACCACATCTTCTTTATCCATTCATCTGCTGATGGACATCTAGGTTCTTTCCATAGTTTGGCTATTGTGGACATTGCTGCTGTAAACATTCAGGTGCATGTGCCCCTTCGGATCACTACATTTGTGTCTTTGGAATAAATACCCAGTAGTGCAATTGCTGGGTCCTAGGGTAGCTCTATTTTCAACTCTTTGAGGAACCTCCATACTGTTTTCCAGAGAAGCGTGGGGGAAATTACCCAGAGTGAACGGCGTTCTGTACCCAGAAAGAGGAAGATGAGAAAGCACAATGGTCAGGCACAACACATAGCCAACAGTTTTCACCATTTACATGATCTCTTCAATTCTACTTTTCCCCGCTCCTTCCGCAGGTTCTGTGCTTGAACCACAGTGAGCCCCTGTGAATTCGTGGATAGCTTTGGCTTTCTCTCACCTGCATCTGGCCACACCTGCTGCTCTCTGTGCCTAAAACCCTATTTGCTGGCTTGTTATACAAAGATAATACTTCCAGACCTTCTTCACACATCGTACACCTCATACATCACCTCCTCCAGGAAGTCTTTGTTTGGACTTAGGGGTTTTATTGTCATTTAGGGATAGTAAGGCCAACAGACCAGGAGATCACTGCCGTTGAAAAGACAATTGATTACTCACAGATCCCAGAAGGAGGGGGCTGGTGCAGCCACCAGGGAGGGGTGTGGGAGGACAAAGGGGAGCACCAGGGTCTGTCAGGATGGGACTGAGGGTAAGAGCCTTTATTGTGGTTTCTGCAGGAAGGAAGGGGGATGTGGGGACAGTAGGTTGGGACTGGCTGATTTGGACACTTTCAGCAGGAGCTGGGGTGTAACGGCTGTCCCTGGTTGTCTGATACTTGACCCTGGGGTGATTGGGACCCTGAGTAAGAGTTCCACAGAGAAGGTGGTCAGGAATTCAGACTCTAGATTCATTGCTTTGCATTTAAAAACCACACTCCCAGCTGAGTGATAACTCTCTCTAGGAGCTGACCAACCCTGGAGGGGCAGTCCTTCCAGCATCAGCAAGCACTCATGATGGTCAAAGTATCAAAATATGGAAAATAAAGGACATGGTTACTCATCTTCCCTGATTTTTCTTTCTTTTTAAACTTCTTTTATTTAAATTCAATTAGTTAACATAGAGTGTATCAATAGTTTCTAATGCAGAGTTCAATTATTCTTCCCTGATATTTTTTGTTCACCCTCTTCCCCTAAATCAGGTTTCTACGTCTCTTCCTTCTGATCCCATAATAACCGGTGCATATTTCTGTCCTTGCAAGGTGAAGCACCAACAATGGCATCCCAAGTGACAGCATAGCAATGTTTGACCTTCAGATTCCTTCGAGGGAAGCGGGTGAGAACTTGAAGCCATTTTAATTTCGATGTAATGGATATGTGACCTCATTTGATGCGGGTAGCCTGTAAGACTGCACTTCTAGTCTTTACTCACGTGTCCTAAAAATATTTTTATTCATATTTTTTTATTAAAATGATGACAACAAAACTTGAGGTGTGCTATATATCCTGAAGTTCCACCATCACATTCACTTATGGAGCCATTGTTCATTTATCCTCATACAGATTATTGAATATGTTTTTTTCTCTGCATCATTGTGCCTATCTTAGACCCTCCAAATACACAATTAAACCAGGAAAATTTAAACTCTGACTGCTCTTTTAAGAAATTCAGGCCTGTGAATATCCATGCATAGAAAATCAAAACAATATGCCTGATTACATAAGGACCCCTCCCACTGCTGAATGTATGGTGCCTTATCTTTATATGATGCCTGGGTGTGGATTAGGAAAAGAAGCACCTTCCTTTGCGTGGTTGCAGCTGTGTGCTGTGGAGACTACTTGGGGAGCAAAGCACAGGTTGGTTTTTAGCCCAAAGTGTCTCCTTCTGGTAACCCTTAAAACGTCAGGCGAAGATGCTGAATGTGCACTATTTTGCCCCAATGGGTGTAGCTCGATTCATGTTCCTCCCAGGGATTTTCTCCGGGACCTGATAGCATTAGCATTAGACAATAGCAAGTGAGGGACTAACCCATCACTGTGTAAATTTCTGCTGCCGTAATAAAATGTGCATGTTTCTGTTTAGGAATCTGAACACGTATTTGACCTTCTTAGTGATTCAACTTTGAAGCAAAGACTTTTTTCATCTTTTCTTCAAGACTTTGGGTTAAATTAAGGAGTGCCCCGAGATTTTAAGGCAAATTGTCATGAGTCAGCCTTTATCTACAGTTACTTATCTCTGTAATCAGATTTTTCTCAAGACACAAAATACATGTACACACAAAATAAAACACAGATACAGTTTAGATGCTGACTCAAATTGTCAGCCAGGGCTGCTGAGTCCACATTTTTTATCATCCCAGGTGATTGATTATATTAAGTGAATATTATACATTTGCAGTTACAAAATGTACTTTTATCATTTTTTTACATTAATGGTTTTTGGTTAATTTTTCCCATTTCTTAAAAAATAATTTTTAAAAAATATAGCTCTGCTATAGACTGAATGTTTGTGTCCCCTCTCAAAAGTCATATGTTGGAGGGGCACCTGGGTGGCTCAGTGGGTTAAACCTCTGCCTTCAGCTCAGGTCATGATCCCAGGGTCCTGGGATCGAGCCCCGAGTTGGGCTTTCTGCTCAGCAGGGAGCCTGCTTCCCTCCATCTCTCTGCCTGCCTCTCTGCCTACTTGTGATCTCTGTCTGTCAAATAAATAAGTAAAATCTTAAAAAAAAAAGTCATATTTTGGAACCCTAATCCCAGTGTAATGACATTTACAGATAAGGCCTTTAGGAGATTATTAGGTCATGGTGGTGGGGCCCTAACAATGGGATTAGTGCCATTATGGGAAGAGACAGGAGAGAGCCAATGATATGATATACTACATATAATATATGAAATATTATCATAATGTTATATTACTATATCAATAAATGAAATGCAATAAATAAATAAATTTCCAGGTACTGTACAAGGCACAAGAGATAAGCAGTAACAAAGTGGAAGTTCTCCCTGACCTTCCGACATTATTTATTTTTTCCTATGATATTAAAGAAAGTTATTTTGTGAATTGGTGGGTTAAAATAACTGACTTACATGTAAGTCCCTCCTAAAAAACTCCTAGTCTGTCATTTACTTTAAACACTGTACATTTGACTCAAAATAATTTTTAAAAAGATTAATTCTAGTATAGACACAAAATAAAATTAAATGGAATGACAGGTATTTACAGAAATTTGTTGGGTGATTGGGTACTTGAGAGGAAACAGGTACAAAGGGAAGACATTGAGGATATTTGTGGGTGTTTGGAAGGAATTTCTGTGTCCATTCAAGGACTCTGATTCTGCATATTACTGTACCTCCCAGACTTTCAAAAAGCTGAGACTGGGAATGAACTGGGTCAGATACAGGGATGCGTGAGAGGGTGTCAGACTTATCAGCGATTTAGGAGGCCGGCTCAGAGGGACAGACGTTGTCAGTGTGGTGGAGCTGGGGGAAGAGGGAGTTGGTGTTACGTAACTGGGATGAGCCATTTGGAAGATACTGGCAAGTTTGGGTTCCTGGAGATGGAAACATCAATTTACATTTTAATCCCTTGAAAAGAAACCCAAAAGTTAAGCAAGTATCCAGCCATCTTTTGACAGTGAAATTATAACCAGAGTTTTCATCTAAGTAGAGCACCCTCCCCACAACCTTCTTTGGCAAATGGACCCACGTCCACCTTTCCCTGTAATCATGGAGGTTAGCCGGGATTGTGTGGGGAAGTTGGCAAAAGCAGAACAGGCTCTCCAAAAGGGAAGGGAACAACAACTCTGCTCATTCTAAGATTGAAATCAAGTAATAGAGATTATCTTTTTCAAAGATGAAGCCAATATAATCTCAGTAGGGCCCCAAATTACATTCCCATATGGACTTCTGTCCCCAAGGCAGAGCCAGAAGTCTCAGGAAAGACCACAGGAACCACTGAAATCAAATAGGTCATTCATCAACCAAGTCTCAAAGTTGAGTTTTTATTTTTATTTTTATTTTTTTATCCCCAGCTAGAAAAAGCTTCTTCCTTTCAAACTTCTAGGAACCAGGTCCGAGGGACTCTATGGTAGTGCTTCTTTCCTAGTGTGTCGAGAACACTCTTCCCATCATTAAATTGAGTCAAGAAGCTTAATGTTTGGGTGGAGGAAGATATGGGGGTGTGGAGTTGGCTGGACAGAAGAGGCTGAGGCGAGTTCCTGGCTCCACACAGTCTGTGTGGTATGGAGAAGACCCAGAGCCCCCCTCACCTCCCCAGCTCCTGCTGGGGAACAGAGAGAAGACCAAGAGGGATGGGGCTGGGATGAGTGAGCCATGGTATACAGGGACTTGATAGGAGCCAGCCTCCAGCAGTGGGAGCCCACAAGACCTCACCAGGACCACCCACAAACCAGCATTCTACAGCAAAGACTACCAGTGCCACAGGATGCAGCATGAATCCAAGGGCTTTGTGTCCCACAGCCTTCAGTCCCATCCCACCCTACATCCAGATCCATGGTAGGGAGAAGGGTGAATGGAGAGAGCGCCTATACCTGAAAAAGACTGCGTGGTACAATGGAGTGTCTGACCCCGCCTGGTGAGGGAGCTGGATTTTGAATGCGCTCTACTTAACCACGAAGATGCTGAGATACTGTAAGTCCCCTGCTCGCTCTCCATACAAGGCAGAGCCCCATGAGCAAGAATGGATACGACAATAAAGAAGCCATATTTTCTTTTCCCCATTGATGGTAGGGTGCACTCTGTCTCTCCACCAAGTGGGGGCAAAGACAAAAATGTGCCAGAGTAACTGACCATCAAGCCCCTGAACAAAAGTAGGGCGATGAGGCTATGAGTGAAAAATCACTGTGGGAACAAGGAAGCGGATTCGGTTCTGGGTCATGTGGCAGCTGATGCAGGAGAGCTCTGTCTGCCATCCCAGTGGGCTGTGTCCCAGGGAAGGGCTCTGCGAAATGATGGGAAAGGTCCATGTCAGAAAGAGCAGCCTAAGTGTCCATCACCACATGAACAGACCCACAAAATGTGGTAAATCCATACAATGGAAGATTATCCAGCTTAACAAAGGAAGGAGTGTGGGTGATGTCCCTGGTGGGCCATGCTGGCTCTTGGCTGGGACCTCAGCCAGGCCCGGACTGAAAACCTGCATCATCCCGCCAACTTGGGGTTTCCTGCTGTCTGCCCCCCAAAGGACAAGTGTCCAGTGTCAGAGCGTGGGGACAGAAATAGCCTCAGTTAGTTCCTACACTAAGAGTAGCTTTGGAAACTTCTGAAAACCCAACTCGTCATCCATCTGGCTATGAAGGGACGTCTACAACATTAATCCCGTGACCCATGTTTTACTTTGTAGAATTCCAAACATTCAGCAAGCTTGTGAGTGGCCTATTTATTTGCAAGCTTAGGTTGCTGCTTCTTGCCTTTAAAAGCCAAGCACTGTAGTTGCTACCATAGATCGGTACAGTCTTTTACAGTTTTCAAAGCACTTATGAGTTCTTCCCCTATTCTTTACTTCTGAAAAGCAAAATGTGTATCAGTCAATGATGTAACTAGTTTGAACAGAAAAGGACTTTATTGAACATTATCAAGGGCCTTGAAGAATGCCCGGAGGGCCAATGCCAGGTTCTGGGGCTGTACCACCGCAGGACTGCCCAGGGGAGATAGTACAGTGATACCCCAACAGTGGGCCCTGGATGGAACCGTGGGCATGGCTGCTCAGAGAACTCCAGTCCTTTGCATTCATCCTTAGAAACAGATCCTACCTACTTGGTGCTTGCTTCTTCTTCTCCCATCAGAGCCTCATGTGGGTGCATCTGATGGGCAGACCTTAGGTCACATCCTTATATCATTTGCAAGGTCGAATGAGAAAGTAATTTCTAGCTTCTCTTTTGGGGTAGAAAGTCAACATGGGAAAATTCCTCAGAGGTAGGAAGAGTGTTCAAAGGATGCTGGCCGTTGCAAATTACAACAAACATGACTAAATACCACTGACCACCAGAAGTGGGGTTTTAATGTCTTGAAACAGTTATTATTGGGTTTTGATGTTACTGGGAATCATTCACTGTAGGTTCACAGGATATCTGATAAGAGAGCACCTTTTAGATTTCTCTAACCAATAATGTCTGCATTCTGATCCTGCAGAAAAAAGTTCTCTGAAAGTGCTGACCAGCTTTGATTGCAATACGATTTCTCAGCTGATTCTTTTCATATCCTATTTGAAGCAGAGCTCAAAGCTCTGTACTCAGTGGGTGGTTGTATAATTGTTTTAATTCATTTGTTAAACATAATTATCTTTCCTCACTTCTGTCCTATTCCTTTGATATATGCTCAGCAACTAGGTCCCTAATGGACGTGATTAGAGCTTCCCACAGTGTGCAGCATGAGAGGGAAGGGGTGTTACATCGTTAAGCTGGGGACACATCTTCATTTCATGTTTCAGGTACTTAAGCTGTTTCTTCTGATACCTGGGAGCTAAGTTAACGAGAGAGTTCTTTAATGGCTTTATGTGAGCTAATTCTGCTTGTCACATGCTATAGGGGACCTGGAGAAGAGGGAGGAAGTCAGAGGGCAGAGAATAGGTGGGGTGTCTTTGTTCAGTGACCATCCCCTCATGCCAACCACCAACCCAATCATTAACTCTGTGCGTTTAAACACAGACATCCTGAGACAGATCAAAGACAGGTCCTTGGCAACAAGTCGGAACATATTCTTGGGAAAAAGAGTTACGCTAGTGGTCCCTTGTGAATCTGAGGTGTCTTCCTCCTAGAGACCTGAGGGTTTCGTAGACATCCTCTCATCCACCTTTTTGCAATGTGTCCACAAGGCACCTCTTCCCAAGTCTGGGAAAACTGAAGAATATTAGACTTTGTGCTCTTAGAGATGAGGGCAGGTGTCAATGAATCATCCTTCTGGGTTCTAACCTAGACTGACAACAAATACGAACCGAGTTCAATCAAATGTGATAGGTATTGAGGGCTAGATGAGTCAACATGGCTTAGATTCAAGACCAAAACAGTCTTGAATCTTCCTGTGCCCTGAATTGAAAAACGGTGCCCAGGGAATAGTGTACCTGGCCCGATCCACCCATGCTTACCCCAAGAATATGAAGATTTCCCCCTGCATTTTCTTTTGGAAGTTTTATGGTTTTAGCCTTTACCTTTAAGTCTACGATCTATTTCCAGTTAATTTTTGGATATAGTGTGAGGTAAGAGTGGTGATTTGTTTTCCCATACAAACATGCAATGATAGAAATGCTTTCCAGCCTGTCCCCAAGAAGAACGAGCCTGGGTCTTTCCCACTGTTTCCTGGCAATGGTCCAGCACAGCTTTCCTTTGGAGCAGGCAAATAACTGAAAGAAAATCCTCAAATTTAACAATCTTGTCTACTGGGTTTCAGTGGAAGTTCATGCATTTTATCCACTCCCCCTTTTCAACCTGCTTTCTATAGAGATCATCAATTCACCTGTTGGAATTAAACCTGAAAAAAATGGCAACAAATTAAGCCACTTACAAGAGTGCAATGAAGTACCGATCTTTTATTCTTAACACAGTGACTGGACAGAACCCCTATTTTTTGCCAGTAAAATAGAGCAGGCAACCCTTCCCCATCCTATGCAATGGTGCGCTTCGAAGCCTTGTCTAAGCAAATTTTAGAATGTAGAAGTTATAGGGAACAGAACGTTCATCAGTTTGATGAATGTTGGAAACAGTGATCTTTGCAGCTTCGGTTTATAATGGTGAGCTTGTGTATTCTTGGATAGCTGTCCATTACTGATGTGTGCCGGATTAGTTTTACAGTTTCACCTGAGGAGCGGAAGTCTGTTGTAGTTGTTTTATGAAGAGTCCAGAAATTCTGCTTTTAAAAAACAGGCTAAATGCATACAGCAACATTTATTACACGGAAAACGCAGCAAGTCTACAAGGCCAGAAGCATAAGTACTAATGAATGGACAGCAGCACTAGCTAGGACTATAGACAATCCTATAGCAAGAGAAGACTGTGATGCTTCCGGCTGGTCCAGGAAAGCTTCTGGAGGCTTCAGTACCTGGTGTGATCATTTAGCTGTGAAGAGGGCACTTCGGAAGGGGTGGTGTGGTGAGCAAGGGCACAGGACAGGAGCCGAGCACATCTGGTGGGTGACAAGTGGACTGTCGAGGTGGGGCCGTGAGAGACTGGGGTCAAGGCAAGCTTCCAGGAGACAGGAAGCCTCCTGAAAGCCTGAATATCCCAGGATAGCATATCCTCAAATCATGGTGATAAGACTTACAACGATTTAAATGCTGTTAAATGGGAATTTTCAAACCATGCTATACCTTTGATTGTAAGATGTATCCCAATCTCAAAGATGTTAGGTTGTGTGGGGGTAAAATCATAAGTCAGTGTGCTAGCCAGCCTCGGAGAAGACCACAAAGATTTCCACATCCCGGTATCTGCACATGTGTTGTACCCTCCCACATTTGGTGTGACTAACAGGATATAGCAGAAATGGGGGTAAATCAATTACAGAATTAGGTTATGAAAGACACTGAGGCTTCTGTTTTGTTCTCTCTTTTCCTCTCTTTCTCTTCTCTCTCTCTCTCTCTTCCTCTATTCCCCCTCTCCTTCCCTCTCACTCCCTCCCTTTCTCTCACTCTCTCATTCATCATTAGCTCTTGTGGACACGCAGGTCTCCCTGTAGATACCCGGGTATCTGAGGAACTGAAGCCCTCCACCCCTGCCACCTGCACAGAATTGAGGTCTGTCCATCATCACATGTCCTTCAAACAGCTGCAGCCGGCTGACTGTGTGATGGCAATCTCATGAGATACCTCAAGGCAGAAGCACCCAGCTCAACTGCTTCCAGGTGCCTGACCCTCAGAAACTGTGTGAGATCATAAGTACTTAAATATACTGTTTGGGCTGCTAAGTTTGGGGGTAATTCATTGCACAGCCATAGAGGAGGGATTCTATATTCAGAATCGAAAAATGCCTTATTCCGTATGTGTACTCAGTGTCAGTCGGACGTTCAGAAAGAGATATGCCTGCCTGAGTCAGCTTAGACCCTGCAGTGCCTCAGAACAGGGGGGAGACATTAAAGAGAGGTAACCACGTGGGACTCAGGTGGTGAGTCATATGGTCACAAACGAGGATGGTTTGCAGAAGCAAGACTGGGAGGTACTGAGCCAAACCTAAATGCCTTCAAAGCTGAGACCGCTGTCTGCCTCTGTCCTGGAACATTCTATCTTCTTCCTACCCAAGTAGAAGTCAACTCCAGAACAAAGTCCCACCAGATTTCACAGAAAGAATTAAGGGGAATATTTTTACAAAGTAAGAAGTTCAAGGGTGGATGCAGATCCAGGCATTTCTGGGACACTAGAATTTTAGAACTTCAGAATGTTATACGCCAGTGATAGATCCTAGAGGACCTTGACAGCCAGGCTAAGGTATTTTGACGTTATTGTGCAAGCTGAAGGCAGCTGCAATGATTTGGGGCATGAGAGCTGGGTGATAATAACAGTCTTTAGGAAGATTAAACCGATCACGGCAGGCAATGTGAACTTGAGTCAGAGAAGCTATAAAAGTGTGGCCTATTTCCAGCATGAGGATGTCAGTTTCAACTTAGCAGAATCCTTATTTTCTCATCCCTCATGCCCCCTGCCTGGCTCAGCATCGAAGTGAGCCTCACTCCTCCGTTCCCAGTGCCTTGCTGTCACCTTACGCCGATTAGAAACTTCTCTTCCCGTGGCCACTCACTCCCTCATAAAAGTCCTTCCATAAGACCATTCTAGAAGCTGAAGTCCATCTGAGGCTAGCATGCTGAGTCCAGGGCCAAAGCAGGACCGGGCTCTGGGGGAGGTTAGGGTGGGTGCGAAGTCCTTGAAGAGGGAGGACAGGGCAGCCTCCCCGGGATATGGAAAGACCTTCAGGAGAAAGAGCCAGAGAGCTGACTCTAGGCGAGAGTGTGGGAGAACAGAGGCTTTCCACAAATTCCTTTAATGTGCTGGAGGGATCTTAGGCATATTCTGATTCAGCCCACAGTTTTGTTAATAAGGCACCAAGCTGAGCCTTATACACACAATCCATGGAAAGGTCTCGACTCCTGGTCTGCAGTCCCCCAGGCCAGTCTAGTATCACCTACAGACCCCATCTACCCCCCAAAAGGAAGAAAAGTCAGTGTCTACCAGCATGCAAGGTGAGCCTCCATGACGGGGATGACAGCACAGGGTTCCTTAGAAAGCAGACTGTCCCTGGGGTGTTTTTGCTCATTTTTTGATGAGCTAAAATTGGAGAACTTGGGACTGGTGCCTCCCACTTCCACCTAGACGAAAACGATTTTTACACGTGGGTGAAGGAGAGACGAATTCCCATCTAGTTTACTTTCTATGACTCTATTGAGGGGGAAGTTAAGCAGGTAAACTCGACATATTTTTGTAAGTCTGTTTTAAGAAAGTTGAAAGATTAATGTGATTTATTCAAGAGTATTTGTTTCTCCTCCTATCATTAGTCTGCGCTGGCATAGATTTATTTCCCTTCCCATGGGGAAGGCACAACCCTAAACAAGGAGGAGGAAATCCTCCCACTTGATTTTGTTATCCGTTTCCTTTCTCACATGTCTTTTCTCTCTTCCTGAGAAAGTCACCTGGTTGACTTATAGCACTTTGTACCTCCCGGGACAGAAGCAAAAGTCACAATGTGTTTCAGTCACACAATAGGACTGAAACACCTGTTTACAAAATTAAAGCAGAGTTTTATTTACTAACCTGTGCATTTTATTAGGCGTCATTCTCTTCTCTTTATGTTTCACACACACAAGCCCTGCAGGGTTCTCTTTCTGGCCATATGGCAACCTAATTACCCAAATCATCCCTTCTTGCTGAAAATAACTAAAAAGGTTGAAAATCAAAGGCTTCTTCAAAGCGCTGATGAGCTGGCAAGAAATCAAGGCATACACAGGGCAGAATCCAAGGGAACATGGAAACAGAGGGAAGTAACAGAGTCGGCTGTCTGCCTGGGGCATTTGCCAACTTTGGTGACACTGAGCTCCGGTGCTCATGGCTTCGTGGAGCCTAGGAGATGGAGACGCAGCACAGGACAGCCGAAGTGGCACATCCCAGAAGACCCTCGTCCCCCAAAGCTGGGACCCCCGAAAATCACACCTTCAGCGTCAGCTTGATCTGAAAATAGACCCAAGTCTCCTCTTACCACTGCACAGCACTAGGAGGAAAATCACCCAGCTCCCTGGGGTTCAGCAGAAGGGAAACCCCGCCCATGGGAAGTCGCGGCCACAGGCTAGACCTTATACACATTCGCAGCACAGACTCACCCTGCCTGGGTAAAACAACAACACTCAGGGAACCCGGGTGGCTCAGTGGGTTGGGCCTTTGCCTTCAGCTTGGGTCATGATCTCAGGGTCCTGGGATTGAGCCCCACATCGGGCTCTCTGCTCAGCACGGACCCTGCTTCCTCCTCTCTCTCTGCCTGCCTCTCTGCCTACTTGTGATCTCTGTCAAATAAATGAATAAAATCTTAAAACAACAACAACACTCAAGAGGAAATGTAGCTCGAAGGGACAATGCGCTAATGGTCTCCCAGGGCATCTGGCAAAATAACCTAGACTTTTCTACAGAGAGTTCTGTTTTAACTCCAGGAGAATCAGGAGTTCTTTCTCTCTCACTCTTTTTTTTTTTTTTTTAAATTTAAATTTTAGGTAGTTAACATACAGTGCAATACTGGTTTCTGGAGCAAAATTCAGTGATTCATCATTTACATACAACACCCAGGGCTCATCCCAGTGAGTGCCTTCCTTGGGGCACCTGGGAGGCTCAGTGGGTTAAGCCTCTGCCTTCGGCTCAGGTCATGATCCCAGGGTACTTGGATCGAGCCCCGCACTGGGCTCCCTGCTCAGTGGGGGGGCTTGCTTCTCTTCTCCCTCTGCTGCTCCCACTGCTGGTGCTCTCCTGCTTCTGTCAAATAAATAAATAAAATCTTAAAAAAAAAAATGAGTGGCCTCTTTAATGCCCATCAGCCACCTAGCCCATCCCCCACCCACCTCCCTCCATCAACCCTCAGTTTTTTCTTATCATTAAGAGTCTCATAACTTGTGTACCTCTCTCCTTTTTCTTTTTCCCCTTCCCATAGGTACATCTGCTTTCTTTCTTAAAATCCACATATAAGTGAATGATATGGTATTTGTCTTTCTCTGACTTATTTCACTCGCATAATACTCTCTTGGTCTTGTTGTTACAAGTGTCAAGATTTCATTCTTTTTGATGGCTAAGTAATAGTCCTTTGTAGGTAAATACCACAGCTTCTTTATCCATTCATCATTCAATGGACTTCTGGGCTCTGTCCGTAGTTTAGCTATTGTTGATAATACAGCTATAAACATTGGGGGGTGTCCCTTCAAATCTGTATTTTTCTATCCTTTGGGTAAATATGTAGTAGTGCGATGGCTGAGTTGTAGGGTAATTGGACTGTTAACATGTTGAGGAACCTCCATATTGTTTTCCAGAGTTTCTGTACCAGTTTGCATTCCCACCAACAGTGCAAGAGGCTTCCCCTTTCACCACAACCTCGCCAATACCTGTTGTTTCTTGTGTTGTTGATTTTAGCCATCCTGACAGGCTTCAGATAGTATCTCATTGTGGTCTTGACTCACATTTCCCTGAGGATGACTGATGTTGAGCTTCTTTTCATGTGTCTGTTGGCCATCTTGATGTCTTTTGGAAAAGTGTCTATTCATGTCTTTTGCCCATTTCTTAACTGGGTTATTTGTTTTTTGGGTGTTGAGTTTGATAAGTTCTTTGTAGATTTAGGGTACTAAATCAGCAAAGATTTGGGGTACTTATCAGCAAATATGTTGTTTGCAAATATCTTCTCCAGTTCTATAGGTGGCTTTTAGTGCTGTTGATTGTTTTCTTTGCTATGCAGGAGATTTTTATCTTGGTGAAATCCCAGTGATTCATTGTTGCTTTTGTTTCCCTTGTCTGTGGTGACCTGTCCAGTAAGAAGTTGCTATGGCCGAGGTCACAGAGGGTTCTGCCTGTGTTCTCCTGTAGGATTTTGATGATTTCCTGTCTCACATTAAGGTTTTTATTTTTGTATAAGGTATAAGAAAGTAGTTCAGTTTCATTCTTCTGCATGTTGCTGTCCAGTTTTCCTAATGGTGTTGGGACTTTCCTTCTTCCACTGGATATTCTTCCCTGCTTTGTTGAAGATCAGTTAACTGTATAGTTGTGGGTCCATTTTCTGGGTTCTCTGTTCTGTTCCATTGATCTATGTGTCTGTTTTTGTGCCAGTACCATACTGTCTTTTTTTTCCTTTAAGACTTATTTCTTTGTTGAGGGGGAGGGGCAGAGGGAGTGAGAGAGTCCAAGCAGACGTCTCATTGAGTGGGTAGCCTGTTGTGGGGCTCCAACCCAAGACCCTGAGACCATGACCTGAGCCAAAATCAAGAGTCAGATGCTAAACCGACTGAGCCACCCAGGCACCCCAGTACCATACTGCCATGATGATTATAGCCTTGTAATATAGTTTGAAATCCGAAATTGTGGTGCCTCCAATTAATTTTGTTTTTCTTTTTCAGAATAGCTTTGGCTATTCAGGGTCTTTTGTGGTTCCATACAAATTTTAGGATTATTTATTCTAACTCTGTGAAAAAATGCTGGTGGTATTAAAATGCATTAATAAATGTGTAGATTGCTTTGGGTAGTATAAACGCTTTAATAATGTTTATTTTTCCAATCTGTAAGCATAGAATACTTGCCATTTCTTTATGTCCTCTTCAATTTCTTTCATAAGTGTTTTATAGTTTTCAGAGTATAGATCTTTTACCTCTTTATTTAGATTTATTATTAAGTATCCTGTTGTTTTGGTGTAATTGTAAATGGGATCCATTCCTTGATTTCTTTTTCTGCTACTTTGTTATTGGTATATAGAAATGCAACAGACTTCTGCACATTGATTTTATACCCTGCAAATGTGCTGAATTTATGTATGAGTCCTAGTAACTTTTTGGTGGAATCTTTCAGATTTCCTACATAGAGTACCATGTCATTTGCAAATAGTGTAACTTTGACTCTTCTTTGCCAACTTAGATGCCTTTTATTTCTTTTTGTTTACTTCTTTTTATGGCTGAGGCTAAGACTTCCAGTAATATGTTAAATAGGAATGGTGCAGGTGGACATCCTTATCTTGTTCTTGATTGTAGAGGAAAGGCTCTCAGTTTTACCCCAATGAAAAATGATATTAGCTGTGGGTGTTTCATATATGGTCCTCATGATATTGAGTTATGTTCCATCTATCCTTATTCTGGTGAGCATTTTTGTCAGGAAAAGATGCTGTATTTTGTCGGATTTTTTTCTGCATCTATTTACAGGATCACATGGTTCTTATCCTTTCTTTTATTAATATGATGTACCACTTTGATTGATTTGTGAATAGTGAACCACCCCTGCAACCCAGGAATAAATCCCTCTTGATCATGGTGAATAGTTCTTTTAATGTACTGTTGAATTTTATTTCCTACTGTATTGTTGAGAATTTTCTTTTACATCCATGTTCATCAGGGATATTAGTCTGTAATTCTCCTTTTCAGTGGGGTCTTCATCTGGTTTGGGAATCAAGGTAATGATGGTTTCATAGAATAAATTTGGAAGATTTCCTTCCATTTCTATTTTATGGAACAGTTTGAGAAGAATATATATTAACTCTTCTTTAAATGTCTGATAGAATTTCCCTGGGAAGCCATCTGGCCCAGGATTTTTTGTTTGTTGGGAGATTTTTGATTTCTGATTCAATTTCATTGCTGCTTATGGGTGTGTTCAAATTTTCTATTTCTTCCTGTTTCAGTTTTGATAGTTTATAAATTTCTAGGAATTTGTCCATTTTTTCCAGTTTGTCCAGTTTGTTGGCATGTAATTTTTCATAGTATTCTCTGAAAATTATTTGTATTTCTGTGGTATTGGTTGTGACCTCTCCTCTATCATTCGTGATTTTATATATTTGGGTCCTTTCTCTTTTCTTTTTGATTAATGTGACTAGGGATTTATCAATTTTATTAATTCTTTTAAAGAACCAGTTCTTAATTTCATTAATCCATTCTACTGGTTTTCTTTTTGTTTGTTTCTACATAATTTATTTCTGCTCTAACTTTTATTATTTCCCTTCTTCTGTTGGCTTTAGGCTCTATTGCTGTTGCTTTTCTAGCTCCTTCAGGTGTAAGGTCAGGTTGTGTATTTGAGACTTTTCTTCTTGAGGTAGGCCTATACTGCAATGTACTTCCCTCTTAGGACTGCCTTTGCTGCATCCCAAAGGTTTTGGGCTGTTGTGCTTTTTCATTTTCTTCCATGTATTTTTAAAATTCTTCTTTAATTTCCTGGTTAACCCATTCATTCTTTAATAGGATGTTCTTTAACCTCTATGTATTTGACAAACTATAAGAGACTTTTAATCTCAGGAAACAAACTGAGGATTGCTGGAGGAGTGGGGAGGGATAGGGTGGCTGGGTGATGGACATTGGGGAAGGTATGTGCTATAGTGGGTGCTGTGAATTGTGTAAGACTGATGATTCACAGACCTGCACCCCTGAAACTAATAACACATTATATGTTAATTTAAAAATAACTATGTATTTGAGGTCTTTCCAATTTTTTTCTTGTGGTTGACTTCTATCTTTTTGTACTTGTTGAGGGCTGATTTGTGATCTATTCTAGAGAATGTCCCATGTGCATTCAAGAAGAATGGGTATTCTGCTGCTTTATGTTGAATTGTTCTGAATATATCTGTTAAGTCCATCTGGTCCAGTGTCATTCAAAACCATTGTTTCCTTGTTGATTTTCTGCTCAGATGATCTGTCCACTGCTGTAAGTGGGATGTTAAAGTCCCCTACTGTTAATTTATTATTATCAATCAGTTTCTTTATGTTTGTTATTAACTGATTTATATTTCTGGGTGCTCCCAAGTTGGGGGCATAAATATTTACAATTGTTAGATCTTCTTTTTTTTTTCTTTTATTTTTTAAAAATATTTGATTTATTTACTTGAGAGAGAGAGAGAGAGAGCAAGCATGAGCAAGGGGAGGGGTGTAGGGAGGGGCAGAGGGAGGAACAGAGGGAGAGGGATAAGCTCCACTGAGCGGGGAGCCCAATGTAGAGCTCAGTTCCAGGGTCCTGGGATCATGACCTGAGCCAAAGGCAGGCACTTAACTGCCTGAGCTACCCAGTCACCCCCAATTGTGAACTCTTCTTGATGGATAGACCACTTAATTATGATGCAGTGCCCTTCCTCATCTCTTGTTACAGTCTTTGGTTTAAAATCTAATTTGACTGATATAAGTATGTCCACTCTAGCTTTCTTTTGATATGCATTAATACAATAGATGGTTCTGCATCTCCTCACTGTCAATCTGTAGGTGTCTTTAGGTATAAAAGGAGTCTGTCATAGACAGCATATGGATGGATCTTGGTTTTTTTTTTTTTAATCCATTCTGATACCCTATGTCTTTTGATGAGAGAATTTAGTCCATTTACCTTCAGATTGATTATTGAAAGATATGAATTTAATACTGTTGTGTTACCTGCAGAGGTGGCGTTTCTGGTGATGTTCTCTGTTCATTTCCAGTCTTTGTTGGCTTCTGGTCCTTTTTTCTTCACTCAAAGAGTTCCCCTTCATATTTCTTACAGGGCTGGTTTGGTGGTCATGAACTCCTTTTGTTTGTCTTTGTCTGGGAAACTCTTTCTGAATGACAGCCTTGCTGGATTAAACTATTATTGGCAGCAGATTTTTCTTATTCAGCACATTGAATATTTCCTGCCATTCTTTTCTGGCTTGCCAGGTCTCTGTGGACAGGATCTGTTGTGAACCTGATCTGTTTCCCTTGTAGGTTAAGGACTTTTTTCCCTTGCTGCTTTCAGGTTTCTTTTCTTGTCTGTGTATTTTGTGAATTTGACTCTGATATGCCTTGGCAATGGCCAGCTTTTTTGTTGAATTTAGTGAGAGGATTTTGATGTCTGTGTACTTCAGATTAGTGAGGTTTTCAGCTATAATGTGTTCAAATAAATCTCCTGCCCCTTTATTTCTCTCTTCATCTTCTAGAACTCCTATGATACAAATGTTATTATGTTTTACTAAGTTGCTGAGTTCTCTAAATATACCTTCATCGTCCATTATCTTTCTTTCCCTCTTCTTTTCAGCTCCATTATTTCCCATAATTTTATCTTCTTTTTTTTTAAAAGATTTTATTTATTCATTTGACAGACAGAAATCACAAGTAGGCAGAGAGGCAGGCAGAGAGAGAGAGGAGGAAGCAGGCTCCCTGCCGATCAGGGAGTCAGATGCAGGGCTTGATCCCAGGACCCCGAGATCATGACCTGAGCCAAAGGCAGAGGCTTAACCCACTGAGCCACTCACATGTCCCATAATTTTATCTTCTATATCACCAATTTGCTCCTCTGCTTCATCCATTCCCATTGTTATGGCATCCATTTGAGTTTGCACTTGGGTATAGCATTCTTAATTTTGGCCTGACTATTATCATTATTATTTCTTTTATCTCCATAGTAAAGGATTCTGTAGTGTCGTCTATGCTTTTTTAAAGCCCAGCTAGTATCCTCATAACCATTTTAAATTCTAGTTCAGACATTTTACTTATGCCTGTATTGATTAAATCCCTGGTTGTGATTCTACTTCATGTTCTTTCTTTTGGGGTGAACTCCTCTGCCTCATCGTTTTGTCCGGAAAAGGAGAGAGAGAAAAAAGAACAAGAACAACAACAAAAAAAACCCCAACAACAACAACAACAAAAACAAAAATAAAGAAAGAGGAAAAAATAAGAAAAATGAAAACAAAATAAGAACCCCCCAGATCGAGGGTGCCTGAGTGGCTCACTGGTTAAGCGTCTGTCTTTGGCTCAGGTCACTATCCTGGGGTCCTGGATCAAGCCCAGAGTCATGCTTCCTGCTCAGCAGGGAGTCTGCTTGTCCCTCTCCCTCAGTGCCCCCCGCCCCCGGTACTGTCTCTCTCTCTCAAATAAATAATAAAGTCTTTTAAAAATGCCAACTAGATCCGAGGTGTGTTTTGGTCTGGTTGTTTAAAGAACCTAGGTCCCAAAATAAAATAAAATTAGGAAAAAATAATATATATAAATTTTAAAAATTTCAAAGGACTTGGAAAATATAAGAAAATAAATTTAAAAATAATAAGAATAAAAGAAATAATGAATAAAAGTAAAAAGGAAGCTCCATCTTATTTCCCCTAGATCTGAAGCTCTGCAGCCCTGTATGATCAGTAAAGGGTGTGAGCGAGTCCTTTGCGCAGGTCTTCTGGGGAGGGGCCTGCCCTGCTGACTCTCAGGCCAACTCGTTTCAGTGGAAACGTGAGGCCGCTGCGCAGAGGGCTGGGCTAGGTGTATGTGCATCCACTAGGTGGCGCTGTTTTGCGCCCTGAAGGCTTTCCCCCGCTGATGGGTGGGACAAATATGGCTGCGCCCTGTTCTACCCCTGAGCTGAAAGTTTCCACCCCTTACTCTTCAGTGAGCCCTCCTGGAAAAGCAAACACCCTATTTGTTTCCCTGGTTTCTGTCTGAACCTGCATTCACCCTGCCCATGTCTGAGCCTTCTTATCTAAGGTGCAGAGCCGAATTTCAAAACTCCAAATTTCAGGAACACCCACAGGGCGATCCAGCACTGTTCCTGCAGGGGAGGGGCTCACCACACTTTGGGACCCGTCCCAGGAAAGCACTCCCACGTCCAAATGGCAGTTCACAGTTGATAGCCGAAAGCCGGCACCAAGACCCGCTGCTCTCTGCTGGCTTCCCAGCTCCTAGGCCTGGGAATAGCGTAGCACTGGGAACCACCCATCATTCTTCCTGTGACCCAGGGGGTGCTGGACCATCCTATCACTCCTGGGATTCCTCCCCTCTTCCTCACCGGAGTGCCTTTAATCCAGCCACAACCCCCACAATAGCGAACTTAAAAGTTCAGATTATGTGCTCTGCCTCTAACACTTTGTGGTTGTCCCTACAAGCCGGTTCTCTCCCCACAGCTGCATCCACAGCTGTGTCTTCCACGGGTGAACTTCCACACCTCCTACCTTCCAAAAGGTGGTTGTGTTTCCACTTGTGGACTTGCAGTTTCTGTTCTCTGGGACCTCCAGCTGACTTCTTGGGGGTTCCGAACAATTTGATAACAATCTAGTTGTGTTCTGGGGACAAAACAAGTTCAGGTCCTCCTACTGCTCCGCCAGTTTAACTCCTTTCTCCAGAATTAGGAATTCTTAGTCCTCGAAAAACTTTCTCAAATACATTTCCAAGGAAAACAAGCAGCTCACAGAAAAATATCATAAATAATTAAGGAAACAAGGCAGCCTGAGTGAGAGCCACTGCAATCAACAATTGAGATAGACTTGCAAAGAGCTCAGATACTGGAATTATCAGACACAGAATTTTAAAAAACCGTGTTTTCTGTTAAAAAAGAAACAGACTTCAATGGCTGAGGAGATTAAAAAAAGAATGAAGTAGAATGTCTAGAAAGAAATGTAGCAATGAAATAAATACCTGAATGGATGAGTTTAACACATTAGACATGACTGAAGAGAGAACTGGATCCTAAGGACAAAATACGGATCTTAAGAACTTACTAAATGTCCCATAGAAAGAGGAAAAGATGGGGCATTTGAAAGCAAGAACTATAAAGTGAGAAAGTCTAACACGAGTGTAACAAGATGTTCAGAAGGAAAGAAAAAAGACAGACGAGATGAGGCAGAGATAATATTTAATGATGTAATGACTACAATTTTTCAAGAACTTTCAGAAGACACAAATCCACACACAAAGGTCCAGCAAATAGCTCACATAATGGAACTGCAGAAAAACTGACAGGGAGGAGATCTTAAAAGGAATCAGAGAGAAGAGAGAGATGCTACCTTCAAAGGAGCAACTGTTAGCTCAATAAATCTGGACAGCAACTGTAGAAATCAGACAAAAACAGAATATTTTCAGTGTGCTGGGAGAAGAGAACTGTGCACATTCACCGACACACACCTCCAGCCAAAACATATTTCAAAGGGTTAGGGTTAGGGTTATATAAAGCCATTTTTAGGCTAATAAAAGCTCAGCTTGCCACCAGCAGACATCAAGGGGTTTCTTTCTTTCTTTTTTTTTTTTTTAAGATTTATTTACTTATTTGAGAGAGAGAAAGAGAGCTTGTGAGTTGGGGTGGGTAGAGGGAGAGAGAGAGAGAGAATCTTGAGCAGAATCTTGAGCTCCGTACTGAGCATGGAGTCTGACATGGAACTCGATCCCACCACCCTGAGGTCATGACTTGAGTCCAAATCAAGAGTCAGACACTTAACCAACTGAGCCACCCAGGTGCCCCAGACATTGGAGAGTTTAGGGAAATTTTCAAGGATATTCTTTAAGTAGAAGGAAGGTGATACTAGATGCAAGGAATAAAAAGCAAAGAAAGTGATAATTATATGGGAAAATGTATTGTTAAATGGCTGTATGAAACATTAACAGTAATGTTTTATAGGTCTAAATATCACATAGAATTAAAATACATAAAAACATCATAAAATTCAGTTAGTGACAAGTGGAGTTTAATTATTCTTAAATCCTTGAAATGATTGGAAGGATATAAAAATATTTATGAACTCTAGGCTTTAATAAATTAAATAAGCATTAAAACAACAAAAGATAAAAAGAATGTGTTACGTCTATAGTCAAAGGAAAACTTAGAGGAAAAAATTATTTAAACAACCAAGTTAGGGGCATCTGGCTGGCTCAGTCAGGGGCATGTGACTCTTGATCTTGGGGTCCTGAGTTTGAGCCCCATGTTGGATGTAGAGATCACTTAAAAACAAAATCTTTAAAAAGTTAATCCAAAAGAAAGAAAGGGGGACAGAAAAGACAGGAAAGAGTAAAACTAGGTGGGAAAAAGTATGGAATAAGACAGTGGCTGTAAGTACCATGACAGAAGTCCAAATATATAAGTAATTATAATAAATTAAAAGGCAAAGATCAGGTGCCTAAGTGGCTCAGTTGGTTAAGCATCTGACTCTTGATTTTGCTCAGGTCATGATCTCGGGGTCCTGGGATCCAGCCCCATGTTGGCCTCCATGCTCCGAAGGGAGTCTGCTTCAGATTCTCTCCCCCCCTCTCTCACTGCCTCTACCCCCATTCACACGAGCTCGCACTGTCTCTTTCTCTCAATTAAGTAAACAAATCTTTTTTTAAAAAGGACAAAGATCATCAGATGGAAATTAAAAATAATTTAACTACATGGTTGTTAGGGTGGAGATTCTTGATGCTTTGAGTCTAAGATATAATAGAACCACAAAGAGCCAGGGCGCTGAGGTGGCTTACATGGCTGACTCTTGATTTCGGCTCAGGTCACGATCTCAGGGTCGTGAGATTGAGCACTGTGTGCGACTCTGCACCCCGCTTAGGGCTCCACACTTCACGTGGGCTCCATGCTCAGCAGAGTCTGCTTGGGATTCTCTCTCACCCTCTCCCACTGCCCTCTCCCTGACCAATGCTCAGACATGGGCTCAAAATAAATAAATAAATAAATAAATAAATAAATAAATAACTTTTTTAAAAAAGAAGTATAAAGAGTCGGTAACAGCCAAGACACTCTTTGAAAAGGTGAAGGAGCTTATGACAAGGCTCTCATACTTAGGAGAGCATGGCACTGGTTCAGGCATAGAGGTGTGGATAAGCCATTGGAATGTGAAAGAAACCCACACGTAGGTGTGCTTCATAGGCAATGCTACTGACATGTTAGGTCACTGGGGACAGAATTGGCGTTTCAAAACAGAGCATGAGAATAATTGGTTATCTGTAGGAAAAAAAGACCAAACTCACACCAAAAACCAACCCATAACGCCAAGATGATTCAAGTACTAACAGTGAAAGGCAAAATCTAGAAAATGTTTCAAAAACAATATAGAAAAATATCCTTATGTCTTGAGGAAAGATAAGAGTTTATTAAAGGGAAAGCAGAAAACACAACTTAAAGATTAACAAATTCAACAACAATTTTAAAATTAAAATTTTTCAAATCAAATACTCAGAATAAAATGACAGACAACCTTAAAGAACATATCACTACACATGTAGTCAACAAATGGTTAGTATATGGAAAAGATATGCATATATATTATTGACCATTTTTTAAAAGATTTTATTTATTTATTTGACAGCCAGAGATCACAAGTAGGCAGAGAGGCAGGCAGAGAGAGAGAGGGAAGCAGACTCCCCGCTGAGCAGAGAGCCGGATGCGGGGCTCAATCCCTGGACCCTGGGATCATGACCTGAGCCGAAGGTAGAGCATTTAACCCACTGAGCCACCAGGTGCCCCATGACCATTTTTATATCTTTGGGAAAATGTCTATTCAAGGCCTTTGCCCATTTTGCAATTGGGTTGTTTGTGTTACTGTTCTTACTGAGCTGAATGTGTACCTTATATATGCTGAATATTAATCCCTTATCAGACATAAGACTTGCAAATATTTGACAGATTTCTTTTTTACAAGAGACAAACCCCAAAATGCTATTCAACTAATCCTATTCAACTCAAACTGTTTCCATTGAAAGCCTAATGTATTTAAGAAAGAGAGAGAGAGAGAGAGAAAGAAAGAAAGAAAAGGAAGACAGATCAGAAGCCAAAAAACTGGATTTCCCTGGTTTCCATTTACCTCTTTTCCTAGAGCATCTTTTCTAGATTTTTCTCCCTCTTTTTATCAGAAAGGATTCACACCTGACAGAAGTCTCTGTTCCATAATCCTAATTTATCTTCTTGACCTACTATACTTGAACTAGAGAGAATGATAAGAAAAATAATACGATAATAGGAATAGCTACAATTTAGGGAACACCTACAATTTACCCATGCACCAGCTCAGGGCCAAACCTATGAGGCACAGGTATTGTTATCCTCATTTCACAGGAAAGAAAAATAAGTCTCCGAAATGATAAGTCTTTTGCCCAAGGTCACGAGGCTATAGGCAGAGAAGTCAGAATTCCATCTTGATTCCAATGCCTATGTCCTCAAGTACTGAGGAGAGCTATCATCCCGGTGCCCAGAGAGAGGAAAATCCTACCGAACATTGGCTGTGCACCTGCTAAAGAGGTCTCTCTGTTGGTCTGTCTACCGAGGAAGGCACATATCCTGACTTTGTCCTATGGTCCCACAGCCAATAATAATGTCCAACACTAGTGAAATAAAGTACTCTACCTTTTACATCTATCATCTCATTCAGTCTTCTCAATCCTTATGAGAGAGTTCCTATTACCATTTCCTTTCACTGATGAGGAAACTAAGGTTTTGTTGAGTGAGGTCATTAGCTGACAAGTGCAAGGGAGATTGTGTGCCCAAGCTGCCTGATGTCCAAGTCCATCCTGAGAGGCAGGGGACTGAGCAGTTTGAGTCCGGGGGTCTGGTTCTTTCCAGTGATCTCCTTCAGAGGAGCAAGGGGTAATAAACCTTTCTACCTGGGCCACTGCAGCTTTGTCTGCAGGCTCAAAGCAGGAAGGAGGGCACACGCCCTGCCGTTAGTATCTAACATTGATGTCGCGAGGGCCCAGCGTTGCATCAGCGGCATTCACTCTGGGCTCTGGGTTCTCTGCCAATCCTGGGACAGCCCTCTTCAGGAACAGATGGTGGGATTCTTAGATGCTTCCACTTGAGCAGAACTGTGATAGGCCCATCAAGGTGGAGGCCAGACGCAGACCCTGAGTTGGGCTAATTTCTTGCCAAGACACCGAGCTAATTGGTACCAGATGGTCAGCTGTTGTTCCAAGAGGGGAAGGGCATCCCTTCTCAGAATGCCTGGCTGTAGCATAAGGTTAGGGTCAGCCTGGGGAAGCTGGGAGAGACAACATAGCTGGCTTCCTTCCCCTTTCGATTATGACTTCCTATAAATCCCTGGAATGAGTGTGGGAAAGCACTAGAAAACTGAGCCCACCCGGAGGGATTAGAGGATGAAAAGTGGGTTCGTGATGACTAGTGGAGAATTTTTGGTCACTCTCTTGAATTCTTAACTAAATGTTATCCTTAAAAATCTTCATTTCAATACCTTTAATATTGACTTTCAGTTGCTATGCTGTTTATTTGTACATTTACTTCCCATTCTCTGCCCCCCTGCATTTTAAAGTAGGCCAGTCCACATGGGCTTGTAATGTTTAAGGCCGTAGGAGCCACTGACCAGCGGGTGACCCCGGGCAAGTCAGTTCTGCTCTGTGCACCCCAGTCCGTCACCCACACCCATCTTCTTCCTCCAAACCATAACATGCAGTAACTAATATTTTCAAAACCCAGGTCTTTTGAAGATCGTGAGCCTGTATTTGAGAAAATACGAAACCAGTAAGGGCTACCAAACATGCCTAAAAGTTGCCAATTTCTTAGAGAGGTTTAGGAGTTAAAACTAAATATTAGGAATGCACCCAAACCTCTCTTAGCTTTCTGTCTTAACTCAGACATCTTCGGTTCACAGAAAAGACCTCACACACAATCACTGGAAATGCCATTCCGGCTTCGCTTCCAAAGCTTCCAGCGTCCAACCCAGATTAGAAGTCGGTTAAGCCGTATTTAACGAATCGGATGTGTGATCTCAAGGAAGAGTTCGTGATGGTTCGTATTAAGATATGAAGTACCCTCGTGTCCTTTCATTTGCAGGTTTCATGATCTCAGGGTCAGGTCTGAAGCATCTGTAATTCTGTTTAAGCACAGCTTTAAAGCTCTTGCATATTCGTCAGTGAAAAGCATGCCATAAATAACACGATCACATAGGCAAATGGTATAATTTGCAAAAGGTTTAAAATATAGGTGGATGGATTTTTAACATAAAGCACTGTGATGCAGAACTGTGCCTGCGGAAGGTTCTAATGCAGCAACACTGCTGGGCTCTGAGGACAGTGAGCTCGTCTGCCAGCCTCCTTCTTGATCCCGGGACCCTACCTGCCATGCCTCGATGTGGACACCGAGACTGTCCCCCTTTTTTCTCTGCCCCAATGTTAACATTAGGGAACAGTGACAACATTCTCCCTCTATTTAAACAGGTGTTTTGAAACCAAATGATCCTAGTTTCCGATTTTATTATTAATTAAATCCTTGAGAGTAATTAAGGAGTTCATATATTAAAAAACATGATGGAGGGCACCCGACTGGCTCAGTCAGAAAAGCCTGTGACTCTTGATCTCTGGGCCACAAGTTTGAGCCCCAGGCTGGGTGTAGAGACGACGTAAATAAATAAATAAGCTTTAAAAAATTGTTAGGTTTTTAAAAATAAATTTAAAAATAAAAACATGTGTGATATAAACATATGAAACATATCTATTTTAATAGCTCTTGTATCATGATCTGCCTAAAGGCTAGATAATCAGATCAAGAGTGATTTAAACTGAAGGAGTAAGAGAGGAGAAACACCGACGTGGATAGAATTATTATGGGAAACCGCAGTTATGGCAAGGAAATGAGTATCTGGTTATTCCCATGAGAAAACAGTAAGGGAAGGAGCTAGAGGTAAGACTTATGACCTCCGATACTCATTACATAGAAAATGCAGAGTAAATAAAGTGGATTGAGTTATAACACTGAGCGGTAAATCAGACTATCACAGAGATTTGGAAGATACTGTTCAAAATGGAACCCAGGAATGTGGGAACTTGTTCTGGGCAGAAGCAGTTGAACAGCAACGTGGATTTCTGTGTCTAGAAATCCAGACCCGGAAGTAGGATCTTGGTGGAGCACAGGGGAAAGGATCGGAGAAAAGAAATCACAAAAAAAGAAAAAGGGGACGTGTTCTATGGCTACCTGATCGGGGAGAGGAAACAGGTAATAAAGTTCTAAAGCAAATACGTTACAGTCCAGGACCCTCAGCAGAGACTTCAGGATCTGCAAAGCTCTGAAAAGCTCATTTGGCAGCAAAACTTGATCTGACATGAAGCCTTTATACTCTTTTGTGGGTGGCAATGCTCGTGTTAGTCACTTCAAGTTAAACAAAATACACACACATCCGAGAAGAAATTAGGAAATAGAAATAAGAGAAGAAAATGAAAATTATCCAGTTATAAAAATTATCAGTGTTTTGGTGTGTCTCCGGGCACACTTTTGGTTTTTTGCCTACCTACTTGTCTCCATATCTACCTACTTACTTGCTTATCATTGGTGATCTTTACCATCTAACATGTAAATCTAGCTATAGAAATATAGGTTACTATACATATTATTCTATAAAATTCTTTCTTTCCATTAAGTAGTAGATCACAAACAACATTCTGTAGAATTAACTATATGCTTTCCATTGTCTCAAAGCGGCTACACTGGCAGGAATGTATCTTCTTTATTAATTAATCACAACTTAATGACATTTAATTTGTTCAGACTTTTCTTTTTTAAAAGATTTTATTTATTTATTTGACAGACAGAGATCACAAGTAGGCAGAGAGGCAGGCAGAGAGAGAGGGGGAAGCAGGCTCCCCGCTGAACAGAGAACCCAATGTGGGGCTTGATCCCAGGACCCTGAGATCATGACCTGAGCCGAAGGCAGAGGCTTTAACCCACTGAGCCACCCAGGTGCCCCTGTTCAGACATTTCACTATCAAAAGTAACCCTGTGATCGATACGCTAATGACTAAATCTTTGCAAATGATTGAAATGATTTCCTTACTGTAAACTTCCAAATGTAAGATGATGAGTCAAGAGATATTTTGATAAGTATTTGATAAATTTGGCAAATAACTCTTTAAAAAATGTGTATCAGCATATAATCATCCCACCGAGATGTTGGTATACTAAGCATTTTAATATGTTGGTGACAGACCAACATATTAAAAATGCTCATTTTCCAACCTCTCAACACTGAGTAACAGAGTTGAATATCTTGGCCAATTTTTAGGTGGAAACGGTGTTTACTTTTTAAAATTGTAATATCTTTGATTACTGGTTGTGATGGCTAATTTTATGTGTCAGCTTGACCTACCAGAGACCGCAGAGATTAAACAGTATTCCTGGGTGTGTCCTTCACGGGTATTTCTGGTAACACTGGAACAGGTGGATTCCGTAAAACAGTTTGCCCTCCCCGATGTGCGTGGGCATCATTCAGTCCATTGAAAGCCTGAACAGATCAAAAGGTGGAGGAGGGAAGAATTCACCCCTTTTTTCCCTGCCTCACTGCTTGAGCTGGGACATCTCAAGCTCTTTCTCCAGCTCCTGGATTGGGACTTAACACCAATGGCTCTGCTGGTCCTCAGGCCTTTGGACTCAGACTAAATTATGCCACCAGCTTTCTGGGGTCTCCAGCTCCCTGATGGCAGATGGTGGGACTATTCAACTTCTCATGGATACACACACATACACACACACACACACACGCACGCACACACACATTCATATACATAAATATCAATTCTGTTACTCTGGAGAGCCTCAAGAGCATTTTTCCATGAACTCAACAGCCAGTTGTATTTTTTTTTTTTAAAGATTTTATTTATTTATTTGTCAGAGAGAGAGAGAGAGAGAGAGAGAGAGAGCGAGCACAGGCAGACAGAGTGGCAGGCAGAGGCAGAGGGAGAAGCAGGCTCCCCACAGAACAAGGAGCCCGACGTGGGACTCGATCCCAGGACACTGGGATCATGACCTGAGCCGAAGGCAGCGGCTTAACCAACTGAGCCACCCAGGCGTCCCCAGTTGTATTTTTTTAATTAAAACTTTTGTTGTTGTTGTAGCAAAACACGTGTAAAGAAATGTGTGCAAACCCGAAGTACAGCTCGGCGAATTATCACAAAGCCAACACACGCTATAGCCAGAACAGAGGTCAAGAAATAGAATCCCCAGCACCCCAAACATTGCCTTTCTGGGCATTGCCCTTTACCCTTCCCCCCAAAGGAGAGGGTGCAATTTCTGAATCATTTAGCTATTGCCACAAAAATGCCCATAACAAACCATCCCAGAATTCAATGACTCTTTACGACAGAAATCGCTATTGCCACGGATGTGTGACTTTGCTAATTTCATCTGAATTCATTTACGTGTCTGTGGATCAGCTGATCAAGATTGGGCTTAGCTGGGCCATTGTCCTGACATCTAACATTATAGTCAAGTTTTACTTTTTTTTAGTACTTTACGTAGATAGACTCTTACAATAGGTATTCTTTTATGTCTAGCAGATTCATTCAATATTATTTTTTGAAGTTTGTCTAGCAGCATGTCTCTTAACAGCTTACAAAAGCTGATTGTTAAATTTTTAGGAATTTTGGAAACCAGGTGTCAGACATAGCATAAAAGGTACATGATAAAAACTCATAATTAAACTAATTACATTAAAAACAAAGGTAATATATACTCAAAGCTCATTGCTTCCTAATTATTCAAAAACCTTTTTCTTTTCTCTATGCTCATGAGGTTATGTAAGTTAATTATAACTGCATGGAATAAACATTATTGAAAGGAGCAGTGTTGTGTATTTCTTTCAGATCTTGCGTTCAATACTGTCACATTGGTAGCTTAAAATTGGCCACAGTGGGAGTATTTACATCATGGAAATTAGCAAATACTTTAAATTAGGGCTTTATCTTATTGTTCTATTGATTGTCTAGACTTAAGAAAGCGATGGAGAAAATGTTAATTAAGAGGGCCAATTAACCTTAAAATATGTTGTGTCTGTAGCCTAAATTACATTGTGAGAAACACACAAAACACGAGGAACTATTCTTCCAGTATTCAAAACTATTATCTAATTCAGTATAGAGGTTCCTCCATCATTGGCAAGTGCAGGAAGGCTCGACATAAATCTTTAGTTTCTTTGGTCTTATTCCTCAACGTAAGTAAAACCATCGGAGTAACAAGCATGTCAGAGCTACATTGGTTTGTCGACTGTACCCACAGGCTGCCTACAGATACAGGAGTTCAGCAAAAATTAACAAAATCGACGGAGGATCGATTGGCAATATGGAATTTCCACTAAGGAGTATTGCAGATTTTATCACTTGTAGATTGTGTCCTATCCAACCTTTATAATACTGAAATTTATAATAAGTATATGTATAGATATATAGAGAGATTTTTCTTCCCCAGAGAGACAGTGTTACACATTTGCCACACCTCTCTGGTCACTTACATCACATATTGTTGTGTATAGTCGTAGCTCATTTATTTCCTTGGGCGTATGGTATTCTGCTGAATGATAATACCACCGTGTATTTATCCACTCTACTGTTGACTGATGTTTGGATGATTTCTGGTTTTAGGTATTTATTTTTCTTTCTTCTTTCTTTAAATTTAAATATGAATGAGCAGTATAGAGTACATCATCAGTGTCAGATGTAGTGTTCAATAATTTATCAGTTGCGTTTAACACCCAGGGCTCATCACATCACATGCCCTCCTTAATGCCCATCACCCAGGTACCCCCATCCCCCCACCTCCCTCCCCTTCTGCAACCCTCAGTTTGTTTCCTATAGCTAAGGGACTCTCATGGATTTTCTCCCACTCCGATGACCTCCCACTCAGTTTTCCCTCCCTTCCCCTGTGATCCTCTGTGCTGTTTCTTAAATTCTGCATACGAGTGAAACCATATAATTGTTTTTCTCTGCCTTATTTCACTCAGCATAATGCTCTCCAGTTCTATCCGTGTCAGTGTAAATGGTAATTATTCATCCTTTCTGGTGGCTGACGATGACCCGTCACTCGTCACTCAGATGCCAGCTTCCATTGTCACACCGCTTTGCTGGAATCTGACCCCATTCTTCCCCCCCATGAGAACCCATGTGTCAGATTGAACCCACCTCAGTAATGCAGGATGAGCCCGCCCCCGCCCCCCCAATCTCACGATCTTCAATTTAAACATACTTGCAAAGTCCCTCTTGCCAAGTAAGGTAACCTAAACCCAGGTACAAGGGATTGGGACGCAGACATCTTTTGGAGTGCTATTATTTTTATTTAAGATTTTATTTATTTATTTGTTTGAGACAGAGAATGAGAAAGGGAGCATGAGAGGGGAAAGGTCAGAGGGAGAAGCAGACTCTCACTGAGCAGGGAGCCCGATGCCGGGCTCAATCCTGGGACTCCAGGATCATGACCTGAGCTGAAGGCAGTCACTTAACCAACTGAGCCACCCAGGTGCCCCTGGGGGTGCCGTTCTTGTGCTTGACACAGGCACACTCTAAAGATGGAATCGCTACACCATAACCATGCATATATTTTATATAATTTTAGAAAATATTACCACATAGTTTCCCCGAGTTGTCCCAATTTCCCCTCCGGAACACTATCTGAATATTTCAGTTACTACCCATTTTTGCTTAATAGGGTCAGTCCTCTTTCTTTAGATCATTTCAGCGGATTAGTATTAGAATCTCACTTTAATTTTAACTCACATTTTCCCGATGACTAAAGCAGATTTTCATAGGCTTATCCTATGAAATACCTTCTTCCTGAAGTGCTTGGTTGAATCTGCCCTCTGCTCATTTTTATATTGGGTTGTTTGGTCTTTTTTTTTCTTTTTTTTGTCATCTCAAATACTTTTTATATAAAACTATACACTTTCATTAATACTCTTTTTTCCTTATGAATTTTTTTAACTCATGTATAATCAGCATATGGTGTTATATTAGGTTTACGTGTACAATGCAGTGGTTCAACACTTGGACACGTCAGCCAGAGCTCATCGCGGTATGTGTGCTCTTACTCCCCTTCCCCTATTTGACCCCCCCACCCACCTTTTCTTTTAGATGTATCAGAATTTTTTAAAAATATGTATTCTGGAATCAACACTTTCATCATTATGATTATTACAAATATTTTCTCCCACTCCATGTCTTTCATTTTCAATTCCTTTTATCATGTTATTTGAGGAACAGAAGTTCCCATTTTAATGTGGTATACTTTATCAATCTTTTGCACCGTGGATAGTGTTTTCTGGGTTCTGTTTAAGAAATCGTGTTGCCTACTTTGCCTACTCAGTGTCTTGAAGTTGTTCTCCTACATTATCTTCTAGAAGCCTTATTGTTTTACTTGTCACATTTATCGTTTTAAAGATATTTATTTATTTGTTTATTTATTTATTTAAGAGAGAAAGCACCAGTAGTGGGAAGGTCAGAGGGAGAGGGAGAAGCAGACCCTCCACTCAGCAGGGAGTCCAACATGGGGCTTGATCCCAGGGCCCTGAGATCATGGCCTGAGCCGGAGGCAGACGGTTCGCCAACTGAGCCACCCAGGTGCCTCTAGTTGTCACATTTACATCTACAATCTGTGTAGAATTGATGTTTTTGTGTAGTGCGGGTTTTCCCCTCATGTGGATACACAATTGACTTAGCATCATCTATTGAAAAAAAAAATTCTTTCCCCTGATTCTTGCCTTATTGTCGATGTATTTGCTTTTACTTCAGTGCTGGACATCGAGCATAAACATCCTGAGGGATAATTTGAGGCTTTGGGTGATTTTATCTTTCTCCAGAGAGGATTAGTTTTTATTCCGCAAACAGGCTGGGGCAAATGGTCCTGATCCGATCAAGGGTGGAGCTGGCTGGAAGCTAAAACTCCCAACTTGGGGAAGCATGTTTATTTCAAGGTCTCCAGCTCCTTCCATGGAATGACCCCCTAGGGTCCCGATTGCAAGATCAGGGATTGATCGGGGCCTCTTTTCAGTGGGTCATAATATTGGTGTGTCCTGCTCCACGGGAGTGCTGAAGGCTCTGCTCAGCTTCTCAGCCTTTTAGCTGGTTTGTTTTTTCTTTTCTTTTTGTGTTTTTTTGGTTTTTTTGTTTGTTTGTTTTTTTAGCTTCCCAGACTCTTGGGTGCAACTTTCAAACCCATGAAAGGACTCCAGGAGAAAAGTACGGCCCTATATCTGCTCACTCAAAAGGAGACTATCGCCCGCCAGGCAAAGTAGAGTTTGTGGTAATGACCGGAGTCCAACTCACGGTGAGCCCCCTCGGTGGCTGTTGGTCCAGCTGCTGAGTACTTGGCAGCCAGGGACATTACAGTGGGAAATGCTCAGTAGAAATGCCTGGAAATTTTCCCTCCTTACCACAATAGCAATCCAGAAGCAATACTGCACTCCTGGCGGAATCGCAGAGATTAATACCACCCTCAAAGACTTGAAAAGGGAGTGACAGCTATCACACACCCCCATTAGCGCACCTAGCTGGCCTGTGTAGAGGCCACATGGATGCTGGTGAGTGACTGGGGGTCATCCTAAACTAAACCAAGTGTTAGACTTCAGGTGCAGGGGCATATGAACATAGCTCCTGGCTCTTGGTCTGCCGCTATTGGGCCAACGGTGTAACTTCATGGCGCTGTCTCAGGGCCAGTCGGTACCCTGCTCTCTGCCAGAATAGAGTCTGCAGGGATCCTGATCACCTTGGTCAGCATCCCACTGGTCCACCACACAGACGACAGTATGCTGATTGGCTGAAGTGCTCCACCCCGGTGAGCAGGGTACACAGAAATGAGTTCTGTAGGAGCTTTGACTATTTTCCCTGTGCTTGTTATATGCCTGTGGTTTCCAGCGTATACCAGCCATTTTCTTTTCTTACCTCCTTCCGATTTTAGTTTTCTTTTTAAGATTCATTTATCTATTTATTTTTTTTTAAGATTTTTTTAATTTATTTGGCACAGAGAGAGAGAGAGATCACAAGTAGGCAGAGAGACAGGCAGAGAGAGAGAGGAGGAAGCAAGCTCCCTGCCGAGCAGAGAGCCCGATGCAGGCCTCGATCCCAGGACCCTGAGACCATGACCTGAGCTGAAGGCAGAGGCTTAACCCACTGAGCCACCCAGGCGCCGTATCTATTTATTTTAGACAAACAGAGAGAGCACTCACAAGAGAGGGGGGAAGGGCAGAGGGAGAGACTCTTCAAGCAGACTCCCTACTGAGTGTGGAGCAGGATGCAGGGCTGGATCCTGACCTGAGATCCCGACCCTCGCCAGAATGAAGAGTCAGATGCTTAACCAACAGAGCCACCCTATGACGTTGTTGGAAGTTAACCTTACCGTCGAGTCTTCAGGTGACAGAATGTTCCATGGGGTGATGACTAAGTCCAAAGATTAATTAATATAGCCAGTGACAGATACAAGAACTCTTGGGAGTCTGTGTCTTCTCACTTGGGGGAAAGGTGAGAACATCTTCCCTTGAAAGGAGGAATGTCCTATCTCCTTATGTGGAGATATCAAGTGGTTTTGGTTTTGTATGAGAGTCACGTGTGTGCACAAGGGTGCGTGAGGAAGCCAAGTCGCCCAAGGGTTAGGCCACCAGGCATCCACTCGCGGCCTCTCGGCTCCACATTCACCCTTCAGTGCCTGCCCTTCAGCGATGGACAAAGCTCTCGAAGCTTTCCTCTTTCCACCGTGGACATGAAGATAGGCTTTGTCAGTAGAGGGCACTGAAGGAAAGCTTTTTTCCCTGGTTTCAGTCCTATTTTGCTTTTGCTAGCTCTAGTTGCACTGCCCATCAGGGGGTTTGGGTAGAAACATCAGTGGTGCTCTGCCCCAGCCACACACCCAGAGCGTTAACCCCCGGGAGATTTTGCTTCTGGCTGGGGCCCAGGGACCACCTCTGTGACCCTCCTGATGCACACACTGTCCTTCAGACCTACAGACTAGAGAGGGCCCCCAAATCCCTCTGTGTGCTCGTCTCCAGCCTTGGTTCACTTGCACCCAGAGGCCTGTTTCCTGTTTCCCGACTGGGGGCTAGCTCTAGCCCCGCAGCCCAGCGGACTTCTCTGCCACCGGGGAGGGCGGACGTTGTTACCATGCCTTCTCCAATGAGGAGGTCCCCTTGCAAGTTTGCCCCCCATTTCTTCCATTTTCTTTATGGAAAAATAAAGAAAAATTTCTTTATATCATTGGAATAGTTTAATAATCCTTTATATTAAGCTCCGTGGTTTAAATTAGAAGGCAGTTTCTGTTTTCTGATTGGCCCCAAACTGATATGTTGGGTGATAATGAAGGGAAGCCCCAAAATGTGAGCAGGAAGCTGGCCTGTCCGTCAGGCAGTTCAAACCAGAACCGGAAGCCAGAGGGCTCTGGAAGGGATGTGGCCGGAACTGAGAGATTTCCTCACCACACAGAAAATTGAATTGAAAGGCTGTGGAGGACACAGGAAAAAATTATCTACACACATATAGAATCATAAGAATATTATAATTGATTCCATCGTGTGGAAAATTGTGTGCGGCTGTGGGGAAAGCGAGAACTGGCTAGAGGTACATCAAAGCCTACGAGAAAATGAAAATCATGCCATTGTTAAATTCAGAACTAACAATTCTATTTTTTTTAAAGATTTTATTTATTTATTTGACAGACAGAGATCACAAGTAGGCAGAGAGGCAGCCAGAGAGAGAGGGGGAAGCAGGCTCCCAGAGGAGCAGAGAACCCTATGTAGGGCTTGATCCCAGGACCCTGGGATCATGACCCGAGCTGAAGGCAGAGGCTTCAACCCACTGAGCCACCCAGGTGCCCCAGAACTAACAATTAATTCTAAAGGGAAGGAAATAACAATCACAATACACTACTTGGATATAGTTGACAATATTTACAAAGCAATAATTCTAATGATTCAATTAAAATTGTGATAAACCTGTGGTTGAAAGGGAGGGACAGGAAGCAAGGGTGGTGATGAAGCGATGTAAGAAGCTCAATCTTTGATCTAATATAAAAAACAAATCATATCTATGATTGATAAAAGAAATTTCAGTTTAAGCATAAAAAATAGAAACATAAAGCTAAGCGTTAGAAGAAACTAGTGAGAGGGGATACTTACAGCACATATAATACTGTTTGTTACAAGCGATTCAGCATTACTTGACATTTTAACTATGTGCATGTATTACACGAAGTTATTTCAGAGGAAATCCTGATTTCAGAGGAAAGGTAAGCCAGTTCATGGATCAGAAGACATTGAAGAGGAGGCAATCTTACGGGTTTGAAAGGTCCCCAAATAGATTTTCTAACAATACATTTGCAACTGATCTGGGAAGAAAAGGGGATGATACCAAAAGAACAGGCAAACGTGCCCAGAAAGCATACCACAGGGACAACAGCTCTAACGATGGCATGAAGACGATGGAAACAGGGCTGTTGCCATGCACAAGGGAAGAGAATGGTCCAGGCACATGAGAAAAAGAGCAGGACGCAGAAGGTCACAGCGAGTAAGGAGTAAGGGCTGGGTAAGAAAGAAACAAAACAAAACAAGCAAGCTCAAGGGACTTCTAAAACTTGTTTTGTTTAACAACCCAGGCGTTGTAAGATCAATTTTCAACTGGGAGCTGCCACTCAGGAGGACATAGGCAGAGAGATCAGAGAAAACATGAAACGAAGACCACACAAAACACTCCTCACCCCAGTGTTGGAGAGAACCTGGCAAAAGGGCCTGTCACTGAGGAAAGGTCAAGTCTGTGTGTCTGAAACTTTAACCTGCAGATCACCTGAGATCTTGTTAAAATGCAGATTTGTATTCAGAGAGTCGGGGATAGAGCTCAAGATTCTGATTTTCTAACAAGTTCCTGACGCGACAGTGCTACTCTTTGAATATCAAGTCTAAGTCACTCCAAGTGCACCTTGCAACCAATTAATCACTTAGAAAAACCAAGCATGACGCATTGAGTGGGAAGGTCCAGAGTCTGGGAAACACCCGTGTACATGTCACACAGGCTAGTTCCACCCATGTGCTGGGAGGAAGATCTGCCTATATGCACCCCAGCTCTCAAGAACCCAGTCTTGTCAGAGGTGGAGGCACCTGAGAGAGCTGAGACACTCCATCAGGAGACTCTAGGAACTCCTCCACTCAAGGGAGGAGAGGCGTGGGGAGAAGGCACAGCTGAGAAGACGACCGTTGCAGGCAGTGTTGTCAATGGCGCCCATTGGCAAGAACCGGTTACTTGGAAGGTTCTCTCCTGGTCAATGGCATAGCTAGCTGGGTAAGTCTGGAAAGTGTACCAGGAAATGGACAGTTTTTTCATGACATGCTTATGGACCATGTAAAGAAGTATAGATTATGTACTATTTATAATTAAGCAGGGGAGTCACTGGTTTAATAGCCATACCAAAGTGTATTGATTCATTAATTGGCTGATGTCAACTGAAAGGGAGGTTTTAAAGGAGATGGGGGCAGCTCTTCCTGTTCAACAGCATTGGTCGAGATCAGTGTGAAACAGGATGTTAGAGGTGTGAGGCAAGACTCTTCTGCAAGTGACAGAAAGACCAGGTCATGTAGGCTTAAGCAAAAGAGGGACTGTATTTTATATATTGGCTCATTATAGGTATGTGTTGGCTCTTTAGTTTTTTTTTTTAATTTTTTTATTATGGTGAAATGCACATAATGTAAAATTTGCTAGCTTAACCATTTCTTTTTTTTTTTTTAATTATTTATTTTGGAGAGAGAGGGGGAGAAGGGGGAGGAGCAGAGGCAGAGGGAGAGAGAGAGAAAATCTCAAGCAGACTCCGTGCTGAGTGTGGAGCCCCACATGGGACTCGATCTCACGACCCTGAGATCATGACCTGAGCCGAAATCAAGAGCTAGATGCTCAACCAACTGAGCCACCCAGGCACGCTTTAATCATTTCTAAGTGTATACATCAATGGTATTTAATCTGTTCCTAATGTTGTTCAACCATCACCAACCATCCATCTCCAGAACTCCTTTCATCTTGTAAAACTGAAACTCCATACTCATTAAACAATAACTCGCCATACCTTCCTCCCTCCCAAGACCCTGGAAACCGCCATTTTACTTTCTGTCTGTAGGATTTTGACTACTCTAAGCATCCCACATCCGTGGAATGTTATGGTAGAACTGTTCTTCCGTGGCTGGCTTATCTCGCTCTGCATCAAGTCCTCAAGTCTCATACATGCAGTAGCCTGAGTCAGGATTTCCTCCCTTCTCAAGGCTGGACAAGATCCGACTGCATACGGTCCACATTGGGCTTACCCATTCATCCAACAGTGAACACTCGGGTTGCGTCTGATAGAGTAGATGGTCAGTTAGACATGAAATGGAGGGAAAGGCCATGATAAATCAGTGACACCTTCGAAGTCCAAGGGCACAGCTCCCTGACTTTGTGGCTTTTAACATCCTAGCCTTATGGCTTCCAGCACCCCACACTCACAGACCAAGAGGAACAGGTGCAAAACATGCTCACTCCTCATCCCCTGGGGAAGGTCCCTGGGGTTATCTCTGCCCCAGGGTGACCTAGAGCTTCTTTATAATATATTTACATTGTGGTTTTCACCACCCACCCCTCCTCTCTCCCACCCTGCATGGGGGAAGATGGCCATGTCAGTTCCAGCAAGAAACTTCTAGGGCCAAAAACTCCCCCTCCCAACCAGTAGGAGTCTCTTAGAGGATTGGAAACAGCTTCAGCAGAGACCGCCCTAGCTATGACCCACAACCTACACAAACATAAAAAGAAAAGACTCCCCTAACCCTCCCCCTCCCCCACCTCACCCCGTGCTGTTTCCACTTCTGGGCCTGCTGCTCTCCCTCCTTGAGAGCACACTGTCCTTAGTAAACTGCTCTGTGCTCACTACCTTCCCTCTGGCCATCTTTACTGCCGCACAGATCCTCACATAGATCTTTTGAGGGGAATCTAAGGAAACCTCCGTTCACACAACAGGACTCTCCTACCAGTAACACTTCTTCTACGTTGGGCCATTGTGAATGATGCTGCTGTGAACAGGGGTGTACAAATATCTCTTGGAGACCCTGCTTTCAGTTCTTGTGGGGATATACCCAGAAGTGGAATTGCTGGATCGCATGATAGTTCTAGTTTTAATTTCTTGAGCAGGGTCACTGGGTAGCCAGTGGCTCTGGCCAGCAGAATCTAATAATGTGGTAACTCTGGAAATCAGCTTCTCTCCCTTCTCCAGGGTTTTCTGGCCTCTCTTAATGTTTTTACTTATTGGTTTTGATGTTTCTTTTATTGTTGTGGGTTTTCTCTGCGCTGAGGATCAGACTGAAATGTAAACTTAGGGTCTTCTGAGATCTTCTTTAAGCCTTTCCCTGAGCATGCAGCAGTCACTACCTAATTTTCCCCCATCTACATAGTCATTTCTCAATGTTCTAGTCTTTAATGTCTGGCTCCCAAAAGGGGAAATAGAGAAAAGTGAAGACACCAGCATTCTAAATCTCTAGAAGACACTTCAGCTGGATTTGGGGGTGGGGGGTGGGGAGGTCGCTTGCAGCACAGATCCCTGGTATTTGGAGTCTGGGGTCCCTTCAGTCCCCCCTGGCTCCCATGGCTCCAGGAACACAGGCACAACTGCCTTCTGCAGGATGGAGGTGGGAGATGGGCAAGGCTACTGGGCTAAGAACTGCAAGTGACTGAAATTAACTGCGATTTACCATTCCGGTCTTCCCCTGCAAGTTGCAAGCTTTCAGTAGACTGCAGACTTCCAAAGTAGTTGTATCTGGCAGATTCCGCTAGTGCAGTTGTCTTGATGGGGAGACAGATGTCTGGTACTTTTTACTCCAACATCTTCCCAGACTCCTTCCTACTTGGATTATGATTATGATTATGATTTTCATCATAATAACGGCACTCATTAATCCCCATCACCTTTTTTCACCCATCCCCTACCTCCCCCCAATAACCATCATTTTGTTCTCTATCGTTAAGAGTCTGTTTCTTGGTTTGTCTCTCTTTTTATTTTTTCTTTGCTTGTTTGTTTTGTTTTTTAAATAGCACATATGAGTGAAATCATATATTTGTCTTCCTCTGACTTATGTCGCTTAGCATTATACTCTCTAGCTCTATCCATGTTTTGTACATGGCAAGATTTTATTCTTATGACTGAATAATATTCCAGTGTGTGTGTGTGTGTGTGTGTACATCATGTCTTCTGTATCCATTCATTAGTCGATGGACACTTGGGCTGCTTCCAGTTTAGCTATTGTAAATAATGTTGCAATAAACATAGGGGTACATGTATCCCTTTGAATTAGTGTTCCTGTATTTGGGAGGTAAATACCCAACAGTGTGATTACTGGGTGGTAGGATAGTTTATTGTTAACTTTTTGAGGAACCTCCATGCTGTTTTGCACTGAGGATGCACCAGTTTGCATTTCCACCAACAGTGCAAGGGAGTTCCTTTCTCTCCACATCCTCGCCCACACTTGTTGATTCTTGTGGTTTTTATTTTAGCTGTTCTGACAGGTGCGAGGTGACATTTGGCTTATTAATTTTAAAGTCCGGAGCTGAGGTAGGTTCTAGGCAGCTGGGGAACTCTGACTGGTCCTCAAACTGCCCCCAGCTCTCTACAGATAAACAGAGAGCACAGGGTGAATGATCTGGGTGTTGTAAAAGAAGAATGTATAGGTACTGTCAGAGTATAAAAGAAGGAGAAATCAGACCCACTGGGCAAAGTCAGGAAAAACTGTTCTCTATGAAAAAAGTCATGGAAGAGTCTTGATGGAGTCTTGAAACATGGGCACACCGTCTTCAAGACATCAGAGGGTCCCAGTGTAGGAAGAACTCCAGCACGGTGAAGTCAGAAAGCCTGGGTTCTAATCCTGGTTCCACTTTGGGTCCTGTAATCTTAGGTAATCACACTTCACTGTTCTTATAGTCTCATCCATAAAATGGGTGTAACGGTTGGATTGTTAGTAATTGCTAAAACTTGCTGAGGACATATAATACACCATGTATCGTGTAGAACACTTTTAACACACATTTTGTTTACCTACTACCATTATTTTCAGATTACACTGAGATTCCAGAAGGAATTTTCTCCATCAGAGAAAGAGAGGGTAGACCAAGGCTTAAAACTCAAAGGGAGGCGGGCCTCATGCCTTTAACCTTCTAGTCCTCCAGTGTTCTAGGAGATATTTGTAAAACATTTGCCAGGATGTCTGACACATAGTAAATAGTAAATGTTAGTTGTTGCTACCGTTCCTTCTGTGGTTGCTATTATTATGCTTGTATCTGATCTCCTTGTAACATACCCTCTGCTCCAGCCAGATTCTTATCTATCACACAAGATTTTTTTTTAAGATCTTATTTATTTATTTGACAGACAGAGATCACAAGTAGGCAGAGAGGCGGGGTGGGGGGTGTGGGAGAAGACTCCCTGCCTAGCAGAGAGCAGGATGCGGGGCTAGAGCCCAGGACCCTGAGATCACGACCTGAGCTGAAGGCAGAGGCTTAACCCACTGAGCCACCCAGGCGTCCCTATCACACAAGATTTTAAGATTGGATTTTCCTCCATGCTTGCCTCATAAAATTCAATTCCACTTCTTCCTTAAATAGTTCTTAAACTCTCCTGACAAGGTCAGATGAAACCAAGGTGAAAAGCTGCAAATCAGCGGAAATGTTTGCTTTAAAAATCACATAGGGTTGGGCTGCCTGGGTTGCTCAGTCGTTAAGCGGCTGCCTTTGGCTCAGGTCATGATCCCGGGGTCCTGGGATAGAGCCCCGCATCGGGCTCCCTGATCAGCTGGGAGCCTGCTTCTCCCTCTCCCTCTCCCTCTGCCTGCCTCTCTGCCTGCTTGTGCTTTCTTTCCATCTCTCTAGTAAATAAATAAAATTTTTTTTTTGAAATCACATAGTATTACTTTTCAGTGGTCAGATTTCCCATAAATACTGTGGTTTGGGGCACTTTCATTTGGGCAAGGAGTTGATGCTCACAACACGGGCACCTTCTTCTACCTTAGAGTGTTGTTTGTTTTACCTGGAGGGTGCTCTTCCGGCTCAGCACCTGATGCCACCCGGCTCCCTTTTATGCCCCTCCCATTTCTTCCCACTTCCTTGAGAATATCTGTGCCTTCGCCACTCTGGGAATGGTTATTCATAGCTCTAACACGGCCGATTGTTTCTCTGTCTGGAGACTTGAAATATACAAAACATCCATACCTTAAATGTTTATCCTCTGGGAAGCAACGGTCTGGTGATCCCAAACCCCTAAAAGGGAGGGAAAACTCAGGCTTAAAGTTGACTTGCTTTCTACTCTGGGGAAGTAGAGGTTGGGGTTGCTTTCATAGGATTTGGACTCCTACCTTAAGGTGGGTCACGAATTCCCTGGTTGAACCCCAAAGCCACCTGGGGTAGTGGCTGTCAACTTTATGCGCTCATTTGAATTCACCTGGGGAGATTGTAAAAATTCCCAGTGCCCACATGAATCTCTGGGGTTTGAGTTCAGGCATCAGTATTTTTTTTTTTTTTCTACATGATTTTAAGACTGAGCCTCACTGACCCTTCAGCCCTGCTTCTCAAGCTTAAATGCACCTGTAATTCACCAGGGGGTCTTGTGAAAATGCAGGCTTAGATTCAACAGGTCCAGGATGGGGCTTTTCCAGCAAATTCCAGGTGATGTTGATGCTGCTGGTCAGTGGGCCATGCTATGTACAGTGAATTTCTAGGGAACACAGTTCTGCTTGCAGAAATTGAGTCCGAATGAAGGTCTTCAGGGCACAAGGAACAAACACACATCCCAAGAAGACCGATATTGATCAGTTCTTAATTCCATCAAGTCTTTTGTTTTATTTTTTATTAATTTTTATTTTTTTAGATTTTATTTATTTATCTGACAGAGAGAGAGAGATCACAAGTAGACAGAGAGACAGGCAGGGGTGCGGGGGGGAAGCAGGCTCCTGGCTGAGCAGAGAGCCCGATGCGGGGCTCGACCCAGGACCCTGGGATCATGACCTGAGCCGAAAGCAGAGGCTTAACCCACTGAGCCACCCAGGCGCCCCCATCAATGCTTTTTAGAATCACCTTTGGAGATTAGAAAAAAATGGTTTCCATCCTAGACATCAGAATGTCTGGGTCTGGGCTGAGACTTTGTATCTACATTTAAAAAATACTCTTTGTGTGATCATGGTATACAGTTATAGCTGAGAACCACTGATAAAAATAACCACAACTCAATGAATTTATTCTTTCAGAAAATTACAGAGTGATGGGTTCAAGCTGTAGATTTTTTCAAGCAAGGTTTTAGGGTCTTGGCTTATGATATCAGGATTATCTAACTGAAATCTACACTTATCCATGGGCATGCATAAAATAAATTCAGAGGATCAAAGTAGCTAGAAATCTCAGTAGAATGTTAAGAAAACAACTTCCATCCCAAAAGGTGAGGTGGGGGTAGAATCCAAAATTAACTCAGCAGACGAGCTGTATCTCTATCTCTCTGTCTCTCTGTCTGTCTGTCTCTCTCTCTCTCTCTCTCACACACACACACACACACACCCCTAGACACAACCTTAATTTCCTTTTAGTCTATGGTTATTTTTCAATTTAACATCGATAGTGTTCCTATGAGACAGTAACTTGACTTATCTCCAAAGAACCCAAAATGACAGATGGGAATGAAGATAGATAACACACCCTGAGAGACTCGTACTCTCTAACTCAGGAATAATGGGTTTCAGCTCTAGCCCCGTGGGTGGCAGGAGTGTGTCCGTACCCCAACCTCCCTGCAGCCCCGTTTCTAGGTCCTTCTCTCACAGGGACTAAATCTGCATCTTAAGTGCATGAAATTAATTGAATTTATCTTTATTCATGTGATAAATTTTTCCACTCGCAAACTAAATTTCATCATTCCCCAGTGAAACTCTAGTTAAATTAGAAGCCCTTCTTCATTTTCAGCATTCTGATATTTTGGAATTTGTGGGCTATTTTTTTTTTTTAAGTGACAATCATCCCAAAATAGCCACTCGTGTTCTAAACAGAGCAGGTATTCACAGATGCTTATTACGGAGGATGATTGCAGTCATGTTTCTGGGGCACTGTGGGGAAGTGTTGGAAACTTCCTCGGCCCAAAGAAAGACGCACAGGACCTTGGGAGAACAAGGAAGAAATGTGTTTCTCTCCGGTATGCTCTATATGGTACAAGGCACCAACATTCAGCCAGTTACCAAAGCCAGCCAGCCAGAAATCAGAATATTTGCTGACTAAATCCCTGATTCTTCTCCATCCACATCACACGTACAGAATCACTGGGGTCAATCTATTCTACCATCAAATATGCTCCAATTCTTTGCTCTGTTCTATGCCTGCCCTACCTCTTTACGTCAAGCTCTTCTCTCTCTCTCTCTCTCTCTCTCTCTCTCTCTCTCTCTCCCCCCCTCTCTTTCTCTTTAAGACCAGGGCAGTAAACATTCTTGAGCATTGTTCATGTGTCAGGCCCTGGACTTGGTGCAGGGCGTACAAGGAGAAGTTAGACACAGCTTGATGCCTTCAAAGATTAATTCCAGAGGGGAATGAGAAGGTACTCCAAAACATTACTCAAATATTTATTATGTGCCAGGCACTGAGTTAGATGCTGGTGGAGGGCGGGGCTGGGAGAAGATAGCAGACAAATAAAACAACATTTCTCTCCTTTTTGTTTAAGAACATTAAACCTTCCTCCCAAAAGCAAGCAAACAAGCCCATAAAACCAGCTGCAACGAGCTTGGGTCCCCGGATTCCAGGGAAAGGCCCCTCAAGCGAACAACAGGAAGGGCAGGTTGTACCTGAGCCTGGAGAACTCAAAGAGCCCAACACGATTATCTACCTCCTTTCTCGACATGTTGCCTTCCTTGGCTGGCATGTTGCCCCCTACATGGCTGCCATGTAGGGATTTGCATCTTACAAGTTTCCTCTTACAAGTTCCCTTCCCAGAAATCATCCCTCTTTTTGTGACCACGTTTGGGGGCACTCTTAGTGGTTAATTCTCGGTGGGACCAGACCCCTGGGTGGCTGGAGGGGACCAGACACCAGGAGCTGAAACCAGGGGAGAGTCATAGGGGATGGAGGATAAGTGATATGGTCGTTTGGGCAACAGAGCTGACATTTCTACGGAACAACAGTGTAAGGATCGGGGGAGGTTTGGGCTGAAGGTAGGACCCAGAGTCCTCAAACCCCTCCTCTTCAGATACTAGCAGACTCCAAGGGGGTGATGAAATCAATAAGAGAGCCAAGAAAGGGGTGAGGGGCTACTACCAGTCAGCCCAGTGTTGTGAGAACCCAGATCTAATTTCAGTCTGAAACCCAATAAAACTTCCTCCTCATTATTACTTTTCACAGAAAGCAGAACTTTGACATTTTAGTAGCTAATAAGCATTCCTGGTGTTCTCCTTGAATCCCTTTATTCAACAAGGTAGGTAATTCAATTGAAAAAAAATATGCACTTTTATGAGGCTCAGTGAAGTTATTTTTATTTTGGGTGGGTGAAAAAAAAAAAAATTCAGCCTTAAACCAGAATCTAGGCTGAAGGAGGTAACTTCCATGTTCCTTTGGAGCCCAGGAACGGTGGGGCTGGGGTCTGGGGGGGGGGTGATGATCGCCTCTGCATCAGAACACAAAATAACCCAAGGTCCAGCACTAAAGGGCTGCGGGGGTGGGGGGGGTTGTAGCCAATCAAAGGAGGATTTAAAGAAAACAAGTGGTGATGGAGGAATGTGGGAGGTACAGGGTGTGGTGGTGACACTTCTTTTGTGCTCTGTAAGACTGTATGGCACTGCTTAAAATGAAAATAAGCGGAACTTGGGGCGCCTGGGTGGCTCAGTGGGTTAAGCCGCTGCCTTCGGCTCAGGTCATGATCTCAGGGTCCTGGGATCGAGTCCCGCATCGGGCTCTCTGCTCGACGGGGAGCCTGCTTCCCTCTCTCTCTCTCTCTCTCTCTGCCTGCCTGCCTCTCTGTCTACTTGTGATCTCTCTCTGTCAAATAAATAATAAATAAAATCTTTAAAAAAAAAAAAAGAAAAGAAGCGGAACTGACTGATATTAATCATTACTGTACCAACCCTACCTTCCCAAGGGCCTCTCCGTATAATTAACGCTTTGCCCCAGGAAACTGGGGAGCCTTGTGGATTACCTGGGGAAATATACTGGGCTTCAGGATAAGGGGAATGATTGATGTTTCCAAGGTTATACCCCAAGGGGCTGACCTTGGTTCTCTCCCATGGAAGCCCTTCTCAGAGGACCCAAGGTTTACCAGAATTTACCTCACGCTGAGGGACAAATTCCTTGGTCTCAGAGCCACAACTCTGTCTGTGGTCCCCTTGAAGTGGCACGTGGATTTGCTCACCAGGGCCGTGTCCCAGTCAAGAGCACACCCATCAGGATGGGTGTATGTAGCTGGCAGTGTGGGGTGATCAATTTTCTCAGCATTCTCCTATTTTCCAGACTGATGAGTTGCATGGTGTCACTGTAAAGAGACGCGACAACTTGTTGCGGGGAGGACTGGCATGTTAAACAACTCTGAGTGACAGGCTGGTTGCACTCAGACACTGGGCAGACATTTTGCTCCTAACTGAGCATGGCGGGGTGCTCACTCTAAGGTCCCCTCCCCCAAGGACAGCAGGGAGTGACAGTCACGCCCATCCCCTTGCTGGTTACTAAGGGCTTCTGGAAAGTCAGGAGTGAATTAGAGTTTTCCTACATACATGGTTGTGAACATGGTGTGGGAAGACCTTGGGTGACCTCCACGGGAGCTTTAAGTCCACTTCAGGAAAAAGACAAAGTGCTTCTGAGGAATGTTCTCCCCCGCCCCTTCACCTCTCAAATTTCACCGTGCAGAAGGTGAAGGAGACCATCTTGAGCCGGAAGAGGGGCTCCTTTTCCAAGACAGGGAGGCCCAGGTGCCACGGAATGGGTGTCAAAGGCTCAGTCAGAGCAATGGCGACAGCTGAGGGCTGTGGGCAGGGGCCAGATAGCCCTGAGCTTTGGCAGATGAGGGTTGAGATTCACAAGCACGTCGGTGGTCCAGGAAACCAAGAGACACATGGGCCATAAGGGAGGATGATGTCAGCCATGTTACTCCTTGGGGCTGGAGAGACATGTCCTCCTCTTCTCAGCCATCACCCTCCCCCATGGGGAGAGCTGGGCTTGGAGGGAACCCTGGTGGGCCAATCTATATGATTCCACCATTTAATACATTGTGATCAAGAATGTGCCCAGTAACATGCCAGGCCATGGAAAGTCATGGTAGCCATCCCCATGGAGTTTACCTGTCAATGGGAATATTTGCTTCCCAAATCAAAATAAGTAAGTACATTAAATAATCACGAATCGCAGTAGGTTCGGAAGGAAATAAATAGGGTGTGGAGTGGAGAATAATGGAGGGGGTGTCTCTTAGACATCTCCGAAATGTGGTGAAGAGAGACTGAGAAGGAGCACACTGTGCAAACAAGGGGTGGGGGGAGCAGTGTGGGGATGGAGGGGGTCATAGGTGCAAATCCTGCAGTGAGAACAGGGCCTTTGGTGAACTCGGAGAGTCATGACTGATGTGTGGGGAGCAGGGGTGGGAGTGGCTTAAGTTGAAGCTAGATAAGGGGGCCTGGGCGGCTCAGTCGGTTAAGCCTCTGACTCTTGATCTCAGCTCAGGTCTTGATCTCAGGGTCATGAGTTTGAGCCCTACACTGGGCTCCATGCTGGGCATGGAGCCTACTTTAAAAAAAAAAAGAAGAAGAAGATGAAGTTGGGTAGATAAAGGCCAGGTCACACGGACCTTAAAGCCAGGGTAAGAAGTTTAGGTTCCATTGTAAGGACAATGGGATGCTATTGAAGGGTGTCGGGCTGGAAAGAAACACATCACTCTCTCTGGCCTTCTTATTGTGAATGAAACAGAAAGTAAGAGAAAATTAGGAAGACTGTAGGGTTGGTGTACAAATGGCCTCATGTTTATGTCTTAATGGCTTGAGAGACCACTCAATTTCTCTGGATCCTGGTCCCTATTTTATTCTTTGCCCTGGTGGCCCTCAATCCTGGCTGATTAGAATTACCTGGTGGAGGTTTGAAAAATTTACTAATTTGGCCCACCACTTACCAATTAGGTCAGAATCCCAAACATAGTTGACAGACAAATGACAAACTGGAATAAAATATTGTAACTTAGATAAGACAAAGGTTTGGTACCTATGAAATAGGAAAGTGCATTCTCAGGGTGCCTGGGTGGCTCAGTCTTTAAGCATCTGCCTTTGGCTCAGGTCATGATCTCAGGGTCCTGGGATCGAGCCCTGCATTGTGCTCCCTGCTCAGCGGGGAGCCTGCTTCTCCCTCTCCTACTCCCCCTGCTTGTATTCCCTCTCTCACTGTCTCTCTCTGTCAAATAAATAAATGAAATCTTAAAAAAAAAAAGAATTGTCCAACTCTTGATTTCGGCTCAGATCATGATCTCAGGGCCGTGAGATCGAGCCGTGCATCAGGCTCTGCACTCAGCATGGAGTCTGCTTGAATTTCTCTCTCCCTCTGCCTCTCCCTGTAGTGCTTTCTCTATATATATCTTTTTAATTTTTAAAGATTTAAAGGGGAGTGGGAGAGGGAGAAGCAGGCTTGCCTGCTTGTGATCTCTCTGTCAAATAAATAAATAAAATCTTTAAAAAAAAAAAAACACCTCATTTTTTTAAAAAAAGGAAATGTTGATGTAAACATACTGGCAAAGAAAACTGTCTCATATATTCTTAGTGAAAAAAGCAAGTTGGAGAACGCAACATACGGTGGGACTCATTTATGGCACCCTGTTATACTCGCGCGCGCGCACGCGCGCGCATGTGTGTGTGTGATTATTTTGTGCATTGTTCTATGTTCCCGCTCACCTCGAGGCAATTAGGTTCCTGCTTTATGATTTTTGCAGGCAGAAACACAAGTTGTGAGAAGTCAATAAACTCGGGACGCCTGGGTGGCTCAGTTGGTTAAGCAGCTGCCTTCGGCTCAGGTCATGATCCCAGCGTCGTGGGATCGAGTCCCGCATCGGGCTCCTTGTTCAGCAGGGAGCCTGCTTCTCCCTCTGCCTCTGCCTGCCATTCTGTCTGCCTGTGCTCGCTCTCTCTCCCTCTCTCTCTGACAAATAAATAAAATCTTAAAAAAAAAAAAAAAAGAAGTCAATAAACTCACTGAAGAGATTACACAAGGACTTGCCTTTGGAGGTGGGGCGGGAAGAGAAGGCGTGCCTTCCTGGTAACAGGACGCAGGGGCCAGCACGATATTTCCTGCCTCCTGCCACCTGAAAAGAAGCAGAAGGTAAGGGTTTGGATCCAGAGGTAAACCAGATGTTGCCCCATGGGTAGCAGGAGTCAGCAAGGAGGGAGTCCCACGGTCCCCGTGGAGCTGGCCCCGGGGAGTGGGTACCTCCGTTTGTCAAAGCACCTGGGGGTCCTGCCTCAAATGAGGCACAGAATCAGCAGAGCCATGGATCTGAAAGGAGCCCTGCACTCACACACCACGTGACGTCCTCCTGAACTGGCCCGGGACCGTGATCCTTGCGTCACTCTTGGGGTGAGGAAGCCCCAGGGATGGAGAATGGGGGCTTAGATTCTGATTTAATTTGATTTAAAAAAACAAAGGAGGGACGCCTGGGTGGCTCAGTTGGTTGAGCCGCTGCCTTCGGCTCGGGTCTTGATCCCGGCGTCCTGGGATCGAGTCCCACATCGGTCTCCTTGCTCCGCGGGAGCCTGCTTCTCTGTCTGCCTCTGCCTGCCACTCTGTCTGCCTGTGCTCACTCTCTCTGACAAATAAATAAATAAATAAAAATCTTTAAAAAAAAACAAAAACAAAGGAATGGAATATTTCAAGTGACATCTAATTTGGGAGAAGGAGGTCTACATGTTTCCAAACGCCTGGAGAAGAGACTAGAGGGGTCTATGTTTACAGCCAATAGTTCCTAGGGTTGTCCCGGGGCCAGGAGAGAAACTGCTTAAAGAGGAAGGCAGGGACTTGTAGTTTTACTCTCACACTTCTCTCTCGTTTGAATTTTTGACATTGAACATCTATGACTTTGGCAATTTTTTTTTTTTTCAAGATTGAAAGAGCAGGGACCTGGGTGGCTCCGTGGGTTAAGCGTCTGCCTTCAGTTCAGGTCATGATCCCAGGGTCCTGGGATTGAGCCCCGCATCGGGCTCCCTTCTCAGCTGAGAGACTGCTTCTCCCTCTGCCACTCCCCCTGCTTGTGTTATAGCTCCCTCCTTCTCTCGCTCTCCCTCAAATAAATAAATTAAATCTTAAAAAAAAAAAAAAAGACCGAAAGAGCTTTCCAGATCTATACCATCCCAGGTGACCCTTCCTCCCCATGAAAGTGCTGCCCCGTCTTGCAAGTGCTCCTGACCCTGTCTCTCGGGGCCCTGACTCCTGATTCGTTTCAGCCCTTCTCTGGGGACCCACATGTCTCTTCAGGGTGGGGGGGGTTGTCTGGTCCACTTTCTTCCACATGCTCCCTCCTGCCACAACAGCGTCCATCACAGCCACCCTCCCCTTGGCACCCGCCAGCCTCCAGGAGGAAAGGTCCACTCAGAGCTGCAGAAGATTGCCTGACTTGTTCTGACAGCTTCTCTCCCTGGGTCTCCCTGCCCCCTTCTCCCCCCTCACTTAGGACAAAACATTATCTACGCAGGAGTTTCCCAATAGTGGGAAAAAATACAGGATGCAGAGTTTGATACCAAGAACCTTATGACCAGAAGTCAGGGGCTTTGGGGAGCTTGGAGAGTCCCTGAATGGAAGCAACAACCAGTCTGGCTCTGAGGGGACCGGATGACAGCCCTGGCTGGGGTGGACATCCCTGGGCCTGGGGTTGGGTACGGAGAAGGCATCCTGAAGTCCACAGCGAAGGGCCCGCTGGCACGTGGCGAGTGTTCTATGAACACCCCTTCCCTCGGCCAGCAGGGCTGGGAGCGGGCTCTTCACAGTGCTGGTCATGTTTTCCCCAACAGAAGCCCTGGGGACATTCATAAAACTGACAGAAGGTGCCAAGAGAAGGGAATTCCCACTCATGTTTTCACAGGACCAGGTTAAATAAATATAAAAACATTCAGCACCGCCGGCCGCTCCTGGGTTTGGGCAGACTGTCCTCTGCCTAGTTGCAGGGAGATACCCCAGCTATTGTGGGGGGGGGGGGGGCAGGCTGTGTTTTCCCAGTTTGTGCCTTTGTGGAGTATCTACGTATTTAAACAAGAAAGCACCAGTGGGTTCCTTCAAATTCCTGATGAGCTGGAAGGATTTCACCACCCATCTTTTGTTTTTCATTTGTTTTACTATGGTCAATGTATACAACCCAAGGTTATCCAAGGTGAGCCTTTCCGCATAGGGTTCAGTGGTATCTGAAGGTCTGCGGTGACCACCACCCACCTCCAGAACTCCTTCTTCGCAAAATATAATTACCTACCAACCAGAAACACCCCCCCTTGGCCCCTCTCAGCCCCCGGCCACCACCATCCTCTGTGAATTGACTTCCCTTGGAACCTCATGTAAGCGGAATCACACAGTGTTGCCCCTTCTGGCGACTGGCTGATCTCGCGTAGCTTCGTGTCCTCCAGGTTCATCCATGTTGTTCCACGTCAGAGTTTTCTCCAGCCATTTCAGGATGGAGAAATTCATGCCCATGAGCTTGCTCTCGCTGCTTCTCAGCATTAGCTGTCTGTTCCCCAGAGCGATGGGGGCAGAGGTGTGGAGGAGGAGCGTGACGGATCCCCACATGTCCTCGCATCTGTTTCCTGCAGGGCTGTGCTCTTTTCCCCCCCGTTGTGAAAGGGTTACCTTGGCAACGAATCCCTTCTCTAATTTTTTTAAGGTTGTGAACTGATGACCAAAGGACGAGAGCAAAAGATTAGGAAGGCTGAGCCTCCACATAGGGAAGGGAACACTGAATTGATTTTGTAAGAAAACACAAAGCGATTGTGACATGGTCCGTACACTTGGTACTGAATCCGAGAAATACGTCTGTGTGCCCTATGACATGCCAGGCGCTGTGCCAGGTCGTGGGATACAACGGTGAATGGGACTGTAGGCAGCATCCTTGACACCCGCAGTCAGCAGGGGATAGATATGGACCCAATAATGAATGACAAACACAGCTGAACGCTTAGAGGGAAAAGACCATGTTTTCACAAAAGCATAGACCAAAGGGCCTGACCTGCACTGGGACGCTGAAAAGCTTTCCCAGAGGAATGAACACGGAAACAGAGACTCGAAATAGCAGTAGGATTTGAGCCCGAAGTTTGGAAAAGGGACAGGCAGCCAGAGGGAGCAGATTGTGTGTGTCCCATGGCAGCTAGAGAACAAGCCCCTACTTCTTAGATCAATGGGACAATCTCAAGTCCTCCAGGAACAAAGGTCACGTTACCTTGTCCATGCAGGTGGAGGCCAAGGTAGGGATAACACTTGGCTGGACAAGATTTTTTTGAAGTTTGCGTCTTCGTCTGTCCCGCCCCTGGTTCTGGGTGTTTCAGAGGAGGGTCTCCGGCTGGTCTCGGTCATGGCAGTGAGCTGGAGACATGGCCCTAGGCCAGTGCCTGGATCGGGACTGGTCTGTTTGGGATGCCTATGACGAGCCAGGAGGCCCCTGGGGACGTGGAGAGGAGGAGCCATTTCTAGGGGAAGATGGGAACCACGATGTCAGAACACAGTCTGGGGCTTAACCATTGGCTGGAGGGAGGGCCATGGGGTGGGGGGAACTTGAGCAGATCTAGAAGATCTAAGCGGATGATTTCACTGATAGGCGGGCTGTGCCTGGTGGGACACCGGCGTCCCGGCCTCACAGTACTCTTCTCAGGGGTGAGATTAGGCTCACTCACCAAAGTGTACACAGCCACTCCGGCTGCTGCTCAAGGATGACCCAGGTCAGGAGGGGGCTCGTCTTTGACTTTTCAGGGTTCAGAGGCCAGCTGAAAAAACTGGAAGTTTGATGAAAGGGAAGGGAATGGCAACATAGTTCAAGCCATCTGGGGCAATTTGGAGGAAGACGGTCTCTGTAGGTGCAAAAACGACGCTATGATCAGGGCTCTCTGAGACCACCCTCAAAGTGATGGAAAGACCGTCCTTAGATGCAGGGTTTGCCAGTGCTCCACTAGAAGGACTGACAGAGCTCGGAAAAGTGGTGAGAGTCATGGTTATGGTTTATTACAGTGAAAAGACGTGGGTTAAACCCAGCAAGGGGAAAAGGTGTGAGAAGATGCAGCCCAGGAGAAAAGAGCTCAAGCTCCCAGGTGTGCTCTGCCCCGTGTTGTGCAGACAGCGGCTACTTGACCCAGCATGCGTGGGGTACTGACCCCCGGGGATGCTCGCCTAAGCCTCCGTGTACAGGGTTTTTATGGGGGGTGGGTCCCCTAAGCAGGAACACCCACACAACTGACCGTAGTTCTCATCTCCAGCTACACTGGGAGTCACAGTGATCTGGCATGACCCAAGATCCCCTGGCATGACCCAAGATCCTCATCACAAATGTACTGGTACCATGGGCTAACCTGTGTCCTCAAAGCTCCAGGTCCACGCGAGCACTCTTAACGGGCAGCATATTTGAAGGGCTTAGAGCCCATCACTCAGGAGCCCCTCAAGGGCTAATTTCTTCAGAATGAGTGAGGTTTGAACCGCGCCCCCCCCAACCTGCTGAGTTAACCATTTACTGCAGAAACGTGAATGGCCAGTGTCAAGTGATTGAAGAGAAATCTCCATTAGGGAAGGAAGAGATATGCCCTGGACAATTATCCCCACTTCGCTCTTTCGTGCCTCCAAAATTCCAGTCACAACGTCCATGTGGCTTTTGCCAGGTCCCCTCTCCCCCATGCCCTCCCCTTGCCTCCAGTTGGGCCAAGTTGGGGGTGAGTCGGGGAGACCTTAAATCAGCGAGGATCTCATTTTATGCCCCACTTTGAAGTCACTGCAAAGCTAGCCGGCTTTGCAAAGATGCATATGGAAATCTGTGGGATGCTTCCAGGGCTCAGTCCAGCATTTGCCATACACAGCACACAGATGGTGTGTGCGAGATATTTTATCCCCCACTTCGTAATCACTGTGAAGCGTGGATACTCACTGTCTGGCCACCTCTCCCAGCATACCCTCCCATCCCCCTTCCTCCCACCCCCCAACCCCCGCGCCAAATAATGCTTATTTTAGCATTGAGACAGATTCCCTCATTAAGTTACAGCCCTCAGCATTTTACCAAACTGCTTCTCCTTGCAACTTCTTCAAGGCAACTAACCAAAGAGACAAATTATTTTCCCTGTGGATGTTTTAAATATTTTGGGGGGGGAATGGGGTTTAGGCAGAATAAAAAGTAATTTTGCCAAAAAGGAAAGTAATTTTACCCATCAGCTTTCCCACCACGCATCTCATCATCACAGGAAGCCACTTTGCCGTGAGGTCATTTTCAGTAACATTTCCCTTAGGTGGAACCTTCTAGAAATGCAGTGCCATAATCCACACAAGCAACTGCAGCTTCCAGGAGTTTGGGGGCTAAGTCCTTTTGGTATTTATCAAATTGTTTTACCTTTTCCATCTAAAACTGGGGCTACAGGTCAGGGCTAAGTGGAGACAATAGCTAGCAGGTGCTCACTAGGGTGACATGCTGGTCAGTGTCAGTAAGGCTTGGTTACTGCTCACGTCTGCTGATTGTAAATACTTTGAATGTCACATCAAGCTCCACGTGGGAAGTGTGAGCACGAGGCGGGGTGGCGGGGGGGCGGGGGGGATGTGCTGAGTCATACCCTATTCAGTGGAGCACATTATAAATGGATAACACGATTTTCTTCACCGAAAGTTAGCAGAACAAAAGGCTTAACTCCGGGCGCCCTCGGCAGATCCCAGAACAGTAACAATTCTAAGTGCCTCATGAAGTTAATCTTAGTATTTATGATGGCCTACTTATTTCAGCTTTGTTTTAGAAACTCTGTTTGCCGCTCACAAAAATGTACACATCCCTGGGCTACATTGTGTGACGAGGATGCAGGTTTCCTCCAAGGCACGTTGCTAATGACGGCTTTAAGGGGTCAAGGGCAGGAGGCTGTGGCTATCTCCCTATCTTCGAGGTGAATCATTCCATAGACTGGCATTTCTCAAACCCATGCTCTGCAGGGTGACAGGTAAACTGAAAAAAAAAAATTCATACCCCAAAAATTTGGAACAGAGAACCTGGAGAACGGGAGCCACTGCCCATTCACACCTACCACGCCCAGACCTTGACTCTGCCCGAGACCCCATGACCAAGAGCGATCTCCTTGGCCATGACTACCCCTTGCAGAGGAAAAGGAGACCAGGAGAACCCTAGGAGCCCTTGCCACCACTGCAGACATCCACAGCCTTGGCCACTGAGGACCCCTGCAGGCCACTGAAGATCGGGACACTGTCCTCAGCTGATGGAGCTCCCCAAAGTCTATCCTGTTGACTCCTCTGTGAAAGGAGCCACCACTTCTCCCCCCAAAGCTGGACCAAATGGACTGAAGAGGCATATACAGAATTTCCCACCCAGTGGCAGAAGAGCACACATTCTTCTCAAGCTCCCATGGAACATTCTTCAGGGTAGATCATGTGGCTGATCTCAAAACAAGTCCTGACAAATTTAAGAAGTTCTAAATCTTTCCAAGCATGTTTTTGGACCACAGTGGAATGAAACCAGAAGTCAAATGGGAAATTCACAAATATGGGGTCCGAGAGGAAATCAAAATTCCAATCGGGGGTCTGAGAGGAAATCCAAAAGGAATTTAAACCTATCTTGAGACAAAGGAAAATGAGAACACATGTACCCAAACTTAGGGGATGCACTGAAAATGTTCTCACCACACACACGAAAAGACAGTCCACAATCAAGATATGGGAACATATCTTGTTCTACATTCCTCTTCTCGCCATCCCCATCCCCAAGCATCACTGTATTTTAGTTTGCATTTTATAGAATTTTATAGAAATGGAATAATGTGATGTGTACTCTTGTTGTTGTTTTTGTCTGGCTTCTTGGGAAATCACATTTTTTTTAAAGATTTTATTTATTTATTTGAGAGAGAGTGAGAGAAAGAGCACAAGCAGGGAGAGCTAGATAGGGAGGGTGGAAGCAGGCTCCCCACTGAGGAGGGAGCCTGATGTGGGACTCGATCCCAGGACCCTGGGATCATGACCTGAGCCAAAGGCAGATGCTTAACTATCCGAGCCACCCAGGCACCCGCGAAATCACATCTTAATCATCTCTTCATCCCCAGGGCTATCAGTGAGTCAACAGACATTTCAGGGTACCTACTCTGTGCTAGGTTTTGGTCACATAATTTGGAACATGGAGATCTTGTTAGCATTGGCATGTGGTTTGGCCACATAATTCAAGGCACATAATATTCAATAAATTCCTGATAATTGATTCTGTGAACCCAGACAGCCCAGACTCCCTTTTTTTTTTTTTTTAAGATTTTATTTATTTATTTATTTGACAGAGATCACAAGTAGTCAGAGAGGCAGGCAGAAAGAAAGAGAGGAGGAAGCAGGCTCCCTGCTAAGCAGAGAGCCCGATGCAGGGCTTGATCCCAGGACCCTGGGATCATGACCTGAGCCGAAGGCAGAGGCCTTAACCCACTGAGCTGCCCAGGCGCCCCCAGACTCCCTTTTTTTACTGAGATATATTTCACATATCCTAAATTAACCTTTTTAAAGTGTAAAATTCGGTGGTTTTTAGTTTGTTTACACACATGGGCAACCATCACCACTACTGAATTACAGAACGTTTCCTCATCTCCCCTCCCCCCACCAAAAAAACTCCAAATGCATCTGCAGTCATTCCGCATCGCTCCCATTCCTCAGTGCCTGGCAACCACTCATTTGTTTCCTGTGTAAGATGTGCTTCTTCCGAACATTTCACATAAATGACGTTATTACAGTAGCTAGTCCTTTGTGACTGTTCCTTTCACTGGCCAAAATGTTTCCCAAAGGTCCGTTCATGTCGCTGCCTCTGTCAGGACTTCTTCCTTGTTCATGGCTGGCGAATACACGACTTCTATTTACCCGTTTATCAGCTGATGAACACTTGGGTGGTTTTGACTTGTTGGCAATTATGAATAATGACATTTTTGTGTGAACACCTGCTTCCAGTTCCTGGGCATATACCTAGGAGCGGAATTGCTGGGTCATAGGTTAACTCTACATTTAACTTTTGGAGGAAACACCAGACTGTTTCCCAAAGTGGCTATCTCATGTTGTATTTTCACTAGCAAAGTTGGTGGGTCCTCATTTCTCCATGGGACACTTATCATTGTCTGTGTTCTGTCTTGTAGCCATTCTAGTGGGCGTGTTGCATTTTCTAATGACTAGTGATACTGAGTATGTTTTCATTCGCTTATTGGTAGCACAGACGCTTATTAACTCAGTAATCCATTCTTATATTTGAGTCCCAGCTCTGTCACTTCTGTATGATCTTGGAAAAGTCACTTAGCTTTTCTGAACTCAGTTTTGTTACCTATAGAATGGGAATCATGATCTCTGTCACGGCATTGTTGAAAAGAACGGAACTTATACGTGTGATGCTCTTGGCACAGAGTGAGAACTAATGAAGACAGAGCAAACATCCATCACGAGGACTTTTAAGTTCAATGGCATCTGAGCTGGGTCTTGGAAGGGAAGTCGTATTTGAATAGGTAGAGGTGGGAAAAAAGGAGATTCAACCAGAGCAAGAGTGAACAAAGGGAGAAAGCCACATACAGTGGGATGTGTGCAAGGAGTTCAAGCCCTGCATCTGTCTGGGTGGGCAGAGGAAGGATGGGTTCAGACAGGGAGGGCGGGAGAGGTAGGACAAAACAGTGTGCCTTGTTTGGTTCCCCCGTGCGCTGTGCTGTGCTTGTCTGGGTGCCGCGGGAAAGGCAGTATTTCCACCTGCTCGGGACCACAGCAATCTTGTTAGCTTTGGCATTGCTCGGATAGTCCTGATTAGTCCTACCTCCTGATGTCCCCACACAGGCTCATTTAGGGCAACGCTTCATAATATGTATTTAACTGACACCTGAGAGATGACAGATCTTCTTCAGGGCTGCGGGCAGAAAGTTCTCACACGTCCTCCCTCGGGTCAGAAGAGGTTTGCAGGAGCCTCCTCTGACCCCCTGGCAGGAGGAGCCCAGTGAGGAGAAGCCGCTTGAGGCTTTAACCAAGGAGGCCCCACAGAGCGCCATCTGCTGGTTCGCCCCAGGGGACGTGTGTTTGACAGACCCAAGGGCCCCTTTCTGTATCCTTTATCTGTTTCCCTCCTCTCAGGGACCTGACTCATCAAATCTGCTGGAAGGCTCTGGTACGAGACCTCTGTATGAATTTAAGCCAGGGAGCCCCTGTTACTTCCAAGTATATCTTCACCCCCAACCTTCCGACCACAACTGAATGGTGTCTACCTCATCAAAGAGACCCTCCATGCCAGACCCTGGTGGAAATGGGTACGAGAAGACTCACAACAAATAGGCTGATGCATTAAAACACAGAGGCTGTGGTTTCCCTCCCCCCACCCCCGTCTTGTTTCCTTAGAACCAGACTCACCAGCACCTGTTGCTGGTGTGGGCCCGCGCGGACGAGGGTGTAAAGTCAGGGGACAGATGCAGCAGACTCCCCCATGACCTCTAATGGTCCCAAAGTTTCATTTGGAGATCTATGCCAAGGACAGGCCATATACACGTTATACCAGCGACGAGGAATTTTCCACCTGAGCTCACTCCTGCACCCATTCATGGTTTTCTGATTTTAAACAGGACTGGAGGGGGCACCTGGGTGGCTCAGTGGGTTAAGCCTCTGCCTTTGGCTCAGGTCATGATCTCAGGGTCTTGGGATCGAGCCCCGCATAGGGCTCTCTGCTCAGCAGGGAGCCTGTTTCCTCCTCTCCCTCTGCCTGCCTCTCTGCCTACTTGTGATCTCTCTCTCTCTCTGTCAAATAAATAAATAAAATCTTAAATTAAAAAAAAAAAAAAACAGGACTGGAGCTGGGCCCGGACACGTGGCTGCCTTGTCCAAAGCTACAGAACAGAGCCCTTAACCAGAGTCCGTGTCTTCAGGGAATCAAATCTCTTTTCCTCCATGGGTCACGGAACATACAGGAGTTCTTTGGAAATGCATGTGCCCTGAAGATTGCTGTTGGTGGCACAACATTGAGCACGTTTCTCTTGTGGGCTTGAGCGACAAGGCACTCTGTGCCCCACGTTGGGCCCTGGGGCAGGCCATCGAGGGACTTCCCTGAAGGAACAGGCATGGAAGTGGCTGACTTCCCTTAAGGGCTTGGCCAAACTCCGTCCCTGGGGCGCATTGTTCCTTCTCTCCTGGGTGGGGGCAGGTAACCTCAGGTAGGAAGGGCTCTCCAAAACAAGTCGTCACCATCTCAAATCATGAAGGAGAAAACTGATGAGCCTCGAACGTTTATGTCCCCATAGTCATTGGAACAGAGGCTCGGCAGTAGCAAGGAGGAGGAGGGCCACCGCTGAGCTGTTGAGTCATTCCAAGCCAGCATCCCCGATTGCAGGCCCCAGGGGATGCTGGGGACATGGTCAACAGTTTCTTACATTCTGCTTATCTTTGTCTAGAGGGACTCATTCACTGTCGTTCAGAAGGCTCAGAGCCATGCGATGGGTAAGGGCCCCTTTTGAAAGAGGTCAGTGTCAAGGCCTGGTCCTGGGGAGGACAGGGCTGGGCCCATGTTGGCGCTGCGCTCACCCCGGCTCCAATCAGAGCTTCCCAATAGACGCTAGGGCAGCTCCAGGGGGCACACCTCCACGCCAGCCCTTGTGCCGCCCGGCTGTGATGCCCTCTACGCTTGGCGCCTTCCCTCGAGCTGGGAGGCGAGGCCAGTGCCAGAATCCTGGGAGCCATTCTAAAGTCCCCAGGGACTGCCACTCATCTCCCCCAACCCCTTTGTCTTCCAGGAGCCGGGCCTCCCATGCCCCCTTCTCCCCCATGTCCCGCTCCAGCAGCTGCAGGCGTCAGGTTTCCCAGCGCACCTGGCCCTCCTCGCCCTCATTCTGATGCATTATTTATCCGAACTGGCAAGGACTATTTATAGCACCTCTGAAATGCAGCAGCCACTCTGTTCCTGGGAAAGTGGAACATGGAGACATTAAAGAGTATTTTCAAAAGCGAAAAACCTCCTTGCACGGACTCGTGAGGTTGCTGTCCCCATGCCTCCTCCAAAAATAGGCCTCCGGGCTGCCAGTTCCTTCTCTTGAATATCGGAGCTGCCGGCACCGCGCCGGGAGCGAGGGACGCATGAGCCACTTTGCTGCTCTTCCAAAAGGGTCCGTTCCAATGTCCCAGCTCTCTCCAAACCCAGAAAATCCTAGCATTCTTCCCTGAGTAGATGCCCATCTGATGCAAACGGAGGGAGCCAAGAAAACTAGCAAAGTGGCAAAAGTGCCTCCCACGGCAAGAAGCCAGGGATTCCAGAGGCTCTCGGGCTCTGCTCTCTATAGGAGCGCAAGCCCGTTTCATTTATTTATGTTGTAAAATGGGGATCGCTCTTATAACCATCTTTAGAACGTGAGTTTCAAATCCTTCTCTGCGTTACAAAATGGCTATCCTCTCCATCCCCTGAAATAACACGGTTCTCAACATAGCAAGTAGCAGAACCCATTTTAAATATCCCCTCTGGAATGTTTTTAGGCTTCTGGGAGGAAGCCCAGACACAACGATTTGCCTAGCGTCTCACAGATTTGTGTGATGCTGAATCAGAGCCCCGTGAGTCCAGACTGGTCCTCCGGCCAGAGCCAGGCGGCACCGCCGCCTTGGGGCTGGTAGGGGCAAGCCGGGAAACAGTGCTGAGTTTAGAGACCCGGGGAGGGTTGGGGTGCTGCTGAGAGTCTAACTGGACACCGTGGGGCAGTATTTTCCGGATGCCTGAGGGTCCTTGCTTTAATTTTCACTATTGACTGATGGATTGAGGTACTAAGCATCTCCTGTAAGAGTGGAAAATAGGGCAGGTGGTCAAAATCCCAGGTGTCAGCGAGCACTAAGGAATGGAGGCGGTAAGAAAGATTGTATAGAGGAACAAGAACCAAGAAGGTCCTTGGCAACCCAGGCTGCATTTCGCAGCAACGTGTGATCGCTGACATCCTTCTGGTCATAGAGGAAGCCAGGCCCCAGGCTGGCCAATCTGAGGCCTGTGCGGAGGTGGAAGGGAGAGCTCCTAGCTGCAGAGAGAAGCTAAGGCTTCTCTCCAGGCACGCAGCCCCTGACAGCAGTGAAGCATCGTGAAGGCCTTGTTCTCAAAGAGCTAACGAGCTAGAGAAGCCACAAAGACCAAACCCAAAACAGCAAGAGAATAACGCAGAACAGAGCGGTGCCCTGAGGGCTATGCTGCGGAACTCACGGTCCCCAGCAGCCGGAGAGGAGGACTGATCACTGTTTTTGGCTTCATAAAGAGAGTGAGGCTTCTGCTAGACTTTTGTATTATACAGGACCTCTCGATGATGACTATCAGAGCCTCGACTCACACCAGCTGAAGCACTAGCAGGGCATTTTTTTGGAAGGATAGAGTCGTCTCTTACAGACTCGTACAAATGAACTGAAGATGGCCGGTAGGTTCTGCCTTCCCTGCAGGCTGATTCATCAGCTCAAAGTCCACTGGCACCAAACTCAAATTTTTACGCAGCCAACTGATCTTTAAAATTGTCCAAACAGGGGCACCTGGGTGGCTCAGTCGTTAAGTGGCTGCCTTCGGCTCAGGTCATGATCCCAGGGTCCTGGGATAGAGCCCAGCGTCAGCCTCTCTGCTCAGCGGGAGCCTGCTTCTCCCTCTCGCACTCCCCCTTCTTGTGTTCCCTCTCTCCCTGTCTCTCTCTCTCTCTCTGTCAAATAAGTAAATAAATTCTTCTAAAACATTGTCCAAACAAACGCATTTTTAGCCATCTCAGGACTCCCTGCTCCGCCTTCCCTGTGAAATTTCATCCTACATCTGTTGGCCACTTGTCAGTTAGAACCTACGGTTCTAGAGTTGCTAAGGTCCTTTGGAGCTCTCTGACCCAGAGACTACCTGTGGAGATGCTAAGTGCCATTACCTAGACACGGGAGCCTCGTCCTTGATCATACCGTCCATCCAAAGTTCCCTTGCCCTTCTCACCTCCTGAATGGGGTCCCCTTATTACGGTTCTTGATAGTGTCATGCAGGTGGGGACTGCTGCCCTCATGCCTCCCACTCTGTCCTAGCACCACTCGATAAAGCCGTGTGTGACTGTTTATCCCAATCATACCATTTGCCTTGATCAGCCCCAAATCCTTCAAACCCCCTATGAGACTCAAAAGAAAACTAAACGACTAAGTCCAAGGAAGGAAGGAACCAGGACATCTAGGACACCCCCAATAGTGACTTCAGTTAAGACTCTTATCTCTGTCTTGCCTTCATTCTCATTTATTAAAGACTGGCTTTCCCCACAAGTGGGAGACAACACCATCCCTCTGAGCCAGCAGGAGTCTGGATGGTATGACTTTGCTTATGCAAGGGCCCTGGGGCTGGAGTTGGGGGGAGAAATTCCTTCCAAAAAGGTGACTGCTCGCCATAGGTCAGGTTCCCTGCAAACAGACTCTGAGAGGGGAGGCTGTGCCAAGGTTTACTGTAGAGTGCTCTTGGGACACACCTGTAACGAAGAAAGGGAGGAAGGATTGGCCAGTGGGAGAAGCTAACCTGTGGTGCAGCCCTGTTTTACCTGGGTGGCAGGTGATCCGACAGAGATCTCTTGAGCTGAGAGCTCTCCCCTGCTGAGGCAAGAGGGTTGGGCCCCTGTGTCCTCCCTTCAGCCAGTCATTGTTCCGGGCCCTTTCCCTGGGAGGGGGTGTAACCTTGGGTGAGGCAGATCTCTGAAGTTAAGGGTAACACCCCAGTGAAGGATGCAACTGGGAGCCATCAGCAGCTGAGAGGCTTAGACACTAGGGAATGGGTACACTGTCCCTAAAGAGGGCACTGGGGCAGTGCACCACCGCATCCATGACTGTCCACCTCTTATACTGCTCATATCTACTGGCTTCTCGTTATGAGTTTTTCTCCTATGCAAATAGCTGCTCTGGCATTTCAGTTGGTCTGGTTTCAAGGGAAATTGACACGAGATGGTGGTAGGCTGCTCTTGAGGTTATAACTGATAGCCATCAACCCCTCTTGCCACACACATTCTAGATTCAACCCACCTTTGGCTGGGACCTCTTGGGATGACCCTGACCCTTATTCCTGAGAGTTGTGAGACCCTGGTTACCATGAGCTTCTCACGCCATCACTACTCATGTCCATTTGCCATTAAAACTGGACATAGAAGTGCCAGGAGACTCCCCGTGGATTGCTCAGATGCTAAGTGTGTTTTTCCCTGCTCTCTCATGCAACATCAGTCCTACCCCTTCCTGATGACCGGATCAATAATCCCTGTAGGGATGGTGACCCTCTTCCTTGCCCTCACACCATCAGGTGATGGAGATGGGAGGCCTCAACTCCCAAAGTGGGCCACTGAGAGTTTTGGTAAGTGTGGCCACTCCTATTCAGCCTCGTGGGACTCATCAGCACGTAGTGTGATTGATTTCGGCTGCATATGCTTCCTGGAGAGTGACAGCCCATCCTCACAGGGGATCATCTACAAGCAGCAACTATGAGAGGCATTCTTTCTGCAATGCTCAGCTCCTGGGCGGTGCGGGACAAGTGGCTTATCTGCGAACACATGGCCTTACTTTCTTCTCTATAAAGTAAGTCCCTTGGCCTGCAAGAACATTGATATGATTCTTTGTAGATTGATGAAATAAATACTTTGTAAGTCCTCGATAATGGCCAAGGCCTTATGGACAGAACAGGCAAGCTCATACTGAGAACGTGTGTTGTCCCAGTCAGATCAATGGTACCAAGGGAATGGCAATCCCCACAAGTGACAATGCCATGTCAGGGCTCAGTGCCAGTCTGAGCTGGAGGGTTGAACATCTGGCAGCAGTAACAGCTACATGAGAATTGGTGAGAGGAAGCTCTTGCTCTTGGGCCCATCTATGACCTCCATCTTTGCCATGAAGCTACTGTGTTCATAAAGCCCTTACACCATCTCTGGAGTGGTTGACACGAATTTGCTGAGTCATTCTGTCCAGCTTGCTGTTCAAAGCCTCTTCAACAGTGGACACTCTTCAGTGGGCATTAAGGTATGATATTCTCTGGTGGTTCCATACAGATCTCCTCGTCCCTGCCTTCCCAATTCTTCTCCTTCCAGACCCTGACAAACCAGCTGGGCCCCTCATGATGGCCTGCGAATCCCTATAGACTCTTGCCTTGGACCTCTTCTTGTTCCATAACTGGGTGACCAGCTCCGCTGCCTGGATCTCTACCTCTAGAGAATTTTCCTTCCCTGCCATTTCAGGGTCGCTCCCAAAGAGTGCAGCTGCCATCTCTTTTCAGCAAACAGACAGAAGCTGAGCCATCCATGAACCAAGCTTGGCCCTTTCCTTTCCCCAGGTCATAAGGAAACCTCCCAAACAGCCATTACTGTGAGGTGCAGGAAAACTAGTGCAGAAATGATGGATCCCAGGGCCAGGAATCACCTGTTCACACAATCTACTTGTACCTTCTGACCCTACTTGTGCTTAAACTAAATGTATAGCCTCTACCTTCTGATAGACTGCTGTCAAGCCACCTACCTTATGACTTGATGAGTCTACAGAATCCAGTTTAGGCTGGACAGCTCTGGCCCTGCGGTCACTTGATCTCCACGACCAGATGTTCCATTTGCCAAGACCCAATAATGTGCCTAAATATGTTTGTTTGTTTTTCACATGGTGTAACATTCTCAGTTATATGGGGCATGGCCTTGTTCCAGAATCTTAGAGGTCTACTTTATGATTCTCCTACTAAGGATTAGCATCAACTCCAAAAGCCACCGTTCCATTCTGCTGCAAGTAACTCCAGCATCTGGGTCTTTTGAATCACACGGTCCAAAGAGCCGAGCTTACGATCGTTGTTGCCTGGACCTGTTGCAAAGCCTGCTTCTGCCTGAAGCGGGCAGATCACTCAGATCTTGTGGCCTTCTCCATCCCCCAGTAAGTGGGTCAGAGCGTGGAATTTTCTCAAGGGTGAGGTTTACTGCCCAAAGAATCCCAAATGGCCTACCAGGCATTGTACTTCTTTAATAATAGGAGGTATGAGATGCAATAAATAATCTTTTACTCAACGTGGTTTTAATTTGAATCTCCCTGATGGCTAGTGATGATGAACATTCTTTCATGTGTCTGAAAGCCATTTGTATGTCTTCATTGGAGAAGTGTCTGTTCATATCTTCTGCCCATTTTTTGATATGATTGTCTGTTTTGTGTGTGTTGACTTTGAGGAGTTCTTTATAGATCCTGGATATCAACCTTTTGTCTGTACTGTCACCATATCTTCTCCCATTCCGTGGGTTGCCTCTTTGTTTTGTTGACTGTTTCCTTTGCCGTGCAGAAGCTTTTGATCTTGATGAAGTCCCAAAAGTTCATTTTCGCTTTTGTTTCCTTTGCCTTTGGAGACATATCTTGAAAGAAGTTGCTGTGGCTGATATCAAAGAGGTTACTGCCTAGGTTCTCCTCTAGGATTCTGATGGATTCCTGTCTCACGTTGAGGTCTTTTATCCATTTTGAGTTTATCTTTGTGTACGGTGTAAGAGAATGGTTGAGTTTCATCCTTCTACATATAGCTGTCCAGTTTTCCCAGTACCATTTATTGAAGAGACTGTCTTTTTTCCACTGTATATTTTTTCCTGTTTTGTCGAAGATTATTTGCCCATAGAGTTGAGGGTCCATATCTGGGCTCTCTACTCTGTTCCACTGGTCTATGTGTCTGTTTTTATGCCAGTACCATGCTGTCTTGGTGATCACAGCTTTGTAGTAAAGCTTGAAATCAGGTAACGTGATGCCCCCAGTTTTATTTTTGTTTTTCAACATTTCCTTAGCGATTCAGGGTCTCTTCTGATTCCATACAAATTTTATGATTATTTGCTCCAGCTCTTTGAAAAATACCGGTGGAATTTTGATCGGAATGGCATTAAAAGTATAGATTGCCCTAGGCAGTATAGACATTTTAACAATGTTTATTCTTCCGATCCAAGAGCATGGAGTGGTCTTCCATCTTTTTGTGTCTTCTTCAATTTCTTTCATGAGTGTTCTGTAGTTCCTCGAGTACAGTTCTGTTACCTCTTTGGTTAGGTTTATTCCCAGGTATCTTATGGTTCTTGGTGCTATAGTAAATGGAATCGATTCTCTAATTTCCCTTTCTGTATTTTCATTGTTAATGTATAAGAAAGCCACTGATTTCTGTACATTGACTTTGTATCCTGCCATGCTGCTGAATTGCTGTACGAGTTCTAGTAGTTTAGGGGTGGAGTCTTTTGGTTTTTCCATATAAAGAATCATGTCATCTGCGAAGAGAGAGAGTTTGACTTCTTCATTGCCAATTTGGATACCTTTTATTTCTCTTTGAGATACCACCTTACACCAGTTAGAATGGCCAAAATTAGCGAGACAGGAAACAACATGTGTTGGAGGGGATGTGGAGAAAGGGGAACCCTCTTACACTGTTGGTGGGAATGCAAGTTGGTGCAGCCACTTTGGAGAACAGTGTGGAGATTAAAAAGATTAAAAGAAATTAAAAATAGAGCTTCCCTATGACCCTGCAATTGTACTACTGGGAATTTACCCCAAAGATACAGATGTAGTGAAAAGAAGGGCCATCTGTACCCCAATGTTTATAGCAGCAATGGCCACGGTCGCCAAACTGTGGAAAGAACCAAGATGCCCTTCCACGGACGAATGGATAAGGAAGATGTGGTCCATATATACTATGGAGTATTATGCCTCCATCAGAAAGGATGAATACCCAACTTTTGTGGCAACATGGATGGGACTGGAAGAGATTATGCTGAGTGAAATAAGTCAAGCAGAGAGAGTCAATGATCATATGGTTTCACTTATTTGTGGAGCATAACAAATAGCATGGAGGACAAGGGGAGATGGAGAGGAGAAGGGAGTTGAGGGAAATTGGAAGAGGAGGTGAACCATGAGAGACTATGGACTCTGAAAAACAAACTGAGGGTTTTGAAGGGGCGGGGGGGTGGGAGGTTGGGGGAACCAGGTTGTGGGTATTGGAGAGGGCACGGATTGCATGGAGAACTGGGTGTGGTGCAAAAACAATGAATACTGTTACATTGAAAAGAAATTAAAAAAAAAATAATCTTTTACTTTGGAGGGCACCCATAGGTGGGAGAGGACCAAATTTCCTTATACTCCTCCCATCTTTTGGAATGAATGTGTTGCTGAGCAGTCCCCTGCCCGCTCTGTTCATCTGGCCTAATGAACATTACACTGTCAATATAGTGGACTAATGAGATATTTGGTGGAATATCCAGACAGTTCAGATCCCTTTGAACTACATTCTGGCAGAGAGCAGGGAAATTAACACAGCCTTGGGGAAAGACCATGCACTTAAACCATTGTCTATCTTGTGTGAATGTGAGCCATTTCTGATCATTTTCCCTAATAGGAGTGGGTGAGAACTGACTCCTCAGGTCAAGGGCCACATACTACATGCTGGAGGTTAATCTAGCGAAGATATACCACATTCAACATGGCAGCTGTTCTTGGTGCTGCTACTTGGTGAGACTTATGGTTGTCCACCGTTGCTTGGCCGTGATCCACTGATTTTTTGCAGAGGCCAGAATGATGAATTATATTACCACACCTGCATTCCTTATGTTTTTAAAGTTTGCATTAATCTCTGGCGTTCTCCATGGGACTGGGCATTGTTTTTTACGTCCTCTCTTGGCAGTGGATGGGAGTAGTTCAGACCTTCTTGGTCTTTGCTGCATCAATACATTTTATCCTGCAGGTCAAAGAACCCATCAAAGGGTTTTGCCACCTGCCAAGGACCCCCGATACCAGTGTTCAATCCAGACCCTGTGTCCAACATCCTTGAAAGGACTGGAGACTCCCTTTTCCTTCTCTCAATGCGTGGTTGCCTCAGTAAATGGCAACAGATCCCATTGGGGCACTTCTAGTATGATGGCCAATTTCGTGTGTCACCTTGCCTAGACTATGATGCCCAGATGTTTGTTCAACCTGCAGTCTAAATGTTACTGTGATGTATTTTTTTAGATACGATTAACACTTAATTCAGTAGAATCTGGGTAAAGCAGATTAGTTTCCATAAGGTGGGTGGGTCTCAGCCAATCAGTTGAAAACTAAGAGTGAGCTGAGATAGGTTTTCCCGAAGAAGAAGAAATTCTTACTACTGAATTCTCAGGCTGCTGACCTGGCCTATGGATTTCAGATTTGCCAGCCACCACAATTGCGTGAGTAAATGCCTTAAAAATCTCTCCCTTTCTCTGAATGAAGATAGCAGGATTGGCAGAGGGAGAAGTCACCCTACCCTGAAGTTGCAACTGATACTTCAGGAGATCCTTTAAGGAATTCTGAGCCAGCAGTCATCAACAGCAGGGTATCCCTGGGAGGGGACAGAACCTTGGGGGAAGCTGTTCCCTGTAGCTGAGAGGGACGCAGCTATGAGCTGTCAGCAGCTGACATTCCCAGACTCTCGGAGATAAATGCACGAGCCCTGACATGGGGATCTGGGAGGAAAAGCACAGTATCCTCCATAGTGCTGTTCCATGAAAGGATGCTTGGCGTAAACATCCCAAAATAGTGGATAGGATCTGGCTACATGTAGCAGATGGTGAGGTCTGGGAAAAGGCTAGACATGGGAATGAGCATGGAATATTCTGGTGTGCAAGTAACCCAGCAGGTGGATAGAACAGGGGGGAAACCAAAAGTTGGTTCAGAGTATCTGTAATAACAGAAAAGGCATCATCTTGTCATTCCCTGGTTGGGGAAATTTTCTTCATATCTAGGTTGTTCTGAAGAACCAGTGAAATTGTAGCTTATGAAACCATAGCAATAATAGAATAAAGCAGGGTGCCTGGGTGGCTCAGTTGATTAAGTGACTGCCTTGGCTCAGGTCATGATCCCAGAGTCCTGGGATCGAGTCCCACTTTGGGCTCCCTGCTCAGTGGGGAGTCTGCTTCTCTCTGTGACCTTCTCCCTCTCATGTTCTTGCTCTCTCAAATAAATAAATAAATAAATTTTTTAAGGAAGAAAGAGAGAGGAGCGCCTGGGTGGCTCAGTGGGTTAAGCCTCTGCCTTCGGCTCAGGTCATGATCTCAGGGTCCTTGGATCGAGCCCCGCATCGGGCTCTCTGCTCAGCAGGGAGCCTGCTTCCTCCTCTCTCTCTACCTGCCTCTCTGCCTGCTTGTGATCTCTCTCTATATATCAAATAAATAAAATCTTAAAAGAAAAAAAAGAAAGAGAGAAAGAAAGAAGAACGAGGAAGGAAGGAACAAGGAAGGGAGGAAAGAAAGGGTCCCTGGGCAGCTCATATGTCAAGTGTCCGACTTGATTTCAGCTGAGGTCATGATCTCAGGGTTGTGGGATCAAGCCCCACGATGCGCTCCATGCTGCATGTGGATCCTGCTTAAGATTCTTTTCCTCTCTCTCTCTGCCCCTCCCCCACTCCTCTTCAAAAAAAAATAGGAATAAAACAAGGATTACAAATTGCAATGTCTACAGGAGCTGGGCAGGCAACATAAATAAATAAAGCAGGCTGAAGTTTACTCTTCCACAAGACCCATGTTGTGTCTACACTCTGCCTTGCCCCCGCTCGCCTGTATGAAGGCTTTGAGCAAATGAGAACATGGCAGCCCCTCCCGGCTGATGCAGCCCAATGCCAGGGTCAGGGCGCACAAGCCGGGTGCAGCCTGTGTCAGCTCCGTTTCATGCCTGTCTGCAGGGCAGACTCCACAACCGTTAGGCAGCCCTGCGAATATGTCCCGGTCCATTTTTCTTCAAACAAGTGACCTTTTCTACATTTTATTCAGGGAGAACAGCTGAAGCAGCAGGTAAACACCAGGGACATTCAGTCTCAGCGCCCGGGTGACAGCAGGGAGAGCTGAGGACTAAGGCAAACTGGCAATGTCATGCCCCACTGTGCCCTGAGGAATGTGGGTTTTGTGCTCCTACATCCTGTGGTTTTTGACAATGTCAAAAATCTGGATTTTTTTTTCCCTGTGAAATCTCCTGCTTTTTCATTTTATGCCAGGTTGTTTAAAAGGAAAAAAAAAAAAAAAAGAAGGGGCACCTGGGTGGCTCAGTGGGTTAAAGCCTCTGCCTTCGGCTCAGGTCATGATCCCAGGGTCTTGGGATCAAGCCCCGCATCAGGCTCTCTGCTCAGCAGGGAGCCTGCTTCCTCCTCTCTCTCTGCCTGCCTCTCTGCCTACTTGTGATCTCTCTCTCTGTCAAATAAATAAATAAAATCTTAAAAAAAAAAAAAAAAGAATAGTTCCATCCAAGCAAAACTTCACTGCTGGCTGTTGTTTTCCATCTCCAGACCTTCCATTTGCAATCTATCAATTCAACAGTCACTACCCCACCCCCGCCCCCGTCCCCTAGCAACATTCAGGGACACGCTCAGAGAAGGAGAGGGGAGTTTGAAGGACTGCTCAGTGGGTATGTCCTCTTGGTTTGAAACTGGAGCTGGAAGTGTTTTCTTCAGTTCAAAACCAAGTAAGTGAGAAAAAAGTCAAATAAGATAAGGATGCCGCAGAACCAAGTGTTGGGAGCAGGGATACTGAGAGCCTCAGAATCAGAGGAAAGTGCTTTCCTGCAAACAGGTAAAGGAGTGGCAGACATCCTGTTGAGTCCAACGAAACGATGCAAAGCCTTCTGGGGAATAAAATGATGAGCACTTCTTTATTTTCTAAAATCCAAACTTCCAACCTAAGCGGTCTCAAAGATTAATAATAAGGGTTCCTAATATGGGGGATCCACTGACTACCTTTTCCATTTTGGGCTATCAGAATGAGAATTTGAAACCGGCACATTGTGTTCTCTCTCTGGATGGGGCAAGGGGAGAGTATCCATCAGCCTAGGACTCAAAAGCCAGAGTTCTGAAAATGCATTAATCAAAGTTCTTTTCTGCAACCGACAGAAAACAAGTCTGGTGACCTTCAGTGAACAAGGAGATTTGTTGAAGATGTAATAGAGGAGGACAGAGTCCATGGGAGGCCAGAGGGCGAGGCTTGGGAAAGAACCAGGAAAAAGAGAGCAAGAGAGCGCTGGGGCCAGGAAGTGGGAATCCGTGCTCAGCCTGTGACTGGAGCATCCAGGCTACTATTTAAAGTAAGAGTCATTCTGAGCAGCACATAGATCTGTTTTGTTTTTCTAAACCTGAGTGGATCCAATCTTTATTTTTTAAATTGAAATATCTAGTGTTTTTATATTTAATGTAATTGCTATTATGTTTGAGATTAAACTTACTACATTACAATTTTTGTTTCACTTTTTAGTAATTGTTTTTTCTCTACTCTCTTACCTTCTTTTTCTTCCACCTTTCTAATCTGTATTAATGCGCCGAGCACAATATGAGGTCTATGGTTGTTTTGCTTTACATTTCTAGTTATTATGGTTTGAGCATCTCTTTTTATGATTCTTGGTCTTTTAAGTTTCCTTCATTGAACTGCCAGTTCACCATTTTTTTTTTAAAGATTTATCTGTTTTTTTTTTTAATATTTTATTTATTTATTTAACAGACAGAGATTACAGGTAGGCAGAGAGGCAGGCAGAGAGAGAGGAGCAGAGAGCCCGATGCGGGCCTCGATCCAAGGACCCTGGGATCATGACCTGAGCCGAAGGCAGAGGCTTTAACCCACTGAGCCACCCAGGTGCCCAAGATTTATCTGTTTTGAGAGAGAGAGGGAGACGGTGTGATTGAGGGGTGTACAGGGAGAGGAAGAATCTCAAGCAGAATTCCCACTGAGCTTAGGGCTTGACACAGGGCTCAGTCTAACGACTCTGAGATCATAACCTGAGCTGAAACCAAGAGTTGGACACTTACAAACTGACCCACCCAGGCACCCCCTGACTCTTCAATTTCTGGTTGAGCTTCCAACCAGATTCCTTTTTTTTTCCTTGATGACTTGTCAGAGCCCCTGCATTAAGCCAGACATCCATCCCTTGTTGGTTTTTTTTTTTTTTTTTTTAAGATTTTATTTATTTATTTGACAGACAGAGATCGCAAGTAGGCAGAGAGGCAGGCCGGGGGGGTGGGGGAAGCAGGCTCCTGCTGAGCAGAGAGCCCGATGTGGGGTGGACCCCAGGGCCCTGAGATCATGACCTGAGCCGAAGGCAGAGGCTTTAACCCACTGAGCCACCCAGGCGCCCCCCCTTGTTTGTTTTAGATGCTTCAGAAGGCTTCTCCTAATCTGTTAATTTTGTCCACAGCATCCTTTGTCAACTAAGAATCCTTTTTTTTTTTTTTTTTGGTGTAATCAGATCCATCCATTTTTTTCTGCTTTTGATTTTTCTCACTCCTAGACTGCTAACATTGTGTTCCATTAATTTTGCTCATCAGGGAGTCCCTCTTTATAATATCAAGTAGAATCCAGGGTTTTTTTTTCCCCCCACATCATTAGTGAGTTAGCTTGTCCTTTTCCCACCGGTTTGTGACAGTTTTCTGGAAAGGTATAAAGTTCACAAAGATCCGTCTCTGAGTGTGGCCTCCTGCCCCATTGATCTATTTTTTTTTTTTGTTAATATATATTTTTTAAGATTTTATTTATTTATTTGACAGAGAGAGAGATCACAAGTAGGCAGAGAGGCAGGCAGAGAGAGAGGAGGAAGCAGACTCCCGGCTGAACAGAGAGCCCGATGCGGGGCTTGATCCCAGGACCCTGAGATTATGACCCGAGCCGAAGGCAGAGGCTCAACCCACTGAGCCACCCAGGCACCCCAGATCTATTATTTTTGCTGTCGGTCAGTAACAGACTATTTCTATCACCATGACTTTTTAGGGGACATTAATATCTAGCAAGGCAAGTCTCCCTTCTCTTCTTATTCCAAATCAACTGCGCTATTACTTTACTCCTCCAGGCAAATTATAGAATAAGTTTATTGAATCTGAAAAAAATATTGATTCGAGTTTTTTTTTTTTAAGATTTTATTTATTTATTTGTCAGAGAGAGAGAGAAAGAGATCACAAGTAGGCAGAGAGGCAGGCAGAGACAGAGGGAGAAGCAGGTTCCCTGCCGAGCAAGGAGCCCGATATGGGACTCGATCCCAGGACGCTGGGATCATGACCTGAGCCGGAGGCAGCCGCTTAACCAAGTGAGCCACCCAGGCGTCCCTTGATTTGAGTTTTGATTAGAGGTTCAAACAATTTACCGATTTTGGAGATAGGATTCAATTTTTGTATATTCACAAGAATGTAGGATGTCTCTCTGTGTATTCGTGTAATCTCTTCCGTATTTTAGCTCAGATTCAGAGTTTTCGCTATTGTGGTTTTGCCAGTTCCTTGTTAAGTTAATCCCCAAGTAGTTTATATTTGCTATTCATGGTTCTTGATTTGCATTATATTTCTTACCTTCTTCTTGATTAAGTACTTTTATGATTCCATTTACTTTCATCTAATACCGTGTTGGGTATACATTCTCTTTTTAAGGTTTTATTTATTTATTTGACAGATAGTGATCACAAGTAGGCAGAGAGGCAGGCAGAGAGAGAGGAAGGGAAGCAGGCTCCCTGCTGAGCAGAGAGCCTTATGCGGGGCTTGATCCCAGGACCCTGGGATCATGACCTGAGCCGGAGGCAGAGGCTTTAACCTACTGAGCCACCCAGGGGCCCCTGGGTATACATTCTTTTACTATTTTTTAGTGGTTATCCTAAATTAAGACACAATCTTAATTTATTAAAATCTATTATAAATTATTAATTTTGCCATTTCCTGGAATACAAAGATCTTAAAATATTTTATCTACATTTATCCCTCTTCTGCTTTTCATGCTATTGTTTTTGAGTATTTGATTTCTACCTGTATATATTTAAATCCCACAAGACATTATGATTATTGTTAGAGATAGTGTTCATTTTTGTTTATCTATATTCTTTTCCCTTTGTTAGCCTCTACCTGGGAACATTTGTGTTCTGATTAAAGACTCCCTAGTGTAGTGTATCCTTCAGTGTAGGTCAGTTGGTGGCAAATTCTCTCAGGATGTGTGGTATATGTGACTTAAATATCTTTATTTCACCTTTTTTTTTAAGGTTAGCTTCACAGCATAGGCTTCTAGCTTGGCAGTGTGTCCCTTCAGCAGTCTGAGAATGACATGGTCTTCTACTTCCATTGATTATATGATAAAAAAGCTGTCAGTCTGGGGCGCCTGGGCAGCTTAGTCATTTGGGCATCTGCCTTTGTCTCGGGTCATGATCCCAGGGTCTTTGGATCAAGCCCTACATTGGGCTCCCTGCTCAGCAGGGAGTCTGCTTCTCCTCTCCCTCTGTCTGCACCCTGCTTGTGCACTCATGCTCTCTCTCTCTCTGTCAAGTAAATAAATAAGAATTAAAAAAAAAAAAAAAGCCATCAGTCTTACTCTTGCTTTTTCAGGAAAATCTTTGTGTGTTTTTTTTTTTTTTAATGTGCTTTAGGACTTTGCCTTCATCTTCCCCCCAACAGTTTCAGCAGTATGATTTGCCCATGTGTGGCTTTCTTCGTATTCATCCCATCTGGATACATAGAGCTCCTCAACTCTGAGATCTGATGTTACTCCTCACTCCGAGATCTGATGTTACTCCTCAACTCTGAGATCTGATGTGACTCATCACCTTGAAAAACCCTCAGTCATTATCTCTTCAAATATTTTTTGTATGTTCATTCCCTCCTCTTCCTCAGTGGCTGAATTTATGTATATGCTGTGAACCATATGACTTCATGTCCTTTCTTGTATTTTTAAAATACACTTCTCTTGGGGCACCCCGTGGCACAATTGGTTAAGTGGCCAATGCTTGGTTTCAGCTCAGGTTGTGATCTCAGGGTCTTGAGATAGAGCCCCAAGTTGGGCTCTGTGTTCAGAGTGGGGTTGGCTTGAGCTGTTCTCTCTCTCCTTCTGACACCAGCCACACTCTCTCTGTCTCTCTGTCAAATAAGTAAATAAATCCTTAAAAATATATTAAGAGGCACCTGGGTGATTTAGTCATTAAGCTAAGGTCATGATCCTAGGGTCCTGGGATCCGGCCAAACATCAGGCTCCCTGCTCATTGGGGAGACTGCTTCTCCCTCTACAGCTCCATCCCCCCCTGCTTACATTCCCTCTCTTGCTGTCTCTTTCTGTCAAATAAATAAATGAAATCTTTAAAAAAAATAAATTAAAATAAAATCCACTTGTCTTTTCCTACTCCTATCTGGTTATTTTCTTCTGGCTTGATTTCCAATTCACTTTTTCTCTTTTTCAGTTTTGTCTAATCCATTATTAAGCTTATTTGTTGGGTCCTTAATTTTAATTATCATGATTCTTAGTCATAAAATTTCCAGATACAAATTATCCCTGTAGTTTGCATTTCTCTGGACTACATGTTCCATATTGTTTTTAAACTTTCTTGAACATATAAATCATAGTTCAAGTCTGATTCTAATCATTTCAATATCTAGATTGCCTGTGGGAATATTTCTATTATGTGATTTTTCTTTCTTTTGGCTTTTGGCCTGTTGTACTTTTGCATGCCTGGTCATTTTTAATTGAATATCCACATTTTGTACAAATATTTTGAGGCTCGATATGTTACCTTCCATTTACTTGTGCTTGGGGCAAGCAGTTGGGGGAGGGGCAGATGACTTGAAAACGACTTGGGACGGAGCTGATCTGAAGTTGAACTTTGGCACTTTCGAGAGCCCGGCTATTTCTGGTTCACTCTTTCTGTTAGGTATAGTCCTTCAGGATCTCATGTGAAGGGCTGGGGTGTTTGCTGGGATCTCTCTTTCTTGGTGGTTATTGAACATCAGCTTTTTCCCAGGCTCTAAGTCACTGCTTTCACGTTTGGAATAATTAATTGCCTCAGTGGAAGGTGCAGCACCAAATGCAGCTCATTTTTTCTGGATTTCCTTTCTCTCTGGAATCTTGACTCCTCAAGTCCTCACGCCTTCAGTATCTCTAATGTTGGGGAACCAATTTCTTAAAAACATTTTCTTTCTTGCTTGTTTGTCCTTTCTCAGGAGAGAGGTAGGTTTGAGATAAGCTACTCTACCTTTGCCAGAGTGGAAGTCCCCAGTATATTTTTAAAAAGATTCTATTTATCTATGTATTAATTAATTAATTAATTAAGAGAGCAAGGGGAGGGGAAGAGGGAGACGGAGAATCTCCAGGAGATTCTGCACTGACCATAGAGTCTGAGGCAGGGCTTGATCCCAGGACCCCACGATCACGACCCAAGCCAAAACCAAGAGTCAGACACTCAACTGACTGAGCCAAGCACACTGTCCCCAGCATATTTTTAATATTAAACAGAATATCAAAGAGAATCTGAAAATATTACAATGTGTCATGTGTAGAAGTGTTAGCCTTGCTCCTTACAGATTCTGTTTCATTTATACATTCATTTATGTATCATATATCAGGTGGAGATGTAAAATAGAACTCTTACTGTGGGTCGTCATTGAGACAAACTGAAACATACTGTCTTTTTTTTTTAAGATTTTATTGATTTATTTGACAGAGAGATCACAAGTAGGCAGAGAGGCAGGCAGAGAGAGGAGGGGAAATAGGCTCCCTGTTGAGCAGAGAGCCCGATTCGGGGCTCGATCCCAGCACCCTGAGATCATGACCTGAGCCGAAGGCAGAGGCTTAACCCTCTGAGCCACCCAGGTGGCCCTGGAACATACTGACTTAAGCCACACTGAAAATTAGTCTCTGTGCTTTATAGTAAGTGTGATATGCAAGAAAACACACTGGCCTTGGAATAAAAGATGCGGGTTTACATCCTGACTCCATCTTAACTGATTATGTCAAATAGGCCAAGTACTTACACTCTCTGTCTCTGTTTATCTGCAAACTGAAGAATTTGGGTGAAATGCTCTGTGATGTCCTTACCATTGTTTTCCTCTCAACTTCTTTAATTCAAAAGTTACTTAGAGTCTGTTTCTCACATTTCCCACCTGCACATGGAGGCGATGGAAATAAGAGCTCATAAGGATGCACATTTCTCACGTTTTGATGTCTCCGTAGTTGATGCGTCTTACCATTGACAGCATCCTATAAACACTGTCAGCTGGTCATGACTCTGCAGTCAAGACCTTCGAACGTGCTGACTTGGTCACGGCCACACATAGTCATCACCTCGGTTAACTGGGTCCCATGGGGTACCACCATATTGAATTTAGTTGCCATTTTAAAAATTCCTCAGAAAGATAACAATCTGTTTCAGGACTGCAATAAAAAGTCATCATGAATGGAGAAAGGCCCAGAAAAGAGCAGTGGATGGGGCGCCTGGGTGGCTCAGTGGGTTAAGCCTCTGCCTTCGGCTCAGGTCATGATCTCAGGGTCCTGGGATCAAGCCCCACATCAGGCTCCCTGCTCAGCGGGGAGCCTGTTTCCCCCTCTCTCTGCCTGCCTGTCTGCCTACTTGTGATCTCTCTCTCTCTCTCTGTGTCAAATAAATAAATAAAATCTTTAAAAAAAAAAGAACAATGTAATGTAAACTGGATATTAGTATATACAGCAGTTGGCTGAATCAAGTTAAGCTAGAAGTATGTTTCTTAGACTCTCTCCCTCTATGAAGTTTCAGGTTACAAATGACCAAAGGAGGAATCAGCACGACATTTAAAAGCTGGAAATGAAACAGGTGCCGTTACTGTCAGATAGCCCTTGTGGTCAGATGCAGTGAAAGATAGATACAGAAGAGCCCACCGATTCTAGCTTTTTCTTTGTTTTCTCGACTCCATTCACTTTTTTTTTTTTAATCCCTGCTGCTGACCTTGCTGACCAACAATGGCCTCAGTCCAGAAGCCATAAGTATGCAGGGTGACAGTTTCCCCTAGGCTTCTCTACCTGCTCTCATCTGTGATGACCTAAAAGCTTTGACTTGTCCCTCTCTGCCGACATTTCAGGCGGGCTGGCTGCTGAATCTTTTCTGACTGTGGTACCTGTTTGTGGACCCTTCCTTCATGTCTTCCAGAACTGTGCAGTAACTTCCAGAACCATGCTCTTTACTGGACTTGCTCCCCTGATAGAACCCTGACTCATGCTGGGTAGCAATCCCATCATTGCCTGAGTGTTCAAAATTCTCTACTTTCTTGCAAAGCAACAACCAAGTGCTTTGCGGATTCTAAAAAATGAAGATGTCTATGATAGATGAAGCTGTTTTACATTTTGTGCTGAGATTCATACAAAAGTCTTGTCTTTCACCCACCAAGCAATGCAGTAGAAAGTGGGAGAAATCACCAAATTGTTTTGAATAGATGAAACAGATGAGCGGTGAGAGGCTGCAATGACCCCTGTGTGTATCCCATGGTTCAATATTTTTTTTAAAGATTTTATTTATTTATTAGAGAGAGAGAGAGAGCACAAGTAGGCAGAGCAGCAGCAGAGGGAGAGGGAGAAGCAGGCTCTCCACTGAGCAGAAAGCCCAATGTGGGGCTTGATCCCAGGACCCAGAGATCCCAACCTGAGCCAAAGGCAGAGGCTTAACCCACTGAGCCACCCAGGCACCACCCATGGTTCAATCTTCAAGGTAGTGACTATGGTAGTTGGAGATGGCCCAGTCCTCTGTCCTTGTGTGTGAGTACTGCTCCTCCCTTCAGTGTTGAATCAAGGGCACCGTGATTTTGGCTCAAGTCATGATCTCAGGGTTGTGGGATTGAGCCCCATGATAGACTGTGCTGGGCTTGGAACCTGCTTGAGATTCTTCTTCCCTCTGCCCTCCTCCTCCTCCTCTCTTTCTCTCTAAAAAAAAAAGAGGAGAGTCTAATTTCTCTCCTCTGGAATCTCAGCTTGACCAATAGAAGGCAGCAGAAATGTTCTGGGATTTCTGAGGCTACATTATAAGAAGCCTACAACCTCTTCCTGGGTCTTTCCAAATTCTCACTCTTGGCACGCTCCTGGAAACAGACACCATGTAGTGACAAAGTTCAAGTCACATGCAGAGGCCATGTGCAACCCTCCAGCCAATGGTCCAGCTGAGCTCCCTGCCAACAGCCCACATCAACTTCCAGGCATGGGAGGGAGCCATCTTGGATGTCCAGCCATCATGTGTCTGACAGCTCCAGCTCCAGTAAACCCCTGATCCCAGCTGCACCACATGAGAGACCCAAGGGAGAAACCAAGATGAGTCTAGACAGAACTGTGAGATAGCATCCAATGGGGATTGGATACAGCCACTAACTTTGGGGATAGTTTGCTTATTAGCTTTGTAGCAATAGATAAGCAGAACAGTGTCAAAGTTTAATTGGCACTTTTCCCTTTTATTCATACTAAAATTAATGTGCATTTATAATTATTGGCATCTCACATTTGATGATAATAAGTAATAAGGTTCGCACTTCACAGTCTTGCTTTGAGAATCAAGTATTTCTACTCACAAAATCTCTCATTATTTTCATGATTTCTAAGAGGAGGACTATAGACTTAAAATAGATATGCTCCATGTTATTCTCCTGCCTTTGTCCTCGCTTCTTGTGTACCTCTCTTCTCAGCTCCCCGCTGTGATTCTCTCTAGGGACCTAATTCCATTCAGGTTTCTGTCTCTGTTTCCTTTTCCCCTCACTGTGTCTCTCTTCCTTCTCTTGATGAAAACGCAACCATCTCTTAAGCTCTAGCAGTCTGTGATTTCAGAATAAAGTCACAAACCCAAATTAGAGGTACCTTGTTCATGCGGGGTCTTTGACCTCCTTCATGAGTTCTCAGGGTGTTTTCTTCACTTAGGGGTGGGTTCCCTACCTACTTCCTTTGTGAATTCTGTACCACATCACACTAACACCATCCCTACAGCCAGGGACCCTGTCCTGCTAATGACAGCGACCTGCCAGTGCCACCAGCCTGGACTCTCTTGGCCCTCAACACGGGGCAGAGGCACCTGCTGGACCCCTGCTGCTTCAGCTCACAACTACTTTGTTGACTCCCCAACCCAACGAAAATGAGGCTGTCATTTCTTTCCATACCTATGGTTACTCCTGCCCCTTCCCTCAATTTTACACAGACCTTATTTTATAATAGTTTTAGGTTCGCAGTAAAATTGAGGAGAAGATACAGAGAGGTCCCAAAGGTCCCTACCTTTAGGCACGCTCAGCCTCCCGCATCAACAGCATCCAGAATGGTACACCTGTTACAGTTGATGAACGTGCATCGACACATCATCATCAGCCAAGCCCACAATTTACATCAGGGTTCACTCTTTGTATTGTATGGTCTGTGGGTTTGATACATGTGTAATGACACGTATCCATCATTAGAGTATCCTGCAGAGTAGTCACACTGACCTAAAAATCCCCTGCGCTCTGCCTATTTATCCTTCCCTTCTTTCAACCCCAAGAACCCCTGATCTCTGTACTGTCTCCATAGTTTTGCCTTTCCCAGAATGTCATATCGTTGGAGTCATACAGTATACAGTTGTTTTCAGACTGCCTTCTTCCACATTGTAACATGAATTTAAGTGTCTTCTGTGCTTTTTCATAGCTGGATGGTTCATTTCATTTCCTTTTAGTGCTGAGTAATATCCCATTGTCTGGATGGACTGTTCACCTACGGAAGGTTGTCTGGATCTCTTCCGAGCGTGGGCGGTTACAAACAGAGCTATTCTGAACACCTGTGTGCAGGTTTTTGTGCAGATGTAAGTTTCCAGCACATTTCGTTGAGCACGATGAAGGGACCGTAGGGTAGATGCTTGTTTCGTTTTGTGGAATTCCTGTTGCTCCATGGACTCATCAGCATCTGCTATTGTCAAATATTTGGGACTGGGCACCAACTCAGAACACAGAACTGCTCTCAGAAGCCCTTTCTGTTCCTTGAACCCTTACAGAATGTACCCACAGATGGTACAGAAATTGTCCTGTGTGTTGGGGGGGGAACGCACATTATTCTGAACTTGAGGGAATTCACGGGATCATGGCACCAAGGTCCCAGGGCCAACTCCCAGGCATAAATTCTTAAGTTTGTGGAAATTTCTATCCTACAAAGCCAACCCTCAAGTAGGAAACAAGGACAGTGATAGAGAGCCTCTCAAACCCTGAGCCCATTGGGGGATTTATTTACGCAGGAACTACTTGTACTTCTTAGAAGAGTGTGCTGATGTGGGGACCTCAGGCCGTCAGCTAAGGGGACAGCCATCTACGAAGGGACTTCTTCACCAAATCTCCAGCAGAGCCACAAATTCATGCTTAAATTTGAGTGGTTTATCACACTATATGGAACTAAGATGCCTAAAGAGGAAAGACAAGCTTTCTCCTTGCTTCTGGCTCCTCTGTCCTGTGAATCAATCTTCCAAATTTTGGCCACATCTAATGTGAGTCACTCGCTTGCCCCTCTCACTGGTTATCCTGTAAGGGACTGGAAATGAAGATGCAAATTATTATTAGTTGTCTCAATTTGTCAAAGGATTTTGGTAGTGAGAAACACGCACCCATTTTGCTTCCCCCCCTTTTTTTTTGAATCAAGTTACTTTGCACAAAGCATCTTTTGTTTCCCCAAAGCCTATTTTTTTCATCGCCCAACCCCCACCTGCTCTGAGCTGCCAGGGAGAAGTGTTTTCCTGCCATTTCACGATTATTCTCCTCCCCCTCCCAACTCCCCCAGGAAGGCTGCCTGGCCAGCGTCTGTTTCCAACTGCCACTCAGTTTGGCACAACTCAGCCAGCCAGCCCTGGCAACCGGGGGTCAGCCGGGGAAGGAGGAGAGGAGGTGGGCTCGTGGTGGTGGTGGTGGTGGTGGTAGTGGTGTGTGTCAGGGGGTGTCCAAAGGGAGGTGGCCAGGGTGGGCTGGGAATGTGGGAGTATGGGCACCCTGTCTGTGCCCTTTCTGGGACACAGCCCTTCCATTCTGCAGGCTTGCTGAGCACCAGCTCCCTGCAAGGCATGTTTTAGGTCTGGAAGGAAAGATTAAACATAAACTCTCACACACACACACACACACACACACACACACTCACACACACACACAGTAGGAGTCCGCCCATGTTGCCATAACAAGGTATCACACATCGGGTGGCTTAAACAGCAGACATTTATTTCCTCCTCATTCTGGAAGCCCAAAGTCCAAGTTCAAGGTGTCAGCAGGACTGGCTTCTCCTGAGGTCTTTGTTCTTGGCTTGCAAATGGGTGCTTTCTCCTTGTGATTTCACAGTCTTCCCTCCGTACATATCCGGTGCTCATCTCCTCTTCCTGCAAGGACACCAGCCATGTTGGATTAGGGCCCACGCTCATGACCTTATTTTACCTTCTTACCTCTTTAAAGATTTTATTTATTTATTTGTTAGAGAGAGAGAGGGAGCGAGCATGAGCACAGGCAGACAGAATGGCAGGCAGAGGCAGAGGGAGAAGCAGGCTCCCCGCTGAGCAAGGAGCCCGATGTGGGACTCGATCCCAGGATGCTGGGATCATGACCTGAGCCGAAGGCAGCCGCTTAACCAACTGAGCCACTCAGGCGTCCCCCTTCTTACCTCTTTAAAGAACCTATCTCCAGATACAGCCACATTCAGAAGCCCTGGGGGTGAGAGCTTCAGCGTACGAAATTTGGGAGAACACAGTTCAACCCATAATACACTCATGTACATAGAGATACATGTGTACACACATGCGTAGCCTTTCTTTCTTCAAGGATTTTGATATTGCTGAATCCATGCAGGGAAAAGATTTTGAACTGTGGTCTGTCTGGGCATGACTTTAAAGGCCATGCCCAGGGGAGTCACAAAATTGTTCCTAACCTCAGTTAACTTCAAAGCTGAACCTGGCTCTGATTTTTGAGGGGCTATTGTTGTTTTTTTTGTTTTTGTTTTTTGTTTTTCTGCACTCATGGTTCTAAGACTGTGGGAATTGAGCAGAGCAGCTGTGGGGTTGTTTTGACTGGGTCTGGGGCAGTAATTTTCAAAAAGAGGGCTGGAACTGCTGGTCTTGGGATCACCAAAGATGCTTGTTAAACATGCCTTCTTTCCCAGCAATAAAAGTGAACAAAGTATTGCCCTACTTAGCAATACTGATGAGTCTCTCCAGCATAATGTTGAGCAAAAAAAGCCAGGCACACAATAATACATTCTGTGTGATTCCATTTTTAGTTTATATTTTTAAACCCGTGCATAACTAATCTATGATATTGAAGGGTATGGACCTAACTGTGAGGGAGGTCAAGGGGGTTCATGGCAGTGGCAGCCTCAGATTGTGGTTACATGACAACTTCTCAAAACACATACTTCTGACTTGTGCATTTTGCTGGGTGCTTGTTTTTCTTGAGTTTTAGGAAGTTTATATAAAAAAAAAAATAACTCAGAGGCGCCTGGATGCCTCGGTCAGTTAAGCATCCAACTCTTGAGTTGTCTCTGGTCATGATCTCAGGGTCATGAGATGGACCCCCACATCCTGGCTGTGGAGCCTACATAAGATTCTCTCTCCCTTTTTCCCTACCCCCTTCCCTCTCCTCAAGCACACATGCTCTCTCACTCTTTCTCTAAAAGAAAAGAAAAGATCTCCCATGTTTTCCCTTTGACTTTCCAAGCCACCATTTCTCTTACTTTGAATCTTATTATCATCAAGCCATGGGGTAATCCCTTCTCTTTTCCTTTAGTAAGTTGAAAACTCCTGAGATTTCCAAAAGAACTTCACTAAGGCCGATGATATACCAAACATCAGCAGAGAAAATTTAGAAGGGAAAAGAACCCCAGGTTTATTTAGAATGATATGGCTTTTAGCACGGTTTGGGGGTCTCCTGCCCATTTATTGAGTTGGCCAGAGGAGGTGAGGGGAGAAGAAAAGAGGGGGAGAGAGAGGGAGAGGGAGGGAGGACAAAGGGGAGGGGAAAGAGGGAGGAAGAAAAGGAGGAAGGGAGAAAAGCCAACTTTTGGTGACTTCTTCTAACCTCACCAAGTTTATGCTGGATTTCAGGGGATGAATCACTTCAGACTTGCAACCTCCTGCCTTGTTAGTCTCTGAAATTCCTGTTTTCCCTTAAACTTCGCCAAATCTTGCATTTTTCATGACGTTCTGAAGGATGGATCCTGGGGGAGCCGCCCAGGCTTGAGGGAGGGGCAGGTGGGATGAGGGCGCAGGCCACACAGCTCTCTCTCCTCTCCCGACTTGGGATTCTGCATTCTTGGGGACACAGGGGTGAGAAGGTCAAGTATGGTGTCTTCCTGTCTCCCCCAGACAATCTGTATTTATCTTCCCGAAGCAGCTAGTCCCCTCAGGAATGTTCAGAGTTCTGTGTAATTGAACTGGATGACTCTACTAAGAAAACATATAGACCCATGAAAGACGTTGAAGATGGCACCAAGAAATGGAAAGATATTCCATGGTTATGGATTGAAAGAACCAACATTGTTAAAATGTCTATAGTGCCCAAAGCAGTCTACACATTGAATGCAATCCCTATTAAAATACCAACAGCATTTTTCACAGAGCTAGAGCAAATAATTCTAAAATTTATATAGAACCACTTTCAAAGACCCCATGTAGCCAAAGCAACCTTGAAAAAGCAAAACAAGGCTGGAGGCACCACAATTCTGGGCTTCAAGTTATGTTACAAAGCAACAGTGGTCGAAACAGTAGGGTACTGGCACAAAAACAGACATGTAGATCAATAGGACAGAATATAAAACCCACAACTATACGGTCAATCAATCTTTGACAAAGCAGGAAAGTATATCCAATGGGGAAAAGTCTATTCAACAAATGGTGTTGGGAAAACTGGATAGCTACATGCAAAAGAATGAAACCGAACCATTTTCTGACACCGTACCCAAAAATAAATTCAAAATGAAATAAAGACCAAAATGGAGACATGAAACTATAAAAACTCTAGAAGGGAACACAGGCAGTAATTTCTTTGACATTGGCCATAGTAACTCTTTTCTAGACATGTCTCCTGAGGCAACGGAAACAAAAGCAAAAATAAACATTGGGACTTCATCAAAATAAATAGCTTCTGTGCAGTGAAGGAAATAATCGACAAAACTAAAGTCAGCCTATGGAACGGGAGAAGATATTTGCAAGTGACACATCTGATAAAGAGTTGGTGTCCAAAATACATAAAGAACTTATAAAACTCAACACTCAAAACACAAATAATCCAACTAAAATCTGGGCAGAAGGCATGAACAGACATTTCTCCAAAGAAGATATCCAGATGGCAACAGACACAGGAAAAGATGCTCCATCACTGATCATCAGGGTCATGCAAACCAAAACTAAAATGAGATGTCACCGGACACTGGTCAGAATGGCTAAAATCAACAACACAAGAAACAACAGGTGTTGGCAAAGATGTGGAGAAAAAGGACCCCTCTTGCACTGTTGGTGGGAATGCAAACTGGTGCAGCCACCATGGAAAACAGTATGGAGGTTCCTCAAAAAGTTAGAAATAAAATGACCCTACAGTCCAGCAATCGCACTACTGGGTATTGACCCAACGAACACAACAACGTTAATTCGAAGGGATACATTCACCCTCATGCTTAGAGCAGCATTATCTCCAAGAGCCAAACTGCGGAAGCAGCCTGAGTGTCCATCAGTCGATGAATGGACAAAGAAGACGTGGTATTTGTGTACATACATATGAATATTATTCAGCCATAAAAAAGAATGAAATCTTTTTGCACAAGATGAGTATGATGAGGAGAACAAGGCATGAGAAATGTAGCCAAAATTAAATCTTAGAGCTTGCAGCCCACTGATAGATCCTGAAACACACACTGTGACCTTTCTCAAGGAACTCACAGCTGCCTGAATGTTGATGTTTTGCTAGAGACTAAGAGTAACTTTATCTTAACAACAACTAGTCCCTCAAGGTCCGGAAAGCCTTCCTTCCAAATTCTTTAGAGACTTATGCTTTCCCTAACCCCTGCTAATTAAAAAGTATATAATCAGTCATGCCTCATGATCCCAGTGCAGCTCTCTCTGCCCAGGGGTCCTGTCCCTGTGCAATAATAAAACACCTTTTTGCATCAAAGATGTCTCAAGAATTCTTTCTTGACCATTGGGCTCAATGTTCCCACATCAGATGGAGCTAGAGAGCATCATGGTAAGCGAAAGAAATCGGTCAGAGAAAGTCAAATATCATATGATTTCACTCATATGTGGATTTTAAGAAACAAAGGAAGAACGGAGAAAGAAACTAACAAGGAAACAGGCTCTTAACTACAGAGAACACACTGATGGTCACCAGAGGGCAGGTGGGTGGGGGGATGGGTGAAACAGGGGATGGGGATTAAGGAGGACACTTGCGGAGATGAGCACTCGAATCCCAGTATTGTATACCTGAAACTAATTCAAAACTGCATGTTAACTAACTGGAATTAAAACCTTTTAAAAAGAAAAAGAAAAAGAATTAATAAAAGAAAAGAAAAGGTATGCCCCCTCACAAGCCAGCTGTCCTACCCCAAGACTGATGCTAATAGAGAGGAAAAAATAGCTCCATGCCCTTTCACAACTTTTAAACCATGTTTTCTTTTTAAAAAATTTTTATTGAATTTTAATATACATATAGAAATGCACATAATCGTGAAGCGCACAGCTTGATTTTACCAACAGAGCCACCTGTGTAACCAGCACTCCCAGCAGGAAATAGCAGCCCATCTGGGGTCCCACCTGTCGCTGGCCCCTCCCCCAGCAAGGGTGGCCTGCCTTCTAACAACCTCACTATGTGTGTGCAAGATAGAACTCGGTCATGTCTGCCTTCTTCACTCTGTTGTGTTTGTGAGCATCTCCCCTGTCGGGGAATGTGATTTGTTCCTTCTCAACACCGAATGGCATGCCACTGTGGGGACATAATCACAAATGATTGTTCCATTCTACTGTTGGGGGACACTTAAGTTCTTCTCGGGTCTGCGTTATTATGAATACTGTTGCTTTAAACACGTTCACCCGTGCAGCTTAGTGTGTGTGCATATGCTTTTCTGTTGGGTCTGCACCCTCTACGTGGAATTTGGGGACAGTGAGGAAGCCTCCGCTCAGCCTTAGTAACTAGGTCCTGTGTTCCAAAGGGGCGGTGCCAACTGACGCTCCGCCCAGCAGCATATGAATGCCGGGTTCTCCGACTCCTTGCCAATGCTTCGTATTTTCCACCTCTCTCAATCCAGCCAAAGACAGCTCACTTTTATTAATCACTTACTATGTGCTAGGAACTATACCAAGCGTTCACATGCACGGTCATTTAATGTTGCAACAGTCCTATGAAGCCCTCCTCATTTACGCAGATGTATAAGAGAAGTTTTCAAATCCTTCAACCACGTGGCCAGCATTTGACCGGCCCTGGCCGATCCCCTCACCCTTGCGGTCTCGCATGCACTGTTTTTGTCTTGGATGCATAAAGGCCAAAGCCAATGCCTGCGGCCAGCAGCACACACTTCCGGAGAGCATCTAGGGTCATCCTTGCCACTACTGGGCTGGAGCCAGGTGTTCTGGTCAAGGGCTTTTGGCTTTTCACGTAGCCTGTGTTCAAGCACCTGAACCACATGAGAAAATTTACTCTGAAACAACAAGCCAAGAGTGTAAAGCGGGACCAGTCCCGGGACTGCTGCTCAGTGACTCCTCTTCTAGGTGGGCAGGGAAGAGACCTGGGAACCCCGCATTGGCCTGAGCAGACACAGAAGGGTCCTACTGCTGCCCTTCGGGAATAAGGAAACCCTGATGCGGTTTCTGTGTTTTACGCCGATGAAAATAGATTTATAGATTTTCTTCAGACGAGAGAAGTGACACCTGCGGGGCGCCTGGGTGGCTCAGTCAGTTAAGCATCTGCCTTCAGCTTAGGTCATGATCCCAGGGTCCTGGGATCCAGCCCCTGCTTCCCGCTCCCTGCACAGGGTGGGAACTGCTTGCCCCTCTCCTTCTGCCTCTCCCCTCTGCTCGTGTGTGTGTCTCAAAAAAATAAATAAGATCTTTAAAAAAAAGTAATACCTGCAAATTTTGCATTTTGTAACAAAACAAAAAAATGGATAAAGAAGGTATCAATCATTTATAATCCCATCAAAAGTTTCTTTAATAGATACATTTCATATATTCTTCCAGATGTACTATTTTTCTGAATATGTATGTGTGTATGTACATATACATTATATATGCATGCACATATATTGATGTGTCTATGTATATATGGACATATATATACAAATGTGTACATTTATGGGGTTTTTTAAACCAAAATATTGTCATACTATACATGCTATTCTGTGGCTGTGGCACTTGGCATTTTGTCGCTTGTACTGTGAGCTGGATCCTCCCTGGAGATGACCAGAGGTCCCTGAGACTTCTGATGGGAGCTGTGCCTGCCAGTGGAGGCTCTGTGTCAGGCCTGAGCATGGCGGGCATGGAACCAAGTCAACAAAGAAGAGGGTTGCCTCGTAAAGCGCTGAATGCCCTTTCAGTTGAGACCATCGTGACCTCAGAAGGTGGTAAACTTCTGGCCAGTTATAGGCCAAGATCAATCCAGTTGCCGAGTGGCCCAGCTGAGGTCAGGCACAGACTCCCCGCCGTGCTGGGAGAAATTCATCACGTATGAGATTGACCTTATCATGAGGCCACTGTCACATCCCTGAGCTGCTCCCGGGAGATGTTCCTTTTTGACTCAGGGCTAAATAGTCCCTTTGTCTCTGCACTACTCATCCAAGAAGCCCCAGTGAAGCATCCAAGAACAAAAAAAGCCTGGGGGACGTGTCCACACTGGATTCCAAAGGTATGGGGGAAAGGAGGAAGGCCACTTTGGCTTCCATAGTGTGAAACCAGAGCTCTGCTCCCTGCTGAGGCACCCGTAACAAGGGATTCTCCCCCCGCAGAACAAGGGGCTTTGACAACTCCCTACTTCACATGGTCAAATCTCTACCTTAAAAACTTTTATTTACTTATTTTAATTTTTTTTTAGAGATTTTATTTATCCATTCATTAGAGAGAGAGAGAGTGTGCCCTCAAGTAGGGATAGGAGCAGAAGGAGAGGGAGAAGCAGACTCTGTGCTGAGCTGAGAGTCCGATGCAGGGCTCCATCCCATGACCCTGAGATCATGACCTGAGCCAAATCCAAGAGTTAGACATCCAATCAACTGAGCCACCCAGGTGTCCCCCCCCCTTTTTTTTTTAATACAAAGAGGTCTTGCTCCTTCACTCAGTTTCCCTCCCAGCTTACATGTTACATTATGAGAGTACAATAGGAAAACCTGGAAACTTTTCCACAATGGGTGCATGCCGATGTGTGTTATAGCCATCGCAATCAATATACAGAACTATTTCATTACCAGAAAGATCTGCCTCATGCTACTCCTTTTTAGTCATACAAACCCCTTCAACTCCACCATCCCTATCCAGTAACAACCTGTAGTCTGAGCTCCTCATCAATAATTTTGCCATTGCAAGAATGTTACATGAATCATCGTACAGCATTGGATCTGTTGATATCTTATTCACTCAGTAATGACCTTGAGATTCATCCAAGTTGTCGAATCAATAATTTATTCCTTAATATCGTTGCATAGTGTTCCAAGGTGTGACTGTATCATGGTTTCTTAGCCATCACCTGTTGGGGGACATTCTTTTGTTCAGTTTCAGACTGGATTGTTGGATTTTTACTATTCTTTATATGTTATAGAAGCATAATCATTTTAGATACCTAGTTTACAAATTATTTTCTCCCAGCTTGTAATTTGTCTTTTTATCCTCTTAATTAACAGACATCAACTTTTTAATTTTGATGAAGTTTAATTTATAGATTTTTTTTCTCTTATGAATCATGCTTTCCACCATGTTTAGACATGATCTCTCCCTGATTCCCAGGTCCAGAAGATTTTCTTGATATCTTCTAAAAGTTTTATGATTTTATGTTTTTCATGGAATCCATTTAAAATTAATTTTTGCACAAGGTTGAGGATCAGGTTGAGGGTGTTTTATCTGGGTCCTATGGCTCTCCAACTTGCTCCAATACCATTTGTTGAAAAGCAAGATTTCTACCATTGTATTTCTTTTGAACTCAAAATCAGTTCTCTGTACTTGTGTAGATCTGTTTCTGACTTCTCTATTTTGTTCCATTAATCTACATGTCTATCCCTCCACCAAAACCTCTGAGTACTTGTTACTGTGTATAGTAGTCCTTAATATTGGGTAGTGTAATTCTACTTTATTCTTCTTTTTTAAAAAATTTCTTTAGCTCCAGGAACATGATACTTTTCTCTGTTTATTTAGATTTTCTTTGGTTTCTTCTATTAGTATTGTATAGTTTTCAGCATATAAACTGCATATTTCCTTAGAATTATACCTATGTCCATTTTTTTGAGAAGTCGTAAATGATACTGAAAATGTAAATTTCATGAATCACAGTTTCATTGCAAGTATGTCAAAAGGCAACTGATTTTTATATGATTGTCTTGTATCCTGTGGCCTTACTAAACTCACTTAATATTTTTTAAAGAAATTTTTTGAATGTTTGGAGTAGACCATCATATCATCTGTACATATGACAGGCTTATTCCTTCCTTTCCAATATGTATGGCTTTTCTTTTCATTCCTTATTGTTTTGACTAGAATTTTCAGTATTATTTTGATTAACAGTGTTGAGAGCAAACAATCTTGTTTTATACTTGACTTCCAGAGGAACACATTCATTATATCAACATCAGTGTTTGTTGTAGGTATTTGATATTGAATAAATTCATTTTCCTCTTAATTAATACCTTGAATAACTACATTTGATTATTCATGGAAGACAAACGTGTTTCTTAATTGCATTCATTTTCTTTTTCTTTTTCAGAGAAACCACCCTTTTGACTCTGATCATTTTGTTTTCAAATTTTTATTATCTAAGTATAGTTAACATACAATATAGTTATATTAGTTTCAGGTGACCAGCAGAGTGATCCACAATTCTGTTCATTACTCAGTGCTCGGCATGAGAAATGCAGTCACTATCTGTCATTCTAGAATGCTGTTGCAACATTGAATCTATTCTCTGAGCTGTTCTTAAAGCTGTATTTTTACATCAGTGGCTTTTCCCCCCTAACCTTTCCTGACATACTTATAAAGCTATTCCTCATTCTACATTGTTCCATGATTCATCTAAATGAGTTGTTACATAATTTTTAAAAAACACAACTCTGGGGCGCCTGGGTGGCTCAGCGGGTTGGGGCCTCTGCCTTCGGGTCAGGTCATGATCCCAGGGTCCTGGGAGTGAGTCCCACATCAGGCTCTCTGCTCAGCGGAAAGCCTGCTTCCCCCTCTCTCTGCCTGCCTCTCTGTCTACTTGTGATCTCTGTCTGCCAAATAAATAAATAAATAAAATCTTTAAAAAAAAAAACCACAACTCTGACCTGGGGGTATCATGCCAAGTGAAATAAGACAGACAGAGAAAGACAAATACCATATGATTTCACTTACATGTAGAATCTAAAAAAACAAAACAAGTGAACAACCAAACATGGAAGCAAACCCATAAACACAGAGAACAAACTAGGGGTTACCAGGGACGAGAAGGGTGGGGGATGGGTGAAATAAAGGAAGGGGATTAAGAGGCACAAACTTACAGTTATAAAATGGTAAGTCACAGGGATGAAAAGAACAGCAGAAGGAATAGAGCCAATATTATTGTAATGGCATGGAATGGTGACAGATGGTAACCACACTCATCGTGGCGAACACTGGGTAATCACAGAATCACTATGTCGTACACCTGAAACTAATACAACGTTGTATGTCAACCATACTTCAATTTTAAAAAGTGGATTTCTGATTTAAAAAAAAAAGCACTGCTCTCTCGGGATTATTTTTACTGAATGACAGGTAAGTCAATCACTGGACCCCTCTGTCACCCAAAGAATCCTTGTCAGAGGTGAGAGCCCTGGGGTGGAGTGAATGTCAGGGTTGTCTGTTGCAATCGATACTAACATTTTTTAACATGTTCCACATGGTATCTCTGACCCTTAATTTCCTTGGGTGTAAAAAATAAATAAATAAAAGACAGGCCTGGATAATGTAACATTTAGGGCACTTCTAGCTTCAAATTCCACAAATTATATTCAAATTCTCATTTAAAAAATATAAAATCTGTTGCAGTCACTGACTAATTCATTACACAAAGAATGATGAAACCCACACAAAATATGCCTTAGCTGGAGGTTGAAATCTTACTAACCACCACCAGAAATGTGTTTTCTATTCCGTAATGGCCATTTAAACAAAATGTTGTGTAAGTGTGTCCTGCCTCTGTCCATTCTGCCTCCAACAGCAGTCAGCAAATGACAGCTGGGCTCCTCGGAGAGCATGGCCAGGCCCTGCCACCCAGTACAGCGGCCGAGCTGTGACTTCATCCTGGACACATTTCCTCTGTCATATCCCCTCTCTCTAGGATTCCTCCTTACCCGCCCTAAAATAAAATGTTCCTTTTTTTTTTTTTTAAAGATTTTGTTTATTTATTTGACAGAGATCACAAGTAGGCAGAGAGAGGGGGAAGCAGGCTCCCCACTGAGCAGAGAGCCCGATGCGGGGCTTGATCCCAGGACCCTGAGATCATGACCTGAGCTGAAGGCAGAGGCTTAACCCACTGAGCCACTCAGGTGCCCCCCCGCAAAATGTTCAATACACTCACCCTATTAACATTGCCCTTTATTTTCTGTTTTCTGATGACTTGATATCTGGGGTCCTGCTGACCCTGGAGGGACAGTCCCTGCAGGGTTAATTAATTCTCAGAGATGGTAAACAGCCAGCCTGAGAGCGAGCCAACCAATGTGGAGTCCACACCCCAGCACCTTCTCCATGGGGATCTCACTGTCTGCCCTAACCATCCAGGACCAGGTATCAGGCCACCCAGGTAAAGCCAGAATGTGAGCCCTCCAGTACCTAGAGAATAATGAAACCCACATGAAAACACCCCACCTCCTTCCTGTTCCTTGAAGAGCCTTCTTGAGGTGGATGCCAAAGGCACGCTCTGTCCCCACAACATTGAACGGTCTTTGACACTGACCTCTATACTTGTTGTGGTGCCGGCCAGGTCTGCTGAGGCAGGGAACTCAGCCTGACTACACTTTTGCAGCCGTCATCATTAGTGGCCTTGAGGGAGCTCTGTGGGTCCCTTCCCAGATGGCATCTGTCTGTTCTGCATCCACAGTAAGACCAGAGCCCCTTCTCAAGCCTGATGTAGGACTTTGTCTGCACAGTGTTTACTGTGTGGAAGGATGGGGCAACGCCTTCACTCCCCTTCCTCCCCTGCACTTGGACTCTTGGGTTTGTAGGTCTGGACCCTCCATCTGAGTGGCAAATCCCTACCCAGCCCCTCTATTGGGCCCACATGATGCCTCCTTTCAGGTCCCACCATGTGCTCCATGGCCAGGCAAGCAGCACCCAACACCCAGCTTGGTAAGGCAGGGAGGCCCCACGGGTGGGGTCAGCTTCTCCAGGCATTTCGAGACATCTGGGTTGCCAGCAGGACAGAGAACTTGACTTGTTAGGACATTAATGAGTCAGAATCCCTCACAGAAGCTCAAAACACCAAGCAGAGAGCCTAGAGACTCGGACTACTTGATACCCTACAGTCAGGGGACTCGCTCTCCATTTCTACAGCCAAAGGAACTCATACCCACTTGAGCCTCAAGGCAACCCTAGCCCTGCCTGGCGGTGCGGGGAGGGTGCGGGCCGTGGTCAGTGCATCGAGGCACTAAACTTGCACCTTGATATATATAGCCCTTTACAGTTTGCGGATTTCTCCTATATGCTGTCTCATTTCATCCGTAGATACAACTGGAAAATAATCACACAGCCACACCAAGTAATGGTTGACGACACTACTATAAAAGTTAAATTTTATGACGAGTTGGGCAAAACACTGAGGAAGAGAATATTTAGTTTTAAAAAACTCAGTTCTTGCAAGGGTGTCCCGGTGGCTCAATGTGTTGTGTCCAACTCTTGATCTCAGCTCAGGTCTTGATCTCAGGGTCATGAGTTCAAGCCCCACTTTGGGCACAGACCCTACTTAAAAAAAAAAAAAAAATCAGTTCCTAATATGAAGGCGGTGTTCTTCCTATGCACCCCAAGTGTTTCTCAAGATCAAAAGAGTTCTTTAGGGGCGCCTGGGTGGCTCAGTGGGTTGGGCCGCTGCCTTCGGCTCAGGTCATGATCCCAGGTCCTGGGTTCGAGCCCCACATCGGGCTTTCTGCTCAGCGGGGAGCCTGCTTCCTCCTCTCTCTCTGCCTGCCTCTCTGCTTACTTGTGATTTCTCTCTGTCAAAAGAAATAAATAAAATCTTTAAAAAAAAAAAAAGAGTTCTTTAATCATAATGATTGATTTTACATTTGCATGATGATTTATAGCTTACGAAGGATTTCCCAGTACAGTGCCTTATTTAATTCTTGCCAAAACAAAAAACAAAAAACAAAACCCTAATGCAAAACTGGGCTTTATCCCCATTTTATGAATGAGGAAATTGAGGCTTAGGGAGTCGACATTCTCGGCTGAGCGTTCGCTACCAGTTTAATGAAAGCAGCTGTTATAAGGTGTTGAAATGAAAAAGCAAGCTCATTAACGGCCTCATTACAAAGTTCCACTTTGGCTTCCTGTTCTTCATCACTCCTCTGAAGGGTGAATTCCGTCCCTGGGCTGCCTTCCCCACTGCAGCTGTCCAGGCACAGTCTTGGGACACTCGGCCGGAGAAGGTGGAGACATGAGCCTCAGTGGAAGGGGACACAGGAGACGTGGTGCCCCGGGGACCCGGGATGTCACTCCAGCAGCAGGAAAGTCATCCACCAAGTGTGAAATGCAGCTCTTTGGGGGAAAACACACAGACAGTACCCAAAACAAACCCAACTTCCAAGAAAGCTGAATGAGAAAATGGACCTAGCCTCACTCCATGGGGCGATGCTTAGGGTAGGAGGCTGTTACCCAGGCTGGCTAAGGGCTTTGTATACAAAGGAAGTCAAACATCTGTTCATTATCGCTCTCTGCTCTCTCCCATAACCAGCAACCTGCTGAAGAGTCGTGCGTGAGCACACCCTCCCCGCAGTCACTGTGAGTGGGGGTGACAGACTCCAGAGTGACCCCTGGAGAGAAGACACACACACACATCGGCCTTGCCCCTCCTGCACCCTGAAAGGAAGTGGCCCACCAGGGTAGGAGCAGAGGGCAAGGCTTGGGGCTGCAGTCACCCCCTGGAGGCCCACTCGCCTTTCCCTCCCCAGAATTGCTCCAAGTTCAATGCTGGGAAAGAGTCCCTGCTATGGTTTCTGTAAGTGGACACCTGCATTATGTGCTGAGACAGTTGCATTAGGTAGGCAGGCCTTAAGACGTATGGGCCTTCATATTTGTTCTCTCTGTACCATAGGCCGTGTCCATGCCCCCTGCATCCATGGCTACAGCGGGACCTGGGCGCTTAGAGGACTGAGAATCAATCCCAAGTTCACATTCCCCCCAGGGAGAAGGGAAACTATCATTGGGTTCTTGTATTTTTGTGTGTTTGTGTGTGTGTGGTTTTTTTTTTTTTTCACAAAGCTGATTTCACGCATCACACCCCACCCGAGGCTGTATGGGCAAGGTGGTTAGAGCAGGGAGAAAATACACAGCTAGGGGGGTTGAGTGCCCACCCCACCCCTCCCTCCTCACCAGCCACGGGAGAGCAGCTGAGCCTCTGGAAGTGACAAGGCTCTAAATAGAGAGAAAATTTCACACATATGCTCGGCAGATTTTCAAAAGAAGAAATCATCAAGTACTTGCGATAGCAAGTAGCCTTCCTTGTATTATTTCTCAAAGCCCGCTGGATTTAACCCCCTGTGTCTTACGTGCCGCTCCAGTAAACTCATAAACAATGCCATTATTCTGCCCGTAAGAGGCTATTGACCATGTTGGCAGTCAGGTTAGGGAAAATACTCTTGGGGGAAGTCGAGGGCTTTAGCAACTCCTGGTTCAGTTTCACCGTAGATAATTAGAACAACTGTACAGTTGTATCTACACTACTTTGGTGGGGCGGGCACAACAAAAGTACCGCAGCCCCGGTGGCTTGAACAACAGGATGTTACTGTCTCCCAGATCTGGAGGGTGAAATCCAAGATCAAGGTGTTGGTTCCTTCCAACGCCTCTGTTCTTGGCTTGTTGATGGCCGTCTTCTGCCCATGTCTTCACGTGGTCTCCCCTCTCTGTGTGTGTGTCCGTGTCCTAATATCCTCTTCTTAGAAGGACACAGATCGTGTTGGATGGAGGCTCGGTCTAAAGACCCCATTTTAAATGAATCATTTCTTTAAGGACCCTATGTCCAAATATGGTCATATTCTGAAGTCCTGGGGATTAGAACATTAACATATCTATCTGGGGAAGGGACACATTTGGCCCTTATCACCAATCATATTCCATGCTTCACACAAAAGGAACAATTTAAATGTTTCTCATTCCAAATACACGTAGAACTACATAGAGTTCTTTGGTTCCCTTTTTTCAACAACATTCTTTTGTGTTATTATGAGTGTTATTTACATCTGCACGGACTGCAACTTTATCTTTGGCAACTTACTGAATTTTTTTTTAAGATTTTACTTGTTTATTTGAGAGAGAGAGTGAGAGAGCAGGAGAGTGGGGAGGATCTGAGGGAGAATCAGACTCCCTGCTGAGCAGGGAGCCCAATGCAGGACTGGATCCTGAGACCCGGGGATCACGATCTGAGCTAAAGGCAGTTGCCGAACTGACTGAGCCACCCTGATGCCATGATTTTTGTTTTAATCTGTAAAAAGTGGTAGACCATAACATACTCCTGGGCTTTGATTTTTTCCAATTCCTCAGTCGAGCCCCACCAAATGGACAGCCAGTCTGGTAGGGCAGGACAGTGCAGGCATTGCTGTTCCCAGACCTGGTGCCCAGGGGCTCTGCCTGGTGTTCCTGTGCAAACTTGGGCAACTGGGACTTGACCTTCCCAAGAGTCGGGCCCCCCTCTTCCAGAGTCACCCTGCCCTCTGAGGTCCTTAGGGTGACCTAATGAGATATTGTAAAGCAGTTAAAGCCGAAGGGGTGAGAGTAACATCTTTTCAAATGGCATTTTCTGTGATTCTTCAAAGTACTGCCCAAATCCCTTCTACCTCCAGAAATGCTAAGCCAAGCTCTCCCACTACCACCGGAGCAGCCTCACCTGTAGACCTGCCCCAGTTGCAACAGCTGCTTAGCAAGTCATCCCAAAACCTAAGGGTGTCAGACACCCCGTTCTCGGTGCTACTGACGCTGTGAGTCAGGGACGCGGCAGCGCACGGCGGGGATGACTCGTCTCTGTTCTCTGCCGTCAGGGTGCAGCTGGAGAGACCTTCAGGCAGCAACGGGAACTGTCCGCAGCTGTTTCTCTTACTGAAGTTTCCCCCGCTGGAAACGTCCCCATGCAGTCTGGTACCTAGACTGGGTAGACTGGAAAGTTCCCCTCAGTGGGGGCTGTTGACAGGGGCACCTAGACACGGACTCCCTGTGGGGTCTGGCCTTCCCGTAGCATCGTGGCCTCGGGGTTCCAAAAGCTAGTGTCCCAGCAAATGGAGTGGAAACAGCGTCACTCCTCATTATCCAGCCACTCCTGGTGCTCTGTAGTTTGAAAAAAGGAGTCACCACCCACTCAAATGGAAGAGAAGGGGGCAAAGACCCTGAGTCTCCATGGAGGGAGTGTTTGCAGCAATATTTAATAATCCCCCACAAGACTCTTGGGCAGAAGGAGGGAGTCAGGGACCAGGAAGCCCTGAGAGGAAAGCTGCCCTCACTTTGGCTTGGGGCCAGAGCTGCAGAGAACACTCCGCTGCTAAGGAGCTTTGCCCTGCTCTACTGGAAACTAAATGCCCTATTTTATTCCTTCCAGAGACATGTGGGATCCTTCATCATGCCAGGCCTCAGTTTCCCCATCTGTAAAATGAAGATGTTGAAATGGATGAACTTTAAAATCTATTTTGATTGAAAAAAAGAGAAAAAACCCTAAGATGCTGTCATGACTCCACCCCTGTGATCTGCCCCATGAAAATCTCTACCTAATTGTTGCTCGAGACCAGCTGACTTGGAGAAGCAGCCTGAGGCCCGCCACTCACCCTGCCTCCAACTCTCTGGGTTTCCTTACGGTGCCACATACCCCAGTGATCGCCTTCTATAGTTCCTCCCGTCCCCACAGCCTCTCTCAATTCAGTCACAGACAGACTCCCCGTCTGTGTGTCCCCCTGCGCCTTTCCGAGGTTCTCCAGCTGAAAGACTCCCCATTCTCTGGTCCTTTTGGGACCAGCCATCCTGGAAGTTTCTCAAAGAGCTTTGGTGACAAAGAGGGGAGGGATGTAGAGGCACACATCCCAACCCCCCAGGCAGGTGAGCTACCTGGTATCAGAAAGATCACCAAGACCCCTACCTCCCCACCCCCCCAGCTCCGCCCAGAGTTCCCGGCTGGTGCTGACCACGGAGGTGCCCACCTGGAGAAGTGGAAGGCTTTGGTTAAAAAGACCCTGGGGAAATACATTTTCTTTCATACATAGGCGACCTATAAAATGCATAACACAGCATGCCATATTTTATTATGTGATTTGAACATTGTACTTTGTAGGTCTGTGTCATACACTCAAACGCAAGCTTCTAAGTCCCAGTTCTGGCTCACCTTCTCCTGAGAAGAAGATTCCAGAAAGTCACTCACTTAGGCATGTTCTTCCCCAGGAGCAGCACTGCTTGGAAGCACTCACTGTCTGCTTCACTAACCAGTCAGTACAAAATTCCCTTATCCAGCAGGAGTCCTGTCACATATGGGTCACGTCCCCCCAGAGGGGAAGGTATAGGGGAGGCAGGAGGGCCAAGCACCGTGACTTACACAACTTCCCTCTCCGTGACCTCCTCCTTGCCCCCATTAGCATCATACTTATAAAAGGAGAGGGGCAAATGTGTATTGGGTGATGCTGTGGCATCTGTGTCCCCAGTGGCCTGTGTCCCTCGTCACTCTCCTCCTCCTCTCCTTCCTGAAGGCTTTCCCAGCCCAGCCTCCTGATCTCCGGGTCTCGGATGCAGACCCCGGTCACATGGCTCCTAGGACCTGGGCTCTCAGCGGCCTCGAGAGGAGGGGAGGAAGCCCGTTTCTGTCCCCTCCACCCCACAGCAGCCCTCGCCATGTCTGGCTCCCTCCCCGCGGCCGGCCGCTCCGGTTTACACGGGATAACACAGCCAAACGTTTTTTGGCACAATCCCAGCACAATCACCATAATTCCTCCAGCTCCCAATATGGATCAGCGTTGCTTGGTTAAACATATCCGTTTAAAGTAAAAGCCTCATTAATATCCACGGTTGTAAGCCCATTTCACTTGGATAACTGCGGGCCTTATTATTTGATTTGATGTATTGCTCTGCCCAGCTGCCGTCCTCCGTCTCCTCTCCACTTAATTTAGCGTCCAAACTAGATGTGCTGTCTTGTCGGGGGTCCAGTCCCGAGGAGCACCGGATGTGGGGGGGGGACCCCCACCCTCATTTTTGCCATCTTTCAGCTGTCCCTCCTTTCTCTCCCTGGCGGAGGATGCGCAGGATACTCTAACCCCAGAAACGAGGAGGAAAACCAAACCAGGCGCGACAGAGCAAACAGAGGTTTGTTTCCTACACGGGGCCGTGAGGGAAATGGTCCTCGGCGCACGGAACTCAAGTGAAGTCTCTCTCTGCTCGTCCCGGCCTCTCCCAGGTGTCCACACTGACACCTCATGGGGTTGTTGGGACAGTCTTCCCACGGACAGATGGGGAGGCGGAGGGGGATGGTGCCTCTCTAGTCCCATCCGTGCTGTTGAAAACATCTCTGCAAGGTCACCGTTCACACCTGTCCTCTCGGCTGGAGTGCAGGGTTCTGCCATCTCCCCCTGGAGGTCTCGCCATCTTGGACTTCTTTGGAAAAAAGCCCAGTGTGAGGCACTGTCCTGGTTGACCTTCTCCACATAATCCTGGGTTCCACAGCTTTCCGATAACAACACAATGGGGAGAAACCACTCCCAAGCTGCCCCCCCCCCCCGCCCTTGCTAGTCCCTGGACCAGTTACTCTCAAAACCATGGGGTGGTGGAGACCGAGCGCTGTCTCCTGCTAGAAGGGTCTGATTCCCCTCCCCTGAAGGTTTCTCCCTCCCGTGCAATCTCTTTAGAAAATGATTGTGGAGGGGTCCCTGTCCCAGGGAGAACCAGGGCGTTTGGGTGGGTTCTGCAGGTGGGGGGGGGTGGCGTGTGCTGGGGAGGCCTGTCTTCCCCTTTCCCCTGTACCCTCTGAGATGTCTTGGGGGACATGTGGAGGGAAGGAATGTCCACGCATCTCAAGTCTTCCAATGCAGATGTTGAAGTGGGCACTAAAAGTCAACTTCCTAATTGACTTGGGTGCCTCTCCTCCATATCTTGGAAGCATGAAAAGTTGATGTGGCTTGGAACTGAGGACAGGAAGCAAATTAAGGTGCCTGAAGACTTGCAGGGATGACCAACAGCTTTCAGTGGGTGGTAGGAGCCACTGAGGGTTCAATGATTATCAGATTTGGGGACAATTTCCTGGGACGAAAAGAATTAGAGTTGATTTGAGATTGTTGAAGATCAATTCACATGACCTTGCTTGTCTTCAAAACACATCATGAGTGGGAAGGAAGGAACGGAGGAGCCATGCGTACCGTAGTCCCCACCCTGTGCCGAGGACACTGTCCCCCGAGAGGCACCCAGAACGGGGCTAATGAGGATGCATCATTGTAGAACTTTCTTTCCTCGCACAATTTTTTTGCTGTTTCATCAAAACCTAAGTGCATTTGTTGAAACTTGTCACACGTGGGGACTCCATCTGTCAAGTATGACAGGGCAGGGGAAAAGATAGTGAGATGGGGGTGGTCCCAGTATTTTCTGAAAGCTGCCATCTGACCTGCAGTCGGAGAGAGGGGCCAACCTTGGAACCGGGTGGAGAGAGAGGTGGTGGCATGCCCCTTCATCAAATCACAGAATCGCCTCAGGAAAACACTGACAAGCTGCCAATGTTGGTTTCCAGCAGTGCGGTGGAGGGGTCGCTGTGTCTGGGGGGGAAGTGTGTCAGAGATGCTGAGACAGCACTGTGCATTGCCGGAGATGGTCCTGTGTATTTTCCACAGGGATGAGAGGAGGTCGCTAAGCTCTAAATTGTGCCTTATTGACGTTTCACAAAAGATTTAGGTCCGTGGTCCATGCTGCTAAATGAAGCTGGATGCTGATGGAAGTTACGGGACAGGTAAATCCCCCAAGCGACTCTCATCGCCCGTGTAACTGCATGGCTCCAAAGCCACAAGGTGATTTCAGATTGTTTTCTTACTACCACCATGAGATGTCTTTCATTTGGCAAACACAAGCTTCATTTTTATGAAGTTTTTATTTGAAAAAAGTATTTAAAAAAATTTTTTTTAGATTTTATTTATTTATTTGACAGAGATCACAAGTAGGCAGAGAGGCAGGCAGGGCTGGGGGGGAAGCAGGCTCCCCGCTAAGCAGAGAGCACGATGCAGGACTCGATCCCAGGACACTGAGACCATGACCTGAGCTGAAAGCAGAGGCTTTAACCCACTGTGCCAGCCAGGTGCCCCCAAAAAAGTATTTAAATTTAACATGGAGTGTAGTATCAGTTTCGGGTGTACCAGACAGTGATTCGACCTTTCCATATGTCACTCCGTGCTCACGACGTTCGGTGCCTCCTTCACCCCCATCACCTATTTCCACCTGCCTCCATGACCACCAGTTTGTTCTCTAGAGTTAAGAGTCTAGACAAACGTGTACTTTAAATGGACTGTGCTAAGCATGCTAAGAAACCACGCTAAGATTTAGCCAAATGCCAAGAGCACTTGAGATTTTGTCCCACAGGAATTAGGACCACTATGGCTGGCAGCAACCCTCTACCTACAACCTTTTCACCCCTCGGCCTTGGCAGTGGCTACCAGCGTATCTGATCTGTTCCAAAACTTGCCGTTGGTCCTGAACAGGGCTCCCTGGCCTGACCTCCATCCCGTAACCAGCAGGAGTTCTCCATTGATAACCCAGCCTTGTCCAGCATCATTGTTGCTATGGCGACAGTCACTCCTGAATACATTAGGAGACAAATAGCCACTTTCAAGCAGGTGTACGGTCCTGGCAAGGCATAGCAGCACTGGCTTGCAAACTTCTCTAGTTTTCCCCCAAGACTTTTCTTTCCCCCAAGACTTAAATTAGGAACCAAGATGTAACTGCTAAGAACACGATTTCCCTAGCAACCAGAGAAATGTTCTTCCCTCCTGTGGGGAGGCTAAAAATAACATTGCATGTACCACTGTAACCAGTTGGGATCTCCAAATCTTCTCCTTAACATCTCCCTGGTCGTAGCAGGTGCCTATAACTCCCTGTCTCACTCATCATCAAGGTGACCTTTCTAAGGCACAAATATCATTCCTGCATAGAACCATTCAGGCTTCCCTTTTGCCAAGGGAGGGGAAAGGTCATAGTCAGCTTGACCTTGTGAGCACGGTCAGGGCTCCCTTTCCACCCCTTTCCAGTGTGGCACCGATGTTCTAGGGATCAGCAATCACTCAGGATTCTCTGATCAGACCATGTGTCTGCCTGCCTGGCTGCCTGCCCTCTAGCCTTCTCTCCTTCCCCCTCCCTCCCTCCTCCTCCCTCCCTCCCTTTTGACATAATTAACATACAATAATATTTTAAAAATCCTAAGGGATCAGCACAATGAGTTTTGACAATTATATCTGCAGGGCAAGATACTGAACACTCCCAGTGTTCTAGAAAGTTTTCCCATGTCCCTTTCCAGTCAACCCACTGAAATTCATAAATGGAATCATATAGAAAATACTATTTTGTGCATTCCATTGTGTAAATATGCCACACTTTTTTAATTAGCTTCAGAGATACAACTTAGTGATTCATCAGCTGCGTACAACAGCTGTGCTCATTACATCACGTGACCTTCTTAGTGCCCATCACCGTTACCCCATCCCCCCACCTTTCCCCCTCAAGCAACCTTTGGTTTGTTTCCTAGAGTTCAGCATCTCTTACGGTTTGCCTCCTTCTCTGTCTTCATCTTATTTTATTTTTCCTTCCCTTCCTCTATGTTCATCTGTTTTGTTTCTTAAAGTCCACATAGGAGTGAAATCGTATGGTATTTGTCTTTCTCTGACTGACGCATTTCACTTAGTTCCATCCACATCATGGCCAATGGCACGATTTCATTCTTTTTGATGGCTGAGTAATATTCCTGTGTGTGTGTGTGTGTGTGTGTGTGTGTGTACACCCATCTTCTTCATCCAAAAAATGTAGAAAGCTTCACAAATTTGCATGTCGTCCTTGCATGTCATTCCAATCACAGCGTAAGTGTTGCCGAAGTGGGCACCATGTCATAACTTTAAAATTTACTTTTCTGTTGATGGACATTTGAGGTGCTTTCAGTTTGAGATTGTAATGAATAGGGCTCTTACGGATATTTTTATACTAGTCTTTTTGTGGATGATCGTTTATTTCTCTTGGCCAAATGCCTAGAAGTGGAACTGCTGGGTCACACAGTAGCTGCACACTTAACTTTCCCAGAGAACCAGATGGTTCTCCAAACTGGTTGTACCTTTTGACTCTTCCATCACCGGGCATGAGAGTCTAATTGCCCTACATTCCTACTTTTGGTATTTCATTTGGTATTTCACTGATGTTTTTGTTTTTTTTCATTTTACCATCCTGAATGGGAGTGTAATAGTATCTCATTGTGGTTTTAATTTACATTTTTCTAACAATTAATGATGTGATTGTATTTTCAAGTACTTACTAGCCACTTGCATATTGCCTTTTGTGACATGTCTGTCGAAGTCTTTTGTCCATTTAAAAAAAATTGAATGTTTGTCTTCTTATTAATTTATTAATAATATATTTTGAATATAAGCATTTATCAGATATATGTTCTGCAAATAGTTTACCCCTGTCTGTGGTTTGTCTGCTCATCTTTTTCTTTTTTAAGATCTTATTTATATATTTGACAGAGAGAGAGAGATCACAAGTAGGCAGAGAGGCAGGCAGAGAGAGAAGAAGGGAAGCAGGCTCCCTGCTGAGCAGAGAGCCGGACTCGGGGCTTGATCCCAGGACCCTGAGATCATGGCCTGAGCCAAAGGCAGAGGCTTAACCCACGGAGCCACAGGTGCCTCTGTCTGCTCATCTTCTTAATGGTAACTTTGACGGGTAGAAACTTAATTGTGATGAAGTCTAATTTATCGGTTATTTTTTGTTATGATTTGTCCTTTTTGTGTCTTCTCTCAATAATCTATATCTAACAAAGATTGCAAAGAATTTCTCTTTTATTTTCTTCTAGAAGCTTTATGGTTCTGTTTCTTTTTATGTAGACTTGATTCATCTCAAGTTATTTTTTTATTTGTGCAGTGAGACAGGAGTTGACTTTACTTTTTTCCCCATAAGAATAGTCAGTATTTTCAGCACTATTTCTTGAAAGAATTTCCCATCACCATTGAATTATTTTGGGAACCTTGTCTAAAATAAGTCGACTGTAAAAGTAGGTCTATTCCTGGACTCCCTTCCTCCCATTGACCTGTGTGTTCTTCCCTACACAATAGCACATGGACTTGATGATTGTGTTTATATCAAGTCTTGAAATGTTGTAGTGTAAGTCTTTCAACACTCTTCTACTTCAAGATAATTTTGGCCCTTCTAGGTCCTCTGAATTTTCATAAAATTTTAGAATTAAACTTACTATTTCTTCTCCCAAAACCTGCTGCAATTTTGGTAGGCTTTCCATTGGAACTATAGATCAATTAGAGCAAATGAACATTTTATTTTGAGACATTAATCCTTCTAATCCATGAATATGGTCTATCTCTCCACTTATTTATATCTTCCTTTAATTCCTCTTAAAAATTTTTACAGTTTCCAGGGTAAGGTTCTTGCACATCTTTCATTAAATTCATTCCTTGGTATTTGAATTTTAATGTTATTGTAAAGAGTATTGTTTTATTTTTCAATAAAATAAAATCATTTATTACTTCACCTGTGTGCTTTGGCATGTACAGTTCTAGACATAGGGCATGCCTTTCTCCTGCTACCTCTCCTTCCAAGCATCACCCTCTGTAGGAAGTCCCTCTGTTTTCCTGGCTTGAATTAGTAATCTCATTTCTGTGTTATAATAAAGGTCTGTGGGGGTTCATGATACTGCAAAGATCCTACCATATTTAACTATGTGTTTATTGTCTGTCTCCTAACTCTATACCCTGAGCCCTTTGAGAGCAGCAGATGCGTTTTCAGTCTCTGTTCACAATACTGAGTGAAGCAGTCAGCATATAGACTCACAAGTCAAACAAGGACATCTTAAAGTTGTAAAGAATCTCAGATGTCATCGTGTTCAATTCTCTGCATGAAACTCTGCTGTATCTTTACATGTCCAGAATGCAGCCACCTGTCTAGTTTGGGTTATGGCCAGATATGATACCCCTTATGCTGCTCTTTGTGTCCTTTAACAGTAGACTCATGGGGGCACCTGGGTGGCTCGGTCCGTTAAGTGCCTGCCTTTAGCTCAGGTCATGATCCCAGAGTCCTGGGATCAAGCCCCGCATTGGGCTCCTTGCTCAGCAGAGAGCCTGCTTCTCCGTCTCCCTCTGCCTGCTGCTCTACATGTGCTCTCTCTGTATATCTCTGCCAAATAAATAAATAAAAATCTTAAAAAAAAAAAAAAAAAGCAGATTCATGGAAGATCCTGCCATTGGAACTGAAGAACAATCCAGAATCTACTTGAGTGTAAAGATCTAGTGCTGAATCTGCCTGGATAATATTTCCTCCCCTTTGTTCTTTGGTTCTAGGTGCAGTTAAAACATTCTCATTCCTTACCTATTAAACATGTCCAATTGGTACCATTTTGCAGTTTAGAAAGTTTTATCTTTACCTTTCCCCAATTAGTTTGAAATATTTACATGGCTTTTGGTATTCCTGCCAATTCCAGAAAGTTTCCCCACTCTTATAACCCTTCCTGCAGGGGAACCCCTCACACATGGCCACGTGATGGTTCAGTATTATTTATCACGGAAGGCATCTTATGGCCCCTTCAGATTTTGAGAATCAAAAATACAAGGGAACCAGGGGCACCTGGTGGCTCAGTCGGTTAACTGGCTGCATTTGGCTCAGGTCATGATCCCTGGGTTCTGGGATCAAGCCCTGTGTTGGGTTCCCTGCTCAATGGGGCGTCTGCTCCTTCCTCTCCCACTGCTCCCTGCCCCCAGTTGTGTGTGCTCTCCCTCTCACTCTCAAATAAATACATAATATATTTAGAAAAAAAAAATACAGGGCACCTGGGTGGTTCAGTCAGTTAAGCAACCAACTCTTGATTTTGGCTTGTTTCGATCTCAGGGTTGTGAATTCAAGACCTGCATTTAAAAAAAAACACATATGACATCTCATTTTCAAAAAGGCATTCCAGTCAATGCTGGTAAACAAATAGAAAATATCAGTAACAGGGGGAGGGGCCACATGAATCCTGAATTGTCCATCAGATACTTCTTTTTCTTCCCCTGGATATCAGATAAGGGTTCCTCCAGTACGAAATCCACGTTGCACATTCATGCATTCGTTTCCTGCACCCCAGGGGGTGTCAGTTGTCCGGGCACTCACTGAATACATCAGTCATCCAGCGTATCACTTGACAGATTTCCTAAGTATGCACTCTACACAAAGCCACCATTGTGGACGCTAAGTTTCCATAGGAAGAAAGAGTACATGCTGGAAAGCACAAGGATTGGGAGAACCCTGTTTCTGCATGGCCTCTTCAAATGCGCAGAGAAACGCATCTCCACGTGGGCAGAACAAGTGCTAGCCAGGGCTGCCCTTCAGAGCTGCCCTTCAGCCACTCACCTGGAATCCAAAGTGTCCATCAGCCACGCAGTCGGGGAGCAAGTTCTCTGCCAAGCCAAATTAGTGGTGTAGTCTGGCCTGAGATGCCCTCCCTCTGCATGGGGAAGCAAGTAGCTCTGTCCCACTGCCGTCCACATCTCATCCACATCTCATGCTCCTTTAAAAAAATACTTTATTGCTGAAAAATGCTAACCATCATCTGAGCTTTCCGGGAGTCATAATCTTTTTGCTAGAGGAGGGTCTTGCATCAATGTCGATGGGTGCTGACAGATCAGAGTGGTGACTGCTGAGGGTTGGGGTGGCTGTGGCCATTTCTTAAAATAAGACAACAATAAGGTTTGCTGCATATCTTGACTCTTCCTTTCATGAACCTTTTCTCTGTAGCACGCAGGGCTGTTTGATAGCATTTTACCCACAGTAGAACTTCTTTCAAAATGGAAGTCAATCCTCTCAAACCCTCCTGCTGGTATATTAACCAAGTTTATACAATATTCCAAATCCTTTGCTGTCGTTTCAACAATCTTCACAGCGCCTTCACCAGGAGTAGTTTCCGTCTCATGAAGCCACTTTCTTTGCTCATCCATAAGAACCAACGCCTCATCCTTTAAAGTGTAATCATGAGATGGTAGCCATTCAGCCACAGCATCCGGCTCCACGTCTAATTCCAGTCCTCCTGCTGCTCCCACCACATCTGCAGTGACCACCCCCACAGGCCTCCCTGAGGGTCGGGATCAACTTCTTCCAAACTCCTGTTACTGTTGATGTTTTCACCTCCTCCCATGAGTCGGGAATGTTCTCAATGGCATCAAGAATGGTGAATCCTTACCAGAAGGTTTTCAATTTACTTGGCTTAGATCTGTCAGAGGAATCACAGGCATGAAAACCACATCAATCTCATGGTGCTTCTCCAATTAGAGCTCTTGGGTGACCAGGCGCATTGTCCATGAGAAGTCATATTTTGAAAGCAATCTTTTTTTCTGAGCAGGAGGTCTCAAAAGTGGGCTTGAAATATTCAGCAGACCATGTTGTAAAGAGATGTACTGTCTTCCAGACTTCATTGTTCCATTTGTAGAGCACAAGCAGAGTAGATTGAGCACAATTCCTAAGGACCTTGGGATTTTCAGAATGGTAAATGAGTGCTGGTTTCGATTTCAAGCCATCAGCTGGGTTAGCTCCCAACAAGAGAGTCAGAATATCCTTTGAAGCTTTGAGCATTGACTTCTCCTCTCTAGCTATGGAAGACTTCAATGACGTCTTCTTCCAAGGTAAGGCTGTTTCGTCTACATTGGAAATCTGTTGTTGGGTGTGGCCTCCTTCCTGAATGCTCTCAGCTGGACCTTGTGGAGAACCTGCTGTGGCTTGTTCCTCGGCCGGTGCTGCCTCACCTCATACTTTCTGTTGTGAAGGTGGCTTCTCTCCTTCAAACTTGTCTAGCTTCAAACTTGTCTTCTGCAATTTCCTCAACACTCTCAGCTTCAAACTAGCCTCAAACTTGTCTTCTGCAATTTCCTCACCACTCTCAGCCTTCCTACAGTTCAAGAGAGTCAGGGCCTTGCTCTGGATTAGGCTTTGGTTTAAGGGAATGCTGTGGTTGGTTTGATCTTCCATCCAGACCACTAGAACTTTCTTCAAATCAGCAATAAGGCTGTTTCACCTTCTTATTACTCATGTGTTCCCTAGAGTCACATTTTGAATTTCCTTTAAGAACTTTTCCTTTGCATTGACAGCTTGACTAATGGTTTGATGCAACAGGCCTAGCTTCCAGCGTAGCCTGACTTCAGACATGGATTCCTCACTAAGATTAATCGTTTCCAGCTTTTGATTTAAAGGGACGGATACACAACTCTTCCTTTTACTTGAACACTTAGAGGCCATTGCAGGGGTGTTAATTGACCTGATGTCAGTGTTGTGTTTCAGAGGGAGAGAGGGGGAACAGTCAGCTGGTGGAGCAGTCAGAACATACACGCCATTTACCAGTTAAGTCTGCCATCTTACAGGGGTTTGGTTCGAGGTAGGCCTATGTAGCCTTTTCAGGCTGACTTCTCTCAGTTAATAATAGACATTTAGGTTTCCTCTGTGTCTTTTCATGGCTCCATAGCTTATTTCTTTTTATCTTTGAATAATACACTCTTGTCTAGATATGACATGGTTTGTATGTTCATCTTATAGGACATCTCTTGGTGACTTCCAGTTTTTAGTGATTACAAATAAGGATGCTAGAAAACATTCTAGCTGACTAGTTGCTAGTTGCTAGTTGCTGACTCAGTTGGATAAATTGGCAGTGAGAGTGTCAGATTGCATGATAAAAGTATGTTTAACTTTGTAAGAAACTACCAAACTGTCTCCCCAAGTAGCTATACCCAATTTTTTTTAAAAAGATTTATTTATTTATTTATTTATTTGGAGCCTGATGCGGGGCTCTATCCCAGGATTCTGGGATCATGATCTGAGCTGAAGGCAGACGCTTAATAACTGAGCCATGAGCCATCCAGGCGCCCCAGCTGTACCCAATTTTGTATCACCACCAGCAATGAATGAGAGTTCCTCATTCGCACTGGGATTTGATACGTTGGTTTTCTGGTTTTTAGCTATTCTACTAGGTGTATCTTCTACTAGGTGTTTCATTGTTTGAATTTGCGGTACCCTAACAACAAATGATGTTTAGAATCTTTCCATATGCTCTTTTGCTATCTGTATATCTTCGGTGATGTATCTGTTCAGATCTTTTTTTTTCTTTCATAATTGAGATTTTATTGGCTGTTCTGAGGATCAATATACAGATATTATGAATAATTTGTACATAATTCTTTTTTTAAATTTTTTATTGACTTATTTGATTTTTTTTTAATTTAATTGAGAGAGAGAGAGAGAGTAGGCAGAGAGGCAGGCAGAGAGAGAGAGGAGGAAGCAGACTCCCTGCTGAGCAGAGAGCCTGATGCGGGGCTCAATCCCAGGACCCTGGAATCATGACCTGAGCCGAAGGCAGAGGCTTTAACCCACTGAGCCACCCAGGTGCCCCTGACTTATTTGACAGAGAGAGATCACAAGTAGACAGAGAGGCAGGCAGAGAGAGAGAGGAGGAAGCAGACTCCCTGCTGAGCAGAGAGCCTGATGTGGGGCTCGACCCTGAGATCATGACCTGAGCTGAAGGCAGAGGCTTAACCCACTGAGCCACCCAGGCGCCCTATTTGTACATAATTCTTAATGCATGTACCAAAAATATAAGAAGCCATGTCATTTTTTTTCCTAAACAACTACTCTAGAGACATTCCTGCTTAACATTTTCAGGCAAGTTTTTCCTAATAAGATACTAGGTAACAGTTCTTCAGAGGTAGATAAGCTATTACATCGTAAGTCTCAGTAATTCATATTTCACTACCATTTATCCTACATGCTCCAAATTTCAATCTTTCACAGCACAGTGACAAAGTTATTATAAAAACTGGACTTCCATGACAAAAAGCCTTTTTTTTTTAAAGATTTTATTTATTTATTTGACAGAAAGAGACACAGCCAGAGAAGGAACACAGCAGAAGGAGTGGGAGAGGGAGAAGCAGGCTTCCCACGGAGCAGGGAGCCAAATGCGGGGCCAGATCCCAGGACCCTGGGATCATGACCTATGCCAAAGGCAGACGCTTAACGACTGAGTCACCCAGGCGCCCCCATGAGGAAAAGAATGCACTCTGTCTGAGAGCTATGGGAAAACCAAGATCAGGCAGCAGTCTCCTTGAAAAAGCTATTCTCCTGAAAACAACATAGGAATCGAAGAGTAGTTTCAAACATTAGAGATTGATGTGCTATTCAAAGTCAGCAGTGGCGTCCATAGCCTGCCAGCATCCCTGGGGAGGCCACAGGCTTCCAGTGTTCCTTCCTCTCTCTCCAAGTTGTGAATCGCCTCCTCTCTGTTGCTTCTCCTGCTCCTGCTGCTGCCCACAGCGGGCCTTTCCTGTCTGTCTCGCATTTAGAAGCACTGAGAGAGGATGTGATTGGTTCACTTAGTGCCTATCATCCAAGCTGGATCGAACTGTCTGATACGCCTGATCTCATAGGTCACAGGCGTACACATTGGCTGTCTTTGGGAAAGACACCATCCACCCCGCCCCAGCCCCATTCCAGGCTAATTACCTGGAATGAGGAGCCGGGGTCACATGTATCAGACAAGGAGACATAAGGGTAGGGGGCTTCCTGACTCCCAGGAAAGGGAGGAGGGCCACAATGTATGTGCAATCTAATTCAGATTTTTCTTGGGCAAAGTTAGTAATATGGTTTTCTCCAATGGCAACCTCATCTCCTCGTCTTTCCTGCTGACAAATATCCACCCTTCCCCCAACACATGAACATTTGAACTAAAGATGCTCATAAAGGAGACCACCTGAATCTGAATGAACTTCTGGTCTGGGGACCTGTCCCTGCCATAAGGCAACAGTCTGTCCCAGAATTCAATAATGCAAGTGTTGCCCTCCCACTCTTGGTCATGATGGACCACGGACCCTGTAACTTGCAAAAGAACTTGTCAGCAAGATCAAAAGAGGAAGAGGGGTATACTCTGGGCTCAGTCTGCATGGGATTTCTGCTCTTTTGCTGTGTATATATGCTTTAGGCCTAGTGATAATCTCAACCGACGTTTGTATAGGCTTTATTTTCACATGCATTCAACCTTATGACATCACACCATGTAGACATCATGTCCATTGCGTAGAGGAGTGAACTAATGAGGAGAAAAATTAAGTAGTTTGAACAAGACGTCAGAGCTGGTAGGTGAAACCAAAATTTAGACCACCATGCTATGGAGGGACCCAGGGAAAAGTGGTTCTATCATGGTCTCCTCAAGGTATTTCTAACAGTTGGTGTCTTTGGCTTGGGTTTTGTTTTTCTGTGGGACACGTGTGTGAGCTTATGTGTGTGTGTGTGTGTGTGTGAGAGAGAGAGAGAGAGAAAGAGAGAGAGAAATGATCTCTGAAAAGTGTACAATGTGAGATGTGATCTGGATGTGGAAGTGAGCACAGAGAAAGACACAGGATGCAATCGCATCTCTGGTACCTTATTTAAATAGCTCACATTTCCCAAAAGGGAGATGTGGCATTATCACCAAAGCAAATGTCATTTTCCATGAATCGTAGCTTGTTTTGTGCCTCTAAGACACCTTCAGAAATATTCACCAGCTCTCTCTAGTCTCTTGAACAAGACACTGTCCACAGAATAATTAATACGTCCCCTTTACCTTCTCTAACCATGGTCATGAGGAACGTAGCTTCCTGGGGTCTGAAGCAAGGTATTTATCAAAGGGGAGAAAAAGAAAATATGTTAGCCAAGTTTGCTGCCGGCATGTTTCCCCCTTCTCTCTGTGTGTATTTTAAAATGCACTTCCGTCTTGTGCCAAAATGTTTCATTGCTATTGGATCTTTCTAATTTCCACTTAAAAGCTTGAGCTGCACAGCAAAAATCACAGGGGCAATTGTAATTAAAGTGCAGTCACATCTGCATTTCAAATGAACTCGATCCATTTTGGTTCCCATAATATTGGGGGATGAATATCATGCTCTCCAAGTTGTGAATGGATGCAAAACCGAGTCCCTGGAGAGAGAGCAACTGTAGGCTTCAAAATGCTCCGAGTTATTCTGAGCAGCAAAGGTGTCACTTTGAGGACTCATTCTAAACCCGGATATTATTCTCCTTGGAATAATGTCCCGAAAAGTGCATCATTGACCCCGTTCTCTTAACCTTCACGCAAGAGCGATCCCCTCTTTTCTCACTTAGAAAAATTTATCTTTCGCTTGTGACAGGCGACCATGTCAGACATGCCACCATTGGTGATTTATTATAAATTGGTAATTTATTGTTTTGATTTTCATCTCAAGAACCTGTCATGGAGGACAGATGGAGCATGAGTAGTTTTTGATGGGCCATTATAAGATTGTTTGTGTTTAAGTCACTGGGTCACCAAAGAGTTTCTGTCAAAACTAACAGCCAAACTTCTGTTTCTGGCAGTCAGGCCGTTTGGGTGCCCTGTCCAACCCTTTGGATTGAAGTGACTGTATCAAGTTGTTCCTTTTAAACGCATTGTTGGAGAGCACCAAAGTAAGAAATGCACAGAGACACAAAGCAAAATCAAAAACCTTAGGAGTTAAGCAAGTGGAAAGCTAGCATTCACTTACAAGGTTTCTGTTGAACAATGGAGAACTTGAGCTTCTGCTTTGGTGAGTACATGGGTGAGAGGTCAGATTAAAATCTTAGAGGCCACCCCAAGGAAGGAAGCTGGAGAAAAATACCTGCATGAGATTGGGAATCCAAAGAGCTGTCATTTCTAGGGTTAGAGTGAACCAGAAATAAACCTAATTGCAGATGGTTAAAGAAAGGAAATTCTCTATCTAGACTTACCGCTTGGGAAAAGAAAAAACATTCCCCTGAGAATTCATAGCTATAAATAAGATATTGTACAAGCTTTCAGACTAAATTCAGAAAAATCTCTGTAACTGCTAAAAACCACCAATAGACAATTTTATTTAAAATTGTCCCAGGTTGGTAGCACCTCCAGGATATTGTGAAAGGCAAATGTGAATCCTCTTTGAAAGAATTCAGCCTTAGGCCAGGACTCAAAGAATTTCCAGAGATAAGGGTTCAAGGAAATAAGCTGCTCATGGCAAATCACAAAATCCACAAGGAAATAAAGCACTATGTGTGAGACCAGCACAATCAACAGACAAGGGGGGAGAAAAGTCCTCAAAGAGATCTTGAAAATATGAGCTAGGAACAGCAGATCACACAAAATGACTGTGAGGGTGTTTTGGTTTTTTTTAAAGAACAATTAAAATAAAAAGCAACAGGTGAAATGAAATTTCAATAGATAAATTAGCCAGCAGATTAGCAATGGCTAAAGAGAATTCAGTAACTACTTGAAGATAGGTTGAAAACATGTTCTAGAATGCAGCTTAGTGACACACAGGGAAACAAAACATGAAAAAGGAGATGGGAAACAGAGAGGCTATAACAACAGGGTGTAAAGTATGTCTTAACAGACTACCAGCATGAGGTAGGGAGGACAGATCATATTTTTTAAAAAATTACAGATGAAAATTTATCCAGAATAGTGGAAGAACACCAATTTTCGGACCCAAGGAATCAGGTGAATTCCAAAGTGCTAGCAGGTAGAAGACCTTTTATACAAGAGAAGAAATTGATGGACATGTCAGTAAATCTAATGTATATTTATAACACAAAAAGCGTTTATAGTATTAGACTTCTGGGTCAAAAAGTGGAGCATTAAAATTCTAGACAACAAATGCACTTTGGAAGGGGATTGGTCATTCAAGTTTTTGAAAGTCCTTATATATTTCAAGAAGAGGTTGAAGATGCCTTTTACTTTTAGTTTTTGTAAGCAACATACATGTACTTGAAGATCTAGGGTGGCTTTTATAATACTAGAAACTACTCTAAAAATGAAGAAATGGTAAAAAAAAAAAAAAAAAGGTTATTTATTACAGTGCTATGCATAACAACAAAATACTGAAAACAACCCATATGTTCACTGGTAGGTGACTGGTTGACTAAACTATGATATATCCATGCAGGGGAGTCCTATGAAAAGAATGAAAATATAATTTCTAAACAAAGCATATAGAAAAAAATGAAATGAGTGGGTAGCAAACTCTCAATCATTCCAAAAGAAGGCAGAAAAAGGAGAAGGAAGATATAAATAGAAAAAGTGAGCAAAGGTAAGTATATAATATTACAGTAATGAATAGAAATCTGGCATATCAGTAACTATAATAAGCATAAGATGACTAACCTCTACAGTTAGAAGCTGAGAGTGTAAGACTGAGTTAAAATAATCCTACACAAAAGCTGATACAAGAGGTATACCTATAAGATACTATCTCAAGTGATTAAAAGTCAATGAATGGGAAAATATGTACAGGCTGAATATTAACTTCTCAAAAGCCGACATAAAGAATTTAAAGAAAATAAGTTCCACTGAGATTCACTAAAGATAAAGATAATGAGGAAAGGTTCAATGCATAAGAAGGAATGTGTGGGCTCCTGGGTGGCTCTGTTGGTTAAGCAACTGACTCTTGGTTTCAGCTCGGGTCATGATCTCATGGGTTGTGAGATGGAGCCCCACATGCGACTCTGACTTCAGCAGGGAATCTGCTTGAAGATTCTCTCCCGCTGCCCCTCCTCCCATGTGCTCTTTCTCTTGCTCTCTCTCTCTAAAAGAAATCTTAAAAAAAAAAAAAAAGAATGAATGTGTAGGAAATTCATATTTAATTTCAAAATATATAAATCAAAAATTGACTATCAAAACAAGAAACAAAAATTCATGTTATTAGTGGGAGATTTTAATAAAGCTCTCTATAGATAATCATGGTAGACAAGCAATAATTGATAAATCAAGCAAACCAAATAGTATTAAGTATATAGACAATATACAACAGTACTCCTCAAAATGAAAGAAAACACATCCTTTTCAGGAACATATGGAATGCCTGTGAAAACTGACCATCTTCTAGGCTATAAAGCTTCCTGCATCAAATTTAGAAGGAGGCATCACATACATATCAAACCACAACACAGTTATTCTGGAGCACATAAACAATAGCAACTATAAAAACCTGGAGAAAACCATACATCCAGACATTAAAAAGACTTTTAAACTGCTCTTGGGTACAGAAAGAATTAAAATAGAAATGGGAAAATAATTGGATATAAAAAATAACAAAAATATTAGATATCAAACTTACAGAACAGTCAAAACAGTACTCTGTTAGGTTAGGTATTAACATTATCTCTGTAATAATGAGGTAAGCACCCAACCTCACTTTAACAAAACAACAGAATTAATGCAGAGAAAGTAGAAGGATGGGACGATGAAGCAGATGGTGATGATAAAAGAAACAAAGTTGCCATAGAAAGAGAAGGATCAACAAATCCAAAAATTGGTTCTTTGAAAAGTTAAATGGATAGAAAATCGTCTGTTGAAATTTATTAACAAAAACAGAGGACAGGGGCACCTTGATGGTGCAGTGGGTTGAGCATCAGACTCTTGATGTCGGCCCAGTCGTGATCTCTGAGTCATGAGATCATACCCTGCATCAGGCTCTGTGCTCAGTGTGGAGCCTGCTTGGGATTTTCTCTCTCCCTCTTCCCTCCCCTCCACCTGTCTTCACTCTCTCTCTCTCTCTCAAACAAATAAATCTTGGAAGGAAGGAAGGAAGGAAGGAAGGAACAGAGAGAGGAAGGAAGGAAGGAAAGATGAATGGAAGGAAGGAAGATAGAAAGAAAGAAGAAAGGACAAAGACCCCAGTGAATTCTACTGGAAAAGTAAACAAGAATACACATCTACTGCGACAAAATGGGTAAGAACATATGATATACACCTTTATACCAACACATTTTTAAAATAATGGATTGGGGATGTCTGGGTGGCTCAGATGGTTGAGCATCTGCCTTTGGCTCGTGTCATGATCCCAGGTTCTGGAATCGAGCCCTGCATCTGGTTCCCAGCTCAGTGCTTCTCCCTCTCCCTCTGCCTCTCCCTTTGCTTGTGCTTGCTCTGTCTCTCTCTGTCTCTCAAATGAATAAATTTTAAAAATCTTAAAAAATAATGGATTGGACAAATTCCTTTAAAATGCAGTTTATCAAGAAGACATAGAAAAGAGGAACAGTCTTAAAATGATTAAGGAGATTGACTCCATAATTTCAAAATATTGGCTCAAAGAAATATTGAGTCCCAGTTGGCTTTACCAGCAGTTTTACCAAACATTCAGGAAGAAATAAGTGCTATAACTGCCAGATAATATAAAGAAAAAAATGGAAAAAATTTCTAATTCACTTTTTGAGGTTGGTATGACCATGGTACCAAAAACCTGATAAGAACAATAGGAAAAATTAAAATTATAGGTTGATCTCACTCGTAAGTGTAAATGCAAAAAACCTCAGCAGAACAATGAAAGCCAGCAATACATTAAAAAAAAAAAAAAATGCATCGTGACCAAGAAGGTCTAGCCCAGAGATTGAAAGACAAATGAGGACCACAATGAGCTTTACACCTGTCAGAATGGTTACAATAAAAAACTACAAGAAACGAGTGTTGAGAAGAGTCAGGATTAGAAAGGAGCCCTCATGCACTGTTAGGAATACAAATTGGTGCAGCCACTGTGGAAGACAGCATGGAGGTTCCTCAAACAATTAAAAACAGAATCATCATATAATACAGTGATTCCACTGAACCTAGACTGGATCCTGAGAGAAGAACCAAGCGACACTGGGAGACCTTGGAGGATCGGAGGCTTATTTAACGCTGGGGGACCCAGAGAAGAGTAGTCTCCCAAGGTGCTTGAGCCATGAGCACAAAGAGGGTAGTTTATAAACTTTTAATTACGCATCTGTGGCACTCTTGCTCCAGAGGCAGGCGGGGCAGGAGGGAAAACCTGGAATGGCCCTAGGGCTGGGACTGGGATTCCCCTACTGGATGGGTCGGCCACCTTAGAACACAGATTTCCCTTATCACCACCATTGGGTATTTACTCAAAGAAAATGAAAATGCTGATTGGAAAAGATACATGCACCCTTATATATGTTTATTGCATTATTTACAATAGCCAAGATCTAGAAGCAACCCACGTGTCCATTGATGGATGAACGGTGAAAGATGATGTGGTATGTATACAGTATGGAATATTACTCTGCTGTAAAAAAAAAGAATGAGATCTTGCCATTTGCAATAACATGGATGGATCTAGAGGGCATAATGCTGTGAATTAAGTCAGACGGAGAGAGACAAATGCCATATACTTTCACTTAAAGGTGTAATTTGAGAAACAAAACAAATGAACAAGGAAAAAGGAGATGAACAAAAAGCAGTCTCTGAAAATACAGAGAATGAACTGGTGTTTCCAGAGGGGAGGTGGGGATGTGTGAGATAGATAAACGAGATTAAGAGTACACTAAACTATGATGCACGTGAGTAACATGTAGAATTGTTGAATCACTATATTGTACACCTGAAACTAATATAGCACTGAATATTAATTATCCTTGAATTTTTAAAAAGGCTGGTTTAACATTAGGAAAGTAATTTAGTAAATTCACCACAGTAATAAAGGATTAAAAACCATATGATTATTTCCATAGATGCAGAAAGTACATTTGATAAAATTTCACTTTTGATCATGACCAGATCTCTTAGCAAACTGTAATGAGGAAGGGACTTTCACAACCTAATGAAGGGCATTAAAAAATGTAAAACAAACATTATACTTAAATGGGGTTGACTCAGAAGCCACTCAAAGTGACTCCCAGGGGCTCAAGTTTAGGACAGTTTGGACATTACTAAAAATAACGCTAGCTATGGATGTAAACACATCACCTAAATGTAAGCCCAGAAGTTATTCATGACAAAAACAAACAAATCAACATATTAAAGATCTCTTCATTGGGGCACCTTCGTGGCTCAGCCGATTAAGCGGCTGATTTCAGCTCAGTTCGTGATCTCAGGGTCCTGAGATCCGGCCCCGTGTGAGCCTCTGTGCTCAACAGGGAGTCCGCTTGAAATTCTCCCTTGCCCTCTGCCCTCTGCCCCAACTCAAATGTGTTTTCTCTCTCTCTCTCTAAAATAAATAAATCTTAAAAAAAAAAATCTCTTGATTGGCTGCCTTTAAATATAGTAGGAAACTGACTCCTTAGTCTGAAAAGTAGCAAATAGGAATGCCTGGGTGGCTCAGTCTGTTAAGAGTCTGCCTTTGGCTCAGGTCATGATCCCAGAGTCCTGGGATCCGGTCCGCATCCGGCTTCCCATTCAGTGAGGAGGGAGTCTATTCCCTCCTCCCTCCCACTCCTCCTGCCCCTGCTCATGCTCTCTCCCTGAAAGAAATAAAATCCTTTTTTTTAAAGTAGTGAATAATGAAAATCAAGAATTTACGTTATCTTTTTTATATGGTCTATTCCTTAGACCAATGAAATAGTTGATGTGAAAAGCTTTCCCTTATCACTGCTTATAAATGAAAGAATAATAAAATTAAAATATCATATATTTGGAACCTGTAGTGATCATCAGTGGCTGTGAACATCACATAGACTCAGATAAGTCAATACTATGTGTCTCATGGTGGATACAGCTCTCTGTGGAGTAATTCCTCCCACCCTGCCCCCAAATCAGAGTTGCACCAGAGCACCCCATTGGAGATATCAAGTTACAGGAAACAGGGAGAGAAGAACATCCTGTTAGCATGAAGATGCAATTAGCAAAATCCCAAATGTGGCAAATCCTAAAGGCCAAACGATCTTGTTTCTTCAAGAAATAAAAGTGTGAGAGAAAGCAGGGAGGAGAAAAAGGGTTTGGGCAGCAGCAGCCCCACAAATCCATCGTGTCCCGGATTTCTTCTCTCTCTCTCTCTGCTCCACTCTCCTGCAAGGGAGAGCTGCTTAGTCATGGTCACAGGACAGCTGCCAAACCTCCAGATAGAGCGTCCACAACCAGGGAGGAAGAATTCTGGAGACTTTCTTTGATTTGGGACGGGCAGTCCTTTCCAGGGTCTGCCAACTGGGACTCAAGCAGAATTCGGTCTCCTGGAATCCCCAGCTGCAAGGGTGTTAGGGGAGATGACTGGTTTTAATTAGGTGCATTGGATCAAAGAAAAGTGGGGTTAAGGAAGAGGTGGGGAGTGGATTCTGAGCAGCAGGTGACCCCTTGTCTCTGACACAGACAGATTGGTGTTGTCCTAGAGACACTGGTTCATCTGATGAGGTTAGAGACATGGCTAGGGCCCAGATCACAGCTCACTGCTCAGAACAAAGGGACATTTCTGACTTGGGAGGGGTGTTCTTATTAATGCTAACCAGCCAGCATACAGCGCAATAATGTATATAACCACAAACTGGGCTCCTCTCTTCCCCCAGTCCTGACTTCTTTGCCCAAATGCCATAAACAAAATAATTGTCTTACAAACTCTACAAGTTTTGGGGCACCTGGATGGCTCAGTTGGTTAGGTATCTACCTTCAGCTCAGGTTGTGATCCCAGGGTCCTGGGATGGGGCCTCCCTTAGCAGGGCACCTGCTTCTCCCTCCCCCTCGGGCCCTCCACCCTTATGTTCTCTCTCTCTTTCTCTCAAATAAATAAATAAAATCTTTTTTTTTTAGTTTTTATTTGTTTATTTGACAGAGATCACAAGTAGGCAGAGAGGCAGGCAGAGAGAGAGGGAGAGGGAAGCAGGCTCCCCGCTGAGCTGAGAGCCCGATGTGGGACTCGATCCCAGGACCCTGAGATCATGACCTGAGCCGAAGGCAGCGGCTTAACCCACTGAGCCACCCAGGCGCCCCAATAAAATCTTTTTTAAAAAAACTACAAGTTTGGGGCGCCTGGGTGGCTCAGTGGGTTAAGCCGCTGCCTTTGGCTCAGGTCATGATCTCAGGGTCCTGAAATCGAGCCCTGCAACGGGCTCTCTGTTCTGCAGGGAGCCTGCTTCCTCCTCTCTCTCTCTCTGCCTGCCTCTCTGCTTACTTGTGATTTCTCTCTGCCAAATAAATAAATAAAATCTTAAAAAAAAAAACTACAAGTTTTATTTGCTGCTCTCTAGATGCTAATACCCATGATAGCCTATATGGGGGGCATTTTTCGTTTTTTAGATATGTCATATAAAAGAAGAATTAGATCATTTTTCTTTTTGACTTAACTATTTTCCCTCTCCTTCAATTGAATGCAGAGAATGATATAAAATCATATGATTAATGGATTGAGCCACCCCTCACCATCAAGTCTTGGAATCTATAGGTATTACTAGTCAAATATCTGTGCCAGAGAATTAAGCCAAAGCCAAGAAAGTTACTTCTCCCTGTCTCTTTCTACTTTCCTTCTATCCAGAGAAGGAAAGGGGATTTTAAAAAATTAACAAATTTTATTTTTAAGGGCATGTTACAATTTGCATTGTGTTCCCCCAGAAAGACATGTGGGAGTCAACCATTCCTGTGAATGTGACCTTATTTGGAAATAGAATTAAGATGAGGGCATTAGGGTGGGCCCAAATCCAATGTGACTGGCGTCCTTACAAAAAAGGGAACTTGGGACCCAAACATCACATGCGCAGAGGGAAGAGGATAGCGACCAGGGATGTGATGGTGGAGGCAGAGGTTAAATGGGGGCAGGTGCAAGCTAGGAACACTAAGAATGGCTAGATTTCTGGCAGGACTTCCCAGAAGCTAGGACAGGGCAAGGAAGGAGCCTACCCAGAGTCTTGGAGCACGGCCCGACCGACACCTTCATTTTGGACTTCCAGCCTTTAGAATCATGACACAATAAATTTCTGTCACTTCAAGCCACCCAGGTTGTGGTCCTAGGAAACTACAACTCCCCTAGGAAACTAGTATATATGACAATTTTAGATTTACAGAAAAATGCATCAGGAAGCAGAAATTCCCATATATTTCCTCATAACATGCCCTCCGCCAACACAGGTTTCCCCTATTACTAACCTCCCGAGTTGGTGTGGTACATTTGTTACAATTGATGAGCCAATATTGATACATTATTATGAACTGAAATCCATTAGGGTTCACTCCCAATTAGTACCTACCTTGGTTTGTTGGTTTGTTTGTTTTAAGATTTTGTTTATTCCTTTGACACAGAGAGAGAGATCACAAGCAGGCAGGGCAGCAGGCAGAGAGAAAGGGGGAAGCAGCTCCCCACCGAGCAGAGAGCCCGATGCAGGACTCGATCCCAGGACCCTGAGATAATGACCTGATCCAAAGGCAGAGGCTTAACACACTGAGCCACCCAGGCGCCCCTGCCTTGGTTTTGTTTTTGTTCGGACATAAGTTTTCAGCTTCGCTGGGTAGATACCAAGGAGCACAATTGCTGGATCATATGGCAAGAGTATATTTTGTTTTGTGAGAAACTGCCAAGCCTCTTCCAAAGTGGATGTACCATTTTGAATTCCTACCAGCGTGAATGGGAAATTCTGTCGATCCTCCTCCCTGCCAGATCTTGGTATGGAGGTACCATTGTTGTTCTAATTCACAATTGCCTGATGACGTATGATGTGGAGCATCTTTTCATATGTATATTTGCCATCACTGTGAAGCCCAGGTCTTTCGAAGTCCAGATCTCCGGCTTATTTTTAAGTTGGGTTGTTTGTTTTCTTGTGGAGTTTGCATGTTTTGGATACCATTCTGTTTCAGATCTGTGTTTTGCAAATATTTTCTCCTGCTCTGTAGCTTGTCTTTCATTTGTTAAACAGTGTCTTTTGCAGAGCAGAAGCATTTTAATTTTAATGAAGCATAACTTATCAATTTTTTTTCACTGTGCTTTTGGATCTAATAAGCCATTGCCAACCCCAAGGCCACTAGATCTTCTCCCGTTATCTTTTGTGAGTTGAATAGTTTGCATTTTACTCTTAGGTCTAAGGTCCATTTTGAGTTCATTTCTGTGAGAAGTCTGAGATTTGTGTCTCTATTCATTTACCTGCATAAATGTTCCAGCGGTTTTCATTGAAAAAATTATCCTTTCCTACTGGATTGTCTTTGTTCCTTTGTCAAAGATCAGTTACCTTTGTGTGGCTCTATTTCTGGGCTTTTTATTCTCATCCATGGATCTATTTGTCCATTCTTTGTCCAGTAAAGATAAAAATAAAGAGTAAAAAATACTGTCTTGGTTGCTGTGCCTTATATGAAGTCTTAAAGTCCTCCAGCTTTGTTCAATATTGTCTTGGCTATTCCAGGTCTTTGCTTTCCCATATCAAGTTGAAACTTTAGAGGTAGTCTGTCTGAATCCACGAAATAACTTGCTGGGATTTTGATTGGGATTATATTGAATTTATTGATTCACTAGGGAAGAATTGACATCTTGACAGTGTTGAGTCCTTCCAAACCATGTACATGGAGTCTTTCTCCACTGATTTAGCTCTTCTTTGATTTTCTTCATCAGATCTTTGTAGTTTTCCTCACATGGATCCTGTACATATTCTGTTAGATTCACACCTAAGTTGTGTGTGTGTGCGTGCGTGCGCGTGTATGTTAAGGAAAGAGGATTTTTAAAAAGTATTTATAAAAGAAATAAAATTAGAAAACTTGGCAATTACAGAGAAGTAAAGTAAAAGAAGAACAATTAAGTTGCAATTCAAGGCACAATTCCAAATGCAAAATACCAAAGGAACAGAATATAGTTCTCTAAAAGACATAAAGAAAACCCTGAAGTCTTCTTTAGTGAAACAGACATGGAAAAAGCAAGCTGAACGCCCAAGAACACGGTTCAGGGATGAAACCAGCTTCCTGCAAGTCAGAGAAAAGTCCCCCCTATCCGGCAAGGCTCTTAGCAGCCCCTGCCTGCACCATGCCCTGAAGTCCGTCCCTGCAAGACAAGGAGAAGAGAGACAAAGTCACAAGCAGGGCCCCACAGACCCCCCAAATCTCTCTTCCACCGCTCAGAAAACCAAGTCAAGTCTCTGTGATATCACCTCTTCTGAGAGAGCCCAGGCTTTCAGAGAGACTGGGGAAATGCCAGTCCCTATCCAGAATTAGACATCTCCTCTCTCACATGAAGATAACGAGGACAAAAGAGATATCATTTGTCAAATGTTGTTTATCAAGTACAACTGCTATAAAATTTTCTCCCGAAAAGGAAGGAGTCTTTGTTGATAAGAAGCTGGGTGGCTGAGATTGGGCTCTGAGAGCAGGGCTTTCAGAAAGCAAGAAGACAGGACAACTTAACGGCTCTCGGGAGAAATGAACAGGAATTTTAGGGTGTGGGGAATGCTGAGAACAGAGAGGAGAAGAGAAATAGGGAAGAAAACTCCCAAGGAGGGGCGCCTGGGTGGCTCAGTGGGTTAAGCCTCTGCCTTTGGCTTGGGTCATGATCTCAGGGTCCTGGGATCAAGCCCCAGATCGGGCTCTCTGCTTGGCAGGGAGCCTGCTTCCTCCTCTCTCTCTCTCTCTCTCTGCCTGCCTCTCTGCCTACTTGTGATCTCTGTCTGTCAAATGAATAAATAAAATATTTTTTTAAAAACTCAAAAAACCACCCAAAGAGGACTGAGCAGTATGGTTTGGTGTCAGAAGGACTAGACTCCGGTATAGAATATCTGATTTCATGTTGTTTGGGGCCATTTCAAGGACTTCTGGGGGCTCTCACATAGACTGACCCCTTCCTCGTCTTCCCATCCATGGGTGATTTCTGCTCTGCTTTATTTTATTTTGTGAAATGAAAATCTGGGGGCGGGGGGGGGGCTGGAAATCAAGGAAAGCAGGGTGAATTCCACACTGGGTCAGCACGGAGAAGAGTGTTATAGGAGGGAGAACAAAGTGATCTCACAGCAACCATTCAAAGCCAACGTGACCGCGAGAATATAAATTTCAGGGAATATGCAGACATCTTGGAGAAAAATAGGACATGTGGATCAAATGCTCAACTAGGTCACGTAAGAAAGAAAAAGGTCTCCTCTTTATTTTTTTTTATTTTTTTTTAAAGATTTTATTTATTTATTTGACAGACAGAGATCACAAGCAGGCACAGAGGCAGGCAGAGAGAGAGAGGAGGAAGCAGGCTGCCTGCTGAGCAGGGAGCCCGATGCGGGGCTCGATCCCAGGACCCTGGAATTATGACCTGAGCCGAAGGCAGAGGCTTAACCCACTGAGCCACCCAGGCGCCCCAAGGTCTCCTCTTTAAAACTGATGACAACCAACGTTAATTCACTGTTTCTCCTGACTCAGTTTTTGCGTCCAAGCAATTTACAAACATTATCTCCTTTGACCTTGTAGCCCTATGAAGTTAGGGTTCTTATCATTGTCTTTATTTGCAAATAAGAAAATTGAGACTTATAGAAAGTAATAACTTGCCCAAGGGCACTCGGCAAATGACCAAGCAGGGAGCCGAGCCCAGACAGCCTGACTCCAGAGCCCAAAGCTCACCTAGATGGTTTAAAGCTGTTTCTCTGGTCCATGGACAAGAATGACTCACAGCTAAGAGGTCTTATGATTCACCGAAACTCTTCTTGTCAAGGTCACCAAATCACCTCCTGATTGCAAAATCCAATGCACTGACTTCTGGGTCATAAAAGACACAGAATCTAGTTTTTGCTTTTTTTTCCCCCCAATGACAACAGCTAATGTGAATCCTGTCCAAGCCACATGCTGCTTCCTCCCTCCTTGAATCTTTATTTTTCTCTACACCACTCATCCGTATTTGACATTTCCTATTGAACTTCTTTGTCCACTGTGTTCTCCTCAACTAGCTGTCCCAACCACAGAGGCTTTTGTTCCATTTTATTAGTACTCAGTCAGTATTGGTTCAATTCTCCTTAGTATTTAACCAGGTATACCACGTTTTGGAGATGCGTGGGCAGTTCTTGGAAAAGTTAAACAAGCATCTACCTGATGTCCTAGCAATTCTACTCCTAAGCATTTACTAAAAGGAATGACAATATATGGTCCCGTCCTCACCCCGCCCCCACCCAGAAGTCCTGTTATGAACACTCTTGTGTTCCTAACAAATAAGTCAGACAGAGAAAGACAAATCCCAGATGTATGTGGGCTCAAAAAACAGACCCAGACTCTTACATACAGAGAACAAGCTGGCGATTGCCAGGGAGACACAAAAGAGGGTTTGGGAGAAATAAAGAGGATTAAGAGGTACAAACTTTCTCTTAGAAAATGAATAAGTCACAGAGATGAAAAGTACAGCCTAGAGAACGTAGCCTATAATCCTGTAATAATGTGTGGTCACAGATGGTGACCACACTTACCACTGTGAGCACGGAGTAATGTAGACAGACCGTTGTCAAATCGCTCTGCGGTACCCTTGAAACTAATATAAAGTTGTATGTTAATTATACTTCAGTAAAAAATAAATAAATAAATTAGAAAAAAAAGTGTTCATAACAACCTTATTTCTAACAGCCAGAAACTGGGAACAACTTAAATGTCCATCAACAGCAGAAGGGATAAACTAGGGTACATCCTTTATATGAACTAACACTCGGCAATGAAGAGAAACAAACCACTGATATAAAAAGAAATACGCGGGGCACCTGGGTGGCTCAGTCGATTAAGCCTCTGCCTTCAGCTCAGGTCATGATCTCAGGGTCCTGGGATCAAGCCCCACATCAGGCTCCCTGCTCCGCGAGGAGCCTGCTTCTCCCTCTCCCACTCCCCCTACTAGTGTTCCCTCTCTCTCTCTCTGTGTCTCTCTCTGTCAAATAAATAAATAAAATCTTTAATAAAATAAAATAAATTATTAGTCAAAAAGGGTTTTTCTCCTCCTCCTGGAAAGCAGTGGGATCTGGTGAAATAGAATCCCAGTTACTGGCCGGGAGAGTTCTTAGCTTCTGTTCACTCACACCCAATGTGAGGAACACAATGCTTGCCTGGCAGCATGCGTGTCAGGATGAAGCATGACAAGGTATATTCAGTACACTCTTTGCCTTCGTAACTGGTACAGAGTAAAAGCTCCAAAACTGTTAATCCCCTGCCTTGCTATTAGAAACAAAAGATAAGGGCCGCATGGTGGCTCAGTGGGTTAAGCCTCTGCCTTCGCTCAGGTCATGGTCTCAGGATCCTGGGATGGAGCTCCGCATCAGCAGGGAGCCTCCCTCCCCACCCCCGCCTGCTGCTCTGCCTACTTGTCTCTCTCTCTCTGTCAAATAAATAGACGAAATCTTAAAAAAAAAAGAAAGAAAAGAAAAGATAAATCTTTACCCTGATCACTGTGCTCCACCCGGTTCCAGGTTTTGGCTATCTTTTCTGAGCACTGGCCATTTTCTGAGCGTGCCTCTGACTTTTTGGAGATTGAAAAATTCAGTCCACAAGACCACAAGTGCTTTTGCCCTTGACACATAGCAAAGCTAGGTCAAATGCAATCAATTTGGATAATGGCAAGGTTAAACATCATTTCTCCAGCGTACTTCCTAACCTTCAGACCTTCTTTTTCTTAAGGCAGTGAATGACAGAAGGGGCTCGTTAACAAAAGGCTTTCACAACTGTCATTTTGATTCTCAAAGTAAATGTCTACCAAACGTTATGAATTTGGTTGGTGCTGTTATTATCGTGGAGAATAAAAGTAATTATCGGTTGATTTTGCATTATTGACCGGTGTAACGATTTCTGTCTCTGTGAAGTCCTGCTCTGGGGATCCTGTGTGATCTTTACCTCTTTGATGTGCTCCCTTCCTCCGTCTCCCTAAGCGGCGGCGGCACCGCACCGTGACAGCCAGGCCAGCAGGATGTCAGTTCTCATTGGGCGGCGAGAAAGGTCCCCCACCCCCACTCCTACCACAGGACCTGCAATGAGCTGCCTGCAGGGCTCTGGGAGGCTGGGGGTGGCAGACAGATCTGAGGACTTCAAGCTCACCTCTGAGACCCTGCAGAATCTATGAGGTAGGAGGACCTGTGACATTTCAGAATCTGGGGTTCCCCCCGCAAGGGACGACCGGAGATATCCTGACAACCTGGCTTCTGAGGACATATAAAAGCGGCCAAAACAGCATCACCCTCCAAGACTGTGACCCTCTCTGCTCGGGGAAATCCCTGTCCATCTCCCAGAGGGTTTCTATCCACCTGGAACCGCAACACTGTCTGCTTTATTTGCTCTCCACCATTAGACTTGATCAGAGGCCGGGAGCAGGTGCACACATCTGGAACCAGCGAGAAAGCGTTAATATTAAACCCCGCCCCTTCCCAGTTCTGACTGCTGGCGTCCCCTTCCGCCTAAATCAGCTGTCCCAAGGTGCATGGCCAGCCAGAGCTCCAAGATGTGCCTTCTACCTTCCGGTTTTCCTTATAGACTGGCATCACGGGACTTCATCAGAATAAGGAATAGAGACGTGAGACCCTACTCTCTTCCTGTCCCATCAGTGCCACATGGGGTGTTTTGTGAGTAAGAAGAATATTACGAAGCCTCTGTGTCCCTGGGCAAGTTCCTCTTTCTGAGCCTGATCTCCTTTTCTATAAAGTGGGGATGCCACCTCACAGGGTCATCCTGGGGATTGAAGGAAGAAAGAATAAAGTTCTAGCCAGTCAAAAGATGGAGGCTACTGAGTGTAATTAATTTCATAGCAACCTCCTAAAACCTTGTCTCTCCTTCTCATAATCCCAAAATCGTTTTTTCTCCAGGCTTCCTGACTGCCTTGGGTATCTCTTGTTGGTCATCCCTCAGGGTGTTTTGCCTGGATACTTCTGCACCCACTAGAACAGAGAGTCTCATCTTTTCTCGGATCTCCTCTCCCTTCCAAAGAGATGGAAAAGAGGGGTCCAAGAAGAGAGGCGCCTAGAAAATTCTTCTGCCGTCCTGAAGAGTCTTTGTGTTCTGCTATGATTCGGTTTCCCCTTATAAACAGCAACTACAGAACCACTCAGGACCCACCAGGTGAGCAGAGATGGGGGAACCAACAAGTTCACATTCATAAAATCTTTTGGTTTCATTTAACACAAATGTTCCCAGATGGTACATGTGAGGTGTTTCATGGTTTTCTACTTTGGGTCGTTGTTTTCTTATTCCTTAAGCAGGAGGAGCGCCACAGAATCACAACCTCTTCTTGCTGGAAGGGTCCTAAGAGACCTGGTCTGGGGCACCCTGACTGAGGGCCATGGAAGGCCTTCAAGGGTGGGGGTGTGACTCTCTGACACTGCACCTTATTTTTAGGCATATGTGTGTTTTGGGGGAGAGTTTTGCCCCTTTCATGGCTTCTCAAGGATGCAATGTCTCAACCTCCTGATTTTACATACAAAGAGGCCAAGGCCTGTAGAGAATAGGTGGGGTGCTTCCAAGCTAATTTAAACCTGTTTGTGCCTAAAGGAAGGCTACTCTTAAGCGCCATGGACGGCTGCTTTATTGTTTCCCTGTATCTCTTCAGCCCATCTGCCAGGTTCCCTCTCTCGGAATCTAGCAGGCTTGTCCAGAATTTCCAAAGCCTCCTGCTACCCATACCTTGTGCTGCGCCCTGGAAAGAGTGTTGCCAGAGTTACCAACAAACTGGCAGCAACAACCACAAAAGGATGCCTCGTTAAATTTGAATTTCACATAAGGCACAAATAATGTCCTAGCACAAGTAGGTCCTGTATCTGAAACACACTTTTAACCAGGCAACCCTCTATGGAGATAACCCAGCCACATAAGCCAGATCCGTGACATTTAAGGAATGTTCTTGGGGCCCCTGGGTGGCTCAGTTGGTTAATCATCTGTCTTCGGCTCAGATCTTGATCTCAGGGTCCTGGGATCGAGCTCCGCATCGGGCTCCCTACTCAGCGGAGAGTCTGCTTTTCCCTCTCCCATTCCCCCTGCTTGTGTTCCCTCTCTCCCTGTGTCTCTCTCTGTCAAGTAAATAAACAAAAAAACTTTTTTAAAAAAAGTTCTTCTATAATTGCTAACTAAAAATAGGGCCATCTGGGGGCAGAGACCAGGACCCCCCAAATTGCCCAAAAAGTCTGGAAGGAGTCCAAGGGAAGCTCAGAAATCCATGACCCAGGAGTAAATAGTATTTTCCTAGGCCAAGTGTGGTGTGGGAAGCCTCTCTAAACTTAGGAAGGGTGAAACTAGGGGGGTCAAAACAGTCCCCTCTTAACCTGAAGTCTGTGAGAGGTTTGCAGGGACTCCCCCACTCCTGGGAAGGAAAGCTGGAGGGCTCGCCCAGGATAGAAGGCTCGTAGGGACTCCCTAGACACCCTGCAGAAAGTGAGGAGAATGTCCCTTCCGGAGGTAAAAAGCCGGAATTACTAAGTTACTGTTTCTCAATAATAATAATAATAACCAAAATAACACCATCTGTAGAAATTTTGCAAATTTCATTATTAAATATAAAACTATAGGACACAGAAGACTGAATCACAAATAATTAGAAGCCCAAGCTCTTCAGACTGTAAAATAATTGCATCTCAACACTTGGCTTTCGTGGTGACATTGCCATGCTGGTTCCGTGGCTCAGCTGTCCCAACGTCTTGCTTTCTGTAAAAATCGTTGCTAGGTCTGAGTGTCTTACTTGGGTATTTTAGGCCTCACGTCTTTGAAAATAAGTTTGAATCCTGAGAAACGACATTGGCAAAGTTAAATATATCCTGAGAGCTACAGAAGTATGCCGAAAGGAGCCTGATAAGCTATAGTTGCAGATACATTAAAAGACGCTGGCAGATGACACACTGTATTTCAGAAAGTAGCCTGAGCCTTGTAGCTCCTCACAGGCTGATGGGACACCAGTGATATCACATTGCTTATATAGGTCCTGTTTCTTTTATAGATTATACTGTAAAGTACTACATGTTCATTATAGTTCTCAGATACATGGCATCTAAACCACTGAGATCATGATGCTGGGTATCTAACCTATCTTTTTTTAATTGGAGAGAGAGAGCATGCGTGTGCAGGAGTGGGGCAGTGCGGGTGTTGGGGGCGGACCAGAGGGAGAGGGACAAGCAGACTCCGTGCTGAGCAGGGAGCCCGAGCTGGGACTCCATCTCAGCACCTTGAGATCATGACCTGAGCCAAAATCAAGAGTCAGATGCCTAACTGACTGAGCCACCCAGGCACCCCTAAACCTGCCTTTGAAAGATGATACTGTTATATGCAATATTTTAAAAAGAGATTTTCAGCTAAGAAGACATCCAAATGGACAACAGACATACGAAAATATGTTCCACATCACTTGGCATCAGGGAAATACAAATAAAACCACAAAGTGATACCACATCCCTTTGTGGTATCAGTCAGAATGGCTAAAATTAACAAGTCAGGAAATGACAGGTGTTGGTGAGGATGCAGAGAAAAGGGAACCTTCCTACACTGTTGGTGGGAATGCAAGCTGGTGCAACCACTCTGGAAAACAGTATGGAGGTTCCTCAAAAAGCTGAAAATAGAACTCTCCTATGACCCAGCAATTGCACTACTGGGTATTTACACCAAAGATACAAGTAATGATCCATAGGGGTGCCCACAACCCAATATTTATAGCAGTAATGTCCACAATAGCCAAGCTGTGGAAAGAGTCCAGACATCCAATGACACATGAATGGATAAAGAAGATGTGGTATACATAAAGAAGATGTGGATAAAGAAGATGTGGTATAAAGAAGACAGTGGAATATTGTGCAGTCATCTAAAATAGTATGTAATCTTGCCACTTGCAATGACATGGATGGAACTAGAGGGTATTATGCTAAGCAAGTAAGTCAATCAGAGAAAGGTAATGATCTCACTGATATGTGGAATTTAAGAATCAAAACAGAGGATCATAGGGGAAGAGAGGAAAAAATAAAACAAGATGAAACCAGAGAGGGAAACAAACCATAAGAGACCCTTAATCATAGGAAACAAACTGAGGGTTGCTGGGGGAGGGTGGGGAGTGGAGGAATATGGTGACTGGGTGATGGACATTAAGGAAGGCATGTGATGTAATGAACAGTGCACAAGAGTTCCTATTTCTCCACATTCTCTCACCAACACTTGCTGTTTCTTGTGTTTTTTATTTTAGCCATTTGGGCAGGTGTGAGATGACATTTTTTTTTTAAGATTTTATTTATTCATTTGACAGACAGAGATTACAAGTAGGCAGAGAAGCAGGCAGAGAGAGAGGAGGAAGCAGGATCCCCACTGAGCAGAGAGCCTGATGAGGGGCTCGATCCCAGGACCCTGGGATCATGACCCGAGCCGAAGGCAGAGCTTTAACCCACTGTGCCACCCAGGCGCCCCGTGAGATGACATTTTAATGTGCTTTTAATTCACATTTCCCTGAGGATGAGTGATGTTGAGCATTTTTTCATGTGTCTGTTGGCCATCAGGATGCCTTCTTTGGAGAAATGCCTATTCATGTCTTCTGCCCATTTTTTATAATTTTTATTATTTTATTTTAAAATATAAAAATATTTTAATATTTGTTTTTGTGTGTATGTTGAGTTGTGTACATTCTTTATGTATTTTGGATACCATCCCTTTATCAGATAAGTGATTTGCAAATACCTTCCCCCTAGCAAGTTGTCTTTCAGATTTGTTGATCACTTCCTTTGCTGTGCAGAGCTCTTTATTTTGGCATAGTCCCAACAGTTTATTTTTGCTTTTACTTTCCTTGCTGCAGGAGACATAGAAAAATGTTGTTACAGCCAATGTCAGAAACATTATTGCCTGTGCTCTCTTTTAAGATTTTTGCTATTTCAGGTCTCACATTTAGGTCTTTAATCCATTTTGAGTTAATTTTTGTTGATGGTACGTAGCTGTCCAGTTTTCCCAACACCCTTTGTTGAAGAGATTCTTTTCCCCATTGCATACTCTTACCTCTTTTGTTGAAGATTGATTGACCATATAATCATGGGTTTATTTCTGGGCTCTCTATTCTATTCCATTGATCAGTGTGTCTATTTTCTACCAGTACCATACTGTTTTGATTAGTACAGCTTTGTAATATAACTTGAAGTCTGGAATTGTGATGTTTTTCTTTTTCAAGATCTCTTTAACTATTCAGAGGCTTTTGTACTTCCATACAAATTTTAGGATTGTTTGTTGTAGATCTGTGAAAAATATTGTTGGTATTTTGATAGGGAATGCATTAAGTCTGTATATTGTTTTGGGTAGTATAGAAATTTTAACCATATTTGTTCTTCAACCCCTGAGCATGGAATGTTTTTCCATTTGTTCGTGTTGTCTAAAAGTGGAATTTTTAAAAAAAGTATAGCTTTTGCTGAAATGTAGAATTTATACTTTATTAAACATTAAGAATTTCTAAAATAAAATTATGTAATTGACTCATCATGGCATGAGGTTATCAACTCAGCCCTTCAACTGTGTATCTAATAAAATTTCAAATTTATGTTTGGGAAATGTGTTTTCAGTACACTCCAACATTTCACTGATGTTGAAAATTGTTAGACAGTTTTTGGATAGTATACAAAATGCCTGTAGTTCAAACACCTTTTTTTTCTGCATTATTTCTCACCAAGTTTAAAGAATGTGCAGAACCTGACATGCAGAGTGGGAGCCTAAGTAGAGTGAAAAGGGTGTTTCTCTGTCACCTCAGCCTGGCGTGGATTCTCTGATCAGAGTGAGGTGAGGAGGGTACCCACATGGGGTGGGGTTGGAGCAACAGCGCAGTGCTGGGAGTCAGAGCAGGCATGGGATAAAGAGGGAACCCCCACAGAGGGGAAGCCCGGCTGATCACCAGAGTCTGAGCAGGAGAGTGTCTACATGAGTGGGGGCAGCACAGCACAAAGAATCTGAGCCAGTGTGAAGTGAGGTGGGATCTGGAGCGGGAGGTGCAAGTTTGGGTACATACACCGGGACTGGTCAAATTGTGTAAGTATATGAAGGATAACGGGAGCCAGGTTTCTTATATTTGGAGTAGTTACCAAAATGGAAGGGGGAAAAGAACTTGAATTAGACCTGTTTATTGGATTGGGATTGAAAATAATTGTATGAACTCAAGCCCAAAATATATAGATGCATAAAAGTAAAGAGAGATGGAAATGTGTGTAAGTATGCTCCCAAACACATGTGTGTGCCCATACATATACATATGTATTTAATAGTGTTCACTAACTTGCTTGGAAACAATGACATCTCAATGGCAATGAGGACACCTAAGCGTTCAGATCTTGGTTTCTAAATCCCCCTTTTCCACTTAAAAGAACCAGAAGTTAACTGATTCTAGGGCTGGGTATTAAAAGTACAAGATAAACTTGGAACATCTTGTTATATTGAAGTGTTCAAAGAACAATGAGTACTTGTCAAAGGGACACAGAAGTCAGTTTGAAGGGGCCCCTACTGGTCAGACTCGAGACAACATAACCATCACGATAAATAATAATGGTAACAGAATATAATCCATTTAAAAATAGGAAAATATATGCCCATACAAATATTAAAATAAATAAAAAATCAAAAGTTGGATGAGGGATGGTATATTTAAATAGTGTTAAAATACCACCCCATTAAATACTTCTGAATTTTGGAAAGGAAAACTATAACTTCACAGTGAAGACTAGAACAGTCTGCCATAACCAGGTGATTAAAATTAACATCATCAATGATGGGAAAAACCAAATCCTATGCCACACAGGATGCAATGAGAAGAACACAGAGTCACTTCTGTGTTATTTCTGTCAAGAGACATAACCTGGATCTAATCAGGAGGAAACATCAGACCAAACAAAACTGAGGAACATTCCAGAACAAACTGGCCTGTTATCTTCAAAGGTGTCAGGTTTACAAAAGTCAAGAAATGACTGAAACTTTGATTCAGACTGAAAGAGACTAAGACAGACAGGAATGCACGCATCCATCACGGGTTATTGGGGCAATTGCCAGAATGTGAAGGAGGTCTGTGGGTGAAAGGATAGTTATATATTCACATAAATTTCCTGATTTTGATGCTTGCACTGTGGTTATGTGGGAGAATATTCTCATTTGTAGGAAATCCACAGTAACAGATGCAGGAGTGATAGAGCATGGAGGTTATTAATGAACTCAAATGGTTTAGAAAAATAAAGCTCCTCATTAAGTTTTTGATTGTTTCAAAATAAGAAAATAATAATGTACAGAAGAAGGAATATAAAATGTCCTAAATATGTTTTAAGTAATGTCCTTTAATCAATTGTGTTTTCTATGCACATTTGCAGCAGAGTTGTATTCCTGGCCCAAATTATTTTTTACTAAATTTAGTATTTTGTGTTGCATACTTTGTAAGTGTTTTGACTTAGAATTTGTAAACATGCAAAGTAATATGTAATAAAATTTTATAGTAATAAGTAAATATCATATAACGTAATATGTATGTAACAGGTAGGTAATTTATACACAGACTAAATCCCCATATCATTGAAAATAACAGCTATAGTACAACTAGTGGACCATTTTGCAGAAGTTCCTAACTTACTTCTGTGCGATATTTTGTGGCTTATTAACAATCAATGAACATTAGCTCTTAAAAATGTTGACACTAGGAAAGCACATATAAATTGGAAACTCAAAATGCCGTTCTGTTTTCAGCAAACAGATCTCAGAAGATATGATCAATAAATCAACTCCAAAAGATCAAATTTAGCTAGTCTCTAATATCAATGGTGTCTCATTTTTCATTTTAAGATAAAATTGGTATAAGAATCAGAAAAGCAACTCTTTGTCTAGAAGCAGTTTACTTTATTTTTATTTTTGTTTGGGCAGAAAGGCCTTTCCCTTTATCCAAAGTATTTGTGTTTCATAATCAAAGCAGAATGATACATAGACATCTCCCATTTAACATTAGTTAATCCATCCTTGAAACTCAGATGCTCTGAATAACAACAAAAATAGTCTTTGCCCCTTTACTTTCAGTGGGAAAATTTATTATACATTATATGTCAACAGAAAATCCCAACAATTTACTAAGACATTAACTAGAACAGAGGGAAATGACTACATGTAAGTAACAAACACATGAGGGGTTATAAGATGCTTACAACATTGTTTCCTGATCATCTAACAGTTATTATGCTTGCTCTGTATTCAACAGCTTGTAGACGTTGCATGCAATAGTACATCGACAATACAGCACAGCAAATAACAGACATCAACAAATGGATCTAATGGGGAAAATGCAGACAGAAGTTTGCAATAAATTAAGGCAGTTTCCTGCAATGCACTCACCAAAGCGCTACTCACTTCGGAGTGGACAAAACTTAGGAAATGGCCAAGGGGAGCTCTGCTTACACTTTACACTCTCAGCATTTATTTGTATAAATTTCTTTATAGGGCAGTATAGAGACATGAGGCCACATTGAAAAAGCAAAGCTTGTCATCCTATGGCCTTGGGTCAAGAATAGAGATAGTGCTGCTCATGTCAGTTTCAACCTCCAGTGGCCAAGGGTTTGATCTGATGCTCTTTCAAGTCTTCACCGTAGCCTTTCTCAAGCTCAATGGCCAATAATCCCACAGGAGGAGATTTTAGGGCCCTCTCTAACTTCTGTTTTGCTATCTCTCCCAAGCCTGCTTCCTCTGCAAAAGTCACCACTGTGCCTGTGCACCTACCACCTCTTAGAGCCTTTGGAATCAGCCACGAATTGCAGTGCTGATTCCTTCCATGACCACGTATCATCTGCAGGAAAACTCTTCGTTATGCCTTGCCAGTAAGAGTGAAGATTTCATCCGCAACCTGGACCAGGTTTGGGAATGTTCTACACGTAAACGTGAGCAAATGTCTTCTATACTGAGAGACATGTACATTCTGTAAATGGGCTCTATTGCAAAACCAATACGTAGGGTACACTTGTGTCCTGACCCTGCAGGAAGGAGGCACTTCATTTCCATCTTTCAGAAAATTGGTGTAACATATTGATTTTCATAACAAAGAAAGCAGTTTTGTGTCCTCTATCAAAAAACTGTCATAGTAAGTAATAAATTGCCTCTTTGGAGTCAACAAATTAATAAGATATTTTTAAAATTTCAAGATAACAAAGACAGAACGATGTCTGTAATGCTAAGGGCATCCCCTTAGTTGCGGGACATTGTGTCATGGACCACCTGAGCAATGACACATGGCGGCCGGTAGTCTGATTTGTACATCAATTCACCTGGCAACCTGTTAAAAGAAAGTCTTGCACATGACAAGCTTTCAATAAGACACTGACAAGATGGCCAGGAAGCCCCCTTCCCTGGCTTTTTCAGGTGTCCAGACATCTAGTCAACCTACTCCACCAACTCATCACCATGCTTACTGGAGTAAACCCAATCTCTTCCTTCCCCGCTGGAGATGGGAGAAGAGCCGCTCACACCTTTGTATGGAATTCTCATTCCCCCTTGCTCTGTCCCCACACGGTGCTGTTCTCTCCCCCCGGAAGTTCCTGGGTCTAATCACACAACTCAGACAATTTTGGGTCACTACATCCTTTTGTTTTTTTCTCCACCTTAAGCCTTCTGGGTGACCAACAGCTCTCTAAAACTCATTTTGCTGCCATATGCTATGGTTCTGCTTCATCCTCCCAGTAAAGTTCAGTATTTTTCCCTAAAGTTTGGTTTATCAGTATTGTTAACTTGGAAGGAAGCTGCAAACACTGACTTTGATTTTTGGAGTGCTAATGGCTAAAAGAATTTTGTGATGATATCGATTTTAAGTGAAATCTATTTTTAAAGCTTTGGATTGGCAAGTCTGGGATGAGAAGTGTCTGGTCTTAGAGCTGTGCTTTCAGATGGATGAATCTCGGATCAGTAGAGCAGGAACTGACAGCTCCTGTATTTTCTAATACTTACCATTATGTCTTTAAAAAACCATTTCTAGGGCACCTGGGTGGCTCAGTTGGTTAGGCGTCTACCTCCAGCTCGGGTCACGATCCCAGGTCCTAGGATCAAGTCCCACTCTGGGCTTCCTGCTCTGCAGGAAGCCTGCTTCTTCCTCTGCCTCTGCCTCCCTCTCTATCTCTTATGAATAAATAAAGAAAACCCTTAAAAAATTAAAAACAAATAAAAACCATTTCTATCTTCCCACTTTTAAAGATTAATTCTAGGAATTAATGCGACAAATCTAGGACAAATCCTATCTCTTTTTTAAAAAGTCTTCTCCAGGGCACCTGGGTGTCTCAGTTGATTGAATGTCTGACTCAGATTTTGGCTCAAGTCATGATCTCAGGGTCATGGGATTGAGCCCCAATAAGGGCTCTGTGCTCAGTGGGGAGTCTGCTTCTCTCCTTTTCCCTTTGCCCCACCCCCCTACTCACATGTGCAGAGACATGTCTCTCTCTCTCTCTCTCTCAATAAATAAATAAATCTTTAAAAAGTCTCCTCCAAAGGCAGTTTGAGAAACAGTCCAGTAAGGGACTGGAAGAAAATATTACAAGTTTTATTCGTATTTCATGTCATCCATTTAACTGTTTACCTTTTGCATGTCATTTATAATGTGCATAATAATTTAGTAGAGTAGTAGAGTCTATAATTTATCAAAAATTTGCTTAAATTGGTGGTATGTCCTCAAATATTTTTATATGTATGTATTTATGTATTTATTTATTTTTGTGAAAGAGAGGTGCACAGTAATAAATGGAGATCACTGCTCCAGGGACCCACATATTTCCCCAAGTCCCGTTTCCTTCCATTCCCTCTGGGCATCATTAGACCCCCTTTACCACCACATCTTGTCCCTAAAACACACCCTATGCAGCACCTAGTTCGAATCCTTAACTCGGGCCATCACTGCAGGCTGTACCGGGATGACCTTAGAGAAAAGGGTGGTAGGTCTCACAGGTTTGCTGTGTCACCCCCATGAGCAGTCCTTTGTTCTGAACAGCTAGTGCAGCCCACGTTTGCAATCACAGGCTCTGGCACCAGAGTGGGCGTAGATCCCAGCTGGCCCCTCAGTAGCAATATGGCTTTGGGAAAATTGTGTGATTTCTGGCCCAGACTTAAGGCTCATCCATAACGTGGAGGAGAAGACAGTGTGACCCTCAGTGGGCTGTTGAAAGGATCACAAGATGGTTCGACTCAGGTGCTCCGAGGTACCCAGCACACAGTAGGCCCATAGTAGAACAAAAAGTTGTTCTATTGATCTTATAGTTACCATTACTCATACTAACAAAACTGATCATTTGAGATGATTTTCAAGCAAAGTGTCTTCGCCTGGATTTCTAAGATTAAAATGAATTCTGCTCTACTGTGAAAAACGAGCTAACCAGCGGGTTTCTTCTGAGTCTTTTCTGAACTTTTTAGGATCCTCTCTGGAGAAAAGTTCTAAAGGAAGGCAAAGTGCATAAATACTCTTGCTTCAAAGGATGTGTAGGAAATGATTAATTTTGCCAAAAAACAGTGCCTTGAACATAAAAGATGTTTGATGAAGCTTGCTGTAGACAGTGTATCCCTCCAGGATTCATAAGTTGAAAACCCAATGTCCAAAGGGACATAACTAGGAGATGGGGTCCTTGGGAGATGTTTAGGTCATGAGGGTGGAGTCCTCATGGGCAAGACTAGTGTCTCCATAAGAAAGACCCCACAGAGATCCCTTACCTCTTCCACCTTGGAGTTTACAGGGAGAAGATGGTCATCTGTGACCCAGGAAGTGGGCACTTAAACAGACACGGAATCCTCCAGGGTCTTGATCTTAGACTTCCCAGCCTCTAGAACTGAGAGAAATAAATATCTCTTGTTTAAAGCACCTAGTTTATGGTGCTCTTGTTACATCAGCCCAAACTAAGATAATTTTTGTTTGTCTCTTGTGTCTTATACTGAAAAATAACACAAATGTTAACAACAATTAAAAAAAGGAACATTGTGGCCAATGACATGTAATGAAGATCATCTCTCCTCTACAGAGCCAAGAGCTTAATTAGTTTTGGGCAACTCAGTAGAGTATGATTAAACCAAAGAGCAGCAAATTGTCTAAATGCTCAAGTCCTCTGCCTCCTACTTTTCTGCCAAAACAAAAGAAAAGCCCTAGGCTGGTTTTGGTTGCCACCAAGCACAAAACAGCCAAATTCCAAATTAGAAAGCTCTGGGGTTTAATTGTGGATGTATGGAATTACATAGATGCTCTCTTTGATCATTCCAAAGGATGTTTCCCTCAATATATATATATATATATATATATATATATATATATATATACTTTTAGAATTTTAAAATGTGTTTCAGTTTCGGATCCAGTTTTGACTATTGTTATGGGCTTAGTTGGATGCCCCCAGATTCCTATGTTGACGTCCTAACACTCAGCATCTCAGAATGTGGCAGTATTCAGAGACAGGATTTTTAAAGAGGTGATAAAGGGAAAATGAGCTCACTGGGGGTGGGCATCAAGCCAACGAGACTGGTGAGCTTATAGGAAGAGGAGATTAGGACACAGACAATACACACTGAAGGATAATCATCTGAAGACAGAGTGGAGAACACAGCTATCTGCAAGCCAAGGAGAGACGTTTGAAGAATCGAACCCTACTGCCACCTTGATCTTGGACTTCCAGCGTCCAGAACTGTGAGAAAATAAATTGTATGTTGCCTAAGCCACCCGCCTGTTGATATTTTGTTTACGGCAGCCCATGACTCAGAAATTTGAGGACCTGCCCCCAGACTTTATCCTAAAGTTCTGGTGTAGCTTGAAGGGCTTGTGTGATACTACTGTATCAAGGAGGGAGGCTCCTGCCGTTCCCCCCACTGGGTCATTGAGACACTGCACAGCTGTTCCCGGGGCCGGCTACATAATCTGCAAGCCCCATGCAAAATGAAGATATAGGGCCCTTTGGGCAAAAGCAGGGAGGAAGTGTTTGTTAAAGGTACTAAATTAGAAAGCTCATTTCCTCCATGGTCTCTCTTCTGAAGGGGCATGGCTGCTGTTTTCTATTTGCATTTAATGTCATTCCAAGCAAATAAAAATTTTAAAATGTGATTATGGGCATGATTTTTGCCATTCATATTCACAGGGTACAATGTCAGTGTTAAATAATTCACGCATGGACTGTACAGCTGGGGCATGCCCACGTGCCCTCTTCTTATCAGAACCGTGGAAATTCTGCACAAGACCAGCTCTGCCGTCTTTACCTCACCTGGGGACTCACGCCTGTTCCACCTACCCTGCCGCCCTCCGCTTCCAGATGAGTAAGGAACTTGAAAAGACCAGGAGCCGTGGGCTGCCTTTCTCTCCCTTCCCTCCTAAGTCACCACTTCCAAGGCTTGGCTAACACAGGGAGGTGACATGAGTGAGAAAGGACAAGACAGGGTTCTGGGCTGCTCACAAGAGGCCACCGCCTCCTGCCAGTGCTCAGAGCAAGCTCTGGTCTGTAGGGAAGGTGCGCTCCGGTTGACTGTCATAGACGTCATGTGGTCAGAGGGTCTCGCCGACCACCATGCACCAGGTGTCCACTTCCATGCTGTGCTCACCGGGCAGGGCGAGCAGTACATGCAAATGAGGAGGCAAGGAATGGTGGACACCCACAGTGGGCTGTCCCCTCAGCTCATGCACGTGCTCCACTGTCCCACCTGTTATGCCCCAATAATGGGTCCATGATTAAAGGAGCGAGACTGATACAAAGCGAAGGTCAAGCAAAGCTTTATTTCGCGCCAAGCATCCAGGATCGAGTCCCGCATCGGGCTCCCAGCTCCTTGGGGAGTCTGCTTCTCCCTCTGACCTTCTCCTCTCTCATGCTCTCTCTCACTCATTCTCCCTCAAATAAATAAATAAAACCTTAAAAAAAAAAAAATCAAACTGACCGGCCAGGGCCTCGCCTCTTACAGAGAGGGCGACCCTGCTCTCCTTTACGGACTAGGTCTTAAGGGCAAAGGCCATGAGGTTGGGCCTGGCCACGCACAGGTGGCCAATGAAATTGTAACACCCAGAGAAAGCTGCACAGTGATGCTAGGTGAGCAATTGAATTACAATTTACCTTAGAGTAGACATTTGACCTAGCCTATCACCTTGGTCAGAATTGGGGCCCAAAAGGCTCCCAAAGGGCCGGGCCTATACTCCTTGGTAGCTAGGGAGACAGTATGCAACCCCCCACTGACCGATGTCTCCACCTGGCCTGACCCACCCTTGTATCTGGGCTTTGCTACCTGAGGCTGATTTCCGGGACTTGTTTTTATGTAAGTCCCCTGGGGGAAAGGGAGCAGGGACAGCTTAAGGGTTAAACAACAAGGTTATTGTTTAACTTCAATGGAAGCCTCTGGCTAAAATATAAAAATATAAAATAGGTCCTTACACCACCCACTTCGCTCATAAAACACAAGGTCAAGAAAAGAAACTGAGTAAGGGATGCCTGGGTGGCTCAGTTGGTTGGACGACTGCCTTCGGCTCAGGTCATGATCCCGGGGTCCCGGGATCGAGTCCCACATCGGGCTCCCAACTCCATGGGGAGTCTGCTTCTCCCTCTGACCTTCTCCTCGCTCATGCTCTCTCTCACTGTCTCTCTCTCTCAAATAAATAAATAAAATCTTTAAAAAAAAAAGAAAGAAAAGAAACTGAGGAATTCCCAGACAGTGAGAGAAGCGCACTGACTTCACCTTAGAGCCCTTCTGAGGGTGGAGCCTTGGGGGGCGGGGCTTGGGGGGGGAATGGGACCTCCGGGGGTGTGGCTTTGAGGGCAGGGCCCTTTGGGAAGGGGCTTTCTGGGGGCGGGGCCTTCTGGGAGCAAAGCCCTGGGTGGGGGCGTTGCCTTTGGCGGCAGGGCTGGGCGCAACCCCGCAAACCTGGCCCACAGTGGAGCTGGTCTCTCTCTCCCCGCCCCCTTTCCCCGGGGACCTCTAGGCTTTGGAGACTAAAGTCAAAATTAAAGCTGTATGTCTAAATGGTTTATACTGTGGTTGGGTAGTGTTTTTTCCATATTAATTGACTGTTTTTTCTCAGTATTTGTCAAACCTTTCCCAACTCTAGGCTTTCTCTTCAGCAGCAGCGCAAGGCTGGCCCTTCAGTTGGGTCAAGCTGTTTGGCAATTCTCTGTAAAAACCCACCCTCTTGTACTGCTCAGGAGGGCAGTGCTGCGTCCTAGGATAAACATAAATATGTATCAAATGTGTTTATGTATTACGTTTATATGTATATATTCAATTCTATGTTTACATATATACGTATAAAATAAAAATGTCGTTTAAAATGCTGTTTTGTGGGGAACCTGGGTGGCTCAGTCCTTAAGCGTCTGCCTTCCGCTCAGGTCATGATCTGAGGGTCTTGGGATTGAGGCCCACATTGGGCTCCCTGCTCAGCAGGAAGCCTGCTTCTCCCTCTCCCACTCCCCCTGCTTGTGTTCCTGCTCTGTCTCTCCGTCAAATAAATAATTTTTTAAAAAGAAATACTTTATTTTAAAAAAATAAATAAAATGCTATTTTGCCCTCTATTCTGGTAAGATGGAACACATTCTAACAAGAGATCTTCCTGGACTCCGTGATAAAAATTTAACATTGTCTTAATGAATCCTCACAACATCCGCTCTCCCCCCCACCCCCTTCTCAGATGTTACAATTAAGGTTCAGTGAAGTCCAAACACTGGGCCTGAGGTAATATACCCAGTATGTGGCCTCTTGCCATAGTGTAGCAGCCCAAATTGCGGGGGAAGATGTTTGAGTGTCATTGGCCAGGATGAAAAAGCTGAAAGATGAAAAGAAGGGAAGTCTTGCTTAGTCTTTCTTTTTCGCCCAAAAAAGAGGATTTAGAAAGAAAGAGACCTGTTGCCCAAAGGAGGCACCCCACTGATCCCGGCTGGGCAGAGCAGAAGGGAAACTCCCATCACCAAGGGGAATGGGCTTCTCCATATAGAAGCATAGGCTCCCTCTCACCTGCTATGTTTCTGTCCCATAGTCATCCCCCTACTCCTGCCCCATAATAGCATTCTCAGGAAATGGCTGATAGATACATTCGACTTGCAGAATTATAGCAAATGAAGTAACCTGTTGACCCATCCTGGGAGCTTCTGATTACTAGGAGGGGCCAAGCCATCCTAGGGCAAATGCACTCATTTCAAGAACCGGTAAAATGACTCCAAGAGTATCATAAGGGCTAGTGATCATGACTGGTCCAGAAATATTTCTGGGAGTCCCTCTTAACATCCCTCCCATCATTTCTTCTCATCTCCAAGGGAATGGTACTTAGGTATTCTGAAAGAAATATGCATGACTAGTAAACTGTGTGTGACCCCTGCCGCCTAATTCATCCCTCAACAGCAATTAACACTGATGGTTTGAAGGATGGATACTTTCCTGGGCAGGGTAACAGCTGAAGCAGAATGTATGAGGCAGCTCTTCCCCCTGGATATAAATAATTAAACCCAGTAGCCACCCTTCCTACCTGGCCACTGTCATTTAGGTATTGCTGATTATTCCTAAATGGGAATGAGATGGGGGAGGGGGTGGGGGAGGGGAGCAGGTGACAATCAGAAAACTACAGGAGCTGCCACTGAGGGTCCAACCTGGCATTAGACTGAGTTCAAGTCCTGATTCCATCATATACGAGCTGTATGAACTTGGAAAACTGAGTTCAACTCTTGAAGCATCTGCTTTGCCCCCCTTGGAGTGAGAATAGTCAGTAGTACTGACCTACTCAGTACTACTCAGGATTAAATTAGATACTGTTCATTTAGCACAATTCCTGGCCTATAGAGGGCACACATAAAAGTTGATTATCATTTTTATGGACCTCCAACTTTTAGCCTTCTATAAAGAACCAAATGGCATCTCTGAAAAATACCAACTGCCTACAAGGTTGTAGGGAAAGTGGTATCTATGTTGACCTGATTAGAAAAAAGTGGAAAATCTCTCTTGTTTAAGCCTTGTTGAAAATTTTCTAAACTCTGTCCACTCTTCTGCTTTAGTAATTAGAACAAACGTTGGAGACTCGTGGTTTTCTGATAATTGAGTTGCTCGTTGTAACCCAGGGCAATTCAACATTAGTGTTTATAAGAAAATTACCGCAAATGAAGATAAATGGTGAGATGTGCACTAAATTTGATGAAAACCCTGACGTGAGTGTTTCTTCTTGGGATTCTCTCTCTCTCTTTTTTTTTTTCTCCTATGATCTGAGAGCGGATTACATTCTACTTGGGTGATGGCTCAGATCAAATGCGTGGTTTTGCAGGTGCCTAGCCTTTCACAGACAATCTTGAAAGAACCATCATTGTCTGTAAGAAAACTGAGGGAAAGATGTGTGTGTTTTTTTTAAAAGATTTAATTTATTTATTTGACAGACAGAGATCACAAGTAGGCAGAGAGGCAGGCAGAGAGAGAGGGGGAAGCAGGCTCCCCGCCGAGCAGAGAGCCCGATGCAGGGCTCGATCCCAGGACCCTGGGATCATGGCCCGAGCCGAAGGCAGAGGCTTAACCCACTGAGCCACCCAGGCGCCCCAAAGGTGTGGCTTTAACACTCAGCCTACAACAGTTCAACAATCTACCAATGTGAATTTAGAAATGCTGAGCAGGTCCCCCTTCTAGTAAGGAATATCTCTCCCGTTTTCTTATAATACCTGAGTTTCTACCATTGAGCAATCTATTCTTTTGTGTAAAACAGCTACCCAGGATTGTTTCTCCTTTAAACGCGAATGAACTTTGGGAATGGCACTCAGATCCCTTTCTTTCACTGCACAACTGTGGAGCAGGGGTTGGGTGTGTTTCAAGAGGGAAAATATCCACAAGGGGACAGAAAAAGGACATAAATGTACAAAATCCCGTTTTCCAAGAATGTAAAATGCAACTTCTAGGGGCACCTGGGTGGCTGATGATAAGCATCTGCCCTTCGGCTCAGGTCATAATCCCAGGGTCCTGAGATGCCAGCCCTGCGTCGGGCTCCCTTCTCAGTGGAGAAACCTGCTTCTCCCTCTCCCACTCCCCCTGCTTGTATTCCCTATCTCATTGTGTCTCTGTCAAATAAATAAATAAAATCTTAAAAAAAAAATGCGAACTTCCAATATGTATTTTTTTCCTTTGCTCTAAATATCTCACAATGTTCACTTGTTGAAAGCAATTGATTGAAACCCTGGGAAGAAACGGTAGATTGAAGCACTCATCAGAGTTGTTTATGCTGCTTTGCAGGGGTCGGGCTGCACTAAATTATTTCAAGAAGTATTAATTATTTAAGTCACTCGGAAGAAGCCATTTACCTATTTCCTTTTCACTGGTTCTTGATCCTTCCCCCAAATTCTCACAGGCCTCCTCAGCTGGCACAGAGTCTGCTCCCATAACTATAATCCCTGTCCCATACTCTCACCTCCATCATACATCATACATACCAGATAAAACCCCACCTTGGTAAAAACCCAACCCTCTGTCCACCCTACATCTGCCCCTGGCAGCTGAACGTGGTTGGAGAGAAAAGCAACAACGCTGGCGGCTTTCACATTAAATTCTCAGCCACAAATCCACTATGTTTCTCTGACCGACAGAATCTCCACTCTTCTCATGAAATATTTTGACTATTTCACATCTTCTTTCCTCCAACCTTAAGCCAGGGCTTCTCAACACTGGCCACACTTTTGAATCACCTGGAAGCCTTTAAAACACAGGAGTGCCCACCTCCAGAGGATCTGATCTAATTGGTGTAGAACCAATTAGATTAATATCCAATTAGGGTTTGGATATAAGTGTGCTTTTAAAATTCTCCCAGTGATTCTAATGTACAGCCATTTTGTTCAGAGTGAGAACTGAACACCTTCCATCAGATACAGCTGATGACCGACCCTTCTGATGACTTCACTGAGAAAAGCAAATTGGGGGCACCTGGGTGGCTCCATGGGTTAAGCTTCTCTGCCTTCGGCTCAGGTCATGGTCACAGGGTCCTGTGATCGAGCCCCGCATGGGGATCTCAGCTCAGCAGGGAACCTGCTTCCCCATCTCCCTCTGCCTGCCTCTCTGCCTACTTGTGATCTCTCTCTCTCTCTCTGTGTCAAATAAATAAATAAATAAATAAATAAGATATTAAAAAAAAAGAAAAGAAAGAAAAGCAAATTGGGTAGGTGTCTAGGTGGCTAAGTGGTTAAGCGTGTGAATCTTGGCTCAGGTCATGAGCTCAGGGTCATGGAATCGAGCCCCAGGTCCGGCTCCATGCTCAGCGGGGAATCTGCTTGAGATTCTCTCCTCTCCTTCTGTTTCTTCCCCCTGCATGTGTGTGTTCCTGCTCTCTCTCTCTCTCTCTCTCTCTCTCAAATAAATCTTTAAAAGAAAATCAAATCAGTAAGGAAAGAAGACCCACAGAATCCCACTAAGTTTACCTGGATGGAACCCTTACTCCAATCCTTTCTTTTTTTTTTTTTTTAAAGATTTTATTTATTTATTAGACAGAGATCACAAGTAGGCAGAGAGGCAGGCAGAGAGAGGAGGAAGCAGGCTCCTTGCTGAGCAGAGAGCCCAATGCGGGGCTAGATCCCAGGACCCTGAGCTGAAGACAGAGGCTTTTAACCCACTGAGCCACCCAGGCGCCCCACTCCAATCCCTTCTGAGTGAGGACAAGCCCCTCCACTTGGGGTTTCTTCTCATTTCCCTGATCTCTGAGTATGAATGTGCTCCAGGACCCAACCTTAGACCTCTCCTCTGTCTACACTAAGTCCTTGGTGACTGTCCCTCTTCTACCATCTCTCTGCTGATGACTCCACATCTCTACCTCCAGTCCAGACCTGGATTTTGAACTTTCTTCCACCGCCTGTTTTCCAGATCTACCTAGATGAGTTAAACGCAACATGTTCAAAACCAAGCTCTTATTCTTCTCCAGCTCTGCTGGTCTTGCAATAGCTCAAACAGGAAGCTGGAGAGTCGTTCTTGATTCATCTCTTTCTTTCACTGCCCACGTTTAATTCTTTGGTAAAAGCTGTGGATTCTATCTTCAAAATATATTCTAAATCTGACCAGTTCTCCTCACTTCGTTACTTCCACTCTGGTCCAAAACACCGTCTTCTATAGCCTGGGTTATTGTGATAGTCTCCTATCTGGTCTTCTGGATTCCATCTTTGCTCTGTTCTAGTCTATTTTCTGCTCAGTAGTTAAAGCGATCCGTTTAAGACACAAGTCAGACCTTGTTATTTCTCTGCTCTAAGATCTCCAGTGGCTCCCCACTTCACTCAATACAAAATCCAGTCTTACAAAATTTAACACTCAACTTCCTTCTCAATTCTTCTCCTGCCTCTTCACTCAGCTGTCTCTGCCTCCGCTCACCAGCCTCCTTAGTGTTTAACAGAGTACAGCAAGTGCGTGCCTCCCTTGGGGGGTTGCACTTGTTTCCTCTTCCTAAATGTACCCGTCTTGTTCTCTGAATCCACTCAAGGATCTGCCAATGTCTTCTTTTTTTTTTTAATTTTTTTTTTTTAAGATTTTATTTATTTATTTGACAGAGAGAAATCACAAGCAGGCAGAGAGGCAGGCAGAGAGAGAGGAGGAAGCAGGCTCCCCGCTGAGCAGAAAGCCCGACGCGGGGCTCGAACCCAGGACCTGGGATCATGACCCAAGCCGAAGGCAGCGGCTTAACCCACTGAGCCACCCAGGCGCCCCTGCCAATGTCTTCTTATCAGAGTAATTTCCCCTAACAGCACATACAACTAGCACCAGCACCATCACAATCAACATAATTTCTTTTTTTTTTTTAAGATTTTATTTATTTATTTGACAGACAGAGATCACAAGTAGGCTGAGGCAGGCAGAGAGAGGAGGGGAAAGCAGGCTCCCCTCGGAGCAGAGAGCCCTATGTGGGGCTCAATCCCAGGACCCTGGGATCATGACCTGAGCTGAAGGCAGAGGCTTTAACCCACTGAGCCACCCAGACGCCCCTCAACATAATTTCTGTCCCTCTCTACTTTTTACCTCTTATCAACAGCTGACATATATATTTATTTATTTATTGTCTGTTCTCTCTCTTCTACTTGAATGTAGGTGCTATAAAAATGGTATTTGTGGGTTTTTTTTTTCCTGATTTATTCTCAGTGCCCAGAAGAGGATTTGACACATAATACTCAGTACATAATTGTTGAATGAATGAATGAATCAACGAACGAATCAATCAATGGAAATATCAGGGTATCTCAATCCTAAGAGCGATTTCTCCCAAGAGTTTTCTATAGTATTGCCCTATTTCATTCTCTGCATTTCTGGCTTGCCTAGTAAATAAATTCATCACATAAAATCAGTTTGAGCAAGGTTGGATCCTTAAGCTTCTATGTCACCTAGGACTCCAAATGTCACAGTGTACCATGCACATTTGCCTCCAGCCTTCTCCCCCATATGTTGGTCATGGTTCAGCAGCTGTGGCATGGTTCAGCTTTCTTTTCCTCTCCCCTGTCTCAGTTCCGGGAGGTTCTCCTTGGCTCTGGGCCCCCTCCTTGTGGGTGATGAAGGCAATGTAGGGAGAGGCAGTAGCTGCCCTGACTCACCCCTGCTTTCTCCATTCATACTGATCCAGCAACACGTAGCCTGTGTAGTACAGGGCTGGCCAGGTCAGTCTCTGCCACCTTAGGACCTCATTTTTGTTGCCTGCTGCAGCTTGGCCATTTGCAAAATCAGAAATTGTAAAAGTACAAACAGGAAACAATACAACATATTTTATGGATTTTAAGATGCCCCTCCCCTCCCATTTTCTTTCACATCTCCAACGTCAGGAATTGTCTTATAGTTGGAGCTGAGCAGGTGGAAGTCCCTATAAAGTTACCACAGCCTGAGGCTGTGCCATGTGGTTACCACTCCTAGGGCACACCTGATCATCTACATCCCTTGGCATGCCAAGCCAGAGGTCTTTTGAGGACCATTTGAAGAAGGAAAATAAACTGGTTATTATATGAAGATCTCGGATAAGGCAAAAAAAAAAAAAAAAAGGAAGGAAGGAAAAAAAAGAAAAAGGAAAAAAACACAAACCCCACCAGCATCAAACCAAGCAGAACAGAGGGGTAGCAATTTGGATGACTTCAGAGTACTTTTATAACAAGTATAGCATGCAAAACAATCTTGAGAAAGGAGAACAAAGCTGGAGGTATCAGTTTCTTGGATTTCAAGATATACTACAAAACTATAGTAATCAAAACAGTAGGGTACTGGGAGAAAATAGACACATAAATCAATGGAAACAGGATAGAGAGCCCAGAAATAAATCCACAATTATATGGTCAATTAATCTTCGACAAAGGAGGCAAGACTATGTAACAGGAAAAAGTCTCCTCAAAAACAACGTTGGGAAAACTGGAGAGCTACATGCAAAAGAATGAAACTAGGCCACATTCTTTTACCGTACACAAAAAGAAACTCAAAACGGATCAAAGATCTAAATGTGAGATCTGAGGTGTGCCTGGCTGGCTCAGCCTGTACAGTATACGACTCTTAATCTTGAGGTTGTGAGTTTAGGTCCCACATTTGGCGTAGAGCTTACTTTAAAATAAATAAATAAATAAACAAACAAATAAATAAATAAATAAGAGACCTGAAACCATAACACTCCTAAAAGACAATAGGCAATAATCGCTTGGAGATTGGTTTTAGCAACATATTTGTGGATATGTCTGCTTAGGCAAGGGAAACAAGAACAAAAATAAACTATTAGGAATACAACAAAATAAAAACCTTCTATACAGTAAAGGAAACCAACAACAAAACGAAAAGGGAACCTACGGAATGGGAGAAGATAGTGGTGAATGTTAAATATAGTAAGGGATTAATAACCAAAATATGTAAAGAACACCAAAAAACCCCCCAAAACTCGAACCTCAACATATAATCCAATTGAAAAATGGGCAGAGGACCTATATAGACATTTTTCCAAAAAATACATACAGACGTCCAAGAGACATGTGAAAAGATGTTCAATATCACTCATCATCAGGAAAATAAAATCAGAACCACAGGGAGATCTATCACCTTATACCTGTCAGAATGGCTAGTATTAAAAAGACAAGAAAGAACAAGTGTTGACCAGGATGTGGAGAAAAAGGAACCCTTGGGCATTGTTAGTGGGAATGTAAATTGGTGCAACCACTGTGGAAAACAGTACGGAGGTTTCTCAAAAAATTAAAAATAGATTTCCCATATGCTTCAGTAATTCTAGTACTTGGTATTTATCCAAAGGAAATAAAAACACTTGATTCAAAAAGATATATGCACTCCTAGGTTTACTGCAACATTATTTATAATAGCCAGGATATGGAAGCAGTCCAAGTGTCCATCAATGGATGAATGGGTAAAGATATGGTGTATATACATATATATACACCATATACATTCCATTATATATATATATATAATGGAATATTATCTATTCCATTATATATATATAATGGAATATTATCTATTCCATTATATATATATAATGGAATATAATATAATGGAATATTACCCAGCTATAAAAAAGAATGAGATTTTGCCATTTGTGACAACATGGCTGGATCTAGAGGATATTAGGTTAAGAGAAATAAGCCACCAAGAAAGACAAATACCATATGATTTCACTTCTTTTTTTTTTTTTTAAGATTTTATTTATTTATTTGACAGAGAGAGAGAGAGAGAGAGAGATCACAAGCAGGCAGAGAGACAGGCAGAGAGAAAGGGGGAAGCAGGCTCCCCATCGAGCAGAGAGCCCGATGCGGAGCTTGATCCCAGGACCCTGCCACCATGACCTGAGCCAAGGCAGAGGCTTTAACCCACTGAGCCACCCAGGCACCCCTGTGATTTCACTTCTATGTGGAATCTAAAAAAAGAAACAAGTGAACAGACAAAAAAACCAGAAACAGACTCTTAAATATAAAGAACAAAACTGGTGGTTATGGGAGGGAAGGTGGATGGGGGATGGGTGAAATAGATGAAGGGGATTAAGAGGTACAAATTTCCTATTATAAAATAAATAAAATAATTTCCTGTTCTCATCTGGAGATGAAAAGTACAGCATTGGGAATACAGTCAATGATATTATAATAAGTTTGTATGGTGACTGGTGATGATACACTTACTGTGGTGATCACTGAGTAATGTATAGAATTGTCAAATTACTATGTTGTACACCTGAAATTAATTTAACACTGAATGTCAGCTATATGTCCAATAATAAAAATTTTTTAAGTGCAGCATGACAGAAGCTCTGGGTGGCTCAGAGGAACATATTGTAAGAAGAATCTGGGCACTGAAATCTCTCAGTTAGAAAGTAAATAAGAGTAGTGAGATTCTTAATGTGAGGTTTGGAAAAACGTTAACCAACAATTTTAACGCTTATTTTTATGTATGCATTAAGGCCATACATGATAAAAATCTGTCTGAATACTTACCAAAGAGCTTTTTGAATACATTTAAATTAAAATATTAATGAAAAGAAAACATTGTATCATAGTTTGAATGGTAGCGTTTTTTGTTTCTTATTAAAATATACCAGGAAAGGGCGCCTGGGTGGCTCAGTGGGTTAAGCCTTTGCCTTCAGCTCAGGTCAAGATCTCAGGGTCCTGGGATCAAGCCCCACATCAGGTTCTCTGCTCAGCAGGGAGCCTGCTTCTCCCTCTCTCTCTCTGCCTGCCTCTCTGCCTACTTGTAATCTCTCTCTCTCTGTCAAATAAATAAATAAAATCTAAATATATATATATATAAACATAATATAAATATAAATATATATAAATAAATATATATATAAATAAATATAAATATATATATATATATATATATATATATATATATACCAGGAAAGGAGGCCAAGACTGAATGAAATATGGCTATTATCCCCAGTTTCACAAGAGCATGAACCTCTCTGGCTTAACAAAGCCTAAGGAATCTACTACTGAAATGGATTGTTCTTACTACCCTGGAGCCTTTTGTGCAGACTATGAACCAAAAGCTCATATTAATCTTTTTTTTTTTTTTTTTTTTTTTTGGTCAGAGAGAGAGGGAGAGAGAGCAAGCACAGGCGGACAGAACGGCAGGCAGAGGCAGAGGGAGAAGCAGGCTCCCTGCCAAGCAAGGAGCCCGATGTGGGACTCGATCCCAGGACGCTGGGATCATGACCTCAGCCGAAGGCAGCTGCTTAACCAACTGAGCCACCCAGGCGTCCCTTAAAATTATTTAATTATATTACAAAGTTGTATTATTTGGAAGATGTGTTTAAATGACTCAAAGTTAAAAGATCTCAGTATAATGCTGGTTCTATAATTATCCTCCCAGACAACATTACTTGTAAAACTTAATGATGTAGAACCATAATCGTAGCACTGAGTAGGAGGTTGCCAAGCAGATGGGAAAGTTTTTTGGTTTTTGTTTCCCAATTGTTTTCTTCCCTTTCCTCTTCTCCTTTCACAAGGAGAATCAGCCACCTGTTTTTAAAAGGCTGAAATATTTTTACTGTTCTTGGTCGGAAACATTTGCTTAAACAAAGTAACACTTGGTTGCTAAACCCTTGATTCTAAGTGGACATAGCCATCTCATTTTTGTTGGGCCAGGGTTTGGATAACAATTTCATTTCCCAGTCTATTTCTTTTGTGAAAGGCCGCAGTGTTGCATGCTGTGTGAGCTACAAGCACTTGTGAGCTCATAAGCACAAAGACTCTAAGGTTTCTTTGGGATTAGCACCATACAAATGCAAATTTGCGACAATGGAAGACTGTGTCCATCCTTGTAACTGTTACTGCTCTACTTTGTGCTTCCTCTGGGTAGCAAAGTAAGCCATTGTTTTTAAAATACATACTCACTTTAGCTGCTGACTTTTTCATTGGCTGCCTGGAGAAGAGAAGGAATTCTTGCCTATGTATTTCAGTGTTTTGATCCCTTTCAATTATTTTTTAAAATATATATCATTAAATTTTACAGTTGTATTACAGAATTCCTAATTGCAGAATTTGAACTTGAGCTACGGAGTCTTACTTTTCATCTTCAGTCTATGTGTCATTGACCTTTTTAAGTCTGATTAACTGTATGAACTCTCTTCAAAATCTTTCCCTGGTTAACACAGTATAGAGATGTGCTGGAAACCAGTTCTTTTCTGTGACACAATTCTTCCAATGGAGTTGAAATGCTTTGCAAACAATTTCACGTGTTATCAGCCAATTCATATAGAAAGCAATGTCATGTGAACCCCTTCCTTTTTATATATCATCTTTCAGTGATGATCAGGAATTCATGCTGGTACAGAGACTCTGGTTTGGGAGGAGGAAACAGGGGCTTGCGAGGGGAGGGCGAGAGCAGAAGCTGCTCACCTGCTGTTAGAACTGACCGTAGCTGGTGGTCCCAACATTTTCATCCTTTATGCATGCTTAGAAATAGCAATATGCCTTTCCCTTTCGTGTAATCCTTATTTAGTTAATACCCAGTAGGATTTGCAAGTCCTTCACATCTCTGTGGATTTATTTTATTTCAGAGTGCAAGTGACTTTATGGCCCAATTACCATCATTGTGACTTATTGCATTATTGTGGGAGGGAGAGAGGAGCAAGAAACAGCCTGATCATGTGTATCGTCATCAACGGAATGAATGCCACGCACTCCTGGCCAAGGCAGAGGGATGGATGAAACCTTTCTGATCTATTGTTTATCAGAACACTGAAGCCTGGGTGATTGTGCTATATTTTAACAGACAAGTGTGTCAAACGTATGGGTGAAGATGTTGCAATAGTGGTGTTCGAGTAATTAATATTTGGAAGGTAATGAATATTTTTAGTTTAAAAGATGTCAAAGGTCAACGACGGGAGGAATGACTAAGACCGGATGTTGCCCCCCTCAAATTACAGGGGTATTGAAGCGAGACTGAGTACCACCCGACCCCAGGAACGGACCGGCGAGGCGGGCTCCTTATTAGAGCAAGGCTCCCGGAAGCCAGAGAGCCCTCGTGCTTGCAGGGCTCGCAGCACAGCCGGCTGTGGGGCACGGAAGCAGCAGCGGCCTCAGCAGCCGCGGGAATCGTGACCCTCGGGCCCCGCGCCTACCTGGAGTTTCCGCAGCGCCTGGTTCAGAACCACCGGGGCGGACAGCTCCCCGCCGCCGCCGGGCGCCGACTGCGGAAGGGGACGGAGAGCGCGGGTTTCGCGCTCTGTGAGCCGACTGGGGCGGCGGGAAGAACCGGCTGCGTCCCCCCCAACCCCCGACACCCACTCGGTTCCTCCCTTCCCCCTACGGGGCCGCGCGGGGCCTGCGGGTGGCCGTCCCGGGCCGCACGTCCCCGCAGGCGAGGAAGCCACCGGCCGCCCTCCCTCTTGCCGCCGCCGCCGCTGCCGCTGCTCTCCTCGCCCCGCCCGGGCGAGGGGGGTGGGGCGTGACCCGCGCCGGCCCCGCCCCGGCCTGCTCCCCATTGGCCGGCGGGCCGGAGGTGCGAGGAGGCGGGGTCCGCCTCTGGCGGCTCGCGCCCGGGAAGGTCGGCCGGGGAGCGCGGGGTGCCGCGGGAGGGCGCGCGGGGACGCGGCGGGCGCCGAGGAGACGCAGCGGCGGTGCTAGCGGCGACAGTAGCGGCGACGGTAGCGGCGGCGGTAGCGGCGGCGCCTGGGCCCGGCCGCAGCCCCTGCCTCCCGCCTGCGCGCCCTGCGTCCCGCCGCGGCCCGCAGCCTGCGGCGCCCGAGCTCCGAGGGCGCTTCCCCGGGCGCTGGGCCCGAGGCGGCCAAGACGGCGGGCCGGCCGGGCGCGGGGCGGCGGGCGCTGTGCTGCGGGCTGCGCTGGTGGGGGGCGGCGGGCCGCGGCGCGGGCCCGGGGCCCGGCGCGTGCGGCTGGGAGGCGCTGTGGGGGGCGGGCGCGCGGGCGGCGGCCGGGGCCATGGCCGAGGGCGGCGGGGGCGCGCGGAGGAGGGCGCCGGCGCTGCTCGAGGCGGCCCGCGCGCGCTACGAGAGCCTGCACATCTCGGACGACGTGTTCGGCGAGTCCGGCCCGGACAGCAGCGGGAACCCCTTCTACAGCACGTCTGCCGCCTCGCGCTCCTCCTCGGCCGCCTCCTCGGACGACGAACACGAGCGCCCCGGCCCCCCGCCGCCGCCCGGCGCCCCCGACGCGCAGGAGTCCGACGAGGACGAGGCCAGCGCGGGTTGGAGTGCCACGCTGCGGGACCGCCCGCCCCCGCGCTTCGAGGACACCGGCGGTGAGGCGCGGCCCGCGGGGGCGGGGGCGGCCCGGGGAGGCGTGAGCGCCGGGCGGGGAGAACTCCAGACGCTCCGTGGGCCCGCTGGCCGAGGGCGGCTGTTCGTGTCAGCACACAGATGGGGCCGCGGCAGCGGGGATTTGGAGTGCGAGAATCAGTCTGGTTGCGTGGTGGTGGTTGGTAGGGGCCTCTCCGACTTCCCCGCGGATGGAGAGGGTGAGGCGGAGGCCCTGGCCGGCACCCTGCCGCTGGCAAGGACCCAGAAGGGGGCCTTCCCTCACTTGCTGGGAGTGTCCAACCCAGTCACACCTGTAGGGTTGCTCGTTAGGGGTGCGTTTGCGTTAGGTTAGTAAAGCCTGATGCAGCTTGTGTGTGAGTGTGTGTGTGTGTGTGTTGCGGGTGGGGGGGTGGTGCGTAAATCGTTTTGTGTGGATGGCCCCAGAGCAGCCTTACCCAGGTGCCAGGGGTGGGGCAGCTAGCCGTTGGAGGGAGGCCCAGTGCGAGCCGGGCCGTCTTCGCTGGCTCGTGTTTTCTCCAGTGAATCTGACAACTTTGTCCATGCCTTTCAGCATCACTTGCTCAGAGCAGAGAAGAGTGAGAGGACAAGTTTAGCAGCGTTAAGGTGTCTGCTCTCGCTCCGAAAGGCACTTGTGTGTTCTGCTTACCGACACGGTCATGGTCAAGCCCCTGATATCTGGAGGTCGCAGGCCTGCTGGCAGTTGTGGCTGCTTGAAGTCCTCCTTTACTGCCTTCTTTTTGGGAAGGTAGTTCTGAAACGTCTCTGCTTAGCCTGCAGAAGCTCTGCGGCCTCTGCGCTCTGGGAGAGGTGGAGACCAGCCAGCAGTTCCCACCTGTCCCCTGATGCTTTCTGTTCCTTGCTCAGCAGCCTTCTGCGGCAGGCCCTTGTTTCTGTACACCATTTTCATGTGTGGAAGAGTGTGCAACCAGTGTTGTCGAGGACCAGGGAGTGGCCGTACTGGGCCCGATGCGGCTCTCTCTGTGGCACTCCCTGATTATTGTTCAACCATAGGAGGGCAGGCCCCAGGGAACCCTGGCTGGTGCCTGGGCTTGGATCTGGACCTTGTGCCGCAGCCTGCTGGTAGGCTGATTGGGTTGGCTGGACTCTCTCAGCAGGGAGTGGTCTGCAGACCTCCCACAGACAGGCTGCAGTGTGGACACCTGAGCTACAGCTGGGCTCGTAGGGTCCAAGTCAACTGTGCCGTGTTTTGGAATGGTTGAATTTAACATATTCTCATTTAGGCCTCGGTTCAGAGTTTGGGAATTTTCAAAGTCACGTCACCCTGCATAATCCTTTTAAACCCCGTACATTCCCCAGAATGTCATAAGGGTTTCCAGCCCCAGACGGCTGTATTCCATTCAATTAGCTCTTTAACAATTGTACATACCCAGAGCTCGGGTTTGGCAGACTCGATGCTGTGGGTGCTGTGATCCAGTGTTTGATCTTGGAACATGAGATACATGTCCTCTTGTTTCCCTCCCTCTCTGGGGTAAATAGGGAAATCGTGCTAGCTTAAGCCTGGTTATGACTAAGAGCCATGAGTGTTGGTATGAGAAGGATGAACGCACGTAAATACATTTTCAAGCAATATTATGTTTCTCAGTAACCTATACTTGGGAGAAATTCTGCATCAAAGCAATTTAATCTAGCCACTGCGGCACTTAAATGGTCATGAAGTTCAGGATCATTTGTCATTTAGCTTCAGGTTCAAATTCTGCTTCCTTCGGATGTGCACTGAGCTCACACCTGGACCTGAGAATCACAGGCAGGCAGGCGCTTTAACCAAAGACATTAGTGGTTATTGGATGGTATTTATACCCAATTTTGTCTTCCGGTTTTGTGTGGAAGCTTGCTTTAAAATCCAGCCCTAATGAAGAATTTCCTTTTCTCCTTGAGACAGTCTTTCCTTGCGGGAAATTCGGGGTAGTGGCAGAAGGGTGAGGTGGATGGTTTATTAAGCATGAGTTCAGACGGCCTGGAACAATGGGATATGATTTATGGGGCCTGGAAATAAATGCCGGGCAGAGAAAACCCTTGTGCCCAGTGGTGGGGGGAGAGAGATGGACGGGTTTGTTAAGAGTGAGAGCTGCACCCTGGCCACTCTGAGAGCAGAGAGGCTCAGGCTCTGAGGTTTATTAAAGTGTCAAATCTAACCCCACTTTCAAGGAAGGACGCTTGGGCCTGTCTTTCATCTTTGTTCCCTGGTTCGTTGACAGACCTCAGCGGGCCGGTGGGGTAGGAAAGGGGGGCAAGCAGGATGGTGGCATTTAGATCTGTGATCAACCCTCGTAAAAGAAAATCCGTAGCAGAAATGGCTGTTGCTGCTAGAAGCAGATGAGGAAAGCAAAGGACTTAGGGAACAGGTTTCCTGCCTGCCTTCTGCTGTAAAAGCGCGCGCGTGTGTGTGTGTGCGCGCGCGTGTGTGCATACATAAGTGAACATGTATGTGTGCATCGGAGTCTTATACATAAGTATGTATTGCTCGTGCTGGCTTGGGTTGGTTGGGGTTTTTGGTTTTGTTTTTAAATTAGAGATTACAGGTGCTGTCTGGGAGCCCCTCTGATGCCCTAGAGTCCCTGTGCCTGAGAGAGGCATCGGCACTGGGCACCACCGAGCTTGGATCTGCATCTGGAGTGCACACAGTAGGGAGGCACCTGGTGCCCAGCCGAGGGGAGGAGGACAGGGAGGCAGAGGTGTTTCTGTGGTTCAGGTTGAGACTTGTCCACTAGCGGCTCTTCTAGTCTTCCAGTCTTCCCAGACTCTTCCTTCTGTTCTGTCCATGCATTTACCTTCCTGGATCAGGCGCTCCAGAAGCGCAGCCAGCAGATATGAGTGGAGGTATCCTCTCCCTCTCCCCCTTCCCTCTCCTCCCTGGGTTCTGGTTGTGCCTGCAGATATGGGCCCCCTTGAGATGATTTAAATACAAAGACCATGCTTGCCGGGCTGACTCTTAACCCCTGTGTGAAGGGAGGGTCAGCTTGGAAGCTGGAGATGCTTGCTGGGAGCCCAGGGTCCAGAACCTTCTCCTGATCAGACTTACAGCTCTCCCTCTAAAATAACCCCGTCAAGCTGTCAGCCTCGCCTGCCCACTGTGCAAATAACCGACACAGCAGGTGGGCTCACTCCTTGGAAGCATCACAAAATTCAGGCCCGGCTGCTTTCCAGGCTTCTGCCCTTTTCATTTCTTATTCCGAGCAGTCTTGTGATTCGTTCCCTTCGAGGAGGTAAAGGAACAGGCAGATTCCCAGTGCTCGGGGGCTCCTGTGTGTTTGGCTTTGTCGGTGGTTCCTTTGCCGTGGCTGGCTGGATTCTGAGCTGTTTGCTTTTTCTCTTAGAGGCTGGACATCCTAAGAGTGTTTTCTCCACGTACTGTGTCAGCAACCCTCAGTAATCATTCAGCAGGGAGGTGTGACCTTGAGAAGCTGAAGACGACCACAGGGCTTTGGAAATTAACACAGTTAAATGTTTTATCTTAGGGTTTGTTTACTCGGCTTAAAGTCTTTTTTGACTGACAAGTAAGAGGATAAACATCTTAAAGCTAGAGTTAAATGGATACTCTCGTAATGGGTTTGTGAGCTGAGGTATCTGGGCCCTCGTCATTGGTGTCCACAGTGAGCCGCTGCTCCCACCTTTAGCTCTGTATGGCATTCGGTGGCTCCGGGAGGAGCCAGGCGTCTGGGCGAGCGACAGGGTACATCTTAAGCAGTGCTCCCTAAGAGTCAGCCGCGTGCCTCTACCACACAGAATTCAGAGAATTCCCTCCTGGAGGGAGGTGGTGTTCAGGCAGTGGGTGTGACAGTGACCACAACCAGCGGTCCCCATTCATAGCATTCCGTTTCATAACCACGCCGAACCCTTGCAAGTACTCTGAGAGAGCTGTGATCACCTCCACTTGACAGAGAAACACGGTTACATCTGGAGCGATGAGATTACCTGGGGAAGTGGTAGCCTTCTCATGAGGGAGACTTGATTAATCAGGGAAGGTCGTGCCTTTTTTTTTTTTTTTTTCTTTACAGCATCTAAAAACTTTTGCCGTCAGAAATACTTTTGTATTTTTACAGGGAATTGCTTGTAACTTTTTCTTGGGGCGTATGCAGTTCAGTGAGGTCTAATGCATGTATGGATTTGTGTAACCAATCCACACAGTCGGATAAGAGACAGAAAATCTGGAATGTTATCTCTTTATTTAATCTGTCTCAGCCACTGTGATGAGCATCGATAGAGCGCTTCTGCAGGCAGTGGGGCTCTGAATCCATGGGGAATCTGGGGGTTGTGCAGGGTCTGGTACTCAGTTTTAGAGTTGAAAACTCACCTTTATTCTTAAGAAGTGTGATTGTATATTTTTTTCTTATTAGTAAGTAATATATGTACATGTTAGGGAAAAAATGATAAAATTTTAAGAAATCCCATAACCCCTCATGACCTTAGCTAATCATAGTTATTCATATTGAGTATATCCTTCATATATCTTAGGTGACACCTTGTTGGGTGACCTGCTCTTTAATTGTAATTAATATATTGTAGTCATTTTCCATTTACATTTTTAAATGTCGATTTTAATGAGTCCGCGGTATCACACAGTTCCCTCTGGGTCGGCGTTGTTGCCGCCTCCCCCTTGTATTTGTTCTGCTGTGATAAATATTCTTGAAGCCTAAGTCTGTGTGCACATCTGTAGCACAATCCTTAGCAGAAAATGACCGAAGCAGAATTGAATCGAGGACCCACTGTAAGGTTTTTGGTGTCTGTGGTGAAATAGGTCTCCAGAAACATGTCTGCGACGCTCCTGCTGGCTCTGCGCAGGAAAGCTTTAGAAAGTCATGCTCGGAGGACCCACTCCAGTGCATGATTCCTGCCCACTGGGGCTCTTAGAGGACCGTTGCCTTTGGTGAAGCTTGCTGAGGTGTAATACATACACACAGCGCGTGAGTCCTGGTACGCGGCACGCTATGTGTAACTGCTACCCAGATGAGGATCAGGAACGTTCCGAGCACCCCAGAGGTTCCCTCCTGCTCCTTCCCAGTCAGTCACTCCCTGCTCCCCGCTCCTGTTCCATCACCAGCGATAAAGTTTGCCTGTTACCTTGCTCTGGTGGTTCGGTTCCTCAGGATATCTGTGGATTCCATCTTGTTGTTGCGTATATGGTGTCTTAAATTTCATATCGTGTGTAGTCTTCCATCATGTAAGTACTGTAGTCGGTTATCAGTTCTCCTGTTAATGGTCTTTTACATGGCGTCCAGTTTGGGGCTTCTGTGGATAAGCTGCTTCAGATATTCTCGTGTTTTTGGCGGACAGATACATTTCCCTTGAGCACGTAAACCTAGGAAAAGGTTTGCCAAGTCCTAGATTAGATGCGGGTCTCCCGCTCCGCCCTGTCGACCTCGTGGGCTGGGGTGATGTTTTGTTGAGGAGGCCTGTCTTGTGCATGGCCAGATGTTGGCTGCCTCCATTTGGCCTCTCCCCACCGAATGCCCAGTGGCGCCCTTTTCCTTCAATTACAACAACCAAACGTTTCTCCAGGCGTTGCCATATGTCCCCTGGGGAGCCAAATCACCTGCAGCTGAGAACCACTGCTTAATTTTTTTTAAAACTTATTTTAAATATATTTTTTGAAAAGATTTTATTTATTTATTTGAGAGGGAGGGGAGGGGCAGAGGGAGAGGGAGAAGCCAACTCCCTGTTGAGTAGGGAGCCCGGCGCAGGGCTGGATCCCAGGACCCCAGGATCGTGACCTGAGCCGAAGGCAGACGCTTCACCGACCGAGCCCCCTGGTGCTCTGAGAGCCCCTGCTTCAGTACATGCTGCCACACTGCGTTCCAGTTCATCCAGCCGCCAGCGACGTGCCATGTGTTAATTCAGCAACATATTGAACGCTGCAGGGATAAAACAATGAATGAGACCTGTCTCCTGGGGTCCAGCAGGAGAGACAAAGTAAAGACAAGGAGAAAGAGCCTCTGGGAAGCAGTGGGATCAACGTTAACAGGGATTTATATGGGATTCCGGGGGGTCCACCTGGTCCAGCGGGGTTGGGGAGGAGGTGGTCCCCTGAGCTGCTTCTTGAAGCACAAATAAAGATTACTCAGGTGAAGAGGAAAGAACAGGGCATCTCCAACTCGGGCAAAGGCCAGGAGGAGGGAGAAGGTATGCCACTCGGCCCAGGGGTGGGCCCACCCTTTTCCTACCCTGAGCATCCCAACCTGAGGCCTTTTCGACGAAAATGTCCTGAAACGTGACATGATGTCATCGTTACCATAGCGCAAGTAACTGTAGCTGAGATCCGAGCTCCTACATTCAGGCTCAGATACAGATGTTTCTGGCATTTCCTGGCCCCCATGGGGAGGGGAATGTGGTCGGCTCGGTGAGATATACGAACTTGGAGAGGATGGAATCAGTGGAGAAGCCCTGAGGTCTGCCCTCGAAAGAAGGAAGAGGGAAAGGGAACAACTCAACTCGCGTTGATGGGAGGAAGCATGGTACTGTCCTGGGGTGGGAGGAATGTCATACTAAAAGGATAACAGGCTCCGAAAACACCCTGTAATGTGACGACGATGTTCCGCCCTGACTGGCACGTGGTGCAGAGAGCCCCTCTCCCTTTTGTGAGTTTCAGAAAAAACTTATTACAAAAGTAGGAACCCCGGGCCATAGTTAGCTGTCTGTTTAATAAGCCACTTTACTAAAAAGTTTAGAACTGCAAATCTTTACACTCTCACTGCGACAGACTCACTCCTTGGCCAGGATATTGGAAACTTCATCTGCTTTGATTTCCAGCTTCTAGTCTGGTGGACACCCCCACCCCGTCCCCATTTCTTCTGTGGAAGAGGAGCAATCTTTTACAAACATAAGCTAACCCGCTGATTCCCTGCTTAAACCTTCACATGGCTCCTGGCTGAAGCCAAAGGGAATTCCAGAGTCCTTTGCAAGGCCTCCAGTGCCCACAGCTGCTCCGCAGCCTTCCTTTCCAGTGTCTCCTGTAGTCCCCTGTCCTGCCGTCTGCACAAAATCTGTTCATCTCAGTCTTCATGCCTGTGGGGCCCGTACCTGGAACGTTCTTCATGGCAGGCTCTGCTTGTTAGTTTGTCTTGGTTCAGATGTCACTGCCTTACCCCGTCCCTCTTCGCTGCCACATATGCTAATACGTTTCCATTGTGGGATGAGATGCTGGATGTCTTGGTCACAGTTAGGACACGGTGAGTCCTCAATGTTTGTTGAATAAAGGAACGAACAGAAGACCAGTTGAACACACAGCTAGATTGTTAAAAATGAGGATGGAATCAGCACCCATGGAGAAATGTCTACAAGGAGCTAAACGTTTTCTACATCCCAAATAGTGGAAGAGAAGTTGGACCGCTCTTGAGGGAACGGATTCCCTACTAGGAAAGCAGCAAAGCAAGTCTGGGATGTATTTTATAGGTTTTCTGTCCTGCATAGAAAACTGAACTTGGCCTCGGAGGAACTCTGCAACCTTGGGCTTCTGCAGCCTGCCCACTTCCTAAGAGCTAGAGACCCCCAGACAGGAGCCTATTAGAAATTTGAAGGGAAGCCAGTCTCTTGTACCCTTTTATCTGTTTAACAAGTGCATGTGTGTCCTGTACTATGTGCAGATAGTGTTCTAAGATCTTCGTGTTTTTTTTTTAAATATTTTATTTATATATTTGAGCGAGAGAGAGAGAGAGAGAGAGAGGGAGGGCAGGAGGTGAAGAGGGAGGGAGAGGGACATGCAGACTCCTCGCTGAGCAAGGAACCTGACACAGGGCCCTATCCCAGGACCCTGAGATCGTGACCTGAGCTGAAGTCAGATGCTTGCTTACCCACTGAGCCACCCAGGCGCCCCTAAACACTTTGTAACGTGTGTGCTCCTCAAAACAATCTTGTGAGGTATTATTATCCCCACTTTTAGTATAAGGAAACTGAGTCACTGATTGGTCGAGTGATCTCGGGTAAAATAGTTCCCTTGATTAGGGGTCAAGGAAACCCCATCCTTAGAGCGTGAATGTGGACCACAGTATATCTGGTCAGATCTACTAAAATGGTATGTCCCTTGTGAGGGGCCCTCGAAGGCCAGTGTCATTCTCCAGATCTGTTTGACCTGCTGCCTCTCTTCCTGGTGGCGGCACCTCGTTTCTCAGCACCCTTTGTAGTGAGACGGGGCTGCTGCCTGGATTCAGGGCAGTGGAAAATGAGCCCAAGGGTGGGCTCCACTCTCAGGCCCGGCCACATGGAGGCCCCTCGGAGCCACACATCAGGGATGTTGGGGACCAGCAGGCAAAAGGACCTTGTATCGAAATCACCGTTTGGAGAAAAGCTGCTCCCGCATCAGCCACAGCTGTCGGGGACTAAATGCTTGTCGGCCAGAAATGAACTCCTTCCCCGTTTGGTTCATCGTACGTTTGGTGGGGGGTGTTAGAGGAGTTGGGTTCGCTGACACAGATTCTGAAGAAAAGCAGATTCCTCAGGGGAAGTGATTCAGAGCAGTAGGGCCCACTCCGCGTCGCTGCGTGGGGACTCCCGAGGGGCGACAAGGGAAGACAACCCAGAAAATACAAATCGATTTCCTGTCTCCTCGCAGGGACGTTCCCACGGTGACTTTGGGAGCGGCCAGGGAAGGGTGCCAGGAAGCCACGTGCGTCTGGCGCTCTGGAGATGGGTGCTGAACCGCACGTCGGTGGTTTGAGGCTGTAGACGGTTTGGAAGGGGCTAGGGGGTCAGTTTATGGCTGGAGAGGACCTGGGGCAGGAGGCCTGGGCTGTGCGTGGGCTCACCCTGTGACTTTGCACCAAGGGGCTCCTTCCCAGGGTTCTGAGGGTCAGGAAAGATGTGCGGGGAAGCCCAGAGCTGCTGGCTCATTCCAGGGACCTTTATCTTTCTTCCTTTAAACTCCCTCTGTCCCGTGTGGCCAAAATGCACATGACGGCTTTTGTGCTACTTGGAGATTTTCAGAACTTTTCAGCAACCAGGAACCTTAAAGAGGGCAAACCCAGGGTACCTATATGAGGCAGGGGAAAGCAGGCGCTGTCTTTGAAGTTGGGAGTGGGAGGGCCCCAGAGCCCCCCACCCCCACCCCAGGGTGCTTCCACACTCCACCCCGCTTCCCAGCAGCCCCTCAGTTCCTCATACTCTAATGTGAAGGACCTTTGGCTGGGACCTGGGTCAGGAGGGGAGAGAGGCCTCTGAGAGGCACCCAGTCCTTTCTGAGATGGTGAAGAGGAGACTGATATGTCATTGAGATTCTCATGTTTCAGAGCTACCCAAAAGTGTTTATGGCAAAAGTGATTAAAAATTGAATTATTTGGGGGCTTCCTGGGTGCCTCAGTTGGTTAAGCATCTGCCTTTGGTTCAGGTCATGGTCTCAGGGTCCTGGGATCGAGCCCCGAATCGGGCTCCCTGCTCAGTGGGAGAGTCTGCTTGTCCCTCTGCTTACGTGCTCTCTCTCAAAAAAATCACAATTTTTTTAATTTTAAAGATTTTTATTTTATTATTTTGGATGGAACTGGAATGGGAAGACACCTGTTTCCTTCTTTAGGAAACTGTTACAAAAAGAAGATCAGAGATTGGGAGAAAGGATGATTTTTCTGGGAGGAAAAAATGTAAATAAGTGTAATTGTCTAACAGTGGTGAGAGTCTTGCTTGTAGATGTTCCTCCTGCATTTTGGGAAGTTGGAGAATCTATAATATCTTCAATTAAAGTTTTCCTGAGAATCCCCAGCTGACTCGGGGTGGGGGCATTGTCCTATGTGAAGATTCTGAGCTTCTGTGAGTGAGCAGACCTCCCCTCCAGAGTGACATAAAAAGCAGTCTGCACCTCCTTCCTGATTTGTCTGTAATGAAACTTGCTTTTCTCAGGTCCCAGCATTCGAGGCAGATAAATATGTCCCCTTTCATTGGCTCTTACTAATACTTCAGCAAGATTTCCCATGTGCTTTCCTTGGCTGGCTGGGAAACTGGACCACAATTTACGGCATCTTAGGGGACATGTGCGTAGAATTCCAGTGGGATCCCGGAACAGAACCTAATTGGAGATTAGAGACCATTGCGGTGTGAAGCTTTTCTTTGAGATCGAAAGAGGTGCATGTTATGCAGATATTAGCAAGTGTAAGTTCACACTGTCTATTGAAAATGTATAGACTCATTATGGTCAAGAAGGCTGGAAGATAAGACGTAGCTTTTGGGAAAGATACAGGTAAATTCAGGAGGTGGCAGATTACCCCAGGGAAACTCGAATGGCTAAAGAGTATGACCCAAACTTTTTTTTTTTTAAAGACTTTATTTATTTATTTGACAGACAGAGATCACAAGCAGGCAGAGAGGCAGGCAGAGAGAGAGGAGGAAGCAGGCTCCTCGCTGAGCAGAGAGCCCGATGCGGGGCTCGATCCCAGGACCCTGAGATCATGACCTGAGCCGAAGGCAGAGGCTTAACCCACTGAGCCACCCAGGCGCCCCTGACCCAAACTTTTAAAAAAGATTTTATTCATTTATTTGACACACAGAGAGCCATAAAGCACAAGTGGGGGGAATGGCAGAGGGAGAAGGAGAAGCAGGCTCCGCTGAGCAGGGACCCTGGGATCATGACCTGAGCTGAAGGCAGACACTTAACCGACTGAGCCGCCCAGGCGCCCCCTGGCCCCAACTTCCAAAGATGGTGTATGAGATACCTTTGGTGGGAAGGAATGAAGATCAGCAAGTGTCCTTGATTCTGCTTCTCAGGAAGGCATTGTGATGTGGTGCCCAGGACTTTGGAGACAGACACACACTTGGTGCCCTCCCGGCTCTGCCGCTAAAGCAACACCTCCAGAGGGCAGCTGCAGGCACCAGGTGGCGTCACACAGGGTCAGACACGGGAGGCACTCAGCCACGTACCCCTTCCACCATCTTGCTGGGTGTGGAAGAGCGGTATCAATATCCCTGCTGCCAAAGGACCAACCAGAGTGACGTGTCCCATGGGGCACGCCGGCATTCCTTCACCCCTTCAGGTTACTGGCAGCAAGGCTGGAAATTTTAAATTGCCTGGGAAAACGAAAGCAAACGGCTCCAAAAAGGAGTTTCAGAGCGCAGACTTCATACTGTGTTTTGAGTGCATTTCATTCATTTGGCAGATACTGACAGGGCGCTCATGCTCCGGGTGCTGCTGCACTAGAAACGGACTTGAGAAGTTAGCAGGAGGGGGCTCCAGCCCTCAGCCAGCACGGAGTCGATCAGTGGACGCGGGTGACCGACAGAGCACTGTGACGTGGAGTACTAGGTGCTCTCATAAGAAGGGTGTGCTCGGAGCTGAGGGAACACTCGGGGGGAGCCAGCACCAACACTCGGGGAGAGCTGTGGGAAACAGGATGGATGCAGATGGCTCCAGGGGAAACCAGAGAACTGCTCAGATCCCTGCTTCTTAACAGCTCCAAGTGCCCGCTGCTTCAGAGATAGAGTGGGAGCTGGGCGAGCAGGGAGCTGGGGTGGGCGTGGCGATGCCCGAGTTCCGACCTGCAGCCCCTGTGCTGATTCACCCGTCTGTTAAGGAGTACAGTGACATAGGATGTCACCAACGGAGGATCTTCCCCTGCATCCTGGTACTGGGAAAGCACGCGAGGGCTGCAGAGCTGAAAGCAAGAGTTGGTAGTTCTAGTACTGTGTGCAGGGTTTTAAAAACTATACACGGGAAAATATCCGGTCTTATTTGCACGTGTTTGTGTCATGCACAGTTTTTAACTGCAATCCTCCTTTTACCTTCTTCCCTGTTGTTAAGACTCTCCTCTCCTCACCGCTGCCTTTGTGCCTGTAATCCCTGTTGACAGCCTGGTGCTCATCCATGAGCACATTCGCCCATATCCACGCACGCACGGGGCTCTGTCATTGTTTGAAAATACGGGCTCATTTTATCTACCTCTTGATCTAGTGCTTCCCATTTAATAATCCCTCATGCATAGCGTCCTTCTGTTTTTATCTTCATTTTTATAAAGAATGGCTGCTCACCTTTTATCAGGTGCCTTTATTTTTTATCAAATACATTTATTGCTATGGTCTTAGAGTTTTTTCACAGTTAATTTAGTGATGAGGTAAATCTTATTGATTTTCTAGTCTTGAGCTCCCTTTATTTTCCTGGAATAAATCCAAGTTGGTGTCAGGATATAGCCCGTTGATAGATGCCTGACTTCTGTTATTTGTTAACATTAGTTCAGTTTCTGTTAACTAATGGGTCCTAAGCCAGATTTGTTAATAGCTTCCTCCCTCCTCCCTCTCAGGTTTGGGTATTAAAATTGTGCTCAGCTTCATAAAGTGAATTGGCTTATTATTGTTTAATTGCCTGTTGCCATTTAACAGTAGAATGATGGTTATCCAGCTGCAAACCTGTCTGGTCTTGGTACTCATCTTCTGAATTTTCCATTCTTGAATCATTTTGATGATTTTGTTTTCCTCGGAAATCATCGTTTCTTCTAGGTTATCAAATTGATTAGTATAAAGTGCCTTGCAATTTAGTGATTCTTTTATTTGCTTTTATATTATGCATTTGCTTTTATATCTCTGTTCCCAGTCCTTATCTGTTTTGCAACTCTCTTTCTCTCTCCTCTCTCTCTCCCCTCCTCCCTGAAACCCCCCCTCCCCATCCCCCTTCCCTCTCTCCCCACCTCCTCCCACACCCCATCTTCCCTTTCTATCTTATCCTTAATAGGGCATGTGAAGTTTTTTCTATTATTTCATTAGTCTTTCATAGAAACAACTTTGAGTTTATTTTGCCCCTCTTATATTTTTTATTAGTTTAAAAATTTATCTTTATTATAATTACTTCCTTTCTTTTGATTTATTGAGCTGCCCTTTTCTGATGGGTTTAAATGAGTACAGTTTCTTTTATTTAAAAACATGTTTGAAATTGAAGACATTTGACACTAAAGTCTCCTTAGAGTATAACTTCTGGTGTCTTCTGTAAGTTTTGGTATGAAATAGTCTCCTTTCTATTGCTTTCAAGATTTTCTTCAGTCCTCTTATGATTTCTTCTTTGATTGAAGACTATTATTTCTTAACTTGTATGTAGTTTCAATTTTTTGTTACCTAGCTATCTAATTCTGATTCTACTGGATTGTGATCAAAGAACTGTTCTTTAAATCTTTACTTTGGAAGGCTTGTAAAGGTTTTCTTTGTTGCCAAGTATGAAATTAATCTTTACAAATATGGCTTTTCTTAGGTGTAAGAAAGAAATGTTTTCCGAGGGAAATAAGGATGTCTATTTTCTGTGTGTCCTTGTTTTTCCCTCCTTCTAGTAGATACTCCCATTTGAAAAGCTAAAATTTTACCTTGTTATTGCATTTTTAGAGTCTTTAGGTATTATGTTGTTAGATGTATACCTGCTTATACCTTTTACATCTTCTTTCCAAACTCTGCCTTTAAAAATGTCCCTCTTCATCTTAGTACCTATAACTTTAGACCCAACTTGTCTGTGATGAATTTTGCCATTCCTGCTTTCTCTTTTGCATGGTATCTCCTTGCCCAGTACATTCTCAACCGCTTTTGCCATTTTAAGTACGTTTCTTGAACAGCATGGATCTGTAACCCCCCGATAGGCGCTTTGATTTAGTAGAAGAAGTCAGTCTGTACACATTTAAAGTAATGATAAACAGTCATGATTTTATTCCTCCCATCTTATTTGGTTTGTTTTTATTTTCCCCATTTCTGATGTTTTTAATCAAGTTCATTCTTTTTCTACTTGATAAATATAGAAGTTCTTTGCATTTTTCGATAACAGCTTAATTGAGATATAATTCACATGCCAAACCACTCACCCATCTAATGTGTACAATTTAATGGCTTTTAGTATAGTTAACTATACTATACTGAACTATTTGCACATTTTTCATCATCCCCAAAAGAAAACTTTAGCCATCACCACCAGTCTTAGGCAATCGCTAATCTACTTTCGGTCTCCATAGATTTAGCTATTCTGGAAATTCCAGATAAATTAAATTATGCAATATGTGGTCTTTTGTGACTGACTTCTCTCAATCAGCAGAATGTTTTCAAGGCTCCTCTGTGTCATTGCACGTATCAAAATTCTATTCCTTTTCAAGGCTGAATAATATTCCACTGGTTGGATAGATCACATTTTATTTATCTGTTCATCAGTTGATGAACATCTGGGTTGTTCTCAGCTTTTTGCTATTATGAATAAACCCCAAACCTTCATGCACAAGTTTTTGTGTGGGCATAGTTTTTATTTTTCTTGGCTATATACACAGGAGTGATATTGGTGTGTCATATGGCAACTCTATCTTCAGCATTTTGAGGAACTACTGTTCCTGTTGGCTGCGCCATTTTCCAAGCCCACCAGCAATTTATAGGTTCCAGCTCTTCACATCCTGCCAACACTTGCTTTTGGGTTTTTTGATAGTAGCCATCCATGTGGGTGGGAGGTGGTATCTCACTGTGGTTTTGATTTGCATTTCCCAAATGATTAGTGATGTTGAGCATATTTTCATGTGCTTATTGTCCCATATATTTTATATATACCTTATATATATATTTATAAATATATATTATATATTTCATATTTTATTTATATTTAAATATATATTTAAGAATATAAATATAGTTACATAAATATATGTTTATATAAATATATAAAATAATGCAAAATATATTTATATATTTATATATACATTTATATATTTATGTATATATTTGAATATCAGAGAAATATGTATTCAGGTTCTTTGCTCATTTCTTAACTGGGTTGTCTTTTTATTTGAGTTGTAAGAGTTCTTCATGCAGTCTGGATGTATGTTCTTTATATATGATCTGCAAATATTTTCTCCCATTTAGTGGCTTGTTTTTTGACTTTGTCAGTGGGGTCCTTGGAAGCACAAAACTGGGACATTTTGGTGGAGTCCCATTTATTTGCTTATTATTTTTTTTAAGTTGCTTGTACTTTGGTGTCATGGCTGAGGAGCCATTGTTAGATTCAAGACCACTAACATTTACCTTTGTGTTGTCTTCTGAGAACATTATCATTTGAATGCTTACATTTATGTCTTTGATGCATTTTGGGTTATTTTCTCTGTATGGTGTGAGGCAGGGCTCCTGTTTCATTATTTGCATGTGGCTGCTTGAGAGTAAAATACTGTTCTTACCCCACTGAATTGTTTGGGACCCTTGTCGAACATCAGTTGACTGTAATTTATTTTCCCTTTTTTTTTTCCCCCATTGAGGCATTTCACGTGCACGTGCATATTATATTTCTAGGAAAAAGGAATCCCAGGATTTTCCCTCCTATGTGGCTTTTTCCTTCTTCATGGTGCATGATGCCAGCAGAATTTTTCTGTACAGTGAAACCAAACTGAGGGGACGGGAACAGGTTATTCTGCCACTTTGCTACATCAAGTCTGGGGCTGGTCATGCCACACTTATTTAACTTGCCCGTGAGGTTCACAGCTCTGTGAACCTCACAAACCCGTGAGGTTTCCCATCTCTGTGGTCATCAATAATTTCAAATTTGCCAATGTACTCCTGCTTTGTCATCACAGTGAGGAAACGGGACGATGACTTTGGTGCAGGGCCTCCTAAGAACCTGGCCTTTGCCTCTCCTTTCAGCATTGTTAATGTTCTTGAGGGCATCTGTGGGACATTCGTTCACACTGTTACTGTGGCACGGAAAGATGGCAGAAAAAGCTGTTTTCCCTTTTAATAATATTTGGTCTTGTTCTCCTTCCCTTTCTCATAACCGAATGTGTATTTCCCCTCCATCATTTTGAAAACAGCATACTGTTCTCCAGCTGTTTTCCCCAGAACCAGACCTTGTGTATCAAGGATCCTTATTTCACTGTTATTATACACAGTCTTAAAGATTTACGACTCTCCTCTTGTTTTACACATGCATACACACGAAGCACTAAATACGGATTTTATCCGAATGGGTAAATGTTGGCCAAGACAGAAGCCAGTTGTGGCGGGAACTTCTAGGATAAAGATACAGTCTGAAGTTTTTGTTCTTTAAAAAAAGCCTTCATATTTTATTAAAAATTTCAGGTGTCCGAATTCAAAAGGTTGACAACACAGTACAAGAATAATAATCATAATATAATATGTCATCTAATAATAATATATATATGATATATAATATATAATATACGTTAATAGTGATATAATAATATATTATAGAATAATATAATTACATATAATTATTATATTATATATTATATAATTATATAATTATATATTATATTACATTTTATATATTATATATAATTATATATACTAATATAATAATAATTTCTCCTGCTGCATAGTCACTGCTGCACACTAGTAAAATGAGATGTTTCTTTTTTTTTCTTTTTTTCTTCTTTTTTTTTTTTTTTAAAGATTTTATTTATCTATTTGACAGAGAGAGATCACAAGCAGATGGAGAGGCAGGCAGAGAAAGAGAGAGAGGGAAGCAGGCTCCCCGCTGAGCAGAGAGCCCGATGCGGGCCTCGATCCCAGGACCCCGAGATCATGACCTGAGCCGAAGGCAGCGGCCCAACCCACTGAGCCACCCAGGCGCCCTCTTTTTTTCTTCTTTAAAGATTTTATTTATTTTATTTATTTGACAGACAGAGATCACAAGTAGGCAGAGAGGTAGGCAGAGAGAGAGGAGGAAGCAGGCTCCCCGCTGACCAGAGAACCCAATGCGGGGCTCGATCCCAGGACCCTGGGATCATGACCTGAGCCAAAGGCAGAGGCTTAACCCACTGAGCCACCCAGGCACCCCGAGATGTTTATTTTCATTTGGGATTATGGAGGGGCAAGGTGTTTTTGGCTCTCCTGCTGAAGTAGGGACTTCTGTCAGTATTGTCTCCACCTTTTTCCCTAATAGTAGCTCTGGAAGATGAAGATGTCCCTTCATCTCCCAGACACGAGGATTTGACCAGGACATGGGATGGTATAAGCTCATTGATACAGTCTCATGAACTAAGCCCTGGTTTATTGCTCACAGTCGTTCTCGAAGTATTTTCAGGAGTAAACTTCAGGTGTTGCCCTTACTCTAATTTTTCTTTCTGAGATTCCTAACTGCAATTGCTACTTCCTGCCGTCACTTGAGGGAAACGAGGCATGTGGCATCGTAACAGTGTGTTTTTCCTTCAAGATGACAAAATCACTCTTGATTTCTGTACGCATCTCGGATTTTCATATACGAACACGGATTTTGATGTCTACCCCGAGGGGATGATACGTACGGTGTGAGGAACACTTGCATTCTCATGACCCGTCACCTTGGTTACCCAGAATTCTCTGGGCCCGGCAGAAAGGCAGAAACCCGGGTGGATTCCTCATTGCTCCAGCAGGCTGTCAGCCCTCAAAGGCCTTCTGGATGTGTTTGTGCGTCGCAGTGTCTGCTGTGTAAGATACAGAAAGAGCACAGTAGTTCAGGGGGAAGATATTTAGGAACACATTTTCCAAGAGGAATCAGGATTCAGTTTGGGTGACTCTTGACCATTTTTCATCTTCTGACGACTGAAAGTGGTAGTTAGTCTACGGTCATCGTTTTAACATCCATTTTGAATGTAACGTTAGTTTCTGTTCACATAAAACTATAAGAATTGTCTTCCTAAAGGGCATTCGTGTAAGGCCTGTTATTTTCCAGCTTGATTAAGGAAAACAAAATTTTTCTGTAATGCTTTCTTCCTACTCTGTATTAGTTTTCAGGGCTGGATTGAAAGTGATTTATTGTGGATAGTGTTATACCTGCTCGTGGAATTTTTTCTGTTCCTGGATTTTTAAGGTGGCAGAGTTGACTTTCTGGTTTTAATTCATCTTCACTAGATGAAGAATTCGCAAATAGGACTTTTTCTTGAAATATTCATAGCCTGGGGGTGCCTGGGTGGCTCATTCAGTTAAGCGTCTGCCTTTGGCTCAGCTCATGACCTCAGGGTCCTGGGATGGAGCCCCGCATCGCATTGGGCTCTCTGCTCAGTGGGGAGTGTGCTTCTCCTGATCTTTTAGTGTTTCTCACCCTCTCAAGCAAATAAGTTTTAAAAATCTTTTAAAAAATACACATAGCCTGAATTAAGTGACTAAAACATTAAATTCTTTAGGGCTATTTGCTTTAGTATGATGAAGGTTAATACATGAAGTAATTCTATAAAGATTATAATTATGATATCATCCAACCTCTATTATTCTGCCTTATATCATTGCTTAAGTTTTCTGTCAGTTCTAACTTCTAACGTTTTAATTATAATAAGTCTTGGCGTGGATCTCTTTGGGGTTCATCTTTTTTTGTATTCTTCAGTTTGTGACTTCTATTTAGTACTTTTTAGTACTTTTAGTACTTTTTTCTATTTGGTACTTTTTTCAGTCTCCTTATTGAAGTTCTCCCTGTGTTCATCCTTTTCTCCCCCCCCCTTTTTTTTTAAAGATTTATTTATTTAAGAGACAGAGCGTGAGTTGAGTGCAAGTTGGGGGAGGGGCAGGGGGAGAGGGAGAGAAGCAGACTCCCTGCTGAGCCAAGCCCAGCTCAGGGCTCGATCTCACGACCCTGAGATGACAACTTGAGTTGAAATCAAGAGTTGGGCATTTGGGGCGCCTGGGTGGCTCAGTGGGTTAAAGCCTCTGCCTTCGGCTCAGGTCATGATCCCAGGGTCCTGGGATCGAGCTCAGCATGGGCTCTCTGCTCTGCAGGGAGCCTGCTTCCTCCTCTCTCTCTCTCTGCCTTTTCTCTGCCTACTTGTGATCTCTCTCTGTCAAATAAATAAATAAAATCTTTAAAAAAAAAAAAAGAGTTGGGCATTTAACCGACTGAGCCACCCAGGCTTGTGTTCATCCATTCTTCTGAGTTCAGTGAGCGTCTTTATGACTGTTACTTTGAACTCTTTATCAGGTATATTACTCATCTTAGTTTTATTAAGGTTTTTTCCTTTTTTTTTTTTCTTGTTTTTTTGTTTGGAACGTATCCCTCTGTTTCCTCATTTGCTTGGCTGTTTTTATGTCTTAGGCAGAGCAGTTCCACTCCTAGTCTTGACGGAGCGGGCTAGCCTAGGGGATGGATCTGGTGGGTCAGCCTTGCCCTGGCCCTTGCTTGTCTAGCGAACCTTTGTGACGGCCGAAGCAGTCTGTTTCTTGTACTCGATAAGTCTCAGTTGTTGGGCGTGTGCCAGGACCTGCCAGTGATCCAAAGCTAGGGGGCGGGGGGATCTCAGTCGGCTCCTGGTTTCAGACTGATTAGAAACCTCACCCATCGCTCCTAAGGTAAGGAGCTACAGACAGTCCCATAGGGCTGCCGTTGTGAACCCTGCTGGCTTCCAGACTAGGCAGCCCAAAGGTTTACAGAAGTAGGAGCTTCTTCCCAAGGAGTGAGGGGTTTGATCCCTTGGGACCTGCAAACAGACCTTGGGCAGCAGGTACAAAAATCAGGGCTCCAGATGAATGTATCCGCTCCTCTCTGGGAGGTACTGGTGAGCTACAGCAGGACCTACGGAGCGTGCAGATGGTGTGTCCTGGGCTCTGCTCCCTGAGAGCACCTTCAGAGCCTCAAGACATGTGGAAAATCTGAAGGCCGCCTCTCAGGCTGAAGCTCTAGGACACGTGAAGAGGCTTTTTTTCCCCCTCACAGGAAATCTGGGAGTGCGTTCAGTCGGTTGTGCAGTGCCCTGGGGTTGGCAGCCGGCCAAGAGCTGTCTCTCTGATTGCTTCAGTCGGGTGGGAGGCAGGAAGAAAAGACCCCGCTGGGGCATCAAGGAGAGTCCCCTGTGTGGTCCGCGCTCACTCGCTGGCTTTAGTGAAGCAGCTGGAGAGTACAGGGGGGTGGGCACGCCCCCCACTTTGGCCGGCACGGGGGGATTGCAAGGACTACACACACCTGCCTGCACTAGCAGCGCTAGCAAGGTGGAAGAAGAGTGCAGAAACGGTGCCCGCCAGAGCCGCCGTCCAGGAGAGAGTCCCAACGGGACCCGCCCCTCTGGCCGACTCTTGAAGATTATCAGACATCTTTTTCACAGCGCGCCGGGGTGGCTCAGCTGACTGGGCATCTGACTCTTGATTTCCGCTCAGGTCGTGATCTCAGGGTTGTGGGATCGAGGCCCGCCTCAGGCTCCGTGCTCAGCGTGGAGCTGCTTTTGCTCTGGTCCCCAGGATGAGCGAGTGTGTGCCCAAGCCCTTCAGGAGTGCAGCCTCCCTCCGTTCTTACAGCCTTCAGGGTCTCCTAGACCTAAGCTCTGCTGGTTTTCAAAGACAGGCATTTTGGGGGCTCATCTCTCTGGTGCAGGTCCCAGTGGTTGGATGTTTGCTGTGGGACACACCCCCCACCCCCCAGGGAGAAGCTCCCACTTTATGAGAGCCCTCCTGATTGTGGGTTACTGCCCTGGGGTGGGGTTTTGGGCAAGACCATGCCTTTGCCTCTCCTGCCCACCTCCACGTGGCCTTTTCTCGTCTGTTGCGGGAGAGCTGTTCGGCTAGTTTTCAAGTCTTTTCAGGGGGAGCTTTTTTATACCCAGCTGTAGATCCGAGCGTCTGTGGGAAGAGGGGAGTTCACAGTCCTCCTATACTTAAATCCTGGACTGCGAGCAACCATAAGTTCTATAGATTGTTTTTTTTTTAAGATTTTATTTATTTATTTGACAGAGATCACAAGTAGGCAGAGATAAAGAGGGGGAAGCAGGCTCCCCGCTGAGCAGAGAACCCGACACGGTGCTTGATCCCAGGATCATGACCCGAGCCAAAGGCAGAGACCTTAACCCACTGAGCCACCCAGGTGCCCCCAACCATCAGTTCTAAAAGGAAAGATATTCTTCCTAAAGTTATCTGGACAACATACTCAATATTTGTAATATTTGGATTCACCTTCATTCTGTTTCTCTCTCTCTCTCTCTCTTTTTTAAAGATTTTATTTTATTTATTTGACAGAGAGAGATACAGCAAGAGAGGGAATATAAGCAAGGGTAGTCGGAGAGGGAGAAGCAGACTCCCCGCCAAGCAGGGAGCCTGATGTGGGACTTGATCCCAGGACCCTGGGATCATGACATGAGCTGAAGGCAAATGCCAAACGATTGAGACACCCAGGCACCCCAAGGCCCATTATTCAAACTTTTTAACAAGGACTTGGTCTGGTAGTTGCTTGGATGAATGTGAGAAGCCATTGCGGGCAGAAGTTGCCCCAAAGAACCTCATTCTCAAATACCAGGTTTAGTGACCGTTAAGCAGAGGCTTGAAGCTGCCATTGGCAGCGGTGGCATGCGTTCTACGTCGACTGAATATTACATAATTGAGGCATATTAAAAGGTTGCTGCTGCGAACATAAAAGACTTTGGGTTTGGTCTTTTAGGTTAGCTTGACCTATTTTCCTCACTTTCTACCTGGAGATTAAAAGACCAGATTCTCAGAGCCAAGAGGAGGCGGGCATGGTTTCCTGATGCGGGCTCAGGCGGGCTCCGAGACCTTTACCCAGGCCATGTCAGCATCCTCCAAAGAGCTTAGCCAGTGCCAGATCTGAGGGAACCTGGACATTCCTGATGTAATGTCGGGTTAAGTTTGAGACTGTTAAAAAATAAGAGATTTCTGAGTCAAAATTCCCGAGTCTCCTTTGAGTCCAGCCAAATCCTGGAATTCTCCAACTTTCCCGTCTCTACTGATTTTGCTTGGCAAAGTAACCTAACCTGAGCCTCAGTTTTCTAATCTGGAAAATGGGGGAATGGTAGCTACCTTACTGCCTTTTTGGAAGGGATCACGTGTCTGTAAAGCATGTGTAGCGTCAAGCCCATAGAAAATCCTCTGTGAACACGCGTCCCTTTCCCTCCCCTCTGCTGCTTGAACCCTTTCTGGCTTTTCTTAAGGGTAAACAGTTATTGTGGGGCTTGCTTGGTCAGTGAGCTCCCCAGGCTTCCTCCCTTTGCGGTGATTACTCACGTGTGTACGTGGATGTCGGTGTCACTTAGAGTCAATCCTCAGGGAATCTGTTGCTCATGAGGTTTGGTTATAGAATCTGATGAGTAATGGTTGGCATTAGTTATTTCTTTTTTTCCAGGAAAGACTGGGGATATCTGAGAAATGAGAGGTTTTAGCTGAACCCAAAGGCAGTTCCCCCCATCAGCAATCAGCCATCGCTCCTGGCAGGGGCTTCTGGGTTGGGGGCCTGCTGTCTTAGAAGGTGAGACAGTCTGGGAGCCCCTGGTCCCCCCACCCCCGCTCTCTCTACACTATATTCCTGTCCAGGTCACCTCCTGTCTTGTCGGGGGCTGGCAGGTGTTAGCGCTGTGCGGTGGGGCGTGAGGTGGGGGCAGTGGACGGGTGGGCCCCACACAGGCCCGCACACAGCGGTGGGTGAAGGGGGATGCCAGGGACTAGCAGTGACAGGGAATGTGGCTGGAGGCCAGAGGTCTCTAGTTTGGGAGATGCCGGGCAGCAGAAGTCCCAGGGCAGGAAACCGAGGAAGTGTGAAGCCCGATTCCTTTCTTTCTTTTTTTTTTTAAGATTTTATTTCTTTATTTGACAGAGAGATCACAAGCAGGCAGAGAGGCAGGCAGAGAGAGAGGAGGAAGCAGGCTCCCTGCCGAGCAGAGAGCCCGATGCGGGGCTCGATCCCAGGACTCCGAGATCATGACCTGAGCTGAAGGCAGCGGCTTAACCCACTGAGCCACCCAGGTGCTCCAGCCCGATTCCTTTCTAATGCCGGCATGCTTTCAGTCTCTTCCACCCTCTGGAAAAGAGCGGAGAGTGAACATCTCACGCAGTGTTTCCTCATTCTGGGTCCGGCCACCACCTCCGCCTTCAGAGGGAAGGGCCCAGCGCTGCCACCATGGGGGCTCTGAGCCGGAAGCCGCAGGCAGCTCCCCAGCCTGACCGTGCCAGGGACCGAGTCCTCTGGGCCCTGTGGCTGCATTCCGGCCTCCGAGCAGGCTGTGTGACAGGGGCCTGCTCTCGGGGCCTGCTTGGAGCCCTGCTCAGGGACTTGCTGCTCACCCTCCTCTCCTGCCCCAACAGCGGGCCTTTGGTGCCGAGGTCCCTCTGGGGACAGTCAGGAGTTCCCCGTGAGGAGAGGCCCGGCTGTCAGCAGCAGTCACCCAGCCTGTCTGCACGCTGAGTCCTGGGCCACCCCCTCATGCCCCCCCATGGGCTGTGAGTGTCGCTGTATCTGACATGTGTTGTCTGCCTCCCACGGTGAGTGAGGGTTGGAGTCAAGATGACCCACGAGGATGCTCACTACCTGGGGGGTCTGTGACCCCAGGGGCTCCTGCGACTCAGGAGCCAAGGCCAACATCCTTTCCTCAGATCATACAACTTGTCCCTGTGTGACAGCCTGCAGGGAGCAGTCCCTCCTGGGAGATGCCAGGAGTCGGGTGGGAGGGACAGAGCGCTGAAGGGGACAGTGGTCTTCCAGTGGACAGTCATGAGAAGTCGCTGGTGCCCCACTGGCTCTGTCAGAATCCCGACCCTGGGCCCTCCTAGCCCAGGGACCTTTCTGAGCCCATTTTCTCATAAAGCGGAGAATATCAAGCAGACTCAGAGGATGGTTGGGAGAATGAACGTGTCTAACGTAGATAAAGTCCCTTGCATAGTGCCTGGCACAGATGAGGTCCTCAGTGAGGGCTGGCGCTTGTCCTCTTACTGGTGTTCTGTAGCCACATGGTGGACAGTGAACCAAACAAGTATTTATTGAGTGTGTCCTCGTGCAGGTACATCAGTGGACAAAGCTGATCCTTGTCTTCTAGAGGGGGAAGCAGAGAAGCAACCATCGGGACAGACAGATGGCCCATCAGAATGGAGGTGTTTCAGAGGGAAGGAACAGCAGACAGGACGGGGGGCTTGGGAATGATGGACCAGGGAAGGGGCTCAATCGTGGAATTAAATTGAGCATACAAGATAGGCCCCATTGAGAAGATAAGTTCTAAGCGAAGCTTTCAGGACACGAGGGAGTTGGCCAAGTGCATACCTGGGAAGTGGGTCTTCCTCCTATCCAGGTGGGCAAGTGGCTAGAGCATGAGGCCCGTGTGGAAGTGTGCCAGGAGGGCAGGTGCCAGGGGGCAGGTTGCTGGGGAGGGAGTGAGGGGGGAGGAGGAGGAGGACTCGAGGGTAAAGGGTGGAGATGGCTCGTGGGGAGCCTTCTAGGGCGTCTTAAGGACGTGGCTCTTGGCATGCAGTCGGAGCCTTTGGAGTGTTCCTAAGAAAGGATGATGTGGCCCAGTGTAACTTTGGAAGAGCTACTCTGGGCACAGGATTGAGATCAGAGCATGGGGTGGGCGGGGGGCGGGGGCAAGCACAGCATGTGGCCCCCGCCACAATCTGATAGGAGATGGGGGAGGAGAGGACACTGCGAGGTGTGCAGATCCGAGGTGTGTGTTGGACCTAGGCCCAGCCGGGTACGCGCATGGACTGGCCGATTCGACCTTGGGAACCGAGCGTTGGAGGAATCCCCGCCAGTGCTGAGAGGAAATAGGCATTGTTTTACTAGAAGTTTACATTCAGTAGTGAGTGAAGGTGCCCTCAGCAGCGTCTTCCTGACCCCGTGCAGTCACGTCCGCTGCCTCCTGAGATGATCGTCACCAGCAACGGCGACAGCAGTACGAGACCAGTGTAGCTGGTCCATTGCAGCTGTCCGAGCACCAGTGTAGAAGCCTGTTGTGGCTGAGATCCGTGGCGTCAAAGAGGTGGGCCTAATCCCTTTCCCCTCTAAGGGGAGCACATGCTGAAGTTGCTGGACCGATGGGAGGGGTTAGCTCTGCAGAAGGACCCTCCTGAGAAGAAGGGCTCCCCTGGGCATCTCCAGGCACAACCTTCTGCTCACTGAATAGTTGGCTCCCTGAGGAGATACCAGGTGGCATCAGCACGACGGGGAGGGATTTTTTGGGGGGGACTAGGTTCACGAGATAGAATATAGGATGCCAATTCAGTGTGAATTTCAGATAATAAATGTGTCAGTGGGCCTGTCCATATGAAAACCTGTTGTTATTTATCGGAAATTCACATGGAGCTAGGCATCCTGTATTACGTCTCGCTAAATCTGGCTACCCTCTCTTGGCATGTTCTTGCTAATTGATGGGCTGCCCCTGAGACGGAGTCTGCCACCTTAGTAACCTGCCAGGGTTGCCAAGTAACAGGACTTGACTTTGAAAGAACCATTTAATCTTGTGGGGAGAAGGTTCTGCTGGGTTCCTGGCTGGGTTGGTCTCCATTGTCTGGGCGGAGAGTCAGGGCCTCCTGCTGAGCTCGGATCAGAGCACCCTGTGTGTCCTGCCCTTCCTCTTCTGTTTTTACCAGATGAGTTGTTCCAGGGGATGAGGTGTGGAACCCCTGCTGGGTTTTAAGTTGTAGCAGATCTGAGGGTGCTGGCCCTGAGGGAGGTCTTTAGTCCCTGCAAACCCAGGACTGGGAACTCTAGGGGTGGAGTCAGGTGCCAGGAGCGCAGAGGCCTTGGGCTGGTGCTGTCCTCTAAGGGCTTATGGTCTGTTCTGGGGAGACCTGAGCATCTGCTCTGCTAGATACCACCTCCTGTCTGAGCTGATCATGTCCCCCCCCACCCCAGATTTATATGTTGAAATCCCAATTCCCAGCAGCTCAGAACGTGACTGTATTTGGAGATAGGAATTTAAGGAGATGATAGAGTTAAAATGAAGTCAGTGTGGGCCCTATCCAGTACAACTGTGTTGTTACGAAAAGAGATTAGGAACAGATACCCACAAAGGAAGACTAGGAGAAGACACAGGAAAAAGATAACCATCTGCAAGCCAAGGAGAGAGGCCTCAGGAGAAGCTATCCCTGCCCACACCTTGATCTTGGACTTCTAGCTTCCAGAACTGAGGGATGACACATTCCTGTTGTTTAAGCCCCTGGGTCTGTGATACTTGTTAGAGCAGCTCTGGTAGATGACAGTCCACTCTACAAGGAAGTGTGACAGACCCAGGAGTCACCAAGGCAGGCAGGCGGGACTCCAGGGGCTGAGGGAGGCGGCCTCAGTGGCGTGTGCCTCTCAGGCCTTTGCCATTTGGGACCGTCAGGAGCCTGGGGATTTCCTGGGACCGGAAGCGCCATGTCAGAGGGAAAGGTGAACCGTGATTCATCTGGTCCCCAGCCCGGGCCTTGGTGGTTCCTGGCCAGAGGGCCCTGGAGCTCATCCTGGGCACTCTGCCCCCAGAGCCAGCTCTGTGATTTTTCAGGCTCACAGCTTTGGAGCTAGGTTCTCCCTGGCGGCGTCTTCGTGTGAGCGCTACAGAAGGCAAGTCACGTAAGGAAAATGTCAGCCAGCTCAGAAGCTCCGAGACTATTGATCTTCCAGGAGGAGATTGAACTCCTTTATGTGTTTTAGTTGTAACATCCCTGCAGAAGAGTGCACGATTGTAAGTCACAGCTCGATGCATCTTTGCGTATGTGGGTGCCCGTGTGTTCCTGGAGGAGGTTTTGAAAATAATATTGTCCTGGAGCTATTTTTATGGCAGAGATATCTTTGAGTAATTAGAATTCATAAATACATCCTGGCCAGTCAAAAACTAGGAATTCGAGGGGTGCCTGGGTGGCTCAGTCCATTAAGCATCTTCCTTCAGCTCAGGTCATGATCCTGGGGTCTTGGGATCGAGTCTCACATCGGGCTCCCTGCTCAGCCGGAAGCCTCCTTCTCCCTCTCCTTCTGCCCCTCCTCTTGCTCGTGCTCTCCCTCTCTGTCTCTCAAATAAATAAAATCTTAAAAAAAAAAAACTAGGAATTTGAAGACTTGGGTTAATTGGAGGGGGAGACAGCAAAACTTGATTCTAGGTTGTTGGTCTTGTAGAATTTCTACTTTTTCCATTTGGATGGTATTGGGGAGATTTTTGCTTTAGATTCTGTAGTTAGGGAAACAGTCTCCTGAACTTAAATTGGAGAAGTTAGCTGGTGAGGTTATTAGCAAAGCCAAATGGTAGTTCCGCTCAGCACATCAGTGTGGCTTGAAGCCTGCCCTCCCCTCCCCACTGGCCTTACAGGAGCCTGAGCCGACCAGACAGGAGGGGGTTTCATCCGCAGAGGCAGGGTTGAAGGTGGCGAGGTTGACGGTTTCATGTGGGCATGTAGACATGTGTGTGCATGTGTGTGCACATGTGTGTGTGCGCACGTGTGTGTGCACATGTGTGGGTGGCCGTAGACCTCAGGAGAGTCTCGATTCCCTCTCTCAGCCACAGAGAGCTGAGGATTTAGCATAAACCAAAAGGGAACTGTGTGTCCAGGAGCGCCAACATGCCTCCTAGCCATCAACTTAGAAAGGACCCTGGGGGGCGCCTGGGTGGCTCAGTGGGTTAAGGCCTGTCTTCGGCTCAGTTCATGATTCCAGGGTCCTGGGATTGAGCCCAACATCGGGCTCTCTGCTCAGCAGGGAGCCTGCTTCCTCCTCTCTCTCTCTGCCCACCTCTCTGCCTACTTGTGATCTCTGTCTGTCAAATCAATCAATCAATCAGTCAATCAATCTTTAAAAAAAAAAAAAAGGATCCTGGGGTGTAACTCCGGACCCCTAGACATGGTCTGTAGGTGCATGAAGTTTCAAGAAGCCCCATCTGATTTACTGATTTTAGAGAGCTGAGTGAGTGTTTTGCATAGTACCTTATGAACAAGCTTGTTACACTCATCTGTCTGATCCTCAACGGCCATGCCACGGAGAGGCTCTACTCCTGGTTTAAGGGATAGAGGCTCACACGGGCCCCGAGAAGCCAGGTGCACCCTGGGTTTTGCAAGCCTGGAGCCCAGGGTCTTCTGTGGCACCCCTCGTGCATGCTGTCCTCTGCCTCCATGGAGCGTCGTGGAGTCCATGTGGAAGGTCACCAACTCTGTGAATGGATGTGTACCGCCAGAGGATCCTGGGCACACCTTAGCTAGGGAGGCTCGCCACCCTCTATTTTTATTAAAGATTTATTTATTTATTAGAGAGAGAGTGTGTGTGTGTGCATGAGCAGGGAGAGGGGCAGGTGGGAGAAAGGGGAAGCAGACTCCCCACCAAGTAGGGAGCTTGACAATGTGGGGCTTCGGCTCGGTGGTCCATAACCCTGAGATCCTGACCTGAGCAGAAACCAGGAGTTGGATGCTTAACTGGCTGGCCAACTGAGGCGCCCCTCCCCACACCCTATAGAGAAAACAGTCCTGCAATCCCAACGTGGAGACCCCAAAGGGGGCAGGAGCTTGGGGTGTGGAGGAGGCGCTTGGGGAGAAAGTGGGGGAGTGAGGAGGAGACCAGAGGAGTTGGGGTGGGGGGAGGAGAAGTAGGAGCCATGGGAGTCAAGAGACGGAACATCTGCCTTCCTGGCCCTCAGACACCGCTGCTGAGCACAGCGGAAGGACGGTCCCTTGGACGTTTCACGGGGAAGTCTGTGGGGGCTGTGAGGGTGGCTGGCGGAGTTCACCCCGTGTGCTCTCTTGGCTCACAGGCGTGGGTGGGAGGGGGCACCTTACCTGTTGTGCTCTGGAAAGAGTCCCAACCAAGGGGTAGGTGGTCTCCAGGGAGATTAAAAAGAGAGTAGCACATTTTGTTGAAAACCTGGGTAAAGCATATGGGACTGGTTCTTTTGAGAAGCCCCAGGTAGGGTTTGAATGAGAGAAGGCTGGGATTATGGAAGATTTACAGTCCAGCCAGGGAGACTGAAAGAGCTAGAGAGGAAGGAGCGGGCTGGAGCCAGGGTTGTGGGGCTGTGGCCAGGGGCGGGCTCTGGGGGCTGCAGCGGTGGACTCTGCAGCCAGGAGCCTGCAGGGGGCAGAGCAGACCCTTCAAAAGCCACCCGGATTAAGCAGAGTGTGGACTGGTGGGGGCCACAGGGGATAGCCCCTCTTTTCTGAACTCCTTTCTTGGCCTGTCATGGATCCTGGGACTGGGCCAGAGCATCTCGGAGCAGATGTGGTCCACGCTCTAGGATGGCCAGACCCGCCCAGATGGGATGTCACAGAGTCGGTTCCTCCTTTCCTTTTGTCCGCCATGCAGTCTCCTGAGTTCTGGTGTCCCCTGTCACAGCATTGACCTCACATCTGCCCCGGAGCACACACACTCCTCCTGCCTTTTCCTCCCCAACCCCTCTCTCCACAGCACCGCCCTCCTCACCTCCACAACACCCCCTTCTCTCCACCCCCCTTCAAACTGACGGTCCCCTCTCTCTCACCACCCACCTGCTGCTCTAGGTTCTTCGGTTAAGCTCCGTAGGGTCTGGTGCATTAGTCCCCAGGCCCCGTGGGGTGAATGGCAAGGCTTGGAGGGGGACTTCCATGGATGAGATCCCAAGCTGGAATGGGAGTGTGGGTCAGAGGAGGAGCCCTTCAGGCCCTGGGGACACAGGTCACGGACAGGGGCCATGTGGACCCAGTAGGAGGTGGGGGCCCTCGGGGCCACAGAGCAATGGTGTGGGTGCTGGAAATCTCGATACTGCTCTGGTAGAGGATGGGTTTCCGAGGTGCTCTGGAAGGGTGGACGAGAGGATAAAAGGGTGGGACAGAGTCCTGGTGAGGCTGTGCTGGGCACCACGCCATGGTGCTACCCTCTGGGGCTCTTGTGAGTGAGCAAGACAGTGACAAAGCTCTGGGTGCTTTTTCACTGAACTTTGGCTGGGGGAAGAGCTGCCGGAAGTAAAAGACATTTGAAGCTTTAACTTAAAACAGGCTCAGATGGTGGCCTGTCGTCAAAGCCTTTTGCCTCACCGACTGGGCTTTGGCTGTCCCCAGCCGCTGGTTCCCACCCAGTGGGTCAGACTGCAAAGTCATCCCAGCCCAAGACTCTGGTGCCGAGCGGAGGTGGGCCCGGGCATCCTCATACCCTGCAGCTTCCTCTTTAGGGCCATCCCCGCCCCCATTATACGGGGCTCTCCACACTTCTCAGCACAGCCCTGTGTGGAATGGGGACCAGAAGGCCAACTGGAGTGGGTGTCCAAGACCAAGCCTAACATGTGTCTTCTGTCCTTTTCTGAGTTTCTCTTCTCTCTGTCTCACTGCAGTCAGCACATGCTATGGGTGTAGACTTTCCTCGTGAGGGCTCAAGCCCTGCGATGGAAGGGCCTGGTAGAAATCCTAGTGGCAGTTCCTTTCTCTGCTCCAGCCTTCAGGACCCAGGGCAAGGGAAGGGAGCAGGAGGCAGATGGAGAAGCAGTGTTTGATGCCGATGCAGGTGTGGTCCTTTGCGTCTGAACGTCCTCTGTTCGTTGGCCCTGGGTAGGGCCCCACCCTGCACCACCAGATGAGGGATCCCCTGGGGGGATTGGGGCACCAAGAAGATGCTCAGCCTGGAATCAGGTGTTCAGCGTTCATTGCGTTAGAGATAGAAATCCCTCAATTCACAGACAGAAGGGAGCTGAGATCCCGAGAGGTTAAGTTCTAGGTGTAGACCCGGCCTGACACCACAGCTCCCAGCTCGATCCACGTGTGGGTGTGTACACACTGTCTGGAAGGCCCCTCGGGGAGTGGGAAGGGGCACGTGTTGCCTCCTTGGGGATTCCCCAGCAAACCACAGCTGGTCTTTGGTCAAGTTACTGTTGGTCCCCAGTTAAGAGGAATAATAAGGACCCTGGGGTGCTGCGTAAGGCCAAACATGGTTTTGATTGCAATTCCATTCTTTAAAAATTTTTTTTTAAAGATTTTATTTATTTATTTGACAGAGAGAGATCACAAGTAGATGGAGAGGCAGGCAGAGAGAGAGGGAGGGAAGCAGGATCTCCGCTGAGCAGAGAACCCGATGTGGGACTTGATCCCAGGACCCCGAGATCATGACCTGAGCCGAAGGCAGCGGCTTAACCCACTGAGCCACCCAGGTGCCCTCTTTAAAATTTTTTTATGTTAAAATGATTAAAATCACGATTGAGGATTGGTGGGGGAGGGGACTCCTGGCAAAATAGTCTTTGGAGCCATTTGGGTTCCCTTCAGTTTTTTAAATTGTCACCGATGTGTGAAATCGAAAAGCCCGTAAACACGAATGCCTCCAGCGGCCTCCCCCTCCCACTGATCAGGAGGGTCCTCTCTTGGCCAGAAGCAGGAACGAGCTCACTGGCCATCTCCAGGAGGCTCCGCACCTCCTGGCCTCGCCCCATGTGGGGCTTCTCTGAAGCCCGAGGAGGGCCCGCTCAGCAGCTGCGATCAGCACCTTGCAAGTTCACCAAGGCACTTTAAAAGAAAAAAGTTCAAAGGAAGTAAGATTCTCATTTGGGTTTTGAGATCTGGGTATGAAGCTTCACAGTCCTGGTAAGCTTCAGTCCCGCCTTTTCCTGTAAAAAGTTCATTTCATCTGTGCTCTTTTCTCACCACATCATTAAATGAGCGAATGCCCAGCAGGATGCCGGCAGCTGGCACACCGTGGCCCCCTTCTCTGGGGCAGGTTCGGGCTGCCGGCGAGCCTGGAAGAAAGTCACGCAGTTTGTGGCCTCAATTTCATCTAATGCTGTCTTGAGGATCAGTGCCAGGCGTTTGGTGCTGCTTAATAATCGTAAGGGCCATTCTATTTACGGGCTATTAGAAATGGCACGGGTGAGGTTTATTTCCCTGGAAAAGAGCACACCCTCTTAGTTGCGCCAAAAGGACCCCAGGAGCCGTGTTCTGTGGATGACCAGGCACCGCTCTTTGTCCTCGCAGGAGCACGCGGTTTGGTCCCAGAAGGTGTTCTAGTACAGAGAGGAAGGCGTGTTGTAACTTAGCACATAGGCTTTGACCTTGGGGGGATGGGGCGGGGCTGGTGTTACATCTGTACAGGGTGTTACCATTTCCACGGACGCTGGTGTCCTCTGTGGGTCGCGCCACAATATACGCCATGTTATAAGGACGCCATTTGAGAAGCCATCTCTCTGTAAACCCTCTGTTACCTCCCTATAGGGAAGGACAGAGCAAACATGTTTTTTCCCCTAGGAGAGAAAAGGAGGGGGCAGCATTGGAAAATTGCTAAATTGTAGTACCATATGCAATTTCTGAATCTTTCCTGAGTGTTGTGATGACCAAGAGCGTGAGTCAGGACCCTGTATGAGACCCTCACTTCGCCTGTTGTGAATTGACCCCCATCTGCTTTGTTTTAGATGTCGGCTGTCAGTGACGGACAGGCTGGCAGTAGCTCCCCACTCCACTCACTCAGCACATACATACTTGGGAAAACCCTGTCCTTGGCGATGAGGCCCTGCTTACCTGGTGACCTACTAAAGCCGGTCACTCTGGCCAGTCGGTGGGAAATGGAGGTAGAGAAGCCGGCCCCCAGCCCCTGCTAAAACCCACGCCCGCCGAGTCGGCCTCACAGCCGCTGGGAACAGCAGGTGCAAGCTGGGCTCCCTGGAGTGGGCAGGTGGGGGGTTGGGGAGTGGAGGCAGGAAATGCTCCGATAGTTCTGAGCCCCGATCACTGCTCGGGGCGACATACCCCCTCGCTTTAGACTTAGTTTGCCCTCACTCTTGTCGAAGCCCAGCAGCAAAGACAGACAGGAATGCAACTGTTGCCGAATAAATGAGGGTTGATTGAGTTTGTTGCCGTGAGGACGCGCCCCAGACTGGCTGGCTTGGTGGAGGGGCACTGGAGGGAGCTCGGTGCAGGGATCGGGCTTCTGCTGGGTGATTTTCCAACAGGTTTGAGGAGGCCGAGGCCAGTTCTACATTGGGGGGTGTCTGGACCCATCAGCAGGAGAGCGCCTCGTCCATTTTGTCTGGAAGGTAGAGGATTGCCGTGGGGCTGGGATGGCACAGTGGTCACCAGTGGTAGACGGAGCAGAAGACGCTTAGATATTCTGATGGTTGCAAAGTGCCCCTCCGCCTGGTGTCCCCCCACACCATGGGATGGCCTCATCTGATGCTTATTACATCCCAGGGCATCCTAAGTTCGGCGGGGAGTATCCCAGCCCGGCTTCAGCAATTTCAGGGCTCTGTTTGATTTTCTTGCTTGCCCACCTCCTCTGGACACTAGTTCCCTTCTTTATAATGGGGGTGGGGGTGGATCCCTGAGGCTGGTCGGAAATGCAGTTTGAGAGCAGATCTGGGTCCACCCCAGGCCCCCTGGGTCAGCAGCAGCACAGTGAAGTCCCATAGAGGTTTCTAGGCGCGTATGAGTTTCAGGAACCCTGCTCATTGTGCTTTTGTGTGTTCAGTGAAGGGAAAGGATCTGAGGGATGGCAGTCATCTTGGCAAAGAAGCCTGGTCGAATGTCTGTCCTGGATCTCTCCTGGTGCCACTTTGAGATAAGATGGCATGCATAAAATAAATGAGGACTGTCTCAGCCATTCCGCTTAAAGCTGGTGGTACGTAAAATTGTATTACCGTGAGATAGGTGGGGTTTGTGTTGGAAGCCCAGGTGCCATGCTGACCTCACCCTCCTGTGAGCCATTTCTCCTCCCTCCTCCCTACAAAAGCTTGTCTTGACACTTGAGAAAGATCTAATAAAGTCTTTCTGGGAAGGTGTTCATGCTAATGCTGTATTTCCCTACCTGAGCACTCGGGGGTGTTTTAACTTTTAACCAGAGACAAGGGTCTTGACCCAGAGGAGTGAAATTCTAATGATGGAACTTCTAGAATTTCTACTGCTGAGAAACTTTCCATGGTAAAGAGAAGGGCTGTGGATGCCAGGCTCATAGTTTACCAGCTGTGGGCAACCGAACAAGACTGTACAGACCCAGCTGATGCCTCCAGGTGAAGCTTTTGCCTTCATCATCGACACCCCCGATCTCACAGAGTTGGGTCATTCGTTTGTTGCCTTGAGGGTACGAGGGTGACCAGCCATCCAGGTTTGCACGAGACCAAGGGTTTCCTGGGATGCAGGACTCGCAGCCCTAAAACTCGGTTGGTTGTAGACAGAACAGGATGGTTGGTCGCCAGAGAGTGGGAGAAGTGCCTGTTTGGAAACATGTGCCAAGGTTAAGAGCCCTTTAAATGTCAGAAGTCGGTCCCACCTCACTGTGAGGATACCGGCCTGCTGTTTAAACTCGAGCTGATGGCAGTGAGCTGGTGTGGCTAGCGCTTCCGAGCTCACTCACTGTCTCCCGGGAACCTCATGGTGCCTGATCTTGGGAGTGACACAGAGGCAGCCTCTGCAGCCAGGGGCCTTTGAAGAGCTCTCAGCTCTGCGGACATTTGAGAGCGAGCGCCATGGCTCAGAGCCCAGCAGAGCTGTAAGCCCTTGACCGTCAGCTGGTTTTTCCTGGTTTTTACCTCCATTCCCGACTTCTCAGACAAAACCTGTTCTGGGGGAAGGCACTCTGCGCTTCTGCCTTGCGGACGAGAGGCCTCTGGGGCTGACAGGGTGAGCAGAGATGAGAAGGGAAACGGTGAGAGAAGCCGAGCTGGAGACGGGCAGCACAGGCTCAGCCCCCGGCGAGGTCAGGAGTTACCAGCGCTGGCGGCAGAGCTCGGGGAAACGGCGGCGTAGTTGTCCTTTCCAGGCAAAAGCGCCTTTGTGTCCAGTCAAGCCATGGAAAACCTTCCTGACTTAAAAGGGGTCAGCGAGCTTTATGGCCAGGCAGATGCCTGCTTTCTTTGGGGGACATTTTTTGGAAAGAGGGTGGGGGAGGTGACTTGACACCTGGGGAAGTACTGGATCACGTATTTCCACCACTTCGGTCTGGTTTAAGATTATCATTGAATGTCGTGTTGGTAAAACCAGGAGGCGGAGTAGCCAAGGAGCGGATGTGTGTTAATACTTTTGATGTTTTGACTTCGGCTAGTTTGGGGAAAGGTAGGTTTCTGACTGCATGGGTGGGACTTGGGAAAAGGAGAGGGGTTCTGAGGGCTGTGTGATTTGGAGGCATGGCCCGGCCTGTATACAACATGCAGTGGGATCGTGTGCAAAGAGATGAGTTCGAATCCTGCCTCTGGCACGCAGATCTGGGGTCTTCGGGCAAAGCCTCACCCCTCCTGTTAGTGCTTTCCCTCTGCTGAGCACACACGTGCTAGGCGTTCTGCCGGGAAATCACCAGATGTGCCCTCAATTCAGCCTCACGGGTATGGGAAGTCGTTCTCTTGGGTACATTTTACAAATGAAGAAGCAGAAACTTAGAGGATAATAGTGACTCATCCAGCATCTTACAGGGGGTAAGGGCAGAACCAGGGTCTCGGGGCCGTTGGTCATTTATCATTTTTTGCCTTCAGAATAGGAGTGATTCATGGGGAGGAAAAACCCGGAGGTTCCCTTCCCCGTCTCCTTTGTTCTTTCTGTGTTTCATCAGTCCTCTGCAAAGCTGTTTTTTGTTTCCAGGAGGGCAATTCAAAATGGAGGCATAGTTAAGACCCTGAACTCACCTTCTCTCATGAATACACCAAACCTACAGCTACGTGTGGAACGTTCCCTCTGAAAAAGCCTTGAAAGCTATTTGAACAGCTCTCTCACAACCGAGGATAAAAGGCCACATCAGAATGGCTAGGAGACACAGTCTTGCCAAAACCCTCACCCCCAGCACAGCGGTCCATAAGCAGGAAAGATGTCACAGACCACCGATCACTTCCCCGAGGAGTGAAGGGTTCAAGTCCAACCTCACGCACCCCAGCCCTTGGGACCTGCACTGGGGAGATGAGCCCCCAGAACTTCTGGCTTTGAAAACCGACAAGGCTTACACCCAGGAGACCCACAGGGCTGTGAAACCGAGACTGTGCTCTTATAGGGCCCATGCACAGACCCATTCTCCCTGGGGTGGCGTGCAAAAGGAGCCTGTTGCAAGTGCTTAGCCCATATGGGAAGGAAAGTCACTGACTACTTTTTAAAGCATCTGCTGGCCGGGCGGGAATGTGGTGTAAGTCTCTTCGGGGAGTGGAGGTGCTTGGTGGTTACCATGTCCACGCTCTTCCTCTGTCTTGCTTGTGCGGCCTGTCCTGGCCCGGTGCTTCCTTGTGGCTCCACGCTGCTAAACGTGTCAGGCAGGCATGCCCGAGCGCAGGGCTCCCCACACCCCTGCCAGAGCCAGCGAGTGCAGGCAGCCCACGCAGGGAACCCCTCCTTGAACACGTGGCTCTGGTGCCCAGGGGGCTTGTGTTTCTGGGCCCCATAGACCTGGGACAACTGGAGAGGCAATTCTCGGCAGGCCGTCATCCCCAGGACACTGCAGAGACAGCCGGCTGACACTTACTCCAGGCCCTCTGTGACCAGCCTCTCGAGCCTGGGAGAGACGGCAAGCCCTGTGTTGGGCTCCCTGTTCAGCACGGAGTCGGCTTAAAATTCCTTTCCTCTCCCTCTCCCCCTCCCCAGCCCCACCCTGCCCACTCCGGCATGCTTGCTCCAAGGAAGGGAGGAAAGAAGGAAGTAAGGGAGAAAGAAAGGGAGGGAACGGACAGCCCGGCATCTGACAAAGTTGTTCAGTATCCATTTATGATTAAAAACTGTCAGCAAGGGGCGCCTGGGTGGCTCAGTGGGTTAAGCCGCTGCCTTCGGCTCGGGTCATGATCTCGGGGTCCTGGGATCGAGTCCCGCATCGGGCTCTCTGCTCAGCGGGAAGCCTGCTTCCCTCTCTCTCTCTCTCTCTGCCTTCCTCTCCCTCTACTTGTGATCTCTCTCTGTCAAATAAATAAATGAAATCTTTAAAAAAAAAAAAAAAAAAAAAAACTGTCAGCAAGACAGGTGTAGAGGGAATGGACCTCACCGTAACAGCCATACGGATAAGTCCACACCTAACGTTACATTCAGTGGTGAAAAGCTAAAAGCTTTTCCGCTAAGACCAAGAACAAGACAAGGATGCCCAGTCTTGCCACTTTGATTTAACAGAGTATCGGAAATTTTAGCCAGAACATTGAGGTAAGAAAAGGAATAAAAAGGATCCCTATTGGAGGAAGTGAAACTGTTGGTACTTGTAGGTGACATGATTTTGTAGAGAGAAAACCCTAAGGACTCTGCCAACAAACCATCAGAACTAATAAATATAGCGAAATTGGAGGATATAAAGTTAATATACAAAAAGCTGTTCCACTTTTGTACACAGAAAAAATGAACTATCAGGGAAATTTAGAAAACTGTTCCATTTACAATTGCATCAAAAAGAATAAAATACCTGGGAATAAATTTAACCGGAAGAGACCTATACGGTGCAAACCACAAGACGCTGATGAAAGAAATCGAAGATACAGATACATGAAAGGATGCTGTATGCTCATGGCTTGGGAGAATCGTGTTGTTAAAATGTCCATATGACCCACAGCAATCTATACGTTTGATGCCGTCCCTATCAGAATTCCAATGACATTTTTCACAGAACTAGAACAAACCTAAAATCTGTATGGAACGGTAAAAGATCCTGAACATGGAAACCGTCTTAAGAAACAACAGCAAAGCTGGAGGTATCACGCTCTGATTTCCAACTGTAATACAAAGCTATAGTAATCAAAACAGTATGGTTTTGACATAAAATCAGATGCGTAGATCAAGGGAACAGAATAGAGAGCCCAGGAAGAAATCCAAGCAGGTGTGGTCCATGAATTTATAACAGAGAACCTGAGAATATGCACTGGGGAGAGGACAGTCCCTTCAATCAATGATATTGGGAAGACTGAGCCACTGTTTTATTCCATGCACAAAAATTAACTCAAAATGGATTAAAGATTTGAATAGGATACCAGAAGCCATAAACTCCTAGAAGAAAACATAGGCAGTAAGCTCCCTTGTTGTTCCTGGCAATATATTTAAAAAAATTTTTTTTTAAAGATTTTATTTATTCATTAGAGAGAGAGAATGGGAGGGAGCATACAGGGAGAGGGAGAAGCAGACTCCCCGCTCAGCCTGACGTGGGACTTGAGCCCAGCACCTGGAGATCAGAACCTGAGCTGAAGGCAGACGCACCCCGGAGGCAATGGCATTAAGCACGAACACGTGGTCTGTATCAAACAATAAAGCTTCTGTCCAGCAAAGGAAACCATCCACAAAACTTACTGCATGAGAGAAGATCTTTGCAAATCATATACTCAATAAGGGCTTAACATTCAAAATATGTAAAGAACTCCTAGAAATCAATAACAAAAACCGACCTGATATAGAAATGGGCAGAGCATCTGAACGGGCACACGAAAAAGACACACAAATGACCAACAGGCATAAGACAAGATGCTCAGTATCTCTCAGCATCAGGGAAATGCCAGTCAAAACCGAAGTGAGATATCATCTCACACTTGTCAGCATGGCGGTCATTGAAGAGCGAGAAGTAACAGGTGTTTGGGAGGATATGAAGAAAAAGGAACCTACATGCGCCGTTGGTGGTAACGTAAGTTGGTGCAGTCACGGTGGGCAACTGTCTGGAGGTTCCTCAAAAAACTAAAAACAGAACTATATGATCCAGCCATTTCAGTTCTGGGTAGTTTTCTGAGGAAAATGGAAACATCAGTTTGAGATAACACGTGCACTCCTATGTTCGTTGCAGCGTTACTTACAATAGCCAAGACGGGGAAGCAGCCTGAGTATTCATCGATGGATGAATGGATAAAGTTGCAGCACATAAATACAACGGAATCCCACTCGGCCATTGGAAACAATGGAATCTTGCCATTTGCAACAACGTGGATGGACCTTTAGGCTATTATGCTGAGTGAAATGTCAGACACAGACAGATACTGTGCGATCTCTCTTATACATGGATTCTAAAATACAAAATCTGCCTCGTAGATGCAGACAAGTGATTGGTGGTTGCCTGAGGGGAGGGGATATGGGGGGCCTGGCAAAATGGGAAAGGGAGTCAAAAAGTACAAACCTCCAGTCATTAAGTAAGTCATGGGGATGTAAGTTACATCATGGTGACTGGAGTCGTAATACCGTATTGTATATTATGTAACTAAATGGTATATGGTAACAAGGAAGCTAGATTTATTGTGGTGATCATTTTGCAGTGTATACAAATACAGAATCATGTTACACACCTGAAACCAATGTTGTGTGTCAGTTAGACCTCAATAATATTTTTTTTAAAAACTGTTTCCAGGGCGCCTAGGTGGCTCAGTGGGTTAAGCCTCTGCCTTCGGCTTGGGTCATGATCCCGGGATCCTGGGATCAAGCCCCGCATTGGGCTCTCTGCTCAGCGGGGAGCCTGCCTCCCTTCCTCTCTCTCTCTGTCTGCCTCTCTGCCTACTTGTGATCTCTCGCTGTCAAATAAAAATAAATAAAAAATCTTAAAAAAAAAAACAAAACAAAACTGTTTTCAGAAATACCGGTGTCGGTCCAGAGCCTTTCCAGGTGTCTCAGCTTAGTTACTCTTCCCTGAGCCGTAGTCGGGACCCAAGTTAAAGGACTGTTATTAAATAAATATGTTTTCAGTCACTTAACTCAGCTTTGCTCTTTGCAAAGGTGACAGTTAAAATTACTGCCTTTTATTATGCCCATCAGCCTGGCGTGGCAAGTGGAATGGGCTTTCTTTTTTCTCATGATATATTCATGCCCAGCTTTGGGCTTGAAATTTTAATCTCCTGCACAGGGGACTTTAGGATTTGGATGCAAATTCCCCCATAGCTCACTCTGTCCTCCTGTTTGCTGAATCACAGTGTCTTCTGGCTGTGCGGCCTTGACTTTGAATAGAGAGACAGATGCTTGATAATTACAAGGTTTCCTTCCTACGGTAGGGGATTGGCAAGTAATTGCTTTGTTTTTTAAGGGAGAAATTTAAGCAGCATTTTAAAGAGCCAGACTCACAGCTTTTACATGACAGGAAAAATGAAGTGAACCCTTGAAATATTTCCACCTTCCTTCCTGAGGCAAAAGGGGTTTTGGAAGAGGAAGCCTGACTGAGATTCCATTGAAGCGAAGGGCAGGACAGGAAAGTCCCAAGCCACTGTCAGGGCCATCTTGGAAGGGCACCACGTGTTGCAAGTGTGCTGAGTCAGAGTCAAGTTATGCCCCACTGTTTTCAGGGTATATAAGGAAGACTTTTTGTTTTGTTTTGTTTTGTGGGTAAAGTTAGAAAATACAAATAAGCAAAAGGAAAAATACACAAGTTTCCCACCACTCTGAGCTAAGCACTGTTTACATTTTGGTAAACATCTTTCTAGATGCTGTGCATGTGTGCACGTGTGTGTATGTGTGTGTGTTTAATTTAAAGATGAGCTTGTACTCTATTATTTGTAAGCTTATTTTCCCCCTGTTTAAGATTATATAGTAACTAAATATCTTTCAGTAAATATATAGTCTGGGATACATTTAGTCGAAGAGGACTCCCCTCTTAAGATCATTGATGAAAGTTGCCAAATTTCCGTCCCATCAGAAGTAGGAGTGTCTGTTTTCCCAAGGCGATTCTGGCAGTTACCTTTATAAAAAATCTTTGATAGTTTGATAAAAATAATTGTCACCTCATCACCAGTGGGCAATGTGCCTGATACTTGTGGGGTTAAATGTGAATTCATTTACTTACTAGCCTTTTGTTTTGACTGTGCAAATTGTTTAGGTCCTTTGTTTTTCCTTGAGGTGGTTTGTCATTTTTCTACTTGATATGGTAAGAACTCTTGGTATATTTAGATATTAAGTCTTTAAAATGGTTACAAATATACTTCACATTTCCAACATGATGTTTTGTCCCAGCATTTGATTATGTTCCAAAAGCAGGAAGAGATTTTGAGGAAGGAAGCCTGAACTGGGAGGGTACATGCATGGTAACTATAGAGCCTTTTCTCCTCAACCAACATGGAAATCATTGCTTAGGGAAAAAGTGGGTTCAGGGTTCTCACTGAACAAACCTAAGCCAAGGTAGTGTTTCCCTGCTGCCTTAGGGTTCCAGAGAACCTCACTGAACTTGACCAAGGGCGTTTCCCAGTTTTCTTTATTTCTTGATGCTGGATTATTTTTGTTTTTTTTGTGTTTTGTGTTTTTTGTTTGTTTGTTTGTTTGTTTTTAGAATTTGGAGCTGGAAGAACTTTTAATTTTTTAAATAAATCTTATATCCTAGTGGATGGGTAGTAGTATATATGGAGTCTCATTTCTATAAAATCATAACATTTCTAATTGGAGAGCAGGGACATGGACCAGAAATGTGCTCTGAAGACATTCATGTTTCTAAACGACCTTACTTATAACCTCATTTCCAGGATTCATTATTTCTGAGCCAACAATAAATTAGCCTTACTGAAAGTAACTTTCTCTCTTGACCCTGATTTAGTTGCTTTTTAAGGAGCTGGTGTGGTTTAGATTCAGAATTAGAATAAAGGACGAAGCAGGCAGAGTCCAGGCTGGCCCCAGATGGCCCCCAGACTCGGGGAGCAACCTCTAGCTTCTCGGAGCCCAGCAGGCTGGCGGTGGGCATGCAGGGCCGCCAGAAGGCTGTGCCGGCACGCTTGGCTGGGCCCTTGGGGCAGGTGGCTGAAGCAGGTGCTGGTGGGGAGAAAGAGGCTCACCTTTTTTGGCAGGAAAGGAGCCCTCAGCAGTATTTTCCACCTGCTCTGGGGCTCACAGAGGCTGTGAACGGGATATGCTTTCAGTACCTTCTTGAACAACAAGAGGGTCATTCTGCACCAAAACAGGCAGGGCTGGCTGACTTGCTGAGGACATCCAAGGAGGGAGATAAGGACAGAGGCCCCTTATCTCCAAGTAAACACGAGCAGACCACAGTGAAAAAGCTAAAATCTGTACCAGAAAGGTGTAAAGTGCTTGGGAATCCAGAGGAAGGAGTGCATTTTGTCTGAAGACAAAGACAATAGGAGAAGTGTCCTGAGGAAGGTCCCCGCTGAGCTCGGTTTTGCAGTCGGGTAGAGAATGGATGCATGGGGCTGGAGGGGGCCGGACGGGTGTGCTCTCCTGAGGGAACGGCGTTGGGCCCAGGCTTGGAGACCTGGGTCGTCCTTTACACTGGGGTCGGTGAGAGTGACGGTGAAGGAGAAGTAGAGAATGAGATGGGCAAGGTAGGAAGGGGCGGCTGGCACTCTGTACTGGGTGCCGGGCTCTGTGGAGTGTGGAGGCCCTGGGAGGGCCTCGGCTTGAAGGGTGGTGGTTTTTGGACCAATGCAGAGGCTCCCGGGCTCCCACAGCCAGGGCTTCACCCAGGTTGGCAGTCAGGGTGCTGCTTATACCGAAGTGGGTGGCGGTCGAGGCACCTGCTGCACGCTGTAGGGCAGGGTCCGTGCAGGCCAGCGGGGCAGTGTGCTCGCGGGATGGGTGAGCCCGGACATCCACCCCCACTCCCCCCACATCCCCCTCAAGGATGCAGAGCCTGGGTGTACCCGAGGAGTGTCGCTCCCTGCAGTGGCCATCACTGCAGTGAAGAAGGCGACAGTGACCTCAGCAGCCCCAGGACAGACACAGGGAGGAGAGCAGCTCCAGGTTCCAGGCTGGGGCAGTGTCAGCCGCTTTCCCCAGGGACACCTGGCAGGGAGGCTGGTGGCACTTGCTGGCCCTGAGGGGTATGAGGAGCATTTGTGGGCCGTAGGATTGTCCTGTGGCTGAGCCTCTGCCAGGGGGGTGAGTTGACAAGGCAAGCGCTCTTGGTGCTTGGAGACAGAAAATTTGGGATCTGTTGGGGTTCTGACTTTATAGTTCATGTACCTTCCTCAGTGTCACTCAGCCTTCAGGTTTATCTGTGACATGGGCAGAGGAATAGCTGTTTCTGAGGTCTGACGTGAAAATGGGAAGAGACAACGTGTGTGGCAGTGGTTTATGAACTGTAAAGCGCTGTGCGCATGGAGGGTGTTTTCCTCGTTGTTGCTCCTCTCTGCAAGAACCCGCCGGGGCTGTTCTGGCAGGAACCCCCTCACCCCTCGCCCCTGCCCCTGAGCCGCCCACCTGCAGCTCTGTGCAGAGCAAGAGTAAGAGGGAGGGCTGGGGTTGGGGGCTGGCCTGGAGGGCTACAGCAGGCGGCAGGTGGGGTCTCCGTGTGCCCTGAGGGCCCCGCTCTGGGAGGCGCAGCTCCCGGCGCCTGGCTGGGACACTGGTTGGGTCTGAGTTAGGAACTCGCATGGGGGTTAATTTCTCTGTGAAATGAAGTAAAGGAAAATGGCTTGAACCTACTGCTCGTTTCCTCCCCATGGCTTGCGCCCACGTGGGGCTTTTCCATGCCTTATTACCCGGGAGGGCCATTTGGTTTAATTATCTTGGGAGGCATCCAGCACACGTACCTGGCTGGCAGTGGGCTCCTGTCTGCCCTGGGACAGAGGCTCCTGGGTTTGCATCCTGAGTAGCACGTGCCCCTTGCCCAGCAGGACTAGCCAAGCGCGGCCACCGATGAACTGGAAATGGGTCACTGTGGTTACGCGTACGGGGGCCAGACTTTCAAGGTTCAGATCCAGCCACTTTGACAAGTCACCGAGTCTCCTGCTTTAGTTCCTTGCATCTCTAAAACGGGGACAGAAACTTCTTGAAGGGTAGGGTGGAGACTAAATGAGCTGATATGTATCAGGACTTAGCACTGGCTTTTATTTGGAGATGCTAAGGAACTGCTGGCTTTTTAAAATTCAGGTATCACTGGCGTGTAAGATTAGTTTCAGGAATACAAGATAATGCTCTGATATTTGCATATACAGTGAAATGATCAGTGTAAGTAGTTGACATCCGCCATACATAGTTACAGTATTTTTTTTTTTTTTTTTGGCCTGAAAACTATTAATATCCACCGTCTTAGCAACTTTGCGGTACATAATACAGTGTTACTAACTACAGTCACCCTGCCCTGTAGTACATCCCCAGGACTTACTTCTTTTGTAACTGGAAGTTTGTGCCTTTAACCTCCTCTGCTAGCTGTTTCGATGATCGCAGGAGAGGATCGGAGCGCAGACGGAGCAGTGAGGGGCTGGCTGGGCTGCAGGACGAGGGACAGTAGGAATACGTGGAACCGGGCGCGCTGACTGCGCTGACCAAGGGCAGGAGGCCTGACTTGCCCGGCAGGTCGGTGAACAGGAGCTGCTCGTGTGGCCGCCCCCACCGGAATGGCAGGTGCAGAGAGTGAAGGTAGAAACCCCTCGGGGAGGAGCAGACCAGACCTGCAGAGCCTTCCAGAAGGAGGCAGCCTCTCTGTCGTAGGCAGAGTGGGGCTGAGGGGCATTTCTAGGAGGGCTGTGGTGTGATGACGGTTACGCTGTCCCATGTGAAGCCTGGCACTAATGATGGTGGAGCTGGAGAGACTGACTAAGGGCACTTGGGAGCCTCTCCTGGGGAGGTGCCGGGGACATTGGCGGGAGCAGTTGTTCTGGCACTGGGGAGTGGGCTGGGGGGCGGGAGGGTTGAGAAGAGGGCCCAGGGAGGGGATGGTTGGGATGGGGTGCTGGCCACTGGCAGGGAGAGCAGGAGCAGCGAGGGTTGAGTGGGTCACCCGTGAGGCGATCCCCAGGGGTGGACATGTAGGTGGTCAGCCCAGAGGGCGGCTGGAGCTGGGGTGAGGGGCGGAGGTCACAGATTGAGGACTGCGGCTGGCAGTGAGGCAGCACAGGAGGCCCTTCCGGGTCCTTCCTCTTCTGGGGCGGCTTTACGGGCCAGGAAAAGGACCCCCAGTGGCTTGGCAGTCAGATCCTTCCCATCTTGTGTATGTCACCAAGGAACCCGGACAACAGCTGTCTTGGGTTGATTCTCAGCGGTGTCTTTAACCATAAAGGAGGCTAAAGTCAGCCCAACCCGCAGAGCTACAGAGAAGGCCAAGGGAATGCGGGCCTGTGAGAGGCTCCTCATCTGCACGGAGCTCTGGGTCCGGCCGGCATCCAGCCGCAGGGGAAGCCTCTGTGCTCGGGCTGCGTGGCAGCTCAGGAAGAACTTTTACGGGGACATTTGTCCCTGTGAGGTTTATATAGAGCAGAAAAGGAGCAGGTGGGAGGTTCAAATGGAGGTGAAGAGAGAAGCAGCCCCTTCATGTGAGGAGCCACACGTAGACGGGATTTAACCCAGCCCCACCAGCTCCTGGCTGTACCCCGAGTGCTGTGCCTTCCGGGACACTAGAGAATGCATGAGTGCCTGTGGGCGAGCACGTGTGACCTGGCCCCTCCGCTGCAGGTGGCTGGGAGGTTTGTGTCTGCAGAGGGAGAAGGAGTGGCAGGTATGGCCGTGGAGGGTGAGCCATGAAGGGCACTTTCTCTCCTTTGCACTCAGCATGAGCTTTACAGCAGATCTTACTAATGAAAGAACCACTTGATGACCCCTTTTATTATAATCCCTGTAAAGGAGTTGATGGGATTCCTTGGTGCTGTGTTAGGTCCTGTCTCTGCAGAGAGGCGAGGCCGTGGAAGGTGGGAGCAGAGGGAAGGCCATGTCCTGTGTGGGGGACTTAAATCGTCATCAGAATGGGAGGCGTGAAGCACCTGGGTGGCTCCGTCGGTTAAGTGTCCGACTGGTGATTTCGGTTCAGGTCACGATCTGAGGGTTGTGAGACTGAGCCCCTCCGGGCTTCGAACTCAGCAGAGTCGGCTTCAGGTTCTCTCTGTCCTTCCGTGGTTGTGGCATACCAGGCCCGCGCTCCGCTGCACCTGCAGCGTTTCATTTCGTCCTCAGGATCGCTCTTAGGGGCGGGTGCTGTCCGCTTTCCCACTTTACAGATGGGGCAGAGCCGCCTGGCTGCTGCCCTCATGCCCCTCGCACAGAGCATTCTGGAGATTTTGCCGTGTCTCAGCTTCGTGCCCAGCCAGGCTCTGTGGTCGAGTGCTCGGTTCTCAGGCAGAGCTGTCTCAGAAAGGCCCTTCCATGGCCAGGAACCAGGTCCTGTTCACAGTGTTGCTGGCCTCATTGTCATTCCAGCCGGGCTGTCCCCAGGGGCATCAGCCTGCCTTTGCAATGCCGTTTCTTCTTTGTGCCTGTAGCAGTCCCCGCTCCCCTCTCCGATTCTGCAGCCCCAGGGCCACATGGCATCGGGATCAAGACCGAGTCATCTATGGGACTTCTGTCCCCTGTGTGCTTGGGGATAAGGCACCGTTGCCACCATTACCTCAGGGAATTTGCTGCATCAAAACCCGGCACCTTGCACCCGTGCATGTAGGGTTCTGTCCCATGGTGGGGTGACCGCACTTGGAGTCAGGAAGGGGCTTTCCCTCTCCCACCCCTTCACCTCACTTAGAAGGAATGAGATTTCCTTCAGTGAGGGCTCGCCTTCCTACCTGATGCTCATCGTAGCTGCTGTTAACTGAGCACTCAGTACACGCAAGGCACGGCGTTCCCAAGAAGTGCTCAGATGTCACCGTCATCCCCCTCCCACCATCCTGTGAGTGGGACAGTTTTAGCCCCTTCTTATGGCAGTGGCCGCAGACATGAATTTAGGGTTGTTTCCTGACTGGGGACAACAGCTGTGTGTTTTAAAGAGCCAGAAAGACCCTTAGATGGCCTTAGTCCAACCCCTTCATTCTGCCCACCTGGGAAGTAGCCCTGTGCCCGGCATCGGGCTGCTCCTCCGTGGGGACACCGGGCTGGCACCTTCCTGTGTCTGTCTGCTGCTCCCCACCTCATGCTCCGCCCCCCGCTGGTGTCCGCACACACTGCTGGTGCCTACCTGGGCGGCATGGGGCAGGCACTGTATCAGGTCCTGGCCCTGCGCTGTGCATTCACAGTGACCCTCGGGATTGGCATGCGACCTCTGAGTCATGGTCACGGGAACAGATTAAATGACGACCGTGCCAGCCCTGGGGGCAGCTTCACACCAGGCAGGGGCTACCAGGGGAAAAACCGGGGCAGCTTCTGTTGGCCCACTCGTCAGTGGTGTGGATGGTCCCTCTGTGTTCTGCTGTCATTCTGGAGCGCTCTGGAGGAACCCCAGAGTGTGGAAGGAGGAGGTAAGGCGAGCAGAGGCCAGGAGGCTCGGGCTCCGCAGAGACACTTTGGACGAGCTCCAGGTTGGTGGGAGACGGGGAGCAGCACCTCCCAGCCAGTTGGAATTCTCTCCTTAGTGAAGTGTGCTAGGAAAGCCGCTCACAAAGCCGCTCTTTGAAGCATCCCTTTGGAACGGTGACTGCGTAGAAAGGAAGGAACCTGCGCGCCCCGGGTTGGACGGCTCCTGGCGCTCTGCGCACGCTCTGCTCTGCCGGTTCGTGTCAAACCAGGGGGCTGTGCCTGACAACAGAATAATGAGGTCAGCGGCAGGAGGAGTGCCCGTCGCGCCTGAGCACGCTCCGATGTGTCCTTACTCCCTTAGCCCTCCCCGCCGCTCTGCCGGGCAGGTAGCCCGAGTCTCCGGGCCGCATGGATCACCAGTGGCCAGATGCACAGCCAGGCTCTTGCTGCTAGCGTCTGCGCCCTCGGCCACCAGCTGTCGTGGGAGGGTGGCAGGGTTCACACAACCGAAACCCGTGATACAGAAGTGCCCGCAGCACTTCCAAATGTGTACCAAACGGGTACACGTTTGGGGAGGGAAGGGAGACGCTCCTTCCTGCTCTCTGCCCACATCCTCCTGGATATTTTTTTATCTTTGTGAGGTTCTTCCATCCTCTAAGAGAGAGAATGAGAGAAAGCTCAGATGAGCTCGTTGTCTTTGAAAACGCCAAGTCTGCCTGGCCGTCTATGTATCTCACACGTTAAGGGATGAGGAAGGTAGGGGATTATCTTCCTTGGTTCATCTCCAGCATCCAGGGAGGAAATTTCAGCCGGCGCACCTGCTCTCTGCCTTTAAGGCCACTGACAGTTGGCACGGAGTGTGGGAGGAGCTTCCCTGCCTCTCTGGCACCGAGCTAGAGCTGCGCCCTCCTCCCTTCTGCGGGCTTAGCCCCGCACCCCTCCAGGCAAGGCTCTCCTTGCATTTTGCCTGCAGCTGCTAACAGCTGCCTTTCCTTCCCAGAGTCTTGACAAACAATACCCCTGCCACAAAGAGGAATATTTATAACCAGCACAAAACAAGTGTTTGCTATGTTAACATTTTTGGGATTCTTTGATTTTTTTTTTTTTTTTGTAGTCTCATTAAAAATTCATCCCCTGAGGTCTCTGCTGTTTTCAGTCTCCATAAGTTTGGGGTGTTTTTGTCTGTCTGCTCTCAGGCCTTCTTTGAAATGTACATAGGGGAAGGAGGAAATCCCAAAGTGGAAAGGGGGGCTGGAAGCCTTTGGAATTATCTGGAGAGAATTCACTGCAGCCCCCTCGACATGGAGGCCGGGGTATCAGGCAGGGGACACTCCAGGCACGGAGCTGGAGCTGCAGGCTCTGGAAAGGTGACCTGGGACCAGAGGTCCCTCCTGCTTCTCACGGACTGTTGTGACCTTCTGTGTAAGGAATGGAGAGTGATGTCTGAGGCAGCGAGGCCACGGCACACAGGATATCAGGGAGGGTTCTAGAAATCTCCGAGGCCCTCTTTCTAGTCTTGCAAATGAAACCACCCTTGATGTTGAAAGGGAAGTTAGAAGGACATCAGGATCTCCCCCGCTGTTCTTTTTCTGCTTCTAAAGGCCATACATTGAATGATATCATTTGTTACCAGAAATCATATTCAGAGAAGCATAAAGAAAAAAATGGAAATGACTTATAATCTTACCATTCCAAGGTGATATCATGGGAATGCTTGACTGAAATCTTTTCCATCATTTAGAGTTTACAGACCCTTTTTTGTTTAAGTTTGGACAATACCATTTGTACTGTGGTTTCTAATCTTTATTTAAAGATGGTCTCGTGACAGTTTTCTTATGCACTTAAATAGTCCTCAAGAACATTCCTTTTTAATGTCTAGAGAATTGCATATCACGAATGTTCCCTATTTGGTGACATTTAGTTTATCTGGACTGTTTTTCCTTTGTAAAACACATGTACATCTCTGAATATTCCCTTAGAATAACATCCAATCTTGTGAATGCTTCAGAAAAGCTCATTTCTCCTTAAAAAATTTATGCCTGTGTGACTCTTTTTTTTTTTAAAGATTTTATTTATTTATTTGACACTGAGAGAGAGAGAGAGAGAGAAAAATCACAAGCAGGCAGAGAGGCAGGCAGAGAGAGAGGAGGAAGCAGGCTCCCCGCTGAGCAGAGAGCCCGATGTGATGCGGGGCTCGATCCCAGGACCCTGAGATCATTACCTCAAGGCAGCTGAAGGCAGAGGCTTAACCCACTGAGCCACCCAGGCACCCCGCCTGTGAGACTCTTGATTTTGGCTCAGGTCATGATCTCGGGGTCCGGGAACGGTGCCCCACGTCAGGCTCCACGCTCCACGGGATGTCTGCTTGGGGATTCTCTCCCTGTCCTCCTGCCCTTCCCTCATGCTCAAGAGCGTGTCCACGTGCTCTCTCTTTCTCTCAGTGAATGAGTAAGTGAAGGAATGAAATGTTAGGAGTTCTTACACTTGCATAAGCAGTATGTTTCTGTGAGCTCGAGATCATACTGGGGCTGGTCTTTGCCATATGTGTGAACGTTTGGGGGAGAGTGTTGTCTCACGTTGTCCTTCCCCACTACGCGTGGCAGATGCGTGGCCCCAGCTCCCTGGTCACCTCCAGCCTCAGTGGGCTCGGCTCGTCCATCCCAGAGCCACCCTGCCCCTGGCCACAGACCTCGCCGTCCTCCTTAACGTGTGCGCAGGCGGGTCCTGCCTACTCACGTTGACGCAAGAGCCGGAACCCGTTTGCTGTCTCTGAATCAGGGGCTGACATCGCTTCTGAAGAGGTGTGCACAGCTCTCGGTTTACTCATTCCCGGGGTGGGGGCGGTGAGTGGGCAGGTGTAGGGGAAGCGCCATGGCTGATACCGCGATCCCCCACGCTTCACCCCAGTCCCTGTCATTCGGTAGTCACTCTGCCATCTACCACTGGAGCGATCTAGGAAATTGAAGCCTTTATTAAAAGGAAAACTCCCTCAGGAAGGGTCCTACGTGAAGGCATGACTCGCTGGTACTTCAGTTCTCAGTCAGGATCCTGGCAGTGCTGCAGAATTTGGGTCATGGGGGGCGTGGGGGGGGGGTTCGCCCTGGAGAAAGCCTGGGCCAGCTGGAGGTGGCAGGAGAAACAAAGCCACCTGCTCCGGGTCCCCAGAACCTCCTTGCCCACACCTCGTTTAGACACAGTGAGGGTCCGGGGAAGGGACCCACATCTCACGTAGGCTGATCGGCTTCCGTTCAGCAACTGTGGTGTGACGGGACTGAGTGGGATAGTAGCTTCCGTTCCATCACCACTTAGCTCACGGGCCGTTGCAGAGAACACCCCTGTGTAAGGAAGATGTGAAGTTAGGGTTTATATGGAAGCGTGCCAGCCTTCCCACATGCACCCTGATTTGAAGGGTTTCGTTTGAAGGGTGCATTCTGTGTTGTTAGCATTTCCGTGGGTTACTCTCCAGGAGGAACCTCTTTCTCAAGAAGAGAACATTTGTGGGCTGATTGGGGAAGACATTGACGGCATTTGCTCGGTATAGAGTAGTGTTCTGTGCCTCTGTGTAGCTTCCCCTTCTGATGAGTCACTCCGGCTTTTGTGTCTTTATGCATGAAGATTAGGAAGAGGTGTATGTGTTTTGCCATTGACCTTTTTAGCGTGGGGTTGCCTTGCCCGGGAAGGGGATGTGGAGACACCCAAGAGCTACGAAAGTGCTTTCTAAATGGGTTCGCAGTACAGTCTGGTGGGAATCTAATCCGTCGGAAGGGGAGTGCTGAGCCGCCGAGGACCCTGCTTTTTCCATCATAAGCGCCCCAGCTTGTTCTTTCCTGACTTATGACCTTGGAAATGCAGTTGCCTGGGCTTCATGGGCAGTTCTCCCCCTGCTGTCTGTCTGCCTCTGCCATGGCTGGGTAGGGCTTCTCCCAGTGGGAAGCGTGCCCCTCTCCCCTCCACCCTACCTCGTCACCCTCCCCATCCTCCGTGCTTTGGCACCTGCCGTGAAGCGGCATGTGGGGAGCTTCCTGAGGTGGTGTGTGTTCATGGCAAGGCAGCCACGTGGGGGACGGAAGCAGCCTGGGTTCATACCCATGCTCGGACCTTGAACAGGTGGCCCAAGCTCTGTGTGTTTCCACGTCTGCAAAACTTCCCTTAGAAATGTGGTGTCAACGTACATAAATCCCTATGGGCACATGATCACCTCTGAACTAAGGTTAGCGTCCCCTCCCCACACCGGACACCTCAAACTTTGGTACCTTGTGGAAATAAAGAATGTACCTCAGAGGCTTCCTTCCAGAAGGAAGAATCTGCCTTTTGTCCAACTTGAACGAATCTGTTGGGCACGGCACAACACACTCTGGGTTTCTATTCTTAAGTTCCTTGATGCAGTGGCCTGGGGCTAGGTGGCCGTCTCCTCTGTGTCATCCTCAAAGAGCAGGTGTTTCTTAAACATCCCGGAATTATTTAGGATTCATGTCCCAGCAGGTTCTTTCCAGTGGCCAGAAGCGGGCCCCCAGGACTGATTCAGGGACGGCCCCCACTGGCCCAAGTGAAAGCTGCCGCTCTTGGCCAGGGCTGTTTTTTCTCTGTGATGCTTGCATTGTTTTAAGAACCTCACCCTGAAGCAGCCTACTTTGAAGTTTAGGGGAAAAAAACCCCAAAATATTGCCATAAGAAAGGGCGATTGCAATGGCTTTTGTGTTAGCAAGTATCAGCCGCAGTTTAGGAGATGGCACGGGTGAGCCTCAGAGCGTGTGCCGGTGAGACAGCCACCGGTCCTCCTGATCTGAGCTGGGCTGTGACCCTGGACTGTGTCTGTGAGTGCCTGGTCCCATCCAAGCCCAGACTTGGAGGCTTGCGAAAGTAGGCCCACATTTATGGAGCGTATTCTGGAAAAGAAGTAGAATGAGCTCCTGCGTCTGGGGGGGGGGTGTCTTCCAGCTAGTACGTGGAGTTGGATCACAGATGGGCAGTCTGCGGGGAGGCTCTTGGTTTTCTCTGCCTCGTTTCTGTAGAGGCCTCCGCAGCTGTTAGCTGCATGTGTTGGGTGGTGTTGTGGGGGCCATCAGAACTGGGAGAATCTTCCAGGAAGAGGTACCACAGTGTGGTGGTCAAAGGCATGGACTCAGGCTGAGCCATTGGGCATGGATTCTGGTTCTGCCCCTTGCTGGTTGTTGGCTTAGGCAAGTCCCTTACCCTGGGACTCGGTTTCCTCATCGGATAAGTAGGGGGTCAGTGATGGTACAGATCTCTCAGAGCTGTCATCCTGGAATAAGTGAACAAAGTTACCATGTATAAAGCAGAACGCGCATAAAACAGAAGTGATGTATATGTGTATGCTAAACAAAATACACATTCTTCCGTATTTACTGAAAAATAAATAACCCCCCCCCTCCGCAGCAACCCTTGTGGAGCTGGACTTGGGGCGTGTGACCCTGAGAAAGGAAAGGCTCTAGGAAGGAGAGGATGGAAGGAGTTGCCTCCACTCAGTCACCGCGACATTGACCTTCTCCCGTCCTTATTTCCTCCTGGGAAGATGAGGCTGTCGGTGCCACCTGTCCTGGAGGCTATAGGGTGGCAGGTGGGACGGGGTCAGCCTCCAGTGCTCCCCGCACTGGCTTATCTCTGTGAGTTGTAGCGTGAACACAGACTTACGCTAACTGGCCAGCTCTGCCCTTGTCCCTTGCCCTATCTGGCATCGGCCCTACTTCATTTTAGGACGAAGACACCAAGGCCCGGGCTGCTTCTTGCTCACTCGCCTGGGGACAGTCATTACCAGGATGCACTCCATTCTTTCCGTCACTCTGGTATCTGTTTCTCTATCCCTGCTCCCCTTTGTCTTAAGTTTTCTCATTTCACATTCCCTCTCCCAGGGTGTGGGTAGCTGTGCAGTGAATTAGAGGGATATAATTAGCGTGCAGGGATAAAGCCCCTCCAGCTTGCCATCGTTCTTCTTGGACCGGCTGTGCTGAGACAGGGCCTGGTACCATCTGTCCCTGCAGAGTGCCATGGGTAGCCCAAGGTAGTAGAAAGGGGGATGGGCACTCTCCCTGGAAGGCACGCCCTCTGCTCTCCCTCCTGACCCTGGTGATCCTGCAGTGCCCTCCCTCTGGTGCTCCTAGCACATACACACGCACACACACCAAATACAAATGGCCTGATGAAAGGAAGAGCCAGGTGTGGGGTCCACAGACCTGGGCTGGGCTGTGAAAGGCGGCAGTGGGCTGTGCTGGTGATGCTGAGCCAGGAGGGGAGGTGCCACCACCCTAGTCCTAACAGGTTTTTCTGGGGGAGGGAGTCGGGTACCATCCCCCTGCCTCCATGTGCGGATCCGGCAGAACCAGTTGCCTGCATGGGGAGGGGAGCCCAAGAGCTAGGCCACCCTGGACGGTAGGAGCCGGCGGCGGAGCTGTCCCCACTCGCATCTGCCCGGAGGCCCAGTTCCATGCAGTCGTCTTTGCTCTCCTGTGCATTATTGACCCTGGCCATGGTCACACGGGAGCCGCTTCTCCAGCCCCCGAGCAGAAGTCCGGGCCGCCCTTCTGATGCCACCAGCTGGGTTCAGGTGGCGGTGTGACTAGTACCTTCTCTTCGGGGTTGGTAAGGGCCAGGCCTTTTCCTACTGGGGCCTCGCAGAGCCTTCTGGCTTCTTCACAGACCCTGGCATTCTCTCTGGCTTGGGGTCCAGACGTTGCGGAGGTCACGATGGGCCGGTGCCAGCGGTCTTTTGTCTGTCTACTTCCTTGGGCTCCCAGTACTTTTTCAGTGCTAAGACTGTATGACAAAAATGGCACTTTTTTTTTTTTTAAATGTTTGCCCACAAAGACAGGTTTGTTCTTTTTTTTTTTTTTTAAGATTTTATTTATTTATTTGACAGAGATCACAAGTAGGTGGGGAGGGAGACAGAGAGAGGGGAAAGCAGGCTCCCCACTGAGCAGAGAGCCTGATGCGGGGCTCGATCTCAGAACCTTGGGATCATGACCTGAGCCAAAGGCAGAGGCTTTAATCCACTGAGCCACCCAGGTGCCCCCCAAAATGGCACATTTTATATGCCCAGCCCTGTCTGTGCTTCCCTGTAACTCTGTGTTTAAGTCTCCTGTGTAGATAAGCACAGAGTCTCAATACAGGGTCTCGAGCACTGTGCGATGCAGGCGCGCGGGTCCCCCCCATACCCCTGCCCACTTTTTCAGGCCCACGCGTGCGCACGCCCCCTTCTGCTTGCGCACGCGCACACCGTGTGGTCCTCCCTGTGCCTCAGGCTGCCTGCAAGGGGTCCCGGCACCCAAACCCCAGGCAGGCGTCAGGGACCTGACCCTCTCAGTCTCTTCCTCTCCCTCAACGTTTTCTCGTGAGCCCCTCGGTGCTCTCGACCTCCGTGAGCTGCAGGATGCTGTTGGTGACCCTGAAATATGAAAATCATTAGCCTCTGAATACATTTCCCGCTTCACTCATCAGCAAGATCTCTCCTGAGCCCTCAGTGGACCAGACACTGCTCCAGGCGGTAAAGACACAGCAGGGAACCCGACAGACAAAACTCCCCTTCCATGTGGACCTCACACACACCCCTTCTGGTTACTTCTCCCTAGGGATTCGCCGTGAATGATCAAGTCCCTGCTGACTTCCTCCAGAATCACGCGGGACTGCCTGTTTGTACTCCAGCAGCCGGACCCATCGGCGGTGTGTGCTCTGGCGGCCCCCGTGGTCCCCATCCCCACGCCTTTTTTGGGGGGTGCGGGTGGCGATGTGCCTTAGCTCAGAGTTCTTTCTAAGAATTTATTTCAGCCGAGAAAACAATTCCCAAGTCCATATATACTATATAGTCAGTTTTCAGATTCTGTCTTCTCTCCCTAAGCCTTTCTGCTCCTTCTGATGCTTCTGTGCCTTCCCTCACATCCGTTCTGAGGGTCAGAACTTCATCACACCTGAGGAAAATCGGAAGAACCACAAGCCTAGAAAGACTCAGCCATCTGGGAGTCTTCATGCCCACACGTGTGGGATGCACGTGGTGGTGGGAAAGGGAATGTCAGCTCCTTCATTCACCAGCTCCTATTACCTTGAGCAGGTCCTTCCCGAGCTCTTGCTTCCACAGCTGCAAAGTGGGTGTCCCAGGACCTCTTGGGTTGGCTCCTGTGATAATTAAATGTGGTCAGGGAATTGCTCGTTGTAGTGCTTGATGCCAGGAAGACCTTCTGTCAGGCACACCAGAGTTTTCTGTTCGGTCAGGTACTTATTTGGAACACACCTCTTAAAGCCCAGGCAACTGCCCATCCTTTTCATTGTTCACACTCTCCCTGTGTGCCTGCGACATGGTCCCTCTCTCTGTTGCCTTTCTTGCAGGGAGGACTAGGGTGGTCCTCGCGAACATGTGCCATGCCACGTGGAACTGGCCAGAGCTGGCAACAAGGTGGGGTCGGGCTCAGTCTGTGGGCTCAGCTAAGGCCCAGCGCATGGGAGGAGGTAGGTTCTGGGAAGGAAGCTGAGGAAGCAGGAGCACTCCAGATAGAACCCGGACGTGAGCCTGGTTTAGTTCGGGATGAAGAGCCGCAGTGGGCGTACTTGGGGCAGCAAGATGGGAGCAAGAAAAAGCTGTGAAGTCGTGGAGGAAATGAGCAAATTATCTGTGCGGCCCCTCCCTGCTGGTCACTGTGCACGAAATGGGGCCTTTGAGGTAGGGGTGGTCCAGGAGCCCCTCAGCGCCATGTCCCTTCCCCATCATCTTCTTCCCAGGTGGGAAACACGCTCCTGCTGCCCTTTCTGTATCCAAGCAGAGGCTTTAAAAATACAGCTTCCTGTGAAAAAGAGACGCAGTGTCTGAATGAAATATAAACTGTGGTTGCTATGGCTGCTGTTCTGTCATAGCCATCTGGTACGTCCGCTCTGAGAAGTGGGACTGAAACCGGGGGTATGGGACTGGCAGCCACTGATATGCGTGTGATTCGCTCCCGTCACTGGGCACGCATGGAGAAGCAGAGGCTGAGCGAGGCGCCTCCCACTCCATCCGTGTCCGGGCTGTGAATGTCATGGTATGTTAGCGTTGCTTTACTAACATGGACACCGTGGCTCAACCAGTGCTATAGACTGAATGACTGTGCCCCCCACCCGAATTCCTGTGCTCAAACCTAATTCCCAAGGTGATGGTATTAGGAAGTGGGCTTTCGGGGGGCGCTTAGGTCATGAGGGTAGGGGGTTTCATGACGGGATAAGTGTCTCAGAAAAGAGAGCCCCAAGATCTCCCTGGACCCTGCCCTGCATGGAGACACAGCGAGAAGACAGCCCTCTGTGAACCAGGGAGTGGCCTTTACCAGACGCCAAGTCTGTCAACACCCTGATCTTGGACTTCCTTTCCAGAACTGTGGGTAATCGATTTCTCTTGTTCAGGCCACCCAGCCTGTGCTGGTCTGTCATGGCGGTCCCCACGCATGACAATTAAGAGATTAAGTCTCTCAGCTCATGAGTTCCGGAGCTGGAGCCCAGTCTGGGTCCTTGACTTTCCTGGACAGCAACTATTTCAACATCGTGTGACAGGAGACGTTCGTACAGTTCTCTTACATTCCTCAGGGTACTTCCATCATTGTCTTTACTGTTTCATCAGTTGTGAAAGGGAGATGAAGCAGGTTATCAACCCAAAATGGAAACCCAGAGAAACTTCAATTTCCCAGTGTTTCAGTGAGACAGTGGATGAACCAGGAACAGAACCAGCTCCCGCCAGTCCCTCTCACCCCCTGACCCCAACTGCAGGTGACTCTACCTGTCATCCTTACAGACACCTCTCTCGACCATGTTTCAGCTCAGCTCTAAGGAGAATTGAGATCTGTGGTTGTGAGGATGGCAGGTGGTGGGGGGTGGGATAGTGTCCTAGTGCCTAAGGTGGGTCCTAGGTGGAGGGGCTGAGCCTGGACCAGCCATTCTCAGTGGCCACATGGACCGAAGAAGGCTACAGCACACTTAGCCATGGAGGGCTTACAAACTCATGGATGGCCATGGAATTGACTTGTCACCCGGCCTTTAGGGTCCTGCCACCAAGGGAGTCTGAGTCACAGTGAGGCTCTATACCTGCTAGCCTTCATTCACCCCTTTGACGTCAGAGCTGCTGCTCTATAGGCGTGTGTGTGCTGGACACTCTGTTAACACCCTTCCTGCCTTGTTAGTTTGCATGGAAACTGATCCTGTGCGGGGGGGCGGGTGGTAAACGTCCCTTGTTCTGTCTGTCCAAGCAGGTGGGAGCAGATCTCTGTTCATTAACAGAGTCCTGGCCTGGAATGTAGTGTACCAGCCACAGCTCTGGATGGAGAGAACACGGAAGGTCCTCGGGCCCAGGCGGGTGGCGCTGAGTTGACCCTTTCTGTTTCAGCTGCTGCCCGTGAGCTCATTGCATGTGGGGGTGGTCAGGGTCACCTCTGCCCAGCAGAGCACCCCTCCCCCCTGAAGATGCTTCACAGGGTCAGCTGCAGGAATCAAGTACTTGCCTTGGCCGTCGCACTTGAACAGAATTGTATGTTTCGTGTAAGTTAAGACTATTTCTTGTATGTGTACAGGTGCCTTGGGTGGCGAGTGGTTTTGAAGGTGAGCTGTCTTGGGCAGTTTTCACGTGGCCGCCTCAGGTGCACGTCACCCCTTCTCCGTCAAGCAGCTCTTTGTCACGTGACATCTGGTCACGGCGGTAGATTTCATGTCTGCATCAGCCAACACACGAGCCCCCTTCTGGAAGAGCCGCACACCCCCTGTTCTGGGGCCCGTGTTTCCTACGATCAGTTCAGCTCGGGGGTCCGATTCAGGAACTGTTTCTCTGTGCCGCCGCTGTGCTTGGCAGCCGCAGTGCTGTGTTCCTTGAGGAAGACCACAGGCAGAGTGTCCTCTTCCGTGTCCTGACGGGGGCCCACGACGGGGCCCCACAAGCAGGAGGACAGGTGGTGCTGCCCCTGGGCTTCTCCGGCCGAGTATCTGCGTGTTTTCTAAGGGTTCTGAAGAATGGTTCGGAGCTTGCCATGTGCTCCGTGGAAAGGCACCATGGAGAGGACGGACCATGATCTGAGCCTGCGTCGATAGCTGGGTAAGCATTGCGGGTTAGAGCACAACAGGACAGGGCACTGGACACCGCTCACAGCTGCCCGGGGACACAGGTGTGGGCGACCCCATCGGGCCACACAGATGAGCTGCCGAGCCTCAGGGTGGCCAGGAGCAGGACCAGGACCCATGCCCGAGGCTCCCGCCCGGGAGTGTGCAGACTTCCTTGATCTGGCTGCAAATCGAACTTGTTACTGCGCTCTTGGCTGCGGGCCACGAGGCTAAACCAGGAATGAAGGCGTGGGGTTCCAGAGGGGCGTGTGGCTGGCTTCTGCAGCCGAGACCGTGGAGGGCCCCGCACAGACCATCAGACAGACCTCTCCTCCGGCACGTCCGTCAGCCGCTGGGGGTTCGGGGCAGGAAAGGCATGGAGAGAACTGAGAATCCTTGTAGCAGAAGATAAAACCCAGCTGCCGCCAGCATTGAGGACAAAGGCTTGACCACGCTCTACGTTACCTTTTTATAGAATGTAACATCTCAATTTTTTTTTTAACCTCTACACTGAGAGGAATATTTTTGTGATAATGGGGGATGTTCCTTTATATTTTTATAACTGCTTGATTTTGCCTGGAGATAATGATTTCATTTTTTAATCCCTTAATTCTGAATATTAAGCGATCCTTATCTATGCCACAAGACTGCAGACAATTGATGCCCCAAATGCCAGTCTATGCAAAACGCCGTTCTCCTCTCAAAGTGAATGATTTTGTCTCCAGAGGGTTGGACTTCAGAAAGCCACACTTTCCTTCCAGAGAGTGTGAAGGTGGGGATCCGGGCCCCATGCTGCTGTGGTCATGCAGTGGGCACAGGAAAGGCTGCTCCCACAGGACCCTCGCTCACTCCGAGTGGGACTCGTGGTGGACTGGCCAGGATGGGCCACGGCCTGTGTCTGAGGTTTTATTCCCTCTGCGGTTCTTCTTACTCCCATTCGATGGGTCAGGAAACCAAGGTGCAGAGAGGGTGTGTGGCCTGCCCAAGGTCATATAACCAGCAGAGGGAGTAGACAGTAGACAGAGGGGGAGGATCAGAAAGAGTTCCAAAGTGGTTTCCACCAGTTCAGAGAGGCAGGAAGTTGAACAAAACAATACCCAGAGCCTGCCCACCTGAGCTGGGGACCCGGAAGTCATCGGTGACACTCCCCCTCCCATGTCCTGCCCACTGATCAGCTGTTCCCACTTCCCAGGTGGTCTCTCTCCCCAGGACTTACACACTGCCCCTTCCTGGCTCCCCAGACCTTCCGTGTGTCCGCAGGGAGGTGTGGGCAGGGGGGGCAGGTGCTGTCTGGGCTCCCTGCCCAGCCAGCCGAGGTGAGCCCAGCTGCAAAGTATTGTACCCCTTCCAGCCTCGCCCACCCCGGCCCTGCCGGCTTCCTCTTCCACACAGATGTTTCTAGCTGCTCTTTTTACCAGGCATTAACATGGGCTGCTGCCCCAGAAACCAGATCCTTCCCATTGGGGTCAGCAAAGATGCCCTTCCCACTCACTCTCCCCATTCACCCTCCCCGCTCACCCTCCCCGCTTACCCGCTTCACCACCTAAGGAAGCTGGAGCTCCAGGAGGGCTTGTGTCTGGCAGATGGGTCCGCGTGGACATGGGCTCTGGGGTGGAAGGGGCTCTCCAGGGCTGGGCCTGCCCCTGGCGGGGCCTACGCACCTTCTTGCCTGGCCTTGGAGAGCGGCCTGGGAGGCAGGGCCTCATGTGCTTTAAGTCACAGGAGAGTTTTAATGAAGCAGGGGAGTGTTGTGATCTGGTTTACATTCCTTAAAAATTTTTTCTCATTGCTAGGAATCATTTGGGGGAGGCTGTTTTTGTCTTCTATGCCAGAGGTGGTGTTTGATGACGCACTGTAGAGGTGGGGGTGGCCGGATGTGCCCACTGGCTGGATGTGGGGGTGGGGGTGTGGGGGGAGGAATCCACGGTGGTTCAGGTTTCTGCCTGAAGTAACCAGAGGGAGCTGGCGGGGAGGAGAAGAAAGGGAGAGGACGAGGGATCTGGAGTTTCAGTTCAGACTCGTGTGGTTTAAGATACCAGCCTCACTCATGTCCTGGTGCAAATGGAAAGGATACACCGGTGAGGGCCGCTGGCTGGTGGAGGCCCTGGCCCCAGGGTTCAGGTCACCTGTAGGACCCTGGGTCACTTGTAGTCCATTTCCCCCCGCCCAGCACACGTACAGGGAAGTAGAGCACGGTGCGGGGCACAGAGGTGCAGGACCAGAAGAGGGAGCTGCTGTGGTCACCCCTCAGTGAGGTCCCTGCCCAAGCTCACTGGCTTCAGGAACAGGCCAGGTCCTCCCCACGTACCTCATGCAGCAGGGGTTCGTCCTAAAGCATGAGCATGGCCTGCGGCGCTCACAGCCCTGCGTGCTCTGTGGGGGTCGTCCCGGCCCTGTGCCCCTCCGTGTCCACAGCCATCTCTGCGGCCCTTCTGGGGAGCTTCAGAGACCTCACCTCCCCAGCGTCTGGACTCAGGTCCCTCTTATGGGCACACCCCATCCCCCTGTCTGACATCACTGGGTCACTGTCTGCTGCCTGCTCCTGTCATTACACCGAGAACGCCCGGGGAGAAAACACCGTGTCTTACTCCTTTCTGTCCCCAGGATCAGTATGACCCTGAGGTGTTCACTGGGTAAGCAGTTCTGACGGCTGCCCTTGCCTTACAGTCCCCTCTCTGAACAAGACACCTGTTCTTATAGTCACCCCTGGAAAGAGGGGTTGGCTCCTAGCTTGGGGTGGTGGGAGGAGTCTCTTTGGGGGATCTGAGCATTAGTGGACCATTCTTCCTTCCTTCCTTAAAAAAAAAAAAAAAAAGATTTATTTATTTATTTTAGAAAGAGAGAGCATGGGGGGTGGTGGAGGGGAAGGGCAGAGGGAGAGAGAAAATCTCCAGCAGACTGCCCTCTGAGCACGGCGCCCAACACAGAGCTCGATCCCACCAAAAGCTCCTATAAATGAATCAAACATAAGAGCAGCTTAGCTTGGCTGGGGATGTTGCCCAACCCCAGGGCCATATTATTCAATGGTCATATTAACAAAGGTAGTGATATGGATTGAATCTGAATGGCATTTCCTCCCTCCCCCCCCTTCCTTTCTTCCTGGTGACTGGCCTGTGCCAACACTTCTCAAATAGGAAGTGGGGGGGGGACAGAGCGGAGGGGGACAGTAGAGGACTCGGAAATCCAAACCAAACAGATAAGAGGGTGCCGGCTACTTTCCAGTTGCTTCCTGAAGCCGTTGGCCGGGGCAGAGTTTGCTGTGAGAACTTACTTGGAAATTGCCTGGGAGGCAAAATTCTTTTAAAGCTAACTTTTGGAAGAGAAGATTTCATTCTGCTTACTCAGCATGATGGAGCAATTAAAATGCTGGTTTTCCTCCTCTTTGAGAGCTACCCCTGAATAATTTATGGCTTCACCCACTGGAGGCTGTAAGTCTTCGCTGAAACACAATGATTTCCACTAAGAGTGGGTGTGGGTAAGCAGGCTGTTCCTGCTACCTGGGGCCCCACTGGCTGCTGGCCTCAGTGTCACTGCAGCTTGTGGCCAAGGGTACGGCCTGATGCCCTTCCCAAAAAATGGCTGGTGACCAACCGTAAATATGGTGGCCGCTTGGCTGTCTGGGCCTCCGTTTCTTCTTCTTCTTCTATAAAATGAGGGCAGTTAGAGCATTTGAAAGTCCTCAGCCCAAGTCACAGGATTTCTGTGGCTGATGCCTCAGAAAGATTTCCAGGTTTCCACAACAGCCTTGGGAAAAGCAGGCATTCCATTTTCCACGTCGGGCACTTGGAGATATTTATCTAAGACTGTGCACTTAGCTACAAGTAAATTCAGGGTTTCGGCTCCCGAATCTGTCTAACCTAAAGCCTGGACTGCCTTGTCATTGTCTTATTTTGCTGGGAAAAACTTGATTTTCAGAGACTGCCTACACCACTAGTGGAGAAAGGGGGGGATGGTAAAATTTCTGAAGAGCGTGCATAACTTTTATTAGAAAATTGCAAAGCCCATCTCCTGCAGGGTTATCTGGCTGGCTTAGTCGGTGGAGTATGGATCCCTGTCTCCCAGGTCATGAGTTCGAGCCCCAAGTTGGACATAGAGATTATGTAAAGGAGATTAAAAAAAAAAAAAAAGGAAAAAGCTTGTCTCTTACAAATCCCTCCACACTGTTAGCCTGGCTTAAGTCACTATATGGAATTGAAAGCCATCTCTCTCTCTTTTTAAATTAACATATAATGTATTATTTTCCCCAGGGGTATAGGTGTGTGAATCAGTCAGTCTTACACAATTCACAGCACTCACCATAGCGCCTACCCTCCCCAGTGTCCATCACCCCACCCCACAACACCCTCTAGCAACCCTCAGTTTGCTTCCTGAGATTGAGTCTCTTATGGTTTGTCTTCCTCCCCAGTCCCATCTTTGTTTCATTTGTCCCTCCCTTCCCCCTAGGACAACCCCCCCCCCCCCGCCTCTTAAATTCCTCATATCAGAGAGATCATATGATCATTCTCTTTCTCTGATTGACTTATTTCACTCAGCATAATACCCTCTAGTTCCATCCATGTCATTGCAAATGGCAAGATTTCATTTCTTTTTTTTTTTCTTTTTTTTTTTTTTAAGATTTTATTTATTTATTTGACAGAGAGATCACAAGCTGGCAGAGAGGCAGGCAGAGAGAGAGGAGGAAGCAGGCTCCCTGCTGAGCAGAGAGCCCGATGCGGGGCTCGATCCCAGGACTCTGAGATCATGACCTGAGCCGAAGGCAGCGGCTTAACCCACTGAGCCACCCAGGCGCCCCAGATTTCATTTCTTTTGATGGCTGCATAGTATTCCATTGTGTGTGTGTGTGTGTGTGTGTGTGTGTGTGTGTGTATACACCACATCTTCTTTATCCATTCGTCTGTTGATGGACATCTAGGTTCTTTCCATAGTTTGGCTATTGTAGACATTGCTGCTGTAAACATTCGGGTGCACGTGCCCCTTCGGATCACTACGTTTGTATCTTTAGGGTAAATACCCAGTAGTGTGATTGCTGGGTCATAGGGTAGCTCTACTTTCAACTTTTTGAGGAACCTCCAGGCTGTTGTCCAGAGTGGAAGCCTATCTCTCGAGGGTGCATGTGTGTATTTCCAACGGCTGTCCCTGCGTTAGCCAAGAGCTGTGAGGTTTTTGTACCATTGGTGAAATTATCCAAAGGATCCCCTTCAGATTGAGCAATACACTGCAGGTTGCCAGGCGTGCAGTTGTAGGGCAGAGCGAGGGCAGTCTCGTCTCCGGGCATTTCAGGCCCGGAGGGGTGCCGGCATCCGTAGTGAAGTCACCTCCCCCGGGCTGGAGCGCGGTGACCTTCCCTTGGTGTCCTTCCGCCCGTCGCGTGTCCCTTTCCGGGCGGAGCGGTGTCCGTGCTGGCCGGGCGAGAACGCGGGGCGCGGGATGTGCGGTGCGGGGAGTGCGGGGTCCCCGGCGCGCAGGGGACGGTGCGCCCCCGCCCCCAACCCCCGCCACCTCTGTTTCAGGTCCCACCCGAAAGATGCCGCCCGGCGCCAGCGCCATGGACTTCTTCCAGCTCTTCGTCCCGGACAACGTGCTCAAGAACATGGTGGTGCAGACGAACATGTACGCCAAGAAGTTCCAGGAGCGCTTCGGCAGCGACGGCGCCTGGGCCGAGGTGACGCTGACGGAGATGAAGGCGTTCCTGGGCTACATGATCTCCACCAGCATCTCCCACTGCGAGTCGGTCCTGAGCATCTGGAGCGGCGGCTTCTACAGCAACCGGAGCCTGGCCCTGGTCATGAGCCAGGCCCGCTTCGAGAAGATTCTCAAGTACTTCCACGTGGTGGCCTTCCGCTCCAGCCAGACCACGCACGGCCTCTACAAGGTCCAGCCCTTCCTCGACTCCCTGCAGAACAGCTTCGACTCTGCCTTCAGGCCTTCCCAAACCCAGGTGAGCGCCCCCACCCCGGGCCTCCCCGGTGGCAGCCCGCTGTCACCCAGAGGGCGCCCCTGCCCTTCTCTGTCCCCCCGCCCCCACCCCAGACTCAGCGCTCCCAGCCCCATCAAGGTCAGAAAGCAGGGGTTCTGCTCGGACTCGGTTTCCCTCCTCCTCACCCACACCCTCCCTCCCCGGAGTGGTGCTGTCTTTCCAGGTCACATGTTTGACAGGCCGATGTGCATGTTCTTCCATGAAGGAGAACCTGTGATGGTAACTAGCCCGTGTTCTCTGAGGGCATACCCCGCTGTTGCTGGTGGAAGGGGTGAGGCCGGGGAGGCGGCACAGGGAGGGAGGCCGGAATCTCAGCCACTCGTCAGGTACCCGGGAGTCATTCGGGTGCGGGGGTCCAGTAGAGCCCCACACCCAGCCCTTATGGCCCCCTTCCCAGCTTCCCTCCCTGTTTCTAGAAGGTGCTGTTTGTTCTCAGCTCCCGAGCCCCTGCCTGCTGGTGCTGATGTGTGGCCGGTACCCCGGGCTGCAGGGAGATTCGAGGTTCAGAACAGACCTCAAAACCGGAGAGCCGGTCTAGCAACTGAGGAGGTGGCTTGTTTTGGGGATGCCTCTAACCAAAGCTTGAGGGAGGTTTTGGCCCCTCAGGGAGTCTGATTTCTCTGACCCATTGGATGCAGAAACAAAAACTGACATCATTTTTATTTGTACACTTAAAGGGCTCTCGGTCTACCCACTCTTTCTTGTGCTTTTCCTTTAAGGGCCTTCTTCCTAAAGCTCAAATCCTTTTTGACTCTGTATCATGCCTTTTTTTCCTGTGCAGCTGAAAAATCACAGGGTTTTTGTGGGGGAAGATATCATCCTATTTCAGGTCTGTGGGAGCCTGTAACCAGTTTTTGGAAGCGTTCCGCCGCTGTTCTGCAAATGTGCTGGGCTCATTATGATTTCCAGGTGTTTGCCATGCTCTTTCTGACTCTCTCTCCCTCTTCTCTCCGCCTCAGCAGATGTACCCAGTCTCTGGGGTCCAGTGCAAGGCCTGCACTCCCATGCTGGCTCCGCTTTCCTGAATTCCCCCACTCTCTATAGGGCAGCTGAGTCCCACTCTTCCTTGTCTCCCGTTGTGGCTCTTACCTTCCAAACAGGAGGTGGACTCTTTTCAGGACACAAGCCCTGCCTTACACAGGCCCCACAGGACCAAGCACAGGGCTCGGCACGTTTTTTGGTTTGTTTCACTGAATATTTGCGTGGTTGGAAATGAACCAGACCAGAGCCCTACTGGCTGGACGCAAATGGAAAAGAGCAGTATTCTGACCATCCCCAGGGCCAAACATTTGAACAGCTACTGGCAGAGGCTGTGGGCTCGCTCCGGCTGAGTATCTCTTAAGAACCCAACAACCAGCTGCTTGGATGACTGATACTTAACAATGTAAAGATGAGAGTGCTGAGGATTCTTCTAGCTCCTCGACTAGGCCAGGCTTATCCAGAGTTACGCTCCTGTTTGGGGTGTGCTGCTGTGAGCTGGCCCCATGCTGTCTGCCTTCGGAAACTGCGGTGTCAGATACCCGAGCCCCGTCCCCAGGACGATCCCTGTGCATGTGTGTGTCTGGAGCCTGGGGTAGCTTGTGGGCACCCGGCAGTGCCTGCTGGCAAAATCCGAGATTGCGAGCCCGTCCCTTCCCAGCCCAGGCATGGGTGCCCTGAGGGGGTGCAGCCCATCCCCGAGCCATGGGTGACTGCAGCGCCCCTGGGCAGCTCTGCCCTCCTCCCTCGCATGGCTCAGATGCGCAGCAAGGACCGCCAAGACCCTTTTGCTTCATTCTTACCCCACCCCCCTCCGACCCCGTCTTCTTCTTTTCTTTTCTTTTTTTTTTTTTTTTTTATTATTTTTAAATTTCTTTTCAGCGTAACAGTATTCATTGTTTTTGCATCACACCCAGTGCTCCATGTAATCCGTGCCCTCCCTAATACCCACCACCTGGTTCCCCCAACCTCCCAACCCCGCGCCCCTTCAAAACCCTCAGGTTGTTTTTCAGAGTCCATAGTCTCTCATGGTTCACCTCCCCTTCCAATTTCCCTCAACTCCCTTCTCCTCTCCATCTCCCCTTGTCCTCCATGCTATTTGTTATGCTCCACAAATAAGTGAAACCATATGATAATTGACTCTCTCTGCTTGACTTATTTCACTCAGCATAATCTCTGCCAGTCCCGTCCATGTTGCTACAAAAGTTGGGGATTCATCCTTTCTGATGGAGGCATCATACTCCATAGTGTCTATGGACCACATCTTCCTTATCCATTCATCCGTTGAAGGGCATCTTGGCTCTTTCCACAGTTTGGCGACCGTGGCCATTGCTGCTACGAACACTGGGGTACAGATGGCCCTTCTTTTCACCACATCTGTATCTTTGGGGTAAATACCCAGAGTGCAATGGCAGGGTCATAGGGAAGCTCTATTTTTAATTTCTTGAGGAATCTCCACACTCTTCTCCAAAGTGGCTGCACCAACTTGCATTCCCACCAACAGTGTAAGAGGGTTCCCCTTTCTCCACATCCTCTCCAACACATGTTGTTTCCTGTCTTGCTAATTTTGGCCATTCTAACTTGTAAGGTGGTATCTCAATGTGGTTTTAATTTGAATCTCCCTGATGGCTAGTGATGATGAACATTTTTTCATGTGTCTGATAGCCATTTGTATGTCTTCATTGGAGAAGTGTCTGTTTGTATCTTCTGCCCATTTTTTTTTTATATGATTGTCTGTTTTGTGTGTGTTGAGTTTGAGGAGTTCTTTATAGATCCTGGATATCAACTTTTGTCTGTACTGTCATTTGCAAATATCTTCTCCCATTCCGTGGGTTACCTCTTTTGTTTTGTTGACTGTTTCCTTTGCTGTGCAGAAGCTTTTGATCTTGATGAAGTCCCAAAAGTTCATTTTCGCTTTTGTTTCCTTTGCCTTTGGAGACATATCTTGAAAGAAGTTGCTGTGGCTGATATCGAAGAGGTTACTGCCTATGTTCTCCTCTAGGATTCTGATGGATTCCTGTCTCACTTTGAGGTCTTTTATCCATTTTGAGTTTATCTTTGTGTATGGTGTAAGAGAATGGTCGAATTTCAGTCTTCTACATATAGCTGTCCAGTTTTCCCAGCACCATTTATTGAAGAGACTGTCTTTTTTCCACTGTATATTTTTTCCTATTTTGTCGAAGATTATTTGCCCATAGAGTTGAGGGTCCATATCTGGGCTCTCTACTCTGTTCCACTGGTCTATGTGTCTGTTTTTATGCCAGTACCATGCTGTCTTGGTGATCACAGCTTTGTAGTAAAGCTTGAAATCAGGTAACGTGATGCCGCCAGTTTTATTTTTGTTTTTCAACATTTCCTTAGCAATTCGGGGTCTCTTCTGATTCCATACAAATTTTAGGATTATTTGCTCCAGCTCTTTGAAAAATACTGGTGGAATTTTGATCGGAATGGCATTGAAAGTATAGATTGCTCTAGGCAGTATAGACATTTTAACAATGTTTATTCTTCCGATCCAAGAGCATGGAATGGTCTTCCATCTTTTTGTGTCTTCTTCAATTTCTTTCATGAGTGTTCTGTAGTTCCTCGAGTACAGTTCTGTTATCTCTTTGGTTAGGTTTATTCCCAGGTATCTTATGGTTCTTGGTGCTATAGTAAATGGAATCGATTCTCTAATTTCCCTTTCTGTATTTTCATTGTTAGTGTATAAGAAAGCCACTGATTTCTGTATATTGACTTTGTATCCTGCCACGTTACTGAATTGCTGTATGAGTTCTAGTAGTTTGGGGGTGGAGTCTTTTGGTTTTTCCATATAAAGAATCATGTCATCTGTGAAGAGAGAGAGTTTGACTTCTTCATTGCCAATTTGGGTACCTTTTATTTCTCTTTGGTGTCTGGTTGCTGTTGCTAGGACTTCTAATACTATGTTGAACAAGAGTGGTGAGAGTAGGCATCCTTGTCATGTTCCTGATCTCAACGGGAAGTCTGCAAGCTTTTTCCCATGGAGGATGATATTTGCTGTGGGTCTTTCGTAGATAGATTTTATGAAGTTCAGGAATGTTCCCTCTATCCCTATACTTTGAAGCATTTTAATCAGGAACGGATGCTGGATTTTGTCAAATGCTTTTTCTGCATCAATTGAGAGGACCATGTGGTTCTTCTCTCTTCGCTTATTGATTTGTTCTATCACATTGATTTGCGAATGTTGAACCATCCTTGTAACCCAGGGATGAATCCCACTTGGTCATGGTGGATAATCTTTTCAATGTGCTGTTGGATCCTGTTTGCTAGGATCTTGTTGAGAATCTTAGCATCAATATTCATCAGTGATATTGGTCTGAAATTCTCCTTTTTGGTAGGGTCTTTGCCTGGTTTGGGGATCAGGGTAATGCAGGCTTCATAAAAAGAGTCTGGAAGTTTTCCTTCTGCTTCAATGTTTTGAAACAGCTTCAGGAGAATAGGTGTTATTTCTTCTTTGAACGTTTGGTAGATTCCCCAGGGAATCCATCAGGTCCTGGGCTCTTGTTTTTTGGGAGGTTTTTGATTACCGCTTCAATCTCATTACTAGATATCGGTCTATTTGGGTTGTCAGTTTTTTCCTGGTTCAATTTTGGGAGTTTATAGTTTTCCAGGAATGCATCCATTTCATTAGGTTGCTTAACTTATTGGCATATAACTGTTGATAATAACTTCTGATGATTGTTTCTACTTCCTTGGTGTTGGTTGTGATCTCTCCCTTTTCATTCATAATTTTATTAATTTGAGCTTTCTCTCTTTTCTTTTGTATTAGTGTGGCCAATGGTTTATCAATCTTATTGATTCTTTCAAAAAACCAGCTTCTAGTTTCATTGATACGTTCTACTGTATCTCTCCTCATTGATCTCTGCTCTAATCTCTGCTCTAATCTTGATGATTTCCCTTCTTATGTGTGGAGTTGGTTTGATATGTTGTTGATTCTCCAGTTCTTTAAGATGTAGAGACAGCTGGTGTATTCTGACTTTTTCAGTTTTTTTGAGGGAGGCTTGGATGGCTATGTATTTCCCCCTTAGGACTGCCTTTGCTGTATCCCATAGGTTTTGAACCGAAGTGTTTTCATTCTCATTGGTTTCCATGAATTGTTTAAGTTCTTCTTTGATCTCCTGGTTGATCCAAGCATTCTTAAGCAAGGTGCCGACCCCGTCTTCTTGCATCTGGTTGATGAGGCTGAGAGAAGGTCCTGAGACAGTCTCAGTTTGGGGAGGGGCTCCCTGGTCATGTTGGGGATTTTTTTTTCCACTTTCCTTTCTTTTTTAAAAATGGACTTTGTATTTGATTTTTATTTTTACCTCTATATTTGTGAAGTTGTTTTCTTTTTGCTACCATTTTGTAGCCAGTGCCCTGTGTGGGTCAGGATCCCTGCAGGAAGCAGTCCTGTGTTCTAGACGAAGAGCTGAGGAGGATTGGATGCGGGGACTGTAGAGAGTCACGTGGCCAGGGCTGGGGGACATGACTTGGGGTGGTAGTGACAGTGGGAACCCGAGGTCAACTGTGGACCTGGGAGAGAGGGGGCATGCGAAGGAACATAGGGGTGACAGCGTGGGCAGATAGGAGACCTCATCCATGCCTTGTTCCCACCTCCAAGTTGGCCAAACAAGTCCAGCACTGGGCCAGGGACCTGGATGGTGTGGGTTAGAAGAGGTTGGCCTCCGGACCACAGTGTGGGGTGGGAAGGATGGGACACACATCCTGAGGGTAAGCAGAAGACCCAGGACTCTCCACTCCACAGACAGGAGCACAAGGCAGTGGGAAACTCAAAGATCCCTTGGACCAGTTCTTCTGTTGGCAGATCATCAGACGGAATTCTCCTCTCCTTCTCCATCTCCTTCCTGGCTGTGGGCCCCGCTGAGCCAGCCTTGGATCCACAGGCAGAAGCAGGGTCAAACCAGAGGATACACGCTCATGAACGGCAGTGTCTGACTGACTTTGAACATGATTAGGCCGGGGGTTCCTACAAGTCCTCGGACGCCTTCCTTTGCAGATAAACAGCTTGGCCCTGTGTGTACCTGAAAGCACTAGCCTTCCTGTGTGGAACAGACCGTAGCCTCCCGTGAGTTCACCCAGGGGCAGGGGCGCTTTCCCTCAGCCCCCAGCATCAGCCCCCCCAGCACTTACTCTCTTCTTGAAGATGCTTCTGTGTTGTAGAAAAGGTCCCTGTTCTGATATTGATGGGATAAGCTGGAAGTTCCAAAGGTTTCCCAGTGTTGCACCTTTTCTCCTCTGCGGAAAGCCCGTTTAGACTCTGGAACGTTCGTTCAGGTAGAAGGGGATCAAAGAGTGTGTTTGGTTGAGGGTGGCCGTGCGCCACGCCGGAGCCTCAGGGCCCCTGGGAAGGGTCTTCACTCCTCCTGCTGAGAGCCGCGGGCACAGTTCTCCGTCACGTGTGGGTGGATCTGCTCCAGGCTCCCGGGCGTCCGTCCACATCCTGCTGCCTCACACACACTCCATCCTCGAAATACACGGCACACTTGCCTCGCACACCACACACACCTGACCCTTCCATCTCTGGAGCCCATCTCCTCCGGCAAATGTGACCCTCTGAGATGTGCTTAGAACTTCCACAGGCCCTTCAGAAGCCCGATGGTTCTCGGAGCCTAACGGTACCCCACGCGCCACGTGTCCTGTGTGTGTGCGCGCGTGCGTGCCCACACACACGTTTATGCACAAATGGGGGGGGAGACGAGGCATTTCCTCAGAACTGGACAGGGTCCTTAGAAGACTCTTTTCGGGAGGGGATTATGCAGGTAGGTAAGCGGCTGCTTTGTCTTTCCTGTACCGTAATCGCTCCACACGCAAAATGAGCTTGTCAGACAGAGTCGGGGGACTCAGGGTGCACAGCCGGGGGACAGTGCTGCTGCCCGGCTGGCACCCTGGAGGAGAGGGAAGAGGCATTCTGGCAGGCCCGGCTTTCGTGCGGCGAGCTTCGGTGGGGCGTGTGATGGGACACCGTGTGTGGCTGCTTCTGCATAAGTGCACACGGACTCGAGCTCCATTGGTTTCCTGAAGATGAGGGAGCGACACCAGTTCTATGCACTGTGGCCCAAGGAGGGGCGAGTAGGACCTGCTTCTTGAGCTGCGGTCGTTGAGCGGGAGCAGGCGTAGGCGGGCGGCCGCAGGGCTTCTCTCTGCCCTTTCCCCTCCGTCCCCCGCCCGCTCCCTGTCCCAACAGCCTGTGGGACTTGTCCCTTTTGCTACAGTGTTTCCAAATGGGGCTTTGAATGTTTTATGGGCCCACGGAGTCGGCAAGGCGTGGGGGCTTGGGGAGGCACTGTGGCCCAGAAGCTCTGCCAGCCCTCCCCTTCCTGAGCACACGATGGGGCGGCCAGGTTAATTGCCCGCGTGCTTTCAACAACAGAACAGCTTGGGGGCCAGACTGAACCCCACAGGCCTGTTGTTGTTTTTTGAGTGGAATTCAGGGGAGCATTAATGGAGGGGTGGGAGGTACTGTCCACGTCACAGCCGGTGAGTGTTGTCCTCCAGTCGGCTCTTGTTGGAGCGCGTTCTGACATTACCCAGGAGCTCGCTGGATGTGCAGAAGCTCGGGCCCTGCCCCAAAGTGACTCAATCAGAATCTGCCCTTTAGGGAGACCGCAGGTGACTGGTTTGTTCCTTAAAATTCCAGGAGCCCCGGCGGAGAGCTGGGGCTGGTACACGTCATCTGTCAGCGGCCACCTGGTCTCTGCTGCGTCTTGTGTGATTTGCTTTCCTAGTCCAGGAGAGCCGTTGACAACACGGCAGATTCCAATAAAACTTTATTTGCAAGAGGCAGTGAACCAGACTGTATCACAGTTTGCTGGCCCCGATCTAGGGCATCGGCTTGAGGTCTGGGAATCTTGTCATTTCTCCTTTGCTTCATTTCAGTGAAATTCAGACACACTTGCCAATGATAGTTAGGCTTGAAATAGGATCGGGGTGGGGAGAAGTGTAGTAGATTCCTAAATGTACCCAAAAGTCTCCCCAGAAACACTTCAGCTTGAAGAAGCCAAACTTGGACCACCCCATGGAGCCATTTCTTTTTACTTTATGGTCTTGTCATTGGCACCATCTTCCAACCATGTTATAAAGAAATTGGAAAAGGCGGAGTAGGTTTAAAAATTGCCTTGGGAATCCCGCGTCTGGAAGGACACGACAGTGTGGAGGAGAGCCAGAGGCTGGGTTGTGGCGACGAGGCCACAAGACACCGGCTTCATTTCAGGGCAGGCTCGAAGGAGAGATCGCTGAGCCCTGGGGGAGCAAGGGGGTTGTGGGCCAGCGCAAGAGTGGTCTGGAATGCCTGAAGAAATAGTGTATATTTTCCTTTGTTCTTCACAGGGACAGAAGTCAGATCAGTAGGCTTAGATTAAATGCAGGTAAATCTGAATCTGTGAGGGAAAGGACTTTTTAGCAGTGCGAGGTGTCCGTCAGGAGGGTCTTTCCTGAAAACAGTTGGGCAAGCCCAGCTCGGAGTCAGGTCCCCTGGCGATCCCGCTACCAAGAAAGAGCTTGCACTGGGGACCTAATAATGATAATTATTATTATAATTGTCACATTAAATATATGAACATATAAGTATACACGTTAAATATGTATCATTTTATAAATATGTAAAATAAAAATAAAGTTACTTTTTAAATTTCCATTCACTAAATACCTGCTGTACGTCGAGGCCCATGCGAGGTCCCATGCATGTGGTTTCTTACTCTGTGCTCCCCAAAACACTGGCGTAGATGTTACCCTCTTACAGATGAGGAGACTCAGGATCGGAGAGGTACAGTGACGCAGGTCACACAGCCGGTCAAAGGCAGGGACTCGATTTGAGCACCGATCAGATAACCCCACCCCAAGCTCATGTTGCCTTCCGTGAGCATCTCTGCTGTTTTGTTCCTGGCAGGTGCTACATGAACCCCTGATTGACGAGGACCCTGTGTTCATTGCCACGTGCACGGAGCGGGAACTCCGAAAGAGGAAAAAGCGGAAATTCAGCCTCTGGGTCAGGCAGTGCTCTTCCACTGGCTTCATTATCCAGGTGAGCCCGGGGACGGCTCTGGGAGGCCCAGGGATGAGCTTGCTCGCTTACCCCTTTCTGGGGCTTCCCCAGGACCTGCCGCAGAGACTGGGGCCAGGCTGGGGCTCCTCATGGGGACACTGGGACCGCCGACACTGCCCCACATATTCTTCCCCATCCTGTCCTGCCCTTCTGGCTCAGTAACAACAATAAACCCTCATCACGGCTGGAACCCTGATCTCAAGGCCGGAGGCTTCACCCAAAGAGCTGGTCACAGGAGGTGACTTCCATGTCTCTTGACACAATGTGTGTCCCAGAAGACCCCTCCTGCCCCTGACATGCTGGGTCTCTGTCCCCCCTCTTCCTGTCCTGAGGAATCCTTCTTCACAGGCCCCCAGCAGCCAGCTGGTTAGATGGGGCTCCGTGAGGACCTGTCCTCTGAGCTGGCAGGACCGCCCGCGCCCGGGCTCCGCTCTGCTTCAGGCAGGCACGGATGTCGCTTTCGGGAGAGGAGAAAGTGTCCTGTCTGGTGTCTGGCCGCCGGGATCAGCCGGGGTGTGGTGTGCACAAAGGAGAAGGTGGAAGATGGCCCGGGCCAGAATGTGCACCTGAGTGACAGCTCCTGGCCCCGTGCTGCTTTCTCCTGCCCTGCCAGCCTGGCAGTCACAGCCGACCCCACCTCACCGCCCTCACCAGCTTGCTGGCCCGGACCCAAGGCCCAGGGATCTCATGCTCCTTCCCCCCTGAGCCAGAGGAGGAGTCATGGGAAGATTCAGGGGGCATCTCCTCGCCACAGGAAGGGAAGCACACATGCTCCAGGCAAATGTGGCTGCTAAGAAGGACCTTCCCTGCTTTCCCTGTGGGCGTGGGGGACCTTGAGCTTGGGCGGGGGCCGGGATCACAAGTGGGACCCCAGACTTGCACCAACTTGAGCATAGGCTTCCGGCTGTTCACACAGTGGACCTGTCCCTGAGTGGGATTTACTCTGCATGTGCAGCCTAGGCCCCCCTGTCCAGTGGTTCCTGTCACCTCCATGGTGTCCTTTGCAGTGACACTCACTGGAGACGGGAGTCAGGTTCGTTTTATATAACCCTTAAGGAACATTGGTCTTCCTTGGAGTAAGTACTTCCCAAGCACCTGTCCACTGCAGTGCTGAGCCGGACACCGGGACGTGGAGACAAAGCCCTGCTTCCTCGGACACCTGCCCTTGTAGGCTCTGTGTGCTTCTGCACCACTTTTCTCTGGAAGCACTCAGTGGCTACAGGTCAGGCCTATTACCTGGACAGGCCACAGAACTCTCCCTCGGGACATGTTCTTCCCAATTTCTGTCAAATCTATAAAATCCCCATCGATAAAAAGGCTGGATGGGTACCTTGAAGTTTCCTTGTGTTTCTAGAACTTTCTGATCTTAGGAGTCTGCTGCCGTGCAAGGGGCTGTATTCAAAGCCAGAACTGAGCAGCAGTCAGGCTTTACACCATGGCTGGGGGCAACATGAGCAGTTACCCTCCGGCCACAAGCTGTCCCGTGACGGGGTGGGCCAAGGACTGTCTTGGTCTCCCCAGGGCCTCTTTGTCCCTTGGTCCCAGGGAAGGGGCCCGAGGTGGGCAGCAAGGCGGGGAAGGATGCCTTCCCTGTGAGGAGCCGGGGTGCACGGAGGAGTGACTTGTGGCCTGGGGAGGGTTCTCTTTAGTTCCCCTTCCCTTGGTTCTCCACATCCTGAGTTTGGTCTGAGGAGTTTGGAAAGTCAGCAGCCTGGGTAGCTGGGTGGGGTGAGCAGTACTTTCCCCAGGAGAGCTTGCATGCCTCCATCCCCCCGCATCTCCCGTCAGCCTGTGCGGTGTGAGCGCTGGAGGGTCAATGGAGGTCCTCACCCCGGGTGCCCACGTGGGGTGCCCACCGAGGCTTGCACTGGGCTGCGCAGAGCTGGCACTTCCTGCTGCTGCTGTCCCATGACCCCCAGGCCGCCTCTGCCCTCCCCGTCCTGGGGGCCGGCAGCGGTCCCACTCCTGCCGCTTCCCAGTGTGGCTCTGGATCTGAGCATCCTCCCCACGGAGGGAAGGGCTGGGGTTGCTCATCGGCGAGGTCCCCGCTGCTACAGGATCCTGTGGTCCCCCTCTTTGCAAATGTGTGGGGCTGAGTGCACAAGAACACTGTCTTCATTTTAGCTTGTCAAATATGTTCTCCTCCATGACTTTGCAGCCGAGAAGCCTGGCTGCTGAGCCTTCGGGAGGCCACGACCAGCCTCTGGCACGAAAGGCCCTTTGCCATTCTGCTGCTTTCCCTCAGGAGCCGTCTGCCGCACCATGCCTGTCTGAGGTTGGCTGCATGTTTTGCTGTGGCCAGTGGGATGCGAGCTGGAGTAGACACATGAGGAAATCCAAGCCGACCCGTGCGGGAGTCTCCTTGGGCTTCTCTACTCTGCCCACAAGGGTGTCCAGGCCACATCCCTCAGGTCTGAAAACCCCCGAGCTGTGGGGCTTTTCCACATGCCACTGAGCTTCTGTGGCGGTTGATTTTGTGTTGACATAAAAGACCCAGGGCCCACCAGTTCGGGCCCGCAGAGCTGGCCGGGCCGCTCCCTTCCAGCTCCTGAGATCGTACTGAGCTGATGTCTTAGAGGAACCGTGGGCGTGTAGGTGCGTTTCTGGCAGAAACCAAGGCCTTGCTTCAACTCAGCTGTCTCATCCCCCAAGGTTCAGCTTTCGTTGGCTGGACTGCATCCTTCTGAACCCCCGTCAGGCTGAGGATGAGCTCTGTTTGGAACACTCTGGGTGAAGGGATGGGAGGGGAAGAAAGTGGCACGTTGGTCAGCTATTTCTCTGGTGGCTCAGGGAGGGTTAGTGGGAAAGTAGCAGGAGCTCAGCGCGGCCGACTTGTCCTGTCTGTGCCTCAGATGGGGGCTCCTCTCCCCACAAGGGCATCTGGGAGACGAGGGCGTGCCAACAGCTAGACAAAAATAGTACTGGGGCGCCTGGGTGGTGCAGTCGGTTGCGCGTCCGACCCTTGGTTTGGGCTCCGGTTGTGATCTCGGGGCTGTGGGATCGAGCCCCGCCTTGGGCTCCACGATCAACAGGGCGTCAGCTTGGAATTCTCTCCCTCTGCCTCTCCTACTTGTGTGCTCGCTCTCTCTCCCTCTCTCAAATAAAATCTTTAAAAAATCGTAATAAGACTAATTTTAAGGGTTGTTTAGAAGAACTCTGGTGTTTTTCAGTGCTTTCCCAGGAAAGGTCTATGGGGGAGGGATGTGGTAGGGGCGAGGTAGAAGGAGAGATTATACGGATTCAGTCTGGAAGTTAAGGATTCATAGTCTATCATTTCTGAGAGCACAGGAGGTGGGGGTAAAACGTTTTCAGGAGGAAGGAGCAGCGGACGGGGCTGCTGAGCTCTGGGATCTGCAGAGGGTGCGAGGGACCCCCGTGTCAGTGGCATCCCACTGGGTACAGTGACACCGTCTGCCCCTGGAGCTCATTTCCGGACCTTCCCCCAGCCAGCTCTTACGGAGGTGCTGGCTCATATGGCTGGACCTGGGCTCCCACTTGGCGTCCATGGAGCTGACCTGCAGGTCCACTCACCTTCAGAGTCCTTCCGCCCAAAATGTCTGTTTTGGTGGTCCACCATGCACCGGCCACTTGACCCTGAATCCTGCGACGCTCAGAGCTGTTCACGTTACTCTGTGGAGTCAGTTCCCACTACTACGCCCCGGGACTTTTGCCTTTGGCCATCTGGTGGACTCTAGTAGGAAAAATGGTGAGGAGTGGAATGCGTATTGTGAATGGGGGGGGGGTTGATAAGGAAAGGCGTGGGCCTGTCCTCAAGGAGCGTTTCTGTTTTATGGTGGCACAGTGTGCATAGCATACACAGTTTACTGTTATAGCCATTTGTACGTGTCTGTTCAGTGGCAGGAAGTTTATTCCTAGTGCTGTGCAGCCCATATCACTATCCATTTCCAGAACTTTCTCATCATCCCAGGCATCTGGGAGCATAGGTCTTAGCTGGGGGACCATACACTGTCATGCAGAAAGAGTGAGCTCCCTGTGAGCAAAGGCACTTTCCACCTCCACTGCCGGCGCCGGTGCTGCTGAAGCCGGAGCCAGGGTCCCCGGTGCCTGGGTTTGGCTGTGCCTTCAGCACCGTGTCTCCAAGCTCATCATGAATCCCCGGTCAGGCTTGCCCCAGGCTCTTGCTGTGGGCCAGTGGACTCCGAGCTACAGATAGTGGAGTAACCAGGACAGTGAATGTGCTTTGTGGTCGTGGGCCCCGTTGTCGTCCACCTGCATCCCATGAAGGGACCTTGGCATCAATCACCCTGTCCTCGGGCAGCTCTGCAGGATGCGAGGTGCTGGGGAATACCTGCTCCGCCTCACTCCCTTCCCAACTTGGCCTTTCTGGTGTCACCCCCTGACCTCCGTGGGACCCAGAAGTTGTGATGAATAACTGTGTGTGGTGGTTTCGCTGGGCCACAGTACCCAGATATGTGGTCAATCACTATTCTTGATGTGTCTGTGAAGGTGTTTTCTGGATGAGATTAACAAATCTGTAGACTTTGAGTAAAGCAGATTATGCTCCACAAGGGGTGGGCCTCATCAAATCAGTCGAAGACCTTATTGGGTGGCGGGTGGGGGGGGGGGCACCAAACCTGATCTACCTGGAAGAAGAGGGAAATCTCCTAGAAAAATGCGTTTGGATTTGGATTTGGCCTGCAACTCTTCCTTGGGTCTCTAGCCCACCAGCCTGTCCTGTTGGACTTACCAAGCCTCCATAATCATGTGAGCCAATTGCTTTTTAAATAAATCTCTCTCTCTCTTAGTAGAGGGAAGTGATTGTGTGTGTGTGTGTGCGTGTGTGTGTGTGTGTGTGTATTGGTTCTACTGCAGAGGGTTTTCCTGCCCTCCACCTGGCTTAGAGGTGAGCGATCTCATAGGAGAGACAAATGTATTAAAGCCATCCATTTAAGTACAGTGTGGCAGGTGCAGCGTGAGAAATGCCCATAGTGTTATGAGGCCATAGGAGGGCACCTGGGGGCTAAGAAGGGCTCTGCGGGGGTACAGAGCAAGGCATGGGATGTATCCACACAGAAGGCACCTGTGGCAGCAGGAGTAGAAGGGCGGGAACAGGAGCATCCCTCCCTGCAGGCCAGGCACTGAGGCACGTCTGCTGAGCCTGCTTGTCCGTACTGTACACCCAGGAAAATGGAAGCTCCCAGAGGGTGTGTCATTTACCCCAAGACTCAAGGCCGAGAGGCTGTGGAGCCGATATGGGGGCCAAAGGGCTGGTGAGCTCCCTGTTCTGTGGTCTCCGTGCAGCCTGCATCACACTCTTCAGGGCCCTCAGGAAGGGAGGAAGGAGTAACCGCCCAGTGTGGGGCATCTGTCCTCTCAGACATGGGAGTCCACAGGGACAGTATTTCTGGGACTCACCATTCAGATGTCCACTTAAGGGGAATCGGGGATCATGGTGTGTTTATATCTACAGTAGAAAATTACCAGGGCTAATGGAGGCTCCTTTCATCCCTGCCATGCCCACACCCTGGCATAGGCTTACGGAAGATCTTTAGGCTTTTGACCCCAGGCTTTCCCAGTGGTGGAGTGAGCCGGCAGGGAGTCACGTAAATAAGGCTCTGAAAATTCCGAGACATCATCGCTCCTTGGGTTCTAAACCCTCTGTACCATATGAGACCACAGCCGATGCCTTCTTTTTTGGTAGAACCACTGCTGTCTTCAGATTTGAGGATTACGGCGTGCTCAAGAGTATATACTCTGTGTGTCCTGTGTCCCAGGTCTGCCAAGAGCTGTCCCCAGCCCCAGCACATCCTCTAGTTCGTGTCATTTGCAGAGGGTCTCTGAGAAAGGGAGCCTGCCAAGGAGACAGACCTGTCCCCTCCTGTGCAGTCTCCCTTGTGAGCTGGGGGGTGGGGGGTACTGAAAGGAGAGATTTATACAGAAGCTGAGACTTCCAATCTCAGGGGAAAGCCCTGTCATCGACAGGTTGGAATTCCTTCCTCTGAGACCTTATATGTGCTCATCTTGGAAGCTTGTGACCTTCCTGTGGAATCAGAAGGAGACGCTGTCTCTACAGACTGCTGTTCTGTCTCCACTAGGTCAGAAAGATGGAGAATCCAGTGGGAAAAAACTGGCCAACAGTTTGGTTAATGTTACATAGACCCACCGTGACCACAGAGTCCTGAGATTCTTTGAGGGAAAAAAAGCAAAGCGTTGTAGTTAAAAAGAGCAGATTTCTCCTGAATGTGTTGCGCTAGGCCACCTGCCTCTGCAGGGTGAGACCCAGGGTTCCCACGAGGGTTTTTGGCAGGCAGGAGAGCCCCAAGAAGGGGGTGGGAGGAACGCATGCCCAGGAGCGCACTGTGTGCGTGGCCTTAAGGGATGCTCAGTGGAGAGGCTGGGCCGTCTCCGGGGCTTTGAATGGCTGCCGCGTGGGGCAGGGACAGAACCAGGCAAAGCCCTGGTTTCTGGCTCAGGGAACTGACGTTCACTGGAGGTGGTTGAACCTCAGAAGCCAGAGGCCAGAATTCAAGATGGAAACTCCCAGGCCAACGGACCCCCAGTTCCCACCCCCCTGCACATCCCCCAGCATGTCCAGGCTGAGCCCAGATGGGCGTCTGTGAGGGGGGCTGCTGTGGAGGTCCCTGCCCCTCATGGTATTGGGGGACTCGCTGATCTGGAAGCATCTCTCTTTCTTTCAGGCTAATCTGTGGCATCACGACAGCCTTTTCTGGGGTTCAGGAAAGGATCACTGGCATCGGCGGAGTGCCAGCTCTGTGCCAGCTCTGTGCTTAGGGACTCTCTGCATTACTCATTTTTTCTTCCCCGGAACCTTATGGTGCACGGTGAAGTGAGCTGCCTTGCCACCGGGTCAGCCGTAAAGCAGAAGACCTGGGGTTAAAGGTGGCCTTTCTGATCCCAGGGTCCACCCTCTTACCCACCAGGCTGTTTGAGAGAATTTTCTGCATTGTAGACAGAAACCACGTACCTGTTTCTTACCCGCTGTCACTGCTCTCTCTTATTTTGAGACTTGCTTCTTAGATTGAAAGAACTTGAGGAGTTCGTGCTGGTTTTGTCCTTATTTGATTTTTAGTCTTTTTTATATTTGATCCTGACTGATCACTAACTGGATTCGCTTGAATGTTGAGGGTCCAAGTGGGACTAATCCACTAGAGTGGATTTTGCTCATGGAGTCCAAAACCGGGCAGGACAGGGCGTCCATCCGTTTCACTGCGCCTGGGGAGGACGCGAGCCTCCCTCCTGGCTGGCTTGGATGTGGTTATGTCACAGGATGGAGTTGGCTGGGGAACGAGACCTCTGTCACATCATCTCTGCGTGTCCTCAAGCAAGTAGTGGAGGACTCATTTTTTCCTTCGTCTTTTGGGTGGGGCTCCTTTGCCCAGCCCTCGTCACCATGTCAGGATTCAGAGGAGACAATGCAGTACTAAGTGCCCATCAAAGGGAGTCAGGCCCTGGCTGGACCAGATCGAACCATGGCCTTCTCCCCCAAGGAACTTAGACTCTACAACTGTGCTGATGTGGGTGGGTGCAAAGAGCCCACAGAATGCTAGCACCCATCCCTCCACCACACCTCATCAAGATTTGAGCCCGGTTCTTGCAAGGGTCCGTGGTGCTGAAGGTCCAGCCAGCGAAGAGGACAGCCTTGGCGCCATGGTCAAGGTGAGAGGCAGCAGAAGAGACGGTTGGTGGCAGGAGTCAACACTCAGGTGGTGGTTTGCAGACTTTGCTGGAAAATAACCAGGCTAATCAACCAAAGGAGGCATAAAGCAGCTCTGTCCCTAGAAGTTTCCATTATGCAACAACTGGCCCATATGACTGTTGAGTACTTGAAATGTAACTGGTATGACTGGGAATTGAATGTCTCATTTGACTTAATTTTGGTTAACACAGAACAACGACGTGTGCATCTAGAGGCTACACAGTGGGTGTAGAGCTTGGCTATTTTAAAAAGAAATCACCTTTACACACAGCTTTCGCTTGCAGACAGTGGCCTTGTGAGGTACACAGAGCATAAATGATCCTTATAAATGAGGAAACCATGGGCTCAGAGCAATTAAGTAACGTGCCCCAAACCGCAGAAGCCAGTGAAGGGCAGAGCCCATGCCCACGGGACCCAGCAGTTCCGAAATTGCCTTACTCATCTCTGTGTGGCAGACTCCATTCCTCTCGTGGCCAGTGACCGTTACTTACACCTTACAGCTCTCACAGGTGGCTGCCCCCGGATACCCCAGTCACCAGCCTCCCAGGTCCCTGGGAGCACGCCCTGCCACCTTTCAGGCAGCACAGACCGTGCCCGTGCCCCCTGCAGTGACAGTGCCACCCTCCACCTGCGTCCGGCATGGCTGGTGAATAAGGGTTCGAGCAAGGATCACAGACCCTAATGATGAGTGACTTCGCCGTCCCCACATATGCCGCGCTCAGATGGGGGCATGGCAGCAACAGGGAGACCGGATTCTTTTCCATTCTGATGGTTCAAGACCAACATTGCTGAACCAAATTTACCCCAAAACAGGGAAAGTGCAGAAACCCCAGTGACAGCTTTGTGGGTACATCTTAACGAGCTCTCAAGCTGTCAGTTACTGTTCTGTCACCAGGGTCCTTTTAAGAGGGTGGAGTGGGGAAGGGGCATAGGAACCAGGCCTCTCCTCTCCAGGTCTCAGGGCATCACAGAAATGGGCTGAGATAGAAGTGGGTTGCGTCCCCCCAGGTATTACTATAATCCATATCGCCTATGCTCCTTTCTGTTATAATGTTTCTAAAATACGCAACATTTGGAGTAACATTCTGGGGCAAAGTGTAATGCTGCATATTAATTTCCTTTCCTTTTTTAATAAATGTTTATATTTAAAAGTTAATAAACCATAGGAGCAAGAAAAACCTTTTTAAAGGAAAAGCTTGGCAATTGAAAGATACATTTTTCTGCCCTAAAGACACTAGTCCAAAAAGCTTGTGGCTCTCTAGAGCCACAAACTCCAAAGTTCACAGCAGCATACTCCCAAGTTCACAGGGCTAGATGATGCTCTCTGCCTGTGGGACTGTTTCAGCATAAGGATGCTCGCTCCAGAGGCCTGGAAGGTGAGACGGGACTTGTGGGAGGCATGCCAGCCAGGAGTTGCACGTTTCCAGGAGGGGTATTTCCTACAGCGCCGTCTTTCCGAGGCTCTTGCAGAAGGCACCCCGCACGGAGTATGAGCGTGTGTGCGGATGTCCAGCGATGCTGTCTTTCTCCCATTATGATCTTTAGGGCAGGCTGTCGACCCTGGACACGATTCATTCGTGTGTCTGCAGAAGTTGCAGTGACGGTGGAGTTGGGATGAGATTGCGTGGAAGGCGATGGTTTGTTCATAGCCTTGTAATTTATTCATTCAGCTGAGGACTCCACTTTGACATCTTCGACCCACTGAAGTACTTCCATCAAAGCCCACCCCGACCACTGGGGTAGTGGACTGGACGGACCCTCAGATGAGCCACGCCCTTTCGTGGCTGGGTTTTGACCGCCCAGCTAACGTTCTTCCAAGTTGTGCCCCTCGACGGGGACTCGGGGAGTTACAGCTTTATGTGTTACTTATTGAAATGTAGATCCAATTTTATATTCACTTTAAAAATAAACTCACACCAGAGGGGTGGGGGCTAGGACCAATAAGTGAGTGGGGGTTAGGAGGTTCAGACTTCCAGATATAAAATAAGTAGGTCATGGGGATTAAAAAAAAGTAGAACATAGGGAATATAGTCAGAAATATTGTAATAACTTTGGTGACAGATCGTGACTACACATCTTGTGATTGTCATTACACCTGAAATCAATATATTATTATATATAGTACATTACATGTAATACTATAATAATGTAGTTAATAGTAATAGTAATAATACAGTGTTATGTGTCAACTAAACTTCAATGAAATATTTTAAGAAATCATGCCTAGCAAAACCCCAAAATAAACTCATTATTTTATAGTAGTGAGTGCCCCAAATTTGGGACCATCCTTGGACTTGGACTGTTGTTCCTTGGTCTCCCTCCAGATCTCCTAATAGGAACTCAAAGACCTTTGATTTCCACACCTGTCCCCTGTTCCTGTGTTGGAGCAACCAAGCGCCTGCTCCTTGGGAAGAGACTGGCTAGAACAATGGAAATGCCAGTGTCCAGATGGGCCCACGTGCACAGACTAAGCTCCGCAAGTCCAGGATGGCCCTCTAACGGGACTGCCTGCCACTAGCTTCTGGGGACTGTGTGTCTCCCAGGGGAGCAAGAGGCTGGCCCCGACCAAGAGCAGTCACCCTCTGCACACATGTGCTTAGCTCAGGGTCTGTTAACAGCCGCTAGCTTCAATCGGGATTGCCTTTGGGAGCAAATACAGCAGGTTCCGAATGCACCCACACTTGAGTAGTTCTGATAGGGAAGTTCTTCTGTAATAATGTTTAGTCATTTTGTGATGAAATTGTATTATATGTTTGGCATCTAAAAACAAATATTTCAAAATATCTAATTCTGGTGTAGAGAGACAGCCATTTGAGGATAGAGTCAGCATATCTACATAAACACGCACACAAATCCCCCATTTTATAATCTCGTTACTTCACTTACGAAGATGTTGTGAACCTTTTAGTATGTTATGCAGTAACTTTTCTAGATCGTGATTTTGAAAAATTACACTGTATTCCGTTATACCTACTGATTTTAATCAGCCTCCTCTTCACGGGAGGTAATTAGGTTGTTGCTATTTTTTTAAAAAAAGGTTTATTTATTTGAGAGAGAGCACACACACAGGGAGGGGCAGAGGGAGAGGGAGAGAGGCAGACTCCACTAAGTGCAGAGCCCAGCGCAGGGCTTGATCTCACGACCCTGAGATCGTGACCTGAGCCAGAACCAAGAGTCACATGCTTCACTGACTGAGCCATCCAGATCCCCCAGGTTGTTGCTAATTTTTTGCCATTATAAAAAAACCTGGAGTTCATTAGGTGCATAGAAACGCTGCCATTGAAGCAGTATGGGGCAGTAGGTAGGCCTCGAAGACGCTCAAAAGATTCCTGTCCCCGGTACGCGCACACCTTCTCCCAGTTATTCCTGTAACACTTTCAGGGAAAACGTGAAAGCCTTTCTGTTTTCCTTAAATCAGAAGGAAAAAAAAACACCCACCTTTCAAGCTGAGGAAAGTGCTTTAACATATCCTATGAATGTACTGGTCTTTACACCAACACAGATGTAAAATGTAATTGTCGTATGGAGGGAGAGAGGCGCAGGACCATCCTTTCACGGCCCAGCCTGAACCACCTCGGTTAGAGACGCGGGCGTTTGTACCAATGATGGTACGCGTCCCCTTACCCTCGGCCCTGGATGTGGGGAAGCTGCTTTTGGAGGTGATTTCAATGGAGGGATGGCCTCCAGCTTCGGTTACTGGGAAGGGTTGCCGATCGCTGGTGATTTGTAGCTGCTGCCTCGGCTGCCTCTGCCCCCGCTGAGCTGGGAGGTGCCCCTGCTCCACCTCTTCACCTTCATCCACTTGCCTCCACGCTTCCCTTCTTGTCCTGGGTTGAGTTAGAAGTGGCCCGTTCCTCGAGTGTGCGTGTGAGGGATTCTTGGCTCCCAGGTCAGGCTCTCCAGTTCCCTTAGAGCATCACCCCAGCAGGACTATGACGGGTCCACGCAGCCCCTCTGTGCTCTCACGCCCCACCCCAAGGACGTGCACGCTTCCAGCATGCAAAGAGCAAGGGAGAGCACACCAGTCTGAGCAAGCGACTCTAGTCTGGCAATCAGAGGGATGACGTTTTGAAGGGGCACCATGCTTTGAAGCCTGTTAGCTAGGCACCCAGCCGATCCGCCTTCCAAAGGGCTGACTTTAGTGCCGCCGTGAGACGAGATGGGTCCCCGGCTCGCCCGGTGCCCCAGCCGGGACAGCTCCCGGCAACAAACTACTGGGAAGGCGTGATCTCCTCTAGGTTATTCTAAGACCCAGGAGAGAGTCCCTGTTTTCTTTGCTGTCAAGACTCGGGGCAGCGTTGCCCTATGTCACCTCAGTCTTCCATCCCACATGAATCCAGGGCTGCACGTTTACGTGGGGAGGGCCTCGTCTGCCGTGCAGCTTTGTCAGGACGCCTGAGGTTGGCGTGTGTGTGGCCTGGTTCTTCTCTCTGACGTTGTGTTCCTTCTCCCAGTTGAGCGCCTTTCCCTGTTATGGACCAAACCGCGCCCCTCACATTCATGTGTTTGAGTCCTAACCCCCAGTCCTACAGAATGTAACTATATTTGGAGATAGGGCCTTTATTTTTATTTATGTATTTTTTAAAGGATTTTATTCATCCATTTGACAGAGAGATCACAAGTACGCAGAGAGGCAGGCAGAGAGAGAAAGGGGGAAGCAGGCTCCACACCGAGCAGAGAGCCCAATTTGCGGCTCGATCCCAGGACCCTGAGATCATGACCCGAGCCGAAAGCAGAGACCTAACCCACTGAGCCACCCAGGTGTCCCAAGATAGGGCCTTTAAAGAGATAACTTATAATCAATGTTAAAAAGATGTCATTGGGGTGGACCCTTATTTAACATGGCTGGTGTCCTTCCAAGAAGAGGAGATTAGGACACAGACACAGGAGGATGCTCTGTGAGGACATGGGGAGAAGACAGCCCTCTGCAAGCCAAGGAAGGAGGCCTCTGCCAGCCCCTCGATCTCAGATCTCAGACTTCCAGCCTCCAGAACTGGGCAAAAGAGCATTTCTGTTGTTGAAGCTACCCAGTTTGTGGTACTTTGTGAATGCCAACCAGTAGACTGACCCATCAGCCCGCCACCCTTCTCCTTACGCCTTGTGAAGAGTGGCAGCTAGAAGACCTGATTATGGTTTGGGCAGAGAAGAGTGAGATGGTCAGCAGCCATGGTAATAAGCCAAGATCCGGCTAACTTGGCTGCTCAGGGTACCCAGTGACCATGTCCAAAGGCTTTTGAGTTTGTTTGCTAACACTCTTCTTGCTCCGTCACATGTCTTGCATCTTGTACACAATACAGTTGCTTTTTAGCTTGTTCGAGGGAATTTCCATGGGGTCCTATTAAACTTAGCCTGCCCTGGGCCAAGTGAGCCAGTGACTGCCTCATACCCCAGGGAGGCCCTCAGAAGCCACGTGTGGTGTCCTCATGGTTGGGCCTGAGGCGTGCCCACGACACACCTCCAATTCCGTGGTGGGAACCTGGGGTTTGGACGGAGGATTTCTTTTTGAATGACACATGGGACAAACACTGTCTCTGCGGTGGATTTCTGGGGACACAGTGCCCAGCGTGGGTACGAGGGGATTTCAGGTAGGCTCTCTGGGAGAGGTAGGTATGAATCAGAGCCTTAGGTGCAGAAACCCGTGGTGGTGGCCACAAGATTGGATGTTGCTGAAGGAGGGAAGACATGTTCTGAGAAATGGCCTGGCTCAGCCAGAATCACCCGTGATGTTTAACAGAAGCAGAGCTTGGCTGCTCTATCTCTGTGTTTTCTTCTCTATCAAAGAGATTTCTTCTGAGAATTGAGGTGGAAGAGCCATAGAGATTCCAAAATGAAATGTTGGGAGTGCTGCTGAGTTGTCTAAAAAGATGTTCTGTGTCATTAAGCCATTGCCGGCCAGGGCACAGGAAAGTAGGGTCCTCCGTGAGGACATCTCAGGTGAGTGTCTGGAAAAGGATTAGCCCTCAGAAGACGAGCTTCTTTTGGAATTGGAGTCACATTTGCCTGCCTTCATCGGCCTCAGGAACATCAGAGCATGTGATCGAAGTCATCTGAGCAAGGAAGGGTGTTATGGACGGGACTGGGTCCTCCTGGGGCCATGTTGGTTTTTCGCAGCCGAGCATCATCGACTGTCCGCGTGGACAGACGTGCACTGGGCAGTTTTGTATGTCAGAGGACAGGCAGGGCTAACCTCCTTGCCGACTGAGTGTGTGTTGTCCCTGGGGCCCCTGACTGGCACAGGTGAGCACCATTAGCTGGTGAAGTGCTGCCAGTGAAGGCACCTAGAACATTCCACAAGAAGAACTTCTCTCCCTTAAGGAGAACAGTAGTTGGTGCCCGTATGACAGATTCTTCTTCCTGACTCGTTCCGTCACTGGGAGGCCTGCACCCTTCTTGAATCCGTTCCCATTTCCTGTGATTTTCCTCTTCGGTGATATTCCTGGAAGACATTCACGGGACAAAGAGTGTAAGCATAGCTTGCTAATCCCAGCGTGTCCTTTTTGCTGGTGAGTTTTTAATCCTTGATCCTGACTCCCCTTCTTCTCTGTGGTGGCTACTGTAGGGAAAAAGCCAGCAGTGAATGCAGACGCACTTTGTGAATTTAAAAAAAGACCCCTGAGTGACTCAGTTGGTTAAGCGTCTCTTGGTTTCAGCCGAGGTCGTGATCTCAGGGTCGTGGGACTGAGCCATGTCGGGCTCTGTGCTGAGCGTGGAGCCTGGTTCCGATTCCCCCTCTGCTCCTCTCACTCCCCCCCACCCCACAGAAAACCCACAACTGTATTCAAATGGAAAGTACACGGACGAGTTTATCCTTACAGGTGAGGTCGTCTTAAACTATCGTCTCTCATAAACTGAAGTCCCTCCCGTGCGTGCTTCCCAGCGGGGGGTGTGTTTGCATGGACCTTGTTGCCAGATTCGTTGCTCGTCATAGTTTGACATTTTTCTTCTTTACTTTGACATTTCCAAACCAGAAAGTCGTGGGCAGAGCCACTGCCACCTCGACTGTGGGGTGGCCTTGGGGGCGACCGGGAGCCTCCGCAGGCCGAGGAGGTGATGGTGTGTTAGGGGCTGTGGAACCAGTGGCTCAAGGGAGTGGTGGCTTTCCCACCCGTTTGGGGCCCAGCGAGGGCAGTCTGGGCCCCAGCCCGGCACCACACGAGCTCCCTGACCGCTGTGTGTTTCTGTTCCAGATCTACGTGCACCTGAAGGACGGCGGGGGCCCTGACGGGCTGGACGCGCTGAAGAACAAGCCGCAGTTGCACAGCGCGGTGGCCCGGAGCCTGTGCCGGAGCGCGGCGGGCAAGAACTACATCATCTTCACGGGGCCCAGCATCACCAGCCTGACCTTGTTCGAGGAGCTGGAAAAGCAAGGTTGGTTGTGTGGCGCGCCGGTGCCGGCGGGGCCCCTGCCCCCTGGAGAAGTGGTGGGGAGGCCTACAGGTGCAGGTGCAAGGTCGTGACCGGCGAGGACCGTAGGCCACCATGGCCAGGAGGGAACACGGTTTCAGCCGGCCAAGTGCCCGCCATGTACCTGGACCCCGCCGGGCACCAGAGATCGGAAGGGACACCTGCCACGGGCTCACGCTCTGCCCACGGCACCTTTGTGTCCTTTCTTGTGAGACTGTGGCTGTTCAGGGCTTGTCCTGGTGTCCTGGTCCATTCTGGCTGCTCTCACCAAATACTTGAAGTGGTGTGGCTTATGAACTGCAGGCAGTTAACCTATTTCTCGTGGTTTTAGAGCCCGGAAGTCCAAGGTCAGGGCACCGGCACGGTCGCCTGAGGACCTCTTCTGGGTTGCAGACCACAGGTGACAGAAGCGGCCAGGGGGCTCTCTGGGCGTCCCTTTTCTCAAGGTCATTCCTCCCATTCATGAGGGCTCCACCCTTGTGACCCCGGCCCCTCCCAGAGGCCCCACCTGGAACACCCTCCTCTGGGGCCTGCGGCTTTCAGTTGAGGAATTTGGGGGGGACACACGCACTTGTTCTGTGCACCTAGACACCGGTCCTACGGAGGCTCTCCAGTTTGGACTCAGCCCCGTCTGCATTGAGGGCCCTGCGGTTGGCAGGGACGATGCAGAGATTTATGCAGATTAGCACAGGCTGCTGTGCTCTAGGTCTCGGGAAATTCTTCGTGGCCCTTGGTGCCAGGATGCTTTGTTCACCGGTTCGTGGCTCTGGCAGAAGCGGCCGCTGGAAAAAAAGATCTGGACCGAGACCAGGAGCCCAAGGACGAGCTGCTTACTCTTTCCTTCGTCCCACATTTTGGGGATTTATATCAAGTCAGGAGAGACAGAAAAAGCCTCTGTCCTGCCGTGGCAGCCACTAGAATTGCAGACCTATTGCTTAGCAATGGGTCGCACATCTGGCCTTAAAATCCTCTCGAGTCACGGGGAGCCAGCAGCTTCTGACCTTGACCTCGGCCACGGCGAGGAAGCAGCAGCCCCGGGACTCTGAGCTCTGCTGGGTCTCAGTCCTCTGTGAACCCCGACAGGGCTTGGGGTTTACCTATGGGGAGAACTCAGGGTGCAGAGGTCAGACTATGCAAAGAGGGGCCGTGGAAGTCAAGTTGCAGAAAATTGGCCCTCATGTGTTACCAGCCATCTGGGAAGAAGGATGGGCTCCCACAGTAGGCGGTATGGTGAGAGCCCGGGCTGCCATCTCGGTCCCCCTGCCCGCCCACTCCAGTCCCAGGGTGGGCGCGTGGACAGGAAGGCCCGGGGTCCCTGGAACTGCCTTGGGGTGGACATGCAGGGCCGAGGGAAACATGCACATGGGGTACAGAATGTTTCAGATCACTGACGATACAGTGTCAGTCTTCAGTGACCTTCAGTCTTTGACTGAAGACCCGGAGGACAAGACTGTCCCCAGCAACTTCAGTCAGAAGTGTCTGTAGGCATCTGGACCGGAGCTGGCCGCAGGGAGAAGCAGGCTTCCCAGGACCCGCTCAGTGGAGCAGGCTTGCATGTGTGAGGGGAGGGCCAGGCAAGGCCTCAAGCCCAGGGCAGAGTTCCACGAGGTCTCCTTGTGCACCCTGGCCTGTGCTTACCATCTCTCCTGCCCCATGGAAGCTTCTGTGTGTGGAAGGCCACACTGCCACTCCTCCCTTTAGTGGCTCTGTGTTCAGAGGCAGGACGCTGGCTTGGTGCGTGTTGCTCGATAATTCTTTCCTCTGGGGTTAACTTGTCTCCAAGGGGACGGCGGCTCCGTTTTGCACGCTGCCTCCGGGTGCCATGCAGACAAGCACCCGTATGGGCCTGGGGCTCCTTGGGTCTTGGCCAGAGTGTTAGCGGGGTCCTGAGTGTGGTCAGGCTTGGACAGCAGACAGACCTGGGATTAGTCCTTGCCTTTGCCCTCCTTGCTGGGAGCCTGGGGACTTCTGGAGCTGCAGTCCGTCTTCAGTGTGGGTGGGATAACCTGAGTGCAGAAGTTTCTAGAGGCAGGTGGGACAATTGGTGCTCACGCTCAGCACCGTGCCTGGTGCGTCGTGAACGCTCGCGACGAGACTCCTGTGGTACTGCCGATTCATGGTGCCTGTGATGGCCTCGCGTGTCATCTTCAAGGTCCCTAGAGAAGTCCTCTGGGATAGAAGTCGTGAACTGTAGCCGTTTCCCCTGTGGGACTTCTAGGCGGCCCGTCCTCCCAGCGTGTCAGCCTCAGAGCCAGGCAGTCCCTCTTGGGTGCTGGCGTGCGCGGGTTGTCTGTGACCGTGTGACCCAGTTTTGTGTCCCTGTCCCTGTCCCTGCAGAGATCTACTGCTGCGGCCTGCTCAGCTCCAGGAAGAGCGACTGCACCGGCCTGCCCCTGTCCATGCTGACCAACCCGGCCACGCCCCCGGCCCGGGGCCAGCACCGCATCAAGATGAAGGGCAACATGTCTCTGATCTGCTGGTACAACAAAGGGCACTTCCGCTTCCTGACCAATGCCTACTCGCCCGTGCAGCAAGGTGGGGCCTGGCGGGGGCTCTGGGCCGCCCTGGAGTCGGGAAGCCCCCGTTCCTCGGCCACGTCTGTGCTGGGGTCAGGGAGGGGCAGGGCAGCAGGAGCCACCTGGGCCTGCAGGCTGCCATCCCCAGGCTTTTCAGCTGGGAGGGAAGCCACGACGGTGGGATTTATGTGTCCCCTGGCTTGTGTGTGGCCGCTGTGAGTGGCCGTGTCCGAATGGCATGTCCCCCATCACCTGCCCATTAGGATTCTCTGAAGAATCTTCTCTAATGAGAGGGGAGATACCGACTGTTTTATCCCTTCGGTGTCTTCCTTAGAGGTTAACCACGGGCATTGTGGGGCGTTCAGGCGATTCCATCGTTAATTTCACGTGGGGTTTAGAATCCATTTGTAGCAGAGGGATTTAGTGAGCAAGGACTCTAGAGTTCAAGTCACTACAGCTGAAAGACTTTTAAACTGCTGACAAGGAACCGGAAAGGACTGAGGCACTTGACAGAAATATCTGTGGTTACAGGATGTGTTTGAAAATCCTCTATATTCCTTTGATTAAGACATCTTTTCTCTTTACTTCGGAAGGACCTCCACAAGGGGCTCGGTTGTGTGTGTGGGGGGGGGGTGTGTGTGAGAGAGAGATACATACGTGGTCTGTACACGTGTGGTGTGTACGTTTGTGGGGGGTGTGCTTAATTAACTGCTGTTCGTTTTTTCCTGCTCCTCACCCCTGGCACACACACCTACATCCCAATTCAGCGGAGACTGGAATCTAGGGATACGAGCTCATGGGACTTAGGTGTAGAGAGCTAGAGAAAGCTGCCAGCTTCTCCAGGGCTGTGCAAAGGGCTCTTAGAGGAAATGTTTGGAATTGACCTTGCAAGCCAAAGGTGAGACTTTGAGCTGGACTTCTATACTCTCCTGATGGGGCAAGAGCATTCACAGGGAGAGCGTTCAGGAAGACAGTGTACGAGCTGCCTCCTGCCAGGTTATGCGTAACAGATTATAAATTATGCAATGTGATTTAAGATGACAGAACCTTAAAACCTCAATCTCAAGGGCTGGGAGCCTTAAATCTGTTACCAAGGAACCAGCAAAGAGGATGTTGATCGGGAAGAAGAGAAAATTGGTAGGATTGGTCTTTAAATATGCCAGAATTTAGTGTTTGTGTTTCCTTCAGTTATAGTTTCCATTTCTAAAGTACTCTAAATCACAAAGTCCTGGGGCACCTGGGTGGCTCAGTCGGTGAAGCATCTGCCTTGGGCTCAGTTCCTGATCCTGAGTCCTGGCATGGAGCCTCGCATCGGGCTCCCCGTTCGGTGGGAAGCCTGCTTCTCCCTCTCCCTTGCCCCTCCCGCCTCATGTTCTCTCTCTCTCTCATGCTCTCTCCAATAAATAAAATCTTTTAAAAAATTTCACAAATTCCCAAATCTTAGAATCCCTTAAAAATCCCAGGGAGTATGCCTCAGCCCTCTGACAGCACCCCCAGGAGCACTTGGAGGCAGGGGAGGGGGTGTGGAGAGCCCAGGCTGGGTGTCCCGCCTCTCCTCCCCGCGGGACATCCTTTAACTAGTCTACATCTTCAGGTGATTTTTTTTTTTTTTAAACAAAGGGAGATATTTTCCTTTCAGTGTACTTAAAAAACATGATTTTTTAAAACCACTTAGTATTTCATTTTCTTTCTTTTTTTTTTAAACCACTTAGTATTTCATTTTCTTCCTTTTTTTTCTTTTTTCTTCTTTCTTAAAATTTTAAGATTTTATTTATTTATTTGACAGAGAGGGATCACAAGCAGGCAGAGAGGTAGGCAGAGAGAGAGGGGAAGCAGGCTCCCCACTGAGCAGAGAGCCTGATGCAGGGCTCGATCCCAGGACCCTGAGATCATGACCTGAGCCGAAGGCAGAGGCTTAACCCACTGAGCCACCCAGGTGCCCAAATATTTCATTTCTTAAATTTCATCGTTTTTCTGCCTCCCCCCGATTCATAATCCATTTTCTTCACAATATGAATAATGATGATAGTGATTATTTCCATACATTGGGGAACATCTTTGATCCTTTCCTCAAAATAAAGCTGGGAGTGCAGTGGCTGCCCAGAGGTCTGAACATCTGGAGGACCTTTGGTGATGTGTCGCCCAAAGACCGCACTTAACCCCTGCGATGGGCTCTGGGGAGACCAACACTCCTCCTGAGTTTCCCAACACATTTCCCCCCCTTAAACTTGTCAGTCTGGGGGATGAAAATGCTACAGAATTTTCTATCTAAATTGCAGGACCACTGGTGGGGTTGAGCATCTCTGTGTATTTGCCTCCAGTTTACAGTGATTTCTTCGTATTCTCAGTTTGTCCTTTGGAGCGCTTGTTGAAAGCTTATGTTATGCTATAGCAGGTATTTTTCTGCATTTGTTTTATTTTTGCTTTTATTTATGACTGGTATTTTTTAACCTAAAATTGCGTTTCCTTCTGCACGGGCAGATCTGTTGGTCATGCTCTTTGTTCTAAAACTTCTTGCTCTGGGCCAAGGCTGGATAAGGGCTAAGATCACCTGCTTACCATACAGCCTGACTCTCCGCTCTTCCCAGTAACCCACTATCAGCTGGATTTTTACTGTTTTGGTTTTTTTTAAATTAAGTGTAAAGAGTGGCCTGACCAAGCGGTCTTGCCTCCGTGCCTGAACCACTTACAGAAAAACTCTTCTACTTTTTAAAAATATCACTCAGAAGAGGAAGCCTCAAATATTGGAAAGACTGCCTCTCAGCTTCATACTCTTTCCTGCTGTGATCATAGATGTACACGCTCTTCTAAAAGTTGAGAATTTCTAATTTTAGAAAATAGACAACCAGTCAGGAACATTCTAGGAATCGGTTTCTTATTCCTTCTGGATTCTAAGGAGAAAGGTCCCTTCCTTCAGAGAGCGCGAGCATGCATGGTCACGGGCTTCTTAGAAATCCCATATTCAGGGACATCCATCCGGAGGACCCAGCCATCCCGCTCTCTTTCTGAAGTCCGTTTTGGAGCTGTCCTCTTCCTACCAGAGCCTTTGCCCATGTGGGGTTCAGACTCCACGGGACCCATGCACATACAGAACGTGCATATGGGACTGACTCGGGGCCTGACTCATTCAGCCTTGCGGGGTGGTGGAAGGAACATCAGCACACCGCAGGTAGCCTAGGGAGGTGAAGGACAGGACTGCCACTGCGCGTGAGCACACATGTTTCACCGGGTCAGACAGGTCGTGGGGTGCCGCGGAGGTACGTGCGTAGAGCACAGCTAGGCACGGAGACTGGCACATAGCTGTGACTGTGTGGGGCCCGCCCAGGGCGACGTCAGCAAAGCCAGTAAATGTCACACAACCTCTTGTCAATGTGTCCCATGGCCGGGCTTGTTGGTGCTCAGAGAAGGATATTACGGGACAGCAGCCCCACCCTTTGTAGCTGGAACAGTGTCTGAGAATCCACAGTACTGCCAGGGACGGGGTGATTTACAAAGTGGGGGAAATGCTCAAGCAGATGGGCGCAGACCCAGGCCTTGAAGCCGCTGCTCTGCTGAGGTTTCCAGCAGAGCCTCACCGAGTGGATGGGGAGGGAACGAAGGGCTGGAGCAGGGCCCCCGGGGCTGGGGAGGCTGGGACGGGGCAGTCCAGGAATTACAGCCCCAGCGGTCAGCCAATCTCAAGTTCTCCAGGGACTTCTTGGTGTGAAAAACCAGTATCGGGGGACATGGCTGGGGAACAGGGACCAAAAGAAACAGAAAGACCCCCACTCAGGGCTCAGTCTGTGCAAATGGGTCCTGCACGCTAGTGTCCCATGGTCCCTCGGTGAGAGGGCGGGAGACACGCTAGGTGGAGCCCCTCAGGCCCGCAGGGGACCTCCTCTTGTACTTGAACTCTGTCCACTCAAGTAGTCCCCAAACTTCCCAATCCTTCAGAATGATCCCTTTAAAAAATATATATATATACACACCAAAAAATGGCTTTTGTCATAATCCCATGATGCTGTGTGGGGAGGCTGGCCGGAGGAGACGGCAGCAAACCCCAGCCTCGCCTGAGCGTTCTCTCACGTCTCCTGTGTCACCTCTGGACGGCAGCTGTGGGCCTGTGGGTGGGTCTGAGAAACGAGGTCGTCCCGCAGCAGTTCGGGCAGCGGGGTGAGGAGGGCTCACTGATCTGCTCCTCACACCCGGTCAGTGGGACATGTCCCTGGACACATTCCCGTTTGCACTCAATAGAGGGTGTTTGAAGGCTTGGGGAGGGGGTAGGGTCAGCCTTCATGTGGGGAGGGGGGAGGAGGGGAGAGTCAGTCCTGCACCTCCCCTTTGCTCTCTGAAGGCCCAGCCAGGTGCTTCGCCCTCCCTGGTGTCACGTAAAGCCACCTTTGGTCCTGTCATCGCCCCACGTGCCCGCAGCACCCCTGCACACCCACCTCACTTTATGTTGTCCTCAAGTCCCCGGAAGCTTTTAGGGACTGGCATCCAGCTTCTCTGTCTCCCCCTCCCCCTTGGCTCCCTGGAGGGCCAGGCAGGGTGGAGATAGGCACCTGTGTCCGCGAGCATGGGCAGGAGACCTTGCGGACGGGGGTGTGACTGTCTGTCTTCTCCACAGGGGTGATCATCAGGAGGAAGAGTGGGGGGATCCCCTGTCCCTTGGCCGTGGAGGCGTTCGCTGCTCACCTTAGCTACATCTGCAGATACGATGACAAGTACAGCAAGTGAGTGCGTGGCGGCTCGCAGCCACGGGAGAGCCGGGACTAGAGGTGGCCGGGTGCTCAGGAGTCCCCCGCTCCAGAATGAACAGAGCAGGCCCCTGGGAGACAAAATCTCAAGCCCTCGTCCTGGCCATCGGGGCACCCTGTCTCCTTCCCCGCCACCCTTGCCCGAGGTGGCCGTCCTTCCACTCACTCGGGCGTGGCCATCTCTTAGTACTGGGCCCCGAGCCTGCCCCCCTGCCCCCACCCCAGCCAGACTGCCCTTCCCCCGTCCCTCACAGCTGCAGCCCGTTTCCTAGCGCAGGTTCGTAATTCTTTCCCCTCTGGATGTCCGCAGCAGGTGCACACCCATGGCACCGTAACAGGAACCCAAGGAGCGATTGCTAGTGAGCCTGAGTGTGACTGTTAATTGCCAGGATTGAGCCTCACAACCCAAAACAGAGTTGGAGTAACCCCCAGGACAGGCGGGTGTTGACTCAGCCCACTTGAAGGGGAACCTGCTGGGCTTCTTCACGCAGAGAGAAAACCGAGGACCCAGTTCTCCCCGGGCTCCCTCGCAGGGGAGCCCCACTCCATGGAGAGTCCATGAGCCAGTGTTCACGGCCCGCAACCTGCTGATTCCACGCGGTTCCAACAGAGAAACCCGCTTTGACTTAACAGACATGTTAGGGACCACACTGGGCTGCTGGCAGTGAGGACACTGACCTTCAGACACCCCTCAGGTGCCGAGTGACGGGGATGCAGTGCAGGGAGCAGTCCTAAGTTGGGTTGGCCCTGGAGGTGACATCCATCCTGGATCTGAAGGGAAGCTGGGGGTGGCAAAGAGACGTGCTCTCGGGAGGAAGGGGACACGTTACAGATGCCTGCAGCTGAGGGTGAACTTGCCCTTGGGACGTGCAAGCAGTCAGTGTGCCCGAGACATACCATCCAAAGAGGGCTGCCCCTCGGGCCCTGTTCCCTGGGAGCTTCCGAGCCTTGCCGTGGAAGGCCTGCTCCCTGTTACAGCATCTCCAGCGACCCCCCACCCCAGTCCTCTGATAGGAGCAGTTTTCATCTTCTTAGACTTAGGTCAAGTTCCCTGTGACAGCCTCGGCGGGAGCCAGCCCCCGGCCAGCTTCCCACCCCGTGGCTCCGTGGCAGCACTGACCGTGATGAGGCCCTTTGGGACCATCCCCCCCCCGCCCCGCCCCATCCCCGGTGCCCGTGAGCCCCGGGGTCAGCCTCTCCGACTCCTCTGTCCTCGTAGGTATTTCATCTCTCATAAACCGAACAAGACCTGGCAACAGGTGTTCTGGTTCGCCGTCAGCATCGCCGTCAACAACGCCTACATCCTCTACAAGATGTCTGATGCCTACCACGTGAAGAGGTACAGCCGGGCTCAGTTTGGCGAGAGACTGGTGAGGGAGCTGCTGGGCCTGGAGGAGGCCTCCCCCACCCACTGATGCCGCCGCGGCCAGGCTTAGGGGAGGACCAGGGCCGGGAGCCTGGAGGAGGGAGAGAGGCTGCCGTTCTGACCTGCCCAGCCAGAGCCCTGGGGCGCCCCTGGGGGGTTGGGCCTGGCCCACTGGGGAGTCCCAGGCCTCCGCAGGGCCCAAGGTGGGCCTGGTCAGACGATGGCTACTGTCCCGGTTCCCCTTCAAAGAAGAGCACGTCCTCCCTCCAGAAGCCGCTGCCCACCCAGGGCCGGGGCCACACTCAGACTCTACACGCGGGCCGGGCGCCGTGGGTGGCCTTTGCCCAGCGGGGCGCCACACCCCTGTGACCCCCGTGGAGCTCACCTCAGAACGGGGGACTCGGGAAGGCTGTCGCCACCGGAAGCGCCGGCGGGTGGAGGAGCCGTAGTGTGTCCCGCTGGAAAGGCCTGCGCTGGGAGGATGTCAAGACACGGGTGACCTGGTTCCACCTCGTGCCTCGTGCGCAGGGGACCAGAAGCAAGCCCGTGGCGCTCAGGCGGCCGGGCGGGGGACCAGGGCGCTCTCCAGCACTCGCCTTGGGCAAGTCTCCTGAACGAGAAGCGCAGGGGCCGTGAGACACGGGGGTGGAATGGGGGAGCGGCTGCCCGTTCTGGCTGATCAATGAGGCGTCCCTGCTCATTTCATTTCTCGGCTGGTGGCCGGGGTGGGGGGGGGGGTGGGAGGGGAAAGGGAAAATGCCAACAGAACCGCAGTGATGTGTGATGCTATTTTTTATTTTTAAATATATCTTCAGGTTATTTTCTTACTGTTGCTTAAGATCTTCTGTAAAAGGAAAACGTCCCCCTCCTTTTCCGCCCCCTCCCCGCCCCCACCCCAGCCGTGGCTCCCTGCATGAGCACAGTTCGGCGTTCTGGGCCCTGGGACTGTACCGGGGCGAGAGGGGCGGCCGGCTTCCAGAACAGACGCGGTTCCACTCCGCCGAGGATCACGGGGGGCCTGTGGGCCTTACGCTTTGTCACAGACGTCACCATCGGCGAAAAACCTGTTAGCGTCGCAGAAGCAAATGACAGAAGGTCTGGGGGGGACACTGCTGCTTCTCCCCACCCCCACCACGTGAGGTGACCTGGCGGTGTCTGCCCGGGGCTGGCACACCTGAGCCACAGCATCTGGGCCCCGTGGGAACGCAGGTCCGAGGGTCTCCGCGGGAGGCCTCGCCCGGCGGGCCCACTGGTCTGTCCATCCGCCCCCAGATGAGAAACAGCGATTTCCAGAATTACACGACCCCCCCCTTGCACCCCAATTTATGTAGCTCCCTCGTTTTTTTACAAATGCGAAATCTCTTCTACTCAGGCTTTGGGACTTTGTTGTTTGTTCACACTCAGCTAATTGCCAGCGTGGCTGACAGCATGCTCCCGACTCCGCGTCATCCCCGTGTCCCGGGTTCCTGAGGACCCCCGCGCCCTGTGGTTGGAATTCGATGCCACGGATTGTAGGCCCCATTCTCAGTTGTGTTTCAGAACACCTTCACCGTGTCCTTTGATTGGATGGAAAGCACTTTTACCACATGGAGAAATATATTTTTAATTTGTGACGCTTTTCTACGAGGTCCACTCTTTCTGAGTCTAATGTGTTTCCAACACTTGGGGAGACTCTGATGAAAGCTGATGAATTTTCTTTTCTGTCCAAATAAGTAAAAGAAAAAAATAAAAGTCTATTTAGATGCTGATTCTTTGTTGACATGCGGATTGCTTTCCAACATCAGGGACAAAAGTACCGGCTCCTTTTTTAACGACTTGACTTCTTACCGGGTCATCTAGAACATAGAGTCTTGAACTGTTTTTAGTATCCTTTGCCTCTGAGGAGTTTAAAAAAGAAATGCAGTTAAGCCTTTTTTTTTTTTTTTTTTCAAGATTTTATTTATTTAGGGGAACCTGGGGGCTCAGTCATTAAGCCTCTGCCTTTGGCTCAGGTCACAATCCCGGGTCCTGGGATCGAGCCCTGAGTTGGGCTCTCTGCTCAGTGGGGGAGCCTGCTTCTCCCTCTCCCTCTACCTCTCCAACCCGCTCATGCTCTGTCTCTCTCTCCCTCTCAAATAAATAAAATCTTCCCCCAAATTTTATTTATTTGACAGAGGGAGAGCACACAAGCTGGCCCTATGAGAACGTTGTATTCTAGGTGCCCAGGGGAAAATCTGCACCTGCCTGCCAAACGGACTTCCTCCTTGTTTCTTCTAGTCGCCATCATCATCCACACCCACCAAGAGAGGCGCCGTTGGGATGGTGGGTGGGTGACTCTGCCTTGCCAAGTAATTCGAGGGGACTTACACCGTTCCAGGGCTCTGGGTTTTACGTGGTAGCCCCTGTTTTCAGACAAAGGCTCAAAGCAGACAGCAACTTCTAGTGGAGCCCCTGCAGGTTGGGAAGTTTCTGTCCTTCTGGAAGGAGGACAGAGTGACATGGAGTACTGATTAGGAAAACCCGCAGCCAGGGGCACCTCGCCCCACCGATGATGTGAGGCCGAGAGCCATGGGGAATCACTCCAGTTCAAATCCACCTGGCTCCTGTGTCCCCCTGGGTTTGAAGCCCTCAGCCTGACCTTGGACGGGCTCCTTTAGCAGCTGGCCACTGCTGGTGCCAGGGGAAGGGCCCAGAAAGTGGCTGTCAGCAGAGGGGGAGCCGGCATAGTCCCGGCAAAGGTGGGGAGGCAGCAGGCACCCGTGAGTCCCTGCCCAATGAGACCTTTCTACCCGGGGCCTGCTGTGGTGGCGTCAGCTCCCCTGGGGGACGGCTTTGCTGGGGTCTCAAAATGAAAACCAAAGCAAGGAGCTTCCTGACCCTTGTGGAAAACAAAACAAAAGCCTTGAAGCTTCTCCAAAGAAAAGCTCTCTTAGACCAAGCGCACTGAGCTTTCGTGTGGTCCAGGTCCTTCTCCAAAGAAAAGCTCTCTTAGACCAAGTGCACTGAGCTTTCGTGTGGTCCAGGTCCCAGACCCAGGACGGCGGCCGTACTCAAGAGTTGGGTAAGGTGAGCCTTCGGAGATTAAATTTTTTGAGGACTAGTGCATTTTATAGAAAGACGGCCAAGACAAGGGAAAGAGTTAGCAGCTAAAATCTCATCTTCCCAGTGAATGATTTTTTGGTACCATTACTTTTGTTGAAGTTGTGAACCTTTCTTATTTAAATGAGGTGGGACATTAGGAGTTAAGGAGAGACAAGAGAACCAAATGTGGGCTTCTGTTCTGTTCTGTTCTGTTCGCCTTCCCGATCAGTTTCTTTATTTCATTCACCTTGTCTCTTCTCCCCCCACTCTGTGGCCCCCAAAACCTCAGTTTTGAACAAGGTCTGACTGTAGGCAGTGGAACATTATAATACGAAGGCCCTATTTCCAAACTCTGGTGAGTCACGTCAGAAAACCTTGGCGTCTGGATCATTCTCGGCAAAGACTTTTGGTTTCTTGGCTCCGTCAAGCAAGGCCCAGCCGCCAGAATAGAATAAACTCTACAGCTGTTGTAGAGAAGAAGACCGCAGGTGCCAGGACAGGGACAGGAAGGCTCTGGTCATCGTGCGTGGCTGGGCAGTGCCGTTGTCCCTGGGAGCCCGGCCTCAGCACTGGGCAGTGAGGGTAGCGGGCAGACCCCGTGGGCACGGCAGCCCACACCTCCTGTGAAATGTGGGGCAGTTACCCTGGCATAGGGCTTGGCTTGTTCCAGAAAGGACTCCAGATAGGGCTTGGCTTATTCTGGAAAGAACAGAACCAGCTTCCTCAGAAGACTGGACCCAGACTGATTCTGACCCAAAATTGCCAATTTGCCATGCAGCCAATTACACGGAAGTGTCTTTGGAAAATGCTTGCCCCAAGAGCCAAGGATACATGAGTATTTCTGGAAAGCATGGCACCACGTGTGAGCAACAAGTTAAAAGTGGTCCCAGCTCTACCAGAAGTCATAACCCAGCAGGAAGAAAGTTTCTTAGCTCTTAAGCACCAACACTCAGCGACGCCATGTTTCTTCCTTCCTTGCCCTTGTGGCTTACACTTAGTTCTATTTTCTCCAGGGGAATAGGGTCCTGCCCTCTTTTTCCAGCCTGACAGCTGGTGTGAGGGTTCTCTTGTCTCTCCTTAACTCCTAATGTCCCACCTCATTTCAATAAGAAAGGTTCACAACTTCAACAAAAGTAGTGGTACCAAAAAATCATTCACTGGGAAGATGAGATTTTAGCTGCTAACTCTTTCCCTTGTCTTGGCCGTCTTTCTATAAAATGCACTAGTCCTCAAAAAATTTAAAATAGTACTACCAGGGGTGCCCTGCCTGGGTCCGTTATCTGAGCACGTGACTCTTGATCTTAGGGTCGTGAGTTCAAGTCCTATGTTGGGCATAGATATTACTTTAGAAAAACAAAACTGTACTCCCATATGATCTAACAATTCCTGTCTGGGTACTTATCCAAAGAAAATGAAAACTTTAATTTGAAAGGGTGTGTGCAGACCCATGTTCGTTGCAGTGTAATTTACAACAGCCAAGACTAGAAGCAACCTAAGTGCCCATCAATGAATGAATAGATTTTTAAAATGTGGCGCATACGTGTGTGTGTGTGTGTGTGTGTGTGTGTGTAATGGAGTATTACATAGCCTTTAAGAAGGAAGGAAATCTTGCCATTTGTGGCAACAGGGATGGACCTCGAGGGAATTATACCAGATGAAACAAGACAGAGAAAAAGTAAACATGTATGATCTCCCTCATATGTGGAATCTAGAAAAATATATTTATATATATAATTAAGCTCATAGACCTAGAGGTCTAGATCATAGAACTAGAGATCTAGGTAGTTGCTAGAAGTAGGGGACGGAAAGTGGGAGTGAATTGCCTTTTTTTTTTTTTTTTTCAGTTAGATTGATACCAAAAAACCAAAAATGCATCAGAGTTCTATAATTGAGAACTTCCTCCCGGTGAATAGAATGTAGGAGGAATGAACGAAAGAAGGAAGCAGGGGCTGTGGTTTCTTGTATTGCAATAGACTAGAGAGAACAGAACAGTTGCACACATTTTTTAGGTGTAAATTTAAGATCCGGAGTTGTGGGATTGTGGGAATTTTTTATGGAGGCATTTTTGGAGTCACTTTCATACGTTTCAACCTAACGCCATTATAGTTCATTGTGGCTTTTTAAAGTGTGTCCACCTATCAGTACTTATTAGTAGAAGGACGGTGCCCAAAGTGGGACAAATGCTCTACTCGACCCTGTGCCAGTCCAGCCATGAGTCCAGTCCCGGCCATCATCCTCCAGGAAGAGACAACCGGTTAGGAGGTCCTGGAGTCTGGGACAGTGGGTCCACATAGAAACAAAATGGTAGGGGCCGTTGGGAAAACAGGGTGATTAGCTTGGGTGGTGAAGCCCTGACTCAGGAGGGAGCATGGCACTTGTCTCCAGACTTCCCAGTCTCCTTTTCCGTGTGGTGCTGGTCACCGGGAGTCAGGCCTCAGCTCAGTGCAGGGAGCGAGTTCCAGAGTCCAGAGCTGCCCGACGCCAGGATGGGACTCAGAAAGCAGGGACCGCTCTGCTCGCTCCTGAATGTCTTCCACCAGAGGCAGCTCACGACATTGGAAGGTTCCAGAAGGCATTCTGTGGGCAGGAGGTGGTCTTAACCCCAGGCTGTGGGCTTGAGCAGGCCACCTCTGCTGGCCGCCCTCCTGACCTTCCCTGAAGGGAAGCCAAGCCCTGACCCCGAGCTGCTGGGCCGAGGCCATTGGCGATGCAGGAACCCAAGTGTGGAGACGATTGCCTCTCTCCAGAGCACGCCCCGGCTCCCAGCGGCCCCTCTCCTTCCCCTTCCTCAGAGGGAGGTTCCCACTTCCTCTCAGTTCAGGGGGAGCGGCCATCGGCATCAGAAGTCCGTGTCCAGGAATCCGGAAAGATTGCGATTTTATTTGGACATTTCTTTGCACTGTCGCATTGTCTTGCTTTTCCTTACAGTTTTCGGTCAAGAATCTGGGAGCAAAATTTTAGTCTCATGAACTGTGCCTACATAGCCCTCGGGGGATCTCCCCCAGGTTCACCCCCATCCCTTCTGGGAAGATAAAGCCGACCCTTCCGTCAAGATTTTGACTTCACACTAAGACACGCTTGCAATAAAGTTTTACAGATTTTGTATATCGTGAGCTAAATTCTGAATTCTAAAACGTGAAGTATGGCACATATGTGTACACACACACACACCCCTATATACGTGATTTAATTAGATTTTTATTTATTTTTTATTTATTTATATTTTTTTTATTTTTTATTTATTTATTTTTATTTAATTAGATTTTTATTTCTTCAGCAATGTTTATCTCCAGTCAACAACGGTGAAATACAATCAGATATATTGCATTTGCTTCTCTCTGGTGGGTTCCTCTGGGGGAGGGAGGAGATGATGAAGGAAATTCATGAAAAGCCTGGCGAACCCACTTTACAGATTCTCTCACATGTAAAGAGGGACGGCAGGTCAGGGGGGCCCCAGGTGCCGCTTGCATGACCAGACACCTGAGCCTTCTCAACTCTGCTGCTAATCCTGGGGAAAGTCGGGGGAGGGGGTTCCCGTGGGAGCCCTTCTCTACCCCCGCCTCCCATCTTGTTCATTTTGGGGGTGGGGGGGCCAGGTGGGAACAAAGGGTCTCCACCATCGAGGGCCGATTATGCAGCCTGACGCTCCTTCAGCTGCTGCTATCCCCACTGCCTGTCATCCTCCCCCTTTTCAGAAGCTTCTGGAACTGGAAGCGTGAAATCGGGGTGAGCGTCTGCTGTCAGAAGGAAGGTCCTTGTGAGCAAAGTGAGAGATGCAAGCAAAAATGCTTGTGATTGAGAACGAGGGTGGGGGCGGGCATCCACGAAACAAAGGGGCTGCCTGTGACTTTGGCTTTGGTGGCAATATCCTAAAAGACCAGAAGGTGGAAGTTGTTGTCATTAACATGGAAAATCTTTATGTAGAGTGAAATGTCAGATCCTGCTTTCCAGGGTTCTTTCTATGCTTCGTTACGGAAGAATAAAAAGATTTAGAGAAGCATATGCTTTTCAACTTAAAATCGGATTTAAAACACTACAGCACATACTGGCAAAGCTTTAAGTTCTTCTGCAAGCCAAAAATAATTTTTATTGTTCCTAATTTCAGAGGTAGAGGTCAGTGATTCATCAGCTGCGTATCACACCCAGGGCTCATATGTCAAATGGCCTCCTTCATGCCCATCCCCCAGTAACCCCGTCCCCCACCCACCTCCCTTCCAGCAACCCTCAGTCGGTTTCCTAGAGTCAAGAATCTCTTATGGTTCATTTCCCTCTCTGATTTTGCCCCAAACTAATTTTCAAACACTTAAAAATTTCAAAGATTTCCGATCTCTGCTTGCCCAGCTTTTTAGTAAGTGATGAACTGATCTTTACTTCGTTGTGTGTTGTTGGCCCCTGAGGTGATCGTTTTCTATAGTTGGTGACTTCCCTCAACCACCGTCTTTGTCTCCTCTCTCCACTTTTCCTTTCTACATCTCTCTGCCTCTGCCTCCTCTCTCTGCAAATGGCTACCTTTCTCTTTTTCTTCCCTCCCTCACTTTCTCTCACCTTGATCTGCTGTCCCGTTCTCCCCCTCCCTGGCCTCCCCCTTCTCCCTTTTCCCCACAGAACTTTGGTGAGCCCCACTGTCATTCCCTGACCTTCCTCTCTGTGTGTGTGTGTGGGGGGACAGTCTGGGACATTCCTTCTGCCATCTGGGTTCTTCCTTTCTGTTCTCCAGCATTCTGGTTCTGAAGTCTCATTGCCCCACAGGGACTCTTATCTCTTCTCAAGTAGGGGTGGGGGACACGATCTTTGTATCAAAGACATCACGAGGGCAGAGGCACCCAAGAAAGAGGTGAGGCTTCGACAGGGAGACGGAAGACCCTTTATAGCCAGGAACGGATGACAAGATTTATTTTACTGACCCTCGGGGCACAGCCTCATACCTTAGGGCTCATGGGAATACTCAGAAAATCCAACATCTGTCTTCTGGTTCGAGAGAGGGTCAGCAGAGGAAAGTGGACCAAAGACCATTTATTAAAGAAACTTTTATTTTATTTTAATTAACTTTATTTTATTCAATAAAAGTTCATCCCCATTAGACACCGGGGATGAACAAGAACAGTGTTTTCTGTCAAGGACTGTCAAGTACTGGGAGACACACACACAACTACCTTATGTCATCGGATAATAATAGCATATGAAAGAGTAATCAAGGAACAATGACCAAGTTTTCTCACCGAGAAATGAGGATGTGCTGGCTGAACCACATTCTGTCCCTGGGGCGGAATGTTTTTAAAGGAATTGTTACAGGAGATCTGTATGGAGAGAGAGGTCAGGTGTGACGGTCACTTCACAGAAGGAGTGTGTTTGTTTGATGGAGTGAACCTGTGTGGTGCTGGTTCCTCTTAGGGCAAAGGCTGTGGGATTTGCCATTGGGAGAATGTTGGGCCAATAGGTACAAGCCTAGCAACTGTGCCCCAGTTAAATCACCCCGATGCTACAGGGCCAGAGAATGTGAGGTCCATCCATGCGAAAATTTGTGTTTAAAGGAGAAATGACCATTCTGGAGGGAGAAACTTGCTCCCGAAGAAGTCAAAGACAATTGAACACACGATTCTCTGTAACAGGCACACACCCCCCGCCCCCACGTCTCCCCAGTCCCGGGAGCTAGAAAAAGATGGAGTAAGACTTGTCCGGGGCTCCTTGACCCTGCTCCCAGCCCTCAGCCCCAACCTGACTTCGGGCAGCCTGTGTTAAGCCTTCCTTGTGGTAGCAGTCACTTTTAGGACACATTCACTGTCCACCAGGACCATGTCTAGCGGCATGAGTAATCAAACCCCCAAATTGAGACCCATGACCTGTAAGATGAGCACATCCCTGGAGATAACAGGATGCCATCCAGAAGGATTTTTGACCCTCAGTAGACTGTAGAAGGGCGGGAAGAACGAGACGATGTAGTCCAGTTGGCTTGAATTCGACAGCGTTCCAATGACAAAAGAGGAATATTTAACAACCTGGTCTGACCTTGGTTCAATTACCTTCCCAACCAAATTTTTAGTCCGTCCCGGCCTTCCTGGAATGTGTCCACCCTTGGAGATGACGCCTTTCCCACATCTGCCCAGCAGAGGGCAGCAGAGTACACCTTATGAGCCTCAGAGGAGCGCCCGGCGTTCAGTCAACAAACGCAGAGAGAATAAGCTACTTAGCTGAGACCACGTCACCCGCCAGGAAAGGGAAAGGCCCTGCCGCTGAAATCAGCGTTCTTTCAGCAAACACTCCCCCGGGGGCAGATTAGGCTCAGGCACGTCTAGGGACAGCCCACAGCACTGAGATCTCTGCCCTCCTGGGGCTTACATTCTAGCAGTAAGGAGGGGACCCAAGAAAGACAAATGTGGTTGAGCAGTATTTTAAAAGAAAGTCAGGTGTTTGGGAAAAGAAGAAATTGGTTTCGTGGGATGCGGGGGCATGGGGCAGAGGTTCGGGTCAGCTTAGGTTCGGAGGCTCAGATGGGAACCCCTTCCGAGGAAGCATCGGGGACCCTCTGTAGCCCATCTCAGCCTTGTGTGCTGGGATCACGTGGGGATGCAGTTCCCACCCCTGTCACATTAGGGACCACGGGTCTAGAGCAAGGGTGTCTGAGGAGAGCGTGGCTGTACAGGGTTATGGGGAGATGGGCGAGGACGTCAGCCGGGGGCGGGGTCAGAGAGGACAGGAGCAGCCCAGCGGGACAAAGATGGTTCGGCCCAGGTTGCAGGAGACCTGGGAACAAGCAAGCAAGGAGCAGTGGGCAGGGGGTGACCTGGCCTGAGCAACGCCGAGGACAGGAAATGGTTCCTGGACGAGGGAAGAGAGTGGGGGAGAGGCAGAGACAGAGAAGGAGAGGAAGGGGTGCGCTGGGGTAGGAGCAGCCTTGAGCCCACCCTGCAGGGGGCCACGGGAATAAGTAGCCATTATCTTTCTCCTACCCATCCCCCTCATCTCCTGACATGCCCCCGGGGAGCCAAACCCGGACAGTCGGGGGACCGGCATCCTCCCCAGAACACGGGGACAGCAGACAAGCTGCTGTGGTCCTATAGGGACCGGGCTCTAGAGGGGCTCAGCTTCCAGAACTGTTCCCTCCTTTCCACAGTTCCCCTGGATCCCTACCTGGAGGAGGCCAGTGGGCCCCGGCTTCTGATTAGGACTCAGGAGGGTGTGAAAACGGGGCTCTGTCTGCTTCCATTTGGGGAGCAATCCTGAAAAACCAAAGGGAACGCAGAGTCGGTGGGCTCTGCATGGGGCCTGGACACTCTGGAGGTTTCCAGAGAGCTGCTGGGGGGGGCAGAGGGTATGGTGTTGGGCTCCCTGAGGTCCCTCCTGTGTCTCCACAGCAGGGCCATGCAGTACCACACGCTTCCCGGGAGAGGGCAGCCTGGAGCAGTTGGGAAGGTCCCCCTAGGAGGGATGGGCCCCACACAGGGTCCAGGTCACTGGAGAGGCAGGGACAGGCCTGGAGCAGGGGAGGGGTGCGGGAGGGTCCCATCAGTCCCCAACCCCACCTCAGAGCAGAGAGCCGGGCAGACCCAATCCTCAGAAACCCCTCTGGGCCCTGTTCCGCCTGCTCAGCCTTGCCCTCCGTGTGGCTCCCCAGTGTCTCATGGGCGCAGCCACTCAGGGAAGAGGCTCCTGCTGGCTGAAAGCTCCCAGACTGCGCTCCTTGGACCCGACTTTGGGGTTCAGCCTCTCCAGGTGCAGACTGTCCATGCTAGCAGGTCAGCAACAGCTCTGGGCCTTGGCTTCCAGAGATAAGGACACCAGCTTGGCTTCCTTCCCAAGGACATCGGAGAGGTGAGCACCCGGGTACGGCTGTCCTCATTAACAGCGCCCTGGGCTCAGCCTGCTGAGTGACAACGCCGGGGCCCACGGAGGGGAGCCCTGTTGCAGGCCACCTGCTCTCCATTCCCCTGCTGCTTGTACCCAGGGAGGATGTTGGTGCCAGTCCAGGGACAGCCGTGCAGCCCAGCCAGCCCGAGCCCTGCCTCCCAGCATGCCACCCGGTCTGCAGGTGTTCCAGGCCTGGTGCACCTGTCCCCTCATTAGCCAAGGAAAGGCTAGCACATGAGACATTAATTCCCTAATCAGCTTGCTAATATTGCATAGGTAGAGAGACAGATGATAGATGATAGATAGATAGATAATAGAGAGATAGATGTCTTTGCTAAAATAAACTGTGCCACAAGTCGACCTGGACATCCCAGTCTGGATCTTTTCTGTCTCTGAGCTTTCATCCTTTGCTTCCTGGTATCTTGTGGATCAGAAGCAACCTAGGTCCGGCCTGGGAGAACCATCTGCACAGGGAAACCTCGGGGGTCCCCTGGATACCCTCCATTCCCGCTGCCTGTTGGTGGTCTGCAGTGCCCCGGGGCGGAGGGGTGGAGGGGCCTGGAGGCCCGGCCACACCCCTCTGATGGTGGCTTCCAAGCAACCATGGCTTGTTCGTGAAGAGGACTCTAGAGCAATCCCATGTGTGGTGTGTGTAGTAGTGGCAGGAAGACCTGTTGTGTGACTAGATAGATTTTTCAAAAAAAAAGAGAGAGAGAGAGAGAAAGGAGTCACGTGGCCTGTGGTGTGTGGCGCTTCTGAAGGTAAGTTCTTGATTGGGTTCCTACGTGGGTGTTTTTACTTAGCAAGCTACTAGCCTGTTTGGGCTTCACTATTCTCACTTGTGAAACAGAGACAGTGATTTTGTGTTAGAGTGTCACTGCGGGAAGATGGGGCCCGCTCCCCCATCCCCCCCGTCCCAGGGCCTGGCACACACGGGTCCCTCTGGTACTACAAGGCCAAGTAGAAGGCAGGGAACACGCAGAACACGCAGGACACATTCTAGGGAGAGGCCAGTCTTTCTGGGGCGAAAGCTAGACCCTCTAAAAGAGGAAATCCCACAGGGGGCCTCTCCCATATTCCCTGTTCCCGCCCACTCCACCCCCAAGGAAGAAGAGAACCAACCCAATGGGAGGAAAAAAGGGGGAAAAACAAGAACCCAATGTGGACAGATGGTCCAGCTTAAAGTGGGGTGGGCGTGGGCGGAACGAAGGGATTATAGGGCCGGGGAAGTGGGGAGGGGGATGATGGAAAGGGGCAGGTGGCCTTGTAGGGAGCTTGTAGGGAGCAATCCCTATCCAGATCTGAGGAGCTGGGAGGGGCAGAACAGCTTGAAGATCTCCCCCACGTCCCCCCCACCTCCCTACTGAGCACACCGCTTGAACCGTAAGAAAGTACCTTTCGAAATCTGTGTGTTTTCCCAGCCGCCCCTGTTTAGGGAGAGCCCACCATTCCCTCTGGTAATAAGAGACACTTTCTACTCAGATTTGCTCACGTAGGCAAGTCTCACAGCGCGGGGCTGAGTGCCCAAAACACGGCAGATTTTATGGAGATAGATAGAGAGCACCCAGAGGCCCAAAGCGGGCCAGAGGTGTCCAGGTGCTTTAGAAGAGGGACCGCCTCCAAGCCAAACCGAAGGTTTTAATACATCTTATGATTCAAGCTGTGTTGACCCACAAAAAGGGAGCAAACAGAGGAGCCTCAGGGCTGTTTCCCACAGTAGCTGCATCATTTCGCATTCTCACGCACGGTGTACAAAGTTCCAACTTCCCCACACGCTGCACGACACTTGCTGTCTTTTCTTGTTTTGATAACAGCCATCCTGACAGGTGGGAAATGACATCCCGTTGTGGTTCTGAGTTGCATTTCCCCAATGATGAGGGCTCTCGGCACGTTTTCATATACGTGTTGGTGCTTTACATGTCTTCTTTGGAGAAATTAAAACCAGAACGACCAAGTGATCCAGCCATCACTTCTGGGTGTTTATCCAAAGACTTGAATCAGGGTCTTCCAGGATTCGTGCCACACCCCGCACCCCTGCCACGTTCGTTGCCGCGTTTGTCACAGGAGCCAGGATGGGGACACAAAGCAAGGGTCTGCCAGCAGATGGGTGGATAAAGAAAATGTGGGCCACACAGAAGTTGGACTATTATTCGATCTTTAAAGAGAAGAAAACTCTGCCCCATGTGGCAATGTGGAGGAAGCCTGAGAATGTCATGCTGAACCTTGAGAACATTATTAGGAGTGAAATAAGGAGGACACAGAAGAAGCAAATACGTCAGGGTCCCAGTCCTACAGGTACACCTCGGAGATCTGGAAGGCTCTCTTCCGGGACCGCCGCCATGGAGCGAGCATCACAAGTGAGTCCACTCGTGTTCTGGCGTCCCACCCAGTGTAGATACGAGTGATGTTTACACCACACTGGAGTCTCTTTCGTGTGCAACGGTATTATCTAAAAACACAACATGCGACCTTAATTTAAAAATATTTCATTGCTAAAAATGCCTTCATCTGAACTTTCTGCGAGGTGTAATCCTTTTGCTGCTGGAGGGTCCTGCCTCGATGTTTTTGTTTGTTTTTAAAGATTTTACTTATGAGAGAGGGAGAGAGTACAAGCTGGGGGGGGGAGGGGCGGAAGGCGAGGGAGAAGCGGGCTCTCCGTGGAGCCCGGAGCCCCAGGCAGGACTCGATCCCAGGACCCTGGGATCATGACCTGAGCCCAAGGTAGACACCACGGACTGAGCCACCCAGGAGCACCTTGACTTGAGGCTGACTGATCAGGGCGGTGGCCACTCAAGACTGGGGTGGCCGTGGCCATTTCTTAAGACAACAATGAACTTTGTCGCATCAACAGACCCGTCCTTTCAAGGACGATTTCTCCGTGGCACGTGATGCTGTTTGATAGCACTTTGCCCACAGCAGAACTTCTTCGAGAAGTGGAGTCCGTCATCTCCAGCCCTGATGCTGCTTTTTCAGCTCAGCGTCTGCGATATTCTAAATCCTTTGTTTGCTTTCCAGCAAACTCCACAGCGTCTTCCCCAGGACGAGGTTCCATCTTGAGAAACTGCATTCTTTGCTCATCCGTAAGAGGCAGCTCCTTGTCTGGAATAGTCGCTCACACCTTACAAAGCCCGTCCTTTGTCTTCAGAGCATCTCTGATGGGACAGAAAAGCCTCAGCCCTCGGAGGGTGACAGATAAACTGTCTTCCGTTCATGGTTTAATGTGAAATAGTTAATTGCTATCATTCACTCGAATTCATTCAGCCAGTCTTTCCAGAAGAATCTTGCATAAATCAGGGAGGCGGGTTTTCACTCTTTCCTGGTTGTCAGCTCGGGAAGGAAGACCCGTGAGACCCCAGTCCCTGCCTCCCCGGCAGCCACAGCTTACAGACAGGACGGTTCTGTGCAGAGCACTGGGAAGCCGGTGCACAGAATTCTTCAGATTTACAGACAGTCTGTCATCTGTGAGGGGTGAGGCCCCTGCCCTCGGCAGTCCTTCCCGGGTCCCAGTCTGTCACGATCCCGTTGCCAGCACCCTCTTGTGGGCCCACCTGCGTGGGTGGTGACGGTGGCAGCCCTCCCAGGGGTCACTCCCTTTCAGTCACGCCTATTGAGACACAAGTGTCTCGGGGCACTCGGGTGGCTCTGTGGGTTAAGCTTCCAGACTCTGGATATCAGCTCAGGTTGTGATCTCAGAGTCGTGAGACTGAGCCCCTGGTCTGCTCTGGGCTCAGAGGGGTGTCGGCTTGTGGTTCCCTCTCCCTCTGCCCCTTCCCCTGCTCACATGCTCTAAATAAATGAATAAATAAATAAATAAAATCTTATGAAATAAAGACACTGTTAAGACAGCATCTTAACAGAAGGAGGTGTAGAAAGAACAAAGACCCTCCAAGGTGGCTGTCCTCCGAACCTGGGACCGTGTCACCACCTGTTGCAAACGGGAATTTAAGTAGCAGACGGCATCAAGGTGGCTCCCGGCTGAGCGGGGGGTCAGGAGTGGGATCAGGGGCTGGATTACTCCGGTTATCCAGGGGAGCTGGCGTCGTCACAGGGGTTTTTGTAAGTGAGTCCCTTTTCCACGTGTGTTCACCAGGGAGGGGAAGGGTTAGAGAGGCAGGGCTGCGGCCGCTAAACGTGGAAGGGGCTGTGAGTGGAGGGGCAGGAACAAGCTCTAGAAGCTGGGAAAGCCTCAGCTATGGAGTCCTCCCCTAGAGCCTCCAGAAAGGGGCACAGCCCTGTGGATACCTTGGTTTTAACCCCGACAGCCCGCGCCAGGCTTCCCACCCACAGATTGTAAGACACCGCCTGCCTACTGTCCCAGCCGTGGGTTTGAGGCTGTGTGTCGCAGTGACAGGAAACCGCTGGGGTGGGGACTTGAGGCCCCGGAGAGATTTCAGGGCAGCTGGGACCTTTGGGACGGGGCTGACAGGTACCTGGCGCCTGACGTCTGTGGGCCTGGCCCTGCAAGAGGGCGGAAGGAGCGGGTTTTAATGGAAAGAGCAAGAACTCAGGGACAGGTCATGCACGAGCATCTCTGGGTCCCCTCCCAAGGCACTGAGGTCTGCGTAAGACCGCCTTCTGGGCTTCCGAGGAGAGGAGATTCACTCTAGTTCTTCCCTGGGGCTGTCGGGAGGGCATCAGCTCAACTGAGATTTTAGAAGAACCTGGCAAATGGCAAACCCACGTGATCAGGGACCTGGTCTCCAGGGAAGCCACTGCGTGGGTGCCTCAGAGTTTCTCTGTCTCCTAAAGCAAAGCGGGAGGTAGCGCCAGCTGGTCCGTGGTGGCCGGGGGGTCCGGAAGGGCCATTGCCGGGATAGGACCTCATTTGCGGAATGGAGACACAGGGGACGCTCTGGAAGGACACAGAAAGCAGGATTTCCCTCCAGGGGACCCTCCTGGGCCCGGTAGCGCGGCTGTAAGCAGGGTGGGCCCCTCCGGCCCTCTTCCTGCCTCTCACCCGTTCCTCTCAGGCTGAGCCTGTCCCGGGGAGCTGGAGGCGGCCCTGGGCCCATGGCACAGGCCACGGATGGGCAGGAGGAAGGAGACCCTCGTGTGGTGGGAAGTGTCCCCATGGGGACTTCTGGATCCTGGTCCAGGCCCCGTTTATCTGCTGCGACCTCGAGCCTGGGATTCCTCATCGGTTACAGGAAGAAGACGGTCCAGCTCAAGCAGGACTGTAAGGGTCTCGTCTTAAAGCCCAACGGCCAGCGGTTTCCAGGTGCGACTGAGCGGTTCATCTGCACCATCAAGGGCGGTAAACAGAGTCTTCGAACGTGCTCTGCACAGTCCCGCGTTCATGTCCTGGCGCTGTCGTAACAAATGACCAACATCCTGGTGGCGTCAAACGAGAGAAATGTGTTCCCTCACCATCCCGGAGGCCAGCAGTCCGGAGCCAGGGTGTCGGCAGGGCTCTGCTCCCTCCGGGGGCTCTGGGGAGGGTCCACTCCTTGTGTCTTGTGACTCGCGGTGGCCGCTGGCGCTCCTTGGCTGGTGGTCACGTCACTCCGGTTTCTGACTCCGTCTCCTCGAGGCTTCTCTTCCGTGAGTGTCAAATTTCCCTTTCATAAGGACCCTGGTGACCGGATGGAGGCTCCCCTTGGACCATCTCGGATCATCTCTCCACATCAAGATTCTTGAGAGAATCCCAACTGCAAAGACCCTGTTCCCTGCGTACAGGCTCCGGGCACTAGGACTTGGTGTCTGTGGACGGACGTTATTCAGCCTCCCGTGGGCCACCCCCTGACGGCCGCAGATCCCGGTCTAGTGCACGTGCAAAGTACTCTCGCCCGACCCTGAAAGGCTCAGCCCATTACAGCTTCAGATCAGGTTGAGGAATCTCGTTTCCAATTCACCAAAAGTCCCAAATCCCATCATCGAAACTGGCTACGGGCGAGACTCTGGATGTGCCCCATCCCGGGGGAAGACTCCTGTCTATCTATGAAACTGGAAAAGAAGTTATCTGTTCCCAAAACACAAACCGTGGGCAGGCACAGAATAACAGTTATAAGATTCTCATCCTGAAAGGGGGCACAGTGACTGGGAAAAGGCATCCCCAGTCCCAAGCGGTTTGGAAACCCCGCAGGGCGGATTCCGTTAGGCCTGAAGGTCTGGGAGAAACTTCTGTGGCTTGAGGCTAAGCCTGTGGGCCGAGGACTCAGGTACCAGGAATTGGGCCCTAATGCCTGTGGGTGGCTGTTCTTGATACTTACTCTGTGTCCCAAAGTGCATTTTTCATCCCGAGTACAATACCCACAGCATAACTGTGTCTTCGGGGCCGGTTAGCTTGCCTCATGCTCACCGCTCAGGCCCCCTGGCCCTTCCTGAACTAACCTTCCCAGGCCCTTCTTTCTTCCTGGCCTGTGGGTCCACTCTGGCCGATGGCTGGCGTGATGGGGTCGTGCGAGGACAGGCAGAGCCGGTTTTGAACGGATTCACATTCCCCCCGGGGGCGGCTACTCACGGCTGGCGCATTCCTCGCCCGCATCCCCTCAGCACACGGCCGTCCCGGCCACTCTCCGGGCATCTCGCTGGCCGCCGAGGAGCAGGACCGGATGGAGGACACCAGGCTCTCCTGAAAATAGCTTTACCTGTTTGCTCAGGGTAACACAGAGGCCAGTCTGTGGGAGGCTTTCTGGAAGGGGCATTTCCCTGCGGGAAACCCCGCTCTTCGGAGGGCACAGGGCGACAGAAGAGATCAGACCTGGTGACGCGACAGGGCAGGGAGCCCCTCTCGGCTGGCGATCTGGGAAGTGGCCTTGTGGTGGGAACGTTCCCGGGAGTAACGGGACCTCCCTCGGAGTCGCAGATCGGTCTCCTTCCTCCAGTGGCTGCAGTGACCAGGGTGTCCCCAGGCTGAGGAAGTGAAGAGGGCCGTGGTCTCTGGGAGCACGGAGGAGGGCTCTGGCCTAGGGCGACTCCCCCCATCCCAGCTCTCTGTGGACGTCCTTTGGGGTGCCTCGCGCGGCTCGCTGGACCCCCAGCCTCCTCTGGGTGCTCGTCATGTCCTGTCCCAGTCTCAGAACTGTTCCGCGCCCTCGGAGTCCACAAGGTGCTCGGAGCCCACCACCCTGGCTGGCGGCATGGTGTTTGGTCCAACCTTGCGCGCTGGGAGAATCCATGTGTTTTCCTAGCAGGAAAATGCCTTAGTACAAAGTGTCTTAGGGAAAAGCATTTAGGAGCATATGGGAACGGCGGGGCGGAGGGGGTGGTCTTCATTTCCACAATGACAGTGGGACACAACAGAGAGAGCCCTGGGGAGCGCCTGGGGCGGTGGGGAGGGGCTCCATCGGTTAAGCCTCGGATTCTGGATTTCAGCTCAGGTCATGATCTCAGGGCCGTGAGATCAAGCCCCGCATTGGGCAGAGTCTGCTGAAGATTCTCTCTCTCTCTCTCCCTCCCACTGCCTCTCTTCCCACTTTGTCCCTAACCCCTCTCTAAAAAGAAGAGAAAAGAACGGAAAACAACAAAAAACAGCGAGCCCAGAGCCAAGCTCGAGGAGCTGCAGGCTTGTCAGTAGGGATGCCCACTGCCCCATGTGCCCCGTCTTCCTGCAGACAGGGGACCTGGCTTTCTTGAGGTCCTATCCTCTCTCCCCTGGAAGACACTGGCCTCCGTGGGACAAATGACTGTCATGAGAACACTGCAGGTAGTGTGACAGAGGGACGGGTGGTGCTAGTTTGGAGAAGGGGTCTTCTCTGTTCCGTCCCCCAGGCAACCTCTCAGCGCGGGCTCTGGGCCCCAGCCACCCGCAGGCAGGCTGTGTCCCCGACCCACCCACGGGCCAGGGACCGTCCCTGCCCGAATGGGCTTCTGAATGTGGAGCAGCCTCCCACGAGTTGGGTTTTCTGTCTCTTGGGCTAACGTGGCTGAAAGACCAGGACAGCAGTGAAAGAGAAAGGAGAGAAAACTGAGTGATCCCCGAGTGAGCGAGAGAGACCGGTGCGGCTGATGGAATTCGGGTCAGGTGCGTGAGACGGGAGCCGCCGGCCTGAGGAGCTCTCTCCTCACAGCTATCGTTATGGGAAGAGACTTCTGACGGACAGCAGTGTTTATCACTCTGGCGACTGCTCCACGCCCCGCCTTGGCGGGAGCCACGGGTCCCCTCTGGAGCACTGCTGTCCCCAGCAGTGGGAGGACACAGTGGTGGTCCCTGGAGGGAGCAGTCTGCTCACTGAGTGTGGCAAGGACTCGGAAACCCGCTTCCTCCCCTTCCCCTCCCTGCTCCTTGCAGCCAAGAGTGTAGGTGGAAAGGCTGGGGCTTTATTGTAGTAAGGAAGGGACAGACTGGGGAGCTCCTGTGTTGGGGGCGGGTGCAGCAAAATTTGCCTGGGGAGCAAATGTGTCCAAACTGGACCCCTATTGCTTCTAGAGAACTGACCCAAAGCCCATCTACTTCCTTCAGGAGCGGATAGGAGCAAACCGATTAAACTCCTAAGATAGATCAAAAGGGAGCGTTTGTGCTAAAACGCTTTCTGGGACACATTTCTGGGTTTTATTTCCTTCCCCCTCCAGGGAGGTAGTGGAAGTTAGGCCAGTCTAGGTCATTTTCTTGGTCTCCACATCCCTGATCCAAGAGGAAAAGAACAGTGTGTCACAGCCGGCTCTGTTGGAATACAAACCTTTCCCGAAGTTGAGAAAGCAGCCAGCCCGCCTCAGCCCGCAGCTCGGAGGCCGGACGGGGTTCGATTTTCTGGGTACGCACTCGGCCCAGGACCTGACTCTTGACTCCCATGAAGCTCTCGCTGTCCGTACTTGAGTGCGTGATGCCACTGATTCTTTTTATCCTCTGCTTTGATTGTCAAGATAAGTTCTGTCGCTCACAGGCTTCGGAACCCAAGGATCCCAGATTGAAATCTCGAAGTGACGATCTGTGATATTAAAACCTTTGAGCTCCAGACGGCGGGGAAAATGGCTTTCTGACGAAGCAGGTCAGAGTACAAGCAAAGTCGAGATCCCCACTATCGTGCCTGCACAGCTCCATTCATATCATGTCCCCATTTTGCACAGAGAGGTTTAGAGCACTTAACCCGGGAGCATACGATTCCAAGTTCAAGCTCACGGACGCTGGCCACCTCATGGCTTCTCAGCGCTGCCCTGGGACTGGGTAGCAGACGTTTCAATTAAAAAGTGTGGGATTCTAACCACGTGCTTTGCTCCCTCAAGTGCAGTCTCTGGACCAGAGGTCTCAGTGTCACTGGGGACCTCTCTAGAGATATAAATTCTCAGGCCCCGCCCGGGATCTCCCGAATCAGAAGCTCTGGAGGTGGAAGCAGGAATCTGTTTCCACGAACTGCGGCCCCCAACCCCGCCCCGGTGATCCCGAAGCTCCAAGTTGGAGAAGCTGGGGTCCGGGTCCCGGCCTGGCTTGGGGAGCTCTGCAGACACACAGCCCCTTGGCTCCGTCGCTCTAGGGTTGGGGTGGGTCACCGCTTTCGGTTTTTTTGTTTTTCAGCTCCCCAAGGAATTGCAATAGGCCACGGGGTGTGAGACTGGCCAGCGTCCTACGGAGAGTGGGGTTTGGTTCTGCTGATCGCGGGTCGTGCGTATGGCTTAATGAAGCCCCACTTTGTGCACTGGGTGACAAGGCAGATGTGACCGCTGAATGAGATCGTTCCTAGAGCAGCGAGCACGGTTTCTGGCCAACTGCGGGCTCTCAGTAAAGGCGAGCTCTCACCGGACAAACCGGCAGCCTCGTCTCGCCCCCCAGCTGTTGCCCGGGCACGGCATAGGAGTGCTGGAAGGAGGTCTGGGATGCTGGGAAGCTTGCCCTCTAATGGGACCTCTGAGGCCCTGTCCTGGGAAGGCTACCCTGGGGATGTGCTCCCGTGTACTCTCTCCATGCCCATCTGGTTTGGAGCTGGCAGGAGGCTGGGCCCAGCTGTGTGTGGGTGCCTGGGGGTTCCTGAGGGCATCTGAGCCTTCATATGAATTCACGGGGCCGCAGCTATCACGATGTACTCCACACTGAACAGAAACTGATTTTCTCACAATTCTAGAAGCTAGAAGTCTAAGATCGCTGGGTTCCAAGGGATCAAGCTGTTAGTTTCTCCTGAGGCCTCTGGTTGGCTAGCAGATGGCTATCACCTTCCCTGTGTGTGTGTCCCCTGATCTCTTCCTACAAGGACTCCAGTCTTATTGGATCAGGGCCCTCCCCAGTGACCGTTCACTTTGGGGAGGGATAGAACACTTTGCTTTATGACCCCCCAAATTATGTCCTTCTTATATGCAAAATACATTCACCCCATCCCAACAACCCCACAGATCTGGATCCATTCCAGCATAACCATAAGGTCCCAAAGCTCATCTAAACATAAAGCAGGTACAGGGGAGACTAGAGGTAAGATTGTTCTAGACCATCTCAAACCAGACAACAAGCTGAAAGAGGACTTTCATTTTGGCCACCATCTGTACTAGGTAAACTCTTCCCAGCTTATCTCTTAACGCAGGCAAGCATCCCGGGCCCGGAAAGGAAACCAGCCCTGGAACCAGTAAGACCCCGAGTGACTGACCGCCAGACGGTGATGCACCTGACCTTCACAGCCAGCTGCGTGGACCCACCGACCTCTGTCTTGCCTTCTCCTGACAGAAACCCAGAAGTGTTTACAGCACTTAGAGACGGTCTTTGAGATGCTAGCCTTGCCCGTGTCGGCCTCCCTGAAATCAATTCCTTCCTTGTCTCACCCCCGTTGGATTTCTTTTGTCTCTGCCTTCGGCTTTGGTCAGCGGTGAGCGGCTGCACCTGGTCTGTTGGGACCCTCAGGCCAGGCGCTCTTGTGCTTAGCGATCGACTTCCAGAATGTAATGATGGGTCAGGCAGAGGTTCAACATCCCCAATCCCAAGGGCAGAAATTGGGAAGAAGAAAGGGGTGAGCATTCCATGCAAGTCCAAAACCTACCAGGGCCAATTCTGTTTGATTTTAAGGCTCCAGAATAATCTTCTTTGGCCCCGACTCTCAGCTCTGACCCACCTGGAATGGGGGCAGAGCCAGCTCTGTCCCTTGGGGCCTGTGCCCTAGGTCAGTGAGGCAGGGGCAGCCCTGGGACCTCTGGGCTGCCTTCACGGTCATTCCTGTCTGCTTGAAGGAGAAGGTGGCCAGTCCTGCAGGATCCCAGCAGCCCACCGGCCGTCCTTTGTTTTGTCCTCTCTCCTGTCCCCTTGGGCTAAGCTGGCATTTCTGCTGCTATGAAATTCTTACAACACTTGTGATGTCTGATGGGCCCCAGCCGTCAGACGGGAGGCTCTTCCTGGATCCTCCCTGGATAAGCCTGTTTCTATTCCTGGCTGCCGTGGCCACGGCGGAGCGGATCCTTAAGTGACACCCATAATCTCTTTCTCATTTTTCGAGTAGACAGGTTGAGAATTTTCCAACTCTTCAAGTTCTGATTTCCTTTTCAACTTGTCTCTTTTCTCTGCCATTTGACTACAAACCGCAAGGGGCAACCAGGCCGTCCCTCCGACCATTTGCTTGGAAGCCAGCGGTGACCAAGCTGGTCACTCACGCGTTCTGCTGTCCACAGGACGCTAGAACACACTCCAGCCAAGTTCACGGCCGCTTCTTGACGAGGACCGCCTTCCTCCCACTTCCAGTCACTGGTCCCACACGCCCATCTGTGAACAGGTCGGGAGCTCCCCGGTGCCCAGATTCAGGTGCTCTCGTGTTTGTGATGCCGCGCGCATCTCTCCTCTTCTCTCGAGGAGCCCTCCAAAGACTTGTGTTTCGTGTCTGTGTTTCCACCAACAGTTTCTTCAAGGCCATTGAGGCTCTTTCTAACATTCTCCTCGAGTCTCTTCCAGCTTCTACACAGTATCTCCTTCTGAAGCCACTTCCATACTTTTTTAGGTATTGTTACATAACCACCCATGTCCCGGGCACCAGAATCTGCATTATTTTGCTGGGTCAGCCAAGAAAAGTACCACAGACGGGTGGCTTCTCAGCAGAAATGTATTTCCTCATAATTCTGAAGGCTCAGGGCCAGAGGTCAGGGTGCGGGCAGGGCTGGCTCCGTTAGAGGTCTTGCTCCTGGCGTGTAGACGGCGGTCTTCTCCCTGTGTCTTCGTGCGACCTTCCTTATGTGTGTCAGTGTCCTCATGTCCTCTTCTTATAAGGACACGAGTCACAGTGGATTAGAGCCCCCCCTCCATGAGCCTGTTTTAACTTTTCTCCAAATACAGTGACATCCTGCAGGACTGGGGGTCAGGACCTCAGCATGCATTTTTCGGGGGTCAGGGGCATAACGGAGGCTCCACAATGAGCCTTAGACACTTATCACCTCTTAAGAGCTGGTCCACACGGCGTAGTGACGTCACTCTGTGGCTGTGTCCTGCCCACCCCTTCCCGCTGGCCCTTTGATGTCGTCCGCTACTGGAGAGACGAGGGCCACGCTCTCACCCTGCCTCGCTCCTGGCATGTGGCTGTGGGGAGGGGAACACTTAGAACTGAGAGACCTGGGGCGCCTGGGTGGCTCCGTGGGTTAAGCATCCCGACTCTTGATTTCGGCTCAGGTCATGATCTCGGGGTTGTGGGACTGAGCCCCAGTTCAGGCTCCACGCTCAGCAGGGAGTCTGCTTGAGGTTCTCTCTCCCTCTCCCTTTGCCTCTCACCTCTGCTCCCTCCTTCTCCCCTCACCCCTCCTCCTCCTTCCTGTGCACATGTGCGTGGGCTTGTGTTCTCTCTCTCTCTCAAATAAATAAGTAAAACCTTTAACAAAAAATCGACAGGCACTTAGCTGTCCGTCTTCTGAGGCCTGTGGTGCCACTTTTGGGCCGTGTGACGGCGGGCCTCACACCTCTCACTTTCTTGTGCACACAGTAACCTTTCACGGAGAACTCAGTCTCTAACCCGGATGGCCTTGGTTCCCCAGTTCCAGGCACCCTTCGCTCTGGGGCCCACACGTGCCCACAAGCCTGCAGGGGAAACCAGGGTGGCCCGTGGCAGCCGCAGTCCTGGCCTGGGAGGGAGGTGCCCCTCCCATCTCACTGCTCCCTGATGACCGTCCTGTGAGGTGAGCCAACTGTGCCCATTTCACAGACCCGGTTAAATGTGGAAATACCACATTTATCAGTGGAAGCGTCATGTCTCAACGCTCTGGGCCTCACCTTTCGCTCACGGGAAGTCCCCTGAGCCTTCTGGAATCATTCCTCCGCCAGGCCTCGGGGGGCCATCGACAGCCTTTCCCGCCAGCACCAGTCGCCTGCTCCTGAGCCCCCTTCGTCCACTGCCCGCCCCTGCTGCAGCCGTGCACCTGGGCTCCGGGCTCCCCCTAACCACCCTCTGAGCCCTGGCCCTGCCCTTCGCAGCTCCCAGCACCCCCCACGGGGCGAGGGCGAGGACGCACAGGGCATGATCAGTGCTTCACCCTGGGCTGCACGAGCGAACTGGACAAATGGCTTGGCTTCTGGGAGCCTCAGTTTCCCCGAGGTGAAATGGGCAACAATTGCTCTGTGGGCTGTAAAGGCTAGAGGTGACTCGGAGGGCGGCACATTTATTCCAGGGTCTGGCGAGTCACACCCCTGGTATCTCGTGCTTCCTGCCTTCTCGCTGCTCCTCCAGCCTTCCTCCCTGGCCTTGCACTGCTATCCCGCGCGCAGCCAACAGTGGTGTTGGAGGGAGGCCACCCTCTGCTCCTTCCCCACCCCGTCTCCCCGCAGGCCCGTGGGGGAGGGGCCCCACGGAGGCAGGTGGGCGGCGTGCTCTCCGTCCACGTGAGGTGGACTTGGACGTGACCGGTTCCTGGACTGCGGCAGTCGGCAAACAGCGCTCTCTTATCAGGAGCACTTTGACCAAATCCTTATTCCGGTTCCTCGCTCACTGGGCAGTCTTCTGCTCCCTGAATTTCCCACGCGGCTCCAACAGGGACAGAAGTTGGTCAGAAAAATCCCAGCCCCTTATCGCCCGCGTGTCAGAGGTTGAACCGGGGCTTGGACATTCTGAGGACCAGCAGCCCCTCCTGGGTCCCTCGCCCACCCGCTGCCCAAGGCACTGGCGAGCGGTTATTTCTCAGGGACTAGGAGTCTCAGAGCGCTCGGCTCGCCCAAGTCTGTGCTCACGGGGCGCCTCTTCCCACTTGGCCTTTGGAATCAGGGCGGGAACCCAGGTCTGGGTCAACGTCCGCCCCCCCTCCCCCGGCTTCGCTCTGCTGCCCAGGCCACTTCCAGCTGATGTCGCAGCAAGGAGACAGAGTCCCTCCAGCTGAGGGAGGGTCCCAGATCACAGACGTCACTCACTGACGTCATCCACACTGAGATGCTTAGAATTCAGGGGGTCCAGAAGCTCTGATGCGAAAAAAATGACGTCTTTATTTCCACGAACCTCCATATGATTACAAAACTGGGAACTCTGTCACCAGTTTAGATTAAAAAAAAAGAAAAATCACAGGTATTTTCATATTACATTAGTTATGGCAGATTTTTCAAAATACTGTTCATGCTCATCCCAAATTTGAAATTACGGTAGCTATTAGATGTGAGGCCTTGTTATTTAATGCACCGAGAAGCACGTGTTATAAAAATATTTTGATAATTGTGTCTCCGTCTAATTAGTCGTCTCTGTAATCCCAGGCCATGTGTTTCATTCATTTGAAAACCTCAGAAGAAACCCCCCGTTGCCAGCAGACATCAGGAGACCCGGAAGCCACCGCTCAGCGAGAATACAGGCATCCCGCCACCACGGGGCTGCCCGGGCCCATCCAGCTGCTTCCAGAATTCTCTCAGGGATGGCAAATGTGGCGGGTGTGGTGGTGGCCCAGTGGGTAGTTAGTCCCTCCCTGTCCTAGCCAGCAGGACCCACGTCCGTGACCGAGGACGAGGCCCCAGGAGAGGTGCTAGTTGGCTAAGCACCAGAGTGCCTGGTTCTGGGCTGTGGGGCCTGAGAGGTCTGGGGGGGAAGGGGTGCTCCCCGGGAAAAATGTGTCTTCTCTGAGGAGAGGAAGGAAAGAAGGAAAAGAGGAGGGAGAAGGGAAGGCAGGGCAAGGAAGACAGGAGGGAAGGAGGGAGAGAGGGTGAGGAGGAAAGGAAGGAAGGAAGGGGAGAAAGCCAGGACAAAGAGCCTGCGCGCGAGGAGTGGAGGCAGGGCTGGTCAGGCAGAAAGCCGTTCATTTTGTTCCTGACAACGGCGAGCCCCGGGGTTGACCTGGAACCCTGTCACCTTCGGATTCCTTGTTATACAAGACAGTAAATGTCTCTTTTAATTTAAACCGCACGTAATTGAGATTTCTCACGCTTGACTCCAAGTGCTCCAGCAGACTCTTCTCCAGTTCAAGAGCAACGGGACAGCTCATTTCTGGAAGTGCGTCAGTGAGCCCGCGTCGGCCACGCCAAGGTCTCACGTGTCAGGCCCCGGGGGGTGACCCCCTCCCCCAGACGGTTGTCCACGCAGCACTAAGGAGGCCTGCGCCTTTCTGGGACAGTCTTTAGTCTCAAAACTGCATTCAAGGTCTGTTCAGAGTCTGGCTCCCTCACGGGTGTAACCTGGGGGGAGGCCTACATGGTCTACTTTGCAGCCCTGTCCCACGGCGGGTCCCCAGGGGCTCAGGAGGGGCTGCTGAGCCATCGGTCATCACGGCTTTGGGACCCTCCGGTCCCACAGTTTTTTGGAAACGATGTGTATCATTTGCAGCACCCATAATACAGAATATCAAAATACCAACACATTGTATTTTTGGTAAATTGGTTAGGAATAACAGTAAATTAGTCTAAGAAGAGAATTTTCTTATTTTCTTTGAGGTAGGTCCACAGGCAGAGGAGAGCATGAGAAGAGATTTTATTTTTCTGGCTGAATATTTTTTAAAAGTGTGGAGTGGCCTGCAGAATCAAACAGCTGGGTCAGGTTACACACTTTATTATTAAAAAAGTTGCAAATCGGATCCTGTTCACTCCAGGCCAGAGCTCATAGAGCAGCGCCCCCCGCCCCCCATCAGCGGAAATTCCTTCCAGAGCATTCGGGAGCCCACACCTGACTCAACTACCCAGTCATGTTTCTGCAAAGACCCTACTCAGAGCCTGCAGAGCCCCCGTCCCCTTGCTTGGAGTCGAGTATTTCCTCCTCTGCTGGGTCTTTAGGACGGTGAGGACCACACAGAGTTTCTCAATAAGTAGTAAATGAATAAACTTTTTCCTGATGCCAAAGCAGGAACCACACAGACACACGCACGCGCCCACACGCACGGACACACACGCTCCTAAAGCACTCTGAGGGACATTGCACAATAGAGCTTTCTTGGTTTCTCAGATGTCAGGAGAACCAAGTTTTAATTAATTTATTTATTTTAAGATTTTATTTATTAATTTGACAGGCACAGTGAGCGAGGAAACACAAGCAGGGGGAGTGGGATGGCTGAGCAGAGAGCCCGATGCGGGGCTTGATCCCAGGTCCCTGAGATCATGACCTGAGCGGAAGGCAGAGACTTAACCCACTGAGCCACCCAGGCACCCCAAGGGTAGGCATTTTAAAAGGACCTCAGTCAGCCTCAGATGGCACTGGGCGGCCCATAGCTGGTAAACAAGTATGGATTTTAAATACCATAAAAGCGCTGAAAATATTTGCCCCCTCCCTCCAGTCCAGTTGGGCGAGCAGACCCCAGGCTGACTCCAGGTGAGCACTCAGGAGTGGTATGACCTTGAGCAGGTGAGCCCTTGACCTTGAGGAGGTTAAGGGCTTCAGGCAGCAGCCTCTGGGGCCAGCTGTGGAAGGCAGCCTGTCGCACTGTCGCACAGGTTACTGCGAGCAGACGCGGGGAACCCATCCCAGGGCGTGGCTCTGTGCCCGGCACATCACGAATACTCCACAGACGGAAACGGTATTACAAGTAAGAATAAACACCACGAGGGCCCAGCAGTAAACAGCAAATGCTTTTTAAAAGTGTGATAAGAAATGGTCATGGAGGGGAACCTGCGTGGCTCAGTCGGTTAAGCGTCTGCCTTTGGCTCAGGTCGTGATCCCAGGGTCCTGGGATGGAGCCGCACATCGGGCTCCCCGCTCAGTGGGAAGCCTGCCCCTGCTTGTGTCCCAGTGCTCACTCTCTCTCTGTCAAAAAAACCCCCAAAAAACCCAAAATCTTTAAAAAAAAAAAAAAGAAATGGTCATGGAGTCGGGGGCCTCAGAGAAAACAGACCGTCTCCCCACTACCCCCAGATGCTAGTCACCCTCCCTCCCCCAGTAATGCACCAAGAATGACAGAGAGTGTTATCTATAAAGTATCTTCTCTTTATTTAAGTTAAACAATTTTCAAGGATGGTTTCCATCTATAAAATGGACAAAGTACAAGCTCTGTACAGCAGTTCTTTTTAAAAATCAACTGGAAAAAAAATTACCAAACTATATTTTGAATTTGCAAAACATACTCACAGAGACCATCATTTTAGCTTTGATGAAGACGTAAGAAAGACCACCACAGAGAGGACAACTAGCTTCGCCACACTTTGCTCAAAGGGCTCTTAGGAGAGAGAATCTGTACTTGTAAAAACTGGAGTGGGAGGGTGGGATCGTCCTGTTGACTAAGAAATACGCAACCACAGGAAGTCACTTTGGCACACTGTTGTCTTGTAAACATAGCTCACTTCCAGGGAGCCCGCCCAGCCGCACCTCTGCTCACGAGGCCCACGGGGTCCCAGGCTGCTGCGCCCACTCCCCTGCACCCCTAGCTCAGGGTCGAGGAGCGACCCCAGAAGGAGCCAGGTGGGCCCATCCTGATGGTACAGGCGCCATGAGGGTTCTGGGTGGGGTGGGGGTGTTCGAGGAAAGGACGCATCAAGGACCTGACTCGAATTTGTTGCACATCAAAGCCAAATGTGTTTGTTAGCCATGGGGTATTTTTCTGGTGAGCACGGGCAGTGGCTCACAGGGGACAGGGTCTGAGAGGAGGACCCAGGTGCCCGGGCTGAGTCTGCGTCCTGCCCCACCCGCACTCAACAGCCTTGCATGGGTACCCGGCCCTCTCTCCGAGGCCTCCCCGTAGTCAACACCGGCCTCTGAGACAAGGTGTGCAGCGGTAACCCAGCCACGGCCTCCCTGTCCACTGTGCGTATGTCCGCCTGCTGGGCAGAGGCCAAAAGGAGGGCAGGACAGTCCCCAGCCACGCCTCCACGCCCGATCCAGGTGACCCAGAGCAAACACACATGGGCCTTTTTCAATGAAGGAAGAAAAAAAGGTAGCGCTCCCTTTTGGAAACAGGAAACAGGCAGGGAAGAGAGTGGCACTTTGCAGACTGTCAACCCAGCAGAATCTTCTGGGGCCACTTCTCACTCTGTGACCTCGTGGGCCCTCCCCTCGCGGCCCAAGGAGGTGCATTTCTGACACATGTCCCACCACGCGGGGTGACCAGCCTCTCTGAGACCGGGCACGCATGCGGAAAGGGAGAAGGAAGGAGGGCTGGGCCCCTCCATAGGAGGCCTGGACTGCCCTGTCACCGTGGGGCCACTGCAAAGGCAAGGGGGGTTGCTGTAGGGACATTCTTGGGCATCTCTTCCTGTCATGACTTCTAGTTCCTAACAGGCTTGTGGTTTATACTGACATCTGCTTCCTAACACACAAGTCTCCTGCTCCTGCCAGAATCCTCCATGACCAAAAGCAGGCCCCTGGGCCAGGGAGGGACGGCGTGGGCAGGCCGGATTCCAGAGCCCAGGGACCAGCTCACGGGACACACATAGTTCACCCCACGACAGCCCAGGACAGCTTCCTACTGTCACCTACTGGGAGCTGGGAGCCTGGGTTTGGTTTTGTTTTTTTGTTTTTTCCTAAGAGAAAAAAAAAATTTAAAAGACCCAAAGTAATGTTTGTCAAAAAAAATAACCCATCCTGGTTTCCAGATACCAAGGGCACAGAAAGTAGGTTCCAACACCAAGCAGTGGCTTACAAGCTGAAGCCAATGGAGGGCGCCCCCCGGCACCCCAGCCTCCTGGGGCCCAGTGGCAGGGAAGCCCCCAGTGGCCCCCGTAGCACCTGCTCACTGGTGGGGCTCCGGGGCGGGGGAGGCGCTGGAGGCCACCTTCTCCCCGCCCCAAAGGGCCCCGTTCCTCTTCCTTACGGCCGTGAACTAACTGCTTTGTGGGGAATTTACAAGATGAGGACGACCTACAGAAACCATAGGGAACTGACCGTACATTCTTTCTTTTATATATATTTATACTTACTGTCCCACCGTAGAAAGTTCCTATTCAAATAGAGTAAGTACATCGTGTGGAAGAGGGGGGTCTGTGCTGGGAAGACAGCGGGAACAGAGGAGCGGGGACAGGGATGTACGACATAATCCTGCAAAATGACTTGGGTCACCGTTGCAGAAACCAGACATGATTTCGATGGGATCAAAAATGGAGATTTCCAGAGTGTTCCTCACGGTGACACAGCAGCGATGCCCCTTCTGCTCTCCCTGCCCCGCGCTGGGGCCCATGCCTCGGCCGTCCCTGGGGGGGTGGCTGTGGGCGGGGGGAGGGGGTGGCCTCGGAAAGGGGGCCCAGCCACCTCCCGTGGGACGAGGAGAGCGGGTCTCTTTCCCAGCCTCTTCGGTGTCCACCCAGGCCCCGTGCCTCGCACACGTTCTCTGACGTTCCGACCATGATGGAATACTGAGGTATATAGTTTCGCAGAAAGTTCAAGAAACATAATCGAAAACGGGATCTCCAAACTCAGCCGGCCGGTGTGGGGGTCCGGTGGGGGCCGCCTGGCGGGCTTTCCTACTGCTGCAGGTTGAGCGTGAACTTCCACTGCTGAGACAGGGCAGGGCCGCACACCTCCACGCTCAGGCCCCCGCTCTTGGCCGCGCGGCTGTCCAGGCACAGGTTGCTGCCCACGTGCCGCAGCTTGGAGTTGCCCTCGATCTGCTCCCATTTCTGCAGGAGACAGGAGAGGGCCTTACGGTCACAGCGCACACAAGACGGTAGGGGACAGACCCACGGGCAGGGTCTCCTAACTATACGAAAAGCAAAAATGCCAAGCCTTTTTTTCTTTTTTGGTGGTGGTGGGGGGGGATCTCGAATCATAACGGAGGAGTTAGCCGCTGTGCCAAGACCAAGCAGCCGCAGGGCCAGCTGAGCATCCAGGAAAGAAACCTATGCTCTCTGCCGGGCTTGCAACTCCAAACCTCCGTTGTGGGCCTGCTAGGGCCCGAGTGTCCTGCCCCACCCCTCATCCAAGCTCCAGCACTCTGGGCACCTGCCCATCCTCGGTCATTAACCCGAGAACTCGAGCTAGAGTGCCTCCTGGGGGGAATGTGCATTCATCCACAAGAAGGCCTCATCTGATGCTATCTTGCCTCCAGAGGAGCCCTAGGAAGCTCAAGGAGGACCCCGCCCCCGCCCCTGGCTCCTGGAAGGCAGCCCTAGCCCTGCCTGGAGGCCGTTGCCTGGGACTTCCACGCTCCCACTTAGGGCTTCGGGCTCAATTAAACCAGGGGAACAGTGTCAGGCCAGCCAAGAGGGAAAGAGATGCCTGAGTGGACAGAAATACCGTGTTGAGGAACCCATTTCTATACTGTCTGTTCTCTCTGTGAGTCTGTGAGCTCCTTGGTGGGTCTGAGAAACCTGTTCAGCCACTCGGGGGGCCCCGGCACTCTGCACGGCAGGGACCAAGCAATATTTGCTGAGTTCCAAATGCGACTCCTGTGAGCACAGGGCCTGACGTCTCCTTATTCGAATATGTACACCCTCCCCGCAGCCAAGACCAAACCCAACAACCAACCCACCCTCAACCGACCAGCTAACCACAATCAGTCAACGAGTAAATCAACCAACTCACCAATTCACCGACTGATCCGCCAACCAAACAAGAAAGAAAAAAGCCCACAGCCTTGCCTAAGGGAAGTCTGAGGCCCCCCACCCTGCTGTTTACCCCATGTAAAAGTCTGTTTGTTCTTTAAAAGACAAAAAAATGATCACAGTTTTTTCTCCCCAAAGCTCTCCCTTCATTAATAGAGTCTGTAGTTCTAATTAATTTTTTACACTGTGTGCACTCAAGCTGCTTTCCGTAAGTATTTCTGCAAATCCTTTTGACACCACGGAATTGAATTCGCCTCCTCCTGCCTCCCCTTCCCCTGATTCGGCAAAGGCACACACAACACGAACACACAGACGTGCCTGGAAACCAAACAGTCCAGCTGGCAAGAAGGTGCGGCTTCGAGATAAAATTAGCTGAGGGGCCTTCTCTCAGAGGGCAAGTGGGTGGGGGGAAGGAGGCAGGGCAGGCAGAGAGGAACCTGGCACCCCGAGAACCGGCCTTCTGCGCGAGGAGAACAGGACGCTGGGATGGTCTCACGAGGGCCCTGTGATACTCACTCAGGCCGCCGCGAACCCAGAGCTTCTGCCAACAGTGAAATTCAGTGCCATCAGCTGAGCACTGGGAGGTCACGGCTGCCTGCCCATCATCCCTCCTTTCTGGCTCCCTGGCTGTCAGTCAGTCCTCACCGGGCTTCCGCCGTTGTCAGGTAAAGTGTGTCTGCGGTGCAGACAGCCCTGGGCTGCTCTGAGTGGCCAGGAATCAGGCTTGACAAAGAATGTGGAATGAATGGAATCTGATTCCCTTCTCTGGAGGGGCTCTGCCTGTTAGGTGTCAAAGCCTCAGCTAAATGGAAGGTCTTTAAAAAAAATAATCAAACTCCAGCTCTGTCTCTAATCAGGGGTCGGATTTCTGGGCCCTCCAGGCCCTGCTGGAACAGGGCCACAGGGCTCCTCACCCGGTGAGGTCTCGGGGTCAGAAGAGCTGCCTGCAGGACATTCCCTTCTCCTGGTGTGAGCCTCTCCGTGGCGCCCTATGCTTCCCAAGAACCAGGATCGCACCAGGAACATCTGTCTGCTCTGGAAATAAGGTGAGCTCCTACTGAACTCCTGTAGGGGTTCAAGCATCCATCAGAAGCCAGGCTGGGGTTCCACAGAGCCGGGGACAGACCCCGGATGGACAGATGCAAGTATTTCCCTGACAGCTGGGATCGAAGCCAGGGACCTGGTCCCGGCCTTCGTCCTCCCAGGTGACACCGGAGAGGAGATGCTGACTCCGTGGGTCTCCACCTCTCCTTCAGTAAAATGTCTCGGACAAGAAGCCCACTCAGGCTCCGGGCTGTGGTTGGCTCTGTGCCTCCATTTCTCTACATCCATCTATTTAATAAAAAGGGACCATACGGAGACAAGCCAGTGCTCCCCACGATGGCATAAATACGCAGACACTCAGGAAAGAGAGTGTGTGTATGTGTATGAGGTCTCACCCACTTAAACTTCCTCGTTTAGCATTTTTGCAAATTTAAAAAGCAGAAATATTTAATGAATAAATAAGAACAGGCAATTTTTCTTTGAAATACCCGGTAGAGTGGAAAGCACGAGAATGTCACCAGAAGCAAGCAACATCCGACTGGTGGCTTACGAGAGAGAGGTGTGATGCTAGGTCTTTCCTTTGGGGCCGTGGGTTCATTAGCACACGGAGTGAAACAGAATGAAAACACCTCCCTTTGGTGACATGGTGATGAACCTTGCTTTCTTTTCTAGTACTTATTTGTAGGTCAGTGCTGTGCTAACTTCTTGGGGGGTTCTGCGTCTGGGCTGAGGTCCCCACCTGCCGTAGTCCCTCCCACCCCCCCAAGGCCACGCACCTGCGTGGCTCCTTGTGCTTCTGCTTCTGTGGAGAAGCCACGAGCTGGCGGAGCCTCCCTGCTCCGCTCGCCAGGGGTATGAGGAGGCAGAACTTGGTGGGCTTCCCATGGTCATGGCCAGCACCACCAGACACACACTCTCAGAGGACACGCACGTACGAGGGGCTGCTACAAAGAAGGACCGGAAAAGGGACCAGCGGCTCCGCTTACCTGCACGGCGCAGGGAGGAGGAACTGACCTGGAGGTGCTGGGGCCCCTACCTAGTGAAGGTGCTTCTAGACCCTCGTAGGAGCCGAACATACAAATGTGGCCCCTTCCCCTCCAGTTTTGCTGGAGGGTGAGGCACAGACAGAGGCAGATCAATCAAGAAGCTGTGGAAGGGGGTGCCCAGCTGGACCTCCGACTCCTTGATTTCGGCTTGGGTCATGATCTTGGGGTCATGGGATTGAGACCCGTGTTGGGCTGCACGCTGGGCAGGGAGTCTGCTTGCCAGTCTCCGTCTGCCTCTGCCCCTCCCCCTGCTCTCTTTCTCTAAAAAAAGTGAATGAATGTTTGAAGAAAATAAGTTATGGGAAGACATACCCCGGGATGAGGGCACTCACGGTGGAGCCGCCCAAGGGGCGCCGAGGACAGAGGACAGGAGGCACGCTGCCCCGGCCGGTGCGCACGGGAGGCCAGGCGGCCTTCTGAGCATGCACAGCCCGCATGCAGCACGAGCATCCCGACCCCACGTTTGCCAGGCACGGGGTTCACGGACACCTGCCGCCAGCCAGGAGCTCCCCAGCTTGGTGGGAGACGGCGGCCGGCCGGAGCCAAGGTCCGACAGGGCAGCCCGACGGGACAAAGGAGGGGGGTGGTCGAGGCCACAGGGGGCGCAGGAAGGCTGGGCTGAGGGGCAGGGGCGCCCTACCTGTCTGGTGTCGTTCTCTCGACAGCCCTGCAGCTTGACGACAGAGCCCGGCGCCCGGTCCACCACTGTCAGGCACAAGTCCATGTGTTTCACCGACTTCTCCTTCGTCAAGGCCCACTCCTGGAACACAGAGCCGGGGGTCAGGGCTGTGGCGTGACGGGGCTCGAGAGGGACAGGGTTGTGTCGCCGAGCAGAGACCCCGAGCCCCCCAGCCGACTCCGGGCTGACACGTGACTTCTTGCCGAAGGGCAGATCTCCACCTGGAGGTGCCAAGCTGCGGGGGGGGGGGGTGGGAGGGGGGCCGCCCAGGGCTGCGCCAAGTTCACCGACTGACGGGGCAAAAGTGCTCTGAGAACACGAGTCACTGAGATGCGGTATGAACGGTTTCAGCCCGGGGTGCGCATCTGAGCGCCACACCCAGGGATCTACCACGAACCGGGAGCTGGGAACACGGTGGCCCACGTGTGGATCCCCCAAGGCGGACGGGTCAGGGTCGACGTATCCACCTGCGTGCGTCATTTTGGAAAGACTCTGCCCCCGTGCAGTGCAGCTTGGAAACAGCCTTTATGAATGTGGATTGTAATGTGTGACGATGGAAATTACACATGGAGCATGTAGCGAAATACGCAGCGTGCGGCCTCGCTGCGCAGTGAGCTGGTTTGCTGACACCCCCCAAGGCCTGAGCTCCCTAGGGACGGATCTGGGTATTTACACACACACCCCTCGTGCTAACACCAGGCATCTACTGTGTGCTGGGCACCGTTATGCCCCATGAGAAGCTGATATTACCCCGTCTTAGAGATGGAAAACTGAGCCAGAGAGTGCTAAAATAACTTGCTTATGATTTTTACAACACACACACACACACACACACACACACACACACACTAGGGGCTGAGAGCACAACCATTTATAAGACACTCTAAAAGGACAGGACAGGGGAAAATGGAGAAGATGGGTGAGGGAGCACGAGGCCCCAGGCAGAAGGTTCTCGGAGGGGCCACGGGTGGGACGGGAAGAGACAGCTTCCAACCTTCACTCTAGGACCTGACCCTTTCAAAGGGGTCAATTCCCAAGTGAGCCTTCAGGATCCAGAAGCAGCCAGGCAACTCCCAACCCAGAATTCCACTGGGACACACTCCCTACCAGCGTATGCCTTTCTGCTCTCCGCCCAGGAAAGCTGCCATGACTCAGCCATCCTTCCCGTGACGGTCCATGGTGCCCCAAGATGCCTCAGGTGCCCTCCCAGGGCCCGGCCCATGGCTGTGAACAGACAGGCAAGGCCCCGACCTTCCAGGGCTGGCTCTCCAGCGGGGAGAATAGCTCACCCAAGGATAAATGTACTGTGTAAGTTGAGACGCTGTTAAATGCGATGAAGAAATTATTTTTCTTTCTTTTTTCTATTCCCAGGAGACAGAGGTAAGGGAGGGAATAAATTACCTTTTAAAGAAGTCTCACTGTTCAGTACCTCGGTCACCTTGGAACAGATGGTCTGCCCGAGACAGGCTGCCTGTCTGGGCTCCGGAGAAGCCCCCTGGGCTGCTGGCAGCTTCCTCCTCTCCTAGCAGGGAGGCAGACGGGGACCGGGCCCCCTCCTTTTCTTTGGCTTCAGTGTTCTCACCTTTTAATGAATGTTTCCCAAAGTGTGCTCCGGGAGGGATTCTGTGAGAAGTCTGTTTCAGGTCAAGTAAGTTTGGGGAACGGTGAGTTTGGGCCACGTGTCTTTCTGCAAAGTCACACATGAGCTCTCTGAGGCCCTGGAAGGCTGAGCACGGAAGAACCTGCTCGCACTGTTTTCCTCAGCATCTCCCAGACTCGAGAGCATGAAGCCCTGTCCCCACCTGTCCCCGTTGGCCCCTGGCAGCGAGCTCTGCAGAGCATTCTCTGGGAAGGGCCCCACGCCACCCTTGAGGGCTGATTCCAACCTACCGTCAGGCCGTCCCCCCACAGCCAGTGCCTCCGAGGTACCAACGGGCACTCAAGTGTCACCTGTATCCCAGGGTGGCATTCGAAGCCCCCCCAGGAAGGAGCGCGCGAGCCCCGCCTTTCATTCACTAAGATACGCATCGTGCCTCCAGCGGGGCTCGCGTGAAGTACCGGTACCGGCACCAACCCGCCCCCACTCGTGGGTAAGCTTCTAGATGCTTCTTGGAAGCAGGTGTCAAAAAGACACTGGAAGGGTTGCAGATACTCAGGGAAAGCTCACGTACAAATGATTCTACAACCTTCTTGCTATTGTGTGTTTAATTATTTTACAGCAGACTTTACACTGAATTCCAGGAAAACTAATTCAGCTGTGCAAACAACAGAGCTGGCTGCCACTTTGTTCTTCTGTTGCATTTCAATGATCTGAATTTGTAAAATAAAGTTCATAAATATTTAAGAATTGCTTTTTTGAGCTGCCACTCTTAAAAAAGCACGGCCATTAATTTCCCCATTTCCTGGGTGTCTGCTGAGGCTCCGCCAGAAACCAGATAAGAAGGACGGTGTCTACAGTTAGGAAACGCCACTTACCCTCTCATTTCTCACCCAGGTGGCACAGCACTCAAAAAAGCATCGCTTTCCATCGGTACAGACGGGAATTACTCACGGGAGGGTTACGAGTCGGCACACCTGTGAGCAGCAAGCCTGACCCCAGGCTTCCTGCCACCTGTGACCCATGCTGCCCGATGTGGTGGCCACTGCCCACCTTGGCTGAGCCAAATGGCTGAACACCTGACCTCCTCAGTCACACCGGCTACATTCTGAGTGCTCTGCGGCCACATGGGGTCCATGAGAACCGCACTGGGTGGTGCAGACGGAGGACATTCTCAGCAGACAGAGCAAGGCTGGTGGAGCTGGCCTAGGCCACTCTCTGGGCCGCAGGCCAGTCTGCGGAGGAAGGTGGGCCCCAGGTGTGGGTGAAGCCTGTCGCCCACCGGTGTGCCCTCCCTGCCCCGCTAGAAAACCCTCATGGTGTAGTGGCTCGTTCAGAATCACCTGCCTTGAGATTTCACAAACCCTAATGCTATGGGACTCCAGGCCGATGAAATCAGGCTCTCTGGTCAGGGGACCGGACATCAGAATTTCCAGAAAGCTCTTGGGGTGATTCCAGCAAAAAACCACGGGAGGCGGGCTCAGAGATGGTAGAAACCTGCTCCCTGGACAGGCAAGACCAGGTGCTCCTGTCCTGGACCCGAGCGCCCTGCAGCCGGCCCAGGAGGGACTCCGCAGACATCCCCGGCAGGGAGGGAAAGCTCCGGCCCAGTGTGGGAGCAGAAACCGTCTCACAAGAGTGAAAGGGTAAAAAGAGGGAACCGAGTGCTCTGCACAGGCCATGCTGTCTGCCCTTCCCGACAGCCCCAGGCACAGCACTGGGACAGCCCAAGTCTGGGTGTGGCCATGGCCCAGCACAGTCGCCTGTGCACACAGGTGGGAGAAGCAGCCTCTGGGTGGCCTCCTGCATCGTCCCAATCTCCTCCTCCCCCACAAATGGCTTCCTGAGGGCAGCGCATCATCCATGAGCTCCCGTGCCTATGAACAAGGGGGCTCTAACCAGGACAGCTGTGAGAGGAAAAGGGGGACTATGCAAAACTGCGTGGGGGATGGGCATGAGGGAGCAATGCGCCCGGCAGGCCGGGCTGGTCTGCCTCCCCATGGGCTTGCAGAGTGGGGCTCGTGGGCTCAGAGACCAGCTGGCAGACAGGATCTGGGGATCCAGAGGTACGGCCACCAGCCATCATAGGTGGGGGCGACCACGCTGGCCATGGCAGCTTTTGTGACCAGCCGCGGGGTAAAAGGTACCATCCATCCCCGAGGCCATGCCACGTGGGCAAGAGCCACGCACGGCACCCAGGACCGAAGCTGGCGCCTGAGCCCGGGGAGGGCAGGGAGGGGGCAGCAGGAAATCCCTCACTATCGGCCGCCGTACATACCTTCCAAATGCACGGAGTTGGCACTGGTCAGAGCTGCTATAATATAAGGGCAGACCCCGTAACGGTCACTGAATCATCAGAACGTTGCACACGTGACCGAGGGGAAACCCCGGTGACTAAACGGGGGCAGGGTGAGGCCAGCCTGGGATGGGACCAAGTGTAACAATTCAGACGGCAGGTAACGCGGGGTCATGCCGCCTCTGAATCCTAACACGCAGACGGGTGCATTAGCCAAATTCTGAATTTTGGCCACGAGGACCAGAAGCACCCCGGGGCTTAGCAGGCCCAGGAGCACAGCCCTGCTTCCGGAGACTCATTGGATCCACTGTGTTTCCAGGCCACCCAAAGCTTCCCTTTTTGGAAGGCAGCACTTCAGTATTTTCATTCCGGCTTGGCCAGAGACAGATAAAACCCCGCGTCTCCCGGCGCCCTCAGCCTCCCCCTCATACCGAAGCCCCAGACCTCCTTGCGCTGCGTCCCTGCACGGCTTCCTGCAGGCAGACCTGCGCCATGTGCCACCGCCGTGTCCAGCAGTGGGACCCGGAGCCACGCGGTCCCCAGCAGAAAGCGGAACCACGGTGAGTTTCAGACCAAAGGCCTGACAAGGACATGCAGAGACACTCTTGGCAGGCATGGCATCCTCTGTCCCTCCTGTCCCCACCCAACAAACTTGGCCTGACTCGGGTCTTCCCTCCTACTCTCCGTCTTCCTCCTTCCTTAGACCTTTTCCTTCTAGCCGACTCCTAACACCTCCTAACGTTTTGAAATACTCAAAATCCACAAACCAGGCTGCACCCCGAGGCTGGCTGGGGGCTCACTCCAAGTTCACAGCCTGTCCCCGGGGAGCACTTGCAGGACCGAGAGGCCGGGCTCTGAGGACAGAGGTGAGACCCTGGGAGCCCGGGAGCAGCACGTCTGCGCTGGGCCAGCCCTGGCCGCTGCCTGAAGCCACCTCTCCCTCCCTTGTCTAACTGAGGATGTCCAGACTGGTCCAAACAACTGTTAAGATGACATCACCAAGTGAAGAGAGGGGACGAAACATCTGGGGGTCACAGTCCACCCAGATACTCCCTGGGGGGATTCGGAACAACCAACTTTATGTAAAAGCAGGTGCCCTCTCTTAAAGAGAGTTCTATTTAAAAGAGGTTCTGTGGGCGCCTGGGTGGCTCAGTCGGTTAAGCCTCTGCTTTCGGCTCAGGTCATGATCTCAGGGTCCTGGGATCGAGCTCCACGTCGGGCTCTCTGCTCAGCAGGGAGCCTGCTTCCCCCTCTGTCTCTGCCTGCCTCTCTGCCTACTTGTGATCTCTGTCTGTCAAAAAAATAAATAAAATCTTTAAAAAAAAAAATAAAGCAGGTTCTGTGATCAGTAAATCTGGGATACACTTAGTTAACCCTCCGACCCCGCAATGGCCCCATTTAAACTGTAGGTCCTCGGAGAGCTTGGCACGTTTTCAAGGAGATAAGAATACCTAGCATGACCCAGACTCTTCTGGGCACAAAGCCCACATTTTACCAAATACCTATCATTTTTTTATGGGAAAATTGCTATTCTAGAACATTGTCCTCTGGCACATATAGGCCATGGTTAGGCCCAACAGGCCTTCACTTCTTTGTCTTGTTTTCAGTGAGGACAGAAGGTGTGGAGCTTTATGCATCCAGGACAAGTTGTGTGTGTGCTCAGACCGAAGCTAGTAATTGTTAATATTCTCTATCTAAGCCCGTGTTATCTAACAGGCAGGGGCCGATAATGACTTTGGCAGCAGCCGCAGGGTCCGTGCCTATTAAAACTGGGACCCAAGCAGGTGTTTATGAGCTGGTCGGAGACCAGACACAGATGGAGACACAGAACAGGTGCTTTGGGGACAAGCACATGCCACAGGAATGATAGAGGTGGCAGGAAGATGAGGAGGAGAAGGAAGGCCACCAGCCTTGCAGGGCTGCCTTGATGAGAGATGCTGGATATCGGTGGTAACCGCAGTGTCCCTTGCTGTGGTGGCAGAGGCTGGCCCGAGGCTGATGGCAGGCTCCATGCATCTGTCAAGATCTGGGGCATCCCACCCCAAGCCTATGGCTGCCTGCCTGCGGGTGACCAGCCGGGGCCACATGCTACCTCAGACACCTTGGGTCACAGGAGAAAGGCAGCAGCAAGGACTTACAAGCTCAGGGCCCCTTCCCTGAAGGGACTCCAGCCCCCCCACACATACCTGGTTCCCCCCTGCATTGTGACACTCATAGACTCCAACGACACCATCAGCAAAATGTCCCAAAGTGTCCAGGCAGTTGGTTCCCTGCTGCAAGGCCCCAAAAGCTATATCCTGGTGGTCAGGGACCCTGGAAAGCAAGAGGAGAACCATCTGCTTAATTCCACAGGCCCCCCGGCTCCCACCGTCCACCCCCTTACTCAGTGAGTCCGTCTCTGGCAGCAGGAACCCTGAGAGGAGAGGAACCCCCTCCCATAGGCGGGCTGTGTCAGCCGGGCAGCATTTCTCGAATGCCCTGGATTTCTAACCGGAGTGAAGACTTCAAGCTGGAGAAGCATTCTTTCCGTACCAGGAAAACGTTTCTGGAAAGGAAAAGCTCTACTCCTCACTGTTAGCCTGTTGGAATTTCTTCAGAAAAGTAATTCACGAAGTGAGACCCCACGGCCTTGGGCTTTCCAGCAGACTTGGGAACTGACCTTTACCTGGCGGAGGGGAGAACCCGCGTGGCTGTGTCCGGCAGCCTGCCACCAACAGAAACAGCACGTGTGGGCGGGGGCCACATGCCTCAGGATTCCACCCGGGTCTGTGCTCAGCCTGGGCCCCACACCTGCTGTGCCATCTCTCACTGTCCCCCCAAACCTCGGACCCTACTGCACAGCACCTGTGAAGCAGATCTGTTCCAAGTATCATGTAACACATTTCACTGCAAGCATATGGAGCCCAGGGCCTGGGGCACAGGGTTGGGGGGCGCCCAGCGAGCGGCAGTGCGCACTACAGACACACACGAATGTCAGGTCGGTGTCTCCCCTGCCGGGCGCGGGTTGGGGGGTCAGCTTCCCCCGCCAGTGTGGGACTCAGTGTTCTAGACAAGTGGCACAGGCCCCCTGGCACCCCATAGCAGGGGTGTCCATAAGGCGAAGCTGCACTTACTGTCACTCTGGCTGGCAGCACTACCCACCATCACAGACGACCGTGACGGCAAAAGCACAGTGGTCCCCACGACGGGGCTGCAGGCCACTGTGGGAAGTGCTGCGCGGGCTGGGCGAGAGACAACGAGCAGCGGCTGCCCGCGGGTGACCAAGTCTGCTCTCGGGCCCCAGAGCAAGCCGCCTGTCACAGACGGGGCCCAAGGGAGGAGGAGGCCTGTTGTCCCCTCTGCTGGGGGACAGCTAGATGGCTGTGAAGAGAGGCCAGGAGGCACAGCCACGTTAGGGAACGCTCAAACAAACCTCGGGGACAAGGGCTCTGAGGGAGCCGTTAGCCTGAAGGATAACGGTGGTGACTCCGGCTGCCGCTGCGTGGGAGCCACGCCCTTGCTGGGAAAGGAGGAATGTGCCACGTTAAAGCAAAACCCGTCTGGCAATCCCTGTACGAGGATGACGCTCAGATGGGTCCCGAAACCCGCAGACCTGCAGGCCTCTGAGGAGGGTCTCAAGGGCTCCCCGAGGGATCGGAGTGGCCATTAGTGCAAGAGGAGGCAGTGGGTGTAGACAGAAGCCGCAGAAGAGCACTTCTGCCACCAGGAAGTCTCCTGGAGGGAAGCGGGGCCCAGCGTAGTGCCTGACGCAGCCTGGAGGCGGGCGTCCGGGCTCCGGGCTCTGCTGGGTGCCGCCCTCTGTTCACGGGCCCACAGGATGGGCACTGGCATCTGGGCAGCAGGAGCGAAGCAGGGAGGGCGGGGAGCGGACTCATTCTCTGTTCTCTGTGCGTGTCAGCACTGCTCGGCTCCAGCGCAGGGAGGCCGGGCAGAGGCACCTGATGCGCAAGGAGGGCCCGGAGCCGGGGGAGGCTGGGCACTGCCCCTTGGGCCACTTACAGAGAGGGTGAGACAACAGCCCTTGTCCTCTCGCCAATAGGGGGTGAGCTAAACGAGGTGCCACCTGGGACTGTTTCCGCCTCTGTGGAGAACGGGAAGGTCACCCAGCAGGAGGCCGCCATTCGGGGAGCTCTTCTTACGGGTGCTTAGGGACAGCTGCGGGGTGAGGACACACAGCTCTTGCTGGAAGCCCCAGCTCCCGGCCTCTCTCCTGCCTCTCCGACATCCATGGCTCCTAAGCCCTTGGGGAGCAAGGCCCTGATCCCTAGCAGCTTACCTTAGCTCTGGGTAGACGTTTTCCAGGTACCATTTGAAAGGCTTGCAGCTAAGTTTCTTTCTGAGCTCCAGTCGGCTCTGAATACTGGAAAAGAGGGAAACAAGATTCCTTCACCAATTTCGAGAATGGACAAGCTCCTTACATCATATCTGGAAAGCTGCTGATGGGAAGCGGATGGGGGCAGGCAGTGGAGCTTGGACTGTCCACGCTCCTGTCCCCGCGGCACTGGCCCACCTCCCGCGTGCCTCCTGCCTTGGGCCCTTGCCTGGCCTTGAGCAGAGGCTCCTGCTCTGATGCCTGGGCGATGGTTCTCGCCTCTGGCAGCAGAATGGTTCGGGGGTGCGGGCTGAGAACAGGCTCCCCAACCCCCCGCCAGAATCCTGAGCAAAGTGGCATGAGAGGGCTCAAGTGACACTTACTTTCCATAAGGAACGTTTCTGGCGGAAGGCACTGCTGCATAATAGAAATTTTTGTATTCGTCCATCCAGACCTCTGCTGCCCGGCGGGTGTTACTAGAAACAAAATAAGGATTCTTGAGCTGGGATTTGCCTTCTTTCTGTCAGCGTCACTCTGTGTGCACTTGTCTGCTTCGAGGGCTACTTGGGAAGGGCCCCCGAGGCGGGCGGGCAGCGGTGGCAGGGACGCAGAGAGCAGGCTGTCCCCGCTCGGCACCCAGGCCCAGACTGGTGGGTAGCGGGCACGCAGCGGGTGCTTACTGAGCAAACGGAACTCGCCTTCTCGTCTTTCACAGAAACAGATTGTCAAAGAGCAAAAGGCAGAGTTAGACCTGCAGCACAGGCAGGTCCTGGGAGGAAAAGACTTGAGCTGGACCAGCAAGAAGGACACAGGGCGTCACCATGGGAACCTGCATCATGTACGCACGGGCGGCTGGCATGAGGGAGGACAGCCAAGGAATTCTTGGCCTCTGGGGCCCTCCTCATCATGGCTGCAACGTGACTAGACAGCTCTGGGGAAAAGGTAAAAATAGGTAAGTACTATTAAAAAGACTCTTCCCCCTGCAGACTTGAGTTGAAACAGTGTTCGGTTTGGACAAGGACTGGTGATGGGAAGGGGAAAAAAGCTTGAAGCCCCACATCCGGGGCTCCTGCCAACTACACCGTGCTGGAGGGACAGAGATGGAACAGGCTTTCCTGCCAGGCAAGAAAACCATGTGCTTAAATCTCAGAACCGCACCTACTTACAGCTCAAAACCATGACGCTTGATCAATTAAGGCCACTGGAACAAGCTATGTTTGCATATAGGGCCGGTGTGCAAGGCTCCCACGAGTGTGGGCGTCAGATCTGATCTGCCCGCACTCCCCTCAGGGCACATATGAAGCAGCATCATACAGTGAGCCTCTCTGCTCCCAGGTCCCGGACTTGGTTCCCAAGCAGACTCACGCTTCCTTAAGATCCCATATAGAAGACATTATGTTCTTCCAAAAGAAATATATTAGGGAGGCAATGTTTACCTTTGAAAAGAATTCCTTTCCTCTATCAGAAAGGTCTCTTAAACTGCGAGCCTTTCAAAATGATCTGAGCTACCGTCATTAAAATAACTTCCACTCGGGGCATCAACTCTCACACAGCGTGAGGTATAGCCCTTTCTCCTCTTCATGCGGGAGATGAACTGTTGAGAACGCCACTTACGAGACAGGCAGGACAACACGAAGGAACACACCCCCTCCTCTGATCCGGCACTTCCCACTTCTAGAAACGTACCTCCAGGAGAGTATACAGCTGAAGATAGGCTCACTTCAGCATTGTTTATAATGGCAAGAAAAGAAAACTTAGAGACCCAAGACCATCACTAGGAACATGATCAAAGGAATGGATGACCGGAGCCGCTGGAAACCGGCGGACATTCTACGGGCGGCTGTGGAACGAGGTCCCTGACCCGCTGTGGGGTGACAGCCCAGGGCACTGGAGGTCTGTGAGGGCGGGGGGAGAAGAGAAGAGAGGGGAGGGGAGGGGAGGGGAGGGGAGAGAGGGGTCCACCATGATAAGATGGCTCCCTTTGGTAATGAGATGGGAGATCTTTTCCACTCTTGCTCTGTAAGAAATATGCACGTACAGCACGTGTGTTTGAAGAGTCGATGTGCCTGGGATGCTGGGGCATACGTGTTATTTCTCAGCCGAGCCAATCAATACTCTTACCGGAATTCTGGGGGCTTACAGAGTGGCCCATGCCTCACCTCACGCCCCATCCCTAACCCGAGGTGTGACTTCATTGCTCTGGGACCTGGACTGCTCGTGGGTAAGATGAAGAACTGCATCCACGCATCTCCGAGGTCCCTTTTAGCCCTGATGGCTTCAGTGGCTTTTGTGAATTCTGCTTACACAGTGGTTCTTAATCTCCTAAGTCATTGAGTAATTAAGTCATTTCTTAATTCCTAAATATGAAGCACCATCTTTCTGTCTAGTTACTAGAGAAAGACCCGTACGTAGCCTCAATGAGTCAGCTCCGTGCCCTGCTCGGTGCTGGGTTCAGTTCATTCATTCAAACGTTTCTTCGGTACCTACGAGATGCCCGACAGTCCTCTTGGTGTGTGGCGACAGGGGTCCCCAGAAGGGTCCACTTTGATGTGTCCTGGTTCCCCTCACTTGCGCTTCCCTCCGCCCACCCCCATACTCAGCGCAAAGCAGCTCCACCAGGAAGCGGGCAGCAGAGAGAAGGTGTGGCTCGCATGGGCCAGCTCTACGGCTCGGTGGTGGTAGCCAAAGAAAGTCTGGTAAGAAACTAACTCGAAACACTGGTTTCCTCTGTTTAATATCAATCATATTAATAGAGTGTGGCCATTAACTCTAACCCTAAAACCAAACGTGTTTGGTTAACCCTAAAACCAACCGCACCTCCGTGCTACCGTTCTGACGGGGACCTTCCCTCGCCCCGCGGGGCTCTAATGAGCACATGCGTTCAAGCTCGCACACAGCGCCCTGCAGTCTCTTAAGGGGCTTGTGGGACGCTAACTGGAAATGCAGCGAGAAACACGCCAGTGGGATCACTCTCATCTGGTCTTACGGGATGTGGCCACTATCACCGGGGACTGGAAGTAGGAATCTGCAGGTGTGTCATATCACCTCACCCCGCTGAGTGTGGGTGCCCACATGCACAGCTGGGATGGTAAAACAGCGCCTGTAAGACCCCACTGGGGCTACCTGCTCCATTCATTCATTCATCACTTACTCACTGACTAACCCACACAAACGAGATCAGCCTCCACGCCCTGTTCTGGTGCCCATTTCTATCTGTACCTAACGGACAAGTTCCAGCGACCTTGGCACTAGCTGCTCCTGCAGGTCTGGACTAGAGAGTTCAACGTGTGGGGACGACTTGGAATCTGGAGCCCGACTGCCCACGTGACCATGCGGCTCTGGCACTTTACGCCTGTGTGAACTTGGGCTGCGGGACTGAATCTCCCTGTGCCTCAGTTTCCTTTATGGCACTTAGTTCACAAGGTTTTATGAGAATGATGTGAGCTAATATCTGCTCGGTACTCAGAACAGCCAGACGCACACAACATACTATATGAATATTAGCTATTTCTGAAGCCCAATTTTTAAATGGTGAAATACTTAAACCTTAATGCCACAGATCAGAGGACATCAGAGAGAACTTGGAACTGGAGGGAGACCTCAGAAATAATACGATTCTACCTCCTTATCTTTTAGCAGAGTCCTTGGAGGCAGAGGGCCGTGGAGCCTCATGGAAGGCCAGCAGATCTCTGCTGCCCCAAATACAGAAAGGCTGGGTCTGTCTTCTCTCCAGGCCTCTAGTGTACAGACAGGCTCCTGGGCCACAAAACACAGTGAGGACATTTCCTTTCTAAGGAAGAGTGCTTTTTAAAAAAGAAGGGAATAAAGCAACGTTCTCTGTGTGTTAACACATTCTTTTCTAAAAGCCCACCATGTGTTAGTAGTGACCAATGGGATTTGAGTATTTGTTGTGTCTACACAGGAGGTTTTGGGGGGAATCTTGCATTGTCCTTGGGAAAAAAAAAACTAATCATAGTTTGATTTTTGTAGAGCTCACTGGATAAGAACATACTTTTGTTTCTAATAAGGAAGAGTAACGAAGTCAGACAATATTTGAGAAAGGACAGAATTTGAAAGAAGATAATTTGGTCAGAAGTAACTTGCTGTTTGGCATCATTAAAGTCTCTCAGAACGCAGAATCTCTACACTGAAACTACCTGGGGTGTGATACGTGTGTACTATGCGATCTGTACTTGGAATCTAAGTTTTAAAATATGACACAACAGATAAGCTAGTTGTTCTCCCCAACTCACTTCCACCCTCTCTCAAGTGCTCCTAATTTGTGGGAGCAGCAGGTCAGCAAAGTCCTAGGACCGAAGGTCATGGACTCGCTCTTAATTCCTGGCTCTTGGTCTCCGGCCACTGCAAGGCCAAGGTCAATGCTGCCTGCTGGAAGGTGGCTGGGACCTGGCTCCCCCTTTACCCCCACCCTGGGTCCAGGCCACCTCTCCTTGGCCTGGGCCACCGCAACAGCTCTTAGAAGAGCAGGGGAGGGGAGGGACACTCACACCAGCATTTCCTCCTGGTGTCACCTCGCTCGTTAAAGCTTAAAACAGAGAACTCAGGTACCTGCTCAAAGGTCAGGTGCCTCCAGCAGCTTCCCCCTGCCTCAGAACAACATCCGGTTTCCCACGACCCACACGGCAGCTTGACTGCTTTCCCCTCCTTCTCTCGGCTCTAGTCCCGCTGGGGTCCTCCCGCTCTGAAGTCCCGTTGACCTCAGCGCCAAGGGACCTGCTCGTCCTGCAGGGGCTGAACGGAGTGCCACCTCCTCAGAGGGTCCCCTGGCTGCGGGCCCCCCTGCAAACCTGTCCCTGTCCCTCTCATGCTCAGCCACAGGACATCTTAACTGGTTCACGGCATTTATCAAAGGTTACAATCATCTTATTCAGCTACTCATACCCGGGCTGACCGCTCCCACCTCTGGAGGCCAGGCGGGCTGGCTTATATGCTGTTCTATCTTGAGCATGAAGAGAATTCCCTAGAAAAAGCCGCAGGCCCACGACTGGTAATTCGCCTGTTTTCTTCAGAAAGCTCTTTGCTTGGCAGCTTCGTGCTTGCCGAGACGTATCTAGAATCTATCGTAAATCCGATCTCCATGCTGTGTAGATTTTCTGGCTTCAATTCAGTACGGCTTAACCTACACACTGTTCACACGTTATTCCTTGGACGGCAATACATACAAAAAAAATAAGCTCGTCTTCTCCACGATCATGTTTCCTCATACGCTCTTGGGGGTGCACTGCTGTGTGAGCTTTCCCATGTGTACAGATCGGTGCAGTGACCGCCCATCGGGACACGGCGCAGCACCCGCAGCCCGGACAGCCCCCCGGCAGTCACGCCCCAGCCCAGCCCCGATCACCCTAAGTCACTGTGGCTGTGTCTCTCTGAGACTGTCCTAGGGTGTGACTTCTCAGCACACTGCCCTCGGGAGACATGCACGTTGCTGTGCGTACCGGTGACCCTGGTCAGTGGCGTGTGGTATCCCGGTGGAGGACACCTGTCTCTGTGCAGCCCAAGGTTAAGTGTCTGGGAGGTGGTCACCGATGGCCTGGTCACGACACTTACCGGGCGAAGACTGTGCCGCTGCCACCCGGGAAAGTGTAGGGGTGCTGCTTTCGGAACACGTGTCCCACGCGACTACAGGGGACGATCTCCAGGCTGCCACCGCACTGCCACACACGGAACGAAATCTCTGAGAGGAGGAATGAGACAGGGTGACTGACAGAACCCCGGGCTGCTGTCACCCCAGATGGGGCACCGACGCCCGCCCGCCTGCCACCGTCCCATCGAAGGGCTCTCATGCCCTCAATGGCTGAAGGAGATGGGAATATGGGAGCTGACTCCCTCCAGAACACACTCTGGAACTTTCTATGGTGCAGACATCTGACACACCCCAGGCTCCCGGCTCTGTGTCATACTCCGGAAAGTAGGTGCAGCGGATCTGGAATCAGCTTGGCTCTAGGGAGCATCTCACAAAGTACATGTCTGTCAGGTCATTAAGTCGTGGACCTTAAACGTACACAACTTCAAACGGTCAACTCAACGGAGTTGGAGAGACAAAAAAGAGCGAATGAATGTTCACACTCGGTTCACCAGGAGGGGGTCTCCACAACGGTGTTGTTTGACAGAAATGTGAAATGATGTAGACAAAAAGGAGAGAAATATACAAATTACCTATGCTGGGGCACGCGCAATCGTAGATTTTAGGACAGATCTGAATTATGGAAGTCAATGAGATCGATGTTACCAAATCCCATGTTTCCACTAAACGATTCTATTCCAAGTTCAAAAGAGAGTGAACACGTGGAAACGGTTTTTCAGATTCAGATGAGTCACCTTGAGAAAAATGTGAATCTTTGGTCTATTCTGATTATAAAGGACCCTGGCCACAGACCACACATGTCCGTATAGAATCGCAGTATCGAACAACAAAACGCTTGCACTGAATCCTTCACTAGCTGGTTTGTGACCACGGAGTTTGACATTGGCACTTGCTTCGTATCAATACTGTTAGAAAAGCCATTGCTGAAGGTGTATAAACATCAAAAGGCATGAAATGGCCACACCATAAAGCTTTGATTGTAACTGCAGTGGGCCACCGTACACACCATCTTCCTCTAAACTTCCTCTCCGTGCACTGAGAGCTACCACACACCTGGGCTTTCTCTACCTGGGAGAAAAAAATGCTTCCCTTAAGCTTCACAATTTATGCTTATCCATAACTGTGCATTATTAGCAGGCTTCCAGTCACCTGTGGAGTTCACAGGTGCCTCCTGGACAACAGCAGTGACCAAAGACGCTTGAGTTAGTCACAGATCCCTCAAAGCTGGCCACGGAGTTCCCCAGCCAGTCATCAGTGGTTCGCCTGCCTGGACACAAAAGCCACCCACTGGAGTACGGAGATGCCCAGGGCTGGCGATGCTCAGGCCGACACCAACACACTCACCGCCCTGAGCATCTGTCCTCAGGCAAAGCTCGGCATGCAGCTGGCGTCTGGAACAGCCCAGCATCTGCTGACCAGGCACCTGTTCTAATCACCAGCCATCCGACTGGCCGTAGCCGACGTCGTGGTTGGTATAAATGGGCACTTCCTCGACATCAAGAACACAGTGAGGAGGCCAGACGGAATCCACAGAACCAGCAGTCACTACTGCAAGTATGGAGGGGTCAGGGGTCAGGGGACTACAGCAGACCCCGAGTGAGGCGCTTGGGAAATCCTCTAGGCCAGACCTTGTCTGCGGCAGCAGGTGCCCAGACTGTGCAGCTGAAGTTGAGGAAACACCCCGGTGGCTGGAAACGAGTGACCCAGGCCGCCGTTCCGGGCCTTTTGGAACCAATCCCCTTGCAGCCTTAAGAACCGCAGGGGCATGGCCACCCCAGCGTCTGCAATGAAGGGCTTCTGACTTTTCTTTCTTCGTGTCCAACAACAGTTTGAATAAGAAGTTCTCTGTATTTCAGGACATGAAATTAAACATACGTTTGTCTAATCGGAACATTCAAAATCGGGGTGGGGGGAGGAAGGTCCCATGGCTGCTGTAGGGGGAAGCCCTGAAAGGAGGGGGGTCCACTCAGGGATCCGGGGCGGGTGGTGGATTTTGAAGACCACGCATGATGACTATGTTCAGCTCTGATTTCACTTGAACTTGGGGTCACTACAGAGAACTTGGTAGATTCTGAATTAGGTATCTTGGCCTTTGCTAATGACCAGCTCTGGGATCTTAGGCAAGACCTCGGTCCTTCAAGAAAGCATGAAAGGAAGTGTACGGGTTATCAGAAATCTCTATGCTGTGCACCTGACACTGACAAAACTGTAATACTGTGTGTTAGCCATCCTCTAATCAAAAAAAAAAAAAAAAAGAAAGAAAGAAAGAAAGAAAGAAAGAAAGAAAGAAAGAAAGAAAGAAAAAGGAACCAAGAAAGTATTAGATGAGCGGGTATACCAGAAGCCGAAAGCAGCCTCTATCCCAAAGCTGTGGGGACACGCACAGAGGACAATCATGCCCAAGGAGCCTGAGCCCTGCGTCTCCCAGGGGCTCGGGATCCGATTTTTCATCTTTTTAACTGCTTACATGAGGCTGTCTGACCAGCTGTAAAAGCGGAAGCTGCAGTGCTTCCTTTTGGTGGGGTAGAGGGTGTGCTTGGAGGAGAAGGTTTTGGATGTCACTCCTGCATCCCTGCACTCCATCTCTCCTGACTCATGCCCGCGCAGGCCACGCAGACTGGACACCGCCGGTGTATACCTGGAGCTCAGAGAATGAAGTTGGAGCGGTTTCAGAAAGAAAGACTCAGACGGGGACTCCGGTTGCTGAAACCCATGCGCCTGCTTGACCTCTGAAGACAGTGGAGAGCGGAGCGGCTTTATCAAGCCAAGCAAGGGGAGGGAAGTTACGAGATGGGGCCCAGGCAGGGGTGCTTCAGCCCCTCCGACCCCGCCCCACCCCACCCTGACCCCAGTCCCCTCAAGTCCTTCTGGGGAGCCTCTCTTATGGCACAGCTGCATGAATATAAAACCAAACCACCACCACCAAACAAACCAGGTCATTTAAGATGATTAAGATTAAGATGTCCCCTTTGATGCTTCAATCAACACTAATCACCGTGACACAAAGCTGGCCGTCACCTCATGTGCTGAATCCATGCTTTCGGCTAACAGCACACATTTTGGAAAACCACACAGCAGCTCACGAGATGGTCACCCAAGTGACGTGCTGTCCTACTGGGGGGTCCTGGCTGGCCGGGCCTCCGCGGGGGATGGGGAGATGTGTGCGGAGCAAGGGTGACTCAGAATTCTCCTCAGAAGGTTAATAATTCTTCTGAAGCCTTTCATGCTCAAACGACTTTAATACAAGTCCTCCCTGCCTGTCAACGTGTCGTTAAATAAAAGGAGTTTGACGCACGGTCCTTTGTCCCAGGGTGCTTACTGAGCCTAGAGAAGGTTTCGACATCAAACCACGGCAGACAAATTTTCCACAGCGGAGATGTTATCACCAACTTTAACATCATAAAACAGAGATAAATAAGAGGCTAGTCTAGATTTTTCTTTTAAACAAAAAAAATCCAAGTTTCTGATACAGGTAGAATTACTAAAAATGACAGTGACATCATGTTTCCCTCCTTGTCCCTGCCCCACTCTCTCCCAGGGCACGCCCACCCAGCCACTGATGCTGGTGAGACTCAGCTCAGAACCCCGGCAGAAAACCCTAAACAAACAATAGAACAAAATAAGAAGAGTTTTTTTATCTTAACGCGATAAATAGGACGTGGCTAGTAATGTAGACCGAAGTCTACAAAATTTCATCGTCCCTAAACCTAAGGAAAACTGATTGGCATGGGTTATTAAAAATGAAAAAAAAAAAAAATCAACCTATTTAGAACCACTCACAAAATAGTCAAGAAGGGCTTAAATGCTATGGCCTCTAGGTGCCATGGGCCTCCCAGCGTCACCGTGCAGTCTACCCCACGAGGCCGGCCCGGGCTGGCTTCCCCCCCCGTGTGGCTCAACATGGAGCCCACGGCCTGCAATGCTTCCCCGTGTTTGGAAGCTCGCTGTCCGAACCCTCGGATCCAGAGGACGTTAACGAGTCTGCCCTTCCCTTCAAGGACAGTGCCCGTCTTCTAGCCTCCTGTGCTCTAATTGAGGGCGACAGCTTTAATGCCCAGCCCCAGACACCATAGTGGAAGGGATACTATTTATACTTGTTTGGGGGGCTGATACCGAGCAGGGAACGGTGACTAAGGCCTTTACAGTTCTGTGTTTTTTTTTTCCCAACTGGCTCCCTGCACACCGCCAGCTCTGGCCTAACAGCCTCTTCAAAGCTTCCACTTTTCATTTCGACGCCCTTGGTGGGCAGGAAAAGGCCCTGGTTTCCTCAGAACGGGAAAGCACAGACCCAGGCTCTCACGTACCCAGGTTCTCTCCTCCCCACACGTCCATCATCATGTCGTACTTCCCAAGCTCCTCGAAGTAGAGCTTGTCCATCACGAAGAGCCCGCCGGCAATCATAGGGGTTCTGAAAAGGCAGAGAGGGTGGAAGGGAAGAGGGGGACAGCCCAGAGGTCAAGGTTAGAGCTCCTGCATTTTAATGCCAAGGTCAGTTCTATAAGCTAACTTTTTAAAAACCATGGTGCAGCCCTGGCTCCCCGTTCAGAGCTCAGGATGCCCTCACTCTGCTTTTCCACTGCTGACTTCTAATGCTGCCCCCCTGCCCTGTTTGGACACTCCCACAGTGCAAGGGGCTGGACAGTGTCCCCTCCGGGAGAGTGACTGTTGGAGCTGGGGGCACTCCCTGACGAGTGGCCGTAAGCAGGTACTTGGCTTTTCTGTGCCTCAGTTTCCTTAGAGGATTACCAAAAACAATACACATAAGCTCTCAGCACACTTGGGAAATGCTTGATGTCAGCCATCCTCCTCCTTATCCTGGAGCCCGTTCCTCCTGTCAGCTGGGACCCACCACCTTTGTGTCTCCTCAGCCTGGGAGGGAGTCACCTGAGCCCCTACTTCCATCACCGTAGATGCCCTGAGATCTCAATGTCGAGTGCTAGTGGTCTAGAGCACACTGTGATGCTGGTGCTCGTGGCCAGTGTGCGTGGTCACTGCCGGAAGTCAGTGCCGGAGTCAGTGTTGGAAGTCAGTGGCAGAAGTCTGTGGCACTGCTGCCACTTAACTGTGTGTCTAGCCTGAAGAGACACCCCACATTCACGCCCAGCCACAGAGGTTTGACTCCTGACTCCCAGCCTGAATTCCTCAGCAGGACATGGCCTGAGGACCTGAAAGCTGGCTGTTAATGGCTCTAAGCTCTCTCCTCGATGGGCCAGCAGGCAAGCAGAGGTAGCCCAGGGAGGCAATGGACCAGTTAGGGCAGCAGGGGCGACTCACGCTCTCCTGGCCCTGCCCTTTTCCCTGGTCCCCTACTTCAACTTGAAGAGCCCATCCTGCTGGAAACTGCTCTACCGTACAAACATGAGGAAATGCCCAGAACTTGTAGATCCGCCTTGTATAGTTCATCTATGGGCTCCGTCTGAGGAAAACTCAAAGTACGTTAGTCTATGACCCGGTGGCAGAAACTCTTCCTGGAGCCGGGACAGGGGAAACAGTGTCGCCGACGGGCAGGAAGATGAAGAGCCTAACCACGTCTCTAGGAAACCCGGGGCCAGAGCCAGGGCCTACCTGCAAGGGACACCCCGAGGGATGCCTGGCACTTACTTTATGGGGGCGACAGGGTTCCCCTGCCGGGATCTCCTCTGCTCTGGGGTCATGTAATCCCATTTGAAGACCAAGTTCCAGTCAAAACCTGCCGGAAAAGAAACAAAATGTAGGGTGCTGATGAGAACGGAGTGTGCTCCTGGCAGCTCTGTCCCTGACGGCTCAGATGTATTTGATACTTGGACTGGACTCACTGAAAACCACACACAGCAAAACAATCAAATAAAAGCACCAACGCTAAAGCAGCAGCAGAGGGGGGAACCAGCAGTGGGGGGGCACACACCAACTCCTTCCCCGAAAAGCTCACCCCCAACGGAAAATGTGGGTCAGCCTTTTCTACAATAAAAGGCCTGAGAAGTCTCTGACAGGGAACAGAGAGCTGCTGAGGAGGGAGCAAATGGGCAGGACGGAGTTGAGTCTGCCGCCATGCCTCCCACCCTGTCCCGGGTGAAAGTACCCAGGGGAGGGACGAGAGCACAGGTTCCCTGGGCAGCCAACTCGGCCCCCTCAGGACCCTTGACTGCCACTTGACTGCCCTTGACTGTCACTTTGCCACAGGGGGCGAGGTGGCAGAGGGGACCCTTTTAGGTGAAAACGAGCCAAAGGAAGTGGCAAAGTGGGACGCAGGCTGTGATCTCTAAGACGGCAGCTGTGCTCATTCACCCTTTGAATCCACAGGCCCCTTGGGGCGGCAGAGCCTAGGCTGGGTTCCTGGACGTGGTTCCCGACATCCGTGGGCCCCTGGCCCAGGCTGTCAGGTACGCCTTTATGCAGAAGGCACCCCGCATCGAGCCAGTGCACCCCACCTGTTGATGCTCTTGGGACGCACGAGGAGACCACTCTTGGTAACAGATGGCTCACTGCGTTTCCAAAGGTCTGACGGCCAAACCTAACTACTCCAGGGCCGTCTGACCTTGAGCTCTGTGCTGCCAGGCTTTCCGCTGGTCGGCAGGACTTGAGCAGTGCCTAAGTCTGGACTTCCGTTTGCTCCGAGGTCGACGTTCCTCTGCCCTGCCAGCCCCCGCGTCTGCAGCCCAAACAGGGCAGGCTGGGAGGCGTGGGCTGGAAGGTCTCCTGGGCCCACACAGGATCCTTTATGGCCCAACCAAGGGCATGGGACTAAAAAGGTCTCCCAGCTGTCACTGCCAAGTGCAGCAGGCTAGCAAAGAGGCAGCGAGCCGCTGGGGGCCCGGGCGGCAGGGACAGCAGCACAGAGGGGAAACTGAGGCGGGCCCCAAACAGGCTTTTCCTGAAGAGCTCGGCTCTCCCTGAGGCAGAAGGCCCGCTTCAACCAGGGAAACAACAAGCGTCCTGCCTGTGTTATGAACAGACAATGCAAAGGCCTCAGTGGGCCTGTTGACATAATGTTATCTGCATTTTTTGAATGATCATTGTTATTTTATTAATTTGGTCCAAAGAGACAAACTTTATTAGGTTTTGAGGATCTGCTAAAAATATCATCCTTGATTCTTTTTCCTAAAGAGGTTTGAGAAAATGCTCCTGGAGTAAATCTGTACCTCCTCTTCTTCACCCAGCAGGAAGACTGCACTGCCCCCCTCCTCCCCCTCTCCCCCACCACCCCAGGGCATCTATGTCCCTGCACCGGCTCTCAAATAGGCAGCTCCTATGGGAAAAGAGAGCTGTCAAATCTCAGCTCTTGTAAATCCTCAGGGGAAGAAAACATTCTGAAACTGCTTTCTTGATAACTAGGGATCAGTCCTCTTTAAAACCCCAAAGCTTCTCACATTTGCGAGAATCTTTTCTGAATGTTATGAGTCCTGATGTAAGGAGTGTCCCCCAACCACGACTGCCCTGTTCTGCTGCCTCGGGATGGGGGAGCTGCTCACGTACGCTGACCTCACGCTGGCCACTCTCATCCCTCCACTACTCTCTGTGGCCGCGCTCCTATCCCCCCACTGTTTGGATGGGCATGCTGAGGCCTGGAAGTGACCTGGCCAGCCCTCGGTGACATGGCAAGTGGGGTCAAAACCCCGGGTCTCCCTGTCTCAGCACTCTGTTTTCTGAGGTCATGCCCAGTTTTATAGTCTTATGGTCTTCCATTTTTGATGCTAGACTATCAGTGGATCTTGTGTCTGTGTGTCTGTGCGACTACCGTCCGTCCTTCTCTGATCAGCTCAAAGTGTTAGAAGGTGGGAGAAGAAGCCCCTTGTGTCACATAAAGAAACCGGGGTGCTGGACGGCTAGGAAAGAAACCACGGATCTCAGGTATAAGGAATCAATAGTGAACAGATTACACCAACAGAAGGCAAAGGCTTTGATATCTCTTTCAGCTGTCCTGAGCCGTCTTTACCACCCTCTTGGCTCTCATCCACGTTCTGAGAGGCATGGCTGCCCACCAGTGGGGTTTCAGAGCACAGTCTTCACCGCTGGGCCCCCATCAGCCCCCCAGCCCCAAGGACACAAGGACAACTCGTAAGAGCCAGACACCACGGGACCAGTTCCTTCGAGGGGGCCGGTGTAATCCCCGTGCCCCTCTCAGCACCACGAAGCGCGGCATGAGCTCAGGGCTTCTCCAGGCTGGTCCCTTCGCGGGTCTGTCCCACCAAAGCTACTTTGATATTTACACTAAGACCTCACATGCCTTGTTCATGCCCTGCCTTCAAAAGCACATGATGGGGTTTTCCAGAAGCTGCAGAACGTGTGGTGTCAGTTCTCTGGTGGACAAGAGGACATGCACTTGCAGCGTCTTGTGTTTTAACAATTTCTTGGCTTTACTCCCTAATACAGCAAGTGCTGACACTGCCCACGTGAGCAGACATTCTTTGGGGCCTCTGATGGTTTTTGAGAATGTGGAGTATGTGAGACAAGTTACTCACGGGGCCCGGGTTGGGGGGCGTAAAGGAGCACATCCGGAGGCTGTGGGGACCGACAGGAAGCCGATGCGGCCCCTCGAAGCAGGATGTGGGGGGTCGGCAGGGTGGGGAGGAGGCGTCCACAGCCAGCCAGGTGCAGTGGTGACGAACTGGTGGGGGTGGTCGGCGGGAGCCAGTGATGGCCCGGCTGACCCGGCTTTGCCACTAGGGAGACGCAGGCTGTCAGGGGCGCCGGGGTCAGAGAGGAGGTAAAGGCGAGCCCAGCCCTTCCCCTCTGCAAACCCTGAGCGCTGTGACGCTCAGCACAGACCACCTGTCAGCTCGGGCGACGCCTCGTTCCAGCCTCCGACTTGGGAAGACTGAATCTTCTCTGATTAAAAATGACACCCACACTGTGTACTAAGCCACACATGTCATCACAGCCACAGAAGGTCAAAGAGATAAGAGGAGAACAGGAAGCGCAGGAAGTTCTTTAAGGGAAAGAAGGCCATTTTTCTCTCTTTATGAAAGTCTACTTGTCGGGCATGGAGACTGCCTGTGCTCGCGGCACGTGCGCTGGAGGTGAGCACGCAGCCGTCACTGTCACTTGTGACACCGAGCGGGAGCAGTCATCAGCCGTCGCGCGGATAGCCAGAGCAAGGCAGGCTGGACCGGGAATGGCACCTACCGCCTTTCAAGTCAGCAGACGCCCCCACGTACTGAAAGTTGTCCATATTAATGACATCGATGATAGGGGACACTACCCGCGTCCTGTCCTAAAAAACAAATCAACAAAAGAGGGGGAGTCAGTATCACAAACTAAACAAAGCATCCCGCCCCACCAGGGGCAGGCATCAGCGTCCAGCAGTATCAGGGACACCTGCCACCCCTCCCGCCACCTGCCACTCCAGGCCGGTGGAGGTGCTGGGGCTCCCCATCCCATGTGTCCCACCCTCCGCCATCACAGATGAGGTCTGTTCTGGGCCAAGCGAGGTCAACAGGGAGCAGGCAGAGAGGATTGCTGTGGCCATGGGACACCTCTGGCCTTTGCTGCCTGAGCTGATGGCCAGGACTGGCCCCGTGTGTCCCCTGCATTCTCTTCTGCTTCCCCAAGCACCCAAACTTCCAAGCACGGGGCTACTCTCCTTCTGACAGAATCTAAGCTCAGCTGTCCTTAAGCATCCTATTCTGTGAGCTGCGGTCAATGCTGGGAAAGGACTCACGGCGGAGGGAGCCACGCAACGATGCTGGGAACCTGTCTGTGTGCGTGTGGTGGGAAGCGCATGGATGTGGCTACAGCCGAAGGTAACCCAAGGAACTCAAGAATCCCAGATTCGAAGCACATCTCACCTGTGAGTCCACCCAACAAAACATATTCCCCCCTTAGATGGAGGCATTTCTTTCTGCCACAGTCATTACTCTGGTGGTCTGGGAACATACAGCCTTTCAACTTTCCTGCCCTGTTTAAAATCAGATGCTTGGGGCGCCTGGGTGGCTCAGTGGGTTAAAGCCTCTGCCTTCGGCTCAGGTCATGATCCCAGGATCTGGGGATCGAGCCCCGCATCAGGTTCTCTGCTCAGCAGGGAGCCTGCTTCCTCTCTCTCTCTCTGCCTGCCTCTCTGCCTACTTGTGATCTCTGTTTAACTTGTGATCTCTGTTTGTGAAATAAATAAATAAAATCTTAAAAAAAAATCAGATAATCAGATGCTTGATGCTGGTGAGAGGCGTTGCCCCACGTGGCTAGTTAACAAAAGAGTAAATGCTTTCCTTGGGCCACTTACAGAACCCGTGTTCACCATAAAAAAGACTGTGAGAAACAAGTAGAGAATCCGCAGAGCTATCAACAGAACACGTCAGAGGAAGATGTAAGAAGAGTGTCAAGTTCCAGCAGCCCCAGGTGCAAGTTTACGGGGTAGAAACCCCCGTGCGGGCCCTGAGCACGGACAGTCTGATCTTTCTCGCTTGGCTCCGCCTGGGCCTAGGGACGGGAGTCGAAGAACACACTGTGCTTGGCTTTTACGTCCTTTTCTTTTGTTTTGGCTTCTTTTGATAGGACGGGACTTAGTGAGCTTTATAATTTTCCACTCCTTCCATCCTTACTTGGGGAGAGGGTACTGGAAAGGCTTGCGGCGGTCCCCACCGTGGAGGCATGGGGTCTCCGCACACGCTAGCATCTTGGCTGTGGCTTCCCAGTGTCCTCTGCCACCTGGGGGAACAGCCTGGTGCTGTGAAGACTGACCTGGGAGAGGGTGGGTGGGGGGCTACAGGAGGGTGGGGTTTCCAGGGGGTTCCTCCTTCAGCTAGGTGGGTGTGACGTGCCAGAGGGCTCAGTGAGGGATGGGCTAGGACCGGCTCTGCCTCCTGTAAGAATTTTGGATGTGTTATTCAAGTTCCCTGGACCCTCAGTCCCTCTTGTATCAAAGGGGGGTAACGGCCGGATCCCAGGTAATAGGTAACGTGTCTAACGTGTGGTTAGTAAGTTAGTAAGGAGGTCTGAATATCATACGTCACTATGAGTGTACAGAGCCACACTACCGCCACATCGTAATTACTAGTAGCTGGTGGTTAGTATCTCATGACTTACTATCCGTCGGCTATGTCCTCGTCACGCTTGACTTGCAAAAGGCATGACTTGTGCATTTCCTATTTCTCTAGTACTTTCATTAAGTTTGCTTCATCACCCCAAAGAAACACTTTCTCAGGAGGAAAGGAAGTTAACAGAACAAGTAAAAGGCAAGAGACATGGCAATGGGCCAAAAGGAATGGCACTGGCGATGTTTCTGGAGACAGAGGTTCACAGAGCAAGCCATGGGTCACCCTGAGAGCCTCAAAGGGTCAACGGGGTGGTCGTGGGCCCCCGTCCCGCCACAAGCCCACAGGCTGGGTTTCTCAGCGAGCAGCAGGCGGGAGACGCATACCCTGGCCCTCAGCTCTCAGGCAGCCAATGCCCGGCTTGCACTTGCTGGAGGCCTGGCGCTGGTCTGAGCTCCGAGGGTTGGCTACAAAGCAGCAGGCAGGGGAGGAAGGTCCTCCGAAGGGAAAGAAAAGGCCTGAGTCAGACGAAATCAGCCTCTGCTGATCCTTGCCTCCCGTCTGCCAGTTGCTGTCCTCCCCAGCCACAGATTCGCACGGTGAGTAAAACGCTCTTTGAGCAGATGCCGAAGCGCGGACTTTTCCCCTCTCTGGCATCAAGGCAAACCGCAGCGCAAGCCCCGCGCCTCACCTCGGCCACCCTCTCCAGGAGGGGCTCCAGCCAGTGCTCGTTGCACTCGCAGTGGCTGTCCAGGAACGTCAGCACCTTGGCCTGGGCCGCATCGGCCCCCCGGACCCGCGAGCGCATCAGGCCTGCGGAAGGGATTTCAAAAGGGCGTCAGGGTATCTGAGAAAAAGGCCGCGGCGTCCTCCAGCCCCCGGCCTGGACACCCCACGCGGCTCTGCGGGCCCCTGTGAACCGGGGTGGGAGGATCAATACCAGGACAGAACTGCCAGCACTTCCCCCTCCGAAGTGAACTGGGTGCCTAGGAAGAAGACCTTCTCAGAACGCCTGCCCTCGGAGACAGGCCTTTACGCAACTGAGCTGTCTTCCATCGAGCCACTCGGGTGTGGGACTTTTACAACTACTTTCCCGTGACACAGCCACAGAGTTTTATAATTCACTGGGCCATGGGCGGTGTTACTCAAACACTTCCAGGGGCTGAAGGGGCCGATGTCGGTGGTGGTAACGCAGTGAGAACAGCGCTGCAAATATCTTTGTCTTCCTAAGACTTCGCGCAGCCCAGCAGCACCCGGGACGAACCCCTGGTGACTGGCTTTTACACAAAACTGGTTCCGTATCAGTCAAATTAATACCACTTACATACTTGTGACCTGTGCCTAATGCAGGGTTTTTACGATCATGCGAAGTCTTAGCCCAAGTGCTGTCTGCATCACCGGGAGGGGCGGTCATCATCAGTAGCTTTTGCCATGGATGCCGGGCCCCAGATGGCCCCCCTGCCTTGCCTGTGGTTCCGCGTGGATAACACAGTGTCAGTTATCCATGGTCAACCGTAGTCCGGAAGCAGATGACCCTCCTTCTGATGTCTTCTTAGAAGGCCAGCTGTAGCCCGACACTATGTCACTAGGTCTCTGTCACTCATGTCACTTCACCTCATCACATGGGCATTTTATCATCCCGTCAGCACGAGAAGGGTGAGTGCTGTAGGATCAGGTATTTTGAGAAGGACCACATTCACCTAACTTTTCTGTAGTACACTGCTGTGACTGTCTTAGTTTACCATTATTGTTGTTCGTCTCTTACGGTGCCTGATGTAGAACTTAAACCTCATTGGGGGTAGGTACGCATAGGAAGAAACAGTCTAAAGAGGGTCCCGTAGGATCTGTGGTTTCTGGCATCCCCTGGGGGTGGGCCAGTGTTTTCAGTTGCTTCATACATTGTAGTCAAAATGGGTTTTCCATGGTTCTTACAGAGCTGCGTGCCACGGGAGGGAAAAGAGACGAAGGCCTCTCTTACTGGAAAGGGCCAGAGAGCAGGCAGAAGCAGTCAGACCGGATGGGGCTCAACCCTTAGAAGGAGAGAATCACGCGGAGTGGAGGACCCGTGCTGGTGGCGTTTCCCGCAAGGTTACTCCATGACCCACTGCAACACCACCTTTTCGGGTTGTGGTGTCAGAGGACAGAGTCCGGGATCTCCAGAGTGGCCGGAAACGGAAGGAGGAGATCCCGGAAAGGAGTGAAGCCCTCGGGCTGGTGAGCACCTCCCCACAAATCCTCGGTTGACTGCCCGATCCTCAGGCACAGGGGAGACCCCAAGCAGTGGCTGAAAGGGAACCGTCGGAGGGCAGGGAGGAGATTTCAGCTGGTGACTACCCCAGGGACGCAGACTTTGGCACAGGAGTCCTGCCAAAGTCGTCTCTGAAGTTCCTCAGCTGATTCTAATAAACAGCGAGACGAAGAGGCACTACAACCCTCGGCACTGAATAAAGCTAAGCCGTTCCTTCGCTGCCACAGTATTTTATGCGACCAATTTTCTCTCTCATCCAGCAGCAGTACCGTAGGCACCTGTCTGTACGTTCAAATATATGGGATACACACGCACGCACACACGAGCAGCCAAGCACACGTAGACATTAGTGTGTGTGCGTGTTCAGTGCGTGTGCGTGTTCTCGCTCACCCGTTGCACACTCATTTGTTTCGAACAGTGTCCCACCCTCTGCTTCCCCCGGTGGCCCCTCCTCACCCTGTTCCGAGACAAAGTGTCAATGCGGGCTCTCACCCCCCGTGAAGATGCTGAGTTAAAGCACCAGAAGGACCCATTTCGGAGGCTAACGGCACGCCCTGACGAGGCCAGCGGTTTCGGTCAGGGATAAAATGCCGACACGAAAAGTAATTTCTCCCTTTTCCACCTCTTCTTCTTCTTTTCTTCCCCCTGTGCTAGCAGACACTTCAGGCTTAAATTCAAAAAAGTTATGACGCAGTTTGTCTGGAAGCAAATGTAAGGCAAGACTTTCAGTCTGATCTCAAGGTTCTGGCTTATTCTAAGCTTTGGGAGACGGATGGGGAGTCTGGCAAACGGAGCTGGCTTCGGAGCAAGCTGGTCCCCTTGTTTACGCATCCTGAACATCTGGACTGATGACCTTAGTTGGTTAAAATATGGTGCTAATGGCGTGGTCCTAACAGGCTCAGTCGCTTTAACGTGGATGAAATTCGGGCTAAGACGTACTGACTGCGGGACTATCCAGGGGACCAGAACAAAGAGTGCATATTGATCAGGGATCGCAAGCACCACCACTGCAGAATCAACAGAGTCCTTCTCAAATAACCAAAATGGCACATTTTAAAGCATCTGTCTCCCGACTATGATGGAGTCTAGAATCCAGCCGCCGTGCCCTCCGACAGCACGGATGTACAGGATGGTCATTACACTGCGATTTTAGTCTCCTTTCCAGACACTTCAAAGTAATACTTCCCCTTTGGAGTCTCTCTTATAACTGCCAATAAAGTCGACTGATGAGCCCGACTCTGGCAGATAAGACTGACAGCAGGTTTTGAAGCTGGCATTTGCAAAATCCAATAAGCATGTAATTGCAGCGCTATCTTCCTTCTTGGGATGCCTCACCTTCAGCGGGCTGTCAAACTCCAATCCCTTATTTTATCAGATGCCTGGAGCATGGCGTCATTAAACTTCTCATTGTTAAATCTTTGTTTTTCTTCTCAACTCTACTACTCCAGGGACTGATAAGCCTTCCTCGATGGTAAAAGGAAGAGAGGAGCCAATTTCCCAAATACATAAATAAAAATGTAATTTGAACTCCTGCCCTAGTATACAAACAATTTCAATTAAGCTTTGAACATCCTCCCTAGGCTTTGCCGGGAGAGGCTCCCAAGAGGCGCTGGTTGAGAGAGACAGACAAAAAGACTGGAAAGTTAATTGTTCTTCCAGCTGAAAAATTTCTTTAAGTCATTGCCGGGTTCGGGAAAAGTCAGAATTCAACAGTCTTGGTATGGAATTAAGAAAAGAGTCTTACCTTCTCGCCGATCATTTCTGAGAACCCGTACCTTCTCAATTTTCCCCAAGAGGGCCCCGTCTTCAGCTAGGGAAAGAGAGAAGTGGAACATTTGGTACCCCATTTACAAGGGCTTTGCACTCAAGTATTGTGAATCTCGGTCATCTGTGGGCAGAGAATCTCCTGGGGCATCAAAGAGGCACCCCTTCTTTTGCGGGCCCTGATCTTTGGCCGTCTCAGGAAATGCGTCACTAGCAGCCACGCTAAGGGAAGCTGGCGTCCGGGAGACCGGCCGGGCGTGGGGGAGGAAGCCGACTTGGTACTTACGGTCATTGCTGTAGTCATCCACCAAGATGATCTCTTTTATGAGGTGGGGTGGGCTTTTCTTAAGCACACTGAGGAAACAAAGATAAAGATTGGAGGCCTTTAAGGGGTATCATTTGGGCTGGGGAATTCTCACATGCTGGTCCCAGACCTTGGCTGGAGAAGCCACTGGCCACTGCTCGTGCTGCGGTCAGGTGACCTGCCTGTCTCCCCCCATCCCCCAACCCCAGACAGCTCTGGCCCGGGTGTGCTTGGGACATGGGGCCGTGTCCAGCACCCCTCCCGGGGAATGCCTCCCATACAGTGCAGCAGGCAGGCAATGGTGGGGGTGGGGGTCGGGTCTTCTGCCCTCACCTGACCACGGTCCTTAGCAAGGCCGACCTGGCTTCATTGTGGAAGGTGATCACCACGCTGGTGGCTGGCAGGTCCACCCGCCACTGCTTCCGCTGACACCTGAGGGAAGAGCAAAGACCATTCTCTGAATGAAGAACCGGGCCCGGCCTCGGGAAGGTTCTGGGGAGCACAGGCAGCCCGACCGGCCACGGCGGACATATTTGGATGAACTGGTGATCCGGAGGAGGGACCGGCCTGTTCTGAGAGGAAGTGACAATGGACATAAGGAAACAGGAAAACACAACCAGAGTTACATTTTAAAAGATGATTTCGGCGGAAAGTAACATATTGAGAACATCTTTCTAACGCTGAAAAAAAAAAAAAGAAGCGTGTTTTAAAACAGTGAAGTCCCATTTATTCTCACATACAGATACACCTCAGAGATGTGCTTTTCACAACCCACAGTGGGTATTTCTGAGGGCTGGAACCAACTGCGGGTCGATGTTCTTTTCTCGTTTCTTCAGCAGCACGCAGGGCTTCTGGGGTTCTTGGCAAAGCTGTGTGTGGAACCTGCCTCTGTCCCGCTGACCGTTCTCCTCCCACCCCTCTACCAAGGCAGCAGGGACACACGTCTGTCACCCTGCCAGGCTGGGGCAGGGTGAGGGCGCGGGGGCTCCTGAGCCTGCCTGCTCTCACCCTTCATTTAGGGAGCTGAAGGAACCCCGGGACTGCCTCTGTACAAAGCTGATCTGGGGGGGCTGGGGAGAAACTACGGGCAGACCAACGCAAGGCACCTGTCCAGTCTGTTCTCCACAAACAGACACAAGACTGAGAGGGCACGGAATGGCACTTTTGAAAAATAGGACTCTGCTAGCCGGAGGCTGAAGACGCTAGAGTATCCCACACCAGAGGCAGAATGACCCAGGAAGGGGGCTCCATCTCAGCAGAGACCTTCCTAGGGGACCCTCTGAAGCGGGATCCATGGACCATGAGAACATGCCAGCGGGGAGGGGATGGTGCCGGACACGGAGTGGTAACTCTGCGGCGGGCTCACTGCCTGTCAGGACCACTGGGCAGCCAGCAACTTGGGGTTTCAGTGCATTTGGAGAGTTTCCAAAATGGTGGCACTGAGGACATCCGCTTGGAAAAAAGGCTGGGGAGACCGTCAAGCATCTTTGCCCCGAGGGAAACCGTTCTCAGTGTTTTCATAGTCAGGGTGGGAAGAGTGAGAGATTTTTGCTGTGAGCCTGCAGCAGGGCGGGAGCTGTCTGTGGCGCCCACAAGGAGGTCCGGCCATGCTGGCCTCTAGAGGGCACCTCCAGGCAGTCCTGCCCTCATGCAGGGAAGCTCGCTGCCACCAACACCGAGGCCGCTGGAAGCCTTCCACGACGCCAAGACACTTTGAAAACCTTGTTTTACCTGTTAGCTCTTAACGCAGCTTACCACCGCTGTGAGGGATCCGCTTCCAGAATTAAAGGGATCTATCTTGAATGGCAAATCGGTGGGAAAAGTGCAAAGATTTCTTTAAAAAGTCACCTTTGGAGCTCAGCCACAGCTAAAAGCATTTACGCAGTTAGGGACTAAAGTGGCCGCGCGAGTGGCTCACAGACAATGGCCAGCAGTTCCACACAAACGAGGACATCTGAGAGGAAAATGAGACACTCGTTTTCCCTCCTGACTGGGAAAACGACTTCAGAGGAGCACATTCTCAAAAGAAGCAAGAAAAGCCAGGCAATTAAGAAGCAATTAGGTCAGAATCACAAGATGGACCTCTTTTTGTTTATTCTGGTTATCTGGATAGCCCGACTGTCATTAATCATGAGAAAACCGCATCATCTACCCGTCACTGCTGTCCGGGGGACAAAAACGCATTCTGGAATTGATATGGTACCTCATTATGGCTCCCGGCAGCCGCGTCTTTAATGACAAGGAGACAGATAGGCTAGTTTTGCTGTCACTCCTTTTCTTTCCATTTTCAGAATTAGCCAATTGTTGGATTAAGGGAGGGTGTGCAAGGTTCAGCTGTGAACACATTCCTGATGGCGGTCCTTCCCCCAACGCAATCTGTCATGCATGAGAAGAGTGAAGCCCTCCGCGGCGAGGGGCCGCGCAGTCCAGTGGGCAGTGCTGGGCGGCGCAGGCCAGGTGCACCCCGGCTCCCGAGCTCCCGGAGCACGGGCCTCCGGGGCCACGGGGGGACTAAACCAGGGAAGCACCTTTCCTCCTCGAGGCGTCGTCCACTCCACGATCCAGTCATGCCCTACCCTCTCGGCTTCCTCTTCTTCTCCACGGGAAGCCTCGTGCTCCGAGAGTGCTGGGAAGTCTCAGGGGGGCCCTGGGAACGTTTTCTCCAGATCACAAAGGGCTGCTGCTTCCACATCGTTTGATGAAAACTCCCCTGCATATTCATGAGGCACCAAGTTCCGCCACGACTTGGCAGCCAGGAGGCATCCCGTTTTTTAAGGCAAAAGGGATAACGAGCAGCGACTGAGAAGTATCTTACACCCCATGAGCTGCGAGGATACGCGCGTACGGACGCGTATGGATTCAGATCCGAACTCCTCACGCGGAGCCAAGAGAAGGGGGGGGGGGAGCGCAGAATTTCTTTAAAAAGAAACAGAATAAATCTTGCCTTTAAAGACTCCCACCCGTGCCAAGCCGTCTTCACGACTGCAGAGCGAGTGAAACAAGGCCCCATACAGCAGCTCCTCAGGGGACTCGGCTGCCGGGGACGTTCACGCTGGAGCTCTCCCGGGGAGCGGGGGACGGACCGCGGCTCCCTGCAAGCCCAGGGTGGGATGGGTTTGCCGCCGACGGGAGCTGGAAGCCGCGGGTGCCCGGGGACGTGCGATAGGGCCCTGGGTCACATGCTGGGGATGCAAGGTCGCCTGAGTGTCCATGGGTCTGGTACTAGAGTGGTCATTTGGGTGACTTCCTAGCCGGTAAAATGCAGACTTTAAAAACTGGACACAGAGGTTTTCTTTTTTAGGTCTTTAGTTTTAAAATTTCTCTGTGACCACACAGCTCTCAATATCCGAACGCTTTCTTGAGGGGCTGGAGATGGAGAAAATGTCCGATCTCCATGCCCACGTGCTCCTGTGCCCTTCTGAAGAATGAATTTGTCTCCGGGGCAGACTCGTTCTGACGTGGGGGTTATATCTGGGATTGAACACAAAGTAGATCAAAGAACCCCGGGCATTGCTTCAAATGCACCCCCAAATGCACCAGGAAGCTAGGGGCTCTGTTTAGGAATGCAGGAGTTGAATCATGTGTGTTTTCTACTCTCCTGCCCCCCAGCATGCCACCGCTCACCACCATCTCGGCTGGTCCGGTATTTCCGCAAAGGGCCTGTGGTAGCCTTGGTTACCGACTGTGTCATCTGCAGAGATGGCTCTCATAATCTTGCACGGTCATTGGAAAAATAAAAATATATGAAAAAGAAGGCCACTGTAATTCTAACTCAGGAGTGTAATATACATTTGGTGGTTGTGCATAGTTGGTGCCTGTCATCGGCACGTGCCAGTTGGCATGGAGTCTTCTCTGGGAACTTGCCGTTGTGGCCAGTGTGACAGGCATGAGACAGACTAATGCACGTGGTGATCTGGGGGAGGACAGCATGGTCACTCAGGGGAAGAAGGGTTCCTAGGGCTGCAGGAAAAGCTCAGCGGATGGAAGGGAAGGGGCAGAGAAGGAGGCTTCAATAAACGAAAGAGAGTTCCAGGACATCTACAAGGTACAGAGCAAGGCCGCACTTAGTGAGACGGGCATGGCGGCCAAACAGAGGGTGACAGGAGAGAAGAAACGCCGAGTTAACATGCTCTGTCTCCCTGATATGTCTGTCCAACTCAGATTTTGTAAGGAAAATACCGAGCAAGCTGGCTGAATAGCAATTAATTTAGTAATTAAATTAGTAATTAAGCATGACTCTATGTCAGCCTAAAGACTGGTTTCTAGGATGGAAAAGACACACCTTAAAAGATAAAAAAGCAATGTTTCTAACCATGTCAAGCCCATGTAGGCATTGTCTGGTCTCCTGGTGCTCAGAGTTGCCCAGCCCCTCTGCAAAGCCCGCGGGGCACTTCCGGCCAGTCCCAAAAAGGGGATTTATAGACCTCACGACCCTGAACATAACACGCAGCCTGGATTCTGATTACAAGCTGGAGTCCCGAGCTGGAGGAAACCTGCTGGCCACGGAAACCTTGGATGTTTGTTTCTGCAGCGGACACTTCTCACTGTGCACCCACAACCCACCCCCCAGCTGCGTCTCTGCTTCCCGTGGACCGGCTCAGGGAGGAAACACCACCAGGCTCAGGGAAGGCCATGGGATTTCAGAGTTCTGGGTGCTGTCCTACGTGTTTCTCTTTATAAATTATTAAGTTGGTGTTCTGGGTTCACTCAGTCTGCGAATTCAGTTGGAGTCTGCCCCTGAGAGACAAATCTAGCTTTGGTTTGCTGACAATAAAACAAAGGAAAGTGAATAAACAAGCAAAAAGCGAAAGTTTCTGGGTTTACAAAGCTAAGGGTCAAGTCTCGGACCACGATACATTCACCACGGTGACGAGGCCCCCACGGCCTCCTGGGAAGCGAGGCAGCCGGCCTGCTTGGGCCCAGACAACCTCTGCACCATCATACCAGTGTGCATATGCGTGAGGACGATTTCAGACACGCAGACTAGAGAGCATCACACGAGCAGCCGCGCACCTTCCACTCACCGTTCTCTGATCTTAATATTGTACGGGGCGCCGGGGTGGCTCAGTCTGAGCATCCGACTCCTGATTTCAGCTTAGGTCATAATCTCAGGGTCATGAGGTCGAGACTGCATCAGGCTCCACACTCAGCACGGAGTCTGCTTGAGATCGTCTCCCACTGTTCCCCCTCCCCGCCACAATGAATCAATAAATCTTAAAAAAAAAAAAACAAAACAAACCTATTCCTCAACATTGGCACATGACAGGTAGTAGTTCAGTCCCTTTGTGTCCTCCCTGCTTCAAACCCCGTTTTCGCCAGGGGTAACCACCATCCTGAATTTGGTACTGCCATTATCCCTACGTTATGTTTTCAATTGTCTACGCACGTCCATATTCATAAATAATACACAGTCTTATTTTGTGTATATTTGAAGTTTATACGGGTGACACTGCCCGGTGTCTTCCTTTTTGCACCTTTTGGGAACACACCTGTTTCAATCTGCGTCGCTCCATTGACCGCACGGTCCCCGCTGGCGAGATTCCCACAGCAGGCACGCAGCATGGCCCGGCCCTGCTCAGTGGCTTGCCAGAGTCTCTCCAATGGGGATGTCGCGGCAGCGGACACTGTCTCTTCCCGTGTGTGAGAAAGCTTCTCCGCACTGTCTACCACAGGAGGGACTGCTGTCGTAGATGGTGTCCTTCGTCAGCCGAGCATGAGAGAGCCAGACCACGCTCTCACACGACTCTTAGCGGCTTCACTCCTTCCCTCAAGGACAAGTTCATCTTGCTCCACGGTCTCACCGCCCCCTGGTATGGACGGCGTTCTTTAATCTTTTCAGGTCAATTGGTATGAAATGAGCTGCTCAGGACTCCGATTCTCATTTCTCCATCACTAGAGGCCTCCCATCCTTCCATATGCGTAGAGGCCAGCGGGAGGGTTTCTTCTGTTAACTGCCTGCTCGTAGTTTTGGTCTAACTTCTCGATTTAGGGTTTCACCTCGCTATTACTCGATGACAGCTATTTGTACATTCTGGACATCATCCTTGTCCACCGGATGCACTGTAACAGTCTTTTCCGAGCCTGTGGCAGATCCTTTGGTTTTGTTCGTGACGTCTTCTGTCAAACATATGTTTTAAGTTGGCTTTTCAAACTGTGGCCCTGGGGAAATGTTCTCGCGGCCCGAGGTCGCCGATGTACGTGCGTTGATATTCTTCCAGATGTTTTAACTCTTACAAATACTTTCCACATTTACGTTCTCCGCCTACTCACATGTGCTCCCTTGAACGGTAGGATGAAGGCATCTCATCTTTCCTACACGGGTGATCTGTTGTCTCGGCACTACTTAATAGCTCATTACTTCCTCCCGGAATTGTAACGTCACTGCTTGTCACACGGCATTTTTTACGTGCAGGCTTCTATTTCTGGTTCTACTTCTGCTCTGCTCCTACTCGAGCAACCCTGCATTCACGCCATGCTGCCTTATCGGGAAGTAAGTCTTCACGTCTGACAAGGGAGGCTGCCCACAACGACGTGTCGTTCTTCAAGACTTTTATTGGCTCTTTGGGGCCGTGGGCCTTTCCTTTTGAATTTAAAGGTCAGTTCTTGAGGTTTCCTGAGAAAAGCACCATATGACATTGTACTCAATTCCCACGTTAATTTGAAGAGAATTCATGTCTTTGTAATAGCGAGTGGAAGTTTTTTGGGGACCTTCAATTACGTTTTTTTGGCTTGCTTTTGTTTTGTTTTGTTTTAAGCAATGTCTACAACCCAGTGTAGGGCTCGAACTCAGGATCCCGAGATTAGGAGTCAGCCAGGCACCCCCTTCTTCAGTGGTGTTTTGTACTTTTCTAATTTTCTCCAGGAAAGTTTGCATTGCCTTTATTCCTAACTACATTCTAAAGACTGGGGTCTGCCAGCCTGTTTCCTAATTGGCCAGCGTTGCTGCTTGTCTCTGTAGGTGGACGCTGGGCTCAGCAACCTCACTGGGCTCCCTTCTTTGTTCTGACAGTTTGTAGGTTCTCTTGGATTTTCCACAGATCAATTCATCCGTATTTTGTCCTTTTCTTTCCATTTCTTACCTGCATCACATTTCCTGTCTTAATAAGGCACAGATGATGGCCTGCAGCATGATATGCGATTTCAAAAAAAAGGAGTAGAGAACATCCCTACCTCCATCCCATCTTCAATGTCCATGTGAGTAATGTTCGTCATTAAGCATAATGTTACTGAGGATATTTTATCGATACTTTTAATCAGGTTAAGGAAATTCCCTCGTAAGTGCTAAATTTTACTGATTTTTTTTCTCCTTCCATCTATTAAGGTGGTCATATAGCTTTTCTTCATTTTTATAAAATATTTTATTTATTTGAGAGAGAGAGAGAACGTATGCATGTGTGCAAGTAGGGGGAGGGGCAGAGGGAGAGAGAGACAGAGAATCCCAAGCAGGCTCCATGCTGAGCAGGGAGTCCAGGGGGCGGCTGGATCTCATGACACTGAGATCATGACCTGACCTGAAACCGAGAGTCAGACACTCAGCCAATGGAGTCACCCAGGCGCCCCTAGCTTTTCTTCTTTAATCCACTGAGAAGGTAAATTGTATTAAAACAGTTTCCAGGGGCGCCTGGGTGGCTCAGTGGGTTAAGCCTCTGCCTTCGGCTCAGGTCATGGTCTCAGGGTCCTCAGCTCTGGCATCGGGCTCTCTGCTCAGCAGGAAGCCTGCTTCCCTTCCTCTCTCTCTCTGCCTGCCTCTCTGCCTACTTGTGATCTCTGTCAAATAAATAAATAAAATTTAAAAAACAAAGAAAAAAAAACAGTTTCCACTGCTCGTACTTGTAGTCCTAAAATAAACTCTAACTATGATTTTTTTTTTTTTTAAAGTAGAGCTGTATTAGATTTGTGAGTATTTGGTTGACATCTTTTGAATCTACAATCATAACCATGATTGGTCTCTGAGTTTCTGTTCTTATGCTTTCCTTTTCCAATTGCACAGCAAGGTACTCCCGACCTCGTGAAACAAATGGGGTAGATTTCCCTCTTTTCCTGCTCTTTAAACCAGCCTGTGTTTTCCACAGGGGAGGCAAACTTTTTATTGCCGAAACGTTCTTTCATGGCTTGTATTTATTCCTACTTTTTATTTCTTGAGTGATTCTGGTAATTTTCAATTTCCACGTTCCTAAAAAAAAAATATCCATTCCACATAATTCTGTCGCATCTATTTGCATAAAAGTGTACTTACAATTTTCTTATGGTCTTTCCGAGCTCTACTGGATCTGGAGTAATGTCTGTGGTTTTTTCCCTAATACTATTTAATCATGGTTTTTATTTCGGTTAATCAGTATTCTTGGAGATCTCTATTTTTTGAAGATCAAGCTTTGTATAATCCTCTCTACTTTGTGTTTTCTAGCTCATTAGATGTTTCTTTTCCCTGCATTATGTCCTTCCTTCTGCTGTTGAGGTTTTTCCCGGTTGTGTTTTCCCTCCTTTTTGAGTCCCAGAGTGGGCCTGGGTTCCCCTATGGAGCAAACGTGCGGCTTCGAATCCAATCAGCTTCTCCAGACGCAGAAACAGAGGCAGTTCTGTCCTCAACCAAGAGGAGGGCGGGGTGAGGTGGGGAGAAGTGGCCTGAGGTACAACGGCTTGCTTTTTAACTCTAGGAAAGAGGGACGTGGTGCGTCTCCATCCTCTGTCAAAGCACACAGCGCGGGCCCCGGGGAGACCGAACCGCGGGGGGAGGAGCCCCAGGGCTGCGCAGACCGCCGTGTCCCACACAGCGAGCCCCTGACGGTGTGCCAGCCTCCACGCACACCTGCCGGCTGGGTGAGACCAACCGGGAGACCAAGGCCGGATGTTTCAAAAACCTCAAAATAGATTCAAGCGGTTTTGTCACTTCCCAGCCCCTTTGCTCGCTGCCTGTGTTTGGAGATGTGTGAGCAGGAGATGTTAACACATGGGACACTGGGACGAAGGCTCTGACCAGCAGGTGACCCCAGAGAGGCCCCGGATGCACGCTGGCCCCCTTGTGCTCACCCACAGATGTGCTTGCGTGGTTTCCATTTCAATGGGGATAAAAACGGCGTGTCTGTTGTTTGCTTGTGTTTTGGAGGCCTGACACAGCGGTCCTCCCAGGAGCTGCCATTTCCCACACAAGCGGTCTAGCCGGGGCACCTGCCAGGCTGCAGCCAGACCGGGTGCGGCACATACACACCTGCTGGGCACGTACGCTTCACTCAACATGCCAGTGTCCTCGGGCTCCTGATCCCTACGAAGTCTGGAGAGGCAGTGTCAGACTCTCCGAAGAGCAGGTGAACACGCCTTGGCCCTGGCCCCTGGAGTAGGTCCGGGTGATGCCTGAGGACCTGATTTCAGAAGCTCCCCTTTCCCCCAGGTGAAGCTGATGTGAGGTGGTTCTTAGGCCTCATTTTAAGAAGCTTTGCAGAAGACTGAGAGACATCAGTCCTCTACTAGGGAGGTATATCAGACTCATCCCAGGAGCTCTGGAATTAAACACTGGATTCTGATAAGCACAGAGCACAGAGGTTAAAAAACTACTTCTCTAGAAGGTCCTGGTTTCCCGTTCCCTGTCACATCTCAAGCTGAGTTGAGTCCCAGTGTCTATCATGTAAGGACCCGGTCTGGGCTGTGTTGCTCACTCTCTCCCATGGCTGTGAAGCCCGACATGTCTAGTCAAGTCTAAGGCCTTTAGAATAAGGCCCCAACACAGCTAGGGTCCTGTGGAAGAAGACCCAGCCTGCCTGTGAGGCCTAGACTCAAGAGGTGGGACCTGTCTGAAACAGGCTGGCCCCTACCTTCAGGGCGTGAGAAGCCTGTCCAGGCCAGCCTGGGTGGGATCCCTCCCACACCCTGGGCACTTCCTCTCTGGGCACCCGCTGATAATCAGCCTCCCACGGCCAAGTTTTGCTGCAGAGTGCTAGGAAGCTGGACAGACCCTGGCATAGAAGGGGTGTTGGAAATGGAAGTTAAAATTGAAAGGGAAGAAGAAAAAGAGGGAGAAAGCTAACTCACTGTCGTATAGCGTTCATTTAATTAAAACATGCTCTGACTAATCCTCCAAACCGTAATCATGGCACCATATTCCACCTAATCAACTAATTTCTGATCAGTCCTAATAGCTAGACAGCTTCAGGTACAGGGGTCTCTTAAGACGGAAGAGAACCAAATCCTAAGACATTTAAAAACCTCTACAGGACCCATCTGAAATTGAGCTTCTTAAAAGTCTAGTTGGCAGGCGATGGGAATAAGCCCCATTGATCACCGTGGGTTTGTCTCACTTTGAACTTATTAGTGCAGTTCCTTGTACCCCGAACTGCATACGAAACAGGAGCCCGTCCTCAAACAACATATTTGTCCTCACTGTGGCATGAGACACTCAAGCCGGGCTTATTTACCAGGCTCGCTGGGAAGTCCTCTGATGGCCCTGGAAAGCCAGCAGTTCCAGAGGCGAAAGCAGACACACAGGCCCCAGGCAGCGGGCGATGCATGAACACACATTCTTCGCTCACTGAACACCCCCCACTCTGCACTAGCCACAGAGAGGGCCACCTGGGACCCATGGTGTCCTCCCCCCAGGGAGCGAAAGCGTGAGGTTTCCACGCGCTGCCAGGAGCAAGCACCATGTGATGGGCGTAAAAATGTTCTTTCATTCAAAACCCATCATCTGCCATTTATTGCCTCCAGCTTTACAGGCATGAAATTTCAACCAAGAACTCTCTCAGGAGTCAAGAGCTATTGCGAGTCGTGAAAATTACAGCCTGGATGAAGCCGTCTGAGCCTCCTGAAGTGGCTAAGGACGCTTCTGCCGTCCGCCCCAGCTCGACATTCGCCCGGAGGCTGTGCGGAGACGGAGAGCGCAGGACTTCACACTTCGTTCCTCTGGAGGCCAGGGAAGAAGCTGTCCTCTGTGGAGGGAAGCCCACGCTGCGTATCAGACAAGAAGAACCACATGTTCCATTTCTCGCCCCTTGCCTGTTCCCCCTGAGAACCAGCCACCAACTGTCCCACCCAGCCATACCAACTCTGCTTCCAAGTTACCGAGGACTGAGTTTTGGTTCTCACGTCTCTGTGAAGAGACGGGCTTTTCTTTTATCTGCTCCCTGCTGTCTTGAAGTGACTAAACTTGAAGAGCGTCTCTCTTAGGGATTATTCAGGCAGTGGGCTTTGTTCCCTGCCCGGGATCTTTGTCTTGCAGCCGTAGCCTCAAAATAATGGAGCCTGGGTCGCCACTGAGCAGCAGGTCGGATTTTCTGAACTTGGTAGAAGAAAGCTATGTGCTGTCAAGGAGGATGCTTGAAGGACCACTCTTTTGAAAGATACAGTTAATGGCTCTGTGTTGTTGACTGTTGGACACAGATCAACTTTTCCTGTAATGATACAATGACTGATAACTGCAGGTTGTGGCAGATCCATTCCCTTACATGGCTGATGGCACACAGTCCGTGATGTCCCTGGGCAAGAGTAACAGGGACGCCTTTGACTCAGGTCATGATCCCGGGCTCCTGGGTTCGAGCCTCATGTCATCGGGCTCCTTGCTCAGTGGGGAGCCTGCTTCTCCCTCTGTGCCTCCCCCCTGCTCATGTGCATGCACGCTCTCTCTCTCTCTCTCAAATAAATAAAATCTTAAAAAAAAAAAAGATGTTAAGTATGTAACCTCGAAATAGAAGATTCACTAATTTAATTTGCCCCTGTGGCCTCAGCCTATCAGTATTCCAAATAGAGAACCAAACACCCCGTGTTTGTGTTGGTATGGTGTGTACACATTTTTCCAACCGATGTCAGGGTAATTTGTTTGGTTCCCGAATCCCTACTCATGTCAAATATAACAGCAATTTCTGCAATTTTTGGAAAACACATCAACTTCTAGTTAGCAACAGCATGGCATGATATGGTAAAGAATGATAAGGTTGTCTGATGTTTCTGGACACTGACAGTTACTATGTTTTACGCTCAGTCCTCTGGACTCTACAATTCTGTGGGATGCCACTAGGCACACCTGAAGGAGGTACACTCTTCTCGGTATTGCAAAAAATCACCCTCTCTTGCTCCTTTCTGACAGATCTCATTTTGGGTGCAGTGCCTGGTGTCTGAGGTAAGTCCTCACCGCCCTAAGACAAACTCATTTTCCCACCCTTGGTCATCATGGTCACAGAGAGCCACGACTTTGCTCTGGCCCAGGGATTATCAGAGAAAGTCTGCTGGGCAGAGGTCCAGAAAAGCAATAAGCCACTGAAGAAAAGAGCACTTCTGACCCCTTTAAAGTCTTCAAAGTCATTGTGATGCATGGAGTTATGGCAGCCTTTTTACAACCAGAAGGTTAAAAAAAAAAAAAAGTGCTTGCTGACTACAGTGGCAAAGACATCAGTTCTCAGCCAGCTGAAGCAGCCTTGGGGGTTGCCTCCAGACTTCCTATTAAATAATTTAATAAAATGTCCTTTTTGCTTAAAGTATCCTAACAGACACAACACAGTAAGTGAACCTGATCAGAATACTAAACAGAAAACCACGAAACAACATAGAAGAGTTTCAAAAAAAATTGCCACAAGAATTCTGGGCATTGTGAATTTACCCTTTGTGTACCTAGGGAGTGGAAAGTAATTCTCAGGCTGAGTAAGCGCACACAGCATTTCAGTTATCTAAGCTGCCTGAAAATACATTTGAAGTTCTACTCTAAAATAAATAAGTAAGTAAACCCCCGAAAAACCAAAAACAAAACAAGACTCAACTTACAGCATAATATGGTAGGACGTGTGAAAATTACTTCAGCAGGACAGTCTAACAGGCTTGGGTAATATATGGTGATGCAAATGAAACACCGCTTAAAAAAATCATTATATAAAATATAACTAAATGATTATATAAAATAATCTTGACAATAATCTGTGTCGAATTCCAGGTAAATCAACAAAACCAGAAAGTGAGTGGGAGAGAGTAAAAGCATATTAATTTGTCACCTGGAGATACATACGGTTTTATTCTTGCCACAAACCAACACTCCTTTAACTTCAGTGTCTTTATTGAAGTCTTATCAACAGGAAAAGGTACAACTAACTAGTTGACTCCCGTGTAGGAAACAAACTTTCTTAGCCATGGGAGGGGAAAACAACAAAACAGAAGACCAGCAAAGTAAAACACAACATGTTTTCCAGGTAAGAGAGGAAAGAAAATGGTGAGAAAAACAGGCATGAAAAAAAAAAAAACCAGCATGACATAAAACATCAGAGAACAGATCTACCATGAACATGGCACAGTGTTCGATTACACCTCGGACAATCAAGTTAGCCTGAAAATAAAAATACAGTGCTGGCTGCGCACTTAAAAAAGACAAACCTTAATCAAAATGACACCAACAACACAAAAAGAAAACCAACAGAAGACAATATATCAAGAATAAGCAGAAGTAGGAACAAGCAGGATATTAACATCATAAACAGTAAAATGCCCAGCAAAACAGAAAAACATCGGATGCAATGCCAGAGGGTAATTTTATGTTAATAAAGGTATAATCCATTGAAAATGTATCATTTCTAGGTCCCAAATCACAGCAGTCTAATACATCAAGCAAATACTCTTAGAAATAAACAGAAACCCATCAAACTGTAGTAGGAGTTTCAAATTCTTCTATTGAGTAGATGGTAACAGGGATCAGGAGGTTTCCAGTGCAATTAATCCAGTTGGTTTAAGAGGTGAATTTTGAACTTTGAAACAATGATAGATACTACCGGCCTTAAAAAAAATAAAAATCAGATTATTTATAGAAATGAGAAGGAAAGACTGTAGCCTCTGGAGTCAGACCTCATCTCCGATGGCCGAGGTATGCAACCTGGGGATTCTGTTTCATCAAGTATAAAACCTCATACCGGCAGGAGCCCCTACTGTAGAGCTGTTACAGGAATGACATGAGCAACGCCTGTGAAGGGCTGAGCATAGTGTCAGGGACCGAAATACTCTACTGCATGAGCTACCGCGGCCATCCCTGATCTCACACCACAAATAAAGCCCTCGTGTCCTCCAAGTCAAATCACCATATTGCAATGTCTGACTACTCCACAATGAAGTGGAAGAAAAGAAAAGAAAAGAAAAGAAAGAAGTTTAAGTTTAAACAGGTAAAAAAGAAAAAAAAAATCAATTTCTTATAATTTTGAAACTCTCTCTGAAATAAGCATAGTATTAAAGAATCATCCAAAAGTAGAATTCCAGATGAGTAAGAAATAAAAGGTCATTTAAAAGGAGGCATAAACAACAAAAATTGTAATGCTACATTTCATAATAGGGAAAATTCAGCCAAAGCGGCTGTCGGAAACAAATGTAACAGACATAAAGTAAACATCCAGTTCTAATGGGGAGGGGGGAAGGCAGAGGAAAGCAGAGGGAAGAAAATATAAAATAACAAAGGCTGACATGAATGTGCTAGAAACAGATAAATCTTAGAATGTACGCGTAATCCCAGCTCTTGGTTCCTAAGGATCGAAGCAAAAAAGGGTAAAAGACAAGAAGAGAAAGTGGGGGAAAAAAAACCCCAGAGAGACAAACCCCTGGCATTTCTAAACAGGAAAGAGATTTAAGTGCATGTGCACACCACACACGCCAATAAATTTGAAAACTGAGCGAAACCTATGATCTTCTGGGAAGATACAAATTATCAAAATTAATTCAAATACAACATAGACAAACCCACCATATGTCAACACCCATGAGAGAATTTTTAAAAGTTACCAAAGGGCTGCTTCGAGTAAAACAAAAATGGTTCTAGGTTCAGATGACTTTTATAGGTGAACTTCAGGAAATAATTCCTTTGTAAATAAGTTTTTCTTAAGCATCTTTTAAAAAGATGACTGTTCTAACATTCATTTTACAAAGTTAGCAGGAACATGAAGCCAAAGCCAGATGAAGGGAAGGGAGGCGGGGAGAGAGGGAAACCACAGATCATTTCAATTAGGAATCTTAATCCAAAACCCAAAATGAAAAGTCGCCAAACTCAGCAATATAGGGAATACATTCTGGTAGGTTCTCAGAACCAAGTAGTACAGTGACATTTAAAACAGGACTTCCTTTCAAATGAGTGGGCACAGAAAGGTTATTCAAAAATACTCACCCCAACACTGTTACCATTAAAACCGAAAAGAAACAATCCTTACTTCCGTCACCAGAGAACTAGCTAACTAAACATAAATGGAATATATAAAGCCATTAAAAATGAAAGCTCTATTTAAAATGCTTCCTATGGATCAATGAGTGAAAAAAAAGGGAAATACCAAACAGCAAATATAGTAACGTATTTTTATATAATTACATGCATCTAACTATCGGGGGATAATATAAAAGACAGATCAGGGAGGGCATTCACAAGAATGCTAATGCTTATCCCTGCCTACTGAGATTTTTAGATCAGGTGACATTCCTTTTAACTTTCTGGTATGATTTCCTTTGGGGAGGCAGTAATATACACAAACGTGTATCTACTTTTTAAAAGCTAATGTCAAAAGGAAAGGAAATGGTTAAGGAAATTCAGAGTCCTTTGAGGAGGTCTGATACAAGCTGTCCTCTGCAAGAGCCTTCTGGGTGGCTCACTACTGTTTAGATGAAACAGGGGCAGATTTGCTGAAGATACAGTCTGCCAACCGTGGGAGGGGGTGTCACCGCCACCCCAGCAGCCGCCCTGTCATCTGTGTCTCACCCTGAGCTCCTCAGGGCTGGGACTGCTTATATCCCAGCAGAGACAAATCCTAGTGCCCTCTGCCCTTCGGGAGGCTGTGACAAAGGTGCTGAAATGATGACACCACCGTGCACTGCTGGACCCCTCTTTACAAATGGGATTCTAGAGTCAACAGGGCCAATGGAGCCATTTTTTAACAGGAGCCACCAAATGAGATCTAGATCTGCTCCCCAGGCAAGCGGCAGAGGGGAAGGGAGTTACAAAGTGTATCAGCAGCTGCTCTCAGTGCTGACCTCCAGGGTAACTCCAGAAGCCTTCCAGGAGATCAAGGGGCTTGAAGACTGTTCCTGGGGTCTCTACTCCCCTCTCCAACCTCTCCTCCACCATCTAATACACCTGAGGGCGAATACGTCTGCTAACCTGGTTGTCTTCATCTCAACACTGTGTAATGCAGGAGAGGGCAGGCTCTGGTCCCTCCAGGTCTAGGTGCTGGTCATAATGTGGCAACAGAAGGACACTTACTTTGTACTCTTCTTTATTGACCTACGAGTCCATAATCCCTGATCTACACTCCCCAAATTTGAAACTCTTAAAAAAAAATAACAAAAAAACCAACTCATATCCTATTTTGTGGCAAAACCTGAGCCCACCTGAATTCATCTGGCAAGTAAAGCGTGACCTGGACTGAGATCTACCAGCTTTGTTCATCTCGCTTCATGTGACTGCTCATCAAGTTTTCCCGCAAAAATATTAGCATTTAATTACGAGGTATTGCCCCAGAATTAAGGATATTATGTAATAAATCTATGTACTATCTATCTGGAGTGAAAAAAAAAAATCTGAATTCCTCGGGAGTTTAAGTGAGGGACTGGGGAGCTGTCTAAAGCACAGATAGTCTCTATCCCCAAGAAGCTTACTAAATACCGGGCGAAGAATGTATGAGCTCTGAAACGAGGGAGCCCCTCTAGCACACAAGGGGAATGGGCTGCAGGGGATGTCAGCTGGGGGCAGGGAGTCCCTGGCATGGGCCTGGTCGGAGGTGGTCTTTTGGAAGAAGCAAGGTGAGCTGTGTCTTGAAGGATGAGCAGAGGGAGGAGGCAGGGCCAGGCCAGGGGGCGGGGTCAGAAGAGGATTATGCTTGTTAGGGTCTTCTGTGACTTCTTGCATGGGAAGGAGCAGGCAGGAGTGGTGCCTGGGGAGGAGGGTCCAGATAATGCCCAGAGTCACGAGTCACCGGAGGGAGGTGCTTGCAGCAGGTCTGAGGGGAGGAGTCAGGGACTAGGCAGAGGGTGGCAAGAAAAGGAAGGAGTTCATTTGAAAGGGAGGCCAGAGGAAGAGAAAGGTACTCCAAGCCATGTGGGCTGTTCACAGTCCCAGGGATCTGTCCATGTCAGACAGCCTGAACCACACAGGCAGGGCCCTGTTTTCCTTCCAGCTCAGAGCAACAACTGGGAACTTCTCTGGGGTTAAAACGTAGTACTTGCATATGAGTACCAAGAGGAAGAACCACGTTGGCCTTTGCACTTAACAGGAGAGAATATAAAAATTATCAACCATAAAAAGGTGTTGGTTTCAAGGGTCACAGTGTAAGTACTGGAGGAAATTCAATAAGCACCATAAGGGAGAAAAATTCCATGGAGAACAAACCTATTAACACTGAAGCCATTTTTGTGATCAGAAGTATCTCTGGGCTTAGTGACACATGTTCAGGGATGGATAGCAGAATAGCTTTAAATACCACAGAGAACTGTTTCAAAATCCCAAAGGCTTGTGCCCTGAATTCCAGATTGTCACATATCTCCACTGCTCACTTGACCCTTCCACTTGGATTGAAGGGTCTCCCCAGTCCTTGCTCCCTAACCACAGTAGACGTTCATGTAGCGCCTACTATGTGCTGAGGAACTTACAAGGGTTAACTCATTCACCCTTCACCACAGTCCCATGAAATGTCCACCACCATCGTCCCAATTTACACCTGATGGAAGTGGCCCAAGGTGCTCACGGATGCGCCAAGGGAATGCGAGGATTCGAACTCGGGCAGTCTGGTGGAGGCACCGCCCCCCCGCCAGCACTCCTGCTCCTCCTCGCAGTAAAGGGCCTTCTTCAGGCAGCTCAGACAAGGACCCTGGCCTCAACCTTCGCACTCAGCAGGCTACCGTTCAGCCTCCTTCTTGTCTCTACCTTCAAAATGCATCCATTATCCAACCACTTCTCACCAGCTCCTCTGCTAACCCCCTGCTCCGAGCCACTGTCAGGGTCACTTCCATGGGTTTCCTGGATTCTGTCTTTGCATCTTCCACAACACCCCCAATAAGCCTGGTCTTAACATGGCCACCTTTAAAGGAAGGATCCTTTACACACCTAATTCAGATGATGTAACTCTGCTCTAAAACCTGCAGTGGCTCCCATCTCTCTCAGGGGAAAACCCAGGGTCCTTATAGTAAGTCTCCAGGCTTCCCAGATGCCCTGACTCCTGCCACATCTCCTATTCCCCCTGCACAGCCACGCCGGCTTCCTGGCTGCCCTGATGTGCCTGGCGCACTCCCTCTTCAAAGAACTTTCCCTTGCCATGTCCCCTGAAGGGAACCCTTTCCCCACTATCCAGAGGACGCTGCCTTGTCCTTCCCTCAGATCTTTGCCTAAATGCCTTCCTGTCAGTGAGAACCTTTCCCAATAACCTATTTATATTTTCCCCATTTTACAGAGACATAATCTGTGCATGGCACAATGACTCGACTTAATATTGTGAAGTCATTACAACAGTTAGTTTAGCTGACATCCATCATCTCATATAGATACAAAGGAAGGAAAGAAGGAAGACATTTAGTTTTTCTTGTGATGATGACTCTTAGGACCTACTCCCTTAGCACATTTCAAACATAGCATACTGACTAAATTAATAAATTTATTTAATTAAATATTGACTAAATGATTTAATAAAATTTTTAAATAAATAAATATAAAGTAAAAATATATAAAAATAAAATAAATGAAATAAAAATATAAAAATATAATTATTTTTAAATAATTAGTTATTTAATAAAATACTGACTAAATTAATAAATAAACACAGTACTGACTAAGTTCATTAGGCTGTCTATCGCATCCCTAGTACTTATTTCTAACTGGGTGTTCTATCTTTTGATCATCTGCCTTCAATTTTCCCCCCACCCCTACCTCTGGTAATCACAAATCTGATCTTTTTTCTTTTTCTATTTGTTTTTCTTATTCCTTTCCTTTTTTTCTTTTTTTTGATTCCACCTACATGTGAGATCAGATAATATTTGCCTTTCTCTGTCTGACTATGTCACTTAGCATAATGCCCTCAAGGTCCATCCATGTTGTCACAAATGACAGGATTTCCTTCTTTTTTATGGCTGAGTAATATTCGTGTGTGTGTGCGTGTGTGTGTGTGTGTGTGTGTGTGTGAGAGAGAGAGAGAGAGAGAGAGAGAGAGAGACTTTATCTGTTCATCCATCAATGTACACTTAACACTGCTCCAGGTATTGGCTTTATAAATAATGTTGCTAGAAACATAGGGGTGTATGGGTGTAGCTATCTCTGAGACAGTGATTTCGTTTCCTTTAGATAAATATCCAGAAAGAGAATTATTGGATCATAGGGTGGCTCTATTTTCTTTTTTTTTTTTTTTTTATGATTTATTAGCGAGAGGGAGACAGAACATGAGCAGTGGGGAGGGGCAGGGAGAGAAGCAGACTCCCCACTGAGCAGGGAGCCCGATGCGGGGCTCGATCCCAGGACTCTGGGATCGTGACCTGAGCCGAAGGCAGAGGCTTAGCTGACCAAGCCACCCAGGTGCCCCTTTATTTTTTGTTTTTGAGGAACCTCCATACTGCATCAATTTACATTCTTATCAACAGTGCACAAGAGTTCCTTTTTCTCCACATCCTGCCCAACATTTCTTCTTTCTTGTCTTTGGGTGACAGTTCTTTTAACAGGTATGAGATGATACTTCATTGTGGTTTCGATTTGCATTTCCCCGTTGATTAGGAACGCTGAGCACCTTTTCATGCACCTGTTAGCTATTCATGTATCTTCTTTGGAAAAATGTTTATTCATGTCCTTTGCCCATTTTTAATTAAATTATATATTAAATTATATATATTAATTATTAAATATTTTGCTGTTAAGTTGTATGAGCTCTTTATATATTTTTTTATATTAACCCCTTATAGGATATAGGATTTGCAAATATTTTCTCTCATTCTGTTGGTGCCTTTTCATTTTGTTGGCTGTTTCTTTTGCTGTGGCTAAGCACTCAATGGACCTTTGACCTTGACTATCACACTCCCTGACCCCACCCTTCTTTTATTTCTCTGTATTGCCTTTAAGATGTTATTGACTTTAACACTTACTTTACTGTCTTCTAACCTCCCCCACCCCCATGCAATGTAAGCTCTAGGAAGGCAGCCATTTGAAAAAAAAAAAAATCAGTTTTGTTCAACGACGTTTCCCCAGCGACCAGAAAAATACCTGTGGCACAGTAAGTCCTCAAATGGCTGCTAAATGATGCATGAATGCAAGCGGCAAAAGAAATCAGTGCTGAATATAAAACTTCAAACCTGAGTGCAATTTTCCTATTGGGATACTTCCTTCTTTTAATAGACTCAAATTTCCAAAGATGTGGATTTTCTTTTTCTCTCATCACTGTCAGATGGAGGAAATCACAATGGATTCGGTATAGTTAAGATGCGTGTTATTTTAAAAGTCTGTACTTCTAATTTTACAGCTTGGGATGGAGATGTGGGTTCTCATAGGCTCCACCGCTAACACCTAGTACTCCAGGACGCATGTGAAGTGGTCAGTCACATCGCTGAGCAGGCAGGCATTGATGGGTAAGGACACAGGTGCCATCGAGGGGTGACACTGCTTCTCTCCAGCTCATCAAAAAGACGCAAGCAATCTCTGAAATCGTATTGTTTCAGAAAAAGTAAAATATACAGCCCAAGGGGCTGAGAAGGCTGAAACACAGTTTATCCTGTTTTGACTATTTCCTAAAATATATAAAATCCTCCTACTAAAAAAGAAAAGAAAAATTTTTACCAGTTACATGGTGATGGTGAAGCAACACATTCAAGTGAGTGGCCAACAGACAAGGGTTGGCTCAGACCCAAAGATTCATCTCATTTACCAACAACTCACTGATGACCCCCATTTTTCTTGCTCTAATTTCTTTCTGAAATAGGCAGAATCCCCGTTTCAAAGTTATTTCCTCGGCCGTTCTTGGTCAACAGCGACGCTCTCCAATGTCGTGTTTGCACGAGAAGACCCACTTACCCCTCAGTACAACGGAGGCATTCATACAGAGAAGGCTGAAAGTCTGCCCTCAATGGCACACACATATCAAGAGTAAAGCTTAACAGAATAACAATTCAGTCCTTGCTCAAAGCGGACTTCTCATATACACAAGCTGCTGGTCACGTAAAATAACAATACAATAATAGCCTGTATCTGTGTAGCTGTTTGCAGCTTATGAAGTCTTTCACAGATGTGCGAGCCTAATAGCAATGGGTAAGATGGAGAGGGCATGCATTATCGAGGTTTTTCAGATAAGAAACCCAGAGGTTACAGAGACTATTCTGACCTTAGTCGGGGAGTTAAGTGACAGAGCCATTAACTACTCAAGTCCACAGCTATTTCTACTTATTCTCATTTGTGATTGACAATGCTGTTCAGGACAAAATTTATGAACTGTCAAGATTCAGACTGAGTTTGGATTCTAAATAGGACACTCAGGGTTTGTTTGTTTTTTTTTCCCCTGTTTTCAGTGATTGTAAAGTTCTTTGGTATAGACCAATCTACCCACTAAAAGGAACTAGAAATTGTGGATGAAACACATCAAAAAATCTCTCTGAAGGCTGGAGAGTTCATGAGGCAGCTGGGTGTTACAGGGCTAGGTTCCCAGAAAGAAGAGAGGCCCCCAGAGTAAGGCCAGTGTTCTCTGATCCCCTTCCCTCAAGCAGTGTGAAGCCATGAGACTGGATAAGCTGAGCAGAAGTGAGGGCTTTGCAGGTGGGGACAGAAGCCAAGGTTCTGCAGGTGGCCTGGAGTTGCAGAGCCCAGAACTGGAGTTCAGGTCTTGCCAAGGAAAAGGGGCTGTAATAAACATCCTGGGCTTCCAGGTGGCATCCCAAAGGGCTACTTCCTAGTACAAAAAGAGAACTGGAAACTCAGAAGAGGTCTATGAAAGGCTGAAACCCAGCTTTATGCCAGCTCAGTTTCAGACCTGACCCAGGTGATTTGCCCTATTTTAACTGTCTTCCAGGAGCAAAACTAACTCCTCTTTGGAGATGAAAACACCAGCTCGGGCCTTTAAATATTTCTATATTTGTTCTTACCCAACAAAAAACATTAACTAAAATTAAGAAACCAGCAGACGGACTTAAAAACAAAACAGATAGAGCAGAGGAAAGAATTAGTGAACCAGAAGGAAGGCCAATAGGACTATACTTAGATTAAAGCACAGGAATAAAAAAGAATAAATAATATGGAAAAGAGCACAAGAGGGGCAAGGACATTTAGAAATCTCTAACGAAGACATAATTAAGGCCCAGAGGGAGAGAGAGAAAACATGGAACACAAGCAAAACTTATGAAAGACACGAAGCTACAGATTCAGGAAATCTACAAACCCAAACAGGTTCAATACAAAGGAAACACTTAGGCACATTTCAGTGAAATTTCTGAAAAGGAAAGACAAAGAGAAATCTCTTTAAGGCAGCTAGGGAAAAAGTTAAAATGCCTGCAAAAAAAAAAAAGCACTACAGTAAGATCAACAGTTGATATTTTACCAGAAACAATGGAAGCCCGAAGACAACAGAAAGACCACAGAAAGGTGCCCAAAGTACTGTCAACCTAGAAGTCTAAATTTAGTGAAAATACTTTTCAAAACTAAAAGTGAAATAAAGGTGCTTTCAGACACATAAAAGGATAGCACTTATTGCCAGGAAAGTGGTACTAACAGAAGTTCTCAGGCAGATGAAAAACGGTCCTGGGGGAAAAATGAAAATTATAGGAGATGAGGAAAAATGGAAACACAAATATGCGAATAAACTGAAAGGATATTTACTGCATGAAAAAACAGAAGATGTCCTGTGGAGTTACACATAAAGGGAGAACGAAACCATATGACAAAAGAGACCATCAAACAGGAGAGAGGAAAGCTAATGGGAGAAAGAGCTATAAGGCCCATGCACTGTTTGGGAAATAATACAATTATTCACTTACGCTAGATTCTCTTAAGTAAAGAATGAGACAAGCTAATAGAGAGGGAAATACTTACATCAAAAGAAGCAGAAAAGAGGAAGAAAAAGAACACAGAGCAGGTGGCCAGAAGAGGACACTGACAGAGGGATGCTAGCATTAAACCCAAATGCGTCAGAACCTGTACTAAATGTAAAAGGACTAAACAGTCTCAATAAAAGACAAGATTATTGAAGTGGATAAAAATCCAAAACCCAACTAGCTGCTATTTACAGAAGATACGCTTTAAATGTAAGACCAAAAAAGGCTGGACATAAAAGCACGGGAAAAAACAGACAACGGAAACCACTAAGCCAAAGAAAGATGGGGGCAGTTCTACCAATACCAAGCACGACAAAAGCATTCCTAGTGGTCAAGAGGGCATTTCATGATGATAAAAGGGCCGGGCTGCCCAGAGGATAACGGCCTCTCATAACGGGTCTAAAACCCAAAGAAGAGAGGGCAACGGAACACAACCTTGAGCTGGCTGGTTGCCCTTCCTGTACTGTGCGACTGTGTATCCGCCAGCCTCTCCCTCTGCACCGCTAACTCCTCGAGGGCCGGGAGGGAGGACCTTCCTGTTCATCACCGTAGTCCCAGGATGTTGGTGGAAAGGGAACCAAAGAATAAAGAAAACAAAATCACATGACTCATTTAGGACTGTGCCATCTCTAAAACCCAGAGTCATAGCCAGGGAAACTGAGCCATGTGCGTGCACAGCCACTCGGGGATTCAGCTTTCAAGATGTTGGCTACCGATCTTTTAAGAGGAGACCTCCACCGGGGCTGTCAGAGCCGCTAACAGAAGCAGACAATCTTCACTGTCTGTGCCTTATACTGTCTCCCAGTCTAGGGCATTCTTTATTTTAGATGCCGATAAGGCCTCAAATAGTCAGAAAAGGGGAACGCACAAAGGGGAAAAGAAGAGTAGCCTGTTGTTGGAGCTGGTTTTACAAAACACTAAAAATAAAAAAGAAGCCAATAAACACAAGACAAAAGAAGCTGGTGAACAGAGGCAGGGCTGTGGTTGGAATTGTGCACACAAAGGGGCAAGTCAGGCCCCAGGATGAGGTGGCGGAGAGCCTTGCCACCGGCTGCCCCCGACTGTCCACCCACACCTCTCCGGTGGGAACGGACACGGGGCGCGTTCTTCCATTACGTTCCTATGGGGAGCCTGAGACTGGAGGGAGAGAAACAAAAACCTTGCTTCTCTTCAACTGAAGACTCCGGACTCCATCAGCAGGTGGCTGGCGGAGGGCCAGGCGTTTGGCTCTGAGTCTCTGGCTCTGACTGCTTTTTAGGTACATTTAAGTTTCAGGCCGGGATTCGTGCCCGAAAACCAGGAGCAGGAGAAAGGCACCCATGAAGACCGATGACAAGGTGGCCACGCTGGAGATGGAACTCTGGGTGGGCAGTCAGGTACCTGGCACCCCGGTTCCTCCACCAACCAGCGTGTGTGGCCGCGGGCAAGGGGCCCAGCTTCCGAGGCACAGCTCGCCATCCACCCCACGGAAATGTGGTCAATGTCACGGCCTCCGAATGGTAATGTGCCTGGAATTCCAGAGGCTCAGGGTTCTAGATACAGGTGGTGCCTCGGTGGGGGCTGGGGTACCCCAAGTGTCTGCCACGCCCTAAGGGTACTCTTGCTGACAGCAGGACGAAGGGGGAAACCACCCCCAGCCAGCACGGGGTCAGCCACTCTGCCTGCTGGGTGAGGCCCCAGAGCTTTCAGGAGCTGGCTCTCTGGAGACTGGTGGATGACATCACCCACGGAACGATCTCCCTCCCTATTTGGCGGGAGTGCTAGCAGATTAAATACAATCAGTGCGCATAAAAGGCCGAGCACGGGCCATGACGGATAAAATGCCCAATAAATATTCTGCTATCGTGATTATCGAACAGACTTTAAAGGCTTGCTGGTGCGCTGAGCCAGCCTCCCTCAGCCCCACTGGCCACAAATGCCCCCAAGGCACTTGAACTTAGAGCACGCCAGGACGGCAGGACAGAGGTTGTGCAGCTGGATCCGCAAGGCAGGTGGCCAGACATTCAGGGGTCTGAGCCCTGCTGGGCTGTGGAGGAGGCAGCTACCACGTCGGGAGGTCAGCTGCGTGTGTTTGTAACACATTCGTTTGATAAGAAAAATGTGAAATGACAAGGAAGCCCTGGGCCTGCCTAAGAACGCCCCCACCTTCAAGCACCCACTCACGAGGAGCTAGAGTCCCTGCAGAGACGCACCTCTCCTGTTTCCCTGGACCCTCTGCTCTCCTAAAAATCAAACCCTGAGTCCTATGACCATCGCCTGCAGCTGAGCATCCCTCCAAGCGGCTGAGTTTATGTAGAAAACTTTTTCTTGGCTTCCACTCTGTTTATTCTTACTGAGCCACAATGAGAAGTTCAGATCGTATCTTTCCCCACAAGCCTTAATCCCGATCGGCTGCTCTTAAAACAGCGGACATCAACGTGGTCATTCTTGCTGGGATAAACAGCACAGCCCATGACTTAAAGGCCTACCCTCTTGTTGAAATTTTGCAAAAAAATAAATAAAAAAATAATAGTAATAAATAAATAAAAGAAAGGACGGAAGAACGCCCCCCACCCCCTCCAGAGTCCTGATCTTTGTGTTTGGGCAGCATCACGGCCAGACACTTAAAACACTGGTTCAAAACACAGCCCTTTGGTGATGATCTTGAAGGAAACCAAACCAAACCTTACAACTCTTAATTTATGGACTGAGTAAAAACAGTGTTTTCTCGATTTAGAGCCTGCCAGATGAATCCATTAGGCGGGCAGCTTGGACACACTTCTCTCTGAGAGAAGGGTCCTTTGTGGGATGCAGTTGAGACAGCCCGGTTCTCAGGAGCAGTGTTCCAGTGTTAGACTCAAAAATGTTTCAAAACCCTTCATTTTTAAACTTAGTGATCAAAGGAGAGGGTGGTGACACAGAGAGAAACTTTCTGATCGTTAAACTCTTGCAACCTGAGCAAAACTTGTTCTTTTTCCAAGAACCTCTCGTTTTTCGGCAACTTGAATAAATAAATGAGAAGGAATGGTGTTTGGCTGACAGGGAAAAGAAGAAAACAAGATAATAAGGTTTCTCCCCCTGAAGGTTTATTTGATTTTACTTCTATAAACAATTTTAAAGCAAACCAGCTCCAGCTCTCCCCAGCAGACAGAACGATATTCTATAAACTTCTTGGGTTGCGCTTGATTTCCAGGCTTGACTTTGCCATCAGAAACATTGCGAGGCAAACAAAACAACACACACTCAAATGTAAACCAAAAACAAACACCACAAAACCCTCTGCGTTGGGTGCTGGCAAGGCTTTGTCATACCCTTACTCTAAAAAGGCAACAAGAGTACTTTTCCACTTCTCACGGCCCACAGGAAACAGTGAGCGGTCTACCATGTTGGACCATCCTCCAAGTGTTAGCGCCGGCTTCACATTTACAGCCAAAATGTCCATGGTGGACCAGAGCTTGGTCTTTGGGTCTCTCCTTATTTCTGTCTGTGTTCTCTGGACATGACGTCCAACGCATGGTTTTAAACACCATCTGCACACAGACCATTCCCAAATTCACACTGCCACCAAGGCCTTTCTCCTGCACATCAGACACAAATCCATCTGGAAGTGTGTCTGGAACGGAACACGTGCACACGTTAGCTCCAGGTGCACCCCCCACAGCGGCTCCACTCAGCTTCCCCCATCTCACGTAAAGGCATCCCGTCTCTTCCTTCATTCTAGCATAAAACTTGGCGCGCCACCCCTCGTCCAATCCATTAGCGTGTCCTGCTGGCTCCCTCTTCAGTGCACATGTATCGGGATCTTTCCCAGGCTGCTCCAGCATCATCTTTTGCTGGGCCAGTAACAACAGGTTCCCAGAGGCAGGAGAGGGAAGAAACCAACGGTCCGAAAGAGCACTTTCAAAATTCCCATCAGTTTTTTAAGATTTACTTTTGGTCTTGATAGCTTATTTGAGATTTCAAGTAACATTAAATGAGGTAGAGAAGCTTTTTTTTTTTTTTTTTTTTTTTGGATTGGAGAAACTGTATTTCAAGGACAGCATGGGCTTCTACTTTCTAATTTCTAAGGATTTCCTGTATGTCAGATCTAGGATTTCACTCCCGGCAAGCTTTTTGAGGCTTCCTGCTTCTCTGTATTTTTTTTGGCACAGAATTTTTTTATACACATAAAAATGTAATTAAGACATACCCAAATGTGTGGAGTTTTGTTTTGTTTTTGTTTTTGCAAGGCTCTGAGCCCCTGACCCCTTGTATCTGTCCCACACAACAGACAACAAGGATGCTAACTGCAGTGCTTTCCAGACCAGGAGGAACATAAACATGGTGGAATTATTTGGGGTTCATCTGATTTCCACTATTTAAAACTCTCCCTTTCACTCTCCTTTATTCTTTTATGACTGTTAATATCACTAATGACTCAGTGGGCACTCGCCATATGTCAGGCTCTGTGCTGAGTAATACACTGGCTCAACACATACGCGCCGAGCTTACTGGGTGCAGAGAGTCATCCCGTCCGGGCATGCTCTCACTATTCTGAGGAGCAGAGACAGAGGAAGGCGTAAATAAGTCAAACGCATGGTGTGTAGGGGGTGATATGAGCTATGGAGAAAATCAAGGGCGTGGGGGATTAGGAATGTTGGCGTGCGGACAGAAGGCTGCACTCCTAGGGGAGGCCGTCAAGGTCAGGGGCCTCCTTGCTGACGTGGCCCTTGAAAAAAATCTTGTGGGAGGAGGAACCAGCCCTTGTGAACATTCTGTTTAATCCTTACGGAAACCAGAGGTGACCGTGTGACATTATCGTACAAATGATAAAGCCACAGAATTAAGAACTGGAGAGTCTGGGATTGTGACCAAGATCTGTGGGACTCCAGACACCTTGGTCATAATGAACAATGCCCGCTGCTTTCAGATTTATCCCAAGTGAAGGCTGAATCCAAAGGTTTCCATAATCCCAGACCAAGGGGGATACTGCAGAGGCAGATAAACAAAAACGTGACATTTGTGTAGAAGGTCAAATGCCTTAATTGCTATTAGAGAAACAGCAGGGGGTGGGGGAGGGGAGTCATAGAGGTAACTTGATCTCCTTAACTTGACATTTAATAGGAGCAGTTCTCCTCAAGCTCACACTTTGAGGACAGCGCGCTGGCTCAGTTCCAGGCATCCGCCGGACTTGGGCAGACTTTAATTTAGCCGAAGTCAAACAAATGGGGAAGGCATCCCAGCTGTTCCCTGAACACATGCAAACGAACGTCACAGGGTAGCTGGAACTCAAACTGGCCCCCCCAGCCCTCCCAACACATCCCACCGAAGTGTCAAATACCTGTTCGGACGAAGTCCTATCTCAAAAACTGTAAAGGAGGGACGTCTGTCTATATATGGTCTGGGGGACTGTCAGGGGCTCGCACTGGAGGCAGAACCACTGCCCAGACCCTGACGAGCCGTCGAGAGAGACACCACCTTCTCGCGGCTCTAAATAAAAGACTACGGAAGAAGAGCCCCAGAGAAAAACACTCATACCCAAGCGGAGCAGTGACACACGTACCACCTCGTCGAGACAGGGCTCCAAATAGTCGAGTCCAGCCACCAGGGGAGGTTTCCGAGCTCGAGTCCGCTCGATCTCTAACCACTCTCTTGGGTTTAGGCCCAGCCTCTCTCAAAAAGCCACACTGCCCCTTTCTGGCCTTAAGTTAGCTGCTCCTAGTCACTGGGCAAGTTCTGACACAGCGGGAGCCTCCCTGTTCTCTGTGCCATGAGGACCACCTTTGTGTCCCGCGCCACGAGGCTGGTGGGTGGCATGAGGGTGTCCCAAGGAGCGTCTGACACAGGCCAGTTAGCCTGGAGATGGTTGGTGGTGGGGACCCAGGCACCCAGGACCTCTCCCGACACAGGCAGGCATGTCCATGCCCCAGGGTGGCACACAGAGCTTTGGGACTTTTAGGGTCCCACAGCCTCCATGTGGCTTCCCCAGGGTCCTTGGATCCCAGGTCAGCAAGCCCTATTTTAGAGAGGGTGCTAACTTAAGTGCTGACTTGAACCAGGGATGCTGGGTCAGGACTGCCCGGAGAAAGGATGGTTGGATCACAGTAGACATTAAACAGTATTTTGGACTGGATCTAGAAAAATGGTAAGATTTTAACATTACGTATCACATACATTTACACATCGGTCATGCGTTTCCTACATTCAATCTATCACACACACACATCGCACCCTTATTACTTCTGCAGTCTACCTGGCAGTTAACTGTGCCTACACAGTTAGGTCACGTTCCCCTGAAAGGAGGAGAGCAAAAAAAAAAAAAAAAAAAATACTTTCCACATATGCTATGGACTTAGAAAACAAGGGCAAACTGTAAGATGTGTCCATGGGTGATGTCATTGACTTTCATCTCTCATCAGCTCACCCTCCTCTCAATCCCCGGGCGCTCACCCAGAGCGACAGGATTCCTGGCTGGCTCCCTGCCTCTTCCCTGTCCTTCTTTCCAGAGGCCTCCAGCTCAGGACCTGTCCCTCCTTGGGGTCTTTCCTGGCCTTCCTACCTCCTAAGGGGCCCAAATGCACTGATTTGCAACACACTGTCCAAGCCTCAGGGGGCTGTACCCCCTTGCTTCCTGGTGCATCGGTCATCCCCCACACCCCGCACCCCCCAACCAGGACAGGACAAGACTTTTCTGGCTGGAGTCCCAGGACCCAGACACAGAGTCTGAGTCACAATAGATGTACATCCATGACGTGCCATCCCTGACAGAGGGAGGACTCCCCAAGTCACTCAGTGAGCAGTCCCCAGGAAAACAGCTGCCCTCCAATGCGGCTGCCTATTCTCTAACTATCTGGAACAAGATGATTCTCCAGCGAAGTCCGTATGAACAGCCTCCCAATCAGAGCTTCCTACCAGCAAGGCTGGGAGGTCAGAGCAAGGACCAGGGATATCACTTTGCTGGTAAGTGGTGATGAACACACGTTAGGATGTCTGGAGACCTCGTCGGCGAAGCCTGATGAACCCTGGGGTGCCCTCCCCCCGCAGCTCCCAGATCTCCGAAGAATCAAGAGAAGGATGCAGAGGAGAGCTCCTGGTGTGGTCAGAGGTCACCCTGTGCCTCCTGTCTCAGTCTCACACCTACCCTGCTGAGCTGTTTCTTTCCCTTTTCTAGTCTCTACAGCATTTCCGACTTAACACTGTCCTAATAAGCAAGAATTCAGATTTTCTTCCTGTCGATGAAGTTGCTGAACAATGGAAAATGATGCTTGTGTGTGCACAGATTTTAGAAAAGACAAGTGATGAGTGGACATGACAGCAGGAACACAACTTTCCCCTGCTGACTCCCACGCTCTGGCCAGTAACCCACAGCCTCCAGATGTGCCTCGGGCCATCCAAAAGCCTAGAATCAGATCCCAAATGGGCCTGTCACTTCCCGCGGGTGAAGTCCCATGGCCGTATGCCCCAGAACTTTTCCAGCTTCACCACCCATAGAAGGCACAACACACGGTCAGCTGCCCAGAGGAACGGGAAAATGTGAATGGCCCAGTGAAAGCTACTTACTGGGCTGTGGGAAGAAGCAAGTGAGGCCCCCGGCCCACTCCCAGCTCCGTACTTACTGGTCATGTCTGGTGTCAGGTATGGCTCTGTCCATCCGCAGCTTATCACTTTCCACCTGGTTGAATTTGTTGCGGGCGTAGGGGTCCTGCCCAGAGCGGACCATCGTCCCTCCAACGTAAGCTTCCTGGTTGAAGTCCCGCCACCGCACTTTTCCTGCAAGGAGCAGAGCAGAGGGTGTGGGACCAGGGGAAATGAGCCCGGGGGGGCCTGCACGCACCACGGAAACAGTGCAGCCTTAGGAATTAGTGCCTAGGGCTTCCTCTCCTGGCAATCATCATCAGCAAACTAGCTGAAAACAGCCCAAGCGAGCACTGTCATGTCTGTCCACTGGAAGTCAGAGACGTGGACCTCAGGTGTGGTCTCGCGAACAAAAGTCTGTGCCAACCAAAGCCTGCGTAAGCACGGTGTTGCGCACACTTTGTGACAGAGGAGATTTATATCTGCTTGTCCCACCTTTCCAGGGATTACGGTAATGCCCCAACGTACCTCACATACGGTGAAAGAGATAATGTCCAAATTAACTAATTATTTATTTTGGGAGAGAGAGAGACACAGAGTGCGTGCACATGAGTGGCAACGGCAGGGGCAGAGGGAGACTCTCAAGCCGACTCTGTGCTCAGTGTGGAGCCCAACGCCGGGCTCGATCTCACGGCCCTGAGATCGGGACCTGAGCTGAAACCAAGACTGGATGCGTTCACCGATGGGACCACCCTGGTGTCCCAAAGAAATAAACATTTAAACCAAGAATGACGCCCCCGAGTACAGGCTGTCTGAACAGCCCTCGGTGAGATGCCCTGAGGGATTCTTCTTGCAGCTGTTGCCAGGTCTGACCCAGCCAGGGGGACACAGAGCCATTCCTACTATATACACCACCCAGCACACGCGTCAAGAGGGAATGAGGCATGGTGGCCTGTCCGCATGTGCAGTGCCCGGCTCATGGCCAGATATGCAGCCGCCGCCCCACAAGGCCAAGCACAGGTTCTCCAGGAACACGACAACGGAGCGGGGCGGGCCTGGGCAAGCCTGAGCGCAATGAGGGCAGAACCTGGAGAAGCAGGCGACGGCCTCCGCACTCTGAGGGAAAGAGGCGGAAGGACAGACAGACTCAAAGCAAAGATAAAATTCAGGACCCGATGTCCACTCTGGCTTCAGACGGCCGCTGCTGCAGGCTGCCTTCAGGATTGTGGTCAAGTATTTTATTCTTTGAAATACTTTCCTAAAGACAAGTAAGTTTAAAACAATGAAAAAAGGCTCTTCAGGAGGACTTAATGGCCTATTATGTGCAGCAAACTCAAAAAAAATAAATAAATAAAAGAAAGAAATGAAAAGAAAACTATGACAACAACCCTGCCTCATGAAGCTCACGACATTCCAGGTGGTCACAGAAGCTGTGAAGAAAAGGCATGAAGGGGCCGACTGTTCTGGGGCTGCTATTTCATATGGGGTGTCTCATGGGGCTCTCTCATAGGGTGACTCTGAGCAGACACCCAGACAAAGGCAGGGACTGGGCCACACAGCCCTCTGGGAAGAGCACAGAAAAAGGCTCAGGGAACTGCAGTGCAAAGGCCCAGGGGCGGCAGTGAGCTCACCTGTCCTGGACCAGCCAGGACGCGGGTTTAACAGAGTGAGGTGCTGGTCAGAGAGGTGACAGCAGGCCTGCTGACAGCAACCCGGGACAGACCCCTGGGTGCAGGCGATCGTCCTTCTGCCCCACGTCAAGCGTTGGTGGGGCTGGTTAGGTAAGATCGACAATACCTGCACACATGCTTTTCCAACACGATCTCTCCACGCACAGTCAAAAGGACGACGGGTTCCTTTCTCTGTGTCAGTGATGAGGAAACTGAGATTCACTTACAGATCTGTTCAAGGCCACAGAATAAATTTCCCATCCAAAAGCTCATCTGCTTCTTGTTCCAACTGTCCTGCGAGGTCAAAACCCCCATCTCATCGCAGCTGGTTGCCGTGGAAATGATGGCTGGGGTCACAGAGGTCCGATCTCTCAAATGGAAAAGCAGTTTCATGACTCACAGCGCTCTGGCTACGGCAAGGCCACGCCCCCGATAAATGTCTGGTCGCGGGAGCCAGCCAGAGCGGCAGCATTTTCTCCCACCTAAAATAAAATGTTTCCCAAACATTTTCTTGGGGAAACATGTTTTGCACACTAAGGCAACCCTAGAAATACTTACCGGTCCTCCTCTCTCCCCACCTTTCCACCTTCTGCCTCATAGACTCTTGGGGACAGAGGAGGAAAAACCCCCCCGACCTGTGCTCAGACTAACTGAAATCAGAGCCTCAGCTAGAATCCATACCTGCGACACATATTGTGGAACCTCAGTGAGCTGGTTCCCACCAATGCTTACTGGCCTGAATACCCTTTACTGCGACAACGAGTTTGCACGATGGAACCGGGAACTGTGGGGCCCCCCACCCACAGCCAGAGAAGAGACCGTCACCCAAGAGATGTTCCGTCGCTAATGGTTACGCTCTACGTGAGCCTCACCGGGAGCACTGGGGACAGTACGCAGGAGGTCCGCTCACTCTCGGTCGGGGTGGGTCTGTGTGTGGATAGAGCAGTGGCCAAGGGCCAAGGCCTCTGAGGAGCTCCTGGGGCTTCGATCCCATCTGCACATCTTGGGCTATGAGACCTCCGCCCCCTTTCTGGAAAAGACTCAAGTACTGCAGAGGGTTTTATGGGATGCCAGATGTCAGTCGCTAGGGCGGGGACGTGGCCCGAGGCCACTGGTTTTTACTAGGGTGTGGACTATATGCTAGGCCTGGCAGTGGCTCCTGAATGAACAAAACTAGACCTGCTCCGTGGAGGTCATGTTCTAGAAGATGGAGGGAAACAGACCATACAATGACCATCCTGATGAATGTGTCGTTAAAAACTAGGTCACGTGCTCTGAAGGCAGGAAATGTAGTTCTGTGGTGGCATCTAACAGAGGAAACTGATGCAGACAGGGGGTGGGCAGGGAAGGCTTCCCCGGGGAAGGACCGTCTGAGCTGAGCTCTGAACAATGAGTAGGTGTGACGGACACATACCCTCCGGAGACGGCAGGAACCACTCAGAGGCAGCCCACCGTGACTGCTGCCCACTCGGGAACATCTTCAACAGGACTCCTGGGGGCTCTGCCTTGCCTTGTGACAATTTTCCCACAGCATCAGACCATTTTACTGGAGAAAGACTATAACTGGTTTCTCTTCCATGAAAGTTTAGCAGGATGTTGGAACCCAGCAGGGACATGTTTGACTGAAGGACACGCGTTTTTCTCTCCTGTCCCAGATGTCATGACATGCATGTACGCACACAACCGAAATGACGGTTTCACCCTTCCTGCGTGTGAACAGATCCAGTCTATTTTTCTTACGTGAGTGTGACAGATCCTCTAATAAAGGGTCACAACCCGTAATTTCAAAAACGCAGGGCTGAAGAACCATTATAGAAAGGAGATATTTCTGTGTTATATAGAATTCCTTGGGCTGGAGCCACCCGAAGAGGGAAAGGCAAGAAAGAGAGCGAGTGGGGTTTCCAGAGGGGACATATGCCCCAGTCCAGCCCCAGGCAGCAAGGGAAGCCCCCGGATGCAGAGAGCACAGAACAGGAGGGGCATAAGTTACAGGCTGTTGTAAAATAACCAAAAAAATAGACATAATGTCTGAACATCCCGACTTTTAAAAAATGCCATCCGTACGTCGTCTTGTACTTCCACCGCCTCCTTAAAATTTGTAGAAAGCACTTTGCAAATTAAGAGCTTTCGAAAACAGACACACAGAAGCAAGTCTAGAGACCATGCACTTGGGCCAGCCAGAAGCAGTGAGCAGGAAATACCTCGGAGATAGAGAACTTTACAGGACAAGCAAGAGACCGGCTTCACCCCCAAAGACGAGGACGGGAAAACAGCCGGCAGTTAAAGAACACGACAGCAGAAAGTGGGCATGACCCCGAGAAGGCTCGTGAAAACTGCTCTTTTATTAAATGAGGTCATGAAAATATTGAGGAAGAAACTGGTGATTTCCAGAAGATAGACTTTTCTGAGAAGGAGGGACTGAGTGGCCTTGGGAGTGCCGAAACCTAAGATTCTGAAAGACTGAGACTCTTCCTGATGGTGGCTGTGCAGACAGGACGAGACACCTGTCGGGGCCCTCACCCCTCACTGCGGCCCCCCTTCTGCCTGCGAGAGGAGAGGAGGGGGGCCATGGGTAAGTTAACCTGTGTCTGCGACTCCTAGGAAACACCTGGAAAAAATAATAAGCCCAGGGTCAGTCTCTGCTTGCCTCAAGCAGGGGGATGGTGTGATACCATCACACTCCCAAGCGGGGGCAGGGGAGAGCGGAGGGGAGGTTTGCTCAGAAGCACGGGCACCACTGCTGGCAAGAGGAAGGGTCAGGACGGAGCCCAGGCTGGAACACGGGAGTTCGAGGGGCCTGTTCTCAGATGGTGTAAGTTTCACTGTGGGTTATGATCAGCGAGGCCCCTCAGTTTCTTACTTAAATTGGTTTCGAATTTCTCAGGTGAGGCAGATCCCCCAGGAGTGTGGGGGTAGGAAGCACAGCACCCAGCAGCCTGACTTGCAGGCCAGGGGGTGCCTCCCTCCACCCTTCTGCCCTGTCCCCGCCTCACCCTGAGGAGTAGGAAGCACAGCGCCCAGCAGCCTGACTTGCAGGCCAGGGGGTGCCTCCCTCCACCCTTCTGCCCTGTCCCCGCCTCACCCTGAGGAGTAGGAAGCACAGCGCCCAGCAGCCTGACTTGCAGGCCAGGGGGTGCCTCCCTCCACCCTTCTGCCCTGTCCCCGCCCCACCCTGAGGGCCGGCAGGTGCCAGCCGCAGACACAGACGCCCTCCTTCTACTCAGAAGGGGGTGGGGACAGAGGGCCACTGTGCAGGCCGTGTGTATGTGGACAGGGTGGGAACGGGTTTCTGGCCCCATCTCTGCGTTCTCACGTCCCGGTGAGCCCTGGAACCCACCCTGTCGCATCTGACAGCTGGAAGACTCTCTTTTAGGGGCCGCTCAGCATCTTGTTCCCACTCACACGTGCAGTCCTGGGGGACTGCTCAATGCCTACGACAGCCGTTCTATTTTGGGTCAGCTTACTGTAAGGAAGTTGTTCATGTTGGAGGAGACATTATCTGCCTTCTGTCTTCCCCAAGTTGTGTGGCACAGGCCGGCAGGGAGAAGATGCCAGTCCTGAGCAAGCATGCAAGAAGGAACGCAGCCTCTGGTCCGGAACTACACACACGGACGAAATGAGTCTGTGACCCAGAGTCAGAAAGAGCCCTGGAGAAGGGGCATTTGGGCTGTGTCCTGAGGCATGACCAGGAGCCTGCTAGGCCCTGGGAGGGCTATACTGGAAGCTGCAGTGGGATGGCGGGAAGGGGGTGTGGAGACAGAGGAGAAGGCCAGCCTGTGCCCAGCATCGAGTCTCAGCCTCGGCTCAAGCGCTCACACTGCATTCTCCGTGCTCCGGGAGCACAGAAGCTTTGAGCAGGTGAGTGCTGACCAAATCTGCACTCCAGGAAGTGACTGTGGCTGTGGGGAGAAGGACGGACGCTCAGAGGGAGAGCCTCCAAAGTAAGGGGGTAGATGATCCCCCAAACACCTGCCCCCTCCGCTCCCTGCTCAGGAAGACCCTGCCCACACCTGAGGACGAGTCCCAGGTCCCTAGAAGCACATCTTTTCTGATCTAAGCCTACTGCTCGTGGCCCTGAACCTGTGAGGAATCTCTGCTGTCCTCGGGCGTGCGTAGCCCTGCTCTATCCCCCGAGCCTGTCCCATCTTCTCGACAAGGAACCACAGCAGAACCCAGGGCCCCAGTGTGGCTTCGCTTGTTTATGGCTGAGATCTCATTCCCAATCTTGCCAGCCTTGTTCCTCTGCCTTCTACAATCTACCCATGAGCCCTTAGTAAACCGAGCCCTCCACCCATCTGTGCAGAGCCCGGGATGTGCGTACGGACAAATGAGACCTCATAACACTGCAAGGCGGGGCTGCTTTTCATGTAGCCACCTTCTCCAGGAGGCCCTCCCGGTGTCCCCCGCTATGGCCTCTCGCTACAGCATTCCTCTTCCCTCTTCCTCAATCACAGCTCCTACCCTCTGATAACTGAACTCAAAATTCTGCCGAGGAAGGAGCTAAGTTCCCCCTTGAAAACAGAGTCAACCACATGTGCCCTGCCGAAGTGCCGAGCGCATTCAGCAGATGCTCCTGAGACCTCACGGTGCCTGTCTCTATGTCCGTCTGCACCTGGGGACGCACTCACTAAAGCCCCTTCACCCAGCTCTGCCTGCAATTTCCCTCCTTGCCACGTTGGATGCACCCTTCTTGGTGTGGACATCAGTGCCTAGATGGAGGCGATGGAAACCAAGAAAGGGACAAGCGCTGCGTTCTCCCCCTGGTGCCCTAGCTCTGAGCACAGGGCCGGGGCTGGCCTCCCTCTGCGGGCCCTCCCCCAGGCCCTGCGCAGGCCCAGGTACACCCCCGTGCTCCTTGCACACGCATACACAATGCCTGCCCGCAGCTCTCTTTGCTGTCTGGTCTGTTTGCTTGTTTGCTTGCTCTTTTTGCTTCTAGCCGGGGGCCCAGCCTTGAACCTGCCACACGGTGTATGTTTAATAATGCAAAGAAGTAATGCACAAATGCAGCTGTTTGCAACCGGGGCAGTGCCCGCAGCCTCGGCTCGTTCTGTGACTGCTCGCACAGGTCCACGGCAGTGCTAGACTCTGGCCCTCCTCTCCTGCCTGAGCTGGTCTCTGCTGGGAGCGGAGGCCAGCCCAGGGAAGGAAGCAACACTGCTCCGCACCCAGAACCCTCGGATCATCACCCTGAGGCCTCCTGGGCAGGGGGGGCGGTCCCCTTCTAGCCTTGCAACCACACGAACCAATGTCCAGAGGTAAGAGAGGGTGGGGCCCAGGGCAACCCCCTCAGGGGAGAAGAGCCCGGAGCAGAAGGGACGGACCAGACCCCCACCTGGGTGGGCCTTATGAGTCTTCACTTGCAACCTCAGCAGGAAAGGGTCCTAAGCCTGGTAGTGAGAAGACAACTTCCTGCCACTCATCTCTGCCGATTCACGCCACAGACGTCCCCCTGCCCACCCCACAGCCATTACCACCTGCTCCCCAGTCACACCGACCTCAGGCCCAATAATTTCTTCTTGTTTTCGTTTCCCGCCTTTGACTGACGTGGTTCCATGCTTCCTCTGCCGCACCTGCTTCCTTCACAGACCAAGCTCTGCAGTGTGATGCTTCTTGAAGCCAGACCGTCTTCTCTCCCCGTCATCCACTCCAGCAGGCTCCCAAGCTACTTGTAACCTTTCCAAATCCGGTTCTTCCTGGTGGAGCATCCGCAGTCCCCGTCCCCCTGCCACCACCTGTCCTGATCTCATCTACACTGCACAATGGCACGGCGGCCCTCGGGCGCAGAGACCAGCTGGTGATCATAAGCACACGTGGTCCACAGGGCCCAGACGGAGGCCACGGGCAGCACAGGTGCAGAAGCCCACGGGAGGCCCTGCTCTGTGGCCTGAGGTTGGGGACCCGTTCCAGCTACCGCGGGGGTCCTAAGTGCCACCCGGGATGGCATTTCCACAGCAAAGCTCATTCTAGTCTCCTAATCACCAACCCTAAAACTGATCTTTTGGAAAAGGCCTTTCCTAACCAGGGACCTGCTTGCATTTGGGTGACTCGTTCAGTTAAATTTGATTTAAAAGAGTGCCACATTTCCAAAGGACACCATTTCTTCCTTAAAAATTTCCTCTCACTAAGCCTCATCTTTAAGGCAACAATGATGTCAATCTATGGAAAGGAACCTTCAAAGGGTTAATATCACAAAACATATGAAAACCCGAGTGCTCAGGGACATACCCACGTGGTCCCTATGTCAGCGACCTCAGGTGGGAACGGTCCCTGGGCAGATCAGGACTTGGCTGCCATGTGTCCCCGAGGACAACCTGGTTGTCCACACCCACAGGTGTGTGAGGGGAAAGAAAGTGCCTGGGCCGGCGTGGGTCCCACCAGGCTGGCAGATTTGGGGGTGGGGAGCCCAGGGGGCAGGAAGCTTCTGGATTCTGCACTTGCTGCTGCTCTATCATGGCTGTGCTGTGTTGTAGTCCTTCGCTCCAATCCTCCCCGGGAAGGACGGCTTAAACAAATTGAAAGCTAGTCTGTGTAAAACAGAGCAGCCCCTTCTGGGAAAGCAGCCAAGAAGGGAAATAGAATGTATTTTAAATCAAAGGACAAAGCTCTCAGATTTATTTTAACCTCCTGGTTGATCTCAAATGGAATGTAATTTTACTATGCTTAAGAGAAAAAAAAAAATCCGTAATATTTTTCCTCTAGAAGGTCATAATGCTGCAACATGAAAGGGGAGACTGGGGCAAGGCTGGGACCACAAACAAATATATCCATTTAGTGACAAAGACATGTAAATAATACTTTGTTATTTCTTGTCACTGGATAGCTGGTAGGACAGGAAGTTTCGCTCACCCATGAGAAGCTGTCTCCTGGAATAAGAAATCCTACACTACTCATTTTTAAGGACGAAAAAAGAGGAAATTCGAAGAGATTAGAAGTCCTTTAATCACTTAATGAAAATAAAAGAAAAAAAATCGGATGTTAGAGGGTACGTACCCTTAATTTATTTAAAATGACTGGTGCCATCAAAGTAGCTACAAAAACGCCGTGAAACAGTTCTGCTTTGTGTTAAGAGGCCTAGGCCTGGCTGCAAACCACGGAATCTTCGTCTATCTCTTTTCCAAATTTTAAACGGAAACTCTTCATTTTTCCCCTAAGTGACAGTGTCTAATTATAATAATGACTCTAGTTTGTTGCACGTGGTCTCTACTGATCACCTATTTTATCCCAAATGTTAGGAGAAGTAGCAAAGTGAAGAGAATTGAAACTGACACATGGAAGGTACAGGCAGAGAAAAAGGGAGCCTATTAACCAGGACCACAGGACAGACACCTCACCCAAACCCAAGCCACACTGTACAATCACCCTGGAAAATATATATTATTATTACTGTGCCCATTTTACAGATCGGGGAATGGAAATTTAGAGGTTAACATGAAACGTGATGGTACCACAGTGCAAACCCAGCTCTCTCTCTTCCCAGTGCCGTGCTCCGTCCACTGTGGCCAACGACTCACTTTAAAGGCATTTAAGGGAAGCACCAAAGGCACCCCAGGGTCTGTGCAGGTCCCACTTCTGCTGGCAAGCACCCTCTCGCCTCCCCAGCACCCTGGTGGCCGGTGGGATGGAGTCTCTGAGTTGAAGCCGTGTGCCTGTCTCTCGAACGCAGACATCCCCTGTGATCGGAGGCAGAAGGAACCAGGGACGCTGTTTCTCTGCAAGTGTGGGAAGATCTCTTCACCGCAGCCCCTAGCCTCCAGCCACCGCTCAGGAGTTTCCAGTGATGGAGAAGTCACTGTTTGAAGAGGAGTCTGTTTCACCAGACAGCTGGAATTGCTGGCACCAGCTTCCTTACACAAGAACAAAAACTGCCTGCCTGTGACTTCCACTCTCCGGAGTCTCCAACAGAGAGAAAAAAAATGAGACTTCAACCTCTTTTCTGTGGCCGCCTCCCAAATATTTGGACACCACGATTCCATTTCCCCCTTCTAAGGCCTTCTGTAAAAACATGCCGTTATTTTAAGTGCTCCTCATCAGATGTGTTTCCGGCCCCCTCACATCTGAGTCACATCATCCGGACCTACTCTAGCTTATGAGCATCTTGGAAAACCCTGTGCCCGGAGCGGAGGAGAGGAGCTCAGGTGCAGCATGCCAGCGCGGACAGCGCGAGCCACCGTCTGAATGGTTCTGGATGCTCGAGTTCGACTGATTAAAGTTCAAGACCGTTCTACTTTAATAGCTTTATCACACTCCTGGTTACTGACCTGATTTAGGTCCTCAGTTTTTCTTTTCTACTTGTTGGAAGGTTTGGGGGAAGGACATTAGAAGGTTTGTTTTTTAATGTTGGCTGGGGGGCAAGGAAACAGGCCTCCTTCTTTGGAAGACAATGTGGCAATTGATATAAAAAGAAAAACCCTTAAACACATGCCTTGCCACTGACCCTGCAGTTTCACTTTTAGGGATTTTTTTCAGGCAAGTAATTAGGGGCATATAACGATTTACCTCGATGGTTGTTTGCTAGAAACCCTCTCTAGGTCCTCAATGCAGGATAAGTTCAAAGGGCTTAGGTAACCGGTTACATCACTGTCATTAAAAATGCTGTCCAGGGGGCGCCTGGGTGGCTCAGTGGGTTAAGCCTCTGCCTTCTGCTCAGGTCATGATCCTGGGGTCCTGGGATGGAGCCCCACATCGGGCTCTCTGCTCAGCAGGGTGCCTGCTTCCTTTCCTCTCTCTCTGCCTGCCTCTCTGCCTACTTGTGTTCTCTCTCTGTCAAATAAATAAATAAAAATCTTAAAAAAAAAAAATGCTGTCCAGGAAGTATTTATGGACATGAGGAGGAGTTTATGATAAGACACTCCCAGGAAGAGGCAGGTGAAATCCAGTGTAGTGCCGCATGGAGGAAAATGTTGATGTAAGCGGCTGCTAGGGGCTGCTTGTGGCCTGTCCTGTCCTGAGCCATCCCAGGAGGCTGAGGGAGGAGATAGGGAGGAGAAGGGAGGAGGGTGGCATTCTCCATGACAGACTCGGGGAGAACACTGAGGGACTATTACCGGGACAGAGGACCATGTGTGGGTAGACTTCTCAGCGAATCCCCCAAATCCTCAGCAGTGTTACTTGCCTGGAGGACTATGGGACATTTTGTAACGTCTCACAAAAACACCAAAAAGCCCCGGAGCTGACTCAGACATGGTGTCTGGGGCCCCAGGCCTCCTGTACCTGGGCCTGGCCCATCTGGCCCACCTTAGCCAGGTGGGTAAGCACACCTGGACACACGCCCAGCACGGGTGTGGGGACAGGTAGTGGCAGAGTTGCAGGGGTTACTGTGGGCTGGTGGGGTGTGGGGCACCTGAATTTCTTAACTTTTCCACAAATAACATGTTGCTTAAAAAGATGCTTCCCCGAAGGCTACTCAGCCACTTAGTTTCTTAATGACAATGCTGTGCGGAGCCCCGGGCCTTGGGCCTGGGTCACAGTGAGGCGCATGGAGCTTGCTGTCCCACAGCGGTCACACAGGGACCCCTGGACAATGCAGCTCACAGGGCACACGGCACAGAGAGATATCAGGGAGGAGTGGTCGACCCTAAAAAGCAAGGAGACCCTGACCCAGGCTACAACATGGATGACCTTGGAGGACGCTGCACCCAGTGAGAGACGCCACTCATGGAAGGACAAGAACCGTGTGATCCCACTTATCTGACGGGTCGAGAGGAGTGGAGCAGACAGGAAGTAGAATGGTGGCCGCCAGGGACTGGGGGGGGGGACCGGCTTTAGTGTTTCATGGGCAGAGTTTCAGTCTGGAAAATGAGAAAGTTCTAGAGATGGATGGAGGGATGGTTGCATGACAGTCTGAGTGCGCTTCATGCCTCTCGACCGTACGTATAGAAATGGTTAAGATGGTACATTTTTATGGTATGTGTATCTTAACACGATTTAGAAAAAAAAACAAAACGTACAATGCTGGAACCCAATAAATCCTCAGAAGGAGAAAAGGTCAGGGGAGCGTTTCTCCTGATTCTGCAGCCATGCTGGATAAATACACAAGTGGTTCATCTCATCTTTCTTCCCGCAGGTGGGAAGCAGAAAAGCTAAAACGTTTCCATTAGCATCCACGGCAATTCACATGGCGGAGGAGGCTCTATTACACATTTCGCCATTCCCGTGTCATTCATCTTCGCCTGAACGTGAGCAATTTCTGTTTTGAGAAATCTACTGTGTCGGGTAATGAGGCAGCAGTGGGCAGGGCAAGGGTGGGAGAAGACACCGCGACGGATGGGGGGGGACCTCCCAGACAAGCCAAAATGTAATCGGCGCGCCCCCTTCTCCACTCTCTCCCCATCCGTGTCTCTCGGAGGCCTCGCCCCCTTACACAACGTTATAATGGAACATGAGAATGACACCACGGTTTCAGAAAGGAAAAAAAAAAACCAACAAAAAACCTCTCAAAGGGTACGTCACCATCTGGAGAACAAGCGCTTCCTAGGAAGGACCCCATCCCCAGCCGGCCCCAAAGACAGACCTGGGCCTTCCCACTCTGTCCTGCCTCTGTTCTTCACCGTCTGGCATCCTGGGCCATCCTGCCTGCTAATCTCATCAACCGGATCGAGAGAAGCAGCCGAGGACACAAGAGGAGAGAATGCAAGAGGGACAATTACTGGGAAAGACTAATTTTTCAAAACAGAAAGCTTTTTCTGTACCCAGGAGGGAGAAAAGATAAAATTCGTCCTCATCAGGTTTTCAAAAAAACAAAGAAAAAAATCCACTCTCTTTGAAACAACACTTTGAAAATCAGCACTAGAAACAAACTTCAGGGGCTGAACTGGAAAGAATTGGTCTGGGCACCTCGGGGCCAAAGGCCTTCCACTCCAGACGTGAAATCCATAAGGAGGGAGGCGAGAACCCAAAGACGTATTCCTACCCTCTCTCCAAGGCAGGGCGACTGGCGATCCTAATCTGGGAAGAGAGACTGAAAGGCAACAGAAAGACACAGTTAAAACAACAGAATCAAGGGCGCTCAGAGCGCAAAAGTGTCTCTGTTTCACACAGCAGGAAAATGGAACAGCAAAATAGTCACTATTTTTCTAAGACCAGACACCTGGGGGTGGTGCTGAGTCCCGAGACCCAGGGCCCATCTCGGGATGCTGTCCTGTTCTTGTGCTCACTCCCTGTGCTTCTCAAAGACCGCTCTCACATTCTAGCTGCTATGCGGCCACTGTTTCACAAATGGCAGAAACGCTGGAAACAGGACATGGGGAGAGCTGGCCCAACGCGCTCAGGAGTTCCCGAACCCTGCGGCTCCTCCTCAACTTCTAGAGAGCAGTCGTCCTGGAAGAATGGGTTCACTTGAGAATGCTGAGCTCCCTCCCTGAAGCCAGTGGACTCCTTGGCAGCACGGGGCTGGGGGGGCGGTTAGCAGGACTCTCCCCACGGGTGTGACCACGGCCTCCTCTGCAGGGCACCAGGAAGCCCCACTCTGGGAGCGAAGGAAACAGAGCACAACCTCCTTCCTTCAGCCGACCAGCGGGGAACTGTCGGACTTGTAAGCTGCCTGTGCTGCAGACCAGTGCGGTTCCATGGAGGGAGACGGAGGAGTCACTGAGGGACAGGGGGGTTTAGGGAGCTTCCACAGGAGGATTCCCGGCCAGCATGACCTGAGCGAGGTCAAGAGTGGCCTGTGTCACAGCCACACCCGGTCTCCCTGATGACAGTGATCTCTCCTCCCAGTTCCTAAACCTTCTTCACGGACAGGGTTTTGACTGGAGAACTTGGTGAGGAAATCACAGGTCTCTAAAAGGCAAATGCGGACAGGGCTGCTTATAAATTTGGCTGCTGGTGTTCACCTTGATGGTTCTGCTCCCGCATGGCGTTCACAGAGTGCTTCTTGGCTGTGCTCTGGCTCAGGGCGCAGCCTGAGCCAGAGCACATCAAGACCAGAGCACATCAAGCCCCATGAATCTATAGCTGGAGCACGTGTGACCGAGCTTCCAACAGGCCCCTGCATCCAGGCCTCCCCCTAGCCACAGCTACTTGCCTGGCATGTGTTATTGAAATTCCAGATTCTACCCAAAAGCAGGCTGGGCTGAAACAGGAAATCGAGCTAAAACAATGACCTGGGCTTTCATGGTCATGGCTGACCCAAGGGCAGAGGTGTCCAAAGAGGGGCCAGGTCAGACACCTTTCCGGGGTAAAGAAACGGTAGAGATTTTCAAGTATTTTTCCTAATCCCTTTCACTATCATATTTAAAATATGCTTTGGAATGCATTAGTAGATTAGAGTGGTAATATGTGTTTAATCTAGGAGTATTTTAACATAGGCAGAGGAACAGTGATCTATACTCAAAATACTTTTTGCAAATAGGGTGTTTGGTCAAAGAAGGTGCAGCCGTTGCCTGGGATGCACCGCTGCTTCTTTACTCCAGCTCCTACATCCGTCAGTGGGTTTTGGGGCCATGCTGGAAGACACAAGACTCCTATATTCAGCTTCGTGCTGCCTCCTCCCACCCATCTGTCTACAACTGCTAGATAGCCAACACCTAGAACACAGGAAGCTACTGAGTTTCTGAGCAACCCACTTTACATGGTGGCAAGTGTGATGAACAGTGGTTCCTTCCAGACCACAAAATTCTGGCAGTGCCCATCATTCCTGCGGAAAATAGGCTTCTTAACCATAGCAAAATAACTTCTAAAGGAAAAACTCACGTGTATGCTGATTCGGTGAGAAAAAAAAGGTCACAATGAAAACAGATAAAGTCCTTTTGCAAAATAAAAGGACATGGGGCCTTTGTCCAGAGTTATTGGTAATGACTCAAAAAAGAGGAGAATCAGTACATTCCTATCTCTGAAGAAAATCAAAGGTATAACAGCTGAAAGCATGAAAGCCAGGGTCAATACCACCACTGAGCTGATTTTGACTAGGGTGGGACTCTTACTAGTAACGTCTAGGATACACCCTGAAGATGGCTTCCCCCTCCCTCTCCGTATATGTCTTAAAATCCACTAGAACACGGGTTTCACAGGAAATCTCTCATTAATCCATACAGCAGATGCATATCCTATCATTATGATAAAGAAAACCTTATTAGCTAAGTATTCCATTCAGATGTTCCCCACTGCGTGGGTAATGCCTGTTTCACATAGGAAGGAACTGAGGCTCAGGCAGCATGACTCACCGAGGACTTGGGGAAGAAGAGAGGAGACCATCCTAACAGACACAACTACTGCGAGCACATACACATTCCTGTCTAGTGCACCTGGGACAATAGGAAGGGTGTAGACAAAGGACAGCCTACACTCCCCCAGGGTGAAGCTTATCCAATCTCAGTAAGAAACATGAATATACAAACTCTTCGGCACCATCAAAGTAAAAATTCCATGAATCAACTTCTGGTTTCTGCTCCAGTGTGTAAAGAGCTTGGAAGTCATCACTCCACCCTAATCATAAGCAAAAAGCTGAACAAAAGGCCAAAAATGAACAACTCTTCTTAGCTGGCTCAGAGAAGCGAGATCAGAGAGCACCCTGCCACCCCAAAAACTGGAGACCAACAGCTGAATACAGAGAATCACAACTTACTGGAGAAACAAGCTCTGGGGAAACCCCGTCTGGGAAATGAAGCCTGAGCTGTAGGGGATGAACAGCTGGAGGTCAGTGTGGACGAGCCCGAGAGATAAAGACTCCAGGGGTATCAGCCACAGGTGGGGTCCCATACAACTGTGAGTTTTACCTCCAGAAGCTTCACTAGGTTTCTCATCGTGAATATTGGGATCCCTTCCAGCTTCCAGCAGGGGGAGAAGGCAAGGAATCATTTTGAAATATGCCAGAGCATTCTGTTTTTTGTTTTGTTTTGTTTTGTTTTTTTGACTTATTTGTTTGACAGAGAGAGACACAGTGAGAGAGGGAACACAAGCAGGGGGAGTGGGAGAAGAAGAAGCAGGCTTCCTGCTGAGCAGGAAGCCCGATGTGGGGCTCGATCCCAAGACCCTGGGATCATAACCTGAGCCAAAGGCAGATGTCCAACGACTGAGCCACCCAGGCGCCCCCCAGGGCATTCTGTTCTTAACAAGGCCTGCCCTCAAGGGAAACTATTCTACCACAGCTAACCTATTGGGAGTTTATCAGATCTTAACTAACCTGGGGAAAGGGCAATAGTCAACTCCAGCCTGCCCCTAGCCTTCTACATGGAGGAAGCATAATACTCTTTTCTTAATCACCTCTAGCCACCTAGTCCCACCTCTGTGGGAGAGAAACTGAGAAGCATTTGTGAAGGTGACAGCCCAGGGCACAGACCTATCATAGGAATATTGGTGTCCCCTCTCTCCTCTAGAAATTAACACCACATCACTAAAGCCCTATTTCCTGGAGTCCCTTTCACCCAGCATATCATACCCAGTGTTGAAGAAAATCTTAGGAGGCATAATAAAAAGCTAAAAAACATAGCTTGAAGAGAGACAAAGCAAGTCTCAGATATGGCAGGGATGTTGGAATTATTATACCAGGAATTTAAAACAACCATAGCAGTGTGTTAAAAGCTCTAATGGAAAAAGTAGACAGCATGGAAGAACAAATGAATAATGTAAACAGAGAGATGAAAATTGTCTTAAAAAATCTTAAAGAATTACTGGAGATCAAAAACACTGCAACAGAAACGAAGAATGGGTCTGATGGACCCATCAGTAAACTAGACACCGCTGACAGAAGAATCTTTGAGTCTGAGGACAAGTAGGCAGAAACTTCCAAATGGAAAAGCAAAGATTAAAAAAAAACCAAAAACCTGAAAAAAATCAGAACAGAGTATCCACGAAATGGTGGGCAAGAACCAAGAGTGTACACACACAGGTAATGGGAATACCAGAATGAGAAGAAAGAGAGACAGGAGTAAAAGAATTATTCGAAGTGATGATGACTGAGAATTTCCTCAGATTAATGTTAGACACGAAAACACAGCTCCGGGAATCTCACAGAACACCAAGCAGGATAAATAACAAAAGCAAACAAATAAACAAACAAACACAAAAACAAAAACTATACCTAGACACAGCACATTCAGACTGTAGAAAATTAATGATTTTTTAAAAACTCTTGAAAGAAGACAGGAGGGGGAGGGAATAGCTTTAGAGAAACAAAGATTAGAATTCTACCCAACTTCTCATAAACCATGCAAGCAAGAAGAGAGTGGAATGAGATATCTAAGTGCTGAGAGAGAGAAAAAAAATGCCAATCTAGAATTCTATACTCTGTGAAAATAATCTTCAAAAGTGAAGGAGAAATAAAGACTTTCCCAGACAACAAAAATTGAGGCAATATGTTGCCAGTAGACCTGCCTTCCAAGAACTATTAAAAGAAGCCCTCCAGAGAGAAGGAAGGGCTGATCTCCATAACGTAAGTAAGAACATAGGCAGAGAAGGAGTAAGTGATGGTGAAATGACAACTTTAGTTTTCCTACTCTTATTTAGTAGGGAACAGTTTGTTCAAAATAATAATAGCAACAATGTATTTGACTATGTATGCTTATATACATGTTTATATAACATACATTTCACATATATGTGAAATGAAGGACAGCAATGATACAAGGAACGAGAGGGAAGAATTCTTAATATTTTGTTATAAGATACACTAACTGTGAAAAGGGCTAGTGCTATTTGAAATTAGACTTGGATTCATTGTAAATAGATACTGCAAACTCTAGAGCAACCACTAAAACAAAGTGAAAAAATAGGAGAGAAAAATGGAATCATATAAAATGCTCAGTGAAAGCTACGGAAAGCAGAAGAATGTGTAGAAAACAAAAATAAGAACAGAACAAGGGCAAGTAATAGAAAAGAGTAATAAATATGATATATATCAAGACAGCTATATTAACAACCCTTTAAATGGCAACAGTCTAAATATACAATTAAAAGACAGTGATTGTCAGAACCGATCAAAAAACAAGACCCAACTGACTATATGTTATTTAAAAGAAATCTACTTCCAAAACAGAAAGCACTGAGCCCAGATGGGTTCTCTGGTGAAATCTACCAAACATTTAAGGAATAAACCATACTAATTCTCTATAATCTCCTTCAAAATATAGATGCAGAGGGAATACTTCCTAACTCATTCTATGAAGCCAGCATTACCCTAATAACAAAACCAGACAAGGCCATTACAAGAAAATAGCAAACCAATATCTCTTATGAATATAGAGAAATCAACAAAATATTAGCAAATTAAATCCAACAATGTACAAAAAGAATTATATACCATGACCTATCAAGTAGGATCTCACGTATGCAAGGCTGGTTCAACATGTGAAAATCAATTAATGTAATCCCCTTGACAAAATCCAACTCATTCATGATAAAAACTCTCCACAAACTAAGAACAGAAAGAAAACTTCTTCAGCTTGATAAAGAACATCTACAAAAAACCTAGAGCTAACTTCATACTTAATGGTGAGAAACTAGAAGCTTTCCTGCTGAGATCAGAAATATGGCACCAGTTTCCAACACCATACTAGAAGTCCCAGTTAATGCAATAACAATTAGACAAGGAAACAAAAAAGTATAATACAGATTAAGAAGGAAGATGTTTGCAAATGATTTGACTGTCTATATAGAAAACCTGAAAAGAATAAAAAACTCCTAGAGGTAATAAGTAATTACAACAAGGTTGCAGGATACAGGGATATTATACAAAAGTCAACGGTTTTCTTATATATGAACAACGAACAAAGGGAATTTGAAATTAAAAACACAATACCATTTACTTTAGCGCACCCCCCCAAATGTAAATACTTTGTTATATACCTAACAAAATAGGCACAAAACTTATATGAGTAAAACCCTAAAACCGATGATAAAAATATAAAGAACTTTAAATAAATGGAGAGATATTCCATGTTCACGGGTAGGAAGCCTCAATATTGTCAAGATGTCGTTCTTACCACCTTGATCATAAATTTGTCACAATCTACATCCCAGAAAGTTATTCTGTGGGTGTCAACAGATTCGAAAGTATATGAGAGGCAACAAACAAACAAACAAACTGCATAACCAACAAACACAACATTAAAGAGAAAGAACAAGGTAGGAGGCCTGATGTTAACTGAATTCAAGAATTACCATAAAGTAATCAAGACGAAGTGGTATTGGAAAAAGAACAGGGTAATACAGAAATGGAACAGAATAGAGAGTCCAGAAATTGACCCACATAAATAGAGTCACTGATCTTTGGCAAAGGAGCAAAGGCAGTACAATGAGGCAAAGAGAGTCTTTCCAACAAATGGTGCTGAAACAAGTGCACAACCACAGGCAAGCAATAAATCAATCAATCAGTCAATCAATCAATCAAGACACAAAACTTATACCCTTCTCAAAAAATTAACTCAAAATGGATCACAGACCTAAATATAAAACCAAATTATTATAAAGCGTATGAAACATAATATAGGAAAAAACCCTAGGTGATCTCTGGTATGGTGATGGCTTTTTAGATAAAACATCAGAGTCGTGATCCATGAAAGAACTGATAAAGCTAACCTTCATTAAAATGAAAATATCTGTGTTTTGGGAAAGGCACTGTCAAGTAAATGAGAAGACAAACCAAAGACTGAGAAAAAATATTTGCAAATGACATATCTGATGGAGGACTGTTATCCAAAATATACAAAGAGTGCTTAAAATTCAATAAGAAAATGAGCAATCCATTTAAAAAAATGGTTGAAAGACCTGAACAGATACCTCCGCAAAGAAGATAAACAGAGCGTAAATGAATATATTAAAGCACTCAGTATCATATATCACTAGGGAAATGCAAATTTAAACAGTGAGATTCTACTTCCCACCTGGCATAATAGCCCAAATTGAAAATACTGACAACACCAAATGCTTCCAAAGATGTGGAGCAACAGGAACTCTCCTTCACAGCTGGTGGGAATGCAAAATGGTACAGCCACTTTGGAAGACAGTTTGGTAGTTCCTCACGACACTGCACATAGTCTTGCTATATGACCCAGCAGTCTTAGTCCTCGGTATTTAGCCCACTGAACTGAAAACGTACATCTACACCAACACCTGCTGCACACAGCTCTTTACAGCAGTTCTATCCACAACTCCCAGAGCTTAGAAGCAACTGGGAAGTCCTTCAGTAGGTGAATGGATCACTTTGGTCCAGACAACAGAATACTAGTCAGTGGTAAGAACAAATACACCAACGAGCCACGAAAAGACATGGAAGAAGCTTTGTTACATATTACTACGTGAGACAAGCCGATCTGAAAAGGCAACATACTGTATGATTCTAAACATATGACATTCTGGAAAAGGCAAAACTATGGAGACGGGAAAAGGATCTGTGGTTGTCAGGGACTGTGGGGAGGGAGGGACTTAAGAGTCGGAACACGGAGGATGTTTAGGGCAGTGAAGCCATTCCATAGGTCACTGTAATGATGGATTCACATCCCCATACATTTGTTAAAACCCATCGAGTGTACACCACCAAGAGTGAATCCTAATGCGAACTATGGACTCCGGGTGACTGTGACGTGTCAATGCTGGTACCCTGATTGTAGCGATGGACCATCTGCTGGGATATGCTGACAGTGGGGCAGGTGCACCACATGTATAGGGCCAGGAGATATATGGGAATCTCTGTCTTTTATGCACAAGTTTGCTATGAACCTAAAACTGCTCTAAAAACTAGTCTTCTAAAAAAATTTGCGAACTGATATATTATCCTGTGTTTTCTATTTTATTCTATTTTTTTTTAAATTTCTTTCAACAAATTCTGGTCATCTCCTAGGAAGTTTATTTCACCAGCCACTAATGGGCTGGAAGGAAGCCCCCCCCCCAATTACTATAGGGCAGTGTCTCCAGCGGCCCTATGAAATCCATTCTCTATCCCGCAGGCTCCAGTGGCCACAGTCGGCTCATTCGGTTTCTGAGCAAGAGGACTTCCCAGCCACCAGCCACCAGCCCAGGGCGGGACAGGTCCCTGAGGACAGCTGCAGTACCTGGAGGGAGGGTCTCCATGCTCTGTGCTTTCTCATCCCCGTTGCTGTGATGAAGGTCTTTCTTTTTAATTGGGTCAATTTCATTCCAGTCCTCCTAAGGGGAACAAAGACACCATATGAGTTGATCAGTTTCTCAAGTGTATCTGCATTCACCAGTTCAATCAACAGTAAGTGGGAGGATGTCCGCCGGCCCTGGGGATGCAAATGATGAGGGAGAGAGAATTCCCGTCTCCAGGACCTGCGTCCCAGGACTTCTCAGACACTGGCGACGTGAGGGGACAACAGTATGGGAGTGGCCTTTTCTAAGGAAGGATTTCCACTTCCCTCTTCATTTTAATATTTGCACTGCCTAAGTGTGGGAAGGAAATACTCCGGAAATTCCCAGGGCTCTGTGGATCTGCGAAGGTAGGGAAGGGAGATGGGGAGAGTAGATTAAATAAAATAATTCAATAGTGGTTAAATTAAAGCCATTAAAATCGGGGTAGCTCTCCAGACATCTTAAGATGGTTTAAGGACACCCTAAGATGCAAATTCTCCCTCCAGGCCCCTTGGAGCCCTCCTCTGAGGTTGCTAAATGATTTAATTCCACTGAGTAACAGTGGAGGGAGGAGGAAGGACCAGCCAAGCTTTTCCTAGGGCTCACTCTAATAAGACTGCCAATAGAACAGAGCTGTAAATTAAGGGTTTAATGTGAAACCAGAATAAGATATAAGCTCTGGCAGAATTTATTCAGCTCATCTGCACAAACAATTTACTCTAATCCATCAACATTAAATCAAACTAAAAAACATCGCCATGACCACAGAGCTAAATATATTTCGCAACCACTTGGAATCTGATTTCGGCAAATCGAGTAAGAAAGGCTTCTGTATATAACCCAGATCAGAAACGTCCCATGGCTAGTCATTTTCCTACCCAGACTTCGGCGAGCCCAGCATTGTTGACTGGGCGTGCCCGCCCCCAGCAGAGGCTGCCAGCATGATCCGCAGCGTTAAGCCCTCCTCTGGGGGAGACCCGACCAGTTCCGAACAGGTCTGTCCAGCCAGCATTCCTCTGGGCCAGCACTGGCTGCGTGTTGTGCAAAAGCTGACCACTGGAGACATTTTGGCTCTTCAAAACGTAAAGGCCAAATCTGACTTTTTCCCCAAATGCAACTTGCTCTGCCAATCATCTGCAGTTTTACTCAAATGGTATACAGTAATCAAAGAGAAACCATGCCTAAGCTTCCTCCCTCTTGAAGCCAGCTTTCCCTTCAGCGGCTTCTTTGGGGATACAGCTGGCTCGATCACCATGGAAATGATGGGTGGGGCACCCAGGAGGATGACCCCACTGCAGAAAGAGGGGGCTGGTGAGGAACCCTCATGCCTTGGCAGTCCTAGCCCCACCCAGCCATCACAAGGCCTTTGTCCTTCAGGTGACCCAAGTGCTGGGACTTTTGAAGATTTTACCCTGCATTTTAACAAAGGTATTAAAATGCATCTGTGTCCCAATTCAAGTATTCTTTTGCTTCAAAATTGTTTTTCAAAGGTATTCATAAATTGGCTTTTGAGATTATGTGGTTAAAAATAAACTTTCGGTTTACTATCGGCAATGATCTCGCAGCAAGCCTGGCAAAGGCATAGGAGGGAGAGAATCTAACCTACAACCTTGACAATATATGGAAACATGCGGATACAAATTCAGTAAGTAGTGAAGTAACCAGAGTCACGCTGTGCAGACTTTTAATTAAGCATTATTAATTCCTACTTTGCATCTTGCTTATAGCATTCTGTGGCTAATAACTTCTTCCCCCCACGGGCATTACACTGGCTAATGGATCAAACCATTTAACCTTGTACTTGAACAAAATCGAAAGTGAAAGTTGCTTATGGGGCCAGTGCCTTACTTTCCACGTGTGAGAACCAAGGCATCGGCTATATGGTCGGCAGAATCGACACTGGGGCAGGTCAGCCATCCGCGCTTCGGTGGAAAATAAACGCTTCCTTCTTCCCACAGGCGGGACTGACTAGTCCACATGCAACACTCCTTAACCTCCCCTCCCGCTGCCAATCCAGCACCCCCAACACAAAACCAAAGCGGGAGCCCGGAACGTGCTATGTGGCTACGTCCGAGCGGGTGAAATGATGCTAAGCCCCACTGATAGATCCCTACAGCGCATCACGTGCTCCTGTCCCTGCCACGGCCACCCGGCTGCTTACAAGTCCTGTTTCACGAGGGGCATGTGGAGGTCGGCGAGCCTACGCAGCCTGCCCATGTCGGTCACACAGAGAGCGAGAAGCTAAAGGTGGCTTCTTCCCAGTCAGGACTCCGATTAAACCAAGTGACGAAAGCCTGAGTCTCACAATATCACACGACTCCAAGGATACGTTTCTAGGAGGTCTTCCTCAAAGGACTCCTGAGTCACGAAGCGAGAATGACGATGGTAAGTACCTGCTCCTAGAGGAGAGTGAGGAGCTGGAGGGAGAAAAGGACCCACCAAGGCTGCTAACACTCAGAGCGCTTGGGAGGCGCCGAGCCCTATTCTAGACACTGCACACACCCTGATCTTCTGCACGGTGCTCTGGATAGCCCCATTTCACAGATGAGGAGGTTGAGGCACTGAGAGCTTACGTAGCACAAAGGACACAACAAGGCTAGACTCGAACCCAGGGGATTTAGTATTGGTTCTGCGGTCTCTATCATTCTACTCTACTACCTTTAGATAAAACATCTTCCCCCCATACCAAGCAGATAGACACAAGTAAAGCAAAACAATGTATTAACCATGCATCTCAGCATATGTCTGATCATTGCAAATGCCTGATCGTTCAGAATCACTGACTGGATTCACTGCCTGAGACAGCGGCTGTCTGGGTAGGACCTGCCACCTGTCAACAGCTCACCCTTCCAGACACTTGTCATGTTCCACTCTTTTCCCGTAGCCCTGACCCATGGTCTTTGCTGGATGGAAGAAAGTCTCCAGAGACACGGTGGGGACCGGGCGGCTTCACCTTGGCCGATCGTGCCTGATGGGGTGCAGACAAGCATCCAATGATGATGGCACGGGGTCACACACCCTGAAGACCGCGGGTCAGGGCATGCTGGCGGGAGTGTCGAGAAGGCTCTGAGAATCCTGTGTGCCAGAAGCGACACCCTGGCAGAGACCCGAGGGGGTCAAGAATTGACCTGGTGAGATGAAGTGATGGGGGTGGGGAGAGGAAGGTCGGGACGGAGGAAACAGCACAGAAGATAGAATACAGACATGGACGAGGCAAGATACCGAGACTTGAGACTTGGGTTCCAGAAACATCGCTTTGGCTGTAGTGTAGGGAGCACACGGAGGGGATAGAAGAGAGGAGAGGAGGTCGGCACAGCCATGGGGTGGGGACTGGAAGGGGAGAGCGAGAAGGAAGGAAGGAATCAGAGCTGCAGGTTTCCTACCTGCATGTTTGGACAGGAGGGGCACTCCCGCTAAGGAACACAAACCAGTGGTGTGGGCGGGATAAGGAGCGGTGCCGGGAAAGAGGGACGAGTCTGTTTGGGAAATTTGGGGGTTCCTGCAAGATACCAAGAGGAGGTAGCTGGCAAACACGGGAAGCAAACACATGGTTGCAGCTTTGGAAAAGCAGGAGACCATGGAAGCTGCTGGTGAGTGTGTGAGAACATCCGGGGAGGGGGTGAGCCAAGTGAGAATGGGGTCCTGGACCGGGGGGCGGGGGATGCCAACACCTTAAGGGCAGGCAGGACACGCGGCGTGTTGGGGAAGAGCCGGGACCTGGGAGCTGAAGCTTCGGGTCTAGCCACGGGGGTCCGAGGAAGCCATCAGGCTCTGTCCAGTGGGCCACCAGGCTGAAGGTCGCACAGTTCCTGCTTGCCCTAAGCATTCCTGGGGACCAGATGGAGCCAGCACTTTCTTATACATTCTACCTATCACATATACGTTTGGTGTCCGAAAGCACTTGAGGTCCCTGGAGGGCGGGAGGGCACCGAGGGTGGTGCTGCTCCTGTGGTTTCCTAACAGAGCTGGGAAAAAAGTCCCCCCGCTGCTCGCTCAGACGGATCGGCCCGGCCTCGCCCACTCTGCAGAGGAAGCATTTCCTTACAGCAACTCCCCACCACACAGCCACATACACTGGAGGACTTATTTACACGCGCGGAGGCTCGCTTCACAAGGGAACGCGCGGGACGAAAACTCGGAGAAGCCTCTCATGCCCAGGACCTGCCGACAGCCAGGACATGCCACCAACTGATCCATCTGTCTGCTCCCCGGTAAGAGCAAATGACGCGGTGGCAGACAAGGTCCTCTTCCCAGTGGTGCGGGTAAACTGCTGAGATGAGAGAAGCAATGATGTGAGGGACACCGGGTCAGGAGTTGCAGGGAATCCAGAGCCCGCGATCTGGTCACCCTGCTCTGACTGCCCAGGCTGCGGCCCATCTCTGCACTGTCCCCTCCCACCCCCGCGGGGGGCTGTGACACCGCATGCACAGTGACTTACAGACAGCCCGTGCTGCTGACCAGCGTGGGCAAGGGTGGGCTCAGTGGTTCTGGCCCCACACCGGGCTCTGGCCAGGACGTCTGAGCAGAGGTCGGCCAACCCCATCAGCCACCGCAGAGCGGAGGAAGCCGCTGCCCCCGCCCGACTTTGCCATTTCGAGCACACCGGTGGGGTGGGGGGATGACCTGGAGGGCCTCACCTGAGGCATGAGACCGTCTGGGCCCTCTTAGTGGGGGTGTGAGCCAGAGCGAGCACAAACCCAATTTCCTGTCCTCCTACTTACTGACCGACCTGCGCTCGCAGCCTCGTACTACTCGTACTTGAACTCGGTGAGTTCTCGTAGAGCCTGCAGAAGCTCGAGATGGGCACTTTGACCGCACTGTTCGTACAAACGTGTGTGATGGAGCGGTCTATTATCACCTGGAGCACAGATGAAATTAAATCAGGCCGGGAGACGGATCGGATGGAAGGGAAGGGCTGAGCGACGTCTGTTGACCTACCGCAATTAGAGAGCACGACGGCCAAAATCATCCTTTTCCCAAGAAGATAAAAGAACGAGTTTTAATAAAACAGTGTTCCTTTCAGAAACAGTAGATCCAATAGGTTGGCTGACTGAGTAGTTACGAAAATTAATTAAGTGTAAATACAGCTTTAGTTGTTAAAAGATGGTTCTCCCACCATATTCCCAGTCTGATGGATCTGTGTTTCAAAACAAGAGATGAATACCAAGTGGGCTCGGCTTTTGCCAGAGACAGGTGTCAGTGTGCGGAGGCGGGTGAGGAGGCAGAAAGGCCTGAGCAGGGGGAGCACAGAGGGTCAGCCTTTCACCTGCGAACAGACTGCCATGAGCGTGTTCAGGGCGCTGTTTCATCCCTGTTTCTTGTCCCAGATGAGAAAAGCGACCCAGAAGGGCTAAGTGACTTATCGTGTTATCAACCACTGCAAAACAAGTTCCCTCCAAACTGGGAGGCTCGAAACAAGGAACATTTATTATTTCCCAGCACGTCTGAGAGTCAGGAATCCGGGTGGGTCTGGCGTATGGTCCCTCGGGAGGCTGCCGTTAAAAGATGTCAGCCGAGGCCGCCACTGTCTTAGGGTCTGAATGGGCTGAGGGGCTGTTCCCAAGATCGTTCACTCACACAGCTGCTCGTTAGTGGAGTGCCTTACCACGGAGTCACACGTGGGGCTGCTTGAGTGCCCGCACAACATGGCAGCTGGCCTCCCCCAGAGGAAGAGATCTGACAAGACAGGAAGGCTGGGGGAGACAGACAGAGGGAGAGAGGCAGACAGCAGGCCTCCTTTCATAGCTTGGTCCTGGAAACCAGATGCCATCACATTCTGCTGATTAGGAGTGCCTCACTACGTCCAGCCCACAGTCAAGGGGAGAGGAATGAGATCCCGCATTTTGAGGAAAAGACTGCCACACAATCGGTGAGCCCGTTCTAAAACCACCACGTGTGTCAGTGTCTAAGACTGGGAGTGGCAGAGATGAGGCAGGAATATTCCACGGGGAGACAGGACACTGCTGGGACCCAGTCAGTCAGTTACCCACACATGGGAGCCATGAGGGGACGGGGGTCCAAGAGATGAGTCACGGCAGGGTCAGGTCAGCCCAGTAAAAAAACGTTACTTTATCTCACATTGACCTCTTGTCTACGGGCCAATATAAAGACTAACACCACTTGTAGTAACACGTTTGAATCATGAACCACGGTTGAAGCAAACACGCTTACACACGTAAAACAGATGATGAAGGTCGGGGTATACTGTGGACTCAGCAGAGGCTGTCTCCATAAATTTTAAACGGCTAACATTGTATTTGTTAACAGAGATTAAAAATATCACGGTGGAAGGAAAAAAGAAAATAAATAGGTTTTTAATCTCCCGTTACTGAAATATATTTTGTCACTGTTAAATTATTTCAGCCGACTAGACCATATGCTCAGAGGCAGATGAAGTAACCAAAAATACCATCTGAATGACTACTTGATGTTTTCCTCATCAACTGTCTACTTCCCACTGTTACTTAATGACTGTTTAGCAATCATGACCACCACAACCCAGCCGTACAGGAATATTCGAGTTCGGTGAGGGGAGGCGGGAAGCCAGGCTGCCAGATCTGTTAAAAAGATGTGATCATTTATATTTCCACAGCCCACTAAATTGTTTACTTGAAAGCAAATTGTTTAAAGAGCAGACTTCGTTTCCTGCTAAAGACCAAGACCTCCCAAATCCAGCACTCACATGATGAACTGAGCCACAGAGACAGGACTATTTACGGTTTCTAATTCTTCAGGGTGGGTATCCCACCAGATCAGCACAGAGGAATAATTCCTAGGTCTTCTTATGAGAGGACGAAAAAACCTGCTGATATAAGGTGTCACTGATGAAATTTTATGTTCCGGACAGGGTGTGTGACCCATTAAGAAAATGATAAATTGGGGCGCCTGGGTGGCTCAGTGGGTTAAGCCTCTGCCTTCGGCTCAGGTCATGATCCCGGGGTCCTGGGATTGAGCCCCACATCGGGCTCTCTGCTCAGCGGGGAGCCTGCTTCCCTCTCTCTCTCTCTCTCTGTGCCTGCCTCTCTGCCTACTTGTGATCTCTGTCAAATAAATAAAATAAAAATCTTAAAAAAAAAAAAGAAAATGATAAATTAACTTCAATTCACTGGGAAACAGTACGCTCAGGGGAAGCCTCCTTAGCGAGGCTAGGAGTCAGGTCACTGTGAACCATGACCAAACTTTGGTTAAAACCAGAAGCCTCTACCCTACAAACACTGACATCAATGCATTTATAAAAGAGACGGTTTCTAGAACGTATATCAACTATGCTTAATAACTTCTTTTTAAATCAAAGCAATGAGACATGAAAATAGATAGGGGGACAAAAGATTTCTACTTCTAAGTAAGAGTTCCCACTGAAAACTTAAGAGGAAGAGTATTCTCTTCCTTCCTAATCGTCATCAGAACAGGAAGGGGACATAATATACTGCAGAGACCAGAACCATGCTGGCTCAGTCACTCAACCACTTCTGAACATGCATTTTGTACACAGGAACCAATGAGAATCCCTGACGCCGTATTTCATCACTTGGGGAAAGCAAGTCAAACAAGCTGGATGAGGAGGAAAAGCTCAGGGGGACCTTCCAAAGGCAGCCTCCTGACAGTTTCCATAATCTTTATTCAGGTTAAGTATCAAAAGATAGGAAGCGGGCGCCTGGGTGGCTCAGTGGGTTAAGTGTCTGCCTTCGGCTCAGGTCATGATCTCAGGGTCCTGGGATGGAGCCCCTTGTCGGACTCCCTGCTTGGAGGGAAGTCCGCTTCTCCCTCTCCCACTCCCCCTGCTTGTGTTCCCTCTCTCGCTGTGTGTCTCCCTCTGTCAAATAATAAATAAAATCTTAAAAAAAAAAAAAAAAAGGCAGAAAGGCCAAGTCTCCAGGCTTTCTCCAAGGCTGGTCCCTGCCCCGGCGTGGGGATGAGAGCCAGCGCGAGCATCTTCCAGAAGCTCCCCAGGCAGCTCTAATGCACAGTCAGGGTGGAGAACCATTAGCTTCACGGAGGTACTTGCAAGTTCCCCCACTCATTTCTCTAGCCGAGTTCACGAAACTCAGTGCAGCTAAAATGTAAGGGGCAAATTTCTACTGCGGGTTCAAGTCACAGGCTGCTTCATACATAATCACTGGCTCACAAATAAAGAAATACATTATGATAAAGGTCACTGCTTTGTTTATAGTCCAGTGGAGTCTCAGAGAAACGTGGGCGGAGGAGGAATACCGCGGGGCTACCCGTTATTTAGGAGCTATGACGATCAACTGGACTGAAGTCATGAGCTCTTCAACTGGTTTTTTAGCTTCTCTAACGTGCAGAGGGCCGGGGGCCCCAGACTGAACACTCACTCCATACACAGCCAGTCAACTGCCTTCACTTAGTCAAAATCTTCCATTGGAAGCCCCGTGGCCACGTGCAGATGAAATGTCCATCGGTGACTCCGCCCACTCAATCCAGAAACTCTGGAGCCTGAGATGCGACGAGGAAAGGTTTGGGATGGGTCATGGGCAGGGCAAATGGACCCTGGTCTCTATCACCTTGAGCAGTTCAGGGCCTCCGGTTTCCAATATGCAACATAGAAATCTGGGGGCACCTGAGTGGCTCAGTGGCTTAAGCGTCTGCCTTCGGCTCAGGTCATGGTCTCAGGGTCGTGGGATCGAGCCCCGAATTGGGCTCTCTGCTCAGCAGGGAGCCTGCTTCCCCCCACCCCCACCGCCCCCCGCCTGCGTCGTTGCTTACTTGTGATCTCTGTCAAATAAATAAAATCTTAAAAAATAAATAAATAAATAAAAAGAAATGTAAAGACCCCTCCATCACACCCCACAAGATGTAACAGGGCTCCAGTGGACTGTAAGGCATTAAACAAGTTAGACGCCAAGTCCCATCACTGAGAACATCACTTGCCTTCTTCCAATCGGAGGGACCTGCCTTTACCCCTCTCTCTCCTCTTTCTCCTTCATTACTCAGGCTACTGAACATCCTCCTTCCTCCCAGTCATTAGCTCGTTCACTGACTTGCTAACATGTAGACACGTTACTTCTGTGATTTTCCTTCCCTAAATCCCAAACCTCAGTCTCATCATGAGGAAAACACTAGATAAACCCCAAATGCGGGATTTTTTTTTTTTTTTTTTTTTTTTTTTTTTTTTACCAAATCCTTGACCAGGACTCTTCAAAACCACCAAGGTCATCAAAAACAAGAAAGGCTGAGGACCGTCATGACCCAGGGAAGCCAAAAAAAGATTGGACAAACCAATGTAACATTGGATCTGGACAGGTACTGGAAAAGAGAAAGAACATTAGGGAAAAACTCAAGAAATCTGAATAATGTAGGGACTTCAGTTTATAATAATGGATCGGTATTGGTTCTTTAATTATAACGCATGTACCATACTAATCTGAGACAGTCCCCACAGGGGAAACTGGGTACAGGGTACATGACAATCCCCGCACTTGTGTTCCCGGTTTTTCTGCAAATCTGAAACTCTTCTAAAAAACAGTTTTTAAAAAAACGCTTAAACTAAATGCGTGCATAGATCTTATTTACATAAGAGGAAAATAATTACATTAAACACTGCTGGTTCAACATCTGTCAACTATGTATTTCGAGGGTGTCTGTCAATTTTTAATAGCAATTTTAACTCCACTCCCTCCCCCTGCAGGGAGCTAAGGTGTGAATCTCTTGATAAATGCTGATTTTAAAGCCAATTTTTGCAATGAGACACAGAGCCCAGGAGCAATCTATTTCACACCACAATTCTCTTTTCAAGAGCAATCAATCCACCCTACACTCCCATGCTCACAGTAGATGACCAAAGCAGTAGGTGGCTCAGAGCAGGGGGGGGAGCCCCAAGGCAGACTATTAACATGCAGCTTTTCCTCATTCCTGCTTCTAAGTAAGAGTTTATGAAGCCAGACGGCTCCCGGGCCAGGTCATAAACATTCCCAAACGCAGGAGCCGCAGGCCTCTTAATACGGAGGCAGGGGCTGGCAGGATTAGAGCCCACAAGTTAGCTGAGCACCTGCTATTTTAAGGAGCTGTTTATGGCCTCATTTTTTATCATTTGATCTGATTCCACCTCTTTCTTCCTGTAAACAGAGAAACTGCTTCTCCTATTGGGTGGGCGACACGAGGGGTTCTCAGACAAAGCCCCTTCTTCATGGCTGCTCTCTTTCTTGTTCTGGAATTTTCAACATTAACTGAAGCAGGTTGTCTTACTTTAGAGAAATGATGAATTGCAGCAACTTGACAAGAAAATGTCTTTTTTAACAAAAAGAAAATGTATTTTAGAAAATTACTGGGATGCTTGGGTGGCTCAGTCAGTTAAGCATCTGACTCTTGATTTTGGCTCAGGTCATGATCAGGGTCGTGGGATTGAGCCCAGCATCCGGGTCTGTACCCCCAGGGAGTCTGCTTGAGATTCTCTCTCTCCCTCTCCCTCTCCCTCCTCCCCACCCCCAGTCACGTGCACACGCTCTAAATAAAATCTGAAAAATAAAAGAAAATTACGTTCCCCGTGACTTTTGCAAAGTCCAGCTGTATATTAAAGTTAGGAAATCCTGATTCCCTGTAGATGAGAAAAAAGTGGGAACAGAAAGGTTAAGGAGGCAGGTGGCATGGCATGGTGTGGAGCAGCCGGCAGGGACAGAGAGGTGGCATCCCAGTCAGCCTTGTCCGGCCGAGATCCCCCCCTCGCTGCTATGTCCCACACCCCCGCTGCTGCCCCGCCTTTCCCCACCGCAGTGGCCACCAGGCTTCCTCCAAGCTCGGAAGCACCCTGACCTGGGTGTCGATAACCCTGGCAGACTTGCTTGCCCACTCTGCCTCAGCTACCGGGTGTATCATATCTCGCAGAACTGCGCCCCAATGCTCCCCTGTCATAAGCAGGTGCCGCCCCCTGGCCCATTTGCTGAACCATTTACGACTGGTTCCTTCCTTGCTCAGCTCTGTAACCACCAGAGTCAGAACTCTCTTAGGGGAAGTTCCTCCATGGACATCAGATCCATTTTGAAGAGCATCTCCAGGAGAAAAGTGAGTCCTAGAATGATATGCTAAGGGCTCCAAGGGGGGCTGGGATTAGAAAGCAAATGGAGAACTTGAAACTATGTTTCCTGCCTCCCCCTTATGGAATCACAGGTCATCAGAGTCAGAAATCGCCGGTAGCCCAGGTCAGGGACAGCTGGCCAGGTGTGAGCGGGAGGGATTCTCTCCTATTAAAGCCTCACCCACACCAAGCACGGCGGGCTGGTCTTCTCTCGCTGACTCCTCCTGACTGCCCAGCGAGCGGGACACAGCCATTCTGCCCCCAGCCCCGGGTTCCCCTTACAGTACATTCCCCGTGCCCCTCGACGGAAATTCTCTCAGTCCAAGCACAACTGAGGTTTCCATTCCCTTTTCTTTGGAGCCAATTAAATTCAGAGAGATCTGGATGTTGGAAAAAGGAAAGCAGGGGAGACGTGAGGGGAGAGGAGGCGGCTTCCCCCAAGCTGCCCTGGGAAAGACGGCACGGGGAGCCAAGCCCTGCACACCGCCACGACCAATGCCAAGGCTGGGCAACCTGAACACTTGGAAAACATATCATGATTCATGTCAAGAATAGTAGGTAGATGACGATGACCCATGTGGGTCTTTTTAGAAAATCAGTGCGTGTGGCTAGAGGACCAGAGACATCATGTGTGAGGCACAGCTCGGAAGACGCACGTCACGGGCAGCGAAGGCAAAGGAGCCCAAGAGCATCTCAGTGAGACAGCGGGAAGGAGTCTTCGGAAGTTTCTAACAAATGAGTAACAGCAAGTGGGAACGATGCAGCATTTACCTAGGTGAATTTAAAATTCACTGTTCTCATTAACATTCCCTTCACCTGGGGTTCGATGCCTCTCTGCCTGCTCAATGAACACCCCCAAAACCCTAGAACGCTTGCCCGAAATCTGCTTTTCTCATCAGGCTCTCAGTTTGTTAATCCCAAGTTTTTCTTTAATAAAGCATTTGTGCAAACAGAACACCACCGCCCATCATTAGCCCATTTGATAGACAAGCAAATACAGGGGGAAAGGTAGTTGATGCGAGACCCCTCCAGCCTGCCCTCAAACAGTGTTTCTTCCTGGAGCTCCAGGCTCTTTTCTTAGGACGTTATTTCCATCAGCTCAGGTCACAGAAGCCACGCGGAGCATTTGCACCCATCCCCTGGTGGGAGGGGTTCCGCAGCAATACTCTGCCACCAAGGACAGGGAAAGCCCAGCCCAGCTGGGCACCATCTGCTGGCACGTTCCATGGGGGCTGGTTGCCTCCGGAGCCTCCCTCCCTCCTGTGTTTTGTCCTGGGACACGAAGGACAGCTCTGGTCAGGGACAAGCTGTTTGATCCCTCGACCCCTGTCACATTTATTTACACGTCCATTCTCTGCCTCCAACAGCTGGGACATTTTCCACACTATTCCAGTATGTGGTATTACAACACGGGCTGCAGATGTCCCACTCTCTCTTCTTTTTTTTTTTTAAAGATTTTATTTATTTGACAGAGAGAGAGAGATCACAGGTAGGCAGAGAGGCAGGCGGGGGGTGGGGGAAGCAGGCTCCCCTCGGAGCAGAGATCCCGATGCGGGGCTCGATCCCAGGACCCTGAGATCATGACCTGAGCCGAAGGCAGAGGCTTAACCCACTGAGCCATCCAGGTGCCCATGTCCCACTCTCTTCTTAAAGAGCAAAAGGAGAGACTGTAAATTAGTCCAACCTGACTGGGAAGCAACTGGACACCACACATCAAGAACCAGTAAGACACTTATAACCTTTAAGCTGAGAAATCGCATTTCTGTGAGTGTATCCTAATGAACTCACTCAGAATAAGGAACAAATCTTAGGCACAAATGTTGCAGCATTGTGTCTAAGAAAAAAAAAAAAAAGAACGTATTCACCAATAAGAGATTGGTTAAATTATGTTATAGCCCTTCAAAAGAATATTATGGAACCATTAAAAATTATAATTATAAGGATCACACAGCCATATGCAAATCCTTATAATATGTTAAATGAAAAAGCAGGAAACAAAATTTTATGTACACAATGAAACAACTATATGAAACAATGTAGCCATATGGATTAGCCTGGAATGAAACGCACTAAAATAAAAATGGTTGTGGCAGAGTGAAGAATAATGAGTTTTGTCTCTACTTCTCAAACTTTCTGTCATGTTTTTCAATTACCTTCATGAATAATAAATTTAAACACAGACACGTTGAGGTTGGAACCTCAAACCTATGCACTGTTTTACATCACAAAAGGCACTGTGGCGGCTGGCTGTTATCTGGCCAGAGGGTAAGGATGCCACCCAAAGTGCCTGGGGAAACCTGCGGGGACACATGAGCTGTTCCTAGAAATGGGTGTGACCTGGCCTCTGTTTTCAAGGCCTGAGGTCAACACACTATCCTAGAAGCCCGGGAGGTCATCCCTCCCCCCAGGAACGGGAAGAGTCCCTGCTCTTCTGTTGAGGGGGGGGCCTTGGGGGTGGGAGGGGAGTTGGCACTGCCAGGCCTATGGAGGGGCCCACCTCCTCTGCACGTATCTCTTTCCCTATTGAGTGTTCCTTCCAGAAACTGGTCAACAGAACGTTGTGTGCTTCTGGCCACTACTGGCACTGACCTTTTGAATAAGGGGCACGCTGGGCCCTAAAGCGCAGTTCAGAGGCAAGTTCATGCACAGGGATAAATCAAAGCACGGCTCTTCCCCCCGGCTGCCCGTCCATGGCCCGCCTGCCCGTTCCTCCAGTGCAGAACTCAGAGGGGATGGGAATGACAATGGCAGTGATGCCACCTCCACGGGGCAGACATTTACGGAGAGCTTCCTGAGCGCCAGGAGCGCTAGGGTCGCTACACGGACACTCTTTCTATCATTCTTCTCGACTTCTGGAGAGGTAGTATAAATGCCCCCATTCAAAGACGGGAAAATTGAGAACCAGAGAATTGAGCGCCTGTGGCAAACAGGCAGCACATCTGGGGTCACACCCCAGTCTGACCAGCCCAGGCTCCCTGCTCCATCCACACACCAGGCCAGGTCTGGGATGGCCTGGCTGACTCGGTGCCCACCTAGGTAGTTAGAATCGAACTAACTCCAGTTCATCTAGGTAAAGTGTCTGGCTCACAGTTTGTGAGACAGGAACTGGGGAATGCCCATCCTTCCTCTTATCTTCTCTCATTAAATTTCAGAAAATTACAATCTTACATTAATATTCCGTTTCAAAGGCTGCTTTCCTACTCACACGCTTTATCTCATTTAATCATAATGGGAAAGTTGGGGAGAAGGTCATCCACAGGAGGCTCAGGCTTTGCAGGCAAATTCAGATTCCTGCTCTGGAGCTCACAGCAACAGGAGTCGTGTTTTCCACCCATGGCGATGTTGCAAGAATTAAGTGAGATAACGTGCATGATGACGATATCGGCAGGGCCGGACACACAGTAGGTTCTCAATAAAAACGAGGCCCAAGAAATCACTGAGTTACCCACGACCCAATTGCTACTGACAACCTGTCACGAGCCTTCTGTGACTGCAGACCTACTGCAGACCTGCAGAGTCCTTGAGAATCAGGAATGGCCACCAAGCTGTGCCGACTACACAGAACTCGTTCCAAGTGGTGCTTGTAGATCACCTCTACTGCACACTGAGGTCTGAGAAATTAACACTCTTTTATTTTTATTTTTTTTAAGATTTTATTTATTTATTTGACAGAGAGAGATTACAAGTAGGCAGAGAGGCAGGCAGAGAGAGATGGGGGAGAAGCAGGCCCCCTGCTGAGCAGAAAGCCCGATGAAGGAGATCATCCCAGGACCCTCAGATCATGACCTGAGCTGAAGGCAGAGGCTTAACCCACTGAGCCACCCAGGAACTTGTAACACTCTCTTTTGACATGGCTTCTTCTTTTTTTTTTTTAATGCTGCATTCCAAAGAGCCTTTTGACCTGTTAATTTACCCTCTGGAGGCCAAAGATTCATGTGCCCATTGTCTTCGAAACAAGAAAGAACTAGATGCAAATCCAGGTTCTAGAACTTTGTAAAATGGCCCATCTCTCTAATTCCTGGTAGCATTATCCAGAATGCTAGCCTCCAAGAGGATCAGAGCAGGTGTACCTAAACACAGCAGATGCTCAGACACAGGAGCCTCACTGCAACACCTTGAGGATGTGGTGGACCAGATGTACTGACACCAGCCGTGCCGGAAAGAATGCGCTAGGAAGTTGGCTGGTTTCTGTGGCTGTGACAAACAGCAAAGTCCATCTGAGTCAAAATCAAGCAGGACATGCAAATTCACTTTTATTCCTGTGTACACAAGTTAATGCAATAGTACTAGAACCCTGAGGCTTACCAGCAAAACCAATGAACTGGGAATGCTGGGAATTTTTTAACTTTTTTTTTTTTTTTTTTTAAATTTATTTGACACAGAGAGAGAGAGAGAGAGAGAGAGAGAGAGATCACAAGTAGGCAGAGAGGCAGGCAGAGAGAGGAGGAAGCAGGCTCATTGCTGAGCAGAGAGCCTGATGCGGGGCTTGATCCCAAGACCCTGAGATCATGACCTGAGCCGAAGGCAGAGGCTTAACCCACTGAGCCACCCAGGCGCCCCAAATTTTTAACTTTTTAAGTGATTTTGCTAGTGGGTCTGTCTTACCAAAGGTTTCTACCTCATCTTCTTCCAAAATGGATTGGGTAGCTTAAAACAAAAGACCTAACGAGCAACACAAAGGAGCTGGGACACAGACACTGAGGAAATGGGGAAGCGAGATGCTGAGGTCGACTTGAATTTCAACTCTGAGCTTCCCAGGGACAGAAGTAAAAGGAGTAACAGGAACGAACACTAGGGTGTAATGAGCATCAGTCGCCAGCTAGGAAAAATGGATACAAGTAACCTATCAAAGGCAAAACGCCAGGTGATCGAGTCAGTGTCTCCATTCAGCCCAGATCCAAAGGCTACCCGTGGAAGCTGGAGGAGAAGGGCCCTCCCCTCCTGGCTGCTGGTGTGGCCCTGTGACCCCCTCTGGCCAATCGGATGCCACAACCACAAGGCAAGGGGTGGGGCTTGTAAGTGCAGGTGCCTGTACTTGTCCTCTCAGGACACAGCCCCCGGGGCCACCAGGCTGCAAAGAAGCTGACCGAGGTTCCCGGCACTTAAACCTGGCCATTTGGATGCGGAGACACCCCAGGCCACAGCCAGCAGCGCTGTGGGACACGTGAGTGAGGCCATCCTGCACCAGCCAGCCAAGCCCTCACTTGGCTGCAGGGACACACGTGAGCCCGGGACCTGGAGACACTGGCTGCAGCATTGTCCCACAGGGTCATCGGGAGTCATAAATCATTCCTGTTTAGGCCACTACGCCTCAGCAACAGATAACAGACAAGGATGTGGAATGAAATAATACAGGAAATCCTCAATGACAGCTGACAGAAAACAGGAAGCGATTTTCCATGGCTGCTGCCCATAAAACTGTGGAAGCACATGGAAGGGCCATTCAGTTACAGGATTCTAGACAGAGCAAAGCCACTGCCGTCCACACCGTCAGGGCTAACAGCCCCCACTTGAAATATCATACATGCCCTTCAGTCAGTATAAAAAAGGATCCAGGAGAAAGTGCATCAGCAGGGCTGAGTTTCTGAGCTTCCGCAGCCCCCTCAGATAGAGCCAGTGGATTCATTTCACAAGTCTGGTTTAGGGGCGCCTGGGTGGCTCAGAGGGTTAAGCCTCTGCCTTTGGCTCAGGTCATGATCTCAGGGTCCTGGGATCGAGCCCCACATCGGGATCTCTGTTCAGTGGGGAGTCTGCTTTCCCCCGCCCCCGCCTGCCTCTCTGCCTACTTGTTATCTCTGTCAAATACATAAATGAAATCTTTAAAAAAAAAAAGCAAAAAATATAACAAGCCTGGTTTAGAATGCTTACTGCAGGCCAGGTCCTTTGCTAGCCAGGAGAGAGGGAGCGATAACTGTGCATGGTCAGCGCCTGTCCTCAAGAACATCACATGGTATTCTTGCTGAGTACAAGGTGTGCACTGTGATCGTGGGCACATCTACGCCCTCCCTCAGGCTCAGCTCTTGTCTGAAGAATGGGGACAGCAGCTGATGGTCACATATGGGATTTCTTGCTATAATGCCTAATGCATACTATGTATTTAATTACATTACTATTGTTAACACTGTTATTAATACTGCAATCCTGAAACTAATACAATAGCCCTCTGCTGTGATATGGAAGATGGGCTGGAGAAGTCTTCAGTGGGAGGAAATGAGGAAGGACCTTTAGAATTTCTTTTAAAAGATTTTTATTTACTTATTTGACAGAGAGAGAGAGAGAGAGTGAGTGTGCACATACAAGCAGGGGGAGGGAGAAGCAGCCTCCCTGCTGAGCAGTCAGCCCAATGAGGGCCTCGATCCCAGGACCCTGAGATCATGACCAGAGCCAAAGGCAGACGCTTAACCAACTGAGCCACCCAGGCACCCGAGGAGGGACTTTCAGATAACAGCAGTTATCCTGGAGAAAAGAAACGAAGGTTTGACCAGTGAGCAGAGGCTTAGGACACTGGCCCAGAAGACAGGGAAGAAGCACCTGGTTGGGAAGCTCCTATAAAAAGAACACACCCCGGGAAGCCTGGGTGGCTCAGTTGGTTAAGCAGCTGCCTTCGGCTCAGGTCATGATCCCAGCGTCCTGGGATCGAGTCCCACATCGGGCTCCTTGCTTGGCAGGGAGCCTGCTTCTCCCTCTGCCTCTGCCTGCCATTCTGTCTGCCTGTGCTCGTTCGCTCTCCTCTCTCTCTGGCAAATAAATAAAATCTTTAAAAAAAAAAAAAAAAAAAGAACACACCCCAAGGGTTGTGACTTCAGCCTCCCCACTCACCCTTCCAAACTCTCAGTAGTCATTCTGGGTCAAAAGGCAGGAATGGAAGGCATGTCGGCCAACTCCTCCAGAGCCAGGAACAAACTGGCAAACAGGCCTTGGCCAAGGGCTTCACAAAGCTGGCACGCCCCCAGGATTCCAGTTCCCTCAAGGCATCTTGGCCTCTGAGGTCCCTGGTAAGAAAGGGATGAAGCGAAGGGGAGGAGCACTGTGGCCGGAGCCAAGGTGCCTGTAGGTGGTGGGGAGGCTCTGCGTTCTGCTGCTGGGGCTGACCAACATTTCACCTGGCCTGCTCCGCAGGAGACATCCAATTCCCAGCCTTCACCGTGTTCACTGGTGCAGCCCACCCCACTGGAACCAAGATGGCCCTGGGCAAGCAGGCACCCTGAGGTCACAGCACGTCCCACGGTTCCCTGTGGACTCAGTGTGTGATCCTGAGGCTGACCACAGCAGTGTGGAGCCCCAGGGCCACACGCCAAGCAAAGTGACCGTCCCTTTCCCACTGGATAGTCTGGCCCATGTGGTCCCAAGTTAGACTACAGTTCCAAATGTTTCCTTCAGACCCGGCAGAAATGCAAAATGGGGGTGCAAATAAAGAAACAAAATAATCAGGTGAACTTCTCTTGCTGAACCCCCCCGCCCCCGTCTCACACTGAATATCTCCCCTCTTGAGAAACTCCTAGTAAACTCAAGGGAGAGGTCAACATCTCGACAGAAGGCAGTGGAATGCCTTGGCGTCACGTGCAAGCACAAGCCACGCGACTGGACGTTTCTGCGGAGGCGGGAGCAACCAGTAGGAGAAGAGAAGCCTGTGGAAATAAAACATCACATGGACAGCAGCTAAATGCGCAGGGCGGCTGGTGCTGGGCCGGGGCAGGGTGAGCGCGCACGTTTAGGTGAGAGAGTGGTTCTCATGAAGCTCTAGTCCAACCCCGACTTTCTGCCCCACCGGAAGGCAGTGTCAGCGCCCTGGACAGACCCATGGGGTCGGCCCCTTCGCCCACGTTAGGCACAGGATGCGAGGACACACACGGCTGTCCAGGCTCCCGGCCTCTGTGCGGCACGGGCTGGGGGGCCTCGCAGAAAGGCCGCCTCCAAGGCTGGTTCTCTTTGCTGCTGCTTGCCCACTGCTCTGCGTGGACACGAACAAAGCCATCAGACAGCATTCTTTGGACCAACCTGGAGGCCGCCGGTACAAAATCTTTACGTGTACAAGGACAGCAGAACCCAAGAGCTCCCGAGGAGAGCCAACCTGACTTGATTTCCCTGGAGGAAGAGGGTGGGAAGCTTTCCCACAGGCCAGGCTGGCTGCTAGTCGCTTCTGCTCTCCTGTGCAGGGGTGGGGGGATCTCTGGCTGAAAATATTCTCCAGCGCACCCACTGGCCCAGGAGGCAAAGTCTGTGAGTGTCACTGGAGGCCTTGGCCCGCACGTCTGTACCAGGCATTTTTCTGAAACAAAAGCCTCTGGCTTCGTACCCTAGTGACCCCATAGCTAGAACAGGCAGCACATGTTAGCAATGGCCTCAAGCCCCTCTCTACAATCCCTCGGCAGATCTGCTATGCCCTGGCCTCGCCCTCATCCTGAAAATACACACTGGCCTCTGGCCGGGCCCTTATCCATCCCCAGAGCAACCCCCAAAATGCCACTGTCATCCTGAAGGCTCACCATCTGACATCTCCTCAGCTACAAACACCGTCAGTCCCCTGCAGCCAGGCTCCACTCTCCCCACCCAGCTTCCTTCTCACTGACCCCCCAGCTGCCCAATTCCAGGCCTGTTCCAGCAGGTTCCCTTAGTCCCTTGACTTGGCTCATGATTTGTTTTCAATTTAGGTGCCCTTTCCATCCAGGAAACTCCCTCTAGTGTGCAGCTCTGTGAGCTGGGGCCATCGTGCACAACCGTGGACCACCGCCATAAGCGAGACAGACAGCGGCTGCGTCACCCACCGAACTCCTCCACGAACCTTAACTTGGCCCCCCGGCATCCCCTGATCAGCCTTCTGTCTCTGCAGCTTTGCCTTTCTAGAACATCACGTGAGTGGCATCAGACAGTAAGTGGCCTTCTGGGTGCCACAGCTCGCCCACCCGTCCTCCAGCTGAGGGGTGGCCAAGTCGTTTCCAGTGTGGGACAAGGGTGAATGAAGCCATCAGGAACTCTGTGAGCACACATATTTCCACTTCCCTTGGAGAATCACCGCCACGGGATGGCTGGGTGGCTTGGGAGCACAGGTCGGCCTTCGTTAAGAAACTGCTAACCCATTTTCCAAACTGGTTGCGCCATTTTGCCTCCCCAGCAACACCATGAGGATTCCAGTTGCCCCACAGCCTCGCCAGGACTTGGTATCACCATTTCGGTATTCTTCGAAGTCACCCTACACAGGAGCACACGACACAGCGTGGCTTTCCTATTCGATGTCAGCACGCTCACTCCAGACCAGGCACCACGCTCCGTGGCTCACACCCACCTTAGTCAATGCTCATTCCGACTCTGCACAGGAAGCTCTTGCCTTTTCTCTGCTTCTACCCGCAGAGCTCGAGGAGGCACTCATCCAGGGTCACGTGATTACGAAGTTCATGGACTTCAATAAGATCTCTCCTAGGATGACTTGATGATGCCTTCACGGATTCCCTGCTAGCTTTTGGGTTCTGGCGTCAATTTCACCTCTGGTGTGAGAGTCTCCAAATCATAATGTAATGCAGCCCAGCCTGACCCTGCTTTCTATTGTCCTTGATCGAGTCCCCAATTACTGCATTTATCTCCAATGAGAGAACTGAAGTATTCTTCAAATAACGCCTGTTTCTTGTCTCCCAAACAGGAATGTTCAGTGTCCCGAGGCCAGGGCACCGGCCTTCCCAACACCCTAGAGAACTAAATAAAGCCACCAGACTCCAATGAAGGCAGGAGAGGGACTGTTCAGGGCCACCGGCCACCCAACCCTGGCTCCTGCGTGCCAGGCTGGCCAGGGGAACAGAACAATGGCTGTAATCCATCTCGAGGTCACCAGTAGAAAACTCCCAGTCACCTTCACTTCCTCCTGCCCCGCACCCTATCCTCTGTGTCCCAAGGGTCCTACCCCAGTGTGGCTCACACCGCTGGCCATCTGCAGAGCCAGGGAGCCCGAGTGTGTGGCACGAATGCCACAGTGTCTCCTGATCTGACTCTCAATGCTTCCCTCTTTTCACCACGTGTAAGCCACTGGGGAATGTGCCTTTTTAGAGCATCCCTTCATCCTCTGCTCAGAGCTCGAGCGCAATCTGTGGATGCTGGGGTTTCACTTCTTAGAAGCTTCGGGCCCTCTCTTGATCTGGCCCCTAACCTAACCTCTCTTGGTCAGCACTCTGCCCCCCAGGAGACTAAGCGATTCTCGACCTTTTGTGACTTCCTCTGTCTGTGCTCTTCACTTGGGAATCCAGTCTTGGGTTTATAATCACTCTTTCTCTTGGAAAAGGTCTTCAGATTACAAAAGCGTCAGAACCACAAAGCCTGGCTCTGCCCATGGGACTGTGCTGCGAGAGTCCTGCCCGATTGCCACCAGGCCGAAAGAGGAGGCCCTGCGCAGTCACACGCCCTACCCTTGTACCCCATCATAACATGTGGGGTGGGGGGAACCTTAATGACTTATCCGCACATATTCTGATTTCGGATCTGTTTTTGAAGTTCCTGGAATAAGCTAACATTTCTTTTTTTTACACATCTGAGTTAATGGCCGCTCTGAAAAGCTCCTGGTTGAGTTGTACGGCACTTACCGGTTCAGGGATCGGTTCGGGGCCAGCCTGCTAAAGCACTGACTGGGAGTGGGAGGTGGGCTCTGAGAAGGGAGGCAGGGAGGGCCGCTCTACGGCAGTGAGCCCAACTGCAGAGACCAGACAAGATCCTGGACAGAGAGCCCAAGGCAGCAGGAGAGGGAGAGACGGAGATAGCCAGAGTTCAGCATACGCGGCCTGAAGAATTCTTGGGCAGAAATTGGAGGACACTCACCCCACCCAGATGTGGGAGGAAGTGACGCTCTTTGACAGGAGGGGACCCACAAATCCGGGACACTGCCTGGAAGCCAGCCACAGGCTCGACACCGAAACTCAAGCACTTAAAAGTAAAACTGAATGGAGAGCCAATTCTACCTGGGAGAGAGCCCTGAGGTCTGGAAAAGAAACCAGACCCAGACCCCACCCAACCCAGTGTCTGAGTCCGAATTTCCGTTTTATAAGGGCACCATCCATGTACAGACCTTGCCTCAAAATAAGGTCACATTCCGAGGTACTGGGGGTTCAGATTCATCGTATCGTTTTTGGCGGGACGCCTCTAATACCACTTCTCCCCCAGAGATCTCACAGCGGGGGCAGAATACACAAATGGGAAGACCCAGACACCTCTCACTCAGCTGCTGGTTTTCCCACTGACCTGCAGCTATCTGTTCGTGTTCCACCGGACTGAAGGCCGCTTCCTACAAAGGCGGCAAGCATGGGCTCCGTATCACTAGGGGAGAGCAGGAGCGGAGGTCAGCGAGCTAAAGGCCTGTGGTCCTACTCTAGGAAGAGTTCATCCACTGTGGAGAAAAACTCACCCGCTGTGTGACTAAAGGCCCACATCTCGATTCCAAGCACAGCCAGCTTGATTTCTAACAGGACTGAACGGAGAAATATTTAAAACGTACAAAATATACATTCCCGTTGCACAACGGGGATAAGTTCTTGGCGTAACAGCTCAACAGACACTCTGATTATGCAAGCTCTTTTCAGAAAGCGCCGAGCCTCCAAGAAGCTAATCTGACGGAGACTTATTATGCTCTCCAAATAATGGGTGAAAAAGAAACCATTTCTGAGTCTTTATGAGAGAGACACCCAGGCAGACAGGCCCACACAATCAACCGGCACAGAAGTTGGTAAGACGCCTGGACACCAGGAGCTTTTATGAACGTATCAATTCCACCAGACTCCAGTGAAGCCAGGAGAGGGACTGTTCAGGGCCACCGGCGGGAGTCCCCCCACCCCAGGGCCCCACGGCCTCCTGCGGGCTGCTGGCGTGCCAGGCGGGCCGGGGGAGCAGAACAATGGCTGTAATCCATCTCGCGGGAGTGGGGCGCAGGGCCACGGCCAGACAGGCTGAGCTCACTGTGTCTGACAAAAGGACCTTTTCACGACCGAGACCTCTGGGGTCGCAATCATGAAAAGACAGCAGGGGTGGGGGGTCAGGAGGGCACTTTGGGGGACCGGTGATTGGCGAATTGAGAAGGCGTCCTCAGACAAAACTGGACGTTCTCTGCGAAGGATTTTCCGAAAGGACAGGGTAAATCAACACCAAGGTCACTGCAACGAACTGGTTTCGACGTAGAGGGTATCACGGGGTGTTTGTTTCCCGAAGGCACCAAAATGCGCTGATTGTGATGTTCAGAAAAGAGAAAGATAGCCAGATCTTTAAAGTGTTAGGGGCTGAGCCCTCCTGAATGGCTGTTCAGGGAGTCTGTCAAATCGGACGACAGAAAAACTCTCCCACCTAAGAAGAACAGAACTGACGACTGGCGAGGATCTGCCGCGCATCCCTGGCTCGGCTTGGCGCGGAGCTATTGGTTTTCATTATCTGTTTTCGTGTGACCTCCTTGAAACATACTCAGAGAGACCGAATGCTCCGGAGTCCGGTCACCAAGTATTAAGTTTTGCTCACAAGAAAACCGAGGGCGCGGGGAGATGGGAGTGATCTTCTGTCCCGAACCAGAGGCAGGCACGAGGCAGTGAAGCGGGTCACGGGGTAAGAAGGCTCTTACCATCAGGGTGGTGCGCCTGGGGGCCAGGGACAGGCGCTGCAGGGGACATGTGGGGGACGAACAGGCAGAAAGGGACCCTGCCCCCCACCTCAGAGACGACGGATTTAGGAGGAGATCAAGGCTGCACGTGACAATGATGCTTGTCTTGTCACTTACCCAAAACACGAGCACGTGCTCTAAACCAGAGAAGCGAGCTCCTCCCCTCCCCCCATTCTCTCCCATTACTGCATCCTGTCTACGCCCAGCAGTTTCAACTGGAAGAACTAAATTGGATGTAGAGCCCCAGTACACGATTCACGTATTTTTATATATAGTATAGATTCATATATACACACACATATGCATACACATCCATATATATGCGGCAAGTTTCAAAAACAATACTACCTACTTTGCTATATGGGATGTGTTCCAGTATCTTCTATTTAATTTTTCTTTTAAATACTGACGCCATCCTCCCAAAGTAGTTTCATGATCTGCTTTATGGCTTGTGACTTAAAACCTGAAAAACCTTGTCCTGGTCCTGGCCAAGAGTCCTGTTCAAGATTCCAGCCTGGTGGCAGGTACACTCACAGGCCCCAAGTTCAAGCCTGAGTCACAGAAGTAAAAGGGAAACCCGCAGCCCGGACCCTCTGAGGGCCTTCTTTTTGTTCACCTGTAGCTGAGGGCATGGAAGCAGTCCAGTGGCTGTGCTGTCCTTCCTCACGCCTGCACGGCAGGAGCAAGGCCGAGGAGGAGAGGGACCCCAGGGGAAGGCAACTCTGAGCAGATCAGAGAACCGGAACTCCTCCTCCCGGGGCCACACTGGGGAGGATGGGCGGTCAGGGTGTCAGGGCCTTGTTAAGGAAACACGGGCCCTGCACTACTTGTCTAGCATCTGAAGACTCTGAGAGGGGCTTCCGTTTCTGGCTGGGCCATGCCCACTAGCCCCCTGGAGGCATCTAGATGGATAAGCCCCGCCTTTCTCATCACCCTCATCTGGACCTAAACACGCAGCCCTGTGCCTGAACGGAAACAGAGCAGGAACTTCCAGCAGAAGGCACTACTGGAACCCACCCTCAGGCCCCTGACTCCCAGAGGTTGCAGGGACAGGGGTAAGGAGGAGGGAAGAGAAGGCCACAGCAACCATCCATCAAGGACTCTGGGATCACGATGCTGACAAAGCTACAAAATCCGATCTCGGCGGCCACACAAAACAGGTAATGGAACCGAAACCGAAAAGAGGTGAATGACGTCACGCAAAAGCACAAACACACCAGCACTCCTGCGGCATCCACTCTAGCCCTAAGGGTCGCAAACACCCACCCCTGAACTGGGGGCTCTCTGAGTTGTTGTGGGACTACAAGGCCAGATTCCTCAGGAGGAAAAGCAAAGATGGGTTCCTGGGGGCTCAGAAGACAGGCAGCAGGCGTCCATCCTGAAAACTCAAATCAGAGGCGAGCAGCAGAGCCCCCATTTGGAAGGTCAAGCCCCTGGGTGGGAAGATGGTTGTTCTCGGCCCTCCTGCCATCTTGGAAGGCTGATGGGAAGGCTGGTGTTCCAGCACGTCCTCTTCTGGAAGGCCCAGCACCGTGGCAGCTCGACAGGGGTGCCCTGGGCAGAATTGTAAGTAGAACTTCAAGTTTCAAAACGAGACAAGAAAAGAAAAAAAAGAACTCTGAAACCATTATACAGGGAGGTGAGGGGGGAGGCATCTCTGTAAGAAAGGTTTTTGCAACAGAAGAGATCAGACTTTCTTTCAGAATAAAGTAAGATATGCAGCCCTCCCCAATTCCCAACTCAAACTCCAATGGAGACATTCGCTTTTCTGGGGAGACTGTTGACAAAAACAAAGCAGAAGAAAAGAGGAGGCTTGAAGTTGCTGTTTTAGTCTACCTTCTGAAAGTAGCTTTCAGAAATAGGTTCAAAGTTTAAGAAAAAAAAAAAGAAAAAAGGGGATTTTTGTTTGTTTTATCCAAACATAAGTTTCTGGGCGCAAATATGCCACCTTGGGAGATGTAGCAAATACCGCCTTTCATTTCAAGCCTGTGAAGTCTCTTCTGGGCGTTCTATCTCAGGCTTCCTTTGGGGAAACAAAGAAGTGAGTCTTCCGTACACAAGAAACAGCAGCGCATGCTGGCCGGCAGGCTGCCCAGACCGCAGATGAGCCGGTGAGTCCCCGGCTCCGCGGCCCAGGAAGGGGGAGCAACCCGCCAGGTCCCCGGCTGGCTGGGTCCCCGAGCGCGGGCAGCGAGCCCCATCCCGGGGGCTGGCACGCTGTGTGGCCGTCGCTCTGCATGATGGCATAATTAGGAAAGACGCGGGCAGGATGGGAAGTGGCAGTGAAGATTAAATCAGGGGCCTCCCCGCACGTCGGGACGGATTGCTCTGATGGCCACCAGTGCGGCCTCGCTGGACTGACTCAGACACAACAACCCAATGCGGCAGGGGAGCCTGGAGGGCAGTTTCGCAGGTGTTACGTCACGCCATGCTATTCCACGGGGGAACGGCGCTTGGCTACGGTTTCCTGCTTTGGACACGGAAGTCTTCGATATACCCGTCTGTGTATATGTACACAGCTGAGATGTAAAACAACAAAACCCAAACAAACCCCATCGCCCACCTCGTTCAGCCAGCCGGGGTGGCCCGCGGAGCAGGGCGTGCACACACGTTTCCAGTCCTCTAAACAGACAAGCATCCTCAAACGGGGGCCGCACCCCATCACACCAAGGCCTCCTGCACGCGCGTCCCACAGGGGCCCGTCCCAGAATCGCTACGAAGGAGAGGGGATGTGTTCAGCTCGGAAACCTCCCTCCCCGCAACACCAGACCCGAGGACCACCATAATCCCAGACGGTCCAGCCACAGGGCTGCACACATGCGGCGGGGCCCAGAAGCCTGCGATTAGGCAGCAGCCCGGCTGGAGGTCCCAAAGCCTCAGCGGCCCCGCGCTGACTCCCTGCCAGCAGAGAGGACATCGGGGTGGCAAGACGACTTCAGGAGCCGAGGCCCGGCTGGAGGTCCCAAAGCCTCAGCGGCCCCGCGCTGACTCCCTGCCAGCAGAGAGGACATCGGGGTGGCAAGACGACCTCAGGAGCCGAGGGCGGCGGCAGCAGCCCCTGCGACCAGACGACCCCGACTCAGACGAGGGAAGCCCCTGGAGGGGCCGAAGCCCAGGAACAGACTTCGCGGGAGGGAGGCACATCCTCCTGGACAGACGTGCAGGACCGAGGCGTCGGGCTGTCTTGGCGCGGGGTGGGGGGGCCCTCCAGCAGGCCTGGGGCACCCGACTCCACCATCACGGAGACTGGACTGAAATGGTCCAGATCTCAAGAAGGCCCCTGGAGGGGATCAGGGTCCTCAGTGTCAGCCCGGGAGGAAAGTAGCTGGTTACCATGTACGCTGCCTCCGTGAGCCCTCGGCCCGCGTGGGGCTCTCTCGGTTGACCTGGCTGGCGGGGGGTGGGGGGCGGGCGGCCATCACCTGCCGGCTGCTGCTTCTGCCGGCTGGGTCTGTGCCTCTGCCTTTAAGACTCAGAGCCTAAAACGGGGGCAACGGGGGTGTCAGTCCTGTGTCCGCTGGGCTGGACAAAGACACAGAGAAGCCAAAGGCTGCACCTGCACTGTTACCAGCAGCAACTGTCTGAAGGGCCGGCAGCTGTAAGAGTTTCAGGAGCAAACTGGACGACGCACCAGGTGGCGGCCGCTAAGAAGACCTGGGACATGGGCCTCCCTCCGTCCAAGCACTTTGTACAAAGGCCTCCACTGAACACACGCCCCTTGGAATACCACTCACTGCAAAGTCCTGGTGGCGCAGAGACAGGAGCCTCCTATGCAAGGGAGGCGGTGCCTCTCCCAACAGTGACCCCAAAGCCTCAGCCCCTGCCAGGGTGCAGTGAGCTCATCCGCTGGCAAGGGCTCTGCTGAGAGAGAGAAGGGTCTTTCGGTGGGGGGTAGGGAGACGAGGGACCACGGGGCCAGCAAAGGGGAACCAGCCCTCTGTGTGTCTCTTTTTTCTGTCCCAGGGGAGAGGCGCTCACCCGCCCCCACAGCAGAGGGTCCAGCCTGCCCGGCTCCCAGCCTGCCCAGCTCTCCCGCGGTTTCTGCCTGGAGCTGGGGACAGGCCAAGTGAACGCCAGGCAAAACCACACCTTCGCCAGGAAGCAGGCTGCTGTCTGTGAGAAGTTTTCACCATAATAAAGGTGTTCTTTTTTTTTTTTTTTTTAATTTTTAAAGATTCATTGACTTGAGAGAGCAAGCGACCACGAGTGTAGGGGCAGGGTAGAGGCAGAGAGAGAGCGAAAACCTCAAGCAGACCCCCTGCTGGGTGCAGAGCCTGACCTGGGGCTTGATCCCATGACCCCGAGATCATGACTTGAGCTGGAACCAAGCATCAGATGCTTAACTGACAGGGCCATCCAGGTGCCTCACCGTAAGAAATGTTTGTAATAAAAAACAAATCACTGCACCCCATGATCAGTCTAAGCCGGGAAATGACAGAGGGAGAAGTTTCGGGGTGGTCATTTTCGCTGCCACGTGTATCGGTCAGGTGTCAACATGCTGAAAGGAGCACGAAAGTAATTCCTCCAGACTGAGGGTGGTGTCATATCACAGGACAGCACCATCGGCCACCTCCCTGGACTCAGTGATGCTACCACCCTCCCTGTCACTCCCCCCAGCACTGCCACGGGCCACCGGTTCTTCAGACTCTGCCTCCCGTTTCTGATTCCAGCCCCTCCCTCCTAAGAGCCCACCTGCCTCTAGCCTGGATTCCCACCCTCCCCCCAGAGCTGCCAGGCCAACGTTCCAGCCACATGCAGGGCCCTACACGTTTCCCACAGGCGCCTCTCCAGACATACCCCTGCCCCTCAAAGCACACAAGGCAGCATGAGCTACAGGCAGGTCCCTGACCTGCCATCACACTTCCCAGGCATGGCCCCCTCCCCTCAGCATGGACCACACCTCCGGCTCAGGCCTGGTCGCACTGCATCATAATCAATCATTCTGGTGTCTTTCCTTCTCCTAAAAACACCAGCTCCCCAAGTGCAGGGCTGGGTCCTCAGCGATAGCCTGCATGTGCCGCATGCACAGGAAGAACGGACCCAACAGTTGAGGCATAGTGGAATGCCAAGGCCACGTACGCCTGCTTTCACGGCAGCCGGGCCAGGAAGGGAGAGAGGCAACGGCCTCCAATCAATGCTTAGATAGAAAAGGAAGCTCTCTCTCAGAGAGTGAGGACAGATTCCCAAACACGATTAAATTATTAACCAAAAAATACTGGAGCAGGAGGGGTGGTTGTGCACACAGCGTGAACCGGTGTGGTCCAGTTTTCCGCTGTGGCTGGAGACATGACTCGGGACCCCAGCCCGCCCCCGCCCTGCTCCTCTGGGGCTCCCCAACCAGTCACATGAAACACGGTGGGCAAAAATAACCAGCCTGCCTTGATCGCCTTCTCACGCCTGACTCCAAAGACCAGAAGTACAATGACGGTCTTTTTAATTCCCAGCTTAGGAGGAAGAAGGAAAAAGTGCTTATTTTTAGCCTAGCCCAAAACCATAAGCATCTACAGATCAATAACGAGCAAAGGAGAAGAAAGAAATCTCACAAGAGATCAGAACTGGAACCGAAGCCCCAAGTAGCACCGGACACACGGCAGTGGCTGCCTGGAGTGGCCTGCACAAGGACTGGCCCGGCTTCCCACTTCTCTAGATAATTAATCCCAGGATAGTGAAGACGCACGCCCTAAGCTTCTTGAAAACACACACACGTTCCAGAGGAGCTGGGCAAGTAGGGAAGAAAACAAGCAGTGTGAACCCCTGTTTTCTCTGTAATTAAGTTATTTAACAGAGACCTCATTTCCAGCGTGATCCTTCCAAGCTCAGACAGAGCCACTGCCACCAAGACGAGAGGTGGTCCTCTGTGGCACGTCCCACCTGGGCCGACAGACAGTACCTGATTGCCTCCTGTGCCCGCTACGCAGGGGCAGCCCCCAGCACCCACACGCCCCGCACACACACCATGCCGGGGGGGGGGGGTGGCCTTCCACATGAGCTGTGAAGCAGAATTTTTGTGTGTTTTTTTTAAACATGTAAATCCCTAGGCCCCAACCTCAGCCGCTGGATAGCTGGGTCCAGACATCCCCAAGGATTCAGGGGGGCTGGGAGCCACCGACTTGAGCTGCATTTTCTTACCCACCACCGACGTGTTTTAAAAACAAAATACAAAGGGAACTGGAGCCTGGCTTTGAACACCAGACAAACAGGGAACCGATGTGCACAGACCAGAAGACCTGGCTTTCACGAGAAACCACCCTGCGAGGCCTGGGCCCGACCCAGAGACTCCTGAGCCTTGGGGTCCCGGGGCAGGGGCTTAAAATGTGGATTTCAGAACCCACCCTTTCCCCCAGGGATTCTGCTTCAGAGGGTCGCGACTAGAAGCAGCCCGTTCTCAACAACACTGGGGCACTCTGAGAAACGGTGGTCTGGGACAGTCTTGGTATAAGACAGAAGGAGGGAAATGAGTGAGAAAGTCTGCGGACGTCCCAGCAGAACAGACGCCCTCACTCTGGAGCTGCCGTGGAACCGCTGGGGCACTCAGCCCCTTCTCTCCCGCTTTGGGAGGTTTTCAAGCAAAGGGAGCCTGACCTCACTCAGAGAACTTTCCCGAAGGCCTGTGGGGAGATAGCCGGAGGTTGCCAAAGGTCAACGGCGCCCCCTCTGCATTTGGAAGCCATGATTTCACAAACACTCACCATAACCTCTGCCCCGAATCAGCCAACTCCCGTGAGGGCGTCTGACACCTTCTAAATGCAGTTTTCTCTGTCCTCCAGCCTCTAATTAATCCCTCCGCCTTCCCACCCCTCCTGAGAATAGGGACACAAGGCCAGTGATACTTCCTTTGAAGTAAGCATCACAAGGAGAAAAACAATGCCTGGGATTTGCTTGAAACTACAGGAGAAAAAAAAAATGCATATAGGATGAAACAAACCAAGCACAGTAAAATCCCAGTGACTACTGACAGGATAGATGGTACACAGTTCATTACATCTACTTCGGCAGGTTTTTCATAATAAAAAAATTTTTAGGAAAAATTATTGAAAGTCTATATATTTATTATGATCATAACTCTCGTGGCAAGGAACAGAGACCACGGGGAGGCCACCAGATCTGTGGTCATTTGGAAATATGCAAGTGACCCCAAGCATCCTGGTCTGGAGCTACGTCCCCCTATAATTATTAACTTTCCCTCGCTTTCACTCCCAAAAGCACCCTTGGACCCTAACTGCAGTCACATCAGATAAGGGAGCAATGAGCCTGTCATAACAGGGCAATGTCTTTGAAACGCGGCCCAAAAGCAGCACAGTAACATTTACTCCCCTGACCTGCTCTAAATCATGATCTAGGTCAAAATACTGACCCAGATCTGCTTCCACACACCTCCTCGCTGCAGGCACCAGGCTGCAAAGCATTCACGGGCAATGCTTTTGGAAGCTGAGCCTGTTTCTGCAGATTTGAGAAGCACGGTTGTGTTTGAAAGGGCGCTATTTTAAAACTGATTAAGATTCAAAGGTTAGCAATTAAAGCCATTAAAAACAAAACTCTTGGTATCTGACAAATGCCCAAATGACAGGAGGAACATCATGTGGGAGAAACAAAATGAGCCATTTAGCACTGAACACGGTGACAGTCAAATGCTGCCCGAAAGAAACGTCAACTAACAGCTGTCACAGCTGGGAAGTCTGGCCATCTTATGGATGACACCCACGTGGTATCACAGATAAAGACAGGCCTGACACCCTCTGAATTATCAGAGCAGCAACAGAGGCCTGGGAAAACCAGGGGCTTCAATAAGGGTGTGGGACTGACACTTTCCCACGCGAAAACCATATGCCACATAAAGCCAAGGAAAAACAGACAGCATTCAGCGCCGACAAGATCTTTCTCCTTGGTCCCCTCTGCATCTGTCACATCTCTTTGCAGAGCAACAGCAGCATTCACAGAAAAGGCAGCTGGCCTCCGTGGCAGATCCTGATGGAAGGTCAGGGTGACCTGCAGGGTGGAAGCTGACGTGTTGTGCGAAATGTCCCTACCTGCACACACCCACACTGCGACTGCTTCCAACTTGCCTCATGATCCGTTCCCACTGCTGCTGCTACAACAGATGGACAGATGGACAGGGGGCCCCTCTGCATCTCTTACCAGAAAATAACTACCTGCCACAGAGCCAGTCACATGGTCTCTTCCCCTGAGTACTCAGATGCAGAAATTGGAAGCCAAGAGAGTGGGGGCCTGTCCAGGTCACGATGCCCACTGGAGATGAGCCAGAGAATGCCCCAGTGCCCCGATTCCTAGGGTCCACTACTAGAAAAGACTCCAGGATTCCGTCTCTGGACTCAGGCTTCAGGAATACCAGAAGCCAAACTGAGCTCGCACCATTCTCTCTGCCAGTGGCTCACACGCCCTCCAGCCCCCTCCTCTAAAACTAGCTGGGTCTTGGGGCTGGCCATCTTGCACATGGGGGCTCTGAATAGTAGCCACTGCTGGGACTCAGCTGGGGACCCCCCCCCCCACCTCCTCCCAGTATGCACAGAGGCCAATCCATGCTTTGGGCTTAAAATGAACATTAAAAGGATAATTTCTAAGTGAGTATTCGGAGAAGAACCATGAAAAACAGCCTACCTAGCCACCCAGGTGAGGCAGGGGGATGAGAAGCAGCTGACCAGGAAGTAACCAGAGAACATCAGCAAAAAAGCAAATGTGTTTTATGAAGGGACTGAATAGAACAGGCAGTGCCCAGTTTATAGAAGTTGCGTCGGAGACCCCCAGACTCACCAGAAGCCTGGCCTATCTTCACACGCCTGCCTCCTCCCCCTTTTCTCTTCCCCTGCCCCCCCTCTGCCCCTGCAGGGGCTCCTGATCCTGCAACAGCCCAGCCCCTGGGACTGACATGGACACCAAGTCCAACGATTTTCCAAGTTCCACATAATCAGCTGACAGAAAACCAAAAATGTTTTATAGTCCTTTTGAAATCACGGGCCCAACACAAGGAGAGGTCCTATTATGACAGTGGGAAATATGAGAAGAGGAGACTTATCCCAATGTACCATCTAGACGTGGCCCCAGGGTGACGCACGGCGCTGTCTGTGCCCTTTAGCAGGTGGCCCTGAGGAACGGCATGTGTTGCTGTCGGTCTCAGGGTCTCCCCTCAGCTTCCTTGTCCATAAACTTAAACGACACAAATCACTTAGCCAGGCCTGCAGAGCGTTTAGGAGCTTGGCGGCCTTTACAAGTGTCAACTCATTCAAATCTCTTAACAACCCAAGGTCAAGAAGCAAAGTAAGTCTATCAGGAAAAAACAAAACAAAACAAAACAAAACAAATAACAAACCCATAAAACAACAAGTGTGGGCAAAGAGGTAGAGAAATGAGGAGATGGAGCCCCTGTGCACTGTTGATGGGAATGCAAAATGGTGCAACCGTTAAGGATGACAGGGTAGTGGTTCTTCAAAAAACGAAAAGGAGAATTACCAGATGATCCAGCAACCCCACTTCTGAGTACAGACTCAAAAGAATGGAAAGCAGAGATTTGAGCAGATAATCCTAGACCCATGCTCACGGCAGCAGAGTCCCAACAGCAGACCAAGTGTCCACCTACCGATGAAAGGATCAACAAATCACGATACATACATACGGTAAAACTCCCTAAAAGGGAAAAAAAAATTCTGGCACATGCTACAACATGGAAGAACCCTCAGGACATCACACAAGTGACATAAGCCAGTTATACAAGGACCAATTCCATTACGTGGCGTTCCCAACAGTAGCCAAATTCCTGGAGACAGAAGATAGAACGGTGGCGGTCCGAGGCCAGGGGTGACAGGGGAAGGGGGAGTCAGTGTTTCATGGGACAGAATTACAGTCTGGGATGATGAAAAACTTCTGGAGCTGGATGGGTGATGAGTGTACAACAGTGTGAATGTCCTTAATGCCACTTAACTGTACCCTGAGAAATGGTTAAGACAGCAAATTTTATGTTTTATGTATTTTACTACCATTTAAAAAAAAATGTTTTTAAGCCAAGTAAGGAGCACAGTCAGGGTCTGAACCTGAAGCCTGGGGCTGTCTTAAATGACGCGTAAGCTCCTTCTTTCAGTGGTCATAGCAAGCCCCCATGACACACTGTTGAAACACCGTGAACGTCTCTGAAATAAACCGGCTCCTACGGTTCTCCCATAGGGTGACCCAATTCACATGTGAAAAAAAAACCTATCATCTGCTTTCATGGTTTTAAGAATCTTTTTTACATAGCTACGCATTCTTATTTGTGGTTTGTTCCAAAATATACACATTTGCAAGGAAGGCTGACATTTTCCCAGAACGACACAAAACCAGAGGAAAAAGGAGAGAGCTCTTCCAAAACCACAAAGGACCCAGGAAAGTGGAGATCTTATTTTTTTTCCTTCCCCTTAACACCATCATTTGGTAATCAGAAAGAAGGTCCTCTGCAGACATTTAAATACTGTGTAAGTGGGTTGTGTAAAGGCACACGCTAGCGGAGGCACCGCATTTTGCTTCATGCTAAATGATTTAGACAATTCATTTACCACGGAGACGCGCGCGGGCCTCTCCCTGAGGAGACAGGGAAGGGGGGCTGAGGAGGAGGGTTTGTAAACATGATGATATCTAAACACCGACACAGACTGAATCAGGCGTAGGATGGAACTTAATGTGTTTGCAAAAATGCCTCTCGCCGTGGAAGTGAGCCGCACGAGGAAATCCAGGACACAGACAGAGGCACCTTCCGTCAGAAGGAACACACGCGGACAAGAAAAAGCACGTGGGCTTCCACGCGAAAACCGTGGCTCTTCCGATTTGCCACTCCGACCCTGGTTTACCGCAGTGTTCTAAACAGAACATATACCTATGCTTAAACATCACCTAACTTCCTCATTTACATATAAAATTTCCTAAGTGTTCACCTAAACTTCCTCGTTTAAATATGAAAACTCAGAGATGGGGATGAATCTTCCTGCTTTCGGCAGCGAGGAAAGGGACGCTCAGGGAAGCGGTGACTGCCAGCGGTCGGTGGTCAGTAGCGGCTAGAAAGAGCCAGAAGCTTCTAGCTGGTCTCAGCAGACCGTAACTTCCCGGAGAGCAGATTCGGGGGGCGGTGCCCTGGGCTTCAGCCCCTAGCAGGTGCTTGGTCAACAGCTGACAAGGTGGTGGGGGGGGCCGCAGCCAGGGGACATGGGAGAGATGCGAGCAGACAAGCAAGGTCACTTCTTTCTACCAGACGGTCACTGAACGCAATCCAAGGAGAAAGAGGTCAAAGGGATGGGTGAGAGGGTTGGGATAAAGCCAGCAAACGTGTAAAGCATATCAGAATTAAAAAGCTAGGAAATAATAACACCATTTAAAGTCCTCAAGTCTTTGTTTCTAACAGCAAAAGTCTAAGATTGGGTTTCAATCTTCATTAATGAAGGAATATCAAAGCTACATCACATACAATTGCAACCCTGAGCCAAATCCTACTTTCTCTTGATTCTCCCCTCCTTTCCGAGCGTTTAGTAAAGCGGGCTGCAGTCTAGCACAGCATGTGTCCAGAACGCCCAGCGGACAGCACGGTGGTGGCAGGGTGCTGGGGTCTGGCAGCGGGCTCCCACCCTGGGGCCAGGAGCATTCAAGTGAGGGGCCACGACCCTTCCGCCAACGATTTCAGTAATTCACAGCCACTCCTCGGCCTCGGGAGTGCAAGGAAATCCTCCCTCCCTGCCAGAACCGTGCCGGCAGCCTCGCGGGTGGTGGCAGGTGAGGAGGCGTGAGACCCACTCCCGGCCTCTGCGCCTGGCCACGCACACTACCAGGCGACAGCACCGAGCACGGCGTGAGTCAGACATGGACTTGGCTCCCAGTGAGAACCTCCTGCTGCGTCTGCCACGTCCACGCAGGCTCTCTGCCGTGCAGCACAGACCCCGCCCACACTCCGCTCCGTGATGGAGCCCACGGCAGCAAGACGGACCATGTGGTTCCTCCCCACAAAGCACTTGTGTCTCCTAGCACCCATTCATGCCAGAAGGAGCCGTACAATCTGGCTCCACCCGGGAGACCCTGGGGGAGCCCCCTTGCTCCCCTACGGAAGTGGGGTACAAAACAGAAGCTGCTGGGAGGGCAGCATCAGCCTTCTGTCTCCACGAAATGGTCTCTTAGCTTAGGGACAACCGGCCGACTGCTAAAAGCTGCTCTCCCCACCCCGGTCCCCACCGACCTGTCTCACCGCCCCACGACACACACTGTCAAAGAAGCCCGAGGAGAGAGGAATCAAAGAGAGGAGCCCAGAAGAGCCAGAGCTAAGGTGTGGGGAAAGCAAGCTGCGTGGCTGGTGGGCTCTCGGGTCGAGGGTTACTGTATGTTCTTGCTGAATAACCTTGGAGCAAATAATTGACATTGTCATTTCTTGCAAAATGACATTCCCAGGAAGCTCCTCCCACTTGCCTCCTCCAAGTCCTGTTAGGCTACGGAAAAGCAGGGGCTTGAGGAGTCTAATAATAACCTCAAAGCAGAGCACTGCCCCCGTGATTTCCGAAGTGTCTCCGTCCTGTGCAGCGCTCCGGAGGCGAAGCCCGATGCGCTGGCCATCTGAAGGAAACACCTCTCTCTCTAGGGACGCACGTATCTGGATAGGGAGGATGGTGTCCAGCCCGGGGGAGGTCAGGAGGCCACACTGAGCTAGAAATCACATCTGGAAGAGAACGTGACACAGGCCTTACGGGCCCGACTGTGTTTTGAAATGCTAGGTTATATGTAAGAAGTACAGTTCGCCAACTCAGGCAAACAGAGCACGGGCCCTACCCTCCACTGCGAGGTCTGTGGCAGGGTCCTTGAGAGAGAGCCAGTGGCTGGACACAGCTGCTGGTGGGGACCCTGGACGGGAAGACGAAAGCAATGAACGGATCAGGCTCGATCTGCGAGGGCAGGCAAATGTACATGCAGGCTCAAGTGTACACACTTGACCCCTGACCGACAGAGCGAAACACACAGCCCCGCACCCTGTCGTTGCCCGACTTCTAAGAGAGGCAAGAAGGAAGGTGATGTTTGCGGAGTAGCTGGAGCGCGCCCGGGAAGCGCTCCTGGGGCTCCGCCCACATCAGCTCATTTAATTCTCCTGATGAGGCTCTGGAAAAAAATCTTCTCACCCTCATTTGCTCGAAGAAAAAAACTGAGGATCAGAAAGACGGCACTTGTCTCAGATCCCTCGAAGAATAAATGGCGGAGACAGAATTCAAATTCAAAGCCAGAATGCAAAGCCCCCCCCCGCCACATCTCAGCAAGGGGACAGGATGAAGGGCTGCTGGCTTCCACATGGAAGGCAGGTGCTTATGGCTTCTGTGGCTTCGGCCTGACGATTCAAAGAAAGACAAGAGGAAGGCACCTGGGCTGAATTCAGAGTTTCTCTGTCAGCACAATGGAAATGAGATGGAGAAATTTAGAGAATCACGTCTTCTCTAAGAAAAGCACCACAAAGTAGAATTACGAAGAGGAAAAACGAGCCTCAGGAATCAGTGCAAAATGAAAATTAGGTTTTGGAGAATAAGATATGGGTATCACAGTGACCGTCTTCCCCCGTGCTCTGCACACGAGCACCCAAAATCCAGGCCTGTGGCTAAGGCACCCCTCAGGAGAGGCAGGTCCACACACCAAATGTCATCTGCTCCAAGGTGCATGACTTTTTCTATCCTGACATCTCTGAAAAGGAAATCAGTCTTACAACTGATGGCAGAACACCCTGGTCACAGTTTTGTTTTGTCTTCCTAGGGATAATAAGATGACGGCATCTCTTACAACCCGTAGCACCTCAGACCGCATTTAAGACGCCTGCCATGCTTTGAAGTTATGTAACGTTTCATTATTTAACATGTAGAGGCATCAACACACTCTCAAATACTTTGTCTCATCTGAACTTCACAAGAGGGAATAAGCCAGATGGGGTTTTTAATTCCCGCTCTTCTCACATCAATAAAAATGGAGAAACTGAGGCAGACTCCTCAGTGGTTTGTTCAAGCAAGTGGAGGCCCCAAGACCGGACTTGAGTCTTCCTGGAGCTTGGCCCACGGGGAGGAGCCTGGAACTCAAATGCAGACCACGCAGGTTAGGAGGCTCCAGGACAAGGGGAGAACTCACTGAGCTCCTCCCCCAACTCCCCTGCCCTGCGCCTCTCCCCCTCTCCCTCACGTGGCCAGGAGGATGAGGACGCCAACCAGGAGATGTCCCATGAGCTGACTCAGGGCAAGAGCTTTGTCAATACAGAGCATCACTGGCGTTGAAAGAGGCTGAGTCAAGGAAGCTAGTCCTCCCCACCCAGCCTGGGACGCCCTCCACCTGGCCCCAACCCAGAAGGAAGGGAGGCTGAGGGAGGGCCAGTTAGAAACTGCTCCCCTGGGAAGGAAGAAAACGTGAATGGTGGTCATGCCTGGACCAGTGCTCAGCTTCCGGGAGGAGATAGCGGGGGAAGGGGTGGGAGCAACTCAGACTTCCACTTCTCAAAACTGCCCAAGAAATTCAGATGGATGAAGAGTTAACACAGAAATCAAGCTAACAAAGCGAACACCAGAAGAATATGTAATTATTATTTATCTGATTTCTAGACGAGAAGGGCATGTCTAAGCTTCAAAGCAGTGTTACAAACCACAGAGGAAAAGAATGAGGATTTAAATGCATTGAATGAGGTCCTCCCTGTTTAAAAAAGACAAGAAAAATTTGAGAAAAATATTAGCCCCAGAAATAGACAAAGGAATGTAATTTGTAACCCTTATTAAACAGCATATACAAAGTAATGAAAAAACAGGTTACGGAATCAGTGAATACACAGGGGAAGCTGTTCAATAGAATCAAAGTATTGAAAATGGCAATGTCAACCACCCTTAGGCAAGGAACAAAGATTTTTTTTGCAAATGTTAACATTTCTGTGCAGCAAAGGTACAAAAGAGGCTTTCGGTCCAAGCATAGACTGGTACAACCTTTCTGGAAAGGAGCTCACAAAACCTATCAAGTCTTAGCAAGGCTCAGACTCTCTGACCCTGTAGTTCCACTCCAGGATTTATTCTAAGGAAACAGTGAAAAATGCAGTCAAGGTTTGGGCAAAAACATGTTACTGTAGGTTAAATGACCGGCAGAGAATTAGCTAGGTAGACTGGGACCTATCCATACAATCTTCATAAAAAAACACTTTTCAGGTCATATAAAAATACTTAATGATGTATTGTTAAAATTTCCAAGTACAGAAAAAGAAAAAATCTAACGTGTTATTATCTCAAATATATTAAGAAACAAAGAAATCAAAGCTTAGGAGGAACCACGGCCGTGTCGCTTCTATGCATGGATCCCGTTATCATTTCTTTCTGCTTCTTGTGCTCTTCTGGAGTTCGATCATGAAAGTGCGACAGCTCTATAACGGGAGGGGGGCAATAAACACAAAGCTTCTCACCCTCTCACCCCAAACTCAAGAAACACAACTCCAAAGCAAAGGGCGGCAGGCACATTCTAGAGGTATTTAGAAAGAAGAGGGGCGCCTGGGTGGCTCAGTGGGTTAAGCCGCTGCCTTCGGCTCAGGTCATGATCCCAGGTCCTGGGTTCGAGCCCCACATCGGGCTTTCTGCTCAGCAGGGAGCCTGCTTCCTCCTCTCTCTCTGCCTGCCTCTCTGCTTACTTGTGATCTCTCTGTCAAATAAATAAATAAAATCTTTAAAAAAAAAAAAAAAGAAAGAAAGAAGAGAGAAGCATCTAGTACAGCAGGCCCTTCCCTCTACAACAAAATGCTCAGAGCGTGCTTTTAAACACTTGTTTAGTCCTTTCGACCGCTGGCTTGTCCGTGATGGAAGAAAAGCACATGAGAGGGTTGCTGTCCCACACTTCTTTCCAAAATGGTTTGCAGCTCACCGAGGCTCAGGGTGGTTCCTTCCTTAAGACCCCTAACTTCGCACTGACCAGCAACACCCAGCCCTGGAACAAAGGCCAGGGGCGGGGGCAAGGCAAGCTCAAAGGCTTGCATTTCAAGGCCGGGGGGGGGGGGGGGGGGGGGGGGGGGGGGCCTGCAGGGTCCGAGGACCCAGCACTCCGTGGGCTTTCCCAGGGTTCCAGGAGCTTCAGTGTGTAACCAGGGAGCCCCAGCATGGGTCCAGCCGGTGTCACTATGTTCTCTCCCCCAGAAATCCAGTGAGCCTACAGTGCCAGGGCTGGAGGTCCTAATGTCCCCCATCTTTGTCCCTTCTGGGGTTGTAAAAACCAGCTCAGAAGAGCTACCCCAGGGACCCCACACCTGGAGCGGCCAAGGCCCTGCATTCCTACCTCTTGGGGGCTTGCCCTCTGGCTTTCCAGCGCCAGGAGAAAAAAGAGGCCGTTGGGTGTGGAGGGAGCGAGGGCCCGCCCCTCTGCAGCACCTGCCCGCTTCCACCACGAGCTCATCCTCCTGCTCCCACTGTAGGTCCACGCAGCCCCCTGGCTGCCCTCCTGACCCGGTCTGCTGCCTTGCTGGTGGCCCACAGACTCACGACAGTGATCTAGCCATCATCAGTCAAGTGTGACCCTGAACACACGGAGCTGTCTCTCAGACGACTGAACCTGTCTAAGTGGAAGTCCCAGACTCTCCACAGGGCACCGCAGGCAGAGGCACCCTACTTGGGAGAGAAGACAGGGTCAGCATTGGCCCCGTCGCACTCCAGATACCATGTGGCTCGTGTTGGCTGGCTCTCAGTGAGCCCCGAACAGCCCCTGCATGCAAAACGGGTGCGCCTCCAGGCAGCCCAGCCAACAATGGGGGGTGACCACGGGGGCCCCTGGGCCCCTCCCAGCTGCGCTCTGGGCACAGTGGAGCCTCTGCACAAGTGAACACACAGCAGCATCTAGAAACGAGCATTTAATGAGTGCTTTCTAACTGCCAGACCCTGTGTTAAGTACTTTTCCAAAGCCACTTAATTTACTTAACAAGGGAAGCAATGGCAGCCTCCACTCTGGGCTGACATCCACTAGGGCGGACAGGGAGATCGCACACGAAGGGAACACAGCATCGGTCGGGAAGGTCCGAGGGGCACACAGTCGCCCGGGGCGGCCGGGAGGGGGTTCTGTCATTTATGGAGGGCAGAAGAAGGTGGTAGGAGAGTAGATCTCAAATACTGGGAGATAGAGAGAGGTATTAGGACCAGACTGGTGGGTATCAACTGACTAGAAGCTTCAGACACAGAGGCTGTGCCTTCAGGGGCTGTGCACCCTAACATGGCACTGTACACAGAAGGAAAACGAGGTCCCCCAGACCACTCCCCGTGGCTCAGACAACAGCCCGAGGCTGCAGGGAATCCCGACGGGAAGGCAAGGCCTGTCCTCAGGGATGCTGGGGACGCAGCGCCTGGACTGGGACCAACTGGGGGTCACTTTCGTTCCAAGATGCTGATACTAAGTGAGTCACAGAAGGAAGGAACCTTTCAGGACCAGGGCACAAGGCCGTTCCCAAAGGATACTCGGTGTGCGTACGGTCTCCTCTCAAAAGATTCAGATTTGTGGCTTTTCTCCCCAAATAGCACATGGGCTAGAGAATAGGAAAGGAAAAAAGTATTAAGAAATAGAAAAATTCACAGCATATCTGCAGTCAGAATTTGGCTTTAAATCCTGGCAACATAATCTATTTTGAGCATGAGACAAGTTTGCTAATTCCTAATGAGCCAGATTAGAAACAGACTACAAACGAACAGCAAACTCATCACAAAACTATGAGAATGCCCAAAATACACAGCATTACTGATGCACCGCGAACAGTGGCCATGTGGCTACGGAGGGAAAACCGTGTGACGGGTGCTGCAGGAAGGGTTACGATCATCCAGAAGCTCCTTTCCTTGGGCTCACCACGATCCGGACCGTGCCCAGGTGTGCTGCCCGGAAGGACACAGGGACACAGGGAGTCCTGGACAGGGAAAGTACAAGGTGTCCTGGGACGGAGTTTAGGGGCACTGACCCAGATTTGGGTAGACAGAGGTTTGAGGAGGTTCTTCTGGGCTGGGCCCTTCGGGGCACATGGAAGAGTGTGCCTGGCAGAGGCAAGGGGGAATTCCAGGAGAAGGGGAGACTGGGACACAGAGGGGTCCAGAAGATGTTTCCCTGCCAATGCTCAGGTACTCTGACCATTCAGGCAAGACGTACCCAGAAAAGAGAAAAGTCTCCCGTAAACATCCTTATCAAAGTCCCTTCTCTACTCTAAGATAGTTCCTGCTTTCCTTTCTCGGGCACTTCCCTGCCCAAGAAGCGGTGAGTCGACGGAGACCAGTCCAGAAACCAGTGTTTCGAACCCCAGTATGAGAACCAGCCGAGGATCTTTATTTAATAAATGAGACAGATCCTGGATGCCTGGGTGGACTGAGCGCTCAGGGGAAGGGGAGGGGCACGAACCATCACCCAGGGCCAGAGAGGCCAGCGCTGAGAGCCACTGCAATTAGCCGCACCCAAGCACGTGCGTGACCCCATCAATGCCTGGACGGAGGTTCTGCAGACACCGCTCTTCTCCATAACCCCACGTACCCGATCCACAAATGCACCTGCATTTAGAACGAGCTGCATATGGTGAGTGGGGTGTGAGAGAGCAGCTATAACAGGAGGCCTGTTGGGAAGGTAGGACAGATGGCCTCCGATGGGCTGGAAGGGCGCTAAGTCACAGCCGCGCTGCACGGTGGCCTTTTGGGGGCCCATATGCTCCCACCCCCATGGCAACTTGCAAGGACCCACAGAGCATTCCTGCAACCATCAGGCTTGCAGGGAGAATCTCCAGAGAAGGAAGAGAAAAATGACCCCCAAGGGAAACAGCCCAGTACTCTATGCGCCAGCAGCCCACAGCCCATGAAGGCCACGGGGCTAGGGAACCTCAGAGACATGGAGGGCCACCGTGCCCACTTTCCGGGCAGGACCACGAGGACACTCTGTCTTGGCCGGCAAAGACGCTCGACATCACACGCCCTGGAAGCAATAATCCGGCAACAAGGAGTGAGCTAGAGCACAGTTAATTCACACCTGGAGAGGGCTAACCGCCCAGGGGTGTGCAGGGGTGGCCGACAAACAGCACTGGGGAACTGAGAGCGCGGGCACGTCACTGGGGACAATTAAGGGACCCAACAAGGTGCTCCAAGAGATTCGATTCTTTTTTGAAAAGCAACTTCTCATGAATTTTAAATCAACCCATGCAGGCTGTCCTCCCGGGCAGCCGGAAGAGGAAAGGCGCAGAGGTGAACAGGGAGGGGTCCCCTCCCAATGCCAGCGCGTCGGGCTCACAGCAGGATGGAGGATGACCTTGTGACCCTGTCCCTCTCTCCAAATGAAGTGCCGCACGGCACCCCACAGGAGGCAGCATTTGTTTTACGGGTCTTTCTCAGGCTCTGGTGCTCTGCAAAATATTAACATCCATCCCATTAACTGACCACGGGGATTATAAAACCCCAGACTGAGCAATTAGGCTGTGAGTTTGCAACCTCAAGGCTTAGGTCTGTTAACAAACATCAGCTGTGGCCATCCTCCCCGCTCTCTCCGAGCCCTGAGGGAAAGAGCCGTCAGACTGCTCGGGCCTGGGCACCCGCTGCCCAGTGCTACATGCCGTCAGCCTGTGGAGCTCCGGACGGCCTCCAGAAGGCGTCCCACGGAGGCCACGGAAGCCTGCAAGCCGGCTCCCGTCCAACTCAGAGACAAGACACCTTCTGGTCTGGCCAGGAGTGTGAACGTTGACTTACCGTCCTCATTCCTGCTCTTTGGCCCGGGGGTGCTGACCTATTTCTATTCGCCTCAGGGTGAGGTGCCCTCTCTTCCTCGCTCCAACCCTCCCAAAGCATCAGTACACATTCAGCCTCAACCACAGCCCCACACAAGCCGAAGTGAGGAGGCACCTGGTTCCCCAGCCAGCAGCTCCTCGTCCCGTTCACACCCACCTCCACATGGCACCCAAGAGCCCCAAGAGCCCACGCCGACCTCCCCCCAGACTATACTCCTCACCAGGCACCTCTCTGCACTCCGTGTGACCCCACAATCTGGCCCTGCCTGTGCTCCTACTCCCGGGCTTCAGACTGTGTGTTCCCACAGCACGGTCCCACACCCACCCCTCCAGGAGCCCCACTCCACTAAGCTCCCCATCTCAGGGTCTCTGCTCAGGCCGTCCCTGAAGCCACCCACCCTGCCAGCCAATAAACTCTCATCTGGGGAACTCACCAGTCTTCAGGGACGGCTCAGTGGTCCCTGCTCCAGGAGGCCTTCCCACGGCCTCCCTGCCCTAGTCCGTTAGGGGTCCTCCCTCTTTCCCCTTGACACCCAGCCTCACCACGCCGCAGGGCCACTCTCCATCACCACGTGGCTTCTGCCTGGACCCCAAGCGCCTGGGAGGCTCCCATCCTACCCACGTCGGGCCTATTCTGGTCACTGAAACGTAGGATTGCAGGAAGGGAAGACCGACAGGAGGGGGACATCGGGAACTCTGACGAAAATCCCTTTTGGAGGACCGGCACACACGTTCCAGTGCTGAAGGACAGATGACACAAAGCAGGACAAGACGTTTAAAACCAGCCTCACGGCTCACTTAAATGGAAGACGGGAATATCACAGGAAGAAGCTCCCAGAATCCGGTCACCCAACACAAAGCTCCCTGGGACCCTTCACGCCATAGTACAATCTCCCCATTACCTGGAGGCAGCTACCAACCCCGCTCTGCAGCCTAGCAAATTCTAGAAGCTCTCATGAAACGTTCCCACGAGCCTTCCACACAGCTTTGGAGTTTTTAAAAATGGGACTGGCCTTTCCATAGGTGCGATTTTATAGACACAAAATTTAAGACACAGACTTGGCTGAAAGACTCACAATCAAACACAGAAAGTCAACCTTTCATCTCTCATCATTCAATCTGCCTTTAATTTAAACCATGTGATGCTATCAAACTCTGGCCCGGCCTGGCGTGTCATCCTCGGGGAGGGCCACCCAGCAAACTATAGAACTTGGAAAGCACAGAGACCTTTTCTATCTGTTCCTTCTTTCTCTGCTGTCCCCCACCAACCTGGACAACTACCCACCCACCCTCTTCCCGGTTTGCTGTGCGGAAAGAGACGTTGTACTCTAACCGTGTGACAGGTAAGCACATCTTTATCTGCAAATGCTCCAAACTGGTACTGACTTCAGACTCTGGCAGGCTTCTCTGGGAGTCTACTCAAACATCTTTCAGCCAACAATGCATAACCAGGCCTGGGAAGCCTTCACATTTAACAAGAAGAAAGAATACTTTGGCACGTCAAGTCATTTAAACTCCATCAAGAAATAAAGCAAAATCAGAAGATCAGGCTGTGGTCTGTCTGGTAAGGAACAGCACTCGAGAAAACAGACACAGTGCAAACGAACGCCGTGATCTCCCAGTATTCGTATGATCGAGGAGAGCACGGTAACCCGGATTTAATAACCACACGGTTGCATTCTCAGAGGGAAAGACCATATTCTCCAATGGACCCTCTATCCCCAAGACCCCCATTTTGGTTGCTGAATTTACGGCAAGGACTCAGGGCAAAAATCAGTAGAAGGTTCCAAGACCCCTCTCCAAGGACCTGAAGAAATTTGGTGTATTCTGGAACACAGGGAAAGCACCTTCCGATCTCTCTAAGGAGAATGGCCACCCACTTCCTTGAGGTGCCCGGAACCATGGGATCACTCCCACTGGGCTACCCCACAGCTTCTTCCCGACACAGTCAACCAGAGAGATTTCTCATGCGATAGGCAGATTTCGATAGTACTACAAATTATATTTGCCTTACTTTTTAGTAATATTAAACATTCCCCTGGTGACAAGGTGTCACAAACAGGGACAACCACAGCTTGGGTCAGAAGGGCTCTTGTGGTAGACGGACCGTTCTTCCAGCGATGTTTATCAACAGACCAACACCCCGAATTCTTAAGACTTGGTGAGATCCCCTTGCCTAGTCCCCGTGTTTGCATCAACAATTAAAGAGAAGGAAATAATAAAAATATACCACAAGGAAGCACCTATCCAAACTGGCCCTTAGTTTAACTTCATCTAAATCCATGCTGGGTGGTATTTTTGACATTGTACAGATCTGAGAACATCTGTGTTTCTTTTTAAAATCTGAGCTGGGCCTGTGAGTGGTTTAAGTACCACTAGGAGTCTAAAGGACAGGGACAGAATCTCTAGTTCACCTGCGTGTCACTCTGTGCATGCTTTAATCACACGGTGAGAGCTGTACTTTGGGGCCTGCCAAGTTCACCAGCGGAGCAGAATGACTAAGAAACCTTTCCTAGGGCATCCTCACAGTTTCAGAGCACTTGCACCGTGTGGGTTTCGGGTTTGGTTTCTGTATCACGTCTTCTAAGGGTCCAAGTCATTTCAATACCGCAGATGCTGAGAAGTGAAACTCAGGATCGTGGGGCTGACGTGGACAAAAGGCGGTGATTAAAACATTCTGTTTCCCACAGTACAGGAGAAAGGCTTAAGTACACCTGCTACCTTATAAATAATCAATCCCTAAATCTTATATACATACACACACACACATTCCCCTTCTCATGCCAGCAGAAAGCCAAGAAGGAGGAAAGGCCTCTTAGAAATGCAGTAAAGGTCTGTCGCAACACAGATTAAGACAGGATGATCCCAGAGTGAAAGACAAAACTGGAAAGTGGTGAGGGACCAGCTCCCAGAAGCCTGAAATGCTCAGAAGTCAAAGCTTAGCAGCGGTGGCAATGCAAACACGGCCAACTGCTGTGGGCAGGTGGGCTGTTTTCTGATGCGAGGGCTCCCAGACCTGCCTACATGTAGGCCACCCTTCGAGACAGTCCCCTTGGGAGACCTCTTATCTGCCATTCATAATGGCCTAAGAAAGTGCCATTATGCAAAATATTCCTGGAGTCCCTCTAATGGATAGGCTCCCCCAGAGCAAACGGCATAATCTTCATCCTTTAAGGCATATTTGATTTTTGGAAATGCCTACTCATCACTCAGAGCCCAGAGTGATAAACAGGGCAGGAGATCAAGCTCAGTCCTTTCATTCTCGGTCAGAAACTCAGCAAGCACTGTTTTTGCATATGACCCAACCCTAACCAGCCGTTGGTGACAACACTGGAGGTGGAGCTCCAACACCTATCTGAACGACGACAGGATCCATCAATCAGCATCAACCCCCTCCCAAAACAACATCTTTGAAGACTGCCCCCCTCTGAACACACCCATACTGATGAGTCTGTTAAATCCAGTCTCCCTGGCACGCCTGGGTGGCTCAGTCGGTTAAGCACCCTTTGGCTCAGGTCATGATCTTGATGTTGTGGGATCGAGCCCTGCATCGGGCTCCATGCTCGGTGCAGAGTCTGCTTGGAATTCTCTCTCTCCCCCTCCTCTCACTAGCACTCTCTCGCTCTCGAATAAATAAATAAATAAATAAATAAATAAATAAATAAAATCTTAAAAAAAAAAATATCTGGTCTCCTGATTTTATAGTCCTCCCTTGACACATCACTACGATGCAGTCCCCAACTCAACATAAGCCCAAACAAGTTACTATTCACGAGGGACACCAGGCACTCCAACTGCTAATCAAGAAAAGCATGAGCCATGACCCTGCAGAGATGTCAGCGTCCCGAGTGTGAGCCAACGCCCCGAAGTGGGCACATGCATTACACGTGTGTGCGGATGCACACGCAGATTTATAGCTCATCCCCGAGTCATCTTTAGTGGGTTCATCGTAAATATAGATAATAAATTCAATGTTAATAATAGCTGAGGCCTTAAACTCCTCTGGAGGAAAACACACACGGCGCTACCGTTCACATCCCCTTGCACTGATTGATCGACTGTGGTTTTCCGGTTTCTCGAGCTTACAAGGGTAAGAGGGCATTAAAAAGGCACAACTAAGAAATTTAAGACAGAGTGCGAGCACAAACACGACGGCAGAACTTCCCCACAACACTCGTTTCCTGGCCAACTGGGCAACACAAGAAAGCATCAGTTTCCCGGACAGACAAGGATCGGGGAGACGTAGGATCTGTGTGCCGCGACTGGTTGGGGGCCTCGAGGTTTGAGGTTCATACTCTTTAAACCCTGACCTAATGCAGAAGGAACCTGGCTAAGGCAGGGCTGCACCCTGTTCCTTCCCGGCAATGAACGAGTCGGTGTACCCACCTCTGGTTAACCAAATGTACCTGTGAGAGTCAACAACGGTCAAGCCATGCCTGTGGGACAGAGGTCCGCGAAGAAAATGGCCTTCTGCCAAGTCCTGGCAGCTAGGCTGTTTACAAGAGGGCAGACCGTCCAGGAAGGAAGGGCAAACATTTAGAATCCGTGAGACCCGGGTGTAAATTCTCAGTCTCCCCTCCCTGCCTGCAGCTGTGTGACCTTGAGCAAGTTGCTATCCTCCCAGTGTCCCCTTTTTAGGAGCTACACAACGAGGCTCCCGTGACAGCATGGGTCCTCCCAGGGCTGTGGGGAGGCCTGACTCTGTATGTCAAGTGCTTGGTGCAGTGGCTGGGACATTATCTGGCTGTTCTTCCTTATGGCGAAGTCAACTGATTCCCCCCACCATGTAACCCTCCTCCGAGGGACGGGGGACAACACACACACATCCATCTTCAAGAGAACCGCAGTGAAAAGAGGACATCTGCCCAGAACAAAAACAGATCCCGGTGTTCTCTTCCAGGAGAAACAGAGCCTGGCCAAAGGTCTCCTTGCCCAAAGCTGGAGTATTCAGAAACAGGGCTGGAGCTCTCCTTCCCAACGACGTAGCCCGTCGGGAAAGAGAGGGACTAAAGGAGGGAGAGATCCAGGAAGCTGAGACAGGGACTGAGGCAGAAGCAGAGAATGTGAGGGGGGGCAAAACAAGGCCATGAAGAGGGAAGGACAGGTGAGCAGAGCAGAGCTGCCTGTCTGTGTGTGAACACCTTGCTGGTGCATCTTCCAACGTCGGGAGCTGCTTCTCCAGCACTTGGAGGGGCTCAGAGGTCCTCGCAGCCTCACGGGCCTCTGCCAGCACGTGGCAGGCCCACAGAGGACTGATGCTCCCGTGGAAGAGAGGGAAAAGCGGGAAGCAGCCAGCGGGATCCGGAAGCAGATCCACAGGCTCTAGCTGCCTCGAGGCTCTCGGATCACCCTCCGCAGGGAGCACAGACAGACACCGGGTACATACTCGTCCTTGGGAATGCTCTCAACAAGTCTGGAGAAAGACGGGAGGTCCAAACCAGCGGTAACCGATTTCTAGCTTGCTGTCTACATCAAAGTTTGCTCATGAGCTGTTCAGGCTATCAATAAATTAAGTTAGTCACTGGAAATTGTATTTTCACCAACGGGTTGGAAGCTATGCCAAGATGGCCTAGCCTGAGACTCAGGCACGTCTGGCTGTGTGTGATGACCCTGGGCTATGGGCCCTGGAAACAAGTTCACTGAAGGTTTTGTGTGTGTGTGTGTGTGTGTGACCTGGAAACAAGTTCACTGAAGGTTTTGTGTGTGTGTGTGTGTGTGTGTGTGTGACCTGGAAACAAGTTCACTGAAGGGTGTGTGTGTGTGTGTGTGTGTCAGAGAGAAGCTTCCTCTCCCAGGCAGCCTGGAGAAGAGAGGCAGGTTGGCTCCTGGGGAAAGAAGGTCAGAAAAGAAGCTAAGGGAGCATTTCCACATCATCCAACTCAGAGCCACGAGGGTCTGGACAGTGGTGTCCAGCTGGCACAGTGCCACTGGAGGGGAGAGGCACGTGGGTCCCATCCAAACATGGAACACTGCGTTCCACAGAGTGAAACTCCAGGGGCGCGCCGAGAGGACGCAGGCACCAAGAGGGTTTGCAGCTTGGCAGCTGCAGGAGGTACACCCTTGGCAGGGACCTCATCCTTCTCAGGGACAGTCCTGGCCGGGCTGATTAGGGGACAGGCAACGCCCACAAAGCAGACCGAGATGTACAACATCAAAAGGCTGCTCCTGAGCAGCAAGCCCTAGACCACTCGGAACCGAATGGATGAGACTATGGGAAGAGACGGAGGTTACCCTGACTCATGTAATAACTTCATTATAACTCAGGCTGGGAGTGGGGACCTGGAGAAACTCAGATGGAGGCATTAGAAATCCCTTGCAGGGGCACTGGAGTGGCTCAGTCGGTGAAGCGTCTGCCTTCAGCTCAGGTCATGATCTCTAGATCCTGGGATCAAGCCCCATGCTGGGCTCCCTGCTCAGTGGGGAGTCTGCTTCTCCCTCTCCCTGCCCCTCCCACTCATGCTCACTCTCTGTCAAATAAATAAAATTTAAAAAAAAAAAGAGAAAAGGAAGGAAGGAAGGAAGGAAGGAAGGAAGGAAGGAAGGAGAAAGAGGTCTGCAGGTGTACACTCAGATGTACTGTGTGGCAAGACGAGAGCTGGAGGCTAAGAGTCCAAAGGAGGACGAGCCAGATAATGACCCTGGGACCCCTATCCCCTGGGTAATGGAAGGCACCACGGGGGGAACAGATAATTGCAGCATATGGTGGTGGTACCAGCACCAGCCTGGTGCTACAAGCCAGGCATCAGAAAGCACAGGAAAGGGGCATGAGAAGCCAGTTACCCCAGGGCCTGGACAGAGGCTACAAACACCACTTCCTAATAAAAGGAACCAAGGCTCTCTGGGAAAATGGCTGATTCCAGGTCTGGGGCAAGAAATGCACACTGTGACCCCAGAAATCTTTCCATGCCAGATAGCCAGACAGTGATGAAAGGCGACCAGGATCACACCAGAAGGACCTAGAAGCCACCCAGAGAAGGGCTCCTGGAATAAGGCGGGATAATGTGACGGTTAAACAGAACGAAAACTATAACAAATTGAAACACATATTTAAATCCATGAGTTCATAATGATACAAACCCAAATCAAACCCAACAAAACACTCAATTTGGTCACAACTGCCTGAAAACCAATAAATGAAAGAGGAAGAATCAAGCTGTGTGCAGTCTTTCCCACACGGGCAGTGCCCCAAGGTAAGCAGACGTGGGACGAGGAAGAGTCTTTCTTTCTAGAAGTATTCTAGCAAGGAGATTAAAAATGGTTTCCAGAACGAAAATGCCGCAATGCTGTTGTCCCCGTGAACTGGGGACCGGGCATGGGATAGCCACAGCGGCCAGCATCACAGACAGACAGCCGGTAGGTGCCGTGGGACGCCCACTGAACAGCGTGACCCCACGAACGATGAACATTATCTTGCTCACCCTCCCCAGAAATTAAAGATCGAACATCAAACCTGAAGCTGATCGTACTTCTAGAACCAGATTCGAATCTGCAGGAAGTAAAGCACACAGGGAGCGGCTAACCCCCACCATGGGGGCGCGACCAGCAAAATGCCGACTCTGGGCAAGCGCAGGGCAAACACCGAGCTCCCTGAACACATGAAGTGCAAAAACAAACCAAGAAAACCAAACCAAACCCTGATAAACAAGAGAGATGTAAAAAGAGAGAGAGAGAGAGCGTGTGATTTAGAAAGTCTTAAAGCCAAATGAATCATCAGGGGGGCTTTCTCTAAGTCTCCAATTAAGAAAAAAACCTGTAAGATAAATTTGTGACATTTATGAACCAACAGAAAATCTGAATGATTGAATATGTGATGATTTAATAAATGTGGTAATTTTTGAAGGTATGATTTACGGTACTAGGAGTTATTTTAAGAGTCCTTATGTTTCAGAGAAACACAGTAAAATACGGATAGAGGAAAACAGTGATTTCTGGGGCCTGCCTGAGAGGGCACATGGATGGGGCAAGGCCATGCCTAGGCTGATGGTGGCGGGAGCATGGGGAACAGGATGTGGAGTTCATAATTATCTTCCGTCTACTTCTCTGTATTTGAACTTCTCCACACGATGTTTTTAATCAGCCTGGGCTGAGAGCAAGGGCCTCCCAGAGGAGGGGAGCTCCAAATCAAGGCTCGCAGGGTGAGGACCCAGGCTGGGATAGCATTGTCACTAAGATGGCGCGACCGAAGGCTCTGAGGTCAGGAGGGGAGGAGCCATACAGGGTCCAGACGTTCGTGTTGTCCCCAAATTCATGTTTAAGCTCTAACGTCGAATATGACAGTGTTAGGAGGCGGGGCCTTCGGAGGTGACTGGGTCATGTATGGGGGTACTGCCCCCACAGAACAGACCCCCTCCCTTCCCCGGTCTCCTCCACCTGGTGAGACACAGCAAGAAAGAGACCTGAGAGACAGCTCTCCCCAGAGCCTGCCTGGCTGGCACCCCAACCTCAGCCCTGTGGCCTCCAGGCCTGGGAGAAGTCAGTGCCTGCTGTTTACCCAGTCTGTGGGGTTTTGTGGTCGTGGCCCGGCTGAGCCACACAGAGTTCTTGCAGGGCAGAAGGGGGCCAAGACTGAAACCTGAGCGAGCAGGGGAGAAGTCTGGTCACACACGGCCTTTCCCCCCAGCCGTCAACCCGGGACTCCGACGGGGAGCTCAGCCCCATTACTCACGGTTCAAATACTTCCGGCCTCTGATGGCCCTGAAGATGGTGGCCCCAAAGGGGACTGAAACAGAGGGGGCCCCCACCAGAGGGCACCCCAACAGTCCAGGTCACTCCACGCGATGCACCTCCCTCCTCGATGTAAGGCCTGCACGCTGGAAATGGAGAAACAACACACGGCCGTGCATCCCGATGTTGTTAATGTGGCACCACATGTTTACCGCAAAGATCAGGGACCGATCCGACACTCTAGATGCAAAGGTGAGCCGAGGGCATGTTCCCTGGGCCAACTGCACCGTTCGCACCTCAGCTGGTGGTCAGATCAGGACTCACCCTGTCAGCGGAGCTGCTCCCCGTGTGGTCGGCCCAGTCCGAATTCCGGCGTTCAGGTCATTACAGGGCCTACTGACAGCCAGCTGTCCTCCTCTCGCTAAGAAACCCGTCCCTCCTCATGACCAAAAAAGAAATCTTTCAAAGATAAAGCGGTAATAACAAGGAAAATGTCTGTCAATTTATTAACCTCAAGTGTCTTCCTGAATTTCCCTGAGAAAGAGCCACTTGAGAAAACTCCTTCACAAGCAACAGTCTGAAGCCACCAGGTGACAGCGGAGAAGGGGCAGGAACCATGACTAGAATGAGGTGTGACATCACCAGAAGCCGAAACTGAAAATGCTCCTCGAGGTCATAAAGGAATCCCAAAGCCCCGGGGTCACTCGGCATGCCGTTCAGGGGGCGGGAAGCTCCAACCCCACCTGAAGCCCCTTCGAACTTAGAGCAAATCCACGTCAAAACTGGCTTTTCTGGAAACGAGATTCTGACACCCCAGGCTTATCACAAAAGGACTTCCTTCTGTCCCACCAAGCGCCGCACGGAGTTCAAGTCCAGCATCCCACGGCCTCAGCCCGTAGGTCAGACACAGCTCATGTTGACCTGAGCCCACAAAAAAGGACCAGTGACTTGCCCTCGGCCACAGCGAGGCGTCACAGCAGCACAGGGAAGAGAGCCCCCCCGAACCTCCCTGATCAGCACTCTGGCCGCGAGCCCAAGAGCACCCGGACCCTCTCCCCCTGAAAGCACCTTCGCAGAGAACGAGACCTTTTATCTAATCAGGCACCAAGAAGCTGACATGGCTGGCTGGGCTCCAAAGGCCACGAGAGCAGTATCTGAAGCCCCATGTTCTGGCCGTGCTGGGGATGTCCCCCTGGGCACCACCCGCCATCACCCACACTGGACCCCTAGACCCCCAGGGGCAGCAGGCCGTGCCATCCTCCCTCTCGGCACGCTGTGTGGGACACTCCACTGGAACTGCTCGCTTGCCAACTCTCGCCCCAAGATGGTCTTTAGCTGTTCTGGGCGGGCTTCTTGCCCTTGAGGGAAGGGCCCATCTTCTAGTTCTTCCGCCTCTGCCACAGTCTCTTCCCCAGGCCGGTGCACCGACACGGCCCCCCGGAGAGGGCAGCTGCGCCCTTTGGCTCTGGTATCGACTGGACACAAATGCCAGGCAAACGGGTCTGTGGACGAACGAGGAGAAAAGGAAAGAGAAAGGCTGGTACGAGGAAGGCTGGGGTCTGCGAGGACACAAGGCCCACGCTTTCTCCAGGCCCCCCCCCAGCACTGCACCTCGGAGCTGGCCTCAGGCAGCCCCAGGCAGAGGTCTGGGTGCCATCGGCACGGACTGGACCAGACCATTCCAACAGCTTTGGCTCCGGGGCTTGCCCCTGCCACCCACATGCTGTGCTCCATGTGGGACGATCCTGCAGACAGCTCCTGGGGGGAAGTGAGTCAAAACCCCACACAGACAAGCATGGACTGTCCAGCTGCCACCCCAGCAATGTGGGTGTCAAGCCCCGCAGTGGGCCAGACAGCACGGGAAGGACACCCCCCCCTGAGATGTGCACGCGCAGGCAGGAGGGTGCTGAGGACATTCCTACAGGATCCCCACAGTCACCAGGGAGGCCTCAGTGGCAGGACAGTACGTGATGACGCTGGGTGTTCTGAAAGCACATGAAGACGCCGTGCTCTACTGGGAAAGGCCCTTGCTCAGGGTCTGCTTTGGTCCTGGCTGCTGGCCAGACCCGGGCCTCCGTGGGCTACCTCCTCCCCGGGCCAGCCCACAGTAGGTCATTTGCAGTGCAGAGACCCCCAGCAGAGAGCCATACTTCCTTTCTCCTGCCCACCCCTCCCTCCTCCCTGCACCACCCTCACACCACCCACCAGAGGGAAGGCTTATACCGAATCACCTGGGAGAGGCCCAACAATGGGCCGGCGTGGGCACAGTGGCTGGTCCTGGGCCTCCAGACAGACCACATGCTCCCTGGGCCCCTGTGGCCACCTCCTCCCCCACCCGCCCACCTGCCTCCTGGCAGCTCAGGCCAGGGAACGTCTCCAGCAGAGCTGGAAACAAAGCGCTTTCAGACTCTTCAGACTCCTGGACACCAGAAGCAGGCAGGACCAGCGCCTCCTTTCTTCAAGCAGTGCCCCAGCCAGGGCGCACAGGCCACACTTTGCCCCCTCCAATGCACCTGGAGTGGGCGCCCACACTCGGCCAAGCCACTGGGTTCCTCCAGGGAGGGGCAGGCTCCATCGAGGCTGGGAGGCCAGACCCACTGTGAGCAGACACAGGCTTCCCGGGGCGGAGGAAAGCCTCTGCAGAGAGAGGAGGAAGCAGCGACCTCGGGGAGCTGTTGCACTCTAAGCCATGACCCAGGCCGTGCTCTGGGCCGAGTCCACATCCTGCTCCCCACCTGGCCTTCTGAGGCCAGAGCAGCCTTCCTACTCTCAGTCACATGACACACTGCCACCTCCCCACAACAAATCCCCTTCTCTGCCCCAGCTAGCCCACGGCAGGCTGCTTTTGCTTATAACCAAGAGGACCTTTTAAAACATTTGTTAAAAATGAAAGAACACCAGTGTCTGGGTGGCTCAGTCCTTAATCGTCTGCCTTTGGCTCGGGTCATGATGCCAGAGCCCTGGGATGGAGCCTGGCATCGGGCTCCCTGCTCGGCGGGAAGCCTGCTTCTCCCTCTCCCACTCCCCCTACTTGTGCTCCCTCTCTCGCTGTGTCTCTGCCAAATAAATAAATAAAATCTTTAAAAATAAATAAAAACCAAAGAATGACAAAAACAGGCGGCTGGTGCGTGAATGCAGCGGCCCCTCCCAGCAACACGCAAAAGAGCAAGAAGCAATCTGCGCCCGGACTTCAGGCCCTTGGCTCTAGACTCTCGTTCACGGTACTTTTTTTTCTTTCCTCGTAAGACATTCCAGAGTGAAACACTTTTCATTTTAGGGAGCTTTGGTTCCAGGCAACCTGACAATTAATTCGAGGCAACAAGCTAATCACAGTGAGAGGCATACCAGCCGACGTGCTTCCATTCAAGGCCTGGTTCTGGGGTTTAAAAGGAAATGAGATTTCAGCCGGCTAGAGAAAGCCCACCTGGGCCCCCCCACACCCCCCGCCCCGCTTTCTCGGGACAGCGCGTTGAGGACTAAAGAGCATCATCGGTCAGAAATGAGTGGGGAAGCCTCACCGCGTAACACGCACACACACACACGTGTAGGTACATACAGAGGGGCTCGCTCACCTACGTACAATACACACCCACCCCACACACATATTCTCACGACACCGTCGACTCGGCCACGATCAGCTTCTGCCTGGTCGCGGAGCCTCTTGCATTAAAGAGAAGAGCGTGGATTCCCCCCAAGGTCCTGTAGTGGCACCAGCCACCTGCCCGAAGGATGCTATACAGCTCAGCCTCCCAACTCCTGCAAGGCCAGGCTCAGGTCCAAACCACTGTGAACTCCCGCTCAACGCATCTGCATTCCTGGTCTCAGACCAAAGGAGTCCCCAGAAAAATCCTGGAGACGGAACAAAACCAAACCAAAACAGAAAAGCATGGCTGAGAGGGACCCTCGGGGCTTAGGCACAGACATCTAGAAACCAAATAAATAAGGAAGGGCAGCGGGGTGAGCGGGATATTGCATTATACCGTGTCCAAGGCCCCGTCAGAGTCGCTCCTTTAGTCCTCCCGCAAGCCTCTGGTCATCCCCATGGTGTAAGAGGAGAAACCGAGGGCAGAAGTCAAGCACTCCCCAGACACCAGGGCTGGGGACACACCCCAGTGAGCCATGCTGGGGTCACCCTGAGTCCTGTCCCTGTGTGATGCTCGTGGGGTGTCCTGGCCCCCGCGGTTCAGGACAGCTCAGTGACTCAGACAAGAACAGCCCAGAACATTCTGTGTTCCATCCTCAGAGTGTGTGTAGGGCAGAGACAGAGACCCTTTCTTCCCTTAAAATGTCCCTACCGCACAGGAAAAACACAAAGGAGAGGGCGAAGGAGGCACAGAACTTAAAAATTACCGTTGAGGGGCACCTGGGTGGCTCAGTCAGTGAAGGGTCTGCCTTTGGCTCAGGTCATGATCCCGGGGTCCTGGGATCGAGTCCCACATTGGGCTCCCTGCTCAGCAGGGGGTCTGCTTCTCTCTCTCTCCCTGCACCACTCATTCTCTCTAATAAATAATTATCTTAAAAAAAAAAAAAAAACCCACCATAGCATCTAAAATATGAGCCATTGGCCAGACGGAGGGAACCAGAGGGACCAGAGGGACAACCCGGTGGGCGGTCAGGGTCCGGCGGTGGCACTCTGAGCAGGAGAGACCATGCCCCCAGTGCCTACCAGAGGGCGAGGTCACAGGCACACGGGGTACAGGCCACATGGGCGTTTCTCCATCTCTGATCCACGGCGGCGACAGAAGCGGACCCGGAATGATGCATGACCCATGTCCAAAGTGAGCGCCCAACCAGCACACTCATGAAACGGACTTGTCTGGCCTTCTGACTTAGGGGCTCACCACCTGCTTGCCAGAAGGCTCTTCCCTAAGTGTACCCCCATCCCACCACCCTGCATGCCAGGGCTGACCCTGTGCCCCCAGTCCTCCTGCCCAGGTCCCCCGGGGCACCGGTGGCCGCTGAGCTTCCTAAAATCACTCCGGTCTGCGGCTTCCCTCGGGACCCCCTGGAACTCCTCCCACTGCCACCAACCCAAGGTCTCCCGCCCCAAGAACCACCCCCAACCACTGGGCCCCGGCCCACTGCCTCTCCTCTCTGTCTCCCAAACCCAGGCTGCTCCCTCTTCCTCGGAGGTCCTCCTCCTGCTAAGAACCACTCCTCCCGCGCCGCTTCCACTGCTGGCCCCCAAGCCGCCCATGCTGGGCAGGGTTCAGCCTCTTCAGAGGGCCGCCGACCACACTGCAAGCGGAGGCTTCCCTGCTCACTCCAGTCCCAGGATCACTCCTGCCACACTGCCCCTGGTAGTCAAGGGGCAGCTCCAAAGTGCAGCCTCCACTGCTGTCAGAGGTCATCAAAGGACTATGGGTAAAGTAGCCTAGAGGCCCAGGTGGGGCTTTCCACACCCTCCTGCCCCAGGGCACTCATGAGGAAGAAATCTCCACTGCCTCTCTGAAACCAGCTCCCAGTCTGGAGTCAACATCTCCTTGACCTTGCCTCTGGTGTTACGTGTCCACGGACCCCAACTTCGTAGCTGTGGAGCACTCAACTTCTCTAGCACCATCTGCCAGTCAAAAAATACTTGCTGAGCAGATGCCGGCACTGCTGCTAGGCTCCTCCTGTCCTATGGGGGAGTGGGGAAGGGTCATCTGGGGAAGAAAGGTCTTCCAACACAAAAACAGAAAGTCCACAGGATATAGGAAGCCTGGGTCCTCCCGCCTGTCCTTGGGCTCTCTGTGCTCCAGGACTCTGGGGGACCGTCTGGAGGCCTGGGGCGGGGCGAGGCAGGTGGTGTCCAGAAAAACAACTCGCGTTCACTGTGCTAGGTCGGCACTGGCACTGAGCTAAGCATTTGCAGGCCTCACAGCAGATGGATGTCTGTATTTCCTTCCCCTAGTGAGTAGGGAAACCAAGCAAAGCCGGTCAGTTCCTAGTCCACTAGTGAGCAAGAGGGCTGCCGCCCCACGGAAGAAATGGGAGAAGGCAGGGCACCCAAGGCGCTACCCAAGCCAGCACCCCTAACTGCAAGAAGGTGGTCAGATCTAATTAAACTGGTTACCCAGCACCCTAGCTGCAGAGCTGTCAAAACATCCAGATGGGACCCAGCTGCATTACAAGAATTTGAAGCAAGAGATGTGTGCTCAGATCTGGGCAAGAGAATTCAAGGGCAGCTCTCCCCCTCCCCCACAACCCCCTCAAGGTCAGTGGCAAGGTAGCAGTGAATGGGAGTGGGCCACAAGGGGGTGTGAACCTGGAAGGATCATTTGGGGCTTCCTGCCCCCCGGCTACCTGTGCCCACATGCTCTTCTTCAAGGCCCAGCATACGTGCCTCACCAATACCCGGGGTGGAAAAAAAACAGCTAAACAACCATGCCAGGGAGAAAGGAACCAAGCGTTCTAAGAGATACGGGAAAACGGCTCTGGAGGGGCGATTTATTTGAGAACAGTGGTTCTTCACCTTGGCTGCTGATGCCTGTCCCCCTACCCTAGGAGATTCTGAGCCTGAACGAGGGCTGACATGGTTATTAGGCCTTCCACAGAACAAGCCTCTGGCTCAGATGGAGCAGGGTCATGCCTGTTCCTTCAGGGTGAATATGGTCTTAGAGCATGTTACCCGTCTCTGGTGGCCCACAGAGCACAGGACGATCACTGGATAAACACTGGCTGGCTTCTGCTGAACCCTGATGAATGAAACCAAATGCACACTCTAAACAGAAAGAGCTACCTCTTTTTAAGATTAAAAAAAAAAATTATTTTAGGGATAGAGAGAGAGTGGGGAGAGGGACAAACAAACTCTGTGCTGAGCACAGCACCTGATGTGGGGCTGGATCCCCTGACCCTGAGATCATGATCTGAACCGAAACCAAAAGTCAGGACGCTCAACCCACTGAGCCACCCAGGTGCCCCAGGGGCTGTCTCTCAATGAGCAGGATCCGTTTATAGTTCTGCTGTTAACCCTTCAGTTCCAACCTGAGCAGCTCCCCCTGGCCCGTTTCACCACTGTCTCTAAATGTTGGTGGGTCTAGACTTTACAGATGCAGTAATTATATAATGTTGCAGTGGGAGTTGTGATCTAAACGGTAATCGAGTCACAGTCCCCACGTGGGAATCAGCCCCAGCTGGGCCAGAGAATCCAGGAGCAACGCCTGGTGGCCCCAAGGCCCGGGTGACGCAGAGGCACACACAGGTCCCAGGGAGACGGACCATGACGCCTGTGCGCCTCGCAGGGCTGGTGGCCCTCCTCCTGCTGACCACGGGCAGCTCCCAGCCACACCCCCGGGGAGCCAGTGTGACCCCACGCCCACCCCTAGGCAGGTCGCCCACCTGCTCCTCCCCCGCCTGCAGCAGGAACAGCTGGGTGGGCTCACCCACTACTCCCGAAGCATCTGGCCCGAACTCACTCCTCTGAGAAAGCCACCCGAAGCAACTAGAACCCCTTTACAGGACTGCGGCGGCCACTCCTCTTAGGGAGACACGATCTTAGGGGAGTGTTTCCAACCGCCGCGCGAGGCCAGCCGTCGAGTATAGAATCAGCTCGGTGGGCTGAGCGATTCCACACGGCTCGGGGCGAGCGCTCCTGGCGGCGGCGAGCGTGTCTTCTACTGCCGTGTGTACCCCAAGCCGCAAGCCCGAGGGACGAGCCTGCCCAGGCCTCAGCAGCACGCAGCAACACCTCGCACAGCACCTTACAGTTTACACCGCGAACATCCACCTGTCCGCACCTGCACAAAGAATGGGGGTCTGCGACCTGCCCAAGGCCGCCCAGTCCAGGGATCGGGGCGCACAACACGACCGCCCCCAAGAGGCAGCCTCCTCCCCACCACGGCTCCCCAGGGGACTTGCTCAGGCTCTGCTCCTCCCTTCCCTGAACCTGCACTCTGATTCTTAACATCTCGAGTCTTAGGAACATCTTCTAGGAAAATATTTTGTCTCAATTATTCATATAAACCACCCTCTGAAGTTCCTGCTCTAGCAGCAATATGGAAACTACTTTCAATCATAGAAAATCTATCTGGAAGTTAGATCTCCTTAATTCTCTTTTCTTTAATCAACAGCTTAGAACGAACACACACACACAGAGTCTGTGAGAAGAAACGGTAGTTCATTTTCTCCAGAGGACAGCCACCTCTCCGTCTGCACAGGCAGCTAACGTGTTGTCGTCCCCCCAAACCCCCCACCCCGCAGAGGAAGGAATGGCCGGCATTTCTCAGCCCTTCTCAGCCCCCCGGGGAGCCGCTGCCATCCCCCATCTCCATCTCTGCCGGCCCCTCACCACGACGGGTGCTCCTGGGAAGCCCAGCCTTCCTGGCACTGAGGTCTAGCTCCCGGAACCAGCCTCTTCTTGTGCAACCCTGACGGTGGGGTTTGGGGCTCGGCCCGCCTGGATCCACACGGCGACCCCGCATTGCTGCTGCGTGCTCACTGGCAACGCTCACAGATGTGGGGCCGTTCAACGCGGAAAGTCGGGGGAGAATAATGGTGCTGTTGTAGGGACTAAACGGGATGACGCACGTGAACAGGATGGACTCGCTTCCTCTGAATGGGAGCCCCCCGCGGAAGCGAAAGGGGACGCAGCCATCGCCACACTGGGGCAGCAGAGCGAGCGCCCCAGGACTGCCTGGGACACCGGCGCGTGGCCAGCCCACGAAGACAGACTGTTTAAATGAGGGCTGATGAGGGGTACCCCCAGACGCAGTCTCACCGATGCCTGGCCTACAGCAAGCGCCCGGTCCTTACTCACTGTTACACCATCTGATTCCCCTCTCAAGTCCCAAAGCCTTTGATGTAAAACAAAAGGAACAGGGACTAAAGTTAAACACAAAACAGCAGCGTGGAGGTCACAACCTCCGCGACCGGGTCCCCAGACAGCGGCCAAATCACCAATGGCTTCAGCCACTGCAGGGACACGGAGCCCCAGGTGTCTACGGACATGGAGCCCTGGGGGTCCAGGGACCCGCCCCCGGGGTCACAAGGATGCACCAGCTCCTGGTGGCAGGCACTGGGTCAGTTATCTCCCCTCTCTGCCCAGGCCACTCCTCATGCCAAGATCCACGGGCGACGCAACCACCGCCCGACAGGCACGGCCAAGCATACACAGAGGAACAAGCCTGCGGCGCAGAGATCCCTGGCTCATCTGCGCAGAGAACACAGAACCCCGCGATCACTCCAAGTCCAGGACCCAGAGCAGACGACAGCCGGCAACTCCCCAGTGCGCAGCCCCAAGCCGAAGCAGCCTGCGTGCCCGCGACAGCAGAGTCTCCAAGTGGTTAACAGACAACTACCGCACAACACTGACTACTCAGAAGTCCGGCTCCAAGACTGGGCTCAAAGAATGAATCATCGTTACTGTGTCCGCCCAGACCGCTCTTGGGGCCCAGGAAGGGCCGAGAACAAAGGTGAGCAAGAAAGACCCGAAAGACAGCGGGTACACGGACAGGCACAAGGGGTACTGGACTTGGTGTCAGCGCTCCTCCGTCACTTATGGACCGTCCCTCCTGACCAAGCTCCTCGGAGATTCCTGGGGGCCAGTGCCCAGGAAAATGGGGATAATCATCCTCATGAGTCAATGGGACACGAACCCCCAAACAGAGTAAAACACAGGTATTAGTCTCCTGTAAAGCCCCGCTGTGACGACAGGGGCAGAAGTCCTCACTGCTGTATGTCACTGCTCCTGAAAGCGTCAACACGTCCCCCGTGCCAACTGCCGTGAGTTACAGGAGGCAGGCCAGAGAGAGTGTGCTCCCCTAAGAGCTCAAGTAAGAGCAACCCGGGTTACTCAATCGAGCCACCGTCCACTGCCGGGCACACCATTAATTTTACATGCCACTTAGGAAGAAAAATGGTATCAATTAAACCATGAAACACTGTCCCTCCTAAGACACATCCTGATTTCAGAGATGTTAAAACGTGAGAGAAAAAGAGGTGCACTTTGGAATCAGTGAGACCCGGTGTTGACGGGGACCCCAGGGTGGCCGGGAACTCAGGTTCTGGTCCTGCCTGGATGAGGTCTGAGGCCAGTGTGAGCCCACTGTGCAGTGGGTGGCCACTGGAAAAGGAGAACCCCTGGGAACTTGCCCATATTCCAGACTCCCCATCACTCCTGCAGATTCTGACTCAGTGGGTCTGGAATGGAGCCTGGGGACATTTTTCTCAAAGCTCCCCAGGTGACATGTCACACAGTCTGAAAGGGTCGCTGCCTCCCACTGGCTGGCCTTCGCCACCCCACCCCACTGCCATGCTCCGGGCTGAGGAGGTGGGGAGAGGTCTCTGTGCCTAGGGCACCCTGTGCCAGCCAGGATTAAAACCTGGCCAGAGTAACAGAATGGACCTGCTCCACCACGGAACCCCCCATCCCGTCCTCCCCCCTCACCTCTGGCATCAGTGAGAACCGAGCAGGGCTGAAGGTGTGGGTCTCTACATGCAGCACCGTTCCGTGGCCCTCCCACACTTCCATTTCTGCTGAGTTTGTCTTGCACACTTTCCCCCCACTCTGATTCATCTTCCGAGTATGCAGTTGCAAACCTCCATTTAGAACAGGGGGGAGCTGAAGGCGTCCTGTGTGGCATTTCCCTAAGTCAGCTGTGACTCAGCCTGGCAAAGCCCCAAGCGCTGGTATAGAGGCTTCCTTCTGGCCCTTCATTAGCTCAGCCAGCAGCCAAGACCCACATAACAGGCCAATCGCCGCTCAGGGGCGCCTTTGCCGAGGGACCCAGGGCAAGAGTGGGAATGAGGCCCCCTCCCTCCCAGCTCTGCAAGTTTCATTTACATTTTGAAGTGAAAGGGGACCTCGGTGGAACTCTAGGGCCGGGAACTGAGGCGCTCCAGGATTCCTGAAGCCCTATTAAGAGAGGGGAGCCTAAGTGGGCAGTGAGCGTGAAGCAGCTCCAGCCACCTGTTCCCTCCTCCCACCCCCGCTCGGCTCATCATATTACTCTGTGACTCAAGGCAGGGGTTTTAACAAGCTTCCCGTTTCTGATGCTAGAGCACCAGCCAGGGGGCGGGCGGCTGAGAGTCCAGATCCTCAGGCTAACATGTCAGCTACGGCCTCTGAGGCCCACCAGCTGGTTCCGACAATCATGCGAGGAGAGGGGCTCCCGGCCAGCCATGCCCAACTCCCCAGAAGACAGGACTGCAGGGGTTTTTCAGAGAGTGGTTCCACGAAGCTTTGGGGAAAGGGGCCAAGGTGACCCTGGGTGAGAGGGCCCTGTGCCAGATACAGTCCCAGGCCATCTGCCCTGCCTCCTGCGGCAGGTCCCAGCCCTGGAGCCCGCCGGCCGCAGCGGGGCCGGGATCCCCGTCCCACATCCTGGGAGAACATAAAGGAACACGGTACCAGTGGAGTCGGTTAGTTAATTAAAGCCCACACAAGGCTCTCTGGGGCAAGGCCCACACCCCAGTAGGGAATCCTGCCGAGAAGGCTGGCTCACTCCAGGATAGGCAGCTCCGCAATCAGCCGAGGTCAGGTCAGAGCGACTCTCGCCGAGTAAATGACTAGGAAGGAAAGGAATAAATGACAAACCATTACCTAACCAGGGGTCTGTCTCACCAGCGAACTTGTTCCAGAATGGAGGCCAAAATCTGGGTTAACTGCAACAGTGTCTACATGATAATTACAGGGTTTGGGGGCTTTTGGTGTTTTGTTTTCTTTCTTTTTTTTTAAAGCCACTACCTCCTCTCCTTAGAGCCACACAGAAAATCCTGCAGGAAGCTCTTTCCTGGAAGCAGCCACTTACCCTTGAGAGCCCCAGGGGTAAAGACAGGTCCCAGCAACCCGCCCACATCTGCTCCGAACAACTGGGAGGCCGACTTGCATCTCTTCTCAAGCCTAGAGGCTGAGGACAGGGCCTGCTCCTGGCTGTGGGTGTTCATCCCTGGGAGAAGAAGGCATCTGTGGGAGAGCATCTCCACGCTCAACCCAATTCCTGCTGCATGAAAAATAATCCCCTCTGCACGAGAGCCGCACGGTCACTCATGTCCACGCACAAGAACAACATAAACCAAGGTGGAGAGAGCAGAAGCCCCATGAGGTCCCAGGACGTGCAAACGGAGAGTCCACAACCCTTATTAACACCCATTAAGGGGATTTGGGGCTCCTTGAAATCCAAGGGACAATTCCAACGACTTACAAAGGGCCACAACCCTCTGCCTCTGGAAACAGCTCTTTCTAGAAACTGTTTTTTTCTGGACAGCCTCGCCTAGTGGAGGCTGTGAGAATGTCTCCAAAACCTGACCAGGGCTGTCGGATCCCCATGCCACAAGGTGCTGTATCCCCAGCACCGCCTCAGGAAGACCTGGGTCTCAGCCTCGGTATGACCTACAAGGAGCAGAATGTCACTTCTGGTCCCACTGCGGGGAGTCCTCGGATAACACCCTTCTCCCTGCCACTTCTAAGGATTCTCGGCTCTTCTCTTCTGACCCAGCCTCACCACTGCTGCCCCCAGAACAGCCCCTCAGCGCTCCAAGGTCACAGATCAACCTCTGTACCACCACCCTTTGCTATTTGCCCCACGGAATCTGGGTTTCCACCAACGCCTACGTGAAAAACTGCAAGCGACGTAGCTCTCTCTTTAAAAAAAAAAAAAAAAGTCACAGGCTGTCCCCCAAGTTCTCCCACCCAGTGCCTGTCCTTTCGACCAAGAAGCCCATGCAGCCTTAGGTCAGATCGACCAGCAATTTCCACCCGGCTCTTGCAGATACTAATGTTACAATGACCCCCGAACAGGGTATACACCTTCCCCGCAGAACCACATCTGCCACGAGCTGGTCCGGAAAAGAAACTGGGAACTCTAAGACGGGAATTTATCCGTCTGGGCGTACCATTTCAGAGACACCGCTTCACTCTCGAGACCAAAATTACGATTTATTTTGGAGCTGCAGTCGCCTTCCCCAGCGGAAGCTCCCGGGAGCACGCTCCGGCCCTGTGTTTACGGCAGGGAGGGCCCAGCTGCTGGCCGGGGTTCCTGGGTACCCACCGCAGGCACTCCAGGGCAGCAAACGAGACACATCTGCTCTCAGGGGGCTTCGTCTGGGCTCTCCCTTCCAGACTTTAAAACACTCAGGCTTGGGGCACCAGGGTGGCTCAGATGGCTAAGCATCTGCCTTCGGCTCAAGTCATGATCTCGGGGTTCTGGGATTGATCCCCACAACAGGCTCTCTTCTCCTTGAGGAGACTGCTTTTTCCCTCCCTCTCTGCCTCTCTCCCTACTTGTGTTCTCTTTCTCGCTAAAATAAATAAATAAATAAATAAATAAATAAATAAATAAATAAAACTTCCAAAAAAAAAAAAAAAAAAAAAAGCACTCGGGCTTGTTTTGCAGGTGGAAGTAAGTGCTTCTGAAGAACAGAAACAGGTTTGAGTCTTGTAAGCCCTTAAACTTTACTAGCACCTAAAATTAGCTGCTCTGGTGGACAATTTGTCTCTGCACTTTTACACAAGACGGACGGCTCACCCAGAAGGGCAAACGGCCCCCATACCAGGGGAAGCGAAGAGAACTAATTTCAGGAGGTGACTTTCGCTCCGACCACTTCATGAGCTTCTGTCTGGCAAAAGGACCAGAAGGGAATACGTAAACCGTCCTCTGAGCCTCCCCCGGGAACTTCTCACCATGCATCAGCCCTCTAACCCAGGCCACCCTGCTCCAAAGGGCCAGGAAAGGAATCCGTACCACATAGCTTCTTGAGCAGAGGAAGAAGAACAGAAATCACTGCTCCGGGGAAGCAGGAACAGGAACAGGAGTACACCCCAAAGGCTTAGGGCGTTCGGGTTGACAAACCCATTCGGGCACCTGAGACGCTGCAGGGGAGGCAGACCATCGGAGAAGACATGTACAGAAGCGACTGGACCCAGAAGCAGCAGTGGAAGCTGACCACAAGGGCCTTAGGGTCGCACGTAGCCTCTCAAGAAAGGCAAGTCCAGGGGGCAGTGCTCATGCAACATTTACTGCCGAAGCCGAATCAGAACCAGGCCCCCCCCCGTACAGCACACTCAGGAGGTGTCGGGGAAATGTCCACGTATGTAAGCACGCACACGGCTGACCCTGGGACCCCGCGGCGGGTTAAGGGCACCCACCCCTGCAGTGGTCGAAAATCTGCATCTAACTTCGGAGTCCCCCCAGAACCTCACTCCTGACAACCTGTGGTAGACCAGAGGCCTCACAGAGAACATAAACAGCTGATGGACACACATTCCGTAGAGGTATTCTAGCTGACCATGAAGTTCAAGAAAAATGTCTTTACGAGAATCATAAGCAAAACACATTTATAATACTGGGCCTTACTTCTTGGAAAAGATCTGAGTGTCAGTGGGCCTGCACAGTTAAAACTGTGTTGTTCAAGGGTGAACAGTACGTACGTGTGTGTGTGTGCATATTTCCCACACACAGACCTAAGTGTGTCATACACCATGTGTGCATACACGTGTATCCCCCCACCTCCCAAGTACATACACACACACAGGTACAGCGTGTATATACTTCTATGTACACGAACACACACACGCACACACACGGATTGTGGACTGAGGCAGCCTGCACGCTGGTTACCCTCGTCTAACTTAAAAGAGTGTTGTGACCACAAGCGGGTTATGCAGCTCTCTGTACCCGCTCATTTGCGGGATCAGGTGAGTGACAGCTTACAGGATTTCTCAGGTTGAAAACAAGCCCTGGATGTCGCCCTGGATGTCCCCACTCTGCATGGTAGCAGGCGCACGGCGCACAGGGAACCAAGGAAGTTTCTCCAGTGTCCTCTGGAGCCATTTGAGGAAGATCGGCCACACCTTAGTTGAGAGAACGGAGGCAGAGCGATGGGCGCGTGGCCCAGAACTGGAGCACGTGAGCACAGCTTCCAGAACTTGACCCTTGCTTTTCCCATTGCTTATGGAACAAACAACACACCGAACTCCCACTCTTCGCCACAGACGGCCCAAGACGCCAGGACAAACCATGGGCCTTGCCCCCAAGGCACCCGAGGCACCCGGGTCTGAGCGGAGAGGAAGTGATCGCTCTTAATGAAATGTTCACACACGCAGGGTCAGGACACCAAGCCATGGCTGAAGCAGCTCCTTACAGCCAGACATCTCAGAGCCTTGGAACGGCACGAAGCGGAGAGTGACGGGAGCAACTGGCCTTTCCTGCAGGCACCGGGCCCAGAGAAAGGACGGAGCCCTCTTGCCTGGGTCTGCAAAGCCATCTGCACGGCCAGATGGAGGGAGACTCTGGGAACTCCCGCCTGGCGGCCTCACGACATGGGGGAAGAAAAAGCCTCCTTCCAGGAACAAAGGCCAAAATGCCAGTAAGCTGTCCACGGTGAACCCTCTGAGGGCAGTGGCAGTTGTCAAAAGACCCACAGCGGCTGTGGGCACGCGTCACGTCGGCTCCCGTTGAGCCGGGTCTCCCCGCTGGCCTGTCTCGAGCATCACAGCGTGGGGCACGTGAAGCACTCTGCCAGGGGAGAAGAGTCCAGGCTGTACGGACCTGCTACAGACTCGGCAAACACAGTAGAACGCGACTACTTTCGAGACACCTGCCACAAAGAGGACGTCTTCCCTCACTTGATTGTCCCAGAATCCCCGAGACGTCCAAGGTGACGTGCTCCAGTCATCCCCCGCCTGCGGCTCTGAGAACCCTGGAATTGCTACTATAGGATTGTGCGATAGCCTTGCTGCATGACTGGGAATTAGCAAAAGGGACAAAATGGTGCCAGGAAGGACAACACACCTGGGCCGGGGGGGTGGGGGGCACTCAGACGGCTCTAGGTCTGCAAGCAGGCCCACAGCACACGGTGGGTGGGTCGCTGTACTCTGTAGAAACGCCACCATCAATGATGGCCAGGAGGAAACAGGAGGACATGGAGAGCCAGCCCTGCCGAGAGGCAACTAAAAGTCTACGGTGAGATGACACTGCTGAAGCCCGGAATCTCCCTCTCTCATGGACGTGACTGCGTGATCAGGACACTGAAACCCAACAGACGATCGGGTCTGTACCAGACCAGCTGGAATTTCTAGCCAATGTCCCAGGTTCACCTAGGACTGAAACCCCCCATATATCCAGCCCCTTCTTGGGCAGTCCCCGGCGCACTACCGATACATCCTGGAGGGGCACGACAAATCCGCAAGACATCTGGCTTGTGGCCTCGATGCTCATCCTCTGGGATTAATTTCTGTGGTCTGGAGAGGGTCCTTTTGGCCAGGGCCAGCCCTCCGTGATCTGAGCAGCCTCCAAGAGTCTGCAACCCACACAGGGGCTAACATATGCTACGTTATGGGAACATCTCACTTCGGGTCGGGCTGGGCTGCCAACAGGGCCTGGTGGTCCAAACGGGCTCATCACTACGGGGAAAGAAACTGAGGTATAAGGTAGCTAGATACACAAGTCTGGAGAGAGGCAGGTTTAGACCAGTCCCTAATACCCCCCACCCTGAGCCGAGCTGTTAAGGTGTGTGGCGGGCAGAGGCCAAGGAACCTAGGGCAGGACATAGCCCATGCCACCTCTCAGGTGTTGCTCCCTTTCCTTCTGAGGTGTTGCCTCCTGCCCGGGAGCTTGTTCTCCAGAAGCCTATGCTGGGCCCAAAGTATCACAGTCAAGTCAAATGTCCAGGTACCATGTGCCTGGTTACAGGGCCCTCAAGGGGAAGGGGAGCCGTGCCTCACGTCCTCTTCCATCATGCTGGATTTGTTACTATTTTGCACTGCCGATAAAGACAGTCTACATTGAGCTTGAAAAAAGGAAAGGAAAAAAATCATGTACATGCAGTCTAGAAAGTATGCTATTGTACATTAAGACTCTCAGATCTTGTAGGAACAGATAGGGCCCAACAAAGAGAGAAGACGGGAGAAAAAAGAGAAAACACTGGCATTCTCCGGGAGGACAGGATGTCCTGCCACGCAGACTCTAGAAAACCTGCATAATATTTAGATATGCCTTCAAACCTTGTAACTCCACAGGTAACCCCTTATAGTTTAAGTCCATGTAAAAAGAGTGAGTGTAAAGTGTTTGAAGTTTCTAGAAAAATGTGGTTATAAAATGTCTGCTTACCCCAAATGCAAACAAGGACATTAAGAATTTATTCCGGTATTAACTACTAGCATTTATATACTCTTTTTTTATGAGGGGCAGCCATACATATTAACTCATCTTTGATGTCTGAAATCAAAGCCAAATTAGCAGTATTATCTGTTTTATAGAGGCCAACTTAAAGACTCAGGTATGTGCGTCACCCTACACTGCCAACCAGTTAAGTAGGATACAATGTGTATTTGGTACATGTTACCATAATTCTCTACTATTAAAAGACATTTCAGGGGCGCCTCGGTGGCATAGTCGGTTAAGCTTCCGACTCATGGTTTCGACCCAGGTCATGATCTGAGGGTTGTGAGATCGAGGCCCAACTCGGACTCCACACTCAGTGCAAAGTCTGCTTGAAACTCACTCTCTCTCTCCCTCTCCTCTGCCCCTCCCCGCTTATGTGCACAGACAGGCATGCTATCTCTCTCTCTTAAAAAAAAAAAAAAAAAAAAAAGAGAAAAAAGATATTTCAAAATTTATAAATATAAAAGAGAGATAGCTGTTTCATTTTTTTAAAGCTAATAAAATGTACAAAACAATATAATTTACAACAGCCAAGAGGTAAAAGCCACTCCAGTGTTAATGTACTGACAGAGAAACAGATAAACGAAATGTGGTCTATGGCCATACAACGGAATATAACTCAGCCTTACAAAGGAAGAGAATTCAGACGCTTGCTACCACGTGGATGGACGTGGAAGACAGGATGCTGAGTTATAAATCAATCACAAAAGGACAAACGTTCCACGGTTCTGCTCATACGAGGCCCCTCAAGGAGTCAAATTCATCGAGACAGAAAGCGGAATGGTGCTGGCCAAGGGCTGGGGACAGGGAAACTGGGGAGTTAGTGTTGCACGGAGACAGAGTTTCAGTTTTACAAGATGAGAGAGTTCTAGGGGTGCATGGATGATGGGGGCGCACGCCCGACAATGTGAACGGACTTAATGCCACTGAACCACCACTCATTAAGAATGGTCACGATGCAAAAGGAAATACACTGAAAAGACACTGAAAAAAATGGTCATGTCAACATGATAAAAATTATATCTCCTGAGCAAAGTACCTATGTTTCAAGAATCTGGATTAACAGCTGATTAAATTAAGAGTCCAGCAGGTAATGTTACCGAGGTCCCGCATGATCCCAGGTCAGAACTAAGAAATCTCCGTCCCCTCTTCCCAGAGACAGCTTTGGACAGTCACTCGGTATGATCCTGATGTTCTCACAACAAATTTAATAGGAAGAGGGAATCATTTTGTTTGCTTCTAAACAAACCATTCAGACAGAAATGAAGGAATTACTCATTCTGCAGAATCCATTTACCATCTGTTGCTGAAGGCAAGTGTTCACTGACTGGGAGCCTGAGTTGGAGGACCTCCGAGTCAATGAAACCTTTCCAGGTTTCAGGTCCCACTGATTCTACACTATATATAATTCAGACCAAATGGATTCCTCCCTTGAGAAGAAATACACAAAGGGCCATAGAGGAGATCCAACATCGACAGCAGCTCCCCACCTGGGACGCCTGGGCTGCTAAGGATTATGGGGAAGAGACTGGAAAACTGAATTAATTATGAAGAGGGGCATCTGGGTCACTCAGTCGGTTAAGCGTCTGTCTGCAGCTCAGGTCTTGATCAGGGTCCTGGGATCAAGTCTCGCATCGGGCTCCCTGCCCAGCGGGGAGGCTGTTTCTCCCTCTCCCTCTGTCCCTCCATCCCACTCAAGTTCTGTCTCCCTCTTTCAAATAAATAAATAAAATCTTTTAAAAAATCTGTTTTAATTATCAATTAAAAAGACTTTGCCTAACGGGTAGAAAATATAATCTTTCAAGTAAGAGGAGAGTCAAATGCAGAAACACTCAGGAGGTCCTGAAGAGGAGTGAGGGCAGGAAGGATCAGCTGTTATGGGGTCCTGAGGCCCTCTTCGCCCTCTCAGTAGAAAGCAGCCAGCATCTCCCCTAACCACCCTGCCCCTCAGGATCCCCTTGGATAAGGCCTGCGGATTAACAACTATCACATTTAAATCACTTAAGCAAATGACTAAGCTGCCCTGATGAGGAATTCTTTTGTTATAATTATCACAGATAAGTCCATATTTAATATGTTCAGTTTCAGTAATTAAAATACGAAGAGTGAACATTTTCTATCATGGCTCAAACACACTGGCAGGTTCTAGAATGAGAAGATGCCACGAACGCAGGCTGGTTTGTAGGTTTTCTTAAAACTGAAAGCAAATCCAAGTGAAGCCAGTCCTGCTCAGCAAGAAGAAACGTGACAACAACCAACTTCAGACCCGTGGTGGAGCCCATGACATCCCACTCCCCAGAAAGCCCTCCTCAGAGGCTTAGATGACAATGACTTATGGCATCCTGGGACACTGTGGGTTGCCTGGGCAGTTCTGGGGTGCCCACCAGGGCCCCCGGAGGGAGGCCACAGGGGCTGGGCATAAGGGTGTTGGGCCTCTGTCACCCGAGGCCCAGGCCCGTGGCTCTCCTCCACACCATCTCCCCCATGGTGTGTCCGAGCCTCCGGGCAGCTCCCCAGGGCTTCTCTCTCTAGCAGGTCGCTGGGACATCTCAAAGCACAGCAGCCCGGCTCTAGGAGAGACAGGCAGAGCCTGCCAGGCCTCTTAAGGCCGGGCCTCCAGAGCCCAGTGTCCCCCCTTTGGCCACCACTGGTCCAGTAAGCCACCAGACTGGCCGGGATGAACACAGCACCTGACGGAGACATGACACGCAGAGCAAACAGGGAGGGGAACCTGCCAGACGTCACTGGAAACACTCTCTCACAGCAGGACACCAGAGTCACCATCTCTGATGCCAGAACTATTCGGTGCAGGTCTGAGAAGTACGCACTGGAACCGGTTGCATGGGGACAGCAATGGTGTGTGACGGCAAAGGCCAGGCCCAGCCCAAGCAGATGTCAATTCCAGCCTCCCCACTTCCAGGTCTATCACATAAGGCAACTCGATTAACCCCTCTTTACCTGGCAGTCTGTCCACAGAGGGGCTAAAACTGCCTCGTGCAGTTTCTAGAAAATGCTCAGAAGAGTACAGGGGACAGTCACTGTTTTTATTCCCCGCTGGAGGAGCCAAGCCAAAGTCCATCCATGCTATAGTACAGATGGTCACAGACCCACAGGCCCGCTGCCCATGGCCACACTCTGCGCCAGTCCTCTGCAGGCTGGATGTGTGAGGAAGGGCAAGGGTCTGGGTCCCCAGTTCGCTCTGACTGCTTTTCCTCTCTCACGCTGTTCGATCAGAGACAGACAGCAACAATCTGGGAAGCAGAATGCCTTGAGCAGAGGGGCAGGCGTGCAATCACAGTGCAAACCCAGGGACCAGGAAGCACGTGCAACTCAAGCCCTGTGCAGAGAGCTTTGTCCCCATCACTCTAATCCCTGCCACCCCAGCAGGAGTTACGAGTGCCCCTAACACGGGTTGGGTTCCACATCGGAATCTGCTGCACCTCTCAAAGGGGGACATCACCAGCCCCCTGCAGACAGTGCGGATACTTAACAGACACCTAACAGTGCTGGAGGTCAGTCCCCACCCACCTGGCTCTTAATGTCCTTTCCCCAAACCGTTTGGCTCTATTTCCCTTCAGATAGCTCTGACTTCTACTACATATATTCCTTTTCACAGCAGATGGTTTGGGAAACTGCATGGATTTTTATTATTATTATTATAAGATTTTATTTATTTATTTGACAGAGAGAGACATCACAAGTAGGCAGAGAGGCAGGCAGAAAGAGAGGGGGAAGCAGGCTCCCCACCAAGCAGAGAGCCAGATGAGGGGCTCGATCCCAGGACCCTGAGATCATGACCTGAGCCAAAGGCAGAGGCTTTAACCCACTGAGCCACCCAGGTGTCCCGGGAAACTGTGTGGATTTAAATCAAAAGAACAATAACACGATTATTACCTCCATCTTAGGAGGGACGGAACTGAGGCTTAGACAGAGTGAGGGGCTTGCTCCAGTGTATGTGGCCAGTAAAGGGTAGAGAGTGGGTTCAAACCCGCTTATCAGGCTGCCCTCTTGGCAACCGCCTCACGCCGCCTCTCAGGAAAGAAGAGACACGCAGGATGACGCGTACGGCTGACGGTCCCCGGGTCAGAGCCGCGGAAGGCCGGCTCCACACAGGGGCCATGGTTCTCTCTCGTAGAAAGCCTTTACCCAGCGATGAAGTCCAGGTCCTTGCTTCGGCTTCGGGCACTGACTTAAATAAACCGCCACGTACACGACCCTGCATTTGGTGTTTGATACTCTTTTTGTCCAACTGACACCATCCATTGTGCTGTGCAGTGACCTTTAAAAGTCCAGCAGATTCTCATCAAGTGTAAAGGCTACGAAATATTTGTTTCTCACAAGGAAGTGCTTCATTTTGTTAGAAAATGAGGGCTACGCAACCCAACATACTTCCTCTGGGCACCGAGATCCAACCGCGTGTGCAGCTGCCGGTCTGGTGTCAGTGGACTTGCTGAAAGGCTCAGGGGTGCAGGAGCCCTATTCGGTCAACTCTTCGGGCTTCAGGCTCCTGCTCCGTATATGGGATACTAACACCCATCGGGCAGGATTACGTTGGGATGAAACTCAACACAGATGGGCAACACCCACCCGGGATCTGGCCCAACGGAGATGCTTAGGGTCCGTTCTCCTTCATCCTTCAATTCTCTGAGCACTTCTGTTTTCTCCCCCTTTTTCTTCCCCACCCTATGCCGCCACCTCCACACCCCTGCAAATTACTGGGCCCTAGATTTTTCAACCCTTGTTTTAATGAGTCTGTGTTTACACACAATATATATGCTTTTTTTAATGTGCTTCCTCAAAGCTTTCTAGAAGTGGATACGGCTTAAATACACAAGAACAATCATCTAGAAGTTGAAGGAAATCTCAGAGTTGTCACATAAGGGGCGTAGAATTTGGCAATAAGGTTGGAAGATGCCACCCTCTGAAAATAAAGCCGAAAAGAACCAAGAGAATGAATGGCATTAGCCATCTGGGCCGATCTTTCCAGGAAACAGCTCACTCTAGCTGATGATTTAGAAGTGTAGCTGATGAGAAGAGAGTGCGTCTCAAATCCCGGAGAGGAATCGAAAACAAAAACCTCATCAGGATGACTTGGGCAAAAAAATCTAAGGAACGTAGCATAAACCGTAATCTAATTAAGTACCAATATGTCTCAGGAAATAGTTCTGCCAACTGAATACTAAAGAATGTTGAAAAGAAAGTCAGATGTATCAGTCAGGGCCCAATTAGGATGCAGACGCCACACCAGCTTTTTGAACAGAGGGGCTCTAATAGAAATCGTTCACTGGGTGTAAAGTTGTTAACCAGGCCACTAAGGCATCAGGGAGGTAGCAACCGGGGAAGACGATGGAGAGAACAAAGGGGAGACGTGGAAAGACTGACCCTTATAAACTCAGAGACGGGGTCCTGATGCCCAGAGCTCTGAGTATGGGACGCTACGATGGGCAGGGGCCATGAGGCAGTTTCCCCAGCACTGGGAGAACTGGATTCAGAAGCCACAGGTGAAGCTAACAGGTTTCCCTGGGGGCCATTCACGGGAAGAGGAAGCCTAGCGGAAGGACCAAGACCCTTCTCTGCTGCCCATCTTGCTGGTCCCTTGACTGCAGCTCCCCTGCCCCTCCCCCACCGCCCAGGGCCTGCTGGGGAGCTGCTGGCAAGAGCAGAAAGGGGCTGACATGCCGAGTCCAAGCTTGGGCATCACAGAGCGGAGTCTGGAAGGACTGGGGGCTGAGACAATGGTTTAATAAATTGCACACTGGGTTTTTGTGAAAAATGAGTCTCCACTGCTACCCTGGGGAGAGGGTATTGATTCTATACACAGAAATGTCCCCAGAATGCTGAAGGCCAATGCATCAAGCGTCATAGGCAGAGGGGAATCAGGCTACAGAAAACATCGCTGCTCACCCAGGATTGCTGTGGTTTCCTGAGCACATAAGCCCCCAGGAGCCTTCTTACAATGCCTGCTTCTCGTCATCAGCTAATGAGCTAATGAGCTGTCAATCTGATTTACCAACATTTTACAACTCTGATTCATGGAAACCCCAATCTTTGATTGATAACCTCCAAGGTGAACTAATATAACTGAGTTTCCAAACCTGGGAAACCCAGAGACTCTGAACCAGTGGCAATTCCTCTCACAAAGTTCTGTCCAAGCCAGCTGAAGGGCTGCTCTGATTGACTGATTGATTTACAAAAGATTTTATTTATTTATTTATTTGACAGAGAGAGAGAGAAAGAGAGAGACAGTAAGAGAAGGAACACAAGCAGGGGGAGTGGGAGAGAGAGAAGCAGACTCCCCGCTGAGCAGGGAGCCCGATGCAGGGCTGGATCCCAGGACCCTGAGATCATGACTTGAGCCGAAGGTAGACGCTCAATGACTGAGCCACCTAGACGCCCCAGGGCTGCTCTTATTTTAACTGTGTTCACTACACGTGATTTACACACTGGAAGATTTATCAGGTATTCTTTAGAAAATAATTGTGGGGGTCTCAACTGTTTTACAAATACGTTAACACACACACACACACACACACACAGAGAGAACTGGGCAGAATAAAGAAAATAAATACAAAACTTCAACCTCTCAGTGGATAAAAACCTATTCATGGCATTCCTAAATTCTGGCCAGTTTATCCCACAACAGAGAAATCAGCCAAAGCCCACGGATTTCAGAAACCTCAGATGCACGGGTACCTCTAGCTGTTCCCTCCCGACTCTGCTTCTCAGCGTGCACAACGTGACCCATCCCAAGAGGGGACAACAGGGAGACAAGGACAGACATGCTCCTGGCAGGTCCTCTACCTTCCATTCAAATGAGCATGTGCGAGGCTGTGTAGAGAGCTGAGTGGCACCCACCAATTCCAGGTCAGACCGGGACAGACAGCTTTATTTATTTCCTCCCAGCAGATAAGTGGCTCACAAGCAGGCTGATGACAAATGTCAGTGTCCTCTAATCATGAATAAGTTCTCATGAATCAGTTGGTACATGATCCAGAATAGGTTGTCTGGGATGGTTTTTTTCCAGAGATTTACAAACACACGGTCACTGACACTCAACATTATGGGGTCAAACCTCCCTCCTCAAAAAACAAAAAATAAACAAAAAAAACCCCAACAACAACGACAACAAAACCACCAAACCCCAGATGAAAAAAATACAGAAGAATAAAATCCATGATCGCTAAACTATGAAGAGCCCACTCCCTCAACTCATTCAGTCCAGAGCCTCTAAGAAAAGTTGTATTTTCTTTAAGCTCTACACTGTCATTTTGGTATCTTTTGCTCATTATTTTCCAATGTAAACAGCAAGCTTCTTGGAGACTCCAGAATAACTACTCATGACTAAGAGCCTCATTTGGTAATCCAGTGGGCAATTCCTTATATATTCGTCAATACTCAGCTCTGAATATAAAAACCAAGCACCCAAACGGAAGACCCAACTCAAATTCAAAGTCCACAAAATGGACCAAACATACAGGCAAGGACTTTGTGACATTTCGCGGTTATGGCCAAAAGATGGAACCTCTCCGTAATGCCTTCCTGAACTACTGTTCCCAAACCTGACTGTGTGAGAATCAGGAGTTGGGAGCTTTTTCTAAAACACGCTTCAGCGCTGTGGCCCAACATTCCAGTTTAATTGGTCTGGGGTAGGTCCTGGGCATCCGTACTTTTACATCTCCCCAGGCATTCTGCCCGCATGCCCAGATTGAGAAACACTGGACCATGGTTTGTGGGTGGGGCGCGGAGGAGAGATGTAAGCTGCAAAGAAAACCAATGAAGACGGGGGAGAGAAGAAAGATGGTAATAGCTGGGATCACAGGCTTCCAAGGTCCTTGAAATTTCATGTCAGTGTAGCAAGTCGAGAGCCCGCCTTGGGCAAATTCCTTCAAGTCTGCATATCCTGCCTTTGCGAAATTCACTAATTAGTACTGGACATCAGATGAGGGATCTCTTGAGATAAGGACACTACGCATGCCCTAACAGGTCACATCCCTGTCTCTCCGGGAACACCGTGTACGGGTTCAGAAGTCACGGTGCCAGAGGCTTGCTTGGGGCCCACCATGTGGAAGAAGGGGACAGAGCGAGCTCCGAACCAGGATCTTCATTTCCACCTTCCCTGGCAAATTCTGCTTCTCCCTGTGATGGAAGAAAAGCGTGCTAACCTACACAGAGTAACTCTGCATTTCTAACAGAACGACATACACACCTTCTCAGCCAGGAAGAAGCAAAGACGTGGGAGCGTGTGGCTGTACGTGTGCGTACAAGCACGGGCACCAGGACACGTGCCTGCAGCTGCAGACAGGACATGAACATCAGCTGAGTTCAAGACAACAGGCACATGCACACGCGCACACACGCACGCACATGCACACGCACGCACGCACACACACAGACACACGATAGTGAGCACCTTCTACCTATGTGCCAGGCCACATTAAGTGCTGCACAGACAACATCTCATTTAATCCTTGTAACAAAAAAAGGTCCTGTTACTTCCATCGTACAAAGGAGGTGACAGAGACTTAAGGAAGGCAGGCACCTATCTAGGGACAGATAGCAGAAGGAAGGGCTGAGACTGGACCCAGCCAAAGACTCCAAAGCCCAAAGCTGCCCCTGCCACCTCCTACACACGCTCTCAGGGTTCTCCAAAAGCACAAGCAGCACGGGCGACGCACAGCTGGGGGGAAGGTGCTGGCCCTAAAACCACGTTATTAATCCTAGTTATTACTGCTCCAAGACATCCAACGCAGGAGACTCCGTCAGTAACTGAATCCTCATTTCCGCAGAAGTTACGTCCTATGCTGGAGGTGGAACCGAGGAGGGACGAGGAGCAAAAAGGGAGCTCAATGCCCTCGCACACAGAGAGCACATTCTACAGCAATTTTCCTCCCCGGCCAGGAAGATCACCCCTCAAAATATAGGAGACAGAATGCTCCAACCTCCAAAAAGGGAGGGAGTTGTGCAGCACGGAAATTCTCCCTCCAGGCCACCCTGCTCTCCCTCCTCCCTTGACTCAGGTGGTCCTCCAGCCACCTGCACCCCCACACCCACTAGTGGTTCAAGGCTAACTAACCCCTTCTCAGCTAATCACCATGATCCATTTTAAATTCTTGCTCCAATGACTGCAGATGCCATCCCCTCGGGTCTCGTTACTCTGTACCTCCGAACTCTCCACATAACGGAGGGCAGACTTTCCTCAGTTCCTAAGAGAGCCAAGTTCTGGGGTAAAATCCTATTGTTGGGTCTCGACGTCCCACAGAGGCACACAGGGCTTGCCTCTGCCACTCCGCATGCTTCCGGTGGCACCTGCGCTCCTCCCAGAACTCGGGAGCTGGTTTTAAACACTCGGCAAGTCGCTGCAGGCAGCTGGGGCGCTGAGTGAGGTACGCACGGCCCATGCGCCTACCCCAAGGCCTCCGACAGTACTGTCTAGAGGTGCCCCCACATTTCATAACAGGGGTCTACCTCCATCCTATCCATCTGGAGTCCTACATCTCCCAGCCTCTAGGGAAGAAGGCGGTAGTGTTATCAACACAGTTTTTTCTTTATCGGTGGTCATCAAAGGCCCAGAGCATTAACACAGGCAGTCAGCGGGAGCTCCCGAAACTCAGCCCGGTCCTGAACCAGCGCACACCGGCTGCTTAATCCGAGTTTCTGGGCGGGTCTCCACAGCCTGACTGCCCGGACACTACTTTAGCCTAGGTGACTGCCTCCAGTTACCGTCTGAACGCAGGGCAGTTTCATGATGATGAACAGGTGGAGGGAGAGCTCATAATGAAAAACTCTTTGCTACATACAACTGGAAGGAACTAAGAGGGTTTAAAAACAATTGATAATTTCTATTGCTCATTGCCTCTCTCTCCTCGACTTCAGCAGCCCGGCAGTGTCTCCCCGTACTCCTCCCACAAGTGAAGCAGCTCCCCCCGCTGATTTAATAGCACACAGATACAGCCGGGGCCTGTTCCGCCACAACAGCAATGCAGTCTTTCTGGAGGAAAAAAATGCTCTAGGATGCACTGCACTGGGGGAAAAGCCAGACTGACACCCAGAAACGAAAGGGGCTCCCTCCCTTGACCACATCTGCCAGGCCACAGCTGTAACAGACCAGAGACGGTGCATGAACGGGCAAGGTCACCCAGCAGGGGAAAAGCCCAGGGAAGGGCGATGGCAGGACCAGCATGTGTCACAATAGTTTGGCCTAGTTTACCAAACAGCAGACCCTCCACCGAGTATGGGCTCGTGGCAGTTCTCATCACGGCAACCCCACCAGTCTGACACTCATCTCACTAACCAGTGTTTACAGAGCACCAACCGGGTGCGGGGTGCTGAGCCACACTCAGGGAGCCCAATGATACAAATGAGTAAGTCCCTAAATGCTTACTGAGCCGCTGCCTCCCTTGCCCACTACGCTTCCATTCACCTGTCTTCTTTTTGGCTGTTAGCTGCCCAACCACACCAAATTTACTCTGGCCCCAGGACCTTTGCAGTCGATTCCTCTCCACGCCTGGACAGTCTTCTACTACAGCCTCACGGCTGGATCTTTCTTCTCCAAATGTAAGCCCCCCACTCCACCAGTCCTTTCTGCTGATTATGTGAGCGCCCCTTGGAGTTCCACGTATGGCTATCCAGTACTAGCTGGGTGGCCTTCAACCTGCACCCTTCCCGGAATGCGGATTCCCAGGCCCATGAGGGCCTCGTTCCCCAAAGTCTCCCTCAGGTTCGATACACTATGCCTGCTACTGCACCTCTGCAAGAGGGAGGAGGGCAGAAAAGGGAGCAGCTAAGCACATGCCAGTCCTCAAGACACTCAACAGCCTGTGGGATGCAGGCAATCAGAAATCTCACGGCGCTGCTCAGCAGGTTGGGGGAGGTCCCAGGTGTCAACAGTGGCACTTGGTGAGGGACCCTGGGACAGTGGAAGGCTGTGCCTCCCTCTCTGCTGGGCAAGCAGGATTATGGGGATGCAGACCTCCTCCCCTGTGAGCACAAAGCCCAGTGTCAGGGGGCGGTGAGAAGAGCTCGGGCCAACCCCCCATCTCAAGTCCCTTTCCTCCTTTGTCCCAGGCACCACTTCCCTCCCCTCACAGGGGGAACAGAGGACCAAGCAGGAGGGCCCCCTCTGGGGGTGGAGGGAGGCTAAGAGATGCCCCGGCGGGGGGGGATCTTCAAGGCCGCACAGGCACACAGGTACAGCTGGTCCCAGGCAGTGCAGAGACGCTGAGCACAAACACAGTATCCCCCTTGTTACCACCCAGAGGAAATGAAATGCTGAGTGCTGTCCATCTCCTAAACTCTCTGGGCACCACTTAACAGTCCAGACAGCCTTTTTAAAAGGAAAGAGCAATGCCTTAGAATGGGGATTCTCTATCTTGAGACATCTCAATGTGCCGCAAGTATTGGAGGGCTGCAGACAACCTTTAAAGGTCATCTCTTAGCCTGGCTCCCCGCCTCCATGGCCCCAGATGCCTAATTAGCACTTAAATGGGGATGTTCTGTGCACAGGGCTTCCTGACTGTCAGGCAGGGAGAGGGCTGGTTTCTAGGCTTTTCCACTATTTCTCTGTGTGCAGACCTCCAAAGCCAGACTCTCCTTCTCACAATGCAACACTCCCTTCTTGGAACAAATAAATACAGCCGACCGTAGAGAAGGCTCCTCAGCCAGACTCTCCCCGAGCTCCGCACAGAGGGGGAGGCATGAGGAGAGCTGGGGAGGCATGAGGAAAGCCCGCCTCTAGGGACATGGGGCCCTGGCAGATCTCCAAGGGTGGGCCAGCTCCAGGTGCCTTGGGAGAGGCCCAGCCTGAACATCTGCGGACCGGGAAGGCAGGACTTGAAGGCAGACACCCATGAAATTGCCCTCCCACCAGCTCACTCCCTCAGGCCATTAATCCATTAGGTCCACTCAGCTAGCCTGCCCCTGGGAACCACGCTGCACTCTGACCAATTCTGGTATCTTAAACTGTAACCCCGATGTGACACTTCTGGTCTTGCTCAGCACCAAGCCTCCTCTTAAAGACAGGGACCTCCCTACGCTCAGCGACTCCATGTGGTCCAAGAAAGGGAGGGAGGCCATGCAGGAAGGGAAAGCTCCCACCACCAGGGTCTTCCTTCCCTGATTTCATGCCCAATCCCTACTGCAGTGAGTCACACCAGGAGGTCACCACCCACTAGGGAGTCTTCCTCTAAGCAAGCCCCCTTGTCCAGCAGGGAAGCCTAGAGTCGACCCCCAGAAGCCTCTGCTGGAGGCCCACATGCCAGGAAAAACAGAAGTAGGCCCTCGCACGACCGGTCAGCGCCAGCACCCCCCGCAGCTCACCGACTTCCAGCAACCCATTCCACAGATGAGAAAACGGAGGCCCGAGTACCAGTGGTGTCAGAACCCCGGCTCTTTGAGTGGTCATCACCAAACATCCGGGGCTCTGCACGGACCATTCTTGTTGAAATCATCACGCAGTGTATCTATTAATCTGCAGTCTCGCTGTAAGTCGTCTTAATTAGAGGCATCAGAGAAAACCACATGAACACCGTGCTAATTGACAGAACTAGTCCTCGGCCCTCATGGGGGTGGGGAGCTTTGTTGCCTTGCCACAATTATTAATTTGTCTTCCACTTGTCACTCACCTACAGTTTCAAAAGCAAGCCAGAAACTGAACTAATGAAAGTAAAAGAACGTTTACTAATTAAAACCTTGTGGAAAAGTTTTCAAGTAACACGCCGCATTTGGATAATAACAGCGCAAGGTATTGAAAAAAAACCAATTGCCAATTAAAGTTAAAAAAATTAATTATACAGCCACATAGTTAAAACCCAACATCCTGGTGTAATTTGCAAAGACGAGAGATTAAGGGGTAAAATTAGGAAATCAATTCTCGGTAACCAGACACGGGAGAAGGTTCTGGCCTGCTGCTTCCTGCCTCGGGTCCGAAGACCCCTGCCGTCTGAGGCTCAGTTTCCTCACTGGAGAGGAGAAGGGCTGCAGGAATCCCTTATGTCCTTACCCTCCCTCCAAGGCGAAGGTTCCACGCAGGGTCCACGGAGGTGGAGGGACTGTCTGGGAACACAGGCTCATCTGCTTCAACAGGGGAGAGGGAGGCCAGCTCCATGGGCACAGGCACCCCAGGGTTGGTGAGCGCTGGCCACAGAGGACAGCCCCGCCCAGCTCGGGGAGCCAGCACCCGTCCCTCTGATAGCCGGAGACTTTACATCAGCACCAGGGGTTGGGGCACTTAAGACCTGAACACCAGCCCTGTTCTGACTACTTGGTCTTCACTGAACAACCCGATGACATACATGAATGAGGAAACTGAGGAACAGAGGAGTTAAGTAACCTGCCTGTGTGTCCACAGCTAACTGGAGAAGCCAGACTTCAAACCCGGGCCCGCGGCCCCCCAGCTACATACCCCAGCAGCCACCCTACCCCACCCAGCGCCCCACGCCCCACCAAAGGCTTCCTTGCACGATCTCTCTGGGCTCTGCAAGACTGTCTCCCAACACCGCAACGTGGATTTCCTGAGCTACTCCTCTGAGACTCAGTCTCCCTCTGGACACCGGCGCTCAGGGAGCCAAGCAGGCTGTGCTTCCAGTGCTCAGAAGTCTCCCCATGTCACACACACACGGAGACTGGGTCATCAAGACCCCACTCTACAGGCAGCTCAGACTCTGGGCACCCCCAGCCCTCCACAGAGGCCTCCTGGCCACCACTGAATCCTAAAATAAGATCTTATAGTACCAAGGAGCACTTGGCTTGAAGACATCTATGGGGCAGGTGGAAAGGACACCAGCATGTTCCGATGCCTGGTGTGAAAAACTAGATGGATTAGATCATCAGAAATCCCACTCTGGGGCCAGTGCAGTGTAGACAGAGAATGAAACTAGGCAGCCCTCATGCAGGGATGTTCCCTGGGAGCCCATCAGTGCAGCCTGGACGACCACAGCTAGGCTCCTTCTGTGCCGCCCTTGGGCTCTAAAAACCCTGAACGTTCCCCATCCTGGCTCATGGGCAGCTCAAAGTGAAAAAGGTCACTGAGATGATCCCCAGGCCTGCACCTACTGTCTGTAACTCGTTCCCGGGTCCAGGGCTGCAGCTCCAAAACCAGGATGGCCGTGGTGGACCTTCTCTAAAGGTGCATTTTAGGTAGCCAGGGGACCATGACAATCCTAGCCCCAACACTGTTCCTGCATGACCTGGTGGGGGCAAGTTCATAACCTGGGGGCCCGCTGGAAACTGCACGCATCAGGGCGGGAAGAAAACTAGCTCCAGAAATGAAAGATAAATGAGCAATGTCTCTGAAGTGTTACAGGCATCAGCGACAAGAATGAGGTAAATTTGAAGTACCAGGAATGACACCTTCCAGAAAACATGAATTATCATACATTTGTCACAATTGCTCATTTACAAAGCCAAGGTCGAACACGAAGTGTTGGCAATAATATTCTGCTGGGGAAACAAAGAAAGAAAAAAAGGAATAATATACAGTTATTTAAAGGTCTCCCACCCCAGCTTCCCAAATCATCCGCAGCTCCTAATGGATTGTTTATGACAATAAGCGAACTGCCCGGGACGAATGGACAAGCCGGCAGGAGGATTAAACACCGAGACATGTCTCCTGCCCACTCCCACCTGTCAAACGAGAAGGATGTGGTCGGTGTAACAGACTGCACACCAGACTCTGGCGGGCGATAGGTTCCCTGGGCTGGTGAGGTGTAGGCAAACTCCCCAAACACCCTAAAGTGACACTCTACCACCAAAACGATCACCAAAATTAGCCATCTCCTAAGAGTTTAGATAATTTTTTAAAAACATTTTATTTGAGAGAGAGAGCGTGCACACGCGTGCGCGAGCATCATGCATGGCAGGGGCGGGCAGAGGCACAAGCAGACGCCTCACTGAGCAGGGAGCCCAATGCGGGGCTCCATCCCAGGCCCCTGGGACCACGACCTGAGCCAAAGGCAGACGCTTCACCGACTGAGCCCCCCAGGCGCCCCGAGATCACCTGTACAGAAGAAGTGGAATCACGTGCTGACACAGGTGACAATTCCAGGATCTTGGGCAACCTCTGAAGCATCCTTTGGAAAGAGTCACCACCAGACATTCCGCAATTACAGAGGATACGTGAGGCTGACGCAGATCTTTGCTGACCGTGCTCCTATGATCTATGAGAAACGCATGCGCACTCTCCACCCACAGTTCCTAGCTCATGACTCCCCAAACCCTTGAATTTCCTGAGTGCCAACAGGGGCATCTCTTCTCATAATATTTGGTCTGTTGTCCTCTGTTTCTGAAAACTCTTTAAAGCCAGAAAGGTGAAATGGGTATCTCCTTCTTCCTAACACGCCCCCTTCCACCACTGGGTTCATGTGAACGAGCGGACTTCTGGAAAGCACCACGGGAACCAACCATGTGATGAGGGGACTGGCACTTTCAGTCCTACCCCCTGATTTCTGGGGACCAGTGGGGAGCCAAAGACTGAATAAACTATCAGTGGCCAATGATTTGATCAATCATGCCTCTGTAATAAGAACCCCAGAGGAGGGGCTCGGAGAGCTTCTAGGTTGGAGAACCAGAAGGTTTCCACAGGCCACCGTGCCAGGCCCCAAACTCCACGAGGACAGAAGCTTCTCTGTTCGGGACTTTGCCCTGGGCCTCTCTTCATACGGCTGTTCGTTCAGACCCTTTGATATTCTCTGTAATCAACCAGTCAGCTAGTCAGTAAATGGGTTTCTGGAAATCTGTGAGCTGCTCTAGCAAACTAACTGAACCCAAGAAAAGGGTGGTGGGGACCTCCGATGTCTAGCCCGTTAGTCAGAAGCACAGGGAACAACCTGGGCTTGCACCTGGGATCAGAAGCAGAGAACAATCTTGTAGGTCGGAGCCTTTGACCTGTGGCACCTGATGCCGTCTCCAGGTAGACCGTGTCCAAACTGGACCGGACTGGAAGACACTTGGCTGTGCGGCAGCATCGCCGGGAGAACGGAAACTGGGAGCAGAAACCTTGCACCGACTTTATCACTCAGCCTTCAAGCTGCTTTTTCAAAAATATTAGTTTTCACCCGGTTTGCTAGTTTTAGCTAAAACATCTACAAACAACTTTTTTAAAAAAGTTAATGAAATTTTTTTTTTTAAGATTTTATTTATTTATTTGACAGACAGAGATCACAAGTAGGCAGAGAGGCAGGCGGGGGAAGGGAGGGGAGGAAGGATCCCCACTGAGCAGAAACTTTTAAAAGGACACAAAAATAAAATAGTAGGAGGAACCCCATGTATCCATCAGTCATATTCAATAACACATCTGCCCTCTCTTATGCTTCCATAATTTTCCTTCCAGGCATGGTATCATTGCGTCCATAAATACTTTAGATTAGGTCTACAAAAGATAAGGATTTTCAAAAAACAACCCAAGACCATTACTGCCACTAATAAAATCAATGATGATACTTTTCATTTCATCTACTCTCCAGTCCCTATTCAACTTATCCCTAATTTTCTTTCTTTTTTTTTTCTCTTTTCTTTTTAAGTCTTTCTCTAGTTGGTTTGGTCAGTGATTCTGAGCTCTGTGAAGGAAAACCGAGCACCCTGCTCACTTCTGCAGATCCTAGCACTCGACGGACAGAGAATGTCCCGCTGAGTTTCTGAATGGGTTTGCTCCTCACCGTTCATCTCTCAAAAATAAGAAGAGAAGAAAAGAAATAAAAAGAAGAAAACATCTATTTACACGGAATCTGGGAATTAGGAGTGAAGAGTTGGCCACATTCCAACGCAGGCTACCTTTATCAGGGGACAGGAGGCCCGGGGCCGCATTCTCCTGAAGGTGAGGAACCTCACACATGAGAAAAAGAAGACCATACCCATCGATTCTAATTTGCACTATTTTCCACAGTTTGATGTGAAACTGGGACGCATCTCACAATGAAGGACACCATGTGATGCTGAGGGTCGGGCAAGGGACATGATGCACCTGTCATGACCAGCATGTGCCCAAACACACAACACACTAGCAGCAAAGCCCACATGACGAGCATCAGTGGCCTGGAAGAAAAACCCAGAAACAACACGGAAGCACTCATAATCCTTAGAAACCAAATCAAGGGGGGTAGAACCGGATGGTGAATTGGGGAATTAGGGAAAATTCCCAAATGAGTCAAAAATTGGCTAACTCTACATAATTAACAAGCTCCATTAAGAACCCAGAACCAAGAGCTTTTTAGCAGTTTCATTGATTTTTTTTTTTTTTTTAAATGCTATGTCACCAAAGGTCTTGGTGGCACGGATGACTTTGAGGAAAACAGGCACAAATATCTCTGAGTCAAAAACTAGACACTGGAAAAGTTTTAGAAACACCTTACCCAATATATTTCATGTGCATTTTCCTTTTTATCTATGCACAAGAGTGATATATGGAAAAATCAATGTCTAATTAAGTCTAAAAGAGCTCTTTAAATAAGTAGACAAATAAAAATGTTAACTGATAAAGAAACCATTGTGTCACAGTTCAATGAACAGCATTCCTTTTCCTTGCCTAGTGGTACATAAAATAATGGTTTTATGAATAATGGCATCTTAGATTTGATAAAAAGATGCATATTCTACATGAAGGGGAAAGTAAAAAATGAGCGGCAAAAAAACAAGTGGGTGAGCTGACTGGCACAAGGGAGCAGGGAAGGGCCCAGAGTGGGCAGAGGGGGCAGTGAAAAGAGAGGAAAAGTGGGTAAGCCTCGTGAAGGTCACAGAGCAAAAGCTCAAAATCTAGGTCAACGGGAGAGCCCCTGAGCCGGAAAGAGCCAAGACAATGAGACTGAAGGCGTCCCAGCTGGGCCAAGCTGCCCGTCATCCAGGACAGCCCCGGACATCCCCCTGGACAAGAGTCACCGCCACTCGCCTCCGCCTGATAACAGAGCGCTTCGATTCTGGGCATCTCCCAAATGCAGACCTCTAATTTACATCAGCTGCTCACGCTCTCCCGGGTGACTCAGCTAGGATGGACCCTTCCACTGAAGTGTGTCATCTTTCTGAGCAGCAGCCCTCCACCAAGAAAGAGTCCACTGCCCACACTGGCCTCTGAAGATGCAGAGACAGAAAAACCACAATTGCCCCTCAGTCTGTAGGTCTTTAAAATGACCTTTCCTTTGCCGCCATGCAAGTGTTCCAGTCGCTCTATCGAGTCACACACTGGTGGCATCGAGCGGAACCCTGCAGAGAACCTTAAGAGCCCCTCATACATGCCAACATTGTCTCTGAAAAGCAGCCGGATGCTCCCACCTGAGAACCAAGAGGGCCTGCAATTTCCCACCATGCCACCTCCTTCCGATGTGCGTGGGCAGTGAAGTCACACGTCCATTCTAGTTCCCAAGATGCGGGGCTTCAACGTCACCCACGTTGCCGACAACGACCTCTCCCAGGCCCGGGTGTCGGGCAGGCTTCTGACGTCTGGGTTCCTACAGGCTGGTTGTCCTGCAGGAATCAACAAGCCCCAACCCCCACAGCAACTCAGGGAGATCATATCACAGCGGAAATCCTGCGCCCCGAGCAGGTGCACGGGGATCCACGAGGGTTTCTCATTGAATGATGACATGCGTGGAAAGCACTCCGCCGGTGTGCAAGTCAGTTAACGGCATACTCGACAACGGACAGCAGACGCTCACCCAGTCCATCTCAGCATTTCACAGAGATGAGCTCGGACAGCAAGCACCGAGACTGCTCGGCAAGCATATTCTACCGAGTCAACGTGCAAATTAACCTGCAGGCACCTCCAGCCGTCGCAGGTCCGGGGTGGGGGCTGGGGACGCGGGAGTACACATACCACTGTCACTAGGAGGAGTACACACATCACCCACGACACCCCTGGGACAAGAAGATCCCAGACTGCCCCATCACAGAGGAAATTCCACCTGTGACAAACCAAAAGCTACAACCTTCGGGAAAGAAAACCAGCTCGTTTATGTGGCAAAAGCCACCAAAAGGACCTACAACCAAAAGACAGGACACAGCTAAAACCAGGGGCTGCGTGGGAAGTGGGAGCCTCAGGGATTCACCTGCTTCCAGTGTGGGCTCAGACCTGTTCAAACCTCACTTCCACATCGACCAGGGGACCACCACAGTAACACAACAACCCCCACCCCACTCCTAAGCCCCCCACACTGCTGTGTTTCCCAAGGCACTTATTAGCACCTGTTTCCACACTGTGTCGTTTACTTACCCGTCATGTTTTGGTCTAGTTAACTCCCGCCAGGAATGAAAGTTCCATGAGCAAAGGGGTTCTGTTATATTTGCTGCCATATTCCCAAGTACCCCAATAGTGCCTGTCACACAGCAGGGGTTGAAGAAACAGTCATTGAAAGAATGAATGAAAGGAACCAGAGCCTGTTGTCATTTCTGCTCCTGCCAGAGGGGCAGCCGAGGATGTCGTCTTCTGGACGGGCAGACATGGGGCAGGGGGAGGGTAAGAACACACAAAACCTCTCAGGGCGCAAAAGGTGAAAAGGAAAAAAAGAGCTAGATGGACCGAGGCTACCATCAGAGCATTCCTGAGCGCGCTCCAAAATGCCTTCCAGGAATGTTCTGACTCGGTGTGGCAGGATGAGGGCGCTGCCAAAATGCATGGAAGGGAGCAGGGGAAGCCCGGCCCTGAGAGCATGCTGTGACCTCGGAGAGCGCTCCCAGCAGAGGAGTCTGGGTCTGCTGTCTGCCAGCTCTGCAACCTTGGGAAAGTGACCTACCCTCTCTGTGCATCAGGCTTCATCAGCAAAATGAGATGGAACAAAGGGCTATTACGAGGATTCGCTCAGTTCATATGGATATGGCAGCTTTAGGACCGGGCCTGACACACAGCAGGTGCGAACAGCACAAACATTTATTAAATTATTAAAACCCTTGCCCTGGGGGGTCCACCCCAGACCTCACAGAGAGGCCGTCCTATTCTACAAGGGTCCAACCGCAAAGGTTGCAGGGAGAAGAAAAGAAATCAAAGTTAACAGAGACACAGCAGTGGCTCTAAATGAGGGGCGGGGGGACTCTGACCTCCTGGCGACACTTGGCAGTTGTCCCCTATGGGGTAGAAAAGTGTCTAAACACCACCACGCACAGGGCAACCCCCAAAACCAAGATGATCCAGCTCCAAATGTCAACCAGGTCAAGACTGAGCAACCCCCATCCAGGCTGATGGCGCCCCAGAAGGCCTCTTGACCCTGACAAACCACGTGGCCAGTTCTGGGCTCTGGAAATCCAGCAACTCTGTCCTAGCCACGCTGACCCTGCCTCCTCTGGAAGTCAGTGGGCAAGAAACCGCCAGCTCGGCAGGACCAGGTGGCCGGCACTTGGGGCCTGGGAGACCAGGGAGGGCAGAGGCACAGGCCACGGCAGATAGTCCCATGAGAGCTCAGTGAGCCCCAGGGACCCGACCGCTCCCGGGCCCCAGAGAGCCGCCCCTCGGCTGCCGCTGCACGAGAGCCTGGGAAAGCTGCTTCCATGTAGGCCCAGGAGGGAGATTAATTGTGACCATTTCTGGTTTCTTCAAACCCAGTCCCAGTGAATCACTGCCTTCCACATTCTGGCACACTAAGAAACCTGATGTGTCTAAAATGCCATGTTTCCCAGGCCCAGAATACCGGACATGACGGAATGTCTCACCCCAGGCAGCAAGGGGCAAGAGTGAGGCCAGGAACTAAGATCTACCCACCTAGGGCACGGGCCAAGGGCGAGGAGGACAGGCTCCCCCACGGAAGGCCTTGTTTGCTGCCTGAGTCTGGCTTTTTATTTCCCAGAAATGGGCACGTGGTCAGCAAGGAGAAAGGTGGAGGAGGCTCTCTTAAGTGGACAGGTAAACCAGACCACCTGGAGTCAGTCCTTCAGGTCAAGGACATGGCCAAAGCTCGCAAATCCTCCTGCCAGCTAAGAGACAAGGTCAAGTTCTACGAAGGCATGAGTGTCCACTGGGGTGCCCCCTCCAACACTTTCAATCTAGTTCTCAAAGGACTGTTTCTCACCAGGGCCAGCCTATCCTGAAACCCACTCTGGAGAGTCTGCTCGTGGGAGTGCCAGACAGGAGATCCGCCTTCAAAAACTTCACCAATAAGGCAGGTTGGAGGCAAGGCTCCAAGACGACAGGAGGGGAACAAGGGTCCCCAGTAGCAAGGAGAATCGAACACTCCCTCAAAGGAAAGGTGACCTTTCAGGTCAGAGAAGTGAGCCCAGGCCAACGCTTCCTTGGGTCCAAGTGGCACACTTACAGGAGTGCTACTCAACACTCCAGCTCCAAAACGGCCCTGCGGTGGCAGGTTTCAATTCTTTGGTTGCTGATCATGGAGGAGGGAGCCCAAGGGACAGCCAGGGGCTGGGAGCCCCTTGGGGTCTAGAGATGGGTACTTAATTAACAACCAGCACGGAAGCATCCCCCTGTTTTAATCTGTGCGGCATCCTGTATGGGTGTGTTTCCATGTGGACATCCACATGGCTTGTATGTCTCAGCGAACCTTCCAGAACAGGATTCACAAGGAGAAAAGCAGAAGAACAAAAAGGGGGAGTGGATTTGGCCAGGTCTGGCTATTTTCTCATCCCACAAATTCTGCTGGGCCAGCTAGGAGACCTCACAGATTTTTAACCCCCAGGAATACCTTGTGTCTCTCCCAGCCACAACCTCAAAGTCAACACCTGCATGTGCCTGGGTCTCTGCCGCCGGCAGCCTCACCCTCACCACCACCTCCTCCTCCTCCTCCTTCCACCAAGCCCACTGCCTCAGATTTGCTAGAAGGTAGGCAGCCCAGCACTGCCTGCTTTGAAATTGACTTCTTCCTAAACTTACTTCCTGCTCTCCAGAGATCTGGAAAACATGAAGGGCAAAACAAGATATTATATGAATCTATAGCCATAAACCTATCGACCACCTCTCGATGACCTTCCCCCCTGTTCCGAAGAGGAATCCCACCACGCATGAGGAGGTATGGTGCAGAGACAGACAGAGGGCCTGAAGCCCACGCACACTCTTTACCAGTTGGGTCCCCCCAACCCTACCTCAAGGTCTGACAGCCCGAGCAAGCTGACCCTCCCCTGTACGGGGTCCAGCAGCTTCTTCTGCATGCTTGCTGGGAGGTGAAGGGATGCACTTATCACGCCGGCACTGTTTATCAGTCACAATCTGTCCCCTTATGTTTGAGCACCTGGAGGCAGCCAGCCACAACGTAACTTGGGAACAGGGAAACTTGGTTTTCCTTACAGAGAAGTCTCCATCACAGTGCCATTGGTCAGGCTCTCCAGCTATAGTGCTTTCCCCACCATGAACGCCCTCCCTACCTCGGCTTCAGGCTCTCATCTCCAATGGAACTTCCTTAAACTCCAGACTGATTGTAGGGAGCAAGGTCCACCCACAGACTCCCAGCTCTACTGACACCCAACCAAGCACGTGGCGGCTTCACGTCCCATCTCGTAGCAGTCACAGGAGAGCAGTCACGGACACCTTCCCTCCTGCCCGGAGAGGCAAGGCTACAGGGGCAGGGGAGGGGAGCCCAGATCCGAGGAGGGGGGGCACGGAGCAGTCTGGCTTCCTTGCCACAAGAAACCTCCACCTCGGGCCATGTTCACAGAGACACCCCCACTGCTTACCCAACCACAGAGAAAGGCGTGGCCTCCACCCAAGCTTTCCTGCTGGCTGCCCATAGGTGGGACATCGTAGGAGGGTTCCGGAGAGCTGGCATGTCTGGACCCCTCCCCGCAAAGGCAGCCCTTAATGTCATTCAAGGTTCTTCAGTCCGAGCCCAGATACACCGAACAAATCAATGTCAGAGGAATGGATGAAGGATAAAAGACAAAATAAAAACGTCAACGATTTTCTGGAGAGCAAGAAGACACTGCAGATTCCTGGTTCGATATATTTTCAAGGAGTATTTCTGCCTTCTACTTCTTCCTTATCCCCCCAACCCTCTAAACCATTTATTCGGTGTCTACTGCTCCCCAACACCTACTGCTGGCGTTTAGGTCGCTGCCACAAGGTAAAAATGATGATCCCCACCGTAAAGAGGAGAAACGGGAGGGTCAGAGAGGTTCGGTAAATTAGTAAAGGTCACTAAGCAGAAGGGGGTAGAGAGCTAAGGTCACTCAGTACCAGTAAGTGGATTCGTGCTGTTCTTCCTGTGAGCGTCCACCACCCAGCTCAAAACACACTGCTGTTGCCCATGATGGACCAAATTAAAAATCAACAAGTCAGCCTGGTGTGCGAAGCCCTCTCTCTACAGCCCAGTCCCCAACTCCTCCAGTTTCAAACCCTACTGTCCCCCTATCCTATACATGTCCCATGCCCCAGCCAAGTGGGGGCTCTCATCATTCCCTCTTCCCCCCAAATGCCTCCTGCAAGATCACCCCCCAAATCCTCCACCTTCGCACCCCCAGAGCAAGGGCAGCCCTGTGCTCACTCATCAGGGAAGGGAGGTGGAAAGTGAACGGGCCGCCCAGCCCTTGGTCCTGTCCTTCAGCTACAGCTTTCCCTCACTTCCCGAGGGAGGGAGTGGCACAGAAAAGGGGGGGGGGGGGGCTCGGACTGGACACACTCTCTTTCAGGAGAAGTCGTGCTTCACATACTAGGAAATCCTCCCCTTTCCAGCTTAACAGCCACACTTTATCCAGAGGCAGGTTCACTGCAACAGAAATCCCTTCTTTTCTATGGCTCCATCCGCCGCCAACTTGCCAAGGCCTGGGGGAGACTTAACATGATTAAAATTTTAGAGCATTTAAGATACTTAAAGGAAAGGCATCCTTGGAGTGCAAAGCATCAATTGGGGGGGGGGGGGGAGCAAAGTATGGGAGGAGTGGAGAGATCTACACAAATGCAAATGCACTGATTTTTGACAATATTACGCAGAAACTGATTGACCTCACACCCCAGACTCAGCCTTGCGTCCCAGATGGTGCGGCAATGGCCCTTGCTCCTGTCTTCCTTTATTAGATCTGCAACCTGAGGTGGGGTGGCTTTCTGGGTTTTGCCAAGTGAAGAATAACCATCCCGAGAAGAGTTATTTAACAGGCAGGGCACACAGTGACAAGGCCGGGAGAGGGTGCTGAAGCAGCAGAAACACCAGGCCCACGCCCGTCAGACAATCCCCCAAAGCCTAATCCTGAAGCCTGGTACCCCGTGAAAAACGCCAGGGCAGAGAGAAATTGGCTCAATGTGGAAGGAGAGTCTTGCCTTACTATAGCGTAGCGTGGAGCAAGAGAAGAAACATCCATTCCACTTGCATCTTAAAAAACTATCACTAGTATTTAAATTCTGCCTTAACTTGCATACCACATGATCTTTTTTCATGTCCATACTTTGCAAGCTAAAAAAAAAACAAGACAAAACAAAACAAAACAAAACCCTACATATTTCCTTTTATCATAAGGATGAACTAAATTTGAAGACTCTTGAATCTTGAAATCCATGAAAACAATTCAGGGGGAAGGAAGACGACGCAGTTTTAAATACTCTGGATTCGGAAATTCAGGACAGTGGGGCTCTATTCAGGCCCTTCAGTACAGTCTCACGGTTTCAAGTTTTATACCAGGGTCCACAACACTAAGTTAATGAGTCTTTTACTGCGATTTCAAAAGCTATTGCATTTACACACCTCTTTCTCAACTGACAAATCACTAAACCATTCTAAGGGCTAGGATTAAATTTTATGGTTCGTTGACAGAAAGAATAGAATCCCAAATCACCACTCCATGGATAATTGTTCATTGCCCATGCATTTTTTTTTTCCTACCTGATCTCTGTACCTCCCCATTGCCACTAGGTCACAAGGAGTTCTTGGATTTTTTTTTTTTTTTAAATTAAGGGTACCACTTCAGGGGTTAACACAGAGGACCCCTCAAAACCCAGCAGCTGAAGCCCACCAGGGAGAAATCAGTCTCTCTGGATGCTGAGGCCACACTGTTGCTATGTCTAATCACATGTACTCATGAAAGTGCCAAACCAAGGAAAGAGAAATACCAGTGTGGCTTATTTGTTTGTTTTCCTTTTGCATGAAAGGCAGAAGGCTTTGCCAGGTCCCACCAGCATACCAGGCCATGTGGACCTGCCAAGGCCCATTTTTCTGCAAAGCAAAGTTTTGAGAATAATTCCGGTTTAACACGACGGTAGTTTTCAAAGGGCTGCACTGCTCCTACTGGATGCCCTGATCGTTACCCTTCAAGAACAAACAAGAGACTTCAGGTACACAGACAGCAGTTCCCTGCATTAAAAAAGGAAAGAAAAAAATGGGCTAAGAGCACACTGCTGGCTCAGAACTAAGCTAGGCCAATTCAGCACTTGGAAAGACTTTTCATTTCTGCCCCCGCCAGATAAAGCAAACCCAAGACTCAAACAAGATACCTACCTCCATCTAATACCTTCAGGTGAGAATGAATGAATGAATTAGAGAAAGAAACAAACCAAGGGGGGTAATCCCCTGAAGAAGCCTTGACTTCACGGGTCTGACTCTCAGGCTAAGAAGTCTGTTCAAACAGTCAATCCCGTCTGCCCTGTTCCAGAATACCATTCCCTGGTCCCAGCCCAACCCGTGGTCCATCTCCATTAACTCACAATTTCCTGGGTTTGCCGAGCCACTAAACGTCACAGTAATGAGGGTTACAGGATTTCGAAGAAGATAACTCGGCTTTCAAAGGCGATTCCCCACCAAACACCACAACCCCGCGGGCGGCATGTGCACAGCCAAAGCCGTCGGCTCCCAGTGGGCGCCCGGCCGCAGAACCCCGCCACTGGGGCGTCTCTGGCCGCTCAATTTCCTCCCGGGGGTTCCAGGTGGCTTGCACGGTCCCCACGGCCTAACCACTCGGCCCCTGGGAGCCTGCTCCAAGCACAGCCATGGAACAGGGACCATCCCCGCGTAAGCGGGCAGCGGAGCAGGGGGAGGCACGCGCAGGGGGCCACGGCCGGGCCCCCAGCCGCCACACCAGGGCCGAGAAGGGAAGATGCTGGAGACGGGGCGGGGGGGGGGGGTGTCGGGGATGTCCGCGACCCGCCTCACTCCCCGCGAAGAGGTGCGCTGGCCCTCCACTTACACCCGCCCTGGGAGTCCGTTGAATCCGGCACGGGGCTGGCTGCACACCCCCCCCCACCGCGCCCCCAGAGGTAGCCCCCAGAGAAAGGGGCAGAGTCCCCGGGCTGCCCCAGACCACCACTCCCCGCGGGGTGACGAGGGGGGAAAGGGTGAGGACTGCGGCGGCTTGTATCAAAGGGCTGAGAAGAAACTTGGACTCCTCTCTCCGGTACCTGACACTTTGCAAAGGCAGCCGCCTCTCCCTCCTCTCCTCCCCACCCCCTTTTGTGCGTCCCAACACCCCCACGGCTAAACTTCCCACCGCAGGGGACGGGGCTCCCGGCGGCCGGACAGGACTCAACTTCAATTACGTGGAGCAGACAGAGGGGGACGTCTGCGGAGGGGGACGCGGGGCGACGAGGAAGGCGTCCGGGGTCCCCAGCCCCTGCCGGACTGCGCCGGGTCGCCCTCTCGGAGCCGGGCGAGCGCACTGGGGCCGGGGCACCCCTGGCCCTGGGGAATCGGTTGGGAGGCCCGGGGAGGGGAGCGGGGGCCGAGCCTAGGTCCGGGCAGAGGCGAGCAGGAGGGGCAGGAGCGCCCCTCGGCGCCCGGCCGGCCACGTCGGAGCAGGGGGTCTGCAGCCGGGCAGGGGGCGCGTCGGCGCGGGAGGGGCCGGCGGGGAAAGAGGAGTCGGTGCGGGGGAGGGGGGCCGGGCCCGGGCAGGACGCCCCACTCACCTTCCTGCCGGCGCCGCCGCCCGCGCCCGCGGCCAGCGCGGAGCCGCCCCCCGAGTACATGTAGTAGGCGATGCCCAGCACCCACAGGAAGGCGAAGCAGAGCAGCATCCGCGAGCGCCGCCGCATTCTCCCCTCTCGGCCGCCGGCCGCGGCCGCCGCTGCTCGCGAGTGCTGCCTGGGGCCGGCGCGGGCGGGGAGCGGGCCGGGGGAGGAGCGGAGGAAGGGGAAGGGCGCGGCGGCGGCTCCTCCTCCGGCGCGGGCTGCTGCTCGGCGGCGGCGAAGGCGGCGCGCGCCCGGCGCCCGAGCTCCGCCCCGGGCCGGGAGCGCGGCGCGGCGCCCGAGCAGGAAGCGGCGGCCTCGGAGGCGGCGGGCGGGTCAGGGAGCAAAGGGCGACCAATCGGCGGCGGCTGCGGGGGCCGGGGCGCGGGCCGGAGGAGGGGATTACCGCGTCTCCATGGCTGCGGCACGCGGGGTTCCGCCGGGAGGGCCTCCGCGGGCCCGGCCGCCGCCCCGCCCCCTCTGCGTCCTCCCCGCCGCTGCCCCTGAGTGACAGGTGGCTGCCCGGCACCGGGCGGAGCGCGCGCACACGTGCGCACACACACGTGCACACGCACCCGAGACCCTGGCGGTCACGGCTGCCGCGCGCCGCCCCGCCTAGGCTGTCACCTCTTCTGTCCGGGGTCTTGGGGACCGACTGGGACCCTTAACGGCCGGCCCACCTGAGCGTTTTGGTGCAATCCCGCCTGCCGGACCCGACTTTGCAGCTGCTTGCTGCAGTTTTCTTACTAATTTGGCAGCAGAACATCCCTGATCCCCAGCTGCCAATTTCATGTGATTATTTAGTCACAGGTGGGAGCCCCCAGGTAGACTAAGAGAGGTCCAGAGAATATTTTTCCGAGAATGGACAGCCCTGAATAGCAGGATTCTTTTGCTTTATTTTGTTTTTAATTAACATGAAAGGGGAAGAAGGGACGCAATATATATATTTTTCAATCTTTCCCTTTTGATGTGTTGCTTTCTTAAAAGAAGAAAGAAGAGTTAACACAGAAGCATCTCAGGGAGACTCATCTGTCTTGTAACAGAATCTGGGTAACCTTGATGATGCCCTTGCCACACTCAAAGTTTCCCGTGCTCCTAGGAAAGTAAGTAAATGTTACTTGGCACTTGGTATTTCAAAAGTGATTCCAGGAGCTTCCCAGTCTGGAGGATGATGGCAGCTTCATGAATCTGAATCTCCACTCGCATCTTCAACAAAATGCAAACACCAACAAGCCTTCAGCACTACTGGGAGAGGGAATGCCGTGAACCGAACTTCTAATTACTTCTTAAGTAGAAGAAAGAAAAGACATCAAATTCCAGCAGAGCTCCCTCCGCCGTTGCCAAGGACTTAAGTGAAGTCCCGGCTTAAAACCTCTACAAAGAGAAAGTCCAACACCAAGAACTAAAACTGAACACAGGTGGGGTACTTAACAGGGAAGAGGTTTGAAAGAGAATGGGACAGGAGGTGGCAGCCTTGAAGAAGCCTTGCTTCTGGGAAAAGTCAAACGAATAAAGAAAGAGTAATGCCCTTTGGAGGCCTGGCAGTGAAGGGATAGAAGGAAGTAAAAAGGGCAAATTAAAGATCCTACAGAAATAAAAGACAGCCAGTCCCTCCCCCAGACACCGTGACCTATTGAAAACTGCACTTCACTCTACAGATAGAAGAGAACATTCCTGAACTGGGAGCCCTGTGTCAAAATTCCCAGTAACAGAATAGCATCCGGTTGGCAGCATACGAAGCTACCATTAAAAGAAAATAAAAACGAAAAAGGAATCACATTTGTTTTGATGAAAAAAAAAAGAATCGTAACATTTTTAGCTGATGAAAATACACACACACACACACACACACACACCCCTAAAACCAGGAAGCAGGAAGAATTGTAACACCACCCGTCAAACCACCAAACTGACCAAAGCATTATGTGGACACGTGCACACATCCAGACGTACATATACGCATACATAGGGACAACTACAATGAGAAATTCGAAAACTAGGAACAAACTAGACAAACATTAGGAAGAAATGCAACAAAAGTTGATCAAATTCAGGGAAGAAGTTGAAAATAAGTACTCTCTGAAAGACGAGAATAATTACAAAATGCCCATGGGAGAATAGAGTCAAATAAAAATAGCTAAAAGGACACTAAAGAATGGCAAGAAAATAATCAAGACATTGAAAATAACTTAAAGGAAGAAGCAAAGTGCTCAAAGAGAAGTGGTTGAAATGAAAGGAAATGAGGACCAAAACACCTATAACCGGAGTCCTCAACACAGAAACACCAGGGAAGCAGAATTAGTATTAAAACTATAACCTCGGGGCTCCTGGGTGGCTTAGTGGGTTAAGCCTCTGCCTTCAGCTCAGGTCATGATCTCAGGATCCTGGGATGGAGCCTGGCATCGGGCTCTCTGCTTAGCAGGGAGCCTGCTTCCCCTCCTTCTCTCTCTGCCTGCCTCTGCCTGCTTGTGATCTCTGTCTGTCAAATAAATAAATAAAAATCTTTTAAAAAAATTTAGAAAAATAGGGGCACCTGGGTGGCTCAGTGGTTGGGCCTCTGCCTTTGGCTCAGGTCATGGTCTCGGGGTCCTGGGACTGAGCCCCACATCCTGCTCTCTGCTAAGCGGGGAGCCTGCTTCCCTCCCTCTCTGCCTGCTGCTCTGCCTACTTGTGATCTCTCTATCAAATAAATAAATAAAAATCTTTATAAATAAATAAATCTATAATCTCAGATGTAATATTCAATGTAACTACATCATGATGGATAATGCTGCTTGGCCCATTTGAAAGTTATTAACAGAGTAGGTCCTAAGAGTTCTCATTACAAGGAAAACAACTTTTTTTTTTCTTTTTTTATCCACGAGGTGATGAATGTTAACTTTATTGTGGTCATCATTTCGCAATATATGTTAGTCAAGTCATTATGCTGTACCACTTCTATGGTGGTTTATACAGTGATGTCAACTATAAAATTAAAACTGGGGAAAGCTGTAATCCTGGAAGAGAATTCAAAAATAAGAGAAAAATTAAATTGTATATCAGAAGTAACTTCCATGTACCCCGAAAAACTGTTCTGGAATAATCAACTCCAAAACGTATCTTAGTAAAACTATTGGATTTTAAAGGCATCAAGATCAAATTACTTATAGAGATCACAAATTTAGGCTGGTATCAGACATCTGAAGAACATTACACAAAGCCAGGGAGCAATGGAGCACCATCTACAAGAAACAAGAAACTCAATGCGAGAAAATATCAGCCAAGGATTTTTGTGTGCAGCTATAAACACAGAGAAAGGGACTGGGTGAAAAAATTCAGAGACCAGTATATGCCTTTCCTGGAGAGTAAGATTCCCCCCATCCAAGAGAAAACAGAAAAACCAACAAAATGACCGATGGAGAGCATTTATATATTTAATTAGCAGAAGAATAGTATGTACACATTATACTTTCCGGTAAAGTAAGATACCAGCAGCTAAAAGTAGTTGAAGGAGAAGGGAGAGAGAAAAGAGAAAACAGAATCATATCACTGACTATTAAACAGGCAGTAAGTGGAAGTCAAAGGAGACCCTATAAAATTCACAGCCAGATATTGAAAGGTTAGGAAACAAGGAAGGAAGGAAGGGTAATATAAAAATATAAAACTTGGCCACAAAGCAAAATATATATATTCCCCAAAATCAGAAACCCTATTCTAAAACCATAAGAAAAAAAATTTTTAAATAGCAAAAAATACATACCAGATAGTGGGGGGGGGGGGAGAAAAGGAGTAAATACAGCATACTACACATGGCAATTGTCAAAGAAAATAATATGACAGAGCTGAGACTAAACCATATCATAATATCATTTACAAAGGGGTTTAATTTGCATATTAAAATATTTTCAAGGGGCGCCTGGGTGGCTCAGTCAGTTGATCATCAACTTGATTTCAGCTCAGGTCATGACCTCAGGATCCTGGGATTGAGCCCCCAGTCAAACCATGCACTCAGCGGGGAGTCTCTTGAGGATTCTCTCTCCCTCTCCCTCTGCCCCTCCCCTTGCTCATTATCTCTCTCCCTCTCTCAGATAAATAAATAAATCTTAAAAAAAAAAAAAGATTTTCAAATTTGTTTATAAAAGAATACCCACATCTAGAGGCGCCTGGGTCGCTCAGTCACTTGAGTGTCAGACTCTTGGTTTAGAATCAGGTCATGATCTCAGGGTCCTGAGATGGAGCCCCGTGTCAGGCTCTGTGCTCAGCAGGTTGTCTGCTTGAGATTCTCTCCCTCTGCTCCTCCCAGCACCAAAATAAATAAATAAATCTTAAAAAAAAAAAAAAGGAAAGAAAACCAAAATCTAAAAAAAGCAGGAACTGTGATTGTAATATCAAAGTAGAACATTGAAGAACAATTTATAACTAAAACATCAAGTCCCAGTGAAAGTATGTGTCAGTTAGGATTTGGTCAGAGGAGTAAAACCATTATTAATGTTGTAAAGTCAGGGCCATATGATAGAGTTTAAACTTTGTACAGTGTTGGGGGTACAAAAAAAAAGTCAATGGAAGTCTATTTCCATTGTGTGTAGCAACAAATCTGAGGTCACTATAACTTTCAGACCTGGCAGTCCAAAAATAATAATAATAATAATGAGGAGGAGGAGGAGGAGGAGGAGGAGGAGGATGCTAGATGTGGTGGTCTGAAGTCATTGAAGTCACTGGGGCTTGAGGATGTGAGGCCAAGGAAATAAGCCAGTCTTAGGGAGACAAATACTACAGGACCCCCTGATATAAGGTACCTAGAGTAGGACAATTCCTATTTACAAAGTTTCAGCTTGGGAAGAAGAAAAAGTTCTGGAAATGGATAGTGGGGATGGTTGCACAAGCCTGTGAAAGTTCTTAATGCCACAGAGCACTTAAAAGTGGTTCAAATGGTAAATTTTATGTTATCTATATTTTACCTCACTTTGAAAAGAGACATGACTACTTGGACAGAATTATTTCCACATGCATCATAGATAAAGGGGTAGTATCCTAACATAGAAGGAACTCAGACATTGAGAAGGGCAAAACCACATATAAAGACAATTCACAGCAAAGATCTTAAGAGTCTGTAAACATATGAGAAGGTGTTCCATTTCACTCATAGTAGAGTTGCAAATTAACACTACAGAGACACTATTTATCCCACCCCTCCCCCCCACAAATCGGCAAAAATTCAAAAGCTTGACAAAATACTGTTGGCTGGACTGTAAGAAAGAATAAGGAAGACTTCTGTGAACAGGTATGGAGTGACTTTCAGGATATGTTATTAAATTAAAAAAACAAACTGGGACAGAGTATAAATTATATGCTATTTTTGTAAGAAATAAGAGAAAACATGAGAACATACAAATGCCTGCTTTTTTGGCAACATGCACACATCCACACACATTCACACACATACAATAATGGTATACCAGAAAACAATGAAATGAGATACCTGTAAAGGGCAAGAGGATAAGGTGGAGAGGATAGAAGGAGTGACACCTTCTTTTTTCTAGGTTTGACTCTTGGAAACAGGTTAATGGCTTCCAAAAATAAAATAAAATCAACAAAGATGGGGGGGGTCCTAAAAATGTAATCCAAAGAGAAAGACCTGGACCCACCTATACTGAAATTAATAACGTTACCACACTTGCAGCAGGGGTAAAAGATCTACCACGCCCACCTTTTGAACAAAGTACTTGGGCCATAGAACCTCAGCCTAGAGAATTAAAGAACTTCAAACAATTGTTGAACTCTTCTTCATGTGCTTTTCATAGTGTTACGGTCTGGCAATTAACTGTTTCATGCAGGGCGCCTGGGTGGCTCAGTGGGTTAAGCCTCTGCCTTCAGCTCAGGTCATGGTCCCAGGGTCCTGGGATCGAGCCCCACATTGGGCCCTCTGCTCAGCAGGGAGCCTGCTTCCTCCTCTCTCTCTGCCTGCTTCTCTGTGATCTCCGTCTGTCAAATAAATAAATAAAATCTTTGAAAAAAAACTGTTTCATGCATATCATGCAATGGACATGTAAGAAAATGTATTGCTTTGGGAAGCTAGGATATTCACTGTGGAAGAAAGGGAATATGATATGGAATGATGTATAATGAAAGACAAGGAAAGGGTGAGGAAGGCAAAAAAGATTCCTGTGAAGTAGATTTGGAATCAGAATTAGCAGTATGAGCTGTAAATATATACATATGTTTATACATATACACATGCATGTATGTTCCCTAGACCTGTCCACCGAAAAGATCCCAGAGCAATGATACCTCAATAGCAATGAGCACATCTTGCAACAAGATGTTGGTCTCTAACACCATTCTCCACCATAAGGAGGTTTCCTTGGAGAGATCATTGATTCAATGACCAGAGCCTGGAAGGTCCGAAGGAGCCTAGAAGACCTTGTTGTCATGGTAAGAAATAGTAGTAGAAGAATGTTAAACCATCACAGGAGGCAGCTTGAAGGGTCCCCACTGGCTAAATCTAGAAATATATGTATCAAAATAAATACTGAATAAATTAGGAATCTTTGAGTACCTGCTGATAATAACTAGATAACCAAATGAAGGAGATGGGAAAGATCTTTGTTTCCACAGAATGCCGACTGGTAAATGTGAAGGGAAGGGGAAAATTGAAACTCCTCCTCCTGCAACCATCGCAGTAGTGATTGGTTGGTGAAAGGGGAGTTTGATGAGAAGGAAGATATTTCCAGCATCCTCAAATACCTTTCAACAGGATATTTATTCATTGCAGAGGGAACGGAGTAACTGGATAGAGGAGAAACGGGACAATACCTTGGCCAGGTGATCGAGATTACCATCGCTCAGGAGAGTCAGACGGACAGCCTGTGTCTGCAGGTGCCCTGAGGAGGACATATCAGTGTTTCGGTATTCTGGCCAAGGATTCATAACTTGAGTCTAATGATGAATAAATGTTGGAAAAAAAACAAAATTGAGGGACAGTCTGTAAAAATAACTGGTCTGTATTCTGCTAAAACATCACTATGATGAAGGACAAGAGAAGGGCGGAGAACTATTGCAGATTAGTGGACCGAATGAGGCATGAGAACTAAATGCAATATGTGATCCTGAGTCGGGGACTGAAGAATGCCGGGGAGGACGGGGATAGGACAATTAACAAAACTGGACTATGGCCCGTAGATTAGGAGTATCGTGTTACCTGCTATAGCACGCCTTAGCGTATCACCCAGCGTTGCAGTTTTTTTCTTTTTTTAAGATTTTATTTATTTATTTGTCAGAGAGAGTGAGCACAGGCAGACAGAGTGGCAGGCAGAGGCAGAGGGAGAAGCAGGCTCCCCGCTGAGCAAGGAGCCCGATGTGAGGCTCGATCCCAGGATGCCGAGATCATGACCTGAGCCCAAGGCAGCTGCTTAACCAACTGAGCCACCCAGGTGTCCCAGCGTTGCAGTTTCTGATGCTGACAACCTCACTGTCCTCACATAGGGAGATTCTCGCTCTCAGGAACATGAACTGAAGGACCAAAGGTTCAAGGGGCAAGCTAGAACACAAGTTACTCTCAAAAGGTCTAATGCAACAGATATGGCAAAATATTAGGAAGGAGTGAGTCTGGGTAAAGCCCATATGGGAATTACCTTTGCAACTCTCCCGTAAGGGTGATATTATTGATATTAGCATGTTTTCTTTAAAATGTAATTTAACTTACAGTGCATGGACCCTGATTAGTGTCATTTTGCAAATTAGGGAAGGTGAAAAGCCCGAAATCACTTGGCTAATGCTCTTCCAACCCCGGCATCTCTTCTCCCTAGGCAGCTAGCACACACGTAGCTCCTTCTTTCCATTCCTTTTATGTTTGCTTCCTTTCCTACCACACCTCCACTCACACGTTCAGCCACATGTGCATGGTTTCTCTATTTTTATAGGAAATGAGCTGAGTAGCAAAGTCTCCGGGAGCACTGACTTGCCCTTCATTCAGCACCTGGCATGTACAGAACAGTGACTGCCCTTTAGCAAGGTAATATTTTCATGCTGGAAGCCCTTAGGGCCTTTTTCTTGACTGTATAGTACAACACAAAGAGCTACGTATCTGTAGCGACACATAAACAAAGCTTAGATATTTCTCCTGCTAGTTCACCATCCCTGTTACTATCGTCAGAGAGATCAGGCACTCTGTACAATTTAATGGTATTTGTGTCTTTATACCACGGAACCTTTTTAATAATCTGATGGCTCCATTTCCCTTTGTCTCCAATATTTGAATGGGGGCAAAATACGCAACTTAGAGAGAACAGAAGAACAAAATTATAATGCCGTCAGTAGGACCAAAATACTAAACGCTATGATTGGGTTCTCAGAAGCCTTTCTCCCCCACTCCCAAATTTGAAATGTGTTTACACAGAGGGTTTTTGTCAAAAGGCAAGATTAAAGAACACTGCTCAGGTCCCGTCAGAGTCCCAAGACCCACCACTAGATGGCTTTAATGGGAAAGGACACTTTGGAGCAGACCACTTCCGTCTGTTGTGAGTCAAGGACTACTGGCCCTCAAAGGTGCCACTCTTAGTGACAGAAGCTCAAACCCCGCATACCCCATGAAGACATGTGCTGACCACTTGCCACAGTCTTTCCAGAAATTTCCTCACTTGCCTCGAGACTGAGAAATAATTCCTCACCATGATTTAAGTTAAGGAATTCAATTGCCCTAAAAAAATAAACATTAACGATGTGCTTACTACATGCCAGGCACTGTTCCAAGTGCCGTTCGTGTATTATTTTATGCGATTATTATTAATCTTCGCAACAGCCCGATGAAGCAAATGCCATTATTATTCTAGTTTTATACGGAGGCTCAACACCGTTGATGTTCCTCGCCCAGAGCAACTTCCAAGGGCCACAGAGCCTGGGCATGTGAGTGACAAGGAAACATTTGGCCACACCACAGGCTAAATGGGTCACCTGGATGGATAGGGATGGGCCTGAGGAAAATGGCACAGCAGGGGCTTGGGGGGATGCTGGAGACCTTCTGGCTGGTGCTGGCGCTGGTTTCCCTACTGTGTTGTGTGTGGAAAAGGTCAATGGGTTGTACACCTATGATACACGCTTTCTACATGAAATTATACTTCGGAAAAAAAAAAAAAACATTAGGATGAAGAATCACTGACTTCCTTTCAGTCTCCATAAATGCTTGGTGAAACTCGCCCCCTCACCAGCCTCTGCCTTAAGGGACCGCCCAGCTACTTCCTGTCACCACTTCCCTCCCTCGCCTGCCCTGCAGCCCACGCTGCTGGAAGCATCCCCAGAAGCCTCCAGGCAGCCTCCTGGGCTTGAGCACAGGGAGCTCCTCACCTCACATTAGGGGAATGTCAGGCCATTGAGGATGATGAACAGGCCACAGGGGCTGCTCACATACCTGATTCTCACTGTTCATCTCATGGATCATTCCGCCTGGGGCCTCGTGCCAGCATCTCATGCTCCAGACGTGGGGAGAAGAGCTCCCGACGAGAGCTGGGACGTCAGCACCATAGTCCCTCACCCCCGCATAGCTCTTTCCCCCCTCGAAATGCTTGGGGTCGTAGGCCACAGGGGTGTGGGGGAAAACACAACATCCCCACAACAGCCCTATAAAAGGGAATTCTTGTTGGTGGCTTTGAAGCGACCCCCACCCCCTCCAAGTCCGCCGTAGTCATTCCTGTTATCTCTGGCAATGCTCTGCTACCGGCTGAGAGGTGCTGTTCGTGCTCCCAGCTTCCCCTTTTGTACATCCCTTTACCCAAGACTCCCAGAAAACCTGTCCACCCTCTCTATGGCGGTGCCCCTGGTGCCCCCCGCAGTAAGACCTCTGTTAATGCCCGCGACCTGAAGAGCTGCCCCAGGAAGCAGGGACCATGGTCAGGACCACTGAAGGCTGCCTGGCCCCCTGCCCTGCCCACATTCCCCAGGGATGATAAAGACCCAGTTCCTTTCATTTTGGTACACTCTGGTATGATAGCCTGGCCCTCCCTGTGCCCCAGACAGCGAGGAGAACCCTTTGGATGAAGGGCAGACGCTTCCCTAAGCTCAAATGCCTCTCCCCCTCCACCTCTTCCTTTGTGATGAGCTTCTTCCTGGGAGGCCTCTCAGTTCATTGGGTAAATGAACCCCCGGTGTGCCTGCCCCAGCAGTCCCCCAGATAGATCTGGGTTCCTGAGTGAATATATCTCCAGCTCAACTAGCCTCCTGCTGTGAATTTCACAGTGTTTTCACACGCGTACCATCCCATCGGGTTCCTCCTGAGGTCGGTAGTACTCTGCTCATCTCAGAGAATGGCCTGAGGCTCAGAGAATTCAGGTAAGTGATCCCAAACCATCCCTGGGCTAGCAGACAGCAGCACCAAGGGCAGAGCCAGGTCACCTCCCTCCAAGTCCCCAGCCTCCCCGCCACCTGCCCCAGCCGCCAGCTGCCCACGCCAGCGGCAGCGTCCCAGGATTGGCTCCGGTGCGCGTGGATGTTCTGAGGAAGTCTCTGATTTATTTATAGTTTCTACTCCACTCACTTCCAAAGATAATTGGAGTCATCTTACAAAACCCACAAACACACATACATAAGATGTACAGAGAAGTGTTGTGTAGGCAGACCATGTAATGGGGGATTTTCCGTTCCCCCCTTCCCCCTGCCAGATTTCTAATCCTGGAGAGCTTTGTAAAAATATAATTTCCTGAGATTCCCATCCCAGACCTACTGAATCAGAATTGCCAAGAGCCTTGTATATAGTGTTTTTATTCCACAATATAAGAGATAAAGGAGGCTAGAGACAGATTAAAGAGAGGGAGAGATCGTACAGTGAGTGGATAGCTGTATGGGCAGAGGAGCTCTGCCCTGGGACCCAGGGCAGACCTCAGTGTCCCCCAAAAAACCCTACTCCAGCTCCTGCTTGAGGATGGACATGGTCTGTTCTGGAAACAACCTATCTTTGGGGCCCAAACAGCTCTCTATCACCCAAGAACCAGTGAATACAACTCTGTTCTATGAACTACAGCACCTTACCGTACCTGTCAAACCCAAGGAATCCATAAGGAACGAGGACCAGAATTCGGATTTGGAAAGCAGAGTCATCGTGCAGTCCGAAAGCAAATGTCTCCAGCTTGAGAAGAAAAGAAAGGACACTGGATTCCATTTCAAAACGATTATTAATTTTTAACTGTGATAACGTTGTGGTAATATAGAAAGTGTCCTCATTCTTAGGAAATGCAGGAAACATTGAGAAGGTGAAGGGTCATGATGTCTGTGACTGACTTTCAGAACAGCCAGCAATAAAGTTTTTATATTTATAGAGAGAGTTATAAAAATACAAGCGTAGATAGATCTACGATATGTAGAGAGAACTACATGGAGAGAGAAAAAAACAAATGTAGAAAAATGGTAATTGTGGAATCCAAGAGAAGAGCATAAATAAGGTTATTCTATTCTTTCAGCTTTGTCTCTATTTAACATTTTTCAAATGAAAACTTGGGAGAAAAGGAAAGGAAAAAGAACAAATGAGGGAGAACTGGTGAATAGATGCTGTGAAAATAATCACAATTTTTCCTGGGGAAAAAAAAAAAATCCCAGACATCGTAGCCAGACAGAAACATCCGGCATGCTTGGCTGGATGTCACTCAATCAATTATTCAGCGGGTGTTTATTACAGGTCTGTGCTGGGTCCACAACTTCCCTAAACAGTGAAAGGGAATTGGGGTCGTACGCTATGGGGTTCCTGTCCTTGAGGCCCTAATGATTAAATTCTGTGTCATGAAACTTTTTTTGCTCTGGGTCTAATTCCTTGGGAGATTCTAAAAAAGCACCTAAGTTATACCTCTGTGAGCATAGATGTCTCAGTCCCAGGGAAAATGTCTTTGTCAGAAACTTCACGGGCAAGAGAAACAATACAGGATGTTCCAGGATGTCAGAAACGAGAGGTTATACTAAGAAAATTCCTGGACCAGATCCCAAATAGGGCCACATGTTCTGGAAACGTCAGTGTCTGCAAACCCTAGGAAGGGAGATGAGAACCGAGCTGGGTCCGCATTCAGGGAGAATGGAAGTAAGGTCTTACCTCAAGTGGGATGAGGGACACAGGGGTGCCAGGGTAGAAGAGAGCTCAAGGGAGGCCTAAAAACCCCATAGACACAAGGAGGATGGTCCGCGAGAGAGGGACACAGCCCCAGGGACCAGCACGGAGCAGGGATGGCAGAAGGTGAGGAAGTCACCTTGGGGCAGGCCAGACCAGCTACAGGATCCATTTAACAAGCCTAGTAGTAATTTCAGGGGTATTTTTGCTTCAAAGGGTAGAGGGAGGGAGCACATTTCTCCCCATGAAGATTTCAGGGAGAATTCCTGAACATTTCATTGAGTAATGGGGGATCAAGATTTCAAAGCATAAATTCCTCCTGAGCTCACAGTCACGTGTTCCACAAAGACATTTTCCAGTCTGTGCTTGGTGCCAGCCTCTGTTCTAGATTCCTGAAGCATGCTGAGGAAGAACACAGAGGACAATCTCATAGCGTCTAGTGTCGTGTGTACAAACATTCATCAGTGCACAGGAAGGACAAGCTCCTAGACCCATCTTCTCCGGAGGGGGCAGTGGGAGCCAGGAGCTGCGGGTACGTCCTGAAAAGTCACCCAAGGAGCCTGAAGACGGCACTGCCGAGGCCCAAGGCAGAGGGAAGAGACTCCAGGCTTGGGGACAAAACCTTCCCGGCTGCTGACAGCCCCGGCCATGGGCCCTGTCGACTTCAGCATCCACGGAAACGAACAGAAACCGCGTTGAAGTATTTCTGACATGCAGCTGTAGGCAGGCGGCTCTGCTTAGAATGATTTATGAAGATGTTTTGTTTTTACTTTTGCACACAGTTGACTTTGAGTAAATGATCCTTGTTCCAGAGGAATCTCTAATCAAGGTGTCGCTGTATAAAACAGCCTCTGCCTTCAAGGAACTGTATGGCCTGGCTTGAAAGAGCACGCACCCATGGAAGGGCTAGGAAGGCCGTAAATAGAGCGGCAAAATGTGGAGTATGGATAATTAAGGGGTCAACAGAAAATTTAAAATACAATATACATGATTGAGAGCAAGCCAGGTTTCTACCCGAGTCTCTTTTGGATTTCCAAGTGAAAAAAGGTTCACTGTGCTTAATCTCCTGTTACTGATCAGGAGATCCTTAAGTCATGAGCTGCTCTTGACTGCAGTTATGAGAAGTCAGAGAAGGGACACACCGGCCTCCGTGTGAGCCCCACATCAAACTTGGTCCAACAGGCCGTGGCGGGGAACAAGATCGACCCAAAGCCGGGTGTTCAAAAAGATTAATTTAATAGATGATTCCAGGATGTGCTGGGGGTGGAGAGGACCGTTTGCCACCTTGGGATGGCAGATGGGACCTGAGGCATGAGGATGTTTCCAAAGGGAAGGAGGCTCCATGTGAAAGATTCCCCCCCAAGCCTCACACTTTAGAGAATGCAGGGCAGTGGTGGATGGCCTTATGGGAGAATTCTATTTCTTCCTTCCACCAATATCTATTAGGCCTGTGCCTGGGGCCAGGCACTCTTCTAGGAACTTGGGTTACATCTGGGACAGAACAAACTTTGGTTCCCTCTGGAGTTTCTGTGCCAGCAGAGGCATGAGACCAGGGAGGGGAGCGATGGGCATGAGGCATTGCACATAATCAATAAGTAAACAGTACACCGGGAGGTAGAATGTGCCCGAGACAGAAGGCCAGCAGGGCAAGGGAAGGGAGAGTAGGTGATGTGTGTGCACTGGGGATGGTCAGGCAGGCCCCGTACAACAGGTGAGATCCAAGCCTAGAATGGAGAATTAGCCAAACAGGTACCTGGGAGAAGGGCATCGCAAGCAGGAGCCAGAATGGCTGGTGCAAAGGCCCTGGGGCAGGAGCTAACCTGGCCTGTGAGATGAACCGGGGGGCTCAGTGTTGCTGGAACAAAATGAAAGTGAAGGAGAAGAGGTCACAGATGGGCCAAAGGTCACAGTGAGTGGAGAATGTAAGGTCCCATGGGTTATCATAAGGATTTTATTTCTATTCTTGAGAGAAACAAAAAGCCTCTGGCACAGGGGCTGGGACAGAAGAGTGACATGGTGTGTGGCACTGACGGCTGTGCTGAAATTTTTTTGTAGGGGGCAGGTGCAGAAGCAAGAAGACCTTTCAGGAAGGGCCCAAGAAGGGATGGTAGCTCAGACCAGGGTAGGAACAGCGGAGGAGGCAAGAGGCTCAGCCTCTACACGATTTGAAGGTGGAACCAACAAGATTTCCTGCGAGGCGGGAGGCGGAGTATGGGAGGAAAAAGCAGCTAAGGCTGATCCCAAGGACTTGGCCCCGAGTCCCTGCAAGTCAGGAGCTGCCTCGGCTGAGAAAGGAAGGTGAGAGCCAGAGCTGGTTCTTGACAGACGATCACAAGTTCATGGCAGGATGTGTGGAGTCTGAGCCATCGTCGGGACTCTCAAGGGAGGAAGTCGAGAGGCAGTTTAGATGCACGTGCCTGGAGCGTGGGAGAGAGGCGCAGGGAAGACAGACGTCTGAGGGTCTGGGTGTGGAGAGCGTGTGTAAAGCCGAGACACGGCGGACAACACCAAGAGGCAGGCCAGGGACCGAGGTCTCTCTAACGATACTTAAAAGTCAAACACAGTAAGATACCCTGTAAGTCTAACACGTGCATAAAGAGAACGGGAGGAAGGGAAACAGAGGGCAGGAACTGAGCGGATTCTTTGGAGTTTTGCTGCAAAGAGGAGCAAAGAAATGGGGCGACCGGAGAGATAGGGATCAAGAAACGGACACTGTTTGAGGAAACAGAGTTTGTGAAGGGGACCAGATTGGACAGCGAGATGAGTCCGAGTCTGAGGAGATGGCAGGCCATCTGGTGAAAACGCCCGTCACTGTCAACTGCGTGGGGACTGCTGAGGAAAGGACATCACACAGGTGAGGCCACAGACGCCTGCTCAGCCGATCTGAGTCTGGCTCAGCCTTGGACCCCAAGGTTAAAACCACAAACAGACCAGACTGATTAACTCACACGCTAACTAAACACCTCGTGCTTGCTTCCTGTCGTACTTTTTGGAGGCATCCATGAAGGTGTTTTGCAATGACTGGAATGTCCCAGCCTCCGGAGCAGATAAGCCTTGATAGCAATGAAATGCGTGGAAGACCACCACCCCCACCCCAGCCGCCACGTCCGTTTCCCCGTTTCCCCGCCGTGACCATGGGCTGAACTCATCCTGCCCCACAGCTGTGACCACACCCTCTCTGCCTGCTGTCTCGCACATACCCCCTGAGCCTCTCCCAGAAAACTCTAGATGTCCATCCTGCAGACAGGGAGGTCGGTAAGGGCTTGAGCCTGCCACGTCCCCAGGCTGCTGGCACCCGAAATAAATTCCCCTGTTTCTCCTGTCCAAACCCTCATCTCTTGAATCATTGGCTTGTCTTGGGATGCGTGTATCCAAGTCTGTTTGGCCCCACTGTTGGCCAATCCAGCCAGGACCTATGCCTGTGATGTGTCCGGCCCCTGGGGTTCCCCGGGTTGGAGCAATTGGCCTCAGAAGCACTCTGGGGCTCACCTGTTCCTTTCCTTAGATAGCGGCTGTGGTAGACGGGTCCCTAACATGTGAGAGGAGTGGAAGCGAGTTAGAAGTGAATGGAGAGACACCGGAAGGGATGCCTGGCCTGTGGAAGGAAGTAGAGTGTTGAGATGGGGGCAGGAGAGCATCAGCAAGAGATGTTCACCATGTGAGTTGAAGTTCCGGGCCAGGAACTCCTTCGAGGGGTGGAGACAGGCCTCCTGAGGGGGAATGTGAGCAAGCCCTAGGCCAGGATGGACATCTATGGTGTTTGGTCGGTTGGGGCTGCCATGACAAATCACCACAGACCTGGGGCTTCAACAAGTCATTCAGCAACAGTTCTGGGGGCTGGAAGTCCAAGGTCAAGCTGTCGCCGGCTTGGCTCCTTCTGAGGCCTCTTCTGCCAGCTCACCCACGGCTGGCTTCTCCCTGTGTCCTCATGCGACCTTCCCTCTGCATGTGTCTGCGTCCTAATGCCCTCTTAAAAAGACAGCAGTCCCGGGGCGCCTGGGTGGCTCAGTTGGTTCAGCAACTGCCTTCGGCTCAGGTCATGATCCCGGAGTCCTGGGATCGAGTCCCACGTCGCGCTCCCAGCTCCATGGGGAGTCTGCTTCTCCCTCTGACCTCCCCTCTCATGCTCTCTGTCTCTCAAATAAATAAATTAAAAAAAAAAAAAAAAGACACCAGTCCCACTGGATGAGGGCCCAGCCCAATGACCTTGTTTTACCTTAACTACCTCATGAAAAGCCCTGTCTCCAAACACAGTCACATTCTGAGAAACTGGGAATTAGGGCTTCAGTGTATGAATTTTGGGGTGACATGATTCAGGCCATAACACATAGAGATTAGATTAGATCATATTTCCTCTCAAGATGGTAAAGCTAGTGTCAGAATAAAGCTGCCATTGAGCTAGGGGCAGAAGCTGTCAGCTAAGTCTCCCCACCAAATTAAGAGTGAGGTCAAGAGTGGCAATGGTTAGGGGTATAATCCACAGAAACCTCTCTGCTTTAAAGCACAAAAAGGAAAGTCAGGAAACGTGGCCAGATCCCAAAGGAACTGGTTCTCAGAACTAAGATTTCCACGAGAACTGGCTTCCCTGCCCCTTCCCAGAGCCCACAGTTTGGCTCTTTGCTTCTCTCTTCTCTCTAAAGCATCTGTATTCTCCCCAGGCCTACCACCTACAGATTGTAGAGATACTCTCTAAGGTTCCACTCCTGATCCCCAGGAACTGAAGATTCGATTTTGCCGGATTGAGTAAAGTGTATCCCCCTCACCAAATGGCTAAGACCTGGAGGCAGGTGGGGCACCATGGCTAACCCTTCCAGGCTGCTGGTGGAGAGGGCACGCGCAGGCCCACCCAGGCGGCTCTTGGAGAAGGTGCGGGGTGGGAGTTGGTGGGGAGGGAGGAGTCAGAGCTGGGGGCTTGCAGAAAACCAGAAGTAGCCCCTCTGATCTCATCTCTAATGAGATGAGAACTAGGGAAGACAAGACTGGGTATGAAGGCTACAGGAGTGTGAGAATCAGGAACACACAAGAAAGAAAATGAGATTTCCCCAAAGAAGGACAATTCAGCCCGGGTAATGGTCTGTTGAGTGTGATTGCATATAATGAGGCAGAACAGTAGGGAACTGAGTGAGGCTTAGACACTTTCGAGGGGCTGCTACAAATAACTTATTGTGGTTCTTTTCACGGGCCTCGAATACATCTGGCAACTTCAGACAACTTAATTTTTTCTGTGCGGAATAAAGAGGAAAACACCCCACAGCTTGTGTCTATCGAGTTCAGCCTAAATGCAGAAAGCAATCCAGTCTAGAATGAAATGATTCTGCCCAAAGACAGGAATTCTGGAACTATTTAAACCTTTTAAAATTACGGACTTTGTTTTTGATGATCAACATTTAACAAATAAGACTAGTTCTGCCGCTGCTCTCGGCCTCTCTCACCCATCCAAGGCAAAGAGCCACAGGTGACAAATGTTTTCTTCCTGGGCCTTGTCCTACTTACCATGAGACCATGGGTGAGCCACACTCCTTGGAATTTTATCATTACACCTGTCCTCCTACCTTTCCGGGCTACCCAAGACTTGCCTGGGGCTCACCAGACACAGTGTGTGGAAGGATTTTTCAAAGAGCAGAGCTAATCTGTCCTTCCACTCTCCCGTCCCCGAGGGGAGGTAGAGGACACTCTCCGGGGTCTTGCTTTACCACCGTGGCTGTCAGTTGCCATGGTGGGTGGAGGCACGGGAAGCCTGTTCTTCTACTTGGGCATTGCTGTGGGACAGGCCAGCTGGCTGGCAGCCCAGTCCCACTGGAGACTTGTCACATGGATTCCAGCATCAATTGTAAGTGACGTTGACAGAACTCCACATGCTGACTTGGAGACAGTTTTATAAACGATTAGTGAAACCACCATCTTCTACGCCCTCGTTTGCTCGTTCTGGAGTTCATGGAGAAAGATATTCAGGATCTTCTAGGTTTATTACCTTCTAGCCTGGACCTTCGCGCCAGAGTCCAAAGACCATATTCACAGCAAGGCAGCGCAGCTCACTGTCATCAAGGTTGACAAGTTAAATCCATTGTTTCATTCAACAAAGACAATGAATTTTGTTTCTCTCCCTTCGATCTATTCTATAGTTTTCCATTCCTTTGTCCCCCACACCTCAAGCCAAAAGGTGCTTAATCTGTAGTCCTGTGCCCAGACATATGGCCCCAGACATATGTCTGGGAAGCCCCAGACATATGTCTGGGAAGCCCCAGACATATGGCCCCACACCCTTGTGAATAACACGGGGCACTCACTCCCAGTTTAGCTCAAGGGTTCATGGAAGCTGCTAGAAGGCCCCTGGATCAGGCAGGATGCTCTGGCTGTGAGTTAGAAGTCCAATTAGAAATGGCTAATAATGTCAGGAAGGTTGGCGATGGTGGCTTACCAGCGTATTTGTCGATCTCAGCTGCTCAAAACCCCGTCAACAACCTCCCTCAATTTTGGTCGTTGGCCACGTGGTAACCGCCAGTTTGTCGATGGGGAGGCTCCGCCCCCTGGCTGCTGGGTGGCATGAGTTCCGCCAATCGGTTGTGCTCTCCTGAAGCTTTGATGGGGAAGTAGGGTGACCAGCCCTCCTGGTTTGCCTGGTCCTAAAAGGGTATATGACACTTTCGATGCTAAAATTGGCCAAGTCCCAGGCAAACCCGACCAAATCGGTCATCCCATGTGATGCTGCCTACATCCAGAAACGGGCTGGGCTGGGGCATCCTCTTTGCTGGCCTGGGGAGAGGTGGCAGCACTTTCTTTCATACTGGTTCTGCAGAGGAGCTTGTGTGTGCAGGTGTGTGTGAGTGTGTGTTTGTGAGTGTGTGCACACATGTGTGTTTGTGAGTCTGTGTGTGCATGCACCCATGTGTGTTTGGGAGTGTGTGTGTGTGTGTGTGTGTCTATGAAGGCAACCTAGAGCCTCCTTCCAACCATTCTCTGGGCTTCTGAACATTCTCCTCCATGTCACTTCCCCCGATCTACCTAGAGGAAGCTCGGCCACTGACAGGACACAGGGGTGTCAAGCTTCGTTGATCAGAGGCTTGATGGCATCAAATACTAGTGTATTTCTCCAATCAGTTGTCCAGCTCAGATGGCTCCCCTTGGGACCATCGGGTGAGCACCTGCGCAGGAAGGGCTGTGGATCTCGCTCACTGGTGTCTAGCAGGGGAGAGAGTGCTTCTGCCCCAGAATCCCAAACAAGACTCCAGGAGATCACCCTGATTGGACTAACTCAGGCCATAGTCCCCACCAAAAGAGTGACATGGCTCGGGAACAGAAGATGCCATTTGGCTTCCGTTGAGTTAAATGTTTCCCAAAGGAAAAGGACTATGCTGGCAAGAAGGAGACACCCAGAATTAAATCAGTTTTCTGTTAGGAAGTAGAAAGGCGGGTTGGGGGGGGGTGGAAGTTGTAGAGGCTGGAGCAAGTGTCCTCCGGGAGGGCCCTTGCCTCTGCTGCCCATGAAAGCTGAAGCTTCAGGTCACCGTGACTCTTGTACAAAGCCTTCTGCAGACCCAGCATGTAGGGCTTCTTTTTCCTCTGGGCTCTCTGCTGCGCACCGGCCACGGGACACTCACCTGTGTCATACATTGTTATCCTATGATGATTCTGTCCGTCCCTGTGCAATTCCCCGATTGTACTGTGAGCTGAAGAGAGGTCAGGGTCCCTGCTCACACGTGTCAGTGTCCTCCTCCCCCATCATGGCACACTGCCTTGCTCCTGAGAGCAGAGAGTGGCTGCTGAATGAAGAGCCCCTCAAAGTCCGCGATTCCATCTTCTCCTAGATGGAATTGTCCTGGTCTACCAGAATCTCTGTTCCATGGGAACTTGCCCTATGAAAACATGAATAGCTCAACTCTTTGCTTACGCATGGATTAGTTAGTTAGTTAGCTGCAAGGTGCTGGGGACTCACACCTCTGGCTTTCCCCAAGTCCTCTTTGTCCCATTGCTATGGCTTCTACCCCATCTTTTATTGGTCACCATGGACAATCTTCATCCCGACAAGCAGATGCCCTTCCCTGATCACTGAAGACTAAAAGCAGTCGGATAGGAGAGTGGTCAAGGCCTGGCTTTGATGTGGAAGGAAGCTCTCCCCTTGGATCAACTAAATAAGCAGTTTGAAATAGAGGTGGTGGGTCATTATTGAGAAACTTCTCCCTGTCACATTCTTCCCTTGGTCAGGTCGGGATGAGAACAGAGAAAACAACTTTATTTTTCAGACACATTTCATCAAAGAGAACGCGGTAGCAGGCCTGAAAGAGAAAGCCTGTCCCTTTTAAATGAGCAGGCCAGTTGTTTCAAAGGAAGTTATTAGCACATTTCAAGAACAGCGTTGGTAAGGCAGGTTTGAGAAAGCCGAGCAGGAAAACCACATGCCGAATGTTAAACAGAGATCAATCAGGTCTCAGGGCTGGAGGGGCTGGATTCAGAGACATAATCAGCAGGCATTTTCCATAATTATTTCTCAGTTTCACATGCAGCTGGCATGACTGCAGAGGGGCCCAGGCATTTCCTCCTCACCTATGAAAGCCCACAATCCCTCTTGAAAATCCCAGAGAGAGCAGCAACGGGAAAGACGGAAGACAAAATCCACACACCGACGTCCCTGTATCATGCGATGCTCCGTAATCACGTAAGTCTGGGAAATGCTCCTTACTCTGAATTCCTTTGCATGTATACTACGGACATTGGCATGATAAAAGCCCTGAGAAGCCCTGCAAGAAAGGAACCCATTTAGCTGCCTCTAATCCCGGATTTCTCAAGTATATGTGACCAATTTTTTTCTTTACCCATAAAATGCCCGTAGTGCTAGCATTTCATCCAACATAATTTGAGAATTACTGCCTTGGCCCATTTTAAGGTCACCTTTTGGCCATCAGCTTCAGACTCTTCGCCTACCAAACCTTTCTCAATGAACCACTTCACAGTTTGAAATTGGACTTTCCTATGTTCATGTGTCTCACACTCCAGGAACAGCCCCGAGGAACAGCAGAGGATCCCCAAGACTGAAGTCAAGAGAGTGCCCAGACCCCACCCGCAATGAAGAGCTTCCTAAAAAGATCCCAGAGGTCAGGCCCAGGGTCAGTCTGGTAGCATCCAGGTGTGGGGTCAAAACAAGACGCCAGCTTATCAGCTTAGTTTGGAGAGCATTTTGAATAGTTTGAAAAGTTTGAAGAGTGTGGCCCACGCTCTTTTGGAAACAGGAGCGACCAGCAGGAACGTGAAACGATAGAAGGCCCAGCTGCGGGGGTGCCTGCATGGCTCAGTGGGTTAAGCCTCTGCCTTAGGCTCAGGTCACGACCTCAGGGTTGTGGGATCGAGCCCCGCATTGGGCTCTCTGCTCAGTGGGGAGTCTGATTCCCCCTTTTTCTCTGCCTACTTGTGATCTCTCTCTCTCTGTCAAATAAATAAATAAAATCTTAAAAAAAAAAAAAAAAGAAGGTCCAGCTGGTCCTGTACATTGACAGCCTTCGTTGGGGTGGCTGGGAAAGCAAACCTCTATTCCCATAAGGGGCTCCAGGAACTCCGTTCACCTTAAACAACCTTGCTAACAGACAGTGGCACTAGATTCCATGACCCAACAGAAAAGTAGTTTCTCTGAATACATCCCTTGTCTTGACCTTCATTGTTTCAGGGATTAGCGGTAGGGAGCAAATAGCCAGCAGGTATTACCTGCCTGCGTGGGATTGAAGCCAACCTCGGGGGACAACTGCACTGACTTATAAAGTCCAGCAAATTTGGAGTCCAGGACCCAGCCTGGAAGGCATTATCAATTAACAATAGTGACAGCAAAGGAGCTATTAATCGTTAATGCCAAAAGAAAAGTCAGGGAACCAAGGTAAGAAGATCAAGGGTACCATGCCAGCTGTGTGCAGTTGTGTGGGTTGTACACTGTACCAGGGTGACTAGTCAAGGAGGTTGTGGGGGGCTTGCTGAAATCTAGCCTACATCTACTTGCAAAGCTAGGAACCCTTATTTTGGACGATGTGTACTCGTAGAAAAGACTATCTTTTACTAATTCATGCAAAATCTAAGATATCCAGTTGAGTGTGAAGTGAAACCTTTACTTGCAAAGTGGAAGAAGAAAGGGGACCTGACTGCAGTCACTTAGCGCACTTGACATGAAACATTTGGGCAAAACTTGGGTCATAAGCTAAGACTATAGGCAAACCCAAAATCTAAAGCTGGCCATGATTGACAGGCAAACAAGACACAGCAAAAGAGCTTCATCTGTGGTCATTCCAGGTGAAGCCAACTGCCCTGTTCAAACACTGCCTCTTGGAAAGCTCCAAGTGCCCACCCTGTGGTACTCTTTCATAAGAGTTAAGGACGTGGTTCTGACCTCAGCATCTGACCACGTATGAACTCTTCTCTATTTTTAACGGAGTAATAAGGGCCAAGGATTTCAGGAAGGCTTTCCAGCCAGGCCGAGGAATGTGGCTGGAAAGGCAGCACTGATGGTGTTGAAGCTCTGGGGTGTCCATCTTGCTTGGATTTCCAGTGGCTGACAGAGCCTAGAGTAGTGACCTTCGATAAGGCTCAATGAACATGGGACCTTTTGTGGTGAGCAGTGGTCTCTTGGTCAAGCGTTTCTGATGGGGTTGACTCCTGCCCTTCAGGCTACCTCTCTTCCTGATCAGCATTGTTACAAACGTATGGGTCTTCTAATCTGGTCACTTGTCTTTTTTTCTCCCCCTAATTAACTCTACTTTACCCCCTTGCCTCTACCAGCTACTCATTATTTTATTTTTTTTTAAGATTTTATTTATTCATTTGAGGGAGGGAGAGAGAGAGAGTGCACACTAGTGCGGGAGTCAGAGGGAGAGGGAGACGCAGCCTCCCCACTGAGCAGGGAGCTGGACACCGGGCTTAACCCCAGGACCCTTGGATCATGACCCGAGCTGAAGGCAGACACTTAACTGGGCCACCCAGCTGCTCCTACCAGTTATTCTTTAAATCTTCCCATTTTCCAAAGCGTACATCATTTTTACTGGATTACTGCACTTCCCACATTTCAGAGAAAATAAGTATCTCCAGAAATGAGCTCCTTGAAACTTTCTACCCAGTGTTGCTGTGACATTGTGATATAATAAGAAATACATATTTTTGTCTGTGGTTCCTGACCAGAGATCCTAAAACCGTTGTAATTTCCTAAGTGATAAGAGTCATTGGAGCCTCTTTCATGATGATATTTGGTTTTTATCTCAGCTCAAGAGTGGAGTGATAAAGATGAAAATAGTATCTTCTGTTGTTCATGACAAGCTCCTGTAATCCACACGAAAATGAGGTGGTTTTCTGAATGCTTCTGAGGGTGAGAGACCATTTGCCAGGACAACCAAACATATGACAAGAGGGTTGGAACTTTTGGCCCAACTCCCTACTTCCATGAAAGGGAGAGAGAGATACTGAAGGGTAAGTTAATTATTAACAGCTAATGCTTTAATCTATCATGTCATGTAATAAAGCCTCTGCAAAACAAAACAAAACAAAACAAACTTAACAAACTTAACCAAAAGGATTCAGAGAGCGGCCAAGTTCATGGCCACACTGAGGTGTTAGGAGGGTGGTGCACCTGGAGAAGGTGTGGAAGTTCTGAGCAGTCCCACTCCCAGACCTTGACCTATACATCTCTTCCAGTAGGCTGTTCCTGATTTGTATCTTACATAAAATAAAAGTAAGCATTTCTCTGAGTTCTGTACACCATTCTAGCAAGTTGTTAAACCCAAGGAAGGAGTCCTGGGGACCATGATTTATAGTTGGTCAGTCAGAAGTACAGGTCACAGACTGACTGGAGGTTAATGTCTAGTATAGGTGACAGTCTTATGGGACCGAGCCCTTAACTCATGGAATCTGTGCTAACTCGAGGTAGTTATTGTAAGAATTGTCTGATGTAGGGAGAAAGCCCACCACACATTTGGTATCAGAAATATTGTGAAAGTATAGAAAAACAGTTTTTTTTTCTTTCTAATTGCAAACTTTAGTTCTAATGGTCTTTATCCTTTGTTCATTTTCTCTTGTGTGTGAAAGGAAGTATCTTTTCCAACCTAAAGAAAAAGATTCCCTGGATTCTTTGTAACTTTGAATTACTGTTTTACTCCCTTTCTTTCCCTCCCTCACCACAAAACTTGAAAGAATATAGTACAAATCTGCTTTTCCCATGATCGACTACAGGAACTGAATTTTCCCTCCTCCCTTAAACAAAAGGTCATAGAAAACTGGACAGAATTACAAGAAACAATTTTTCAGACACTAGACACAGGCAGTACATGACTGAACTGCTGAGAGAAGAGAAATAGACATGATAAGCCCAGTAAGTGCTCCACGTTAGTGTCTGGAGACAATTTCCTAGCTGTATTGCAAGGATGGGGTTCCCAAATAGTCTGGTGATCACACTGAGTTGAGGAGAAAGAGATTAGACTTGGGGGCCAAGGTGGCTAGAATTTGTGGGATACAATACTGGGGAAAAAAGGAACTTCACAAAGAATTCTGGATATTTCTAGAAGGAACAACTCAAGTCTCTAGTGAATACTGACCTGCCCATGTGTGAAAGGAAGTTACTTGAATTTTGGAGGAAAAACACTCTGAAAAACAGAAGGCCAAACATTCCTAGAGCTCACTCATGGATAGGAATAACATGTGTTCCCTCTAGTCAGAGTGAAGAGACATTGTAGTGCTGCACCAGACATCAGGTAGAACCCTCAGGAAAATCCTGTCTTAGTAGTGGGAAAGATTAGCTTAAACTAAAGCCTTCACAGACTTGTCCTAAAAACAAAACAAAACAAAACAAAACAGAAAAGCAAGTCTTGAAAGGAGCAAGGAGATTCCAAGTAACTTAACAGCCTACTAAAACTAAGCCCAACACTTTTTAAAGGAATACAAGAGGACCCAGCATCCCCAAAATGTAAAAATCATGATGTCCACCATCCAATTAAAATTACTAGACATACAAAAAGCAAGAAAATATGAACGAATATTAGGGGGGAAATCAATAGAAATAGACACAGAAATGATAGAAATAGCAGACAAAGATATTAATAGTTGTTATAAATAAGCTGCATTGTTCAAGGAAGACAGAAAAAGCACACTTCGGCTCAGGTCATGATCGCAAGGTCCTAGGATTGAGCCCCGCCCTGGGCTCTCTGCTCATCAGGGAGCCTGCTTCCCCATCTCTCTCTGCCTGGTGCTCTGCCTACTTGTGATCTGTGTCTGTCAGATAATAAATAAGATCTTAAAAAAAAAAAGATACCTGAATAGAACTTTTAAAGATGGAGAATACAATATCTGAAATAAAAAGTATATACTATAATAAATAGATTAAAAACAGCAAGAGAAAATATCAGTAAAAGTAAAGACATAGCAATAGAAACTCCTCAAAATTGATTACAGAGAGAAAAAAGGCCGAGGAAAAGAAGTAAGAGTATCAGTGATGTGTGAGAAAATATCTAGCAGTCTGATAAACACGTAATTGGGAAAAGAGAGAGGAAAAGAAACAATCGAAGAAATAATGGTCAAAACTTCTCCAAATTTGATGAAATCTATAAACAACAGCTTTAAAAATTTTAACAAAACCTAAGCAGAAGAAACATAGAGAAAATGACACTGAGGAACATCATAATCAAATTGCTGAAAACCAAAGACACTGGGAAAATTTTGCAACCAACCAGAAGAAAACAACACAGAGAAACTAGAACAAGAATATCAGAAAAATTCCTTCCAGAAACTATATAATCCAGATGACAATGGGATGGCATTGTCAAAAAAAACCCTGTCAATATAGACTTCCACACCCAGCAAAAATAACTTTCAAAAGTAAAATGGAAATAAAAACTTTTCAGATAAAAAAAAAGCTGAGCCGTTTATCACCAGCAAACCTGCACTACAGGAAATATTATAGGAAGTTAGTTCTTCAAGGAGAAGAAAATGATACTAGATTGCTGCTTCCAGTCAGCGACGGGAGAAGAATTAGGCACAAACAAGTCAGCTGCAAGAGATTGGGAGCAGGGGACAACAGTCGAAAAGGACTGCCGCCACGAGCAACTCCACGGTCTCACTTTTATTGGATAGAAACAACAGCCAACAGAAGGTCAAACTGTTAGTCACATGTCTTGCAGACAAGCAAGAAGGAGGATAAAGTTTATAGTTAACCAAGAACATTCAAAGGACTCATCTAACTAACAATGGGCGCTTCTGGGAAGAGAAAGGAGCGATAAGGAAAAGGGAAGCAGGCGGTTTTCGTTCCACCTGAGCTGACCAGGCGTTCCCAGGTGCTCGGCTTCCCTGAAGCAGGCAGCGTTCCGCCCTGGGTGGGCTGGGCGTTCCCGGCGGGCCCGGCTTCTGTGAAGAGGCGGCCTTCTGCCCTGAGCGAGCCGGGCATCCCCAGCTGCCCAGCTTCACGGTCGTATATCCTCCTTCTCCCCAAAGATCTGTTGCCAGTATATGTTTTTCTTAAGGCCGTATCTAAATGTGCCTGGTAACTACTAAAATCCTCCAGGGGTTATAGTTTAAGTAACAAATTGTTCCGAGGGGTAGTAGCACTAGATGGAAATTTGGGTCAATTTCCAATAAAATTTTTGGAAATATTTAGAAATGAGATGACATACTTGTAAATAACCCATGAGCCAAAGAAGTCACAGGAAAATTAGAAAATATTTGAACCAAAAAAAGGAAATATATCACAATTGTTCGGTGTCTGCTAAAGGAAGAAACCAATGAGAAGACACAAATTACTAATATTAGGAATGAGAGAGGAGCACTATTCCAGATTCTACAAACATTAAGATGATGTAAGGGAAGGGTATGAACAATTTATGTCAATAAAGTCAACCAATTAAATAAAATGGGCACAAGCCTTGTTGAAAAAACAAACTTCACTTAGGAAGATAACCTAGATAACCTAAATAACCCTATATCTATTAATGGAATTAAATTTATAGTTTAAAACTTCCAGGGGAACCTGGGGTGGCTCAGTCTGTTAAGTATCTGCCTTCATCTCGGGTCATGATTCTGGGGTCCTGGGATTGAGCCCCACATTGGGCTCCCTGCTCCAGGGGAAGCCTGCTTCTCCCTCTCCCTCTGTCTGTGGCTCTCCCTGTTTGTGTGTGCTCTCTCTCTCTGTCAAATAAATAAATAAAATCTTTAAAAAACATATAGTTTCAAGCTTCCTAAGAATAAAAAAAAGAAAATTTAGGGTAGAAAAACCTAAAAAACACTATCTCAGCTAGATAGTCATAGTATCAATAGCATGTTATGTTAGTAGCATGTACCCTTGGAATAATGTGATGAGAATGATACTTTACCTCTCTGGTCTTCTTCCCCAAAACTCATCACCCCAGTGTAATCATGAGAAAACATCAAACAAACCCAAATTGAGAGACATTTTATGAACTATCTGACTAGTATTGATGAAAACCATCAAGGTTACCAAAAACAAGGAATGTCTGAAAACTGTCACAACCCAAAGAATCCTATGGTGACATGATGACTAGAGCTAATGTGATACTTTAGATGGGATTCTAGAACCAAAAAGACCCAAAAAAACCAACCAACCAACAAACAAACAAACAAACAAAAAAAACAAAGAACAACCCCCCCACCCCGTATCAGCTAATAGTTGTGACAAAAATCAGTGCAAAATACTACTGGAGTATATGATATAGAAGCTCTCTGTACTATCTTTGATAGCATTTCCGTAAGTCTAAAACCTTCCTAAAACAGAAAGGGTATTAAACACACACACACACACACACACACACACACACACACACACACTCAGGGACGTCTGGGTGGCTCAGCTGGTCAAGTGTCTGCCTTCAGCTCCAGTCATGATCCCAGGGTCCTGGGATTGAGCCCCACATCTAGCTCTCTGCTCACTGGGGAGCCTGCTTCTCCCTCTCCCTCTGCCTGCTGCTCTGCCTGCTTGTGAGTGCTCTCTCTCTCTCTCTCTCTGTGTCAAATAAATAAATAAAACCTTAAAAAATAAATAAATTCTTAAAACACACAGACACACACACACCCCTTCTTACAAAAAGAACCCCAGGCCCAGGAGGCTTCAATGGTGATTTCAATGAAACATTTAAAAAGAATAATACCAACTTTATACCAACTCTTCAAGAAAATAAGAGGAGAGAACATTTTCCTACTTTTTCTGTGAGACCATGTTGTTCTGATAACAAAAGCATATCAAAGATATTACAAGAAAAGAAAACGGCAGACTAAGATCCTTCAGGAATATAGAAAAAAAATTCTTAGCATAAGTTTAGTAAATAAAATCTAGGAACATACTCTAGAATATATCATTACCAAATAGAGTTTGTACCAAGAATGCAAGTTTGGTTTAACAAGTGAAAAATCAATGTAATTCACCATGTCAACAGATTTCAAAAAGAAAAACCATATGATGATCTCAACAATTGCAAAAATAAGTATTTGACAAAATTTAATACCTATTTATGATTTTTTAAAACTCAACAAACTAGAAATGGAAGGGAATTTTCTCAGTCTGTTACAACATCATACTTCGTGATGAAAGACAGATGCTTTACCCCTTAGATCTAGAGCAAGACAAGAATGTTTGCTTTTGCTTTTTCCATTTCAATTTGTACTGGAGGCATTCACTGATTCTATGAATTAGAAAAAAAAGCCAAATACACAGAATTCAAAAGCAAAAAATAAAACTAATGATATTCACAGATGTTGTGACATGTACATGTATAAAATACTAATGAATTTAAATGGTAGCTAGACTATTAGGTGGGTTTAGCAATATCAATATACAAAAGTCAATTGTACTTCTACATAGTAACAATGAACAATTAAATTAAAAAATGTAATACTATTTGTAATTACATCAAAAGATATTTAGTGATATATTTTACAAAATATGCACAAGACCTGTGCACTAAAAAACTAATGCTGAGAAAAATTAGAGAAGACCTATATAAATGGGGTGATATATTCATTAATTGGAAGACTTAATATTTTTAGTGTCACTTTTCCCCAAATTGATTTATAGATTTAGAGAATTCCAATCAAAAATCCCAGCAGGTTCATTGGGTAAACATTGGTAAGCCAAATCTAAAATTTATATGTAAATGCAAATGACCTAGAAAAGACAAAATAATTTTAAAAAGTAAGATCCAAGTTGGAAGGGGTGCCTCAGTGGCTCAGTTGGTTAAGCAACTGCCTTCGGCTCAGGTCATGATCCTGGAGTCCCGGGATTGAGTCCCACATTAGGCTTATCATTGCTGGCCATCAGGGAGATTAAAATCAAAACCACATTGAGTGGGGCGCCTGGGTGGCTCAGTGGGTTAAAGCCTCTGCCTTTGGCTCAGGTCATGATCTCAGGGTCCTGGGATCGAGCCCCACATTGGGCTCTCTGCTCAGCAGGAAGCCTGCTTCCTCCTCTCTCTCTGCCTGTCTCTCTGCCTCCTTGTGATCTCTGTCAAATAAATAAATAAAATCTTAAAAAAAAAACACACACATTGAGTTACCACCTTACACCAGTTAGAATGGCCAAAATTAACAAGACAGTAGACAATGTGTGTTGGAGAGGATGTGGAGAAAGGGGAACCCTCTTACACTGTTGGTGGGAATGCAAGTTGGTGCAGCCACTTTGGAAAACAGTGTGGAGATTCCTTAAGAAATTAAAAATAGAGCTTCCCTATGACCCTGCAATTGCACTATTAGGTATTTACCCCAAAGATACAGATGTAGTGAAAAGAAGGACCATCTGTACCTCAACGTTCATAGCAGCAATGGCCACGGTCACCACACTGTGGAAAGAACCAAGAAGCCCTTCAGCGGGTGAATGGATAAAGAAGATGTGGTCCATATATACTATGGAGTATTATGCCTCCATCAGAAAGGATGAATACCCAACTTTTGTATCAACATGGACGGGACTGGAGGAGTTTATGCTGAGTGAAATAAGTAAAGCAGAGAGAGTCAATTATCATATGGTTTCACTTACTTCTGGAGCATAAGGAATAACATGGAGGACATGGGGAGATGGAGAGGAGAAGGGAGTTGGGGGAAATTGGAGGGGGAGATGAACCATGAGAGATTGAGGACTCTGAGAAACAAATTGAGAGTTTTGGAGAGAAGAAGCCTGGGGGGTTGGGTGAGCCTGGTGGTGGGTATTACGGAGGGCATGTATTGCATGGAACACTGGGTGTGGTGTATAAACAGTGAATTCTGGAACACTGAAAAGAAATTTAAAAAAGAAAATCCAAGTTGGAATACTCAGACTACCTGATTTTAAGATTTACTATAAAGACACAGTATTAGAGAGAGTGTGGTATTTATATTTAGATAGAAGATCAAAGGGACAGGGTTTCAGCAAGAATGGCACAGTACAGACCTCTGAAAATGCCTTTTTCCATTAGGGCAATGAGACCACTGGAAAAAAAAAATCAGTGAAGTTCAACATTTTCTGATCTCTGGAAGTTACCCAAAACCTTGGAGCAAACTGGGGAGTCTTTATTCAAGAAAAACAGCTAAATCTCAGTAAGAATGTTGAGTTCTGTGGTGTTTTAACTTGTCCTATTTCCATCCCCATTTCCCCAACTCTGCAGTAGCTTTGAAAACAAACAGCTCACCAATCACATGAAAATCAGCAGTCTGTTAACCACTAGAGGGGGCAGAACCAGATTGGAACTCCCTGAAGCCCCTTTCCCAGAAAACTGACATTATTTGACCCATTAGGTGGTTCGTTAAAAAAGATTACTCTCAAGAGTTCTCTTTATTTGACTTGACTAGGAGCTTGCCAAATGTGAAAAGCCTTTTCTCAAGGGGTGTTTGTTGTAAACAGTCAGAGGCAATTGCTTAACCTTGCAGCTGTCTGAAGCAATGGATTAGCATTTTGTGAAAACAAAAGTTACCCAAAAGCTTAAAAATAAGCATTGGGGAATGAGATGTCTATAGGAAGATTTGAAAGCTCTGAGATATCTTGGGAATTTAGAAGTTCACATGTACAGCTATGACTATGTTCATGCCCAGGGCCATGAGGATCCTCAGGAAGGATCTGAGAAGGCTCTATACCCTCACCTCTGGCTGACCTGGAGGCTGTGTGCAAGCAATAAGTGAAGGCCAGGGTAGAAATACAGACTGACTAGGGTCGTATGTGTACCTCCCTATAAACACAGAGCCCCACAACAAAGACTGGGAAACTCATTGGTTCCAAGCATTTCAGGAAATTTCCAATAAGTTGAGCACTAAGTTATTTATGCAAAGATTTCAGAGACCACACATGGAGTATAGACATTAGATTTACTAGACAAGACTTCAAGTCAGGTAGTTTGAATAATTCAAAGAACTAAAAGTTATCATATCTAAAGAACTAAAGGGAAGTATGAAAATCATGTCTCAACAAAGAGAATACTTGATTAGAATACTAATAAAGAGACAACACTTATAAATTAGGTATGTATATATCTAATACAAATTATATATGCATATATGCTCAAGTAGAAATGAGAAATTCTGGAATCAAAGAGTACAGTGCCTAACATGAAGGCCACGAGGAGCTCAACAGCAAATTTGAGTTGGTAAAAGAATCAGAACCTTGACAATAAGCCCATTGAGGTTATTCAGTTTGAGAAAGAGAAAAGAAAAAAGAGAAAAGGAAATTAAGAAAAGTAAACAGAGCATCAGAGAACTGTGGGATACTATCAAACATATGAATATAAGCATAATGGGAATTCTAGAAAGGCAAGAGAAAAGAAACAGGCAGAAAATCATCAACATGAAAGAATCAATACATTGGACATCATCAAAATTAAAGATTTTGTTATTCAAAATATGCTATAAGAAAATAAAAAGACAAGCCAGAGCCAGAGAAACAATATTTGTAAAAAATGTATCTGATAAAGACTTTGAATCTAGAACAACATATAAAGAACTTTTACAACTCAATAACAAGAAGACAACCCAACTAAAAAGTAGATAATATTTTAAACAGACGTGTCACTAAATAGATATATGAATAAACCTATGAAAGGATGTTTAACATTATTTGTCATTAGGGAAATAAACATCGCTATCCAAATGACATTCTACCAGATACCCATTAGGACAGCTAAATTTAAAGAACTTGTCAATATCAAGTTTTGGCAAAGACCCATGGCAACTTTGCTAAAACTTGCCATTTTTTGGTGGAACTCTCACCCATTGCTGGTGGGAATGCAAAATGATATAGCCACTTTGACGAACAGTTTAGAAATTTCTTACAAAGTTGTGTAAACTTACCTTATGCCTAGAAATCTTTTGCTTTTATTTATTTATTTTTTAAAAGATTTTATTTATTTATTTGACAGACAGAGATCACAAGTAGTCAGAGAGGCAGGCAGAGAGAGAGGAGCAAGCAGGCTCCCCGCCGAGCAGAGAGCCCGATGCGGGGCTTGATCTCAGGACCCTGGGATCATGACCTGAGCCAAAGGCAGAGGCTTAACCCACTGAGCCACCCAGGTGCCCCAATCTTTTGCTTTTACTTGGTGTTTGCTGAAGGGGAATGAAAATGTATGTCTACATGTTCTCATTTGTTTCTAGCAGTTTTATTCATAATAGTCCCAAACTGTTAACAACAAAATGGCCACCGACGGGTGAATGGGTCGGGACCTTTTGGTATATTAAAAATATAATATATTATTTGGTATACTAGGGAATAGTATTGAGCACGAAAAATGAGCAAACAGCTGAGACACAATACCAAGGGTGTATCTCAACTACCTTATGCTAAGTGGAGAAAACCAGAAGCAGAACTACATAATGTATACTTCCATGTACATGAAATTCTTTAAAAAGGCCAAACTATAGTGACAGAAAGTCACAGTAGATCAGTGTTTGCTGGAGGGGCCTCTGTAGAAACAGGATTGACTGAAGGGAACGCAAGGGAATTTTTTGGTATAATGGAATTGTCCCATAGCTTGGCAGTTCTATGCCTGTATACATTAGCCAATATTCACCAAAAAGCACACTTCAAAATGGATACGTGTTACTATTTATAAAATGATATCTCAGTAAGGCTGATTAGAAAACACACACAGAGAATGCATGACACATGTTCCATGTCCCCCCTGTCACAGCTCAGCACACGCGGCCATTTGTTTTGCCCTCACCTTTCTGCTGAAAATTTCTCCAGGTTCATGAGCTGCCTCTACCTTCAGCCTCCAGCTGCTCTGTCTGTCATATTACATTTTCGATCACTCCTTCTTCTTATGGCTTTCCCTGCTGGCTTTCTTAATCTCCCTGTATCCTGGGTTGCTCTCGCCTCTTGCTTCATTTAGGTTTTCCTCCCAAGCTCCTCTGCCTGCCCCTTAGAGGTTGGTCTTTGCTAAGATGCTTCTGCTTTCAGTCCTCTGCGCTCCTCAGGATGCTGGGTGTGACTGATGTCATCCCCACATGACCTCACTCACCACTTCTAAATATAACAGTCCAGACCAACCCAGTCTTGGCATCCAAAGTGCCTTAAATTATGTCAAGGGTTGTAAAGAAAACCTTAAAAGAAATGAACCCAAATTTGCTTTAATGAAACCCAGTATATACCTACAACTGGAAGAGATACCTAAGAAAGATCAAATGAACGTTAGCATTTCAAACTCCAGCGAAAGTTTATAATCACTGCCCTCAGTCTCATTGGAATTTGACGCACAGTCACGTATAGGGTCGTGCTAACTTCCCTTGGAACTCCCCTCCCCCCAACTCTTTTGCAAACCCCCACCCCCTGCCACACACACTGTCATTCATCGTGACAATTCTATTCCTTCTTAGGCTGAGTCCTTAGCACACGTGCATACCTAACTGTGAGATGGCCCGTCTGCTGGGACTATTTTCCAGAAAGGCGAACTTCCCTTCGCTGATCATTCTCCTTTTGGTTCCAGGGCACTTTTTACATGTTTATTTATTTTTTTTTTATTTTTTTAAGATTTTATTTAGTTATTTGACAGAGAGAGATCACAAGCAGGCAGAGAGGCAGGCAGAGAGAGGAGGAAGCAGGCTCCCTGCTGAGCAGAGAGCCCAGTGAGGGACTCCATCCCAGGTGGGATCAGGACCTGAGCCGGAGGCAGAGGCTTTAACCCACTCAGCCACCCAGGCGCCCTCCAGGGCGCTTTTTAAACCAGGAAACTACCTCATAAAGCAATGTGCCTGCCCCCCTACATGAGTCAAAGGAGCATGTCACCGTGAATTTAAGAAAATAAAATCATAGACCACAGTAAAATGGATTTAATAGTCACCGTGGTGTTCATAAAACACCTCTCCTCAGCTTCTTATGCACAGACTTTAATGATTTAATGTTTTTTCTGCTGTGACACTGAGATTTTTCCGAAACAGAGAGAAAGTCAGCAGTAAGATGAAGCCCTCATCTTCCCCTTAGCTCTTCATGGCAGCGGAACTAATGCCTCTTCTGCAACCTTTCACCGTGCCCATGTGGAAAGTCTCTTCACACCAGTGCACTGATTTGGGACGCCCGTGGCCTCCCTGACTCACTGGGATGTGAACCTTCCTTCTCGAAAAGTTTAGCAAAGAAAAAACATCTCAGCATTTGCATTTGGTTGGGCTTATTTTAAATTATTTCAGATTCTGAATCTTTACCCTAAAAACAAAAAAAAATTGCTTATAACAACAGCATGAAAACAAAACAAAGCCCTTGGTAACCTGCCATGTTGACCAGACGGGTACTTCAGAATCATTCTCCCTCACGTGGGTTTATTACTGTAATTAAAAATTTCCTAATCAAAGCTACTTACCCAAGGTTTTAAACACATATATAAAAATATATAATTCCTTCTTAAAATATAAAAAGAAATAAATGTTCCCTCGGAAAATTTGGAAAATAGAGAGTACACAAAGAAGAAAACAAAAATGCCTCATTCCAGTGGTGAAGGAATACTGTTAGCATTGTTTTATAGCTTTTCAGGGGTTTATGGACATGTACAACTGATATATGAGAGTTTATGTGGTCCTACTATATACATATTTATATTTATGTTTATATATTTATACATATATATATATAAAACAACATATATATATATTTTTTACAACCTGCTTCTTTTTTTAGTGGACTACACTGCAGCATTTAGTCTTCATATACTCCTTCAAAATAGTATTTTTAATGTCTTTGATAACATTCTATTATATACCTTGTATCATTTACATAACCTGGATCTTCTATTTAAGTAAAAAATGTTTCAGTTGTTTCTGTTTGTTTATAAATATCACACCCTTGCATAGTTATCTTCAGTGCACATGTATTTCCATAGGATGAATTCCTCGATGATATGCCCATAATTTCTGATGAGCTAAACCTAGGAGTCTGAAATTCCCTTCAAGGTCCAGAACATTCCAATTAAGAGCCTGTGCTTCTAATAAACTCTTTTAAATGATTCTTCCTAGAGCTCAGCTGCAATCCTGCCACTTGCAGAAAGCCTTTAAGAGCACGTACTGAATTAGATATTAATTCCTTAACTTGGCATTCCCAGACCCTCTTTCTAGTTACGTGCCAGGCACTTTATACACATTATCTCCGACCCTCACAGTGGCCCGAGGCAGGTAGTGTTGTCTCATTTGATGGCATAGAAATCGATATGGAGAGAAATTTGATAACTTGCCCAAGGTCACATCACTAGTTAATGGGTGTTTGAATCCAGGTTGCTAAGCCTGTGTTCTTTTCCTCGGTGATTCTGACTAATGCTCTACCCAACCTCCACAGGAAAGAGGCAACCTCCTGTGCAGGGGCCAGTCTGCGGGGACTTGAACCCCAAGTTTCATCTAGTCTTGTGATCTCATGGGAGTTACTGCCCTTGTCTCCTCCTCTCTGAGATCTGGATAATAACAGAAGGCATCTCATAGTGGTGTGATTCAAAGTAAATGAATTACTGTACATAAAGTACTTAGACTTGTGTCTGGTACGTTGGAATATTAATGTCTTTTCTTATCATTACCATCACCATGATCATGTTCTTACTGTTTTGTTTTAAATACGTGAAAAATGTTTACTCTTACTAGTAAGCTAGAGAGGCACAAATTAAACCATATATTAGTAATTTTTTTTTCTTTACAAGTTAGCACAACAGGTCATTCAAAATGACTCTAATAGTCAGTGCCCATGAAGGGGCGGCTGGACAGGCATATTTTATTCTATTGCTGAAGGTGTAAATGGGCGTAAAGTTCTTAAAGGTATTTTTTCAACATAGGTGAGAAGGTTCTTTAAATTGTTATTTAAAAAATTCTTTTTTATTTGAGTGTAGTTGACACACAATGTTACATTAGTCTCAGGTGTACAACATAGCGACTTGACAAGTTTTTATGTGATGCTATGCTCGCCACAAATGTAGCTCCCATCTGTCACTATGCAACACAATTACAATATCGTGGACTATATTCCTTATGCTATGCCTTTTATCCCCGTGACTTATTCCTTTTATAACTGGAAGCCTGCATCTCTCATGCCTCCCCCCCAAACCCATTTTGCTCACCCCCCACACCCTTTCCCTTTGGCAACCATCAGTTTATTCTCTGTATTTATAGGTCTAATTCTGCTTTTTGTTTGCTCATTCGTTTATGATTTTTAATTCTATGGATGAGTGAAATCATATGGTATTTGTATTTCTCAGTTAGACTGATGGTTGCCATGGGGAAGAGGGGGTTTGCACAAAGTGGATGAAGGGGAGTGGGAGATACAGACTTCCAGCTAGGGAAGCACTTGTGTTACCTCCGTATCTTGGTTATTATAAATCGTGGTACAACAAACTTAGGGGTGCACACATCTTTTTGAATTAGTGTTTTCATTTTCTTTGGGTAAATACCAAATACTGGAATTATTGCATCCTATGGTGTTTCTATTTTTAATTTTTGAGTAACCTCCATACTGTTTTCCACAATGGCTATACTGGTTTGCACTCCCACCCGCAGTACATGAGAGCTCCTTTTTCTCCACATCCTCACCAACACTTGTTATTCTCTGTATTTTGATTTTAGCTATTCTAAGAGGTGTAAGGTGATATCTCATTATGGTTTTGTTGTTGTTGTTTGGGTTTGGTTTTTTTTTTAAGTCGTCTCCATGCCCAGCAGAGCCCAACATGGGGCTTGAACTCACAACCCTGTGATCAAGACCTGAGCTGAGATCAAGATGCTTAACCAACTTGACTGAACCACCCAGGCACCCCTCTCATTGTGGTTTTGATTTGCATTGCCCTGATGATTAGCGACGTTGAGTATCTTTTCATGTATCTGTTGGCCATCTGTATGTCTTTGGAAAAATACCTATTTAGGTCCTCTGTCCATTTTTTAACTGGATTGGGTTTTTTGGTGTTGAGTTGTATATCTTCTTTATATACTTTGGACATTAACCCCTTATTGGATATATTACTTGCAGATATATTTTCCCACTTAGTTGGTTGCCTTTTTGTTTTGTCGATAGTTTCCTTCACTGTGAAAAATGGTGTTCTTACTATTACATTCCAGGCAAACCAGGCTTGCTGGCCATCTCCCAAACATAATCATTGCTTGATCTATGCCTTTGCTCACATTGTTATCTGCTGTTGGCATGCTTGTCCCATCTCTTCCTAATACTCGCTTTATGGCCCATATTTACTGATGAGGCTGGTAGAAGTAAATCCTCCTTATCTTTTCAAAACCACTCTCTTACTGTTGCACGATCTCTCCCTTTGTCTTACACCGCCTACAACTCTTTTTTATTTTTCATCCTGTCTGTCTGCTTTTAGGGTTTTGCACGTACCTGTTTACTTTCTTACTACACAAAAAGCTTGCTGAGGGCAGAGACCATTCTGGAAACTGTCATATACACAGTGTGGAGAACAGCGTGAGGTAGAGTCAGACAGTCCATATTTCATTTCCAAGTCTGCCCCTCTACAATCTTGGCATTATTTAACTTTTCTGTGCCTTAGTTTTGTATCTGTGAAATGGACATGATTATAAGACCTACTTTGTGGAGTTGTGGGGAGGATTAAGTGCATAAATGTAAGTAATATGCTTGGAATCACGTCTGAGGCATAGCAAACGCTCAAGAAATGCCAGTTTTAATATAATTTTACATAATAAGCACTGGAGAAGTGTCAGTTTAATGAATGGAGGCACTCATAAATCATGATTAGTCAGCAGGCATTTGTCCGAGCTGTGCGGACTCTCTCTGGTTCTTATTTGTTACTGTCAGGAATTATGTTCTAGAATTAGTCTTGTCTCTGGGGCGCTAATGGGATTGTGAGTATAGTAGTGGTAATTGTTGAACTCTAATTTCTGGGTCAAAAAGTGAAGGTATAGGTAAAGCTTAGAGAAATAAGGAAGAAAATAACCTTTGGCAGATGACTTTTTAAGATTTTTCCAGAAGCCAAACTGTTTCTGAGAGCACAGTCCCCCTCTGATGACAACTGCAAACACCTACCCAGCTGAGGGCTTTTTGGGGCCAGAGCAACAGCACTGTTTGGCTCGTAGGGCTATCTACAAACAGGTGATCAAATATAAGTAGTTATGGGAGATGCTGCGGTTGACCTGTCCATTTTGTGTTTCCCTAGAAGTTTTTGCTCCCACCTGAAAGAACAACATGGCCGTCATCATCCCATAGGTGCTCTGACCTCTCACTTTTGATTTCCTATCCAATTTGAGCTCAGTCTCCAGCTCTCAGGTTTTGCAACTTCCCTCTCTTGGCTGGGATGTTATGCTGTGTGTTTCTGTACTTTCAGTGGTTACCCTAGGAATGACAACATATGTTCGTAATTTATCATAAAGTAATGTTAATCTATACCTTTACCCTCCTTCTGAGTAATACACTGCCTCTTTGCCAAAATTATTGTATTTCATCACATGGTACTAAAATCCATTTCTCTGGTCTAATGACAAGCCCTTCTGCCATTAAAGAGGCTATGTCAAGGAAGGAGAAGAGGTTTCAGTTTTCATGCCAACATCAATTGGTAAGGGCCAGAGTTCTGAAGCAATCTTCAAGGTCAGAGGGGAAGCCGAGCCTGAAGTTTTAGGAGCCTAGGACGAGCCCAGGAGAAATCAGAGATTAGATAAGAGAGCAATCAGAGATAAGATCTTGCTAGAAAAATACAACCTACTACGACTGAATCATGAAAACTGCAAATCTGAGCAGACCAATTACTACTAAGAGGACTGAATCAGTAACTTAAAAAAAAAAAATCCCAATAAACAAAAGTCCAGGGCCAGATGGTTTCAGTGATGAATTCTACCAATCATTTAAAGAAAAATTAATTCCAATCCTTCCCAAAAAAACAAAAGAAGAGGGAACACTTATAAACTCATTTTATAAGCCCAAACCAGACTTGTTCTTTTTTTATATAAGCCAAAATCAACCTTTGTCTGATACCAAAACCAGACAAGAATGCCACAAGAAAATAAAATTATAGGCCAATATCCTTAGTGAACATAGATGCAAAAATCCACAATAAAATATTGGCACACCAAATTCCACAACACATTAAAAAGTTTCCTCTGATCAAGTGAGATTTATTCCACGAATGCAAGGATGGCTCCATATTTGCAAGTCAGTCATTGTGATGTACCACAGAAACAAAATGAAGGACAGAAATTATATGACCATCTCAACAGATGCAGAAAAAGCATTTGACAAAATTTGACATCCATTCATTATAAAAACTTTCAATAAACTGCATATAGAGAGAACATACTTCGGTGTAATAAAGGTCATATATGATAAGCTCACAGTTAACATCATTCTCGAGTGTGAAAAGCTGAGAGCAATTCCTCTAGGTCAGGAACAAGACGAGGAGGTCCACTCTCACCACTTCTGTTCAACATAGTATGGGACATTCTAGTCAGAGCAATTACACAAGAAAAAGAAAAGGCATCCAAATCAGAAAGGAAGAAGTAAAACTGTCCCTATTTGCAGATTATATGATATTATATGTAGAAAGCCCTATGACTGCACAGAACAGCTGTTAGAACTAACAAAAGCATCCAGCAAAGTTGCAGGAATCAAAATCAATGTCAAAAGTTAGTTGCATTTCTATATGCTAACAACAAACTATCAGAAAGAATTTGTTTTAAAATCCCATTTATAACTGCATCAAAAAGAATAAAATCCCTAGGGCTAAATTTAATCTGGGAGGTGAAAGATAGGTACACTGAGAACTATAAGATGTGGTTGAAAGGAACTGAAGAAGATACAAATAAATGGAAAGACACTCTGTATTCATGGATAGGAGGAATTCATATTGTTAAAATGTGCATACTGCCCAAAGCCTCCTGCAGTTTAAATGCAATCCTTATCAAAATTCCAAAGGCATATTTCACAGAAATAGAAAAAAAATTCTAAAATTTGTATGGAATCACAAAAGACTCTGAATAGCCAAAGCACCTGGAAAAACAACAAAACTGGTGGTACCACATTTCTCCATTTCAAGCTATATTACCAAGCTATAGTAATCAGAGCAATATGTATTGTCATAAAAGCAGACACAGAGGTGAACAGAACAGAATTGGGAGTGCAGAAATAAACCTACACATATGTGGTCGATTAATTTATGACAAAGGAGCCAAGAATACACAATAGGAAAAAGACAGTCTCTTCAATAAACGGTGTTTTAGGAGAATTAGACAGCCACACATAAAAGAATGAAATCCGACCACTGTCTTACACCATACACAAAAATCAGCTCCAAATGGATTAAAGACTTAAACCTAAGACCTAAAACCATAAAACTCCTCAAGGAAAATGTAGAGGGTAAGCTGCTTGACATAGGCCTTAGCAATGATTTATTTTTATATTATAGCAAAAGCAGTTAACAAAAGAAAAAATAAACAAATGGGACCACACTAAACTAAAAAACTTACTGTACAGCAAAGGAAATCATAAACAAACTGAAAAGACGATGTAAAGAATGGGAGAATATTTCTGCTAATCACGTATCTGGTAAGGGGTTAATACTCCCCACCTGTAAAGAACTCATACAAATCAATAGCAAAAGAAACAATCTGATTTAAAAAATGGGCAGAGGAACTAAATGGGCATTTTTTCAAAGAACACAGAGACATAAAAAGGTGCTCTACATCACTGATCATTAGGGAAATGCAAATCAAAACCACAATGAGATATCACCTCACAGTTATTAAAACGGTTGCCATCAAAAAGGTAGGACAATTAGTGCTGGCCAGAATGTGGTGAGAGGGAACCCTTGTGCACTGTTTATGGGAATGCAAACTGGTACAACCACTGTGGAAAACAGTATGGAGGCTCCTCCAAACACTGAGAATAGAACTATCTTATGATCTGGTAATTACACTTCTGGGTATTTGGTTTTTATCCTTTTTAAAATTTTATTTTAAACTTTTACTTTTTCAGTGTTCCATGATTTATTGTTTATGCACCACACCCAGTGCTCCCTGCAATCCGTGCCCTCCATAATACCCACCACCAGGCTCACCCAACCCCCCAAACCCTTCCCCTCCAAAACCATCAGATTGTTTCTCAGAGTCCACAGTCTCTCATGGTTCGTCTCTCCCTCCGATTTCCCCCAACTCCCTTCTCCTCTCCATCTCCCCATGTCCTCCGTATTATTCCTTATGTGCCACAAATAAGCAAAACCAAATGATAATTGACTCTCTCTGCTTGACTTATTTCATTCAGCATAATCTCCTCCAGTCCCGTCCATGTTGATACAAAAGTTGGGTATTCATCCTTTCTGATGGAGGCATAATATCCCACTGTATATATGGACCATTTAAATGAAGGAAATGAAATCACTATCTTGAAAAGGTATCTACACCAGTACATTCATTGAAGCATTATTTACATTAGCCAAAACTTGGAAACAGCCTGTGTGGGTGGGTGGATGAGTGTGTGTATAGTGCAATATATAAGTCAGAGAAAGACAAATACTGGATGATTCCCTTACATGTGGAACCTTAAAAAACACACACACACACACACAAATTCGTCCATACACACATACATTGACAATTGCAAGAGGCAGAGTGGGAACATGTGACGGTGGGGTAAATGTACAGACTTCCAGTGTAAGATAAATAAGTCATAGAGATGTCATGTACAAGTGGAGAGTATAGTTCACAACGCTGTATGGTATATTTGAAAGTTGCTAAGAGAGTAGACATTAAAAGTTCTCATCTCAAGAAAAATGTAATTAACTCAGTGATAGATGTTAACTAAACTTATTGTGGTCATAATGTCACAATAAACATATTTATCAAACCATTATGCTCTACACCTTGGACTAATCCAATGTTCCATGTCAATTACATCTCAATAAAATGGGGGGAAAGATCTGCCTAATGAAAGACCTTCGCAGCCCAAAGTTTCCCCTGCGGGTTGTTTTAGGATTTCCTGGATTACTGGTGACTCGGGGCAGTCTAAATGCATTGCTCTCTAGGGGAGGGGGCAGGTCACAGTCAGAGGGGAACAACATACAATTGGAGGCTTGCAAGTGACGTCCTCAGATCAGGATGGTTGCCGTCACACGGGGGAACGAACATAAAGACAGGGAGTTAACAAACAGAAAAATGACTGAAAATACCTTTCCGAACAAGAAGTTCATCCTATGCGGTGCTTGCTTCTACAAACACAATGTGGAGCACTGTTTAAACCGACAGGGGTGGGAGGGGTCTCAGTCTTGAGGTGGCCTTTGGAGGACTGTTCTGTTCTTCCATTGGTCGATATGTCACTGATTTCATTAAGTCACTGAGGCATAAGGTTGACTGAGAGATAACAGTGTTAGCCATGTGTGTTAACTGACAATGTGGGGAAAAAGGTAAATCCCCTGCTGGACAGGAGCCTGTAGAACCCGAGACCCCAGCTTTCCAGACCCTTTTAGGGAGCACCCGGAAGTTCCTGAGGAATCTGTCCTCCATTCAGTTCATTTGCTCACAGGATCATCAGCCCTCTGGGGCACCCAGGAACAGGGAAGAACCGGACTTTCTTTCCTGTTCCATATCTCAGAGTCAGGGGGCGGTGGTGGCTGGGGGGTGGGGGGAGGGAAGGGAGGAGGGACTTTGAAACTACAAGGAGCGGACCGTTAAGTAGAATGGGGCAAATCCACATGAAATTCAAAGTAGGCTTTCTCCAGAGACAGATCCTGCACGCTGAGACTTGCAAATAAAGCTCTGGGAAGCCACGGGGGTAAACAAACCAAGAAAGCCAAGTCCTTCTTTAAATTGCTTTTGGAAGAGAAGCAACCACAAGATGACATTGCCCCCTGCCTCCCTACGCATAAAAGGGACACACTGAAGGAGAAGCTTGACCTGAAACAAGAGTAAACTTAATTGGTGTCTAGTTCTTAATCTTTCTAGGTGCAAGCTGGGAATCGCTGGGAATTGGTGTCTAACTGGACTGATAATGCAAAATGAACAACTTCTCTGGGGCTCTGCCCCACCTCCCACCTGGTACTCTCAAAAGAAAAGCAAAGATTGCTGATAGTACCCTAAGGTGTGAGTCATTCCCACGGACATTTGCATTTAAATGAACCAAAGCTTCAAACTGAAGGACTTGTCTGAGACAAAGATCTCTGTGCAGCCAACTCTGGGGCTTTACCTGGCTTTTCTGTGGCCCAGGGTGGTTCTAGATAAAAATGATTGGGTGCCCCCGTTTTGAGTGACTCAACTGAAGCCAGTGTAGATGAACATCATTTTTTATGTCCTATTTTTTTAAAAAATCTTTTTTTTTTAAGATTTTTATTTATTTATTTGACAGAGAGAAATCACAAGTAGGCAGAGAGGCAGGCAGAGAGAGAGAGGAGGAAGCAGGCTCCCTGCTGAGCAGAGAGCCCGATGCGGGGCTCGAACCCAGGACCTGGGATCATGAGCTGAGCCGAAGGCAGCGGCTTAACCCACTGAACCACTCAGGCGCCCCTTTTATGTCCTTTTTTACCTCCTACCTTCCACCCAGCTCTTCTCAAGCCTGGACATCCTGAGCAGTCATGCATCAGCCAATTTATTTCTGCATTCCTTCTGACTGGTGCAAAATTTAATCTAATTAAAAACTTAATCAGGTGAGGCAATCAACACGATATGGAAATCCAGGGTTTCTACCCTTTGCATAATGTACAAATAAGAAAAAAATATATTTACCTGAATAATTAGTAGTTTCAAAGTGTCTAATAATTACTACCTGCTGGGAGCAAACTCTTGGAGAGGAGGGAAGGTAGAATTAACTTAGGGGGCTGATCAAAAATGTGTTGTGGATTACTCGTTTAAAAAAAACAAAATCAACTGCATAAATTCGAAGATCTAGTTGTTTATTAATCGATTCATGAATCGGGCAGCAGCCCACCTAGCAAATAGAGAGGAGCTCTGGTCTGTGGAGTTGTACAAAGGGGAAGGAGGGTGGTCAAGAAATTATCAGCAGAAGAAAAGAAAGGATTATTTATCAACAAAAGAAAAAAACCGAGGATTGTTTCAGGCAATGTCACTTTCCCTTAGGGGGAAGAGTAGAGGGTCTTTGGGGGAGAGGATGGAGAAAACCAGGGGACGGACCACCTCCTTATTCTGGACAGAAAATTCCTCACTGACCGGCTAAAATTACATTTCTGGGGGAAAGTTGAAACTTGCCTTAAGTGACGCCATTTTGGGCCTGGGGTTTTCTTTTCAACGTCTGGTTGTTGGAGAATGATGAGGTGTTCACCAGACCAGAACCCCTGGTCCAGGTAGACCAGCAAAGCCAGTGCATAAAGGACAAAACAAAGGACATAAAGGACCACACGGACATCAAGAATGGGCCAGGCTGACCATCTGTTCCTAATGGGCTTCATCTGACAGTTGGTCCAGGAGGAGGGGGAGTGAATTTTGCCTCTGGAAGGTCTCTCGATCTCTACAACTCTGGGCAGGAACCTCAGTTTTCTTATCTGGCCAATGAGGCCCCAATCCCTACCCATCCTTGTTGCTATAGTCACCGCCTGGAATAACGTATGTCCAAGCACGTGGTAAGTTCTAGAGTGCTCCAGAGATGTTAGATATTTTTATTAAATGAGCCTGGTTATATAGCAAACAGGCACAGAGAGAGGAAAGAGGTCAACGCGTAAGTTTGGACAGTGGGTACTGGATTAGTTCTGAAAAGTAGGTAAAGTCTGAGGAACATAAGGATTTTAAAAACTACGAGGGCCAGGAAGGAGCTCTTCCAGGCCGACGAAAACCACAGTATCCATCCACTCATTTAAAAAATTATTTGCTCAACAAATGTCTATCTTGTGTTTGATCCGAAACAGGCAGAGGAGCACATGCCTCGAGGCAAGAATGTGCACTGCGTGCTGGCAGCGTCTGAACGGAGCTGGGAGAGCATTCAAAGAGAGAGACGGAGACGGAGAGGCAGAGAGAGGAGGGGCGAGAGCAGAAGAGCGAGCCAGCAGGTTGTGGCCAGATCAAGGAATCCGAATGAGTGGGCGGCTTTGATTCCGTAGGTACAGAACCGCTGCCCTTGAAGACAGACCCAAGGAGAATGAATAAGCCTTTTGAGTCTGCGGCCAATACTCACCTCCTCAACAGCGCATGTGGACCGCAGAGCCTCCAGCTCGGAGGCGCTGCTCGGAGTTCCTGGAGGGAACCCAGGAGAGGTTCCCGGAGTTGTGCCAGCCCAGGCGCCCATGTTACGAAAGCACCTGGCAGGCTCGAGCCTGATGTGATTCTGTGACCCCCCAGTGCCTTTTCATGGTGCAAGTCCTGATCTCTTCTTCCAGAAGCCTCTGACTTTTCCAAGCCTCTTAAGATGGAGAGGATTCTAGAAAACAAAACGTGCCTATGTGGGGAGAGGGCTACCCTAGGGCAAAGGCCAAGGCCCTTTTGAATAGCCCCTGACAGCCCAGAGGGGCACATGAGCGGCACCTGCCGCTAGGGGTGACAGAGAAGCTTAGGCACGCTCACTCCCAGCGTGTTCTCAGTTTGGAAATAAGATGGGTACAATTTGTCCTCATGGCTTCTTCATCCCGCATATATACTACTGGGCAGAAGCAAAAGAATGTGGAATTGGTGCGGTTGTAGAGAAGGCTAGAGACTGGCCGGAGTGGGGGAAGGGAGGGTCAGGAGGCCTGGATTCTGTTCCTGCTCTTTTGTAGGTGGGTGGTCTTATGACCTTGGGAAGTGACCTTGTCTTTCTGGGTATCTATCTGTTCACTCACTTTTAAACTGAAGGTGTTGGGTTTAGAGCTGTGGTCTTAACCCGGAAGGTGGCTGAGAGGAGGATGGGGAAATCAGCATCTTGGAGGAGGGGAGCGCAGGTGTATGCAAATTAAGAATCCCATTCAGGAATCTTAGTGACCCGGCTTCGCTCTTCTCACCAGGCCCCCAGGCACAATTTCTAACTGCCCACCCAAGGCTGGGCGTGAACACTGCTGTAGGTGGCTGTGGGCTAGATGAAGGTGAGGAGGTTGGGGTCCCCCAGGAAACTGTCCCTTCACCCCGATGCCCCCAAATTCCATGTTGACATTTTCAACTCCAGGATCATGTCGCATCTGTGAAGCAGAATCCGATCTGCCTAGCGCCAAAGAGGAAATCAACAAGAGTGACACTTTATAGGAAACAGCTGAATCTTCAGTCTTTGAGGACGCAGAAATGCAAACCATTAATCCCCAAATTTCAGGGCATTGCAACCAAGTGGTAATTAAAACAATGAAGTCGATTGCCCGGGCACTGAACTGAAAATTCCTCCGGGGAGTTACACCGCCCAAGCCTTGTGCAGAAACGAACGCAAGAGGGGATATTTTCAACTCTGGTCTGACCTCTTTGGCTTTGATTCCGGTTTTCTCCTTCTATCCTCTCGGTGATACATGGTTCACCCTTGGCAGCCTCCCTCCTCCTCCGTCCCCGTGCAGTCCCTTGTGGGGGCTGCACTGTCCTTCCGGCCCTGGGCCCCGGGAACCTGGGCTCCCAGGTTCTGAGGACCTTTCTCTTGTCACAACCATTTCGCTCACACCTTCCCGTCAGTGAGTCTGTCTGGCCTCTGTCACTCTCCTCAAACCTCCTCTGCCTTCTTCATAGAACAACCTCGCCTCTTACTCCACAGAGAAAATGGAGCCCATCTGGAAGCAGCTATTCTCTTGTCCCTCTGCTCCCCAAGCCAGCTAGACCCCCTCCTGTGGCCTCAGGGGTCTGTGCCCTGGACCCTCTCCGGTAGCCACCTCTACCTGGGAGCCCCCCACTTCTCCTTCTCCTGCCAGTTCATAAGCACCCCATCCACACGTAGCATTAAGAGGAAAGGCTACGGTTCCTCAACAGGAACTGTTGGCTGTCGGGCGATCCTTGACCAGAGGATGGGGCTAATGGTCTTCTCTTTCCACCCTTCCTATAGTCGCTTTGACCATATGGAGTCCAGCTCAAGGGACGCTGACCCCTGGCCTTGGCACCCTGCCCAGTCCTTCGGTTGTGCGGCTCCTCTCTCTAGGCCTGGGGTGTTGGTTCCATAGGTGCCATCTGGCTTTCTGCTGGGATGAAGGAGGCTTCAGGGGCTCTGGGTCTTGAGGGTAGAAGACGGGGACAGAAAAAAATGGCCCACTGTGGTCCAGCCACCCAAGGAAACAACTACAAGACAGACCAAGCTTTCTTTCCTTAGTATTCATGGAGGGGTTTTATTCATCAAGACCATCTTTCTCTGTTTTGTCCTTTTCATTACCCTTCCTGGGAGTGTGGATGGGACACATAAATCACCAGGACATGGCAGAGGGGAATAAAATGCTGTCCTGTGCAGTGATGCTCTCCAGTATTGTCGAAAAATAATCCTTCTGCTGCCCTCAGCCCACTTGCTCGCCTTCTACCCCCAACAGCATCTCCCGCTTGAAGAAGTGGACACGTGCATAGGCTGTCAGCAGCCCCTTGCCCACCCCCAGCTGCTCACTAGCCCCAAACACCTTGCCTTTCAACGTTCCTTGAAAACTGCCCTGTGCAAGCTTCCCAGCGCCCTCCAGTTGCTCAATTCGAGGCAGGGTTTTCAATTCTTCTGTTTGTTTCTTTGACTCTTCCAGAAACATCCCCTCTTCCAGGGCCCAGGCCATCGTGATCCTTGTTTCTTTTTATCTATAAGCTGATCCTTCCCAGAACTCTCTGGCTCTTTGATGCAAATATTTCCCGTCCGTTCTCATGACTCTAACCTGCCATCTCTTCCTTACAATTTTCAAACCTTAGCGTGTGACTTGGAGCCTCCCCACGGAGCTCCACACCCCCAAATGTCCGTATTTATTAAGTGTCCCGTCAAATGTCCCTTAGCCACTTCAAGCTCAATCGTCCCCACGCTCAATCAGGCCCAAATCAAACTTGCTGCCCTCTTTCCTAAATACTCGTCTCATGTTTTTTTTTTTTTTGTCTTTGAAGACAGCCACTGTCATTCACGATGTCACGCAAACTCACCCGCCATTCGTCTGGTCACTCTCTCTTCATCCATGCCTGCCTTCTGTGAGGCCTTATCATCTCTCCAGTAATCAATGCTCCTCCAGACACTCCCCATGGTGTTGCCAAGATGATCTTTTTAAAACCACTCCTGGGATTTAGACCTGTCTATGGCTCTCTGTTGACTTATGTCAATACGAAATCCAAATCTCTTGTCAAGGCCAAGAGACTATTCTCGATCTCAACAGGATGAAAAGCCAGGAGACCCAATGATATGTAAGGTAAATAGTCATCCTCCGATCTAAGCTGAGTACAAAATCAAAAGTCTACAGAACTTGGTTTTGTTTCTTAAATAAAGGAGACTGGTAGAGATACAGAATGTTCATAAACACCAGGGGATGAACCTGGGCTGATAGAAGGCCGGAGTGAGCAGAACACAGCTGCAGAGCTTACCTGGGTACATTCCCATCTTCTTCCCAAGTGTCTTCTCCAACAGCTTCTGTAGTATGGTTACTATTCTCCCCTCGGCTTGCTCCTTTGAATTCATCTCTTTTTTTTTTTTTCCTTGGGAAGTCCTCTGTTGCCTTGTAACTGTGTAATGCAGCTCTCCCCTAACACATGTTCAATAAGAACATTACCTGCTCTTTGAATAAATGGATGCATGTGTGTCCTAGACCAAGGAGATTAGAGTAACCCACTCGTACCCAACAGTAAATGAGCCTGGATGAATTTATGCTTAAATTTAGTGATCAAGTGGTAGGACAAAGAAAATAGAACTTGTGTGGGGAGAGAGAGGAGCAGTAAGTTCAGGGAAGGAGGAGGAAGAAACACAACAGTGTGATTCCAGAGAACGTGTTGGGACAGGCTCGGTAAGGTTCCATACTGAAGGCCTTCTGGAAAGTGCAAAGTTGCAAGGTGTCTGGGGAGTAGTGGCATGTGGTTCAGTTGATGCAGAAATAGAAGAAAAGGGCACCAGGCCCTCCGTGGTCTCATCTCACCCTGACTCTCGGCAGCGCACCAGGGACAGGCCCACAAGACCTTCTCTTTCTGCTCCAGCCACACTGGCCCTGGTAGTCTCTGGAGCCCCCAGGTTCTTTGATCTTAGCACTCCCGAAATCAGGAGCGCCCTTCTCTCTTTGTTTTAAAATACAGATTTTATTATTATTCAAGATATTATTATTATTCAAGTATGGTGAGGCCAACAGGTCAAGAAATGATGCCATGAAAAGGAGGGTTTGTCCTCACTATGGAATGAGTGTTGGGGGTGTTCCCCGTCCCCCATTTCTGTATTGGAAACCTGATGCCTGATGGGATGGTATTTGGAGACGGGGCCTCTGGGATTCAGAGCCCTCATGAATGGAACCAATGCCCCTAGAGTTACAGGTGGGAGGGACATTCTGTGTTGTGTGAATGGAGGTCTCGGTTCTTGGATTCCCCATGGAAGATTTACTTGAGGATCTGTGCTCAGATAAAGATGGAAAGGGAAGTAGGGAGCACAAAGCAGAGTCTCAAGGCCAGTGCACTCTCGAGGTGGGAGAGTGTGTAGGTCCAGATGTGGCAATGACCCTGATGCTACAGGGGATTTTTCTTTTTCTGTAAGCAGGGTCTCGGGCAACAGACGGGGTGGTCTCTACTGGAGGCTGCTTCCTGTTGTCTGGGGGACTCCTCCCACAGATCAGGAGGGGGAGTTTTTGACCTTACAAGGTTTGTACCAAACCTCATGGCAGGCTTCCCCCATTAGGGGGCCCAAAACCTCAATGCAAGTGAATTATAATGAATCTGGGGGTCACCCTGGGGCAGAGGTAGAAGAGAGGGCCGGGGCACCTGGGTGGAACAGCGGGTTAAAGCCTCTGCCTTCGGCTCAGGTCATGATCCTGGTGTCCTGGGATCGAGCCCCACATCGGGCTCTCTGCTCAGCGGGGAGCCTGCTTCCTCCTCTCTCTTCCTCGAGAGGAAGTAGGCCTCTCTGCCTACTTGTGATCTCTGTCTGTCAAATAAATAAATAAAATCTTTTAAAAAAAGAAGAAGAAGAAGAAGAAGAAGAGAGGGCATGTTCTGCACCTGTGGCTTTGGTCTCTTAGACCCTGGGGTCTTGGAAGCCACAAGGTCAGAATGTTCTACCCTGGGCTTTGAATGTGTCCCCTTTACATCACTGCCCTTGCCTCCAGCTCCTGTCTAATTATTGCCTAGTCTATCAAGAGCTCCCTTGCCTCTTCTGCTCTGTGAGGACACAGTGAAGATGGCTGTCTATGAGCCAGGAAGCAGGATCTTAGCATTTGTGGATCTGTTGGCACCATGAGAGTGGACTTCCATCCTCCAGAACTGTGAGAAATAAATGTTTATTGTTTATGAGCACCCGGGTCTCTGGGATTTTGTGCCAGTGGCTCAAGGCAGGTACCCTAAGAGTTATACTCATAGCTTTCAAGAGAAGGGGGATACCACTTTAGGGGAGACACAAGGGGAAGCACCAGGGCTGGTCAAGGAGGCAGGTGGAGAGGAGGGGGAAGTGTGAGCATGAACCTTTATTGTAGTTTCCAGGGGAGAGAGCAGGTAGGGAAAGCAGGCTCAGGGTTGGCTATTCTGAGGGCTCTGGTACCCCAGCTGGGGTGATTAGGGGACAGGGGTGGTGGCCCAGAGTGTGACAAGGAATCCCAAGCAAGATCAAGAAATGTAAATCCATCTGCTGACTCATCAGAGAGAACCTACAGAACACCCGACATAAAGATTTTAGGAACAGAGGATACCTGGGTGGCTCAGTTGGTTAAGCGACTGCCTTCGGCTTAGGTCATGATCCTAGGGGCTTGGGATTGAGTCCCACATTGGTCTCTCTGCTCAGTGGGGAGTCTGCTTCTCCCTCTGTCTTTCCTCTGCTTGTGGTCTCTCTCTCTCTCTCTCTCTCTCTCTCACACACACACACACACATACACATAAATAAATAAAATCTTTAAAAAAGAAAAAAAGATCTTAAAAACAACCCCAGGAAAAAAAAAAGACAGTAGAAAGAGCAAATATGGTTAGATTGATAGTACAATTCTCCGAAGCAACAGCAGAATGTGGATACACTGGGATTTCATTTTAAAGTGCTAAGGGAAAAATAACTGATATCCAAGAAATCTATGTCAGTGTAAACATTATTTAAGAGTCAGGGGAACACAAAGGTATTTTCAGACAAACAAGGATTAAAATAATTTTCTGCTAAGAGAGGCTCCCTGGAAGAATTACGAAGTACTTGTTTCGGGGGTGAGGAAAGTGAACCCAGAAGGAAAGAGTAGGCTGCGAGGAGGAGGAAGGTGAGGGAGGAAATTCATAAACAAAGGAATAAATCTAGATAAACATTTGAGGTAAAACAGGTAGACCTTGAGCAACATTCTCAACATTCACTCCTTCAGCAAATATTTATCGAGCATCTAAAATGCGCCCGCCATTGTTTTAGGGTAGGTGAGGTGAGGCTGGATAAACCAGACCAAATGCCCGCCCTTATGAAGGTTATAAATAAATAAGTAAAATATTTAGTATGCTACCGGAGGAGATATGTAAAGGGGAAAAATCAAGCAGGGGCAGGGGACAAGATTGTTGGAAAGAGGGGCAGGGATACATAAAACTCCAACCTCACCGCCGGAGGCCAGTGCCCACATGGAAAACCCCAAGAGCTCAAAATGGCGTCACCGAGGCCAAGTCGCCAAACCCGGGTCTTAACACCGAACCTCGCTGCAGTTTCAGCCTCCCCCAGAAATGGAAGTCTTCAACGCTCCGTCAGGAATTTCCTGATCAAAACCTAGAAGGCCCTCTCCAGCCACAGAGGAAGATGGCGTCATCCACCTAATAAGACCTGCTATCCATCCCCCTGAGGGAAGGTGACCTTGCCTGAAAACAATCCTTTCTTTTGCTGATAACTCTTTGCCCCACCCTCTTTCCTATAAAAACTTTTATTTTGTACAGCTCCTCGGAGCAGCCCTCTAGGGATTCTTGAATCATTTAGTAAAGCCGATTAGATCTTGCAATGTACTTGGTTGAATTTTTTAACAGGTTTAAGAACCGTTGGGTCTATCTCTGCCTTCACCATCTTAGAGGCAGCCCTGCCTCCTCCACCCGCCACCCAAAATGACCAAGAAGAAAAGAAGAAAAAAGAAAAGGACGTTATGACAGGCCATCCCTGACTTTTCAAAGGGATGATCTGTGAAGACGAGTGGAAAGTCATGGGCAGTGAGGGGACTTGCCACGGGTCACTTTGGGCATGGAGGACCGTTGGTAGCCAATCCTGCATTTTGAAGCTTTAGAGACAAAGTAACCACCTAACTGGGAGGGGCCCCTTGGGACTGGGCGGGTCTTGATAAGTTGGAGTGTTATTAGAATTCAGCATTTGGAAGGGTTTGGGTGGAAGAATGCTTAAATCAAACCCTTCTTGAGGGAAAGTAAGAAACAGACTTTGTGGGTTGTGGCCAGTCATAAATTTGTTTTAGTGCCAGAGTTTTTAAAAAGTGGATTTTACAATCTATAAATCAGTTTTATTTATGAACTTAAACTTGATCTATTTTCCAAGCATTTCTTCGCATAAAATAGGCTGAGCTAGCCTGGTGTTACTTGGACCGTGAAGCTGCACAGCTGTGAAATATCAGAGGTCCCCAACTTAGAACACTTGAATGTGTCTAATTTATAGACAACATTAATGAACAGGAGGATGGGAGCTTCTCTTCCTCTGACTTGCTGGCCACTTCTGGGAATGCCCCCGACCCCCAGGTTCTTACGTGTTGAGCTAGGTGGAGAGCACCTCTGGTGGTCCTTACTGGATGCAAAAGCCATGGTCATGAGAGGGGACACCGTTGCCCTGCTCACCTGGCCCCTTGGGACTGACATCCATCGATCCCATGGGTGAAATTGTTAGCTAGATACTAGACCTGCATAGTGGAAGGAACGCCCGGAGGCAGAGTCCAAGTCCTTGAAGGGGGGAATGTAGAGACAAGAGCTTGAGGCAAGGAAGGTGACAAAGAAGCTATATATTAAAAGCCCAGGCATTGGGGGAGGGGGAGCACCATATTCTACCCTTGTGTCTTCTAAGACCTTGAGCCCGATAGATCAAGAGCTACTGGTGCAGACCCAGTGCTCTCCTCTTCCCCCTGTGCCCCAGCGTAACCCCTGGACTCATTATAATGCATTTGCTTTGCGGGTACAGCTCCCTCCCAACCTAGTCCCATGAAGAAAGGCTGCCTTGTTGCTTGGGGACCAACCTCGAAGGGCCAAAAACTCCTTCTCCCAACCTGTGTGAGGAGTTTCCCAAAAGACTGGAAACAGCCTCCATTAGAGACCACCCCACTGTGCATCCCAGCTCCTCCCAGCCCAGAGAGACACAGTAATATCCAATTCCAGAACAACGTAGGGGCCACATCCCCCTAGAGGAACCTGTTTCCTCTCTCACCTTGAAAGTGTACTTCGGCTTTAATTAACTGCTTTATGCTGGCTGCTTTCCTTCTGGCTGTCTTTTATTAGAGCACAGATCCCCACGTAAATCTCGTGAGGAGTCCAAGGACCGAGACCTCCATTCACACAACACAGACTCTCCCACCACTGACAAAATGGGCTTTATTAAATATACACTCTGCTGGGAGTTCACTTTCATCCAAGTAGGGTCTCCATGGGAAAATGAATTCTGAGTTACAAACAGCTGAATTTCATCAATTTCTGCAATGCAAACTCACATGGGAGGGTTCAAAGCTAGATGACGATGACCTAAGAGCAAGAAGAAAGATTCCCTGCCTCATTGAGGGGAACGTGCTTCCCTGTCAATGGCCAGAACGCTTGGTCTAATCATGAAGAGTTGAACTTGGCTCTGGGTAGGGGCGTGGGAAGAAGCTCCTGTCAGTCAAGCTAAGGAGAATGAGTCAGCCTTCCACAACCAGGGAGGAGGGCCAGCAAGAGGCACCTTAAGAAAACAGCTAACCAGATAGAGAAGGTGTGCCACACCCTAGTTCTACCCTGAGCAAGCAAGCAGTCGGTTCATTCTCCTTTGAGAGGGAGTGGGTGTGGGGCCGGCAGGGGTCAGCCCCTGATCTGCCAGGCCAGGAGCTGGGAGCTGGGATGCCAGGGCCTCTCTTGGCCTCAGGCAATGCTGTCCTAGAGGGATTCAGGTCAACTGTGAGTCAAGGTCAGCTGTGCTGAACCTCCGTTCTCTTGTCCTCTGAGCCTTTGTGAGAACACACCTGGGAAGGACCACCATTGATGGACTCAGGGACCTGAAACCCAAAGTCTCTTACCTCTGTTATAAAGGAGATGGGAACCCGTCTTACAGTCTTACAAAAACAGAAACCTGAGGGTAATAAACTCGGCTGTCTTGACGCCAAATGCTGAGTAATCTCATCGTCAGCATCGCCCAGGGAACTTTAAAAAAAGCATGCCGATATCCGGACCGCACCACGGACACGCTGGATCCAGAATTCTGCGGCGGAGTCCAGGAATGTGTAATTTATCAACCTTCCCAGGTGGTTCAGATCATAAACTAGGTCTGGGGAAAGTCTGACATAAAGGATCCAAATAGAATTCTCACACTGGTGATTCAATCATTGAAACACTCTGACATAAAAAGAGCTCGTCTAAATCAATCAGAAAAATATGAACAGTGCCGTGGAAAGGAGGACAGAGGCAGTTTTATTCAAAAAAAAAAATAGAAGTCATTAATAGTTACATGGAAAGATGTTCATCCTTCCTACTACACTGTTGAAGCAACCAGATACGATTGTTTTTACCCGACAAATTGGCGATGCTGAAAACACTGGATAATTCTTAGCATGGCAAGTTATGAGGAAGCCCGCAGGGCCGCACACTGTTGGTGGGAATGTGACTTGATACAATGTGTTTACAGAACCACTTAGCTATCTCCAACGGAATTGTAAATCCATGTGAAGTTTTTAAATACACATGGCTTTCATGAAACGATTTTCAAACATCTTACATTATGGGTATATTTGGAGAAGCAAGCAAAACGTGTAAGAATGGTCCTGGCAGCGTTGTTCATGGTAGCACATTCTGGAAACAACCTGAACATCCGTTAGTAGGAGACAGTATGTCCTCTAAGGGGCAACCACACAATGGATTCCTATTCAACTGTTAAGAATAAGTTAGAGCTATAGCGTTGATCTGGAACAATGTCTGGGAGTTGCTATTTCATGAAAAAGCAGTATGTATGGCTGGGATGCATTTGCAGGAAAGCGAAAATGGGTAGATATGGGTATTGGTGTTTATCTGCACAGAGTACTGAGAGGGGAACGTGAGAAACCATAAAAATGAAATAACTTCTAGAGAACAAGGTATGGGTAAGAGAGATGCTTTTGTTTACTTTCATTTGACAACTTTGTAAATTATTGTTTTCCCATGAGCATTTATTACTTGTGTAAAGACAACACAAGGCAAAGAAACGGAAATGAAGAAGTGAGAACTTATACATACACAGCCTCTGTGAGTACGGGGACCCCATTTTCTGGTCTTGTTCCCCGTAGCAGATGCCCCTAGAAGGTCCACCACCTCTCCTGCCCTCCACCCCCCCCCCCCCGCATTGTTGCAGCCATGTGTTCAGACTTAGTTCCAGTGATTTGCACTTGCCGTGGGCCTGGGTCCTTCCACTTTCTACCTCAGGACCTTTACTGATTCTCTGAGTCTGACGCTAGGGAGGTTCAGGGGAATGGAAGCCCCGGGGAGTGAGCCTGGAGAGGGAAGTGACTTGGGGGGGAAAGTTCCCATCCTTCCCAGCCGGGGCTCCAGGAGGTGCTCTTCTCCCAGGGCCTGACAGGGTCAAGTCCTGACAGCCCAGCCTTCCTCTCCATCTCCCTCTCTCCTGCTCTGGGGTCAACACCCAAATCAGCCACCTCCCCCAGGTACTAGTCTCAGCATCTGCCCTGCAGGGAACCCCGATGAAGTCACTCCCGCAGGAACTGTGGGTTCTTGGAAGCCACTGTTCTCTCAGGCTATGGCACCCACAGTGGTGGTCTCATTAGCAATGACCAAGATTCAGCAACACGGCAGGCTCTCTGCTGTGTGGACCGCCCCATTTGATCATCCCAGGGATGTGGGGTGGAAATTATTCTGATCCCCACGGATGGGGCGGGGGAGAGGGGACTGGGGTCACGGAGTCCGAGTCTCGGGGAGCCGCGGGTGGACAGGTGGGCAACGCCCCAGCTCTGGATGGATGAGCTCGTGCTCCCAGGCCCTTGCTTGTAGGCTACGGTGCCCGCAGGCCCCATCTGTGGGGTTCCCGGTCGGCGGAAGTAAGAGACCAGTTACAAGTCTAAACTGGACAAAAGCAGACCAAGAGATTAGGGTACAAGTGTCCAGCACTTTGGGAACTGAGCGGTGAAGATGTAGAAGGCATTTCCTCTTGGAAGAAAGGAGTCCCTTCAGCCAGGATCCGGGGAACCATCCCTCTCTGCTGTGTCCATCGCCAGGGGCATAGGCTGGGTGGGGCACACAGATTGGTGGGGGGCTGGGGGTGCTCAGGTCACCAGCCTCACTGTGGGAAACGGGTGTAGCTCCTTCAGGGAAGAGTGGGAGTGGAGAATGGAGCCCTCACTTGAGGATGGGTCGGAAGCTTCCCCAGAGCTCTGCGAGCAAGGACTCCTGGTCACCCGTCCTCCCAGCGAGAATATTCTTCAAGAAGAAACCACTGGGTCTGCGTGCAAATGCAGCTTCAAGATGAATTCCCAGCTCTTCCCTTCCAGCCCTGATCTCATCCCGAAATCTTCCCTCCCCATCGATAATTCAGAGCTCCCTTTGGAGAAGGCAAGGGGGAAGGGGGCACCGGCAAACTAGACTGACCCTATTTAGAAATTTCCAACAAGACCCAGGTGGCAAGCCCTCTGGGGCTGGGGCCCACCTAGGGGTTACCCTTGGGGGTGGTCCCATGGCAACAGGTATCACACACACCTGGTCATGGCTCCTCTTGGGGGCCTCCTCCATACAGGCACACACATGGCATGTCTCTACTGACAGTCCTCCGGGACTGTCGAAGCAAAGAGGACAGAGGCTGCCAGAGACAAGCTCCTTGCCCTGAACCACAGTTCCAAGATCTCACGGATAAGGTGTCTGAGGAGGGCGCCGAGCAAGAAGGCAATTCAGAAGGACAAAGGAAAGCAACTTTATTAGCAGAGAGCGCCAAGACAGAATTATTTGTTCTTTTACATGGACCAAAGCTCCAAGTGTTCTTTGAGTAATATTTAATCAAAGGGGTGTTTCAAGTGGGTAGAGAAACAAACTTCTGAACCTGGGATTGACTAAAATTCTCTCCAGGGAAAACATCCTGGATGTGAAAACCATTGATTCTCTATGGGGTCCTGACTCTAGGGTCTTCAGACAAGGGCAGAATAATGAGCCTGAGGGCCTTTGGCCCGGCAAGGTCAGCAGGCAGTGATCTGGTGGGTGCCTTAAGATTTCTGGTGCTCCAGAAAGCCCAGAGCTCAGAGAATCCCTGGTGGGTGCCTCAGTTTCCCCCATGGAGCTTCCTGTAGATGCTGAGGGTCCTGATCCTCTTTTGTGAGGCTAATACTTGGTTGGAGGTATTGGGGGCGGGGCACTGTGACTGTTAGCCCATTTATTCCTCTGGGCTTTGGGAAAGGGTTTTGAAAGAGAGAAGGGAAGGATGTTATGGGTTAAACCCAAATTCATATGTTGAAGGCATAGTCCTCAGAGTGTGACCTGACCTGAAAAGAGGGTCAGCACAGGGGGAGTTCCTTAGAAGGGAAGAGGTCATACTGGAGGAGGCTGGGCCCAAAACCAGTAGGACTGCTGTCCTTATTAAAAGGAAATTTGGACACACGGAGCACCATGCAAAGACGGAGGTGGGGACCCCAGGCAAGGCTTCCACAAGCCAAGGAGCACCGAGATTTCCAGCAAGCCGCCCGAGGCTGGCAGAGGGGCCTGCCCCATGGCCCGCAGGAGAAACAGCCCTGCCCACTCCTGGGGCTCGCGCTTGTCTCCCCTACAACCAGGAGACTATACGCTGCTGTGGTTTAAGTCACCCGGGCTATGGGGTTTTTCTCCTGCAGTGTGAACAGACTGTGTGGGCGCTGCAGTGGGGGACACAGGGGTGGACACAGGACACAGGGAGGAAGTTGCCCAGGGGCTTGTGACCCACGAAAGGAGCCATCCTGAGGGCTGGTTGCAAGACACCAGCACCAGCGTCTCCGACGGAGCAGTGACCTTCCCTTCTCCGCACTTGTGCTCAAGCTGGAAAGAAGGGCTAAGCTCCTGCCGCCTCCCTCCAGCACCCCGCTCGCCCCACGAAAGAGGAAGAGAAGATGATTCATATTGTTACCTGAGGCCGGATGGAGACCAACACTCTGGGTGATAAGCAGCCACTGGAAAGAAACAGGAGCTCCCATGATGCCTCGCCTGCTTCTGGCAAAACTCAGTATTCCGTCTGCCTCCTACCTGCCTTCTTTTAGGATTCGCTGATGGATCTTGGTTTCCTGCCACGTGGAAAAACCCTTATGATAATTCATTATTCTTCCAAAGAGTCTCCCTGAACAAGGTTTCATGATCTAGAGGTCCAGTTCCATGCTGGATTTAGGAGGAAAATGCCAGAAGCCTGAGCATGAGTATCTGAGGGCAAATATCTCTGAGGAGCAGAAAGGCTTTTAGTCTGAGGCTACGGCACATTGGAGCTCCCCTTACCGACACCAGGACTGCCCTGAGGTTCTCCCTCAAGGGTGGTGGGCAGAGGGACGGGCCTCCCAGGACCGAGGTGCAGAACATTCCGCTGCCATTCTGAGGCCCGGTGACATGGGCCATCCCTATTTCTCCTTCCCCTGGCCTGTGGCTTGACCGTGTGCCAAGTGCTGTGCCCTCTTGTCCACAGTGTCTGTCTCTGCTACAGCAGAGAACTGTCCTAACTCGATGTCCCCGTTTAAATGTTTCTGCCTCCTCAGCTGCCCCCCAACACGCGCGCGCGCGCGCGCGCACACACACACACACACACACACACACACACACACACACACACGAGTTCCTCCTCTTTCCTTCCTTACTCCGCTAATAGCCCGGCCCTCCTCCCGGTCACCCAGCCTCAAAACCTTTGCACCAACTGTCATATTGCCTCCCCTAAATCTGCCAAGAGCAGGCCCCCGGCGGACCCTGGTGGGCCACCTCCCACATGCCTTCATGTCTTTTCATTCCGTTTAGCTTTTCCAGAGTTCAGGTGTTCACCGCGTCTCCCTTAGACAATGCAGCGGCCACCAGATTTCACTGTTGTCTGCCCCCGGCCTCCCCTACCCTGATCCGTCTGCTCTGAGCCCCCAGAGTCCCCCTCAGAAAGTACGGCTGCGCAGCCCAGGCCCCTCACTGGCGTCTCACCATTGTATTTGGTTGTTCTGCAATCTGGGGGGAGAAGGGGGGAATTCAGCATGGCCTGTGGGGGGAGCAGAGTTTTCCCCTACTTGGCCCTTGTTGGAGGCTGGTCAGGGGGAGCAGTTAGCAAAAGAGAAGAAGGAACCTGCTAGGCCATTAGCGTAAGAAAGCCCTGGAATTATGTTCTAAGGAAAGCACCAAGGGTCTAGCGCCTGTTGCACTCAGGGACACCTGAAGGAACAGGGCAGAGGGAAAGGCAAAGTGGGCTCAGGCTGGCCAGGGTGGGAGTGAGGAGAGAGCTAGGGGCACCCACGTGGCCCTCTATTTTCGGGTCAGTATCGATGCAAAACGGGGGCAGAGCCTATAATGAGAGGCCGGTGAAAGGGGCACCGTGTCCCAGGTTACCCGGGCCCAGGGGTGATGAAGGGCAGGGGCCAGTGGTAATGGTCGGGGCTAATGATTCCCTTCCTCACCTCCTGCTTGTGGTGGAACCAGGGCAGAGCTGAATTTGGGAAAGAGAGATGGAGGGTCAAGAGGTGGGGAGATTGGGGCGCCTGGGTGGCTCAGTGGGTTAAACCTCTGCCTTCAGTTCAGATCATGATCTCAGGGTCCTGCGATCAAGCGGCGCTCTCTGCTCAATAGGGATCCTGCCTCCACCTCTCTCTCTGCCTGCCTCTCTGCCTACTTGTGATCTCTGCCTGTCAAATAAATAAATAAAATCTTAAAAAAAAAAAAAGAGGTGGGGAGGTGGTTTGAGGATGGGGACCTGGGGCCAAGTGACAACTCTGAGGGGGGTCCAGCTCTTGTCTTAGCACCTCCTACACCAAGATCGGCACCCAGTCACCCTGGGAGCCACCAGAGACCCTCCTGACCCACAGCTGTGCTCACACTTTGTCTGTAAGGCTCTTCTCCATCTCTAAGTGCTGAAAGTCCAGCTGTCGCTAGAGATCAGCTCAAGTGCTACCTCCTCCAGGAAGTTTTCTTTGATTTCCTAGGTCCAGATTAACTTCCCCTCCTCTTCACTCCCTTGGTACTTTGTTCATCTACCAAACCACTTACCACGTTCATGTGTTTTTGTACAATAGCATGCAAACCCTCGGAAGCTGGCACAGTGTTCGACCACAGGTGCTAAATAGATGCTTATTGAACTGAATAAAGGAAAGAACGAACCAACGGAGGTGGTGAAAGTTGCCTTTATCTGGATTCTTCTGCAGTAAGCGGCGTGCTCTCATATCTCGTTGCTTCTCAATGAATGGCTAACTTGTTCATTTCATGGAGCTTGTGATTATAATCATCTTATTTCGTGTCATGACTTTTTTCCCTACCTCCTACTGGGGGAGAATAAATGGAAATGCCCAGAACTCACTGCTAATACATTTTCTGAATATTCCAGGCAGTGTCAGTCACCTGGGGCTCTGTCACCTGCACTGGGGTGCATGGGGAGGCCCAGCTGGTGGGGCTGCTTTCTTGGGGGGGAAGGTGACTCCTGGTCACATGAGCATTTTGGATTCTGTGGGGTACCTTTTGGTTATTTTCAAAACTATGCACCTTCTTGATCTAGTCCTCCGGACACTGGAGGTGTAGACAACTTTGACCATGCTACGTAGACTGGCTTCCTAGATGAGGAGGGGCCCCCTTTTTTTTTTTTTAAGGATTGTATTTATTTATTAGAGAGACAGAGAGTGTGCCCAAGCAAGTCTGGGGAGGGGGAGGAGCAAAGGGAGAAGCACACTCCCCACTGAGCAGGGAGCCCGATGCGGGACTGGATCCCAGGACCCTGAGATCATGACCTGAGCAGAAGGCAGACGCTTAACCAACTGAGCCACCCAGGGGCCCCAAGGAAAGGCACTTCTTCTAAGGAGAAAAAGGGCTCTCCCTGGGCCACAGATGCCCCCGGCTGAAGACCTGGCCATGCCCAGAGCCCGGGATGCTTCTTGTCCCATCTGGGGCAGAGCAAGTTCCCGTCACACGTCCCAGTCCTCAGTGACAGGATTCCTGGGCTTGCCTCCTTCTCTCCCATGGAAGAGAGGCCTGTTCTTCCCCCTGGGATTCTGAGGCAAGAAACCAGGATGAGTTTGGCTCCAGGCCAGGGCAATCTTGCTGTGTCCTCAGAGCAGCAGCAAAGCCTGGACACAGCTTGTGCCGCAGGGGGGTTTTGTCTAGAAACTGGCAGGGACCCCTCCTCCCCCCTCCCCCACTCCATGGCCCATGACCCCCATCTCAGGCTCCAAGTTTGACTTTCTTTTCAAACTCACAGCTTTCGCAAACCAATAGAGAGGAGAAATCAGTCTGGAATTTTAAGCCTCTCGGCATAGTTGGCTCTGCCTGCAAAGGGGTGTGGGGGTGGGGAGGGAGGAGGCAAAAAGTAGGGATAGAATCACCCTCCCATCTCCTCGCTCCAGCTCAAGGCCCAGGGCTGCTGTCTGATGTCACTCCCTTGCAGACAGGGGACTCCCGCTCTCCCAGCTCCTCCCGCCACAGGGCTGCCGGGCGGGCTCACACTCAGGACAGCGCCCAGTTATTAACAGCCCACTGCGCGCCTGGCCTCGTGCGAAGTGCTTGGAATGCGTGCTCTCTCGTCACGCTCACGGTCAGCCTCCTGCGTCTTCCTTACGGAGGAGAGACAAACACTCAGAGTATTAGAGGGACTCGCCCAAATCCCATACAAACCCGCTTGGTCTGACTCCAGGCCTGAGCTCTTTGTGGGAACAGGTTTTAAGGGGTCTGGATACATGGCCCCCTTTGGAGGAATGTGTCCCAGGTGGGCTGGCTTCCTGGAAACCTCTTTTCCTCCTGCAGACTTATTCTAAGATCAGACACTTCTCCTGAGGTAGCTTTTTGTCCTTGCCTCAGATATAGGGTCTGATGTTAGCCTCTGCCAGCTCTCGTAAGCCCAGCCCCCTCATTTTCTAACGTCCAGGGTCATGGCCTCAAGACATAGAGGGATGGGGGGGACACCTGGGTGGCTCAGTTGGTTAAGCAGCTGCCTTCGGCTCAGGTCATGATCCCAGCGTCCTAGGATCGAGTCCCACATCGGGCTCCTTGCTTGGCAGGGAGCCTGCTTCTCCCTCTGCCTCTGCCTGCCACTCTGTCTGCCTGTGCTCACTCTCGCTTCTCTCTCTATGACAAATAAATAAAATCTTAAAAAAAAAAAAAAAGACATAGAGGGATGGGGTGACCCAGCAGGAGAGGCTGGCAAATAGGGTGGGGTAGAGTTTGACAGTGGGACTTGGCAACCGGTCTGCCCATGTCCGAGTGCTGGTCCCACTCGCTGTACGATTTAACCACTCGGCCTCAGTCTCCTCGTCTGAGACATGGGGATGCTGGGGGCTGAGTAGTATCTGCCCAGGTTCATATGGTGAAGTCCTAGCCCCCCAGTGCCTGGGAATGTGACTCTATTCAGAGACAGGGTCTTTAAAGAGGTAATTAATGTAAAAGGAGACCCTCAGTGTGGGTCCTGATCCAGTCTGACTGGTGTCCTTACAAGGATGGGAAACTGGGACATGCAGAGAGACACCAGGGCTGTGTGGGTACAGAGGAAAGGCCACGTGAGGACACTCCAAGAGAGAGGCCTGCATGCCAGGGGGATTGGCCTCCCGAGAAGCCAACCCGGTGTATATACCAACACCTTGATCTTGGACTAACAGCATCCAGAACTGGGAGAAAAGAAATGTTTGTTTAAGCTGCCCTCTCTGTGTACTTTGTTACAACTGCTCCCGCAGACGAGGGCAGGGGTGTGCATCACTGTAACTCTTCGGGACCTATTCTGGTTACGTTCGTGGGATCAAATCCCTGCTCAGGCACTTCCTGCCTGTGTGATCCTGAGCAAGTCAGCTCCCGGAGCCCGCTGTTCAGCCTCTAGGCTCAGGATCCTTGAAGCCCTCGCCTTTCAGGGCTGCTATGAAGTCCAAGGAGTCAGTGGGGAAGACAGAGTTAGTGAGCGTGGGAGCAGGGATTTGAACACGGCAACTGTAACCAGCATCGTTGTATGGCAAGTCTGTATTTTTTTTCATCAACTGTATCTCCCTAGTCAATCAAAGGTGACCAGTTGTGTAATGCAGACAAGAGTACAACAGCTCTCTGAGTGTTAACTCCCAGGTAGCACTTTTCTCTGGTCTACCCCACACGCCTCGGGCCCCCTCAACCCCCGCTACCGTGGGATCTCTGCGGCCACCTGCCTGCCCTCCTCAGCTTTTTGCCTCCTCTCCCCACACTCAGGCTCCTTCCGCCTTCCAGCGCATGCACAGCACAGGGCTTCCAGAGAAAATAACCGAAAAACCCCAAGATAAACAGTAGTGATTTACTTCGTGTTAGGCAAACCCTGAAAATGGGACCAAAAATAGCACTGGCCCTTGTTCATTCGTTCAGCGGAAGCAGCCGTTGCTCTCGTGCTTGGGAAGTTGTGTTAACTCTTTGAGACGGTGCCCAGGGAGCTGTCCGGGGGCACCTGCCCTGGCAGGTCTGGGCACACGGGACCAGCGCTGTCCCCTGTGGCAGGTGCTGGCACAGGTAAGTTGACTTTCCCCAGAAACCAACTGGGGTCCTTTAGCATGGGCTCCTGGGTTTCCCATCTCGTCCCCGAGAAGCCAGAGCCAGCCCTCGGTCAGAGCTCCCCACTTCAGTCTGGTGAGCAGGCCAGAAACCAGGGCATCCGCAAAACCCGGCCTTCTGGGGCGGGTTTCACCAAGGGGGTATGACCGTCTAGACCTGGAGACAGAGCATCTGCTCTCCACAGGCCAAAATCCAAAATGTAGCCGAGAGAGATAGAGAGAGAGAGAGAAAACAAGGGAACGGCCATCCTGTACGCTGTATGACCCTGTCTGCTTCTGCAAGGACTGTCACAGAGCCTCTGTGGGGTGGGTGTCTTCGCCAGCCTGGTCCCCGGGGACGCCCGCAGCCCAAGGTCTTTCCACTTTTACTCCATTGCAACAAAGACATTTCAGCTTCTGAAGGGAAGGCGGGGATTTCTGGAGGCGCTCGACCAATACGCTGGGTGTTGAGCAGAAAAAAGAAAGAAATCAGGAAAAAGAGAGAAGGGGATTTTCACTGCTTCTTTCCTTTCTTCCCTTTGGCAGGATGAGTGCTGAGAATGAATCTCTAGGATTCAAGCGTCCAAGTGAGGTCATTTAGTACAAATTCCCTATTTCCTTTCTCCCTTTCCTTCCTTTTGGTTCACCATGGGAATGACTGAATTTCCTCCTAAGGCGTCACAGCTCAGGCCTTCCTTCGGCAGGCGGTGACGGCTCCTTCCAAAAATGTTTTGGCATTTTTCTGAGACCACTTCCTAGAGCTTCAGAAAACTGCACATGGCCCGAGCAACTCCGGTTCTTCCAGTGAAACCGCTCTGTCTTAATCTACCCATTTCACAGCTCAAAACAAGATCCACAGAGGGGTTGCAGGCCACCTGAGGTATAGCCGGCCTGCACATCAGGGGATCTGGAGCTGTGCAAGGGGGGCACAGAGGGAAGGGCAGAAGAGACGCTGGGCTCACATGTTCCCCTCCAAAAATTGTTCTCAAGCCACGAAAGCTCTAGGAAAGCCCTCATGGATGGGAAGCGATGGAGTGGAGGCTCACTGCCTCCTTGGATGTCAGGGCACGGGTTGGACCACCAGGTCCAGAGGCCAGAGACACTGTTGGTCGCCCACCACCGCCTCCACTCCACTGTCCCAGAGTGCCTGGACCAAGGCACTGCCGTCTCTAGACCCTTGCTCTGAGCCGGCACACCGGCATGGAGAGCCCAGGAGATCCTCGTGGGAGTCGCCGGGTCAGCAATGTGGTGCCGTATCCCCGCCGTCCTCTCCAGTCTATTTATTTATTTTTGACCAGGTCATGTTAGCAAATACTTACATGGACTTTACCCTGCGCAAGAACCTTTACATATCTTAATTCATTTAAAGCTTACGACAACTCAAGAGAGAGACGCTACTATTGCCATTCCCATTTACAGAGCAGGATGGGAAGCATAGAGAGATTAAGGTTAAAAAAAAAAAAGAACAGACGAAGAGACGAAGCCAGAAGAGATTATTTTCTCTAACTCAGCTGGGTGGCAGGGGCAGAGCACGGCTGGGAATGCGGGCAGCCTTTGCCCAGTGCAGTGCCCTCACCTTGCTCTCCTGCCTCTACCCTCCAGACTCCTGACTCTTTGGAGGCCACCACTGCCAAGAGATTGAAGTATTTATTAAAAAAATATACCGAAGGGGGGCGCCTGGGTGGCTCAGTGGTTAAAGCCTCTGCCTTCGGCTCAGGTCATGATCTCAGGGTCCTGGGATCGAGTCCCGCATCGGGCTCTCTGCTCAGCAGGGAGCCTGCCTCCTCCTTCTGTCTCTCTCTGCCTGCCTCTCTGCCTACTTGTGATCTGTCTGTCAAATAAATTAAAAAAAAAACTTAAAAAAAAATACCGAAGGGCGCTTATACATTTATATACACACAAGCACATATAGCATATATTATACATATATAAAACATAGTATATATTCTTTCTTTCTTCAAATAGTCACATTTATATATTCTCCTTTTTTGCACCAAATACAAGAATGGGATATTTCCGTATCAGTTTATTCTTTTAAACAACTTCCAAGTATATTTCATTGTATCAGCAGTAATTTATAACCGACTGCCTACTGATTCCCGTTTGGGCCGTTTTCGTTACTTTACTGTTATGCCAACACTTCAGTGATCGTTCTTGGAGCTGCATCATTTTGTGCAGGCGAGGCTGTGGCAAGCAGACTGGCTCTCCTCTCAAGACGTTCATGCTCTTATCCCTTATTGTAACAATGCTACGATCCCTGGCGACAGGGACTTTGCAGATATGATTCCAATTATGATTAGAAAGAAAGATTATCCTAGCTTCTTTGGGCGTACAGATTAATCACGTGAACCATTAAAAGTGCAGAATTTTTTCCAATTAGAGACAGGAGAGATGTGGGGTTACCAGAAAGATCTGAATCTTTGCCACCATTGGTGGCATTAAAGATGGAGGGGATCATGAGCCAGGGAATGTGTACAGCTTCTAGAAGCCAAGAATGAGCCCTGGCCAACAGCCAGCAAAGAAAGAGGAACCTCAGCGCTGCGATCACATGGAACGGAATTCTGACAATGATCAGAATGAGCCTGGAACTAAATTCTTCCCCAGGACTCTACATAAGAGTCAGGCCACCCTTTGGTTTCAGCCTCATGAGATCTGGAAGCGAGAAACCGGCGGAGCCTTCTAACTCTCCAAGCTACAGAACCACAAGATAATAAATCTGTGTTATTTTACACACTAAATTTGCGGTGATCTATTACAGAAGCAATAGAAAAACACTGCTGAGTTTGTAGGACAGGTGGGTATAGGAAGAGTATATGCATTCAGCATTCAGCATTTTGATAGATGCTGTCAAAGCGCTCTCCTTGGAAGTATAGCCAATTTGCGATTTCACCAGGTATATGGGAGGGGCGGTCTCCCCACATCTTCACCCACGTAGCATGTCATCAAACTTTCAGAACTTGGCCAACTAGATATGGGAGATTGCCCTGAACTTGCACTCAGACAGCAAGACCGCTGCTTCAATGGAAAGACTACGTCCGCTTGGAGTTGTCTTGCATGCAGAGAGATTCCTGATAGAAATGCCAGGGCTCTCTTGGGGTGCACCATGGTCAAACCAGCTTAGACAGACAGCTCAACTCCCCCTCCTGTGTGACGAGAGGCAAGTAGGGAAGGTCCTGGGATTGGCCCCAGCTTAGGTAGGGGAGCTTGGGGTCCTAGGGCGTCAAGTCAAGGAAGACTAAAGTCAGTGACCCAAGTGTGGCTGGGCACAAAGGAGGAGTCCATGTGTTGTCTCACTGGGAGGAAGGGGAGGACAAAGACAGCCTAAAGGCAACTGCAAAAGCTGGGGTGCCCGGCTCGTGTCTGTGAAGTGCATGGGGCCGTGGTATGCAGAGTAGGAGCTTTCGGAAGAGCCTGAAGACTCTGCTGGGTTTGGACTGGGCAGCGAAAGGATTGTGAGCTCCTCAAGAGAACGGGGAGGGAGGGGAGTCGGGCTGACTTAGAAACAGGAGCTCAGCCCCAGACACTGCGGGGTCTGTTCAAGGCGGGAATCAGAGGCCTCAGTCCCTCCTTGTCTGGCCAAGCCTGGAGCAGGAAGCAGTCGGGAAGGATGGGCGAGTGAGAAACCGTATGAGGGTCCACAAGGAGGGAAACAGGTAGACACAAGAGACAGCGGGGGCAACTGTTGGGAAGCCAGCCAAGAAGCGGCGACACATGGAGCGCCCCCTATGGGCGATGCTCGGGAGCCTTTGAGAAAAACCAGAGGGAGTTCCCTGGCTCTGACACGTTCCAGCCTGGTCTTTCCAGCGAATCCATTGTGGGGTTTACAAGACCACACAGGAGGAAGAGTCTGGATTGCAGAGCTAGAGAGAACCGAGTTCACATCCCGGCTCAGTTGCTCACCAGTTGTGAGACTTGCCTGAAGATGCCTAAGTCCTGGGGCTTCACCGTCTGTACCAGAGAACGGAAGTCACAAAACCTTTGGGGTATTGTTAAGGATGGGAAATAAACATACGTATAAATGCAATATATATATGCATAGGGGCATGTATGTGACACGTATGTATTTATATACACATACACAGTGCCTTTGCGAGAATACATATATGAGACTTGTGTGTGCATATACACACGAAGAAGATATGCACACGTACAGATGTGCATGTGTATACACACACATATATACACACACATGTGTACACATACGTGTATGACGGAGAAAGGGAGCACTCGCTAAATGCTAGAATTAATTAAAATGTATCTGAGAGGTGCCTGGCTCGCTCAGTCGGTGGAGCACAGGATTCTTGAGCTCAGGGTGTGAGTTCAAGCCCCACATTAGGGGTAGAGATGACTTAAAAATAAAGTCTTTAAAAAAATAATAAAACTATTTGAAAAGTCATCTAGTGTATTCACAGATGGAAAACCAAGGCTCAGGAAAGTCTGATGATAGGTTCAGGGTCCGGCCACAAAAGACACGAACCCTGATCCCCCACAACCCTGGCATGGTGCATTTTCGTCCTACCTACCCCTAGTCCAGATGGCCTGGGGACCATGACAAGCCCCCTTGAAGAGGACAGGCCTCCTTTCCAGGGAGAGCACTGCTCTACTGGGACCCATTAGTTCTGTTTATGAGACTGTGCTGGGTGGTTATGACGTCCCCCCCGCAGCCCCATGTTCTCCTAGGGAGTTAGGATTTGGGCAATGAAATACAGAACTCCCAGGGAAATGTCACCATGGCAAAGGTTGGCAAACCAAGTCATTTTCTTTCTTGAGAAGAAATTGAAAGGATTACTATAATTGACCTCTCCTCAGGGCAGAGTGAACTCTAGAGAAAATGGAACTTTGAAATGAGTCATTTCTAGATGATTTATCTAAGTGTCTCTCAAATGTCAGTTCACGCACTACCGTCCAGAGGCTCCTGGGTGCCTGTTGGGACTGCAAATTCTGGGGTCCCCCTTTGACCTGCTAAACTGAGTCTCGAGGGATGAAGTTTGGGATGCTGATTTGCGACAGGCTTCTCTGGGTGATTTGGATCCGTATCTGGGGGTGGACCTGGCTCTCCGTCTGGCATCCGCGAGAGAAGGCAGTCCTGCAGGCTGCTTGCCTGAGTGGTGAGGGCCCCCTACACCAGAGCCAGCCTGCTCTGGGGGCGCACAGCCCTCCCAGAAAGCTCCTTCCTCGGAGCCACACTCCTCCTTCTGACTGCCACCGGTTCAGCATGCTTTCCAGAAAAGTCAACCTCCACGCTTTCATCAACATGACAGCTTTAAGCCGTCAGTGCCAAGCAGGCAGGTCTAGTCTTTGCTGTTCCCAAACTCCTCCTGGGGTCCAAGGGTCTCTTTCCACATCTCATCTGCCCTCACCTCGATGCCTTCCTAGGCCTCCTTCCACATCTCTGTGCTGTTTCCATTTGAAGCCCTGTTTCCTTCCCTGTTGGAGCTAACTAAGGGCTCTGCCTTCACTATACTCATGCCCTCGAAAGTGCCAGCAGCTCCATGTGTCACTCTGGTTTGATGTAGGTTAAGAGGAGGCTTCTGCAGACGAGGGCTTGATCTAGTGGTTGCTATGGTGTGGGAATGCCTCTCATTTCCATTTCTACTCATCTTCTCTGTAGGACTAGACATGGCTCTTGCTCTTGCCACCGATATCCCTCTGCACCCTGCAGTTACGTGGTGGGAGCGTTCCATGGAGATGTGGGTTACGGATCAAGTTCTCCAGAAGCTTCTGTGCTCTCAGAAACCAGAACTATAATTGAGGTGACAGGTGGAGTGTGGCTGTAGGGAAAGCCTAGGTAGCTGAGGAAACACCTCCAGTGACTGCCAGGGGTCGAAGACCAATGAATCCACTCGACAGAAGGCAAATCAGAAACTCGGAGAAGTGGCATTTCTTAGACTGCGACTGCAGAGTTAGTTAGTAATTGAGTCAGAACTTCTGAAAGTTACATGGCATTTATTATTTTATTGTATTTTTCATTAGGTGCCACACACCAGTGGCTCGAAAATCAGAATGGTGTGACACGATATACACAGAGATACATTTATGGACCCCATCCCTGTCTCCCTCCTTCCTCTCCCACCTCTTCCATCTTTACTTTCTTTTGTCTCCTTCTAGTATTTCTTCATGCAGATAGAAGCAAATATAAGTGCATAGTATGATTTTCTCCTTTTTTTTTTTTGGCCCCAGACATATCATATGGAATATACTAGTCTCTTTTGTTTTCTCACTTAGGAAATCCTGGACAGCCTATAATCACCATAATTTTTTATAGCAGCATTGCATGCTCTCCCTTCAATGGATGCACCAGAGTACCTTTTAACAGTTTGGCTGTGGGGTGCCTGGGTGGCTCAGTGGGTTAAGCCTCTGCCTTCGGTTTGGGTCATGATCTCAGGGTCCTGGGATCTAGCCCCACACCGGGGTCTCTGCTCAGCGGGGAGCCTGCATCCCGCCCCCCCCTCTGCCTGCCTCTCTGCCTACTTGTGATCTCTCTGTCAAATAAATAAATAAATAAATAAATAAATAAATAAATAAAATCTTTAAAAAACAAACAAACAGAAAACCAGTTCATACTATAACATTTGTGTATTTAGAGTCTCTAATTCAGTTCTTGGGAAATTCAGAGATGTACAACCTTTACACCAGTCACCTATGAAGAAACAACTCGGGTTACTTCTAATCTGTTACTATTAAAAAAAAAAAAGATGCAGGGAGCATTCTAGTTTATTCTAGTTTATGGTGCTTTGTGCAATTCACAGGTACTTCTCTAGGATAAATGGCCAGGGGTAGAAGCTCAGCAGGACTGCAGGTGGGCACACCTGAAATGCCAGTGTCTTCTTGTACTCCAGGTGGGTCTTACCACCTTTACCGACCAAGAGGGAGAGGGCCCTTCCTCCCTGACGCCTGCGTGGGACATTATTAGTCTATAAAATGCTTACTTCAGCAAATAGGAAACCATGTCATCTCATTGTAGCTTTAATTAGTCATCAATAATTAGTATTATTAGTCATCAATTATCATTCAATTATACCTTTATTCTAAAAAGTATGCTTTCTGTTGTGGGAGCCAGCCTGCAAGATGGCTCTGAATGAGCTTAGCCAGCCTTGTCCGTTCCCCTCCCACAGTGCATCAGGGCTGGTCTGTATACCTCATAGAATGCGGCAGGAGTGGGGGGCAGGGGCCAGGGGGCACGACTTCTCTGGCCAGGTCATAAAATGCCCCCTCACCTGGTCTCTCGGACTGCGCGCTGCAGGCGAAGCCAGCTGCAGTCAGTGAAGGCGCACTCTCAAGACGCCATGTGCAACGTGCAGAAAACCCCAGCCAGCACCAGCTTCCCAGCTGTGTGAGTCAGCCACCTTCCACGCAAATCTCCAGCCCCAGTCGAACCTCCAGATGACGGTGACCCCCGCTGGCATCTCACCGCAACCTCAGAAAAGCCTTTAGCCAGAGCCATCCAATGGAGCCACTCTGGAACTCCTGCCTTCAGAAGCAGGAGAGATAATAAATGGTGTTTGTTGTCTTAAGCCCCTGGAGTGACTTGTTAGCCGTGATAGAAAACCCCTATATTCAATGAGTTTAACTGCTAACTCTTAGCGTGTTTTAAAAGATGGCTTAACACATGGGCGCCTGGGTGGCTCAGTGGGTTAAGCCTCTGCCTTCCGCTCAGGTCATGATCTCAGGGTCCTGGGATCGAGCCCCGCATCTGGCTCTCTGCTCAGCAGGGAGCCTGCTTTCCCCCCTCTCTCTGCCTACTTGTGATCTCTCTCTGTCAAATAAATAAATAAAATCTTAAAAAAAAAAAGATGGCTTAACACAGAATGAGTTACAAATTCACATATCTTGATATAAATCAGTACTTTCCTTGATATAAATCAGTACTTTCCTTGGTATAAATCAGTACTTTCCATCTGAGGTTAATTGTTATTGATAACTGCTTGCCCTTGTGTTCTGCTTTAAAGAGAAAAAATTAGGGGCCCCTGGATGGCTCAGTCAGTTAAGCATCTGACTGTTTTTTTTTTTTTTAGATTTTATTTATTTATTTGACAGAGAGAGATCACAAGTAGGTAGACAGGCAGGCAGAGAGAGGAGGAAGCAGGCTCCCTGCCAAGCAGAGAGCCGGATGCAGGACTCGATCCCAGGACCCTGAGATCATGACCTGAGCCGAAGGCAGAGGCTTAACCCACTTAGCCACCCAGGCGCCCCAAGCATCTGACTCTTGATTTCGGCTCAGGTTATGATCTCAGGGTCGTGGGATGGACCCGAGTCCTTGCAGAGGGTGGAGCCTGTATAACGTTCTCTCTCTCCCTCTCCCCCTTCCCACCTCTCTAAAAAAAATTTAAAGAGAAAATAATAGCATGTATATTTATAGTCTTTAAGTGACACAGGGTGTCACATCTCATGCCTGGTTCCTGAACTATCCATTCCAGCCCCACCCAACATTGCAAAGCTTTCCAGGAGTTTGGGGTCAGCACTAACTCCTATCAAAAACTTTTTTTTTTTTTTTAAACTTCCTGAGGTGGGGCACCTGGGTGGCTCGGTGGATTAAGCCTCTGCCTTCGGCTCAGGTCATGATCTCAGGGTCCTGGGATCGAGCCCCGCATTGGTCTCTCTGCTCAGCAGGGAGCCTGCTTCCCCCCACCCCCTCTCTGCCTGCCTCTCTGCTGACTTGTGATCTCTGTCTGTCAAATAAGTAAATAAAATCTTAAAAAAAAAAAACCACACCAAAATAACTTCCTGAGGATTCCTACCATCTAGTCCACGGTACTTGGCTTTCTAGCATAAGCATTTCTGGACTTCTGTTCTGGCGGTGATTCATATTGCTAGATTGTTTCCTTTTCAAATGGCACCGTGATCTTGTTCTGCTTTGTTTTGTTTCTACCTGAACCACTTCTCCAGCCCAAGACTTGCCCTTCCCGGACTCCTTTTCACTGAGGCATCATCTGTATTTTGCACTTACACAGATTGCTCAGTAGCAAATTGGTAACAACCAGAAAATCAGTAGTTGCCACTGGCAGGCACTTTTGTCAGAAAAACTATTAATTTCCAGCTCCCTTCTACACTTAACAAAGCAACTCAGTTCTAGAAGAGCCTGGTGGAGAAAGGGAATGTTCACAAAGGGTTTCCTCATGAACCTGAGACAGGCTGCTTGTCAATAAATACACTCCCTTCACTCGGACATAACCTTGATGCAGAGGTTACTCTGCACAGAGCATTAAAGATCGATTACACATCAACAGCCCTGCTAGGGTTCCAGTGGTTCCAAGCCTGACTTTTCCAGAGACTATTCAGAATGGCCAGATCTGTCTATTTTAAAGATCTAAGAACTCACTTTAAAGGACGGGTTTTAAAAATAGAGATGTACAAATACTTTCCTTGTGGCTATGATACCTCTTCAGGGTAGAGATGACCTCTTCCAGAGGTGTCAAGGCTGCACTGACCAGTATGGTGGCCGTTGGCCACGTGTGGCAACGTCAGTCTAAATTCAAAGTAGTTCATATTGAACTAAGTTAAAAATTCAGTCCCTTGATCATGCTGGCCACATTTCAAACCCTCAGGAGTCACATGTGGCTGGCAAATGCCGGTCTCAAGACTGCAGATCACAGGGGTGCCTGGGTGGCTCTGTCATTAAGCACCTGCCTTCTCCTCAGGTCATGATCCCACGGTTTTGGGATCGAGCCTCTCGTCGGGCTCCCTGCTCGGTGGGGAGGCTGCTTCTCCCTCTCATTCCCTCTGCTTGTATTCACTCTCTTGATGACTCTCTCTCTCTCTTTCTCTGTCAAATAAATAAATAAAATCTTTAAAAAAGAAAGAAAAAGAAAAAGACTGTAGATCATATAGAACCATTCCAGATTTTGGGAATTTCTATTGGTCAGCTCTGGTTCCAAGGTTTTCCTGGTCCCTTTTGTGTGAAAATAAACAGAACAAACTGTGTCCCCCACCTCAAGGGGACAAGACTGTTCGAGTTGGAATTTTCTGACTCAGATTTAGCTAGCACTTCCTGAGTAAGGAGACTCAATGGTGAAAAATAGTCAAATCTTGAAAACTGAGTACATGCAAAGCCAAGATGTAATTCTCTCTCTTCCCTGTTAAAAACAAATAATAACAGAAAAGGACACTAAGAAAACATGGGGTTCATTTACTAGGTGTTTGTGATATTTTGGCAAACAGAGGAGAGGTAAAACTTTTCTACTTTATAGAAGCGAATAGAGGGCTAGTGTTTGCAAATCCTTCTGAAGATGGAAAGCACAGTTATGTAAGTTCCGAGGGCTAGTTCATTATTTATTAACATCCTTATTAATAACAGGAGAGCGAATGCCTTGTTATAAAGGATTTTCTTCAGATATGTGAGCTTCAAAAATATATTTTGTACATCCAACTCTTCTAGAATTTAAAAGGGGGAAATAAAACAAACTCAAAAAAAAAAAAAAAAAAAGGACGCATAGAAATTCTGCCAGGAAAGTAGACACGATCCATTTATAAAGTACAAATAGTGCTATGTTTCCTAAGTTACAGTCAAGAATATTCCTCAGGGAATATGGGTCACCTTAGGAACTTTTCTTAGCTTTCCTTGCTTAACAGAAACAAATCTACATGAGCGGCAATGCCCCTAGCCAACCCCAATTACGAGCAAACAGCAACAATAGAAGTAGTAGTGAACATTTATGAAAACCAAAGTCAGGCTCTGGCTAAGAGATTCACATGCATTATCTCAACTCATCCTCTCAAAATCCACAAGTCAGAAGTATGGCAAGTTGAGTAGCCCCACTCTAGAGAAATGCCAACTGAGACAACAGAGGGTTTGCTGGGAGTAGTAGGTAGCAAGGGACTGCACAGTCTGACAGGTGAGTTCAGCCTTCTGTGGAGGGATTTGACTCTGGTAGTTTCTGGAGGAAGCCCCAAGGGGAAGACAGTGCACATGTTAGGCAGTCCAAGAGGGGAAACCAGCCATCTGAGGCCCCCAAACTCAATGCCAATTGAGACTGGGTTAGGTGATCTAGACAAGAGTAAATACTTTACAAATAAAAACATATCTCATAGAGTCCTGGGCCTTGGGGTTTTCGTTTGTGAAAAAGGAGGACATTTGGAAAACCAGAATCCCTACTGAGGATCCTAATGTCTTCAGGAACTGTTGCTCAAAGTTCATAGGACATGGAAGACAGTATGGAGAAAGTCAGAAGGTTGAGCAACTCTTAATTACTATCCCCCTAGGTGATCACAAGGTAGAATATTTATGAAACCCTTTTCTGTGATAGAATTCTTAAACTGACTTAGCAGCTTCCTCATACAACCTTCATGATTCTCAAGGATGCTAACCTTTCCATTAAAACTTCACAAAAGAGGAAGTCCCCCTCCCACCCCATTCCCATACATAAGTTAGTGAATATCTGGGAAGTCAGATTCTGATGACCTCACTGCCAGCAGTTTGCCTGGGGTTTGGGGTGGGGGGCATGCAGAAAATCTCTGAGAGGTTTTTGAACAACGTATGCCAAGGACAGTCTGGAAGGTTCTCAGTGATGGTGAGTGCTCTATGATTCCCGGAGGGGCTAGCAGAATCCTAAAGCGAATAATGCCTGGTTTTAGGCAGAGAGGATTCTAAGAAGACGGGCCTCACAGGGGCTTTGTTTGCTCCTGAGGGACCCGAGTGCTTTGCCAGCAGAAATTGCTTGAAGTCCATCCTCCTTCTTCTCTGGAGAACAGCGGTTTGAGGCAGAAAGGACCCCCAACAAAGTGTAAAAGGGCAAATATTTAGGAAGTAAAACCTGATACCTGATCCTGCCCCTGCATTTGGCTCCCCTTTTAATCATGGGGCTATGAGTCGTCATCCGTCTTGGGGTCAGCCTCCCAGACTTGCACCAAGCCGACGGGGACCAGCTCCATTACTGGTGGATAACTTAGAGAGTGGAAATTGACCAGGATGGGAGGGGGTGAAGGGAGGGCCTGTCTTACTCTAGGTGCCTAAGAGAGGAGGTAACCAGCCTTTGGCACAATTAAGCTCATTGATATTCACCCCAGGCCTTAATTATTTTCATAGAAATCACAGGAAGATTTTTAGATAAGAATAGATCAAGGAACCAAATTACTTTTACGTTCCAGAACTCCTTCCTCTCTAACCCCTTATCTCAGTCTTTGATGTTCCCCTCATAAAGCAAGGGGAGAGCTTAAGTGCTGGGAGAAGTCTGGCTGCCTGGTCCCCATGGAGTCTGAGTCCTGGGCTGAGTACTGTCTTGTGGGTCCAAGATCTCTTTACCAGTTGGAACTTGGAAATTTCACCAGGAAAGCAATCTGTACAGTAGAAGCCCACCGTCCAACGACTTTTTTATTATTTGGTTCTTTGGCTTCTTCAAAAGTGGTTCCTGGGGCACCTGGTGGCTCAGTGGGTTAAGGCCTGTGCCTTCAGCTCAGGTCATGATCCCAGGGTCCTGGGATCAAGCCCCGAATCAGGCTCTCTGCTCAGCAGGGAGCCTGCTTCCCCATCTCTTCCCCAGATAAATAAATAAAATCTCAAAAAAAAAAAAAGTGGTTCCCACCCTTAAGGAGCTTGCAGTCCCCTGGGACAGAAGAAACAGATGCTTGGGTCTGTCTCCTGTGTGTCTCCCTTGCTGGAATCATCTAAGTTCCAAGAGGGCAGGAATCACCTGACCCATTCCCTGGGGGTGTGGCCAGCACCCAGGACAGCGTCAAGGAAGACACCTAGTGTTATGGAGCTTAGCAGGAGGACATCTTAACTACCACTGCGGGGACAAAGCAAATATTTCTAAAGAAGGTGGTATGTACGTAGTATTCTAATTGTTACCAACTGAGCTGAAGCCAACAGTTCACTGAACAGTAGTTCATCAACCTGCCCGATGTGAAATTTCCAATTAACAATGGAACCCACACTGAAACTCATCCTTGTATTTTATCTTAACTTAAAAGCATAACCTCCCTGAAAGCACATTTTACAAAACGCGTGTACTTGTCCTTTAATATTCAGTCCAGGTACCCTAATTTTTCCCTTGTAGTTCGTGGATGGAATGGTTGCAGAATTGCATGTGTTTATGAGAATCAAGGGTCACCTGTGTCCTAGTCCCCAGCGCGCTGGAACCCGAGGCCCAATGCTTGATTTAGAAACAGAAGGTTGCAGCACGCTGGGCTGCATTGATCATTCCGGAAGGGCTGTGGGGGACTCCCGTGTGGGGAGACGGAGCTCTGATGAATGACGGGGCGTCTTTGTCGAAGGCCGAAGTGAATCATCTTTGTGTGGCTGCTTGAAGGTGAACAGAGGGCAAGATGAATTCTCGATATAGGGCCACCCACTTTTGAATCGGGACAACTGACATGCCACGGATATTTATTTACCGACCCGGCGCACAAGGCCGGTGCTGTTTAGTAAAGAGTATATATGAGCTGTGAGAAAGGGTCCCCGCCTGGAAGGGAGTTCATGCTCCACGGGAATACGTCACCCGAAGGACAGATCATAGGAAGCAGTGAGAAGTGCCAAGAGTATGTTGGTTTCCACCCACCGCCCGGCCCTGCCTGCCCCTTGCTCCCAGCCCAGTCCCGACCCATTTCCAACTGGCAGGAAGGGTATACAGAGCCCCGGATTAATTCAGTTCCAGTATGTGTGGGATGTTGTACAAAGCCCCAGAAAGGTCTGACATAGTAAATGTTCAACAAGGGACTTTTTTTTTTTAAAGATTTTTTAAATGTATTTGAGAGAGAGAGAGAGAGAGAGAGAGAACATGAGTGGGGGGAGGGGCAGAGGGAGAAGCAGACTCCCCGCTGAGCAGGAAGCCTGCCAGGGGGCTGGATCCCAGGACCCCAAGATCATGACCTGAGCTGAAGGCAGACACTTAACCATCTGAGCTACCCAGTCACTCCTCAACTTTTGGGTGCATCTAGGAGGCAGGAAAATGGGCACACACAGAAGTCAGGGTGGGAACTGCTTAGGCAGGTCAAGGGAAGCCTTCTAGAAGCAGCATGCCTTGACCCCCATCTTGGAGGAGTTTGCCAGTTGGGGAGTGTGCCAGGCTGGGGGATGGCAGCGCGCATCCATGAGGAGGGGAGCAGGTACCGCTGAACTTGCCTGTGCTTGGGGTTGGGTTGCAGCGGAAATACGGGCCAGGCTTCAGGAGCCCCTCGTGCCAGTTGCCCCCAGGGCACACCCTGGGGTCTATTCTGGTGCAGGCACTGCACACACAGGACGCCTGGCACGAAGCGACAGTATGGGAGAGAGGCATAGCCTGGCTTCGGCGGGTGTGAGGGAGCAAAGGAACGCGTGAGTGAACAGGCTCTGGGTGCAGTGAGAAGACTGACTCCGCCTGCTCCGTGGCCTGGACACCCACCCCCGCCTCCGCACTGTCTGAGGAGCCCAGCGCGGCCAGGACAGGAGACTAGGCTGTGCTGAGCCCCAGGCCCCTGGCTGGCTACGGAGGGAGCCTAGCGCTGTGTGCATGCCGTCCTATGTGCTTGTGAACTTTGTGAATTCTTCTGCTTGAAGTAGACTCTCAAATTGCAGTAGCCTGGCTCTGCCCCTGCGTGTGAGCAGGGTGTGGATGGTTATCAACCCGGGGGCATTCAAGGAGTCTGGGTCCATCACTGTCCCACCCTCCGGCTGGCCGGTATGAGAGAGCTGTGCCTCTACGCCAGTGCCTCCCTAGATCCAGCCAGCTGTGCTAGTGATCAGGCTCCAGGCAGGTCCCTGGAAAGGACAGACATGGGCTCTACCCCTGGGTTGGAGGAGAGCAGGACCGAGGTCCTGAAAAATGGGCTGGGGAAGAGGCAGGAAGAAGAGGCAAAGGCAGGAGGCGGAAAGCACAGAGCGGGTTCTGGGGCTGGTGGCTGGCTTTCAGCTGGACTGAGGGGCTGCAGAGAGGGGTGTGGGGAAGGGGGCTTCTGTCCACATTAGCTCTCCAAATCGCAGGCTAGGGATGGGAGCAACTGAGGTGCGACTCTGAATGCATTGACAGGAATAGGCAGCCCTCCCGGGGTGGTTCACAGAACAGCTTGGCACCGTGCTTTCCAGCTACAGAAAAGATGATCGGAGGCCGTTCCGGAAATGCAGGGTGGACGTGATGCGTTTGCTCTGGGAAGAGGTGTGGGTGGCAGTGGCCCTCGTGGGCTGAGGCGGAGCCACGCGGCCACAGGCTTTTTGGATGGAGTCCCACAGCGGGAGGCTTGTGTCATCACAGAGGTGTTAGACAGTGGACAGTCCTCCCGGGGCAGAGATATAAACAGAGGCCGGCCGAAGGAGAGGCTTGTCTAGACTTCAGAGCTGGCTTTTGTGGCTTTGTATTGATCTCTTTGGCTACTGATAATTCTGCTTAGAAAACGCACCTGCTTGTCTTCTTGTTGATCCTTTGCCCTCATTTTGTCAGAGGGAGCGCTCACTCCCGCTGCCCGTGGGGTTCGTTGCCACGAGCTCCCTGGGCAACCGGCCATTTGTGGATGCATGACAAAGGGGCATACTCTTTACTCCGGGCAGCTATCTGGCATACGTGTGCTACCACTTCCAGAATGTTCTCAGCATGGCATTTAAAACCCTCCTTCTGGGGTGCCTGGGTGGCTGTCAGTGAAGCGCCTGCCTTCGGCTCAGGTCATGGTCCCAGGGTCCTGGGTTCGAGTCCCACATTGGGCTCCCTGCTCAGTGGGGAGTCTGCTTGCCCCGCCCCCTCTGTCCCTCTCCCTCTGCCCTTCCACCTACTCGGGCACACACACTCTCAAATAAGTAAACAAATAAAAAAATCAATAAATTTAAAAAAAAGAGAGACCTATCGATCAAGTAGATGATGCCAGATGACCACTGGGGAAGAGTTTTCATGGTCGATAAGTCAAATGCAGAGAGAATGTTTAACTTTGGTGGCAAGTTGCATGACCCAGTGGATGGAACAGGTCAGCTCGCTGGTCTCTAGGTCAAAAGCACACAAAGAGAGAAGTAGAAATCTAGTCGGGAGATTTTATAAACCCTGATTGCCCCTCCTCCTAAGGAAGGCTAGAGAACTCTCTGGGGTCTAGGAAAGGACTTCTGTTGTAGACAGGAGACCCACGTTTTTGCAGTACTCTGGACAGTGGACGTTCCAGTTAAAATAACAGGATTTTCAAGGTATTCCTCATTCCTTCAGCATATAATGACTGAGTGCCTGTGTGTCAGGCTCTAAGGTGACAGGACTGTCTCCCAGATGCTGGGGATGCCTCAGAAGCCACCTTCACCTGTCGGCCTCAGCGGCAGAGGGTCAGCTCCCCCCAAATCATGCTCCTCCCCAGGGCAGCCCACGTACAGCAACCAGTGAGTTCGGTGGGCGGAGAGGATGGGTTGGTTCTGAAGGGTCACTTTAGCTTCAGGGTTCCCTGTGTGGTGGGCTGAGTCCGTTGTTGGGCTCCAATCCCAGTCTGACGCTCCCTCTGCCCACTCCTGCTTCCTCCCCTGTCAGCCACAGCAGCGATGCATGCGAGGGGCGCCCCTTCAGACACATCCTACATGCCCAACTCCCACTCAGCGTCTGCTCCCCGAGGAGGCCAGCCTTCACCAAGGATTTTTGATGTCAATTAAACATGTCTGGGAACTGTTTAGAATTTCCCATAGATTCAGAATGTACAGTCCCAGATCTCTAGAAATATTTGGTCAACGGAAGAATGGATACTTGAACGATTCTTCAAACTGAGTTAGCAGGCAACGTGCCCAGGTCTCACTTTTCCTACAGATGCCTCTCTGCTTCGTGTCCAGGTGTGTTGGGAGCCCCTTGAACATGCCAGGAGTTACTTCTGCTTCTCTGGTTCACAAATCCCATTTCACGTAGCCTCGCAAATCAGCAGGGACCCTGGCATTGGCCCACAGTGGCAGACCCAGACCGTGGCGTGTTTGGTAAATGTTGCCATACTTGGCCCAGGGAGGGCCTCGGGCTGAGTGGTCCAGACCAGGGCTCCCAGTGTGCGGACAGCATGCGGTGGCTGTTGAAGTGGAGACAAATGAGGGAGGCTGAGCCAGTGGAGTCAGTCGCTCCCTCTTGCCACTTGGAACCCCAAGTGCAAGTGCAGATCTTTGAAAAACTATACAAACATTAAATGTGCAATTTCCAATGTTTCAGGAAGAAAAATAATTGGGCTAAGAGCCAGAAACCTTGGATTCTGGTCCTAGCTGTGTCTCTAACCAACTGTGAAATACAGGGTAAGACAATGCACTTATTTATAAGAATATCTGTCTTTTCACAGGTGAAACGAAGGTAATGAATTAGATGCTATTTGAGTCTTTATAGCTAACAAAGCTAGGGAGTGGTTTCTCTCTCCTTTTAAAAAGGGTTTATTTATTCATTTGAAAGAGAGACAAAGAGAGAGTGAGAGACAGAGAGCACAAGCAGAGGAAAGAGGCAGAGGGAGAAGCAGGCTCCCCACTGAGCCGGAGTCCAACATGAGGCTCAGTCCTAGGACCTGGAGATCACGACCTGACCTAAAGGCAGATGCTTAACCATCTGAGCCACCCATGTATCCCACCCCTTTTTAAGTTCTTATTTATTGAAGTCATCTCTATGCCCAATGTGGGGCTCAAACTCACAATACCAAGACCAAGAGCTGCATGTTCCGACTAAGCCAGCCAGAGCCCCGTGAGGGGTTTCTCTTTTAAGAGTATTTGTTTAAATAGGTCATTCTATATTTTTAAAAAATATTAATAGACTATTTTTTAGAGCAGTTTTGGTTTTGGGTACCCACATGTCTGCTATTACAGAGTCATACACAAGAGTTCTGCTCCCCTAATCATGGTCTGTGTTCTGGTTACTGGTCTCTTGCTCTTTGGAACTCCTGACAGACCCTGACCTTGCCTGTTCCAGAATGTCTGATAGTTGGAACCATGCAGTATGCTGGGTTTTAATATGGGTTCCTTTCGTTTAGCAATATGCATTTAAAATCCCTCCCTTCCTTTCTGGAGGAATAGCTCTTCCTTTTTTTATTGCCGAATAATAATTCATTGTATGGACATAACACAATTTGTTTATTCATTCACTTGCTGAAGGACAGTTTGGTTGCTTCCAAGTTTTGGCGATTACGAATAAAGCTGATAGGAAGATGCTTGTACCGGTTTGTGTGGACATAAGTTTTCAACTCCTTTGGGTAAATACTAAGGAGCATGACCTCTGGATTGTGCAGTAAGGGTATGTATAGTTTTGCAAGAAACCTCCAGACTGTGTTCCAAAGCAGTTGTTCCCAACAGCAGTGAAAGAGAGTTCCTGTTGCTCCACATCCTTAAAATGTTCCGTGTTGTTAGGGTTTTGGATTTTAGCTGTTCTGATAGGTATGTAGTGGTATCTCATTTTAATTTGTATTTCCATAACGACGTATAATGTTGAGCATTTTCTCAAAAGATTATTTGCCATCTGTGTGTCTTCTTGGGTGAAGTGTTTGTTTAGGTATTTTGTGTATCTTTAAATTGGGTTGTTGGGGTGTCTGAGTGGCTCAGTGGGTTAAGTGTCTGACCCTTGATTTTGGCTCAGGTCATGATCTCAGGATGGTGAGATCGAGCCCCAAGTTGGGCTCCGTGCTCAGTGGGGAGTCTGCTTGAGGTCCTCTCTCTTCCTTTCCTTGTCCCTTCCTTTCCCTCCTCTGCTTGTGCTCTCTCTCTCTAAATAAATAAATAAAGTAAAAAAAATAAATAAATTGGGTTGTTTATTTTCTTATTGCTGACTTTCAAGAATTCTTTCTATATTTTAGGTACCAGTACTTTATCAGATGTGTGTTTTGGAAAGATTTTCTTTTTAAATATTTTATTTATTTATTTGACAGAGATCATAAGTAGGCAGAGAAGCAGGCAGAGAGAGGAGAAAGCAGGCTCCCCGCTGAGCAGAGAGCCAGATGCAGGGCTCGATCCCAGGACCTTGGGATCATGACCTGAGCCGGAGGCAGAGGCTTTAACCCACTGAGCCACCCAGGCGCCCAGGAAAGATTTTCTTAATCTGTGGTTTGCATGTTCATTTTTTGGACAGTGTTATTGGCAGAGCAGTAATTTTTTAATATTAATGAAGTCTACCGTATCAAGTCTTTCTTTCATGAACCGTGCTTTCAGTGTTGTATCTAAAAAGTCATCACCAAATCCATGGTCACCTAGATTTTCTCCTATTTTATCTTCTAGAAGTTTTATACTTTTGCATTTCACATATAGGTTATGATTCATTTTAGAGTTAATTTTTGTAAAAGGTGTTGGTTTTGCGTCTGTATTTATTTTTTTCTATATGTGTCTAGTTATTTCAGCTATTGAGCTATTCAGTTATTTGAAGAAAAGATTATCATTTCTCCATCAGAATGCCTTTGCTCCTGCCAAGATCCGTTGACTCTATTCATGTGGGTCTATTTCTGGGTTCTCTATTCTATCCCACGGATGTGTTTGTTTACCCTTTCACCAGTACCACACTGTCATGGTTACAGGAGCTTTATAGTAAGTCTTAAAGCCAGGTAGGGTCAGTCCCCCAATTTTGTGCTTTAATATTGCATTGGGTATTCTGGGTCTTTTGCCTTTCTATATCACCTTTAGAATCAGTTTGTTGATACACACAAAATAATTTGCTTGGATTTTGATTGGGGCTGTTTTGAATCCATAGATTAATTTGGGAAGCACTGACATCTTGATAATATTGAGTCTTCTTATCTATGAACATGGACTATTTCCCCATTTATTTGTTCTTTGATTTCATTCTTCAGAGTTTTCTAGTTTTCCTCACATTTGTATTATAATATCTTGTTAGATTTATGCTTAAGTATTTCTTTTTTTGGTGTTAATTAAATACTATTGTGTTTTAAGTCTCAAATTGTCATTGTTCTTTGCTGGTATATAAGAAACCAATTGATTTGTAAATTAATCTGATAATGTTGAGACTTACTGAAGTTCTAGTTTTTTTGTTGTTTTTTTCTAGTTTTTTGTTTGTTTTTTTGATTTTTTGGGTTTTTCTACATGGACAACCATTTACTCCATAAAGAAAGACAAGTTTCTTTCTTTCTTCCTAATCTATGTACTTCTTATTTCCCTTCCTTGTCTTATTGCATTAGCTAGAACTTTCAGTCTGATGTTTAATAGCGGGGGTGAGAGTGAACATCTTGACTTATTCTAGATCTTAGTTAGAAAGCATTTAGTTTCTCACCATATGATGTTAATTGTAGATTATTTCTGGTAGACATTCTTTTTTTTTTTTTTTTTTTTAAAGATTTTATTTATTTATTTGACAGAGAGAAATCACAAGTAAGCAGAGAGGCAGGCAGAGAGAGAGGAGGAAGCAGGCTCCCTGCTGAGCAGAAAGCCCTATGTGGGGCTCGAACCCAGGACCTGGGATCATGACCTGAGCCGAAGGCAGCGGCTTAACCCACTGAGCCACCCAGGCGCCCCTCTGGTAGACATTCTTTACCAAGTTCTGCTCTATTCCTAGTTGGCAGAGTTCTTTGTTTTTGTTATTGTCTTGCATTTAATCATGAGCAAGTGTTAAATATTATTAAATGATTTTTCTGCATCTATTGATATGATCCATGATTTTTCTTTTTCAGGCTCTTGTTCTGATGGATTGCATTGTACTGGATGGATTACCTTAATTTTTGAATGTTAAACCAGTCTCACATACCTGGAATAAATCCCATTTGGTTGTGATATTTAATTCTTTTTATACATTGTTGGATATGATTTGAAAACTTTTTGTTGAAAATTTTTGTATGTTTATAAGAGATATTGGTCTTTAGTTTTCCTTTCTTTGTATATAACATTTTTGTCTAGTTTTGGCATTAGAGTAATGTTAATCTCATGGAATGAGTTAGGAAGTATTCCCTCTGCTTCTATTTTCTTGAAGAAATTGTGGACAATTGATATAATTATTTCCTTAAAGATTTGGTAGAATTCACTCATGAATTCATTTGTGTCTGGTACTTTCTGGTTATGAAGGTTATTAATTATTAATTCCATTTCTTAGGTAGATATAGGCCTATCCAGATGATCTGTTACTCCTTGTGTGAGTTTTGGCAGATTGTGTCTTTCAAGAAATTGGGCTATTTCATCTGGGTTATCGAATTTGTGGGTACAGAGTTGTTCATAATATTCTTTTGTAATTATTTTAATATCAGTGGGATCAGTAGTGAAGCTCACTTTTCAGTTCGGATAGTGATTTGTGTCTTTACACTTTTTGTTTCTTGTTTGTTAACCTACCTAGAGCCATCAATTTTATTGATCTTTTCAAAGAAACAGACTTTGGGGTAGTTGATTTTATTTATTAATTTCCTGTTTTAAATTTATTGACTTCTTCTCTAAGTTTTATTGATTTTTTTCTGCTTTTTTAAACTTAATTTGCTCTCTCATTTCTTTTTAGCTTCCTGTGGTGGAAGCTTAGATTATTGATTTTAAATCTATCTTTTTTTTCTAATATATATATTCAATGCTATAAATTTACCTCTAAAGACTGTTTTTGCTGCATCCCACAAATGTTGATACATTTTATTTTCATTTTCATTTAGTTTGAAATATTTTGAAATTTCTCTTGGGACTTCATCTTTGACCCATATATATTTAGAAGTATGTTGTAACCTGTAACTTTGGGGGTTTTCCAGCTATCCTTCTGTTATTGATTTCTAGTTTAATTTCACTGTGGTCTGAAAAAATACTTTGTATGAGTTATGTCCTTTTAAATTCCTTAAGATGTGTGTTTTGATCCAGAATATGGTCTATTTTGATAAATGTTCCCTGTGAGTTTGAGAGGCATGTACTCTGCTGTTGCTGGATGAAATACTATGTAGGTATCAATTAAATAAATTGATTGATAGTGTTGTTCAGTTATATCCTACTGATTTTCCTCCTGCCAAATAATCTGTTACCAATAAAAGGGTGTCAAATATAATAATTGACTCATATATTTCCCCTGTGTATTTCTATCAGTTTTTGCCCCAGGTATTTTGATGCTCTGTTTTTAGGCACGTATACATTAAGGATGATTTTGTTTTCTTGGATAACTGACCCCTTTATGTAATGACTCTCTTTATCCTTGATAACTTTCCTTATTTTGAAATCTGCTTAGTTTGAAATTAATAAGGCAACTCCCACTTTCTTTTGATTTGTGTTGGCATGGTATATATTTTCCATACCTTTATTTTTATTCTATGTTTTTTATACTTACAGTGGGTTTCTATAGACAAAATGTATTTGGGTATTTTGAAAATGTACTCAGAGTCTCTGATTTTAATTGGTATATTTTGACCAGGGGTGTTTTAAATAATTTATATAGTTAGATTAATATGCACCATATTTGTTACTATTTTGTAGGCATTGCCCTTGTTCATTGTTTCTTCTCCTCTTCCTCTTTCATTCCTCCTCCTTCCCCTTTTCCTTGTTCTACTTTCTACTTCTTTCCAACTCTCTGGTTTTGATTGAACATTGTATAAGATTTCATGTTTTTCTTCTTTTAGCACAGTGTTTATAGAGGGATACATATAACAGCAATTAAAGAAATAAAAACAGAAGAATGATTAAGGAAAATTCAGGATGGTGGTTCCCTAAGTTGATAACAGGGATTTCCTTGTGCCTGGGAGTCAAAGAGGAGACCAAGAAGCTCCCAAGATACCCAGGCAGAAGAAACTCTAATTTTTATGGACATAAGAGCCTCAGAAGCTCCAGAAAACTTTGTCCTTGAAGGGTGGGACTATGAAAGTCATGATTATTTCAAAGTACCACTGATTTGAGGGAAAGACTTGATATTATCCTGGAACATCCACAGGGAGGAGGGTGGTCTACCTTGTTGTAGCTGAGGGCTCATTCTGAAGAACTGGGACTAGGGGCTAGGCCACAGATGGTTGAGTTCTCTTTTTCAGTTTTTAAAACAGAAATATTGAAGGAAAAGACAAACCACAGACTTAGCCAAAACAATTTAAAATTCCATATCTGATACAGGTATAGTACATAGAACATATAGAGAACTCTCAAAATTCAGCAACAAGAAAGAGAGCAATCCCCAGCCCCCAATGGGGAAAAGATTTGAATAGACAGTTCACCAGAGAAGATACACAGATGAGATATACAAATAAGCACATAAAAAGATGTTCAACCCCATTAATCATTAAAAAATACACATTAAAATTGAATAAGATACCATGACACAGCTTTAAGAATGGCTATAACAACAACCAGAAGAATAATAACCACAACAAGACAATATTAAGTGTTGGTAAGAATTTGGAGCACCTGGGACTCTCATCCATTGCTTGTGACCATGCAAAATGGCATAGCCTCTTTGAAAAACAGTCTAGCAGGTTTTTTTAATAGTTAAACATGCACTTACCAAATACAAAGCTCGCATATCAACATTTATTGTTTATTTATTGCCAAAGCTGGAAACTCAAGTGTTTCAACTAGTGAATGGATAAAAAACTGTCACCCCTCCATGCAATGGGATGCTGCACCGAAACAAAAGACGGAAACATACAGTGACATGGTGAATCTCAATGCATTATGGTAAGTAAGAAAAGCCAGATTCAAAAGGCTGCATCCTGAATACTCCATTTATGTGATGTTCTGGAGAAAGCAAAACTATAGAGACAGAAAGCAGAATAGCCTGTGGCTGGGACTAGAGCAGAAGGACAGAATTGGCTACAAGAGTGTATGAAGGGACTCTCTGGGGTGAGGAAACAGTGCTGTATCTTGATTGTGGTAGTGGTTGTGTGGTAGTGATTGTATGCATGTGTCAAAAAATTCATACAGCAGTACACTAAAACAAGTGAATTCTTCTTTATGTAAATTATAGCTTAATAAAAAAAATTGTAAAAGTCTCCAACGGTAAAAAAAAAAATCTCTGCATAGTTTTAATCAGAACGTATATTATACACATTGGCTTGCCTTTTCTGTTCATGGAGTCACTGTCACAGAGTTCTAACCAGTGCCTCTGCGTCATTTAAGAGCACCCCTATTCTATGGAAGATATCCATTTCCCAGCATCTCCTCACTACACAGCTCTCCTTATCAATCTCACACTGGAAACTAAAATTAGAACTGATTATTCACTTTCCCCTAAAAGATCAGCAGGACTAATTTCATTTCTTATTACATGCTATTTTCCTATTTTCCTCTGTCACCACCAGAAGTCCCTGACTTCCAGATTAGCCTAAGTAGCCAGACTCACCTGCCTTGGTGTTAGTGAGGAATTGTGTCCAGATGCTAGTAATGGAGACTGGGCTACAGTGGTTAAACAATTAATGCCTTATTCTCCTGCAATGTTATTAGGGACCCAGGCTATTTCAATATTTTAACAGATGGTTTTGAGAATATTTGGAGCTGTTTCATTAGGATAGAAATTCAGAAATAGGTTAAAATATGCATTTTTGTGGACTCTTGACTCATATTGATGCTTTGAATTTCTGGCTGGGTGTGTCTATTCACAATAGCACTAGCAATATGTCAGAGTCCCCACCTTCCTGCAGAATCAGTATTAGAAATATTGCTCGTTGGGTTGTAAGAAGAGGCTCACATTGTGTAAGTGATGAGCCTATGGCTGGTACATGTCCAGGTCCTGTGCTTTTTTGCCAAGAAAATCTACAAAAATTATAAATCATGTCTAGATCCTCTTTCCCTGCTTCCCTACCTCATTCTCTCCTCCTTTCTTTCTTCTTTTCTTGCCTCCTCAGCTGTTCACCAGGGTCCCACAATGGGCCAGGCTCTGAATATAGTCTGTCATAGTGCCTTATCTTTGGAGAGATTTGATAGTCTTCTAGAAATGCTTTCTTCTTTGCCTTTTGGGACACCAGTCTCTCCTGCTACAGCATGGCAGCTCTACTTGGACCAGGGACAGGTGGACAAATGGATCGGAACAGGAGTGACAGAGTCCCACTGGTGAGAGGAAGGGACTGTTAATGTCCTCTACAATAGACATTCTCCTCCTCTTCCTTCTTGATCGTTTGGAGCAGCACTGTGCTTAACCAAGTGCAGACCCATAGGAGATGAGAGTGTAAGTTGTTGAGCTGTTGGATGGCACTTTCAGGAAATCTTAAAAGGGAACTGACAGCTTGCTGAATTGTCCTGCCCTTTATTTCCTGTGCTTGTTGGGCATGTCTAAAGGCCAGTCCTTAAACCTCTTCTCATCTCTAATACTCTGTTCCTAGGACTTGAAATGTCATCTATAAATTGGCCACCTCCAAATGTCTATCTCCAGCCCCGACGTCTCCTCAGAGCCTCAGAGTGGTGCACACAATGGCCACCTCAACCTCTCCACGTGGATGACTAATACCCAGCTCCAACCGAACTCATCGAAAATGGAGCTTAATTTCACGCCTGAAACTCATCCTCCCCCGTTGTTTCCTCCTCAGCAAATGGCACCATCATTCACCCAAATGTTCGGTCCCGGATCTGGGAATCATACCGGCCCTTCTCTTTTCCTCACGCAGCACGAGCACGCCAGCAGCAAGTACCCTGGACTCTCTGTCTCGCCTCAGCTCCCGAGTTAGCACCTCTGCAATCCTTCCTGCTCCATCACCTCCAGCTCTCACCCAGACTATGGAAGAAGCAGCCTCTGAACACTTTTCTATTTATCCACTCTTGTCCCAGATAATCAATTCCCTAACAGCGTCTAGAAGGCTCTTTTGAAAACTATTCATTCTCAAAACCTTCTAAGGGCTCCTCTGGCACTTAGAAGGAATCAAATCCCTCTCAAGGCGCTCTGGTAGCTGCCTGTCATGGAGCTTCCTGAGGGTCAACAGCTGTATGTGATTCATCTTTTCACACCAAACCTAGTGACTCGCAGGTTGCAGATGATTAATAAACATCTGTAGAAATGTTGATGGAATTCTGTCCCCTCAGATGACTAGATGAAACCTTGCCCACCACCGCCCCTGCCCCTCGAAAGAAAACATGGCAGCAAATGACAACGTTGTCGGGTCTTGGAGAAAGGTCTTCTGTGAAACTCTTCTGATTACAACCTGTACTTGCCCGCGCTACCTCCATAGCTTCATGGCAGTGTTTGGTTGTTTTTCCATCTTCTCCACTTGGCGAGATTTCTTTTGAGTCCACTTGCCTCTCTGGGGACACGCTGTTGCAGGATATGAATAATTGAACACAACAAATTTGGATGATAAATTATGGATTACAGATGCTGAGTTATTTTGGAACTGTTGCTCCGTGTTGTAGCAAGGCACTGGAATATTAAAATGTGTGTTTTAAATGGTCTTAGGTTTCTTCTTGAAAAAAGAAGATAAGAAAAGAGAAAAAAGCAGAATATCCCAGAGCACCAGGGGAGATCGCCAGCTGCCCCAGCTCTCTGGCTGGCATCTCTCCGGGGCCACAGTTGCAGAGATCATGGGAGCTTAACGCACGCTGGGCACCAGCAGCATTTACCTTGACATAACCAACCGCGGGCTCGCCCTGATTACACGTGCATCTTGTGTCCTTGGTGAGGGGACGGGCGGATGGAGGTGGGTGGTGAAGAGGAATCTGGTTGTGCACCCATCCCAGAAGGCTGGGGGAGGCAGAGCTCAGTAAACAAGGCTGTGTCTATGCCTGTGTCCTGCTGCCGCACACAAGAAAGGAGTGCTAAAGGGGTAGTCTGGGTGGGGCCTGTGTGGTGGGATGTCAGAATTTCTTCCCCTTTGTAAACTGACAAGAAAGGGTCAGCATCTACTAGGGATACAGCAGAGACATGGAAGTATGGGCACGGCTTCAGCACGGGTGACAGGGACTGCACATTCAGGGGGTCGCCGCAGAGCTAGAAGAGACAGGAGAGGCTCTGCCAGTAGCTGCCATCATTAGTACCCAGAGGACCCGCCAGGCCAGGGGAGCCAACCGCAGCAGGAAGTGGCTGCTTCCTGCAGAGAGGAGAGAGCCACAGCTACAACCACTGGAAGCTTCTAGTAACCGGTGCTGCCCGAGGAGCTGGAGCAGGTCTGGGAGACCTCATGGCTTGCACATACCCGCTTTGCAACTCCAAAGTTTGGCAATTTTGATGTCCCAAGGGAGAAAGGGTAGCAAACACTATCCTTTGCTATATTTTCAGAAGAACAATCTCCCATCAGAATAACAATCTCCCTTCAGAAGATGCAGTAGATCAGCAGGCCTGGAACCTCTGGGTGAGGAACCCATTTGTTTCAAAGAACTATGACTCTGTCAACTCCTAGTCCTTGAATTCTGAGTGGAGGGTGTAGCTCAGGAAAAGCAGTGCCCCTTGGGCAAATCTCCACCTGTGCAATAGTGTTTGGCTGGGTATTTGCTGTAAGTTATTTAAAGTCCCCATCAAATATGTGCTATGGTCATAAAAATGTCCCATTTATTCTCTCTCCTGATGGAGACTGGTGTGTTTTTGAAATACAAGCTAATTGTTTAAGCCCAACCCCTAACACCAGCACATCATTGTAGGGATGGATAGCAGGGGAGAGAGGTCTGTGGTGTGCATGCCTGTCAGCACTTTGAGGTCGTGGCAAGTTCCCCAAACTAGCACATGATGAAGTGAGAGGAGGACCTGTGTGTGTCTTGGAGTGACATGGAGCAGGGAGTGGCATCTTGTCGCTGTCACTGAACACACAGGAAGGGAGTTGCTGAGCTCTGGAGAAAATGCATCAACACTCCATGAGAAGCGGGGCGGGGTGGAGGGGGTGGTCTTGTCATTTTTCAGGATCCTTGGGCTGGGGACGGTTGGCAGGAGAACCCAAGAGAGGAGGAGTTGGGGACAGCCCTGGGAAGCAAGAGCCAGGCTCTGGTCCCTGGGAATGCCATCCAGGAGCCCAGGGATGCCCTCCTCTGTTCTGAGCAAGAGGGCCCCATTGGCCTGCTAGACTTAGTCTGCATGGGTGAGGGGGAGGGGATGGAGCATCTGCGACTGGCCTCAGTTCACTGTGGTGGCTGCCCAACAGAATCAGAAACTTCCAGAGTGAAGCTGGGCCCTGAACCAAGTAGGTGCTAGAACAGTCACGGGGACCTCTCAGGGGGTGACCGGCCAGGACTGTGGAAGGCAGGGGTTCAACATGCAATTTAGACACAGATACAGGGTAAGGAGCTCTGAATTGGCACCAGAAAACAAACTGTAACAACAACAGCAACAACAACAAAATGTGCCCCTAAGGCTTTTTAATAAGGTTTCTGTAGGAGGGAGACATCAAGTCTCAAACCAGCCCGGAACAGAGTCCCCCCCCCCCCACAATCCCATAGTCTGGAGATTCCCCCTTCTCTCGCTGAGCAGTCCGATGGTTCCGTCCCATCTCCCAGCTTGGGGACCCTCATCCAGACCCCGTGGCCATATGGTCTGGGGTCCTATGGAAGCACAGTTTAAAGCTGGGGAAGGGTTACTCTCTGCACTCACTGCTGTCCAAGAGAGGGCTGCCCCGCCAGTGGGCTCAGGGCCATTTTGAAGTGCACGGAAGGAAGAAAGTGAAAGTGAAATCCAGGCATTCACCTGCCTGGGAAACATTTAGGACAACATGTTCTCCCTCTACAATTAGTTGAGCATAGTTTTAAAAATCCGGCTTCAACGGGAAGTGGAAAATAAGAGTCCACGGTTAGATCTGGGTTCTGATTCAGGCCCTACTACCAGTTTGGCCTGAAGACTCTGACATGTTGTTTAACCTCTCTGAGCCACGGTTTCTCATTTGAACAATGGTGCTGGAAATCTACCTTCCAAGGTATTTTTTATTCTTTTTATTTTTTTTAAGTGGGCTCCACACTCAACGTGGGACTTGAACTTACAATCCTGAGATCAAAAGTCTCATTATCTACTGACTGAGGCCAGCCAGGTGCCTCTCAAAGTTGGTTTTTGTTTTTGTTTTTTTAAGATTTTGTTATTTATTTGAGAAAGAGAGGGAGAGAGAGCATGTGCACAAGCAGGGACTGGGGCAGAGAGAGAGAATCTCAAGCAGACTCCACACTGAGCACAAAGCCTGACATGGGGCTTGATCTCCTGACTCTGAGATCATGACCTGAGCCAAAACCAAGAGTCAGACTCTCAGCTGACTGAGCCACTCAGGCGCCCCCACTCAAGGTATTTTTTTTTTTTAATTATACTAAAATACACACAACATAAAATTTGCCATCGTAACTATTTTTGAGTATACAGTTCAAAGACAGTAAACACATTCTAATTTTTTGTGACCATCACCACCATCCACCTCCAGAACTCTTTCCGTCTTACAAAACTGACCCTCCATCCCCATTAAACACTAACTCCCCATCCCCTGCCCCCGACCCTGGAAACCACCATTCTACTTTCTGTACCTATGATTTTGACTACTCTAGTCTACTCGTACAAGTGGACTCATATAGTATATGTCTTTGTACTGGCTTATTTCCTTCAGCAGGCAAGGTTCATCCATGCTGTAGCATATATCAGAATTCCCTTCCATTTTAAGACAGGATAATATTCCATTGTGGGTATATATACACATATATCTCACATTTTGTCTATCCATCCATCCGCTGGTGGACACCAGGATTGCTTCTCTACCTCTAGGCTATTATAAATAATGCTACTATAAACTTGGGTGTACAAATACCATTAGGATGGATATGAAGTGATATCTCATTGTAGTTTTGATGTGCACTTCCTTAAGGATTATTGATGTTGAGTATCTTTTTATATGCCTTTTGTCCATTTGTATATCTTCTTTGGAGAAATGTCTTTACCCATTTTATTTATTTTTTTAAGATTTTATTTATTTATTTGACAGAGAGAGATCACAAGCAGACAGAAAGGCAGGCAGAGAAGCAGGCTCCCCGCTGAGCAGAGAGCCTGATGCGGGACTCAATCCTAGGACCCTGAGACCGTGACCTGAGCCTAAGGCAGAGGCTTAACCCACTGAGCCACCCAGGCGCCCCTCCTTTACCCATTTTAAAAATCAGTTTTTCTCTTTGTTGTTGAGTTGGAGGAATTCTTTATATGTTCTGAATATTAACCTCTTATCAGAGATATGATTTGTAATATTCTGAATATTAATGCCTTATTGGATATATGATTTGTAAGTATTTTCTCTTTTTCTATAAGTTGTCTTTTCACTCTGTTGATTATGTCCTTTGATGCACAGAAGTTGTTAATTTTGATGTAGTCCAATTTACTATTTTTACTTTTGTTTCTTATGTTTTTGGTGTCATATCCAAAAAATCAATGCCAAATCTCTCGAGGTATTTTTGAAGATAAAATGAGATATGTGTGAAAGTCCTTGTAACTTATGAAGTAGTATAAAAATATTAAGAGTTGTATAAGTATTCGAGTACTCAACATGCAGCCAAGCCCTATAGGGATGCTTCAAAAATTACCAAAAAATTATTAGTCAAGATAGTAGATTCGAAGTGCACGTATTATTTCTTTCCCTCCCTAAGCCTTACTAAAGGGACAATAAAAGGATTTAAAAAAAAAATACATGTGCTTGATGGGGTGCCTACTTGTGATCTCTGTCTGTCAAATAAATAAATAAAATCTTTAAAAAATACACGTGCTTGAGTTCTAATTTAAATACAGTGAAGTTCACCCATTTTATGAAGTTTGATGAGCTTTCATAAATTTGTACATTGCTATCAGCACCATCACAATCAAAATATTTGGTGTATATTTGGTATAATATTTGGTATAATATTTCTATCACCCAGAAAGTTCCCTTCTGCCTCTTGACAGGCAACCCACTAATAACTCTGTTCCCAGGAAACCGTTTATCTGCCTTCTGTCACTATGGTAAGTTAGTTTGGTCTTTTTGAGACTTTCATACAATATGAAGTCTTTTGAGTTTGGCTTTTTCTGCTCAGCTTGGTTTTGGGGTGCATGCAAGTTGTAGCATATATCAGTCATTCCTTCTGTTTTATTGTTGAATAGGATATCATAGTGTGGAAAAACTAAATTTGTTCACCTAGTGTTGGAGATTTTGGCTCTTATGAATAAGACATCTATGCCCATGTGTTTGTGTGGATATATGTTTTCATTCTCTTAAGTAAGTTGAAGTCATAAGGTAAGCTGGGTCAGCTGCTAAGTGTATGTTTAAGTTTCAAAAAAAACAGCAAAGTGTTTGTACCAGCACTATACAGGAATTCTAGTTCTATTCTATCACTAACACTTGGGGAGGCCAGTGTCTTAAATTTCAGCCATTTTCATGAGAGTGTAGTGATAACTCCTTGTGGTTCTAATGATCATTTTCCTGATGATTAATGATGTTGAACCTTTTTCAAGTGCTTTGCCACCTCTCCAGCTTCTTGTGTGAGATGTCTATCTGACCTAAGCCCATTTGCAAAGGGTTGGTTTATCTCCTTTGGTTCAGTTGTGAGAAATAATTGCACATCATCATTTTTCAAATTTGTATGTTGCAGATACTGTCTCCAAATCTATTACATTTTTATATCTCTACTGAGACATAATTGGTATGCACCAAACTTCACATATTTAAAATTACAACTGATGGATTTTGACATAGGTATACACTTACATAATAATTATTACACTCAAAGAAATGGGTCTATCTGTTACTCTCCAAAGTTTATTTTAGATCACTTTTAAATGCATTCCTCCTGCCCCTTTTTGTATTGATCCAATTTTAACTTGAAATAGCATTTTTTTCCTACTTGAAGAATTTTCTTTCACATTTTTTTGTACTACTGGCCTACTGGCAAATAATTCTTAAAAATTTTGGTTATCTGAAAAAGTATCTCACCTGCTGTTTTTAAAGATGTTTTTCTTTTTTTTTTCTTTCAGCACTTTACCACATATTATTTCATTTTCTTCTGATTTGTGTAATTTCTAACAAGAAATCTGCAGTAATTCTTATCTTTCCTCTTTTTTTTTAAATCTCTTTTCAGCGTAACAGAATTCATTGTTTACATACCACACCCAGTGCTCCATGCAATACGTGCCCTCCATAATACCCACTACCTTAATGTGTAAAGTGTTCTTTTTCTCTGAATGCTTTTAATATTTTCTTTTTATCACTGATTTTCAATCATTTGATTATGATGTGCCTTGGTGTGATATTTTCTTTGTGTTTATCTTCCTTGGGTTTTCTTGTTCTTCTTGGATCTGTGGGTTTATAAATTTCACTAGATTTGGAAAAATCTTGGCATTTTTTAAAATATCCCTTCCTTCTCTTCTCTGAATGGGACCCCAGTCATTTGTATGTTGTACTAATTTGCCAACAGTTCACACTGTTCATTGTTTTCAGTTTTTTCTCTAACTGTATTTCAATGAGGTGGTCTTCTGTTGTTCTGACTTCAAGTTCAATGATCTTTTTTCTGCCAGGTCTCATCTGCCATTAATTTTTACCAGTGAAATTTCCATTTCAGACACTATTTTTTAGCTTTAAAAGTTCAATCCATTTTTTTTTTCTCTTCAAACTCACTCCTCATTGTGTTTGTACTTTTTAAATCCTATATGTATTTGTAATATGCAAGTAAGTAATTAAAATCTTTGACACTTCCATCCTCTGTCATTTCTGTTGACCATTTTTATTGACCTATCTTTTTTCTTGGCTTTAGATCGTGTATTCTTGTCTCTTTAAATGTCCAACCATTTGCGATTGAATGCTTTAGTTTGTGAACTTTATGCTTGGGACTTAGATCTCATCCAAAGATAAGGAACTTGAGTTTTTTAAAAGATTTTTAAAATATTTATTTGAGAGAGGAGTCAAGATGGCGGAGAAGTAGCAGGCTGAGACTACTTCAGGTAGCGGGAGATCAGCTAGATAGCTTATCTAAAGATTGCAAACACCTACAAATCCAACGGGAGATTGAAGAGAAGAAGAACAGCAATTCTAGAAACAGAAAATCAACCACTATCTGAAAGGTAGGACTGGCGGAGAAGTGAATTCAAAGCGACGGGAAGATAGACCGCGGGGGGAGGGGCCGGCTCCCGGCAAGCGGCAGAGCAACGGAGCACAAAATCAGGACTTTTAAAAGTCTGTTCCGCTGAGGGACATCGCTCCAGAGGCCTAACCGGGGTGAAGCCCACACGGAGTCAGCGCGGCCTCAGGTCCCGCAGGGTCACAAAAGGATCGGGGGTGTCTGAGTGTCGCAGAGCTCACAGGTATTAGAACGGGGAACCCGGCTACAGAGACAGAGCCGAGGAGTGACTCTCAGCTCGGGGTTGCCTTCAGCCAGTCGCAGGCTCGGTCAGCTCGGAGCGCGGCCGGAGGCCAGGGTGACGGGAGTAATTGGGCGCTGTTCTCTGAGGGCGCACTGAGGAGTGGGGCCCTGGGCTCTCGGCTCCTCCGGGCCAGAGACTGGGAGGCCGCCAACTTCATTCCCATCCTCTGGACTCTACGGAAAGCGCTCAGGGAACAAAAGCTCCCGAAAGCAAACCCGAGCGGATTACTCAGCCCGGCCCTGGGTAAGGGCGGTGCAACTCCGCCTGGGGCAAAGACGCTTGAGAATCACTACAACAGGCCCCTCCCCCAGAAGATCAACAAGAAACCCAGCCAGGACCAAGTTCACCTACCAAGGAGTGCAGTTTCAATACCAAGGAGAGCAGCGGAATTCCAGAGGAGAAGAAAGCAAAGCTGGAGCTCATGGCTTTCTCCTCATGATTCTTTAGCCTTGCAGTTAATTTTTTTTCTTTTTCAATTTTTTTCCTCTTCTTCTGCTAAATTTTTAAAACTTTTACCCTTTTCTTTTTTAACGTTTTTTAACTAGTTTATCTAATATATTTTTTCCTTTTTATATTTTTTCTTTATTCATTTTCTTCTTTTAATTGTTTCATTTTTTTTTCTTTCTGAACCTCTTTTTACCCCTTTCTCCCCCCTCACGATTTGGGATCTCTTCTGATTTGGTTAAAGCATATTTTCCTGGAGTTGTTGCCACCCTTCTAGTATTTTACTTGCTCCTTCATATACTCTTATCTGGACAAAATGACAAGGCGGAAAAATTCACCACAAAAAAAAGAACAAGAGGCAGTACCAAAGGCCAGGGACCTAATCAATACAGACATTGGTAATATGTCAGATCTAGAGTTCAGAATGACGATTCTCAAGGTTCTAGCCGGGCTCAAAAAAGGCATGGAAGATATTAGAGAAACCCTCTCAGGAGACATAAAAGCCCTTTCTGGAGAAATAAAAGAACTAAAATCTAACCAAGTTGAAATAAAAAAAGCTATTAATGAGGTGCAATCAAAAATAGAGGCTCTCACTGCTAGGATAAATGAGGCAGAAGAAAGAATTAGCGATATAGAAGACCAAATGACAGAGAATAAAGAAGCTGAGCAAAAGAGGGACAAACAGCTACTGGACCACGAGGGGAGAATTCGAGAGATAAGTGACACCATAAGACGAAACAACATTAGAATAATTGGGATTCCAGAAGAAGAGGAAACAGAGAGGGGAGCAGGAGGTATATTGGAGAGAATTATTGGAGAGAATTTCCCCAATATGGCAAAGGGAACAAGCATCAAAATCCAGGAGGTTCAGAGAACCCCCCTCAAAATCAATAAGAATAGGTCCACACCCCGTCACCTAATAGTAAAATTGACAAGTCTTAGTGACAAAGAGAAGATCCTGAAAGCAGCCCGGGAAAAGAAGTCTGTAACGTACAATGGTAAAAATATTAGATTGGCATCAGACTTATCCACAGAGACCTGGCAGGCCAGAAAGAGCTGGCATGATATATTCAGAGTACTAAATGAGAAAAACATGCAGCCAAGAATACTATATCCAGCTAGGCTATCATTGAAAATAGACGGAGAGATTAAAAGCTTCCAGGACAAACAAAAACTGAAAGAATTTGCAAACACAAAACCAGCTCTACAGGAAATATTGAAAGGGGTCCTCTAAGCAAAGAGAGACCCTAAAACTAGTAGATCAGAAAGGAACAGACACAATAGACAATAACAGTCACCTTACAGGCAATACAATGGCACTAAATTCATATCTTTCAATAGTTACCCTGAATGTTAATGGGCTAAATGCCCCAATCAAAAGACACAGGGTATCAGAATGGATAAAAAAACAAAACCCATCTATATGTTGCCTACAAGAAACGCATTTTAAACCCGAAGACACCTCCAGATTTAAAGTGAGGGGGCGGAAAAGAATTTACCATGCTAATGGACATCAGAAGAAAGCAGGAGTGGCAATCCTTATATCAGATCAATTAGATTTTAAGCCAAAGATTATAATAAGAGATGAGGAAGGACACTATATCATACTCAAAGGATCTGTCCAACAAGAAGATCTAACAATTTTAAATATCTATGCCCCTAACGTGGGAGCAGCCAACTATATGAACCAGTTAAAAACAAAATCAAAGAAACACATCAACAATAATACAATAATCATAGGGGACTTTAACACTCCCCTCACTGAAATGGACAGATCATCCAAGCAAAAGATCAACAAGGAAATCAAGGCCTTAAATGACACACTGGACCAGATGGACATCACAGATATATTCAGAACATTTCATCCCAAAGCAACAGAATGCACATTCTTCTCTAGTGCACATGGAACATTCTCCAGAATACATCACATCCTCAGTCCTAAATCAGGTCTCAACCGGTATCAAAAGATTGGGATCATTCCCTGCATATTTTCAGACCACAACGCTCTGAAGCTAGAACTCAATCACAAGAGGAAATTTGGAAAGA